>NC_048601.1:25351888-26849038 GCF_003668045.3 Cricetulus griseus | reverse complement strand
TGTGACAAAGACAGCCCCATCCTTGTCTGCCAGAGATGGGGCTAGATGGGCTGTCTCCTCCCAAGCATGGCCGGGGAGGATCTACCTCACTGTCCATCTTGACAATGCTGATGACATTTGTGAGTGTCGTCACTTCAGGAAATGACTCTAGGGCAGTACAGTACTAGGACATATAAAAAGGCCCCACAGCCATCAGCTCCCTCCTTTAGCCTGAGAACTCTTGTGTTCAGAGGGGAAAGCTTGCTTTGGAGCAGGTGGCAACAGGATTGTTGACTGTGCACATAGACTTCTTGAGAAATGCCATTACCTTCTGAGGACCCACATGTGCTGTAGGGTCAAGGGCTAAAGAAGGCAGGGACGGTAACCTACCCAGATACAGGACTTCAGTTTTCACTCCTGGTGGTATTAGAATCCCAAGAGATGGAGTGTCCCCAAGGTCCCAGCACCCAAAAGTCTAGGTGGGTCTTAACACCAGGAATCACCAGCAGAGGCCACTGTGAGCTTTGCATCCCCTGGAACAAGATGCAGACATGGAAGTTAGGGGCAGTATGAAAACTGCCCCCCCCAATCTGTGCAGCTGGTCCAGGATGTAAGAAACACTATCGGCTCTGAGGCCCCTGAGAAGGAAAGTGAAGCCCAGCTCCAGTGCAAGCTGGCAGAGAAGTAGGAGAGGTAGAGCCCAGGAGGACAGCTGTATCTCCAGGCCTTTGTGTCTTAGGAGGGACTAGTGAATGGGCCCAGCATTCAGAATTCCTCCAGACAGAACTCACTACCCAAGGGGCGACCTGCTGGCTGATGTTTACGCTGGTGAGAGAGCTGATGAAGAAAGAGAGGGGTAGGGAGATGGCGGGTGAGACGGGTGATTCTCCAGGCTGCTGGGCAGAGAGCAGGTAGGGTCTGGTGGCTACAGTAAGCATCTTGACTGGGCTGGATATAGTCTGGGTCATCAGTATCCATCAGGCACAGCGCTTGCAAGCGCTTGCTCGTATGCTCTTGTGGGGTTGTCTCTGCCCCCTGAGGATCCTCTGGTGTCATGGGTTCCAGCTGAGAGCCTCCCTCAGCTCCCCAGTGCATGAGTGACCAGCTGTGACTCCCAGAACCTGACCCTTCCAGCCTCTGCCTCCACAGTACTAGATCCCCAGAGAGGGCGTTCTTGGATCCAGGCTGCCTCTGCCATCTAAACTCTCAGAGCTGGGGCAGCTGTGGGAAGCCATCGAAAGGCAAAAGTGAGAGGGAACACCTTGGCAGGATTCCTTAGTGCCGAGGCCTGAGAGCCCCTGTACCGCAGGCCATGGATTAGCCCCTTCACAAAAGCATCTGCTGTATCCCTGGTGTTTGCTGCAGGAGACGGAAGGGCAGAGAATTCAAGGCGCTTCAGACCAGAGCTGTGTGGAGTGAGCGCATGTCAGGGGAGGCACAGTCACCTGCTGGAGCTCTGTAGTGTTCAGTCTTCAGGTCGGAGAAGTGGGAGAGGCCAGCAGGAGGAGACTAGGGCCCTCCCTGGATGTCACCAGTCCCACCCACCCCACACAGAGCCTGGACCCTTCCCTTATACCACTCCCAAACCCAGCACCGTGCACCCTGCCAGTGGGCACGCCTCACCTCACCTTGCCCCTGTCTCTTGCTGTCTGCCCCTCCCAGGGTCCTGTCCACGCGTTTGCTAGCCCCGCCCTGGCCGGGAGTGGCTGGGAAGTCCCGGGCAGGGGCGGTGCTGGCTCAACCCGGGAGAGGAGTCGGGCTTCCTTGCCGCAGGCGGATTGGTAGTGGGAGCAGCAGCCAGGATGTTTCTGGAGCCCCAGGTAGGGCTGTGGCAGTGTGGGACAGCCGGTCGGTAGCGCTCCAGGACAGTGTCTTGACTACAGCAGGTTCGCAAGGCTAAGGTTTCCATGCTCCCCAGCTTGAGAAGCCAGGGGGGGCTGACACAGAACAGCCAGGGCAACTCTTTCTCCTGTCCCTGCTGGACACCTGCCGCTGCTTGGGCCTCGCCCAGGGTGCAGCTGCTGCCCTCCTAGCCTGTGCTGACTCCAGAGACTCCAGTGCAAAGCACCACAGGAAAACCTGAGGGGTAGGGGTTGGTGGGAGTCAGGAGAAAGCAAAGGCTGCCCAGGACGGGACGGACTTGTAAAGGGCAGTGGTGGACCCTGGAATTTTCCCTATCCTTGGGCTCAGAACCATTGTTTACTCCCTAAGTGCTTGGAGAGGGGGCGGTTGGTGATGGAGTGGTTGATCTTGTGGGAGCTGTGTGCTTGTATTGCGATGTGTGGGCGGGAGAGAGGACGTGTTTATAGATGGGAGGCTTAAGAGAGAGCCGTTAAGAGGCAGGTGTGGGGGCAAGGCTGTGCCTGTGCCTTCTCAAATGCCATGTGTTTAAAGAGAAGAGTGCCCAGTGTAGGGAAGGCAGAGAAATACCCTAAAATTAATTCGGAGACTAAACCACTGCTGTTCCGTCACAGCTGTTCGGTAGAAGCCTCTTCTGAGCTGTGATGGTCAGGGAGATGCAGGTGCAGTTTTCTGTGTAGTGCCCAGGGCTCCTTAGCTTGGGGGAGGCTAGACCAGGCCAGTGCAGACCAGTGATGTGAGGAGCCAGCACTAATGGACTGAAGATGCAGGACCTCTAACACACATTTATTAAGCACCTACTGTGTGCTGGCACTTTGGTTTTCAGGGAGCTAAGCAGGCTACAGTCCTTATCCTCATGGAGCTCATTGGGTTTCACTAAGTCAGTGGTTCTCAACCTGTGAGTTGAGATCCCTTAGGTTCAAACGACCCTTTCTTTCACAGGGGTCACATATCAGATACCCTGCAGATCAGATATTTGCATTAGGCTTCATAACAGTAGCAACATTCTAGTTATGAGGTAGCAACAAAGTAATTTTATGGTTGAGAGTCACCACAACATGAGGAACTGTATTAAAGGGTTGCAGCATTAGGAAGGTCGAGAACCACTGCTGTAAGTAAAATACAGGACGTGTTACAGGGTGACAAGGATGGAAGATGAACGCAGAGCATCAGCATATACCAGGAGAGCATCAGGAGGGAAGGCTCTGGTTGTTTTTGCAGGGACAAAACAATGCTCAGTGTCAGTGGCTCATATCACAGGTGCTGTTTCCTCCACTGACATCCACCCTGGGTGGCCTCTGCTCTGCCCTACACTCCTTGCTAAGGAACCAAGTTGATATGGCCATATGACAGGGAGCAGACATCCCTGCATTAGCGTCTTAGTGCGTCTTAGTGTTCTAGCTCAATGACACACATCATTCTACTAACTACTAGGGGGTTATGTGGCCCCACCCAGTCTCACCAGGACTGGTGATGACAGCCTGCTTACCCAGGAAAGAGAATGCATGGCACGCTCTTGCTCAAAGTGCTGACTACCAGTGTGCGGTGGTGTTTGTGCCTTTGGCAGCATGGCCAGGGGAGGCCACAGAGATGTTTTGTGTGTATAAGGACCCTGCTGAAGAAGAGCAGGAAAGAGCTTAGTGGAAGGGACAGGGAACATCCAAGAAAGGCAGGGCAGGCCTGGGGGGAAAAGCCACCCGTGTGTTATTGGGCTTTTGGGAGCACCACAGACCAGCATGGCAGGCTATGACCCTCTGGTCCTGGAGGGGATACCTATGTCTGGGGCCACTAGGCCATTGTTAGATGCTTCATGGGGGCCAAGGACAGAGCTGGCCATGACAGGGTTATCCAGGAGACAGATCAGGGAGCTCAGACTTTAGTAACAGAGACAGTAGATGAGACAGGGTGATTCAGTGTGTTTTGATGTTACAACAAACAGGCCTTGCAGTTGATAGGTCTGTGGCATTAAGGGCTGGGCTGGGGCATAGGGTCACTGGCCTCAGCAGAGACCAGAAACCCTGCAGTCCTGCATGGATGGTGTGGGTGGCATGAAATGTAGGTGGAGGGTGTGCTTTCTAGAGTTCAAGGAAGTCTGAAGGGCTTGCTGTATTCCAGTGCCCTCCAGCTGTGCTTCCTGCCCCTCTTCTGCTGACCCAAGTCACTGTGACCCTGCTCAAACCTCTGGATCGTTTATGTGTGCTTCTCATCAGAGGGAGCTGAGGATCACAGCCTCTGGGTGTGGTGGCCCTGGGTGCCCAGGGCTGGGAGAAGGTGGGCATAGCACTCCTGTGAGCTGCCCCTGTGAGTTCTGGGGTCCAAGAATGGCAGGCTCAGGAGCAGTGAGTGGTGCAGCACCTTTGTTGGGTCACAAGCCCAAGACTCATTGAGACAACAGGTGGGTATGGGAAGGGCAGTCCCGGAGCTGCTTAGGAAAGTCATGTGTGAGGCCAAGGCAGCTGACTTTCCTGTGGAAGCTGTCTACACTCTGGGTATCACCCTTTCCAAGAGCTGCTGAGGGTGACCAGGGCAGCCCGAGTCTGTCTGGACTGCTGGGACAATAAGGAGTCTCAACTGTTTATCTCCCTGCCTTCCTCTCCTCACTGGAAACCCCTGGTCTTCCCTGGAAATTCACCTTAAAACCCATCTTCAGGAAACCCCAATCTCTCCCTGTATTTGCTTCTGACCCCTGGACCTCCCTGGCACCCAGCACTGACCCTTAGCTTTGAGGAGATTTTGTCACAAAGTCTGCTTCTGTGGCAGACACTGAGGTCTCTCCCATCCAGTCACTGGCAGCACAGCTATGCCTGTTGGCTGGGGAAGCAACACAAGGACTAGAAATGGTCTAGTCCTGTATTCCGCTTTTACATTCGGGGAAACTGAGGTCCAGAGGACTCAAAACTTGCCTATTAATCAGAAGGTCAAGAGTCAGAGCTGGCTCCGATTCCAGGGTTCCTCTGCTGTATCAGGTTCTAGGCTGTCTGTGTCCCTGAGACCCATATAAGGTCCCCAGGCAAGGGAAGCCCAGAGGCAGACATGTTTAAGGACACTAGAAAACCACAAGTGACCCTGGAGTGAGTGATGGGGGAAAGCACGAGGATATAGGGCTTAGGGGAAGACAGAAGCTGGAACTTCTGTAGGCCCTTGGCCCTGTAGCCTCTTGGCCCTGTGACCTCTTGGCTCTTGGTTAATGGGCTTTGGCAGGACAGCCCTGCCCCTGATGCAGCGTGCCTTCTTGCTAGGAGTGGATCCCGGCATTTCCCAAATGTCAGTGTGACTGCATGGAATACTGCCCCTGCCTGTGTGGGTACTGCAAGAGTGAGTCAGTGGAATTCTGTGGTTGAGAGTAGGGCTGCTAGTGAGGGGTCTCATGGAGTCCTTTAAGCTTTTCTTCTCAAGGACAGCTATTGATTAATGAAATAAAGGCTGCCAAGACACAAACTGCACCAGCAGCCTTGGCAGCAAGAGGAGCCCTGTGCCCTCCCTGGCTCCTCAGTATATGCCATAGAAGAGGAGCCGACCTCATTCAGAGGAGGCTGGAACCCAGCCAGGTGGGCTAGGGTGCTCTCTCTCTCTCTCTCTCTCTCTCTCTCTCCTCTCTCTCTCTCTCTCTCTCTGTGTGTGTGTGTGTGTGTGTGTGTGTGTGTATGTGTGTGTGTCTGTGTCCATGTGCTGAGTTGGTTAACAGTGCAAGCCTACTGGAGACAGTGGGTCTCCGAGCTGTGGAGCCTGCAGAAAATGGGAGGTCTGAGGGAAAGATGCACACAGTTAAAGAGACACACACATTGATGTATACACAGACACACAGATATAGTAATATATACATGGAAACACAAGAGAAAACACACACACACATGAACAGAGATACATAGATGCACAGATACACATAGAGAGACACACAGGCATAGAGATACACACAGACATGCAAACACAGTAATGCACACAGACACATTAAGAGACACACAGACACACAAAGAGAGAAACACACGTGTAGATACACAGACACATATACAGCTAGAGACACACAAGCACAGAGATACACATGGACACAGAGAGACACAGACACATGCACACACAGGTATATAGATAGATACACAGAGGGAGACACACAAACATACAAAGATACATAGACACATAGACGTATGCAGACAGATGACAGACATAGACACATACAGACACACAATACATAGACAATGATATACAGACAAAGAGAAATATACACATACATTGATACATAGAGAGATACACACAAAGACACAGAAATATACAGTCCAGGACACACAGACACAGATACATATTCCTAGATACACAGAGAGGTACAACAGAGGTATGCAGACAGATACAGAGAGACATACAGCCAGAGACAGACACATAAGGTACACACAGAGATAAACACAGATGCACATACAAACAAACATAGTTACACAAAGACAAACTGCAGCACAGAATCATGCCAGTACACATACCACCTTCATCCCACTGCTGCTAGAAAAGGGCATCTGGTACCTGTTCTACTGTGGGGGGTGGGAGCCTGCACTCAGGGGAACTGGAAAAGGGCACGCTCTTGATTTTTACTGAGTATACACTAGATAACTGATCGGTTGATAACCGGTAGTTTATTAGGGGAAAATACTCACGCAAGGGAACCAGTGACCAGGTTTGCACCTGGGCAGGACGGACCCAGAAATGCTTCCCAGTCGGCTTAGCCTAGCGAGAGAGAGCCTCGTGCTGGCCTCCCTGCTTCTTAAACCCCTGCTACACCGTACCTGTAATCAGGGTCACTCCCTACAACCAAACTCGTTATTTTTTATTTTTATCTTTTATTTTGGTTTTGGTTTTTCAAGACAGGGTTTCTCTGTGTAGCCCTTGTTGTCCTGGAACTCATTCTGTAGACCAGGCTGGCCTCGGACTCAGAGATCCAGCTGCCTCTGCTTCTGAGTGCTGGGTTTAGGGGTGAGTTCTCCCACTGCCTGGCTTTATTTTAAATAAATTCTCTACTTTGCTTCCTGAAACAAGCAAATTAGTGTTATCTATTCATAAGAAAGAACCACTTCTCCATTTATAACGTGCCTTCTAATTTTTAAAATTTTGTTTCTCAGAAGACACATAGCAACATTTCCTTGTGGCAGTGGGTCATCCTTGGTCTGCCTTGTCTGTACTGAGGACAGTGCTTCCCTAAGTCCGCCATTGGCCCTGAAGTGCACACAGCTGCTTGTCATCACCCAATCCTGCACTCACCGGTGATGGACTCAGTGAGAACCGTGCAGTTTCATTGCATCAGGATGGTTCAGCTAGCAGAGCCATCAACTGTCTGTGCTCCTGAACGTGTTAAGATGTTGGCTTACCTTCCTGAATAAATCCTGCCAGGTCAGGCGCTACTGTGTTTTAAAATGCTACTGAGTTCATTTATCGATTTATGCTGTTTCTTGGTGTATTTTCCATCTACACTTATGGGTGCTTCACACTTCCATTCTACAGATGTTGGTCACATCTGGAGGTGTGATCTTGGCTATGTTAGCTTCATAGGATGAACAGGAAAACTTTTCTGTATGATTATATAGCTGAAGTAGTTTATTTATTTAGCCTTCCTTCCTTCCTTCCTTCCTTCCTTCCTTCCTTCCTTCCTTCCTTCCTTCCTTCCTTTTCCTCTTTCTTTCTTTTTTTTTTTGAAAAGGTCTCTCTATTTAGTCCTGACTGTTCTGGACTTACAATGTAAGCCAGGCTGGCCTTGAACCCACAGAGATCTGCCTGCCTTTGCCTCCAGAGTACTGGGATTAAAAGCTTGCATCACCACATCTGGCTCCAAGTAGTTTAAATATCTAAAACTCTCTTCATTTTAGAAACTCCCAGCCAGAACCTGGTCTTGTTTCTTCCTGAGGTTCAGTTGGCTGTCAACTTACTAATGTATACCGTGGCTATTGGTCTATTCAAGTTCTAAACGTGGTTAGTCTCTTTTGGTTATTAGTATTTTTTAGAAAGATTCCAGTTCAAAGGCCTTCAGATCATTTAAAGTTACATAATGGAGCTTCTTACCCCTTCTCTCACTTCCTTCATCTTCCTTTCCTATTGTTTATTAGAATTTGCAGAGGGTGGAGATCTCTTTCCCTGTCCAGGGCCTCCACCCTGGTCCTGGGAAAGTTTCTTTTTTGTTTTGTGACTTGAGTCTCACTCTGTGGCCTAGGCTGACCTGGAACTCATGACTCTCCTGCTTCAGCTTCCCCTCACCCCAAGTATTGGAATTATAGCAAGATTCACCTTTTTAGTTGTATTCCAAAGAGTTAGCTCTTGGCTTTGAAACATTCTACTCCCTTCAATTAAATCTATTTATTCACCTTTTGGCAAATCCTTCCCTCGGTTTCCTTTGCCATAATTATGTTTTATTTAGAATTTCTGTGAGAGCTGCCCAACCTGGTTTGGTCTCCCAGGATCTGGCCACTCTATCTTGCTTTCACCTCAGGCTGCCCCAACCTTTCCAAGAGTCCCTTACTGTTGGCCAGGCGAGGGGTCCCTGATGATGGTGGTCACACTCATGGGTCTTAGACACCCTGTGCATCACCTCTGAGCTGTAAGTCCAGGGTTGATGCTTCAGCCCTTTGGATATTTGTGCTTTTTCCTGCAAAACAGGATGCAGTGATGTGGGCTGCCCTAGGGGAGGACAGAGGCGGCTGTGCCCCTGGCCCCAGACAAACCCCAGGGCCTGGGCACACAGGAATGCTGCTGTACATACAGCATGGGCACTCTTGGACATTTGTTCTGGACATGTTTTAGAGTCTGAAGCCACTGGGCAAGGGCTCAGCAGAGAGGTGGGTGCCCCTCCAGCCCCCTTCCCACTCACTGACACACAGAACGCTCCTTGTTCCCAAGCCGTATGGGTCTCAGGGATGTGTCTCTGGACATCTGCCAAGATGAAAACTCAAGTGAGTGGAATGATTTGTTTTTAAACACAAAGGAAAAGATTTCCTCAGTCTAATTATGTGTCCTTTAAAATTGAAAGGACCCCTGTTCATCTTCTATATTCAGCATTCACAGGCAGCCACCGAGGGTGGCTGACAACTCCCAGAACCACCAGCCCTACCCACCTCGTCTTCATCCTATCCATCCTTGGGACCCAGCCTCCCCAGGACTCTTACCTCTGGCCCAGCCAGCTTGTTGCCTCTTTCTTATGCCATGATCCCTGTACAGGGCTGTGGCTTGGACCAAGCTGTCAGTAGTGTACACAGGCATCCTCCTGTTAGATCCAGACACGAGTCCTGGCCACCACACTAGGCTCTGGTCAGCAGCAGGGCATCCTATTCCAGCGTTCCTCAGGGGACACTGTTTAAGAAAGAGGACCCCATAAGAATGGCTTAGACCATCTTCTTCTCCCCCGACTTCCTTAGCCCCCTAGGAAAACTCCTAGAGAGAGAACAACCAATTGTTAAGATACCCATGTATCTTAACAGCCAGGAGCTGCGACTGCCCAAGCCCTGGGTCAGTGGGAGGCAAGCTTGCAGCTACACTGCCTGCTGGGAAAGGCCAGGGATTCTCTGAAATCCCACCTGCTCCCACCCCACGCCTCTTGAACCTTAATAATGGGGTAGTCATTGGTGGACAATGACATTCTGTCCCCTGAGCAGCCACCAGAAGAAGCTGATGGACAAAAAGAGCGAGTGGGGGAGTGAAAAGGGAGGCAGAATCTCTGACGTAGCAGAATCCATGGCTAGCAGTGTGGAGATGGCAAGATTCCTCTAGTTAATTCATAGTAAATATGGTAATAGCAAGGATTTCAGAAGAATAAACAAACCATGTGCCTGCAACAAAGCTTTAATTTTCAGTGTTGTGCTCAGGCCCTGCCTGTGTGGAGAAGGCACCAGAGGAGGTGCTGCGGTTGGCACTCTGGTTCCCATGGCAGCCGCCTCCTTGTAGAAACCAGGCTGCTACTCCATGCCAGGCCCTGGCCTGTTCTAAGAGCACATGAAGGCAAATATAACCCTTCATTTTCAAAACATTTAATGACGTTTATTAATTTTTGTGTGCATGTGTGAGGCACATGTTTCATGGCATGCGTGCAGAGGTCAAACACTAGCAAGAGTCGGTTCTCTCTTTCTACTGTGTGGGTCCTGGGGATCAAACTCAGATCTTTGGGATTGGCACAATGCCTTTACCTGCTAAGCCATCTCACCAGCCCCAAAGGTGACTTTTCTTTATGGCATTGTGAATATAACTTCTTGAAGCTTGGCTTACATGGAGACCAATGTCTGTCCCATTGCCCTCCAGCTGTCTTATGTCCACTGGATTTGGAGCTCCCACAGCCCAGTCACTGTATTGAGGGACAGTCTTGTTCTCCCAAGAACTTCCTTGCTGTAGAGACCACAGCATGTCAAAGTGAGATGGTGACGGCTTGAGGAGCCTATGAGCAGAGAAGGAGGTATGTTATTTCTATACCCCTAATATGGACAGGAGCCAAGTGGTCACCCTAGGTCACAGCCAATCTGAGCCCCCATGCCTGGGCCTGAGTGTATGACAGGTCAAGGGATTCACCTGTCAGGAGTCAAAGGCAACCTCTGTGTTCTCCATCTGCAGCATCGGTCAACAGGCTGCCTTACACACACTGTGTTAAGAGGGGCCCAGAGGTGAGTACCAGCTCTCAGCCATGTCTGTGTCCTGCTCTTGTCAAAGCAGCCAGGTGCTTCACTGTCACACATCACAGGGGGGAGGTGCTGCTTCTCTGCAGAATGGTGTGTTTGCAGAATGTGTGTTGCTTAGGCCCAGGCTATCCTTGTAGACCTTGTCCATCTGCTGTGTGTGGCTCCAGTAGTTAGGATCAATAAAATGCTATCAGTAAGGGGCTGGGAGTGATGGAGATCAGTGCCTCCTTTCTCTAATTCTTCTGGTCTGTGAACCCAGTCAGGGAGCAGTAGATGACAAAGAGGACCAGGTAAGATGATGGGGAGGTCCCTGCCTCTGCACTGTCCTGGGGGATCTCTGGCTGGAGAGGAGATATGAGGCTCTTTTTGTTGTTGTTTTTGGTTTTTCTAGACAGGGTTTCTGTGTATAGCTCTGGCCATCCTAGAACTTGCTCTGTAAATCAGGTTGGCTGGAACTCAGATCTGAGATCCACTTGCCTCTGCCTCCCAAGTGCTGGGATTAAAGATGTGCCCCACCACCGCCTGGTGGTGTAAAGTTCATTTTTACCGCCTGTTGGCAGGAAGGAACTGACCCTAAAGATAGGCAGAAGGTGGGGAAGGGTGTGTGCTTGTTGGGGGATGACTGTTCCCAGTGAGTGCCCAGTAGTTTCTAAACTGGGAGATGCTTGGTTCTTTGCCTGTCTGTTGCTTCAAGGCTGAGTGGCAGAGCCTGTAGGGGAGGTGCGCCCCTTGCCTCACCCAACACACCAAGCCCTGTGCTTTCCCGGTACCCAGCTCAGATTCCTAGTTATAATTTAGAATCTCTGTAGTCTAGAGAGTGGTGGCCCTGCCAACAACCTGATGGCAGCCTTCTGGGAGATGTGTCAGAGACCCAAAGCCTCTGATGCAAATTCTCTGGCCCACTAAAGGCTTACAGAAAGGTTTGTACTGGCACCAGGAAGCTGGCTGTGCATGCAGTGAGCATCCAAACAAGCATTTCATTAATGGGCAAGGAGTAAGGGCTCTGGTACCTCACTCATTGCCCCATCCCAGTGCAAATGATTTCTGGGAAGAGTGATTAGGAGCCATCTTGTGGGGTCGCTGGCAGAGCTGGGCTCATGTGCCCTCTACCTAAGTCTAAGCAGCCAACATAGACCAGATTGTAGCCTCTGAATCTGCCCTTTTGGCTTTGTGCCCTTGAGGGTAGGGGCACAGGGCTGGGCCCCAGCTCCATCCTGGAGCACTCCTGCCCAGCCGGCAGAGGAGAGACAGGCAGGATGTGTAATTTTCAGTTGCTAATTGTGATGTCCTGCAGCTTGCTGAGCTAAAAATAGTCTCCGTTTTTGTTGAGTAGGTTAAAAAATAGAAGCCTGGCACTGCTCAGAAAGCAGACCCCCTCCCCAAACTGGCAGAGGCAAGGAGCTGGCTGATGCTCCCCCCTGCACCTTCTGACAGAACCCTTGGTACTTATATGCAAAAATGCACCCTCAAGGCCATTTTGTCCCAGTTTTTCAGAAGTCCTGGTCTCTTTGCTTGGGGCCCACGGACAACCCCCTGGGAGCCCCTGAGCCCCTAATAAAACCATTGTAGAATACTGCAGGAATATACATTTGCCCACTCGTCCATCTGGGTAGAGGGTCAGCCTCCATCTGGGCCTTGATGCTCCTGAGGAGGTCTTGTCCCTGCTGGAACTCTTAGAGGGGATATTGGAGGGCTGGCTGGGGAGGCAGACCTGGGCTTACCTGCACATCACTGCCAGCCTGAGCAGTTGAATGCAGGTCCTGGGGACCAGGACCTGGTGTCCTCATCTGAGAAAGCATTCTGTATTACAGGAGAGCCATGCTTACCTGAGTGGGGATATATGGCTTCCTCTAATTTCTAATGACAGACATGTAAAGTTCAACAAGGTTAGCCGAAAGCTACTTTCACATTTCTTAGAAATTTCTAGAACCATGGACTCTAGAATCTGGGGAGGACCATGTAATTCTGTGCTTGGCAGTCCTGCCCCAGAAGTTCTTTGCCTCCCAGCTGTGCATGAGACTGTCCCCTCCTGAAGGCTGTTCTCTTATTCTCTGCTGGGAAGGGGTTGGCTGTGTCTAAGGCCAGCCTGATAGCCAGTTGGCCCTCTGTGCTGCCAAGTTGTCCCCTTAGTGTCCCTGGGATGGAGAGTTACACATGGTACTCACTTTGGGTCAGGTGTGCTGACCCTGGCCTCTTCTTTGGGTAGGAGCCTGCCCAGGAGAGCTGGTGCTAGAAGTAGGCAGCTGGACCCCAGAAGTCTGAGGATCCGGGATCTGTCCATTAGAACATGCAGCATGAGTTCTAATTGGTCTTAATAATAAAAACCCAGAGTCAGATATAGGGGTAAATGCTGAATGATCAGAGAGGCAAAAGAGCAAACCTCAGCCACACCTTACCTCCCGAACTCCTCAGCCTGAAAGGGACTGAGCTTCTGTCTCTTCCCACTTTATTTTCCTCTCTCCACCCAGCCATATCACTTCCTGTCTGTCTGTACAGACCTCCAGACCTCTATGGTTAACCAGTGGCTAGCTCTGCTCTCTGATCTTCAGTCAAGCTTTATTTGTTAGAGCACAAGCAAAATATCACCACATTCCTCCTTTTCTGTCTAACATAAAAAGGTTATAACTAATGTAAGAAAAACTATATACAATAAGTACAATAACTATATACAATATATACAGGTAATAAATACATTAACAATGTCTAGTCTCTTAGCAACTGACAAATTCAGAGGAAATATTCAATTATCTATCATCCACTCTTGGTGAGTCCAAAAGGTTGTACCTAATTTGGTTTCTGTCTTAACTTACGTTGCCAACCCAAAACTATCTTTTTATGTCTCTCAACCATATACACTTTATATTTCTGTAGTGAATTTCTTTTCTGAGTCTGCTAACAGGAACATGCTGTGCTGTCCCCCTTGGGCTCCTGAAGGATAAGGCTTCTGTCCCAGGTGATCATTTGGAGACTTGCTCTGCCCTCCCTTCCCCTGCGTTGCTCTGCTCTCCCCGCTCCTGCCTTGCTATCTAGTCCCTCTGAGGCATCCAGTTTAGAGGTTGACAGGAAAACGATGAGAGTGTGTTTCCTGAGAATATGCCCAAAGCGTGGGTACAGCCATAGGGGTGGGTGCAGCTCCAGGACCAGAGTGAGGCGTGCAGCCTGCTCGTGTGTAGTACAGTGACTTGACCCTGCTCTGTAGTCAGCATCTATCCCACACTTGGGTCCAACTAGGCTGATTGTTGGCAACAAGGGGCTGAGTCTTTAATGAGCCCGCTGATATACCCCAGCTTCCCCACTCCACCTAGCTCTTATCCTTCCTGGGCACCCTCAGTACGGGAAGCAGGAAAGGACAGAACAATGGCCCAGGCCTGGACAAGTATAGGAGTGGATGTGAAGATGCCACATGGCCTGTAGAGGGCCATCAGGCAGCGCTGCTGGTCTGGATCCTCTCTCCATAGCAGCAACTCTTCCCAGTTCCAGGACTCCCAGGTGGGGGAGTCCCTCCACTTACAATCTGGAGTTTGTAAGTGGAGGGCAGTATTCTCCAAGCACTGCCTCTCTGCTGTGGATGTAATGCGACCTGTTGCTTCAAGCTCTTGCTGCCATGCCTTCTCTGCCATGATGGATTGCATGCTCCAACTGTGAGCCAAAAAAGCCCTTTCTCAGGCATTTCATCAGCCAACAGGAAAGGTAGCCAGGACTCCAGTGGCTAGAGCTAGCACTTTCTATGCTCCCCGTGCATAAAGTGACACTAAACTCTGCAGGGACTGGCAGAGGGGGCCTACTTCATGGTCATCTGCCAAATCTTGCTCTTGTCCTTTCCCAGGGTATCTTGCAACCACAGGCAACTTGCTGAATATCTTATTCCCTCAACTCTGTCTGATCCCAAAATTCTCTCAGTCTGGCTGCCTGCTGCTGCTGGGGTGCTGTGCTGGGACCGAACTCCAGCACACCTGCTGGAGGTATCTCCACATCCGGGGCCATTATCATTTTCTGTCCCGCAGCCCATCTGGCTCACATCTCCACATGCTTGTTCTGAGCTTGAAGCGGTCCTCCAGGCATCCCCCTACTGTGTTTCCTACAGTCAGGTGTCCATGTTGCAGCCTGCAGGAGTGGTCCAGCTTTGTTGTAAGCACAAAGATGGACCAATGGCTCCTATCAGCAGCTGGAGAGAAGCTGGCTGTTGGCTAGGTGTGGGACTCCTCACCCCTCCCTCCTGGCACTTTAGAGCTGACAACACAAGCATGTTCTGGATGTTGGAGGGGCACAGAAGTGAAATAATGACTACTCTCCTCTGGGCCCAGATTCCCCAGAGGTCAAAGCTGAAGTGGAAGCCTATGTGTGAACCCTTCATGGGGGGTAGGGGGTGGTCCCAGGGGAATAGCACAGAATGCAGAGATGGGGGAATGTGTTCACACACCACACAGTGTCTTTGGCAGAGCTCTGTGAAGTGTTTGACTAGCTAGAGTGGGGGTGGGGTGGGATTTTCTTACTGGTCTCTGTGTCCCCCCCGCAGATCAAAATATACACACTGGTGTGAAAGTTGTGAGGTATCACCTGTTGCAGCCCAGATGTATGTCTCCAGAATGGGCCTGCTTGTGTCACACCACAGTAAGAGCTTTGGTGTGTGCTGATGGCTCTGCAGCCTTTGGTCAGAGGCCATGGTCAGACTCAGGAACAACCACCGAACTACTCCGCAGGTCACATGGCCATATCTGGTACTGCTCCAGGAACGCATACATATTAGTTGTCATCTTACTTAGTCCTTACACAGCCTTCTAGGGAGGAGGGATGAGAAACCCACCTAGTTACTGCTGAGGGAACGGGCTCAGAGAAGCCTAGACACTTTATTGCAAATATGGAGACAGGGCTTATTCTTGAACCCACATCCCAAGCTGTCTCCCATACCTTGGGCCTAGGACTTGCAGTCACGAGAGAGGACTTAGGGAAATGGGGCCCGATGGTCATAGGTAGGGAACAGTGTGCCATCTGTGCTGGTCCTGGGAGGGGCAGCAAGTGTGGGTCTGGCAGCAGGACCCATGAGCCACTTCATGATCAGAAACAGAAGAATTCTGAGTGGGCACCGTGGCTGAGCCTTGAGGGAAGGGTAAGGCCCTAGTGAGGTATAGTGGCAGGGGAGTTCCTAGACATATAGTCCCTTTGGCTGTCTCACTTCTGGCTAGTTGGCCAGCCTGAAACTCATCCATTTCAATGGCTAGCAAAGGGTTTCTCAGGCTCACCTCTGCCAGGCAGCCCTCCATGCCCACCCCCAGTCTGAAGGTCTCTGTGGCTCTGAAAGCAGGGGTTATGGTCTGTTCCCCCTACTTCAATTCCTGTCAGGCCAGGAGAACTTCTCAGCGGTGGCTCCACAGAGCCGGGTAAACCCAGGCATGGAAACAGTTTCTCTCCCCTCTGGGCAGGAGAGATCCTTCCAGTAGTCTTGCAGCCTGGATCCCAGGACCTGCCCTCACACCACCTGTCCTGACGTGGGAATTGAGAAGCTTTCAAGGGCTGTCTGCAAGGAGACAGTGAGTCACTTGCTCTGTCTGGCTGTGAGGCGCTTGCTTTACTGAGTTGATTAGGTCTGTAATTAGAAGGTGCTTGTTTTCTTGCTTGAATGGAGGAGAAGGGGTGAGGAATGGTAAAGCCAGCTTGGTATAGCCTAGTCCCCATGCATATGGGGACTGCAGTGTGGCCCAGGCTGACTTCTTTTAGACTAGGGGCAGAGGAAAAGATGAGCCTCAGAAGTCGGCCCAGTCTGGGGCTATCTTAGACTCCCTCTGGCTGGCCTTTGGGCTTCTTGGGCCACAGGGGTCTCGGTGCAGCTAGGAATTTACAGATATTCATTTGTACCTAGAAACCCCCAGGAAATGCCTGTGCCAAGTTTGCCCCCAGATGGTGTGAAAGCTGAGCAAGATGGCTTTGAAAAGCCCCAGCACTGTGCTAGTTACAGCCACAGTGAGGGGAATCTCATTTAGCTGGCCTAAGGCACTGGAGGCTGGAATGTGCAGGGGGTAGAGTCCCTGTCCTTCTGTTTATCCGCCCAAGGTCACCCTTGTGTCTTGATCAGAGTCAGATTCAACCCACAGGCCAGGTCTAGAACAAGATCTTGCATTTTAACAAGACCAGGTGCTCTTGCTGCTGTGTGGGGGTGGGGTGGGGTGTTTGGTGTTATAGAGAATCCATGCAGGGTGGGCTCACTGTGGTGTTGGTATGCAGGTGATGGGGGCTTAGTGCAGGCATCCTGTCAGGGGCTCTTTGGCTTCCTAGCAGACCTCAGAAGCACACTTCCTCTGGGCAGAGGCTCCCAAAGGCTGAGGATCCCAACTCAGGCTGTCTCCTCCATTTACTGCTAGCTGTCTCTGCATCCTGGCCTCCTTCACTTGTCTGTGGGACCTGTGGCTGTGACTTGACCTCTGTGTGAGCATTTATGGAAGAGAGGTATGACAGTACAGAACAAATGAGATGATTTGGTGCCACCATTCACTGTCATTTATAAAGCTGAGTATTAGCTTTTGCGATGTGTTCCCTCCAAGTGATTCCTGCGGACTCCAGATTCCCAGGGCTCCCGGGATGTCTCAGCCTTTTGGGAACCGTGGATGCCCCAGGTACTCCTACCAGTTTCTCAGACTTCTGTCTTTAAAGGCAGCAAATCTCACTGTAACAGAGGAATCACAGTATATGGAGACCCAGGCAGCCATGCCCCTGGCTCTGGTTCTCCCAGAAGGCTGAATATAGCAGCCTTGCCACAGACACTCCACAGGGGCCATGTGGGTTAATGGGAAGGTAGAGCTTATGCCCCCCTTATCCCTTCCCTCAATAACACCTCCTGCCCGGAGCCCCTGCTGCCTCAGTAGAGCTAAAACTCCAGGGGTATGGGCTATGGAGGTGCTATTGGCCACAGCTACCACCTGCCAGGCACCTTTTGATCATTCAGAACTATGTGAACTTGAGGTCCACCCAGACCTCTGTGAGACCCTGAGGCCTGCTGGGTCACTGCAGGTGACAAGAGCCCACCAGTATTGATTGTATAGATGGTCTCTGAGTACCATGCTGGGCCCATGGAAGGACACAAAAGCCAACATCCAGCCTATCCTGGCCTCATGGGGAAGAAGGTAGGAAGACTTCCTGGAGAAGGAGCCCTCAGGCTGCACTTGGAGATCTTTGGATTTCTTTACTTGCATGTTACCTCAGTTGGCCTCCATTTTGTGATCTGAAACACGAAGGCTTTTCTCAAGTCAGGGGTCCACAGACTTGATCCAGGGATCCCTGGCAAACTTACTGGGACACAACATCGAGCTTGCCCCTGTGTTTCTGATGCAGCAGAGCCAGGCTGGGCCTGAGAATAATGTGTTCTTAACATGTGTGAGGTACCCCAGCCATGGGGTGTCTGACTACTGAACTTTAAGGGGTGTATTCTGGTATCAGCTCCTCACCCTTGTCCTGGGGCTTTGCTTGAGTTCCCACACTTGTGTGTGGCAAAAGATTTATTTTTCTTCAAGAATTCCAAGGAAACCTTAGGTTTCTTTGTCAGGTAAGCTTGGGTCACTGCCTGCTTCTTACTGCCTCTTGGGAGAGGTCATTGCTGTACAGTGTTGTATGTGTATGTGAGTGTGTGTGTGGTGGGGGAGGTAGCTGTCTGTAAAGCCAATGGTTTAATGGAAGTCAAGTAGTCATGGTTATGTTTTGCATAATGGAGAAACTGAGGCAAGTGTGGTTCTGTGGTGTGGCGCATTTGCACTGCTGGCACGGAGCCCTGTGTTTGGACTGTGCAAGGGTCACAGAGTCAGGGAAAATAAGCTTTCTGAATAGGTTTCCTCTCAGCATGAGGTTCCTCTGATCAAGGGAGGGCTTCAGGCCTGTGAGGTGGCTGCTGTGTTGGAGTGGAGCCACACCCCCAAACTCTGCAGGTTCTACCCATGGTTTCAGTTGTGGTTGGATGGTCTGATTCCTCAATCTGCTCACAGCTGCCAGTGCCCTGCATCCGTCCACCTGCTCCCCAGGGATGAGAGAAGAGGCTAGCACTGTGGCTAGCGCCATCTAGCGGACATGGGGAGGATATGCCCTCAGGATCAGGTTTCACAAGCACCTCCCAGGCAAATACTGCACTTGTCCTGATCTCTAGTTGGCTGGTCCTGATCTCTAGTTGGCTGGTTGTGTCTAATACTCGTCTATTGCTATGACAAGACACCATGAAACAAGGCAACTTGTAGAAGAAAGAGTTTATTTGGGGCTTACAGTTTCAGAGCATGAGTCCGTGACCACCATGGTGGGGAAGCATGGCAGCAGGCAGGCAGGCAGGCAGATGTGTGCTGGGGCAGTAGCCGAGAGAGCCCACAGGTCGAGACTCAAGCACAAGGCAAAGGAAGCTAACTGGGAATGGTGTGGGCTTTTGAAATCTCAAAGCTCAATCCCAGTGACATACCTCCTCTAACAAGGCCATGCCTCCTAATCCTCACCAAACAGTTCTACCAAATGGGGTTCAAGTATTCAAACATGTGAGCCTATGGGGGCCATTTTCATTCAAACCAGCACAGCTGGCTACTCTGGGCAGCTGGGAGACTGAAGTTCAGGAGGGAGGCTTTTGATCTGCCACTGCCTCAGCAGGGACTTAGCTGCACATAAGGTAGGGATCTCATAAGGCAGGCCATCCACAGTAAGCAGTCCTGGGACACAGCAATCTCACCAGGATGCTGCCCTGCCTGCATCAGCATCTGATGTTACATGTCCAAAAAGCAAGTTACAGATGTTGCCCCAGACCCTATCTGTTGCTCTGTGTTGTGTTGGTAAGAGGCTCAGGCTCGGCAGTTCTTTCTTTACAGTATCTATGGTCAGTTCCACGCCCCTCCTCTCTGCTGCTACTTGGCCAGATAAGCCCTCCCAGTGTTCCAGCAGAACCAGGCCGTCAGCTTCCAAGGGCCTCTCTTACCATATCCCTTAGCTCCCCTCTAGAGGAAATTCTCAGCTCTGGCAGCTGCGCAGCAGCACACAGGAATTAGTCCAGTCCTCAGACCACTGTCCCTACTAATCCATTAATCTCCACATGCGTCAACCTCAGGAGTTGGCATCTGCCGCCCTGAGGATCCTCCTTGGTTATCCTCAGGAGTTGCATAGCTAATGACCAACAGTCAAGCCACATCCATCATTCACACTTCGTCACTCAGGCTGTTTTGACCGCAGGCCCCCTCCCTGTACTTGCTCTAGCGTTTATTCTCCTGGATATAATCTCAGGAGGCCCATGGTTAGGACACTGGGAATCTACACTGAGTCAGGGTCCCTGGAGTGAGATCTGGTGTGCACGGAGTGGGTGTTCAAGAAATTCTCATCAGGGCTGCGCTGCCTGGGGGACCACCAAGCTGCCCAGCAACCTCTCCTTGGGCTTCTAGTCAGCCTTGCCATCAACCTAAGACAGAGCTCTCGTCCTTGTTCTTCTTTCCCAGGAAGCTATGCCCCAGACATCTGTGGTCTTCTCCAGCATCCTTGGGCCCAACTGTAACAGACAGGTGCAGCCCGGCATGGGGGAAAGAGGAGGTGGGGCCAGCAGTGGCTCCAGGGACCTCATTTTCCAAGAAGGACGCCTCATTTCTGGATCCTTGGAGGCCCTGATGGAGCACCTGGTCCCAACGGTGGACTATTATCCTGATGTGAGTAGCGTGGATCTGGGGGAGCCGAGTGACAAGTAACAGGGAGGGGATACCCCGGGCTCCAAGGAAGGCTGCTTCTGGGAGGAGAGGGAGGCCCAGATGGGGCTGGAGAGTTAGAGAGAACAGCAGGGGATGGACAGACAGCAGGACCAACCCTGCCTCCTGGGCCTTCGTCACCTTCTACTCTGCAATGGAAGTGATGTCTGGAGGAAGCCACAGTGACTTCCCTGCTGCAGGGGAAAATAAGGGAGGACACACAGCAGACGGAGACATACAAAGGGCCTACCCCAGAGGAAGAGAGTTTGAAGGGTAAGGTCAGCAGGGGGGTCATGTGACCTGTTAGCCCAGACTACTTCCTAGAGCCCATCCCTGAGCTGAAGCATGAGTTCCAAAGGAAGACCCCCCACCCTTCCCCGAGGCATGTGAATGCCAAAGCCCTTTCCCTGCTCATCAGTAGTTCAAAGCCTTCTTCCTCACCATTTTGAGGTGACACATCAGGCATTCTGGGAACAGAGAAGACAGTATCTCATGTTTCTTTCCCTCCACCTCTGATGGGTGACATCTCTTAGCAAGAGGGGCTCTGCAGGCTAGTCCCAGCTGAGCAGCCTCTGTCCATCTGTCCCAGGGCAGACAATTGGGTTCCTGGTGGTCAGATACAGGGTAGGTGGAATGGCTGTTCCCTTACTCTTTGTTTTTGGTCTTTTGAGACAGAGTCTCATTATGTGGGTCTGGCTGTCCTGGAACTCACTCTGTAGACCAGACTGGCCTCAAACCCACAGAGATCTATCTGCTTCTGCCTCCCGAGTGCCGGGATTAAAGATGTGTGCTACTATGCCTAGCTATCTTTTAGAAAAATAGACATATATGGATATTTTGCCTGCGTGTGTGTCTGTAACTCCTGGTACTGGAGTTAGAGACAGTTATAAGCTGCCAGGTGGGTATTAGGAATTGAACTTGGGTCCTCTGGAAGAGGTGCTCTTAGCTGCTGAGCCATCTCTCCAGCCGCCCCTGAAGGGCAGTGCTTGACTTCCCCACCTGCAAGGCCAAGGCCATCCCCCTCCCCCCTGGGCTCTGTGAAGACAAACCACCTTCCCTGTCCTTCCTGCCGTCTGTCTTGTAAGCCCTGCCAGAGACTAGTTAGGGCTGACGATGGCGGTACAGAAATGGCTGCTGAGAGAGTGGGACAGAGCTGGGAGGAAGAATCCTAGGTCCTAAAGAAACCCAGGGCAGGGACACAGTCCCTGTCTATGCTCTGGAGCCATGATCTTATGCCAAGCCAGGGAACAATCCCCATATGTGCTGTCACCCCAGTCTCAGGATAGTGGGCCCTGGGATGCCCACCCTACAGGTTCCCAGGAAGGGGGTAGCAGGTCAGGAAGTAGACAGGGGAGTCCCACGGTGCATTAGCTCCTCTTCAGAGTCCCCAATCTTCAGTCCCCAGGTACATGCTGAGCACATACATACCATGTAAACACACCAGAAGATCCCCACTCCTTGGAGATGGCTAGGAGCCCCTGGTGGGACCATAATATGCTTTCCTTACATGTCTGAGTCATGTGTGTGTAAGCTGGACCCTGAGAGTCTCAACTGTTGCTTGGGATGCCTGGGCAATCATACTGTGCAGCCTGGGACAGGTCACAAGAGGTTTACAGCGTCAGAGGAACACGCAGTGTCCCAGTGAGAGCTACCTCTAGTCGCCTGGCATGCTCCCATGGTGTGAACATTTCTACTTCAGGCTGCTGACCTCAGGCTACAGCAGGTCAATTCCCACCTTATGGGCTTGGAGTTGGGGCTTAAGGAACTAGGCAGTCCGGCCTACAGCAGCCAAATGGGGATGGACCAAGGTCCAAGTGGGGTAGAGTCCCACAGAGGATCCCGACCCACCTGCCCATAAGCAGGAAGGAGCCTATGAAGATCCTGTAGTAACTGACCCATGGGACATAAGCTATGAGAACCACTGGCCACGGGCTGTGTCACCCAGAGCTTTCAGTCTGGCTTGGACCAGACATCATGAACCCGGAGGACCCCCATCATGGGGTGCGACAGAGGGTTAGTGGAGAACCCTGAAGAGCAGAGTCTCCTAGGTGTGCACACATAGCAGTGGGAAGAAGCAAGGTTGTACAAGATAAAGAACACCATGTGAGCAAAGGCACAGAGTGATGGCCTGGGAGAAATGCAACCAGCATACCCATGGCAGCCGTCTGATTGTCATTTACCCCTCCTTCCTTCAGAGGACATACATCTTCACATTTCTCCTGAGTTCTCGAGTCTTCATGCCCCCTCATGACCTCCTGGCTCGAGTAGGGCAGATCTGCCTGGAGCAGAGGCAACAGCTAGAGGCTGGGCCTGAGAAGGTAAGCCCCTGAAGGGACGATGGCCCTTTGTCTCCTGGCTTGGGGAGAGGCAGCGAATAGAGAAAGTGGGCAGGGCATGGTATGGCTCAGCCTGGAGGCCCCGTGTGGGCAGAGCAGCTTGGTCCTGCTGCAGCCCTGAGGAGTAGTGGCCCCTCAGGTTCAGAGGTGTGACCTAGAGCTAAGCACCTTTCTAAGCTGCCGGGGTAGGCCCCATAGACAGCTGGCCTCCCGGTCAGTGTCCAGTTCCATAAAATGAGGTCACAGCAAAAACATCAGAGGGGTCTTAGTCACTGTCATCTCTGTGGGCATCAGGTGGCTGTGCCCTCAGGATAGCAACTGCTCACATGGGAATATTCAGTAGTCACAATAGGACAATTTGGCCCTTCTGGATTGAGACATTGGTCAGGAAGCCACCATCATTCTGACGCCCTGGTGCCTGGGCCCATTTAGGGTCTGGTCTAGCAGAAAGGGTGGTGTAATTGTGCAGGAGCTGGCAGTTCTGCACCAGGGAGCAGCCTGATCCATGCTCTGTGGCCCAGCCCTCTCCTACTGGGGGATTGTGGAGGGAACCCGTGAATACCCTGTATACCCCATCAGTCTTGTCAGAGTTGCTGGCCTGGTAAGTGCAGCTGAGAGTATCTGCTAGACCAGTGTCCATGACAATACCAGTCCAGGCTGAGCTGGGTAAAGCCTCATGGGTCTGCAGGCTGGGCCTGACGAGAGTGAGGCCAAATAGCAATAGGGTTCTTGAAGCCAATACTATGGCCTGTTTTGGGCAGTGATAAGTCAAAAGGCCTGGAGTAGCCATGACAGTGCTGGGGGGCTTTGGCCTCTGTGGGCGCTCTCAATCTCCTCTCTGGGGCAGAGGTTACACATGCATTTTGAATAGAATAAACAGCCTCATCCAGCATACCTGTACCATCCCCGCCCGGCGCTGGATGTACCCCCCCCCCCGATTCCTCAGGGCTGAACCTCCTCCCAGTTCTTTGGGAAAGAGGGCAGAGCAGTTTTGCATCTAATGTGATTCTTAGTTGTGTGCTTTTTTATGGGTCATGTTGAACTATAGCAAGTAGAACTAATTTTCTGTCATGGTAGTGGTGCATTTTGTTTTGTTTTCTAAGGTGAAGTTAAGTGAAGGCCCATTTCAGAGAAGAAATGAGAGTAACATATTGTAGTGTAGCTCTGGCAAAACCTTGGATGCTCACAGGGGCTTTGCGCTCAGCACAGGCCTTAGGGAGGGGCACGGCCCTAAGGCAAAATGTAACTTGTCCCATTGCCACCTATGGTTCCCTCTGACTTGGGAGTCTTACGTATCCCCCACTGCCTCAGGCCAAGCTGAAGTCCTTCTCTACCAAGATTGTACAGCTGCTGAAGGAGTGGACAGAGGCCTTCCCTTACGACTTCCAGGATGAAAAGGCCATGGCTGAGCTGAAGGCCATTGCACACCGTGTCACTCAGTGTGATGAGGTGAGGGCCTCCCTTGGTCCTTTGTCAGGCTTCTTGGGTATTTTTGGTGGTGGTGGGGCAGTTTGTACAGGAATATCCTCATATTCCTGGGACCGCCGAGAGGCTAGCGCCCATAGACAATAGCTTAGAGGGCCAGCAGTGGGCTAGATGGACCTGGATTATCCCACAGTTGCCTAACTCCATCCTGGCCTTCAGCACCCTCATGCCTAGGTGGGAATTTATGGGCAGTTATAGGAACCGGTCTGCTCTTCCTGGCTCTCCAATGTGTCTTGGCCTTGGTAGAGACAGAGCTGAGGAGTTGTACGGCATCTTCCCAAGATGGAGAACCCCGAGAAACCATTGAGCATAGGACACCCCACATAGGGACAACACCCTTTCTGGTGCCTTCTGGGTTCCTCCAGCTATGGAGGCAGGGAGCAATAGCTGTGCTAGCAACCTCTGGGAAAGTTGCTTTCAGACTCACAAACCAAGCCCTAGCCCTACCTTCTGCCCCTGCCCTAGAAGGACAGCCCACTTCTTAGTCCCTGGGAGTCTCTCTGTAGCCCACAGTGCCATCAAGGGGCCTAAGGTAGGCTTGGATAGGAGGATGGGAGCTGAAGGTCAGACATAACCCTTGAAGTGAGATGGGGCTCTCTGTGGTGGTGGTGGTGGCGGCGACAGCAATGGCCATGCTGCCAGAGCCCTCCAGCACCTTGATGAAGCCCTCACCCCCACAGGAGAACGGCACAGTGAAGAAAGCCATTGCCCAAATGATACAAAGCTTGCTGCTGTCCCTGGCTGCCCGAAGCCAGCTCCAGGAGCTTCGAGAGAAGCTCCGGTCACCAGTTGTGGACAAAGGGCCTATCCTTAAGGCCAAGCCACCAGCCGCCCAGAAAGACATCCTGGGTGTGTGCAGTGACCCCTTGGTGCTGGCCCAGCAGCTGACGCACGTCGAACTGGTCAGTGCTCCTGCATGCTCTGTTGCATGTATAGGGTGGGGTTGGGCCGCACTTGCATTGCTTAGCCACTGGGTGTTGCAGGGATACCTCCCTGCTGGTCCGTCTGGGCTGTGATACTACTGCCATAGTCTAGCTGTATATCCACTAGAGCAATGGGTATTTCTATGCCTGTAAAAGTGTGGCATCCTTGTATGAGAGGGAGGGGGACAGTAACACTGGCCTGTGGTGGAGAGGAGAGGCCTGCAAGGAGATAGTTTCTGCCCAGGGCAGGCTCTTTCTGCTCCCGCGGTCTCTTTCAACTCCCTTGAAGCTCTGTCCCCTCTCCTTGTCTCCCGCTGAAGGAGAGGGTCAGCAGCATCCGTCCTGAGGACCTGATGCAGATCATCAGCCACATGGACTCCTTGGACAATCACAGGGTGAGTGGGCACACACTGGCAACCATGGCTGGTAGTTGGCCTAGCTGAGCCTGGCACTTGCATCCCCGCCATATACACACACACACACACACACAGAGTTGGGTGCAGCTCTTACTTAGTATGTGGTATGCACTTTGGCTACTGAATCATGCCACCCAGTAGGTGTGGCTGTGGCCTTCCAGGGATTTATCACAGGGGTTAGTGATGACTACAGAGCCGTGTGTCAGTGGACTGATGGGTTAGCCTGTCAGAACAGCTAAGGAGCAGGCAGGCATGGTCCAGGCCATGTCTTGGCCTTGAGACGTCAGCCAGAGTGACTGACTTGTCCAAGTAATGTCCCCAGGGCTCCCTGTGACATGCTTTGTCCCTCTAGTGCCGAGGAGACATGACTAAGACCTACAGTCTAGAGGCCTATGACAACTGGTTCAACTGCTTGAGCATGCTGGTGGCTACAGAGGTGTGCCGGGTAAGTTTCTACCATACCATAGCTGATCTGGGTAAGGTGGCCCCTCCCACCGTCTCTGCAAGGCTGACTGACTCCTGCCCTCGAAGTCTCGAGTAAATGCACATGGTGTTCACTGCCAGGACCTCAGGCTGCCCCTGCCAGCAGAAACACACATACAGCAATGATTCTTTTACACAACAAAAATGACCCAATCCCTGGAGTGTTCTGCCTGTACCCAGCCAGAACTACTAAGCCAATTATAGTGGGTTTTATCTTCCTCAGCCTTTGAGGCAGGTGACTTCATTCCTTTTGTGGATGAGGACGAAGCAGTGCCAAGACATAGATCTAGCCTCTGGAGATGCAGCCTTAAGTCTGTGGCAGCTAAGTCTGATGCAGTCCCTGCATCTTTGCCCAGGGGTCCCTTGGTGGCTCCATGCCGAGGCAGACTCACTGTTTCCAGGTGGTAAAGAAGAAACACCGGACCCGCATGCTGGAGTTCTTCATTGATGTGGCCCGAGAATGCTTCAACATCGGCAACTTCAACTCCATGATGGCCATCATATGTGAGTGTCCAGGTACAGGTGGGCTTGCTTGTGCCACCTGCTTCTCCATGCCCTGACTTCTGCTCGATGTCCCTCCAGCTGGCATGAACCTCAGTCCAGTGGCACGGCTGAAGAAAACCTGGTCCAAAGTCAAGACAGCCAAGTTTGATGTCTTGGAGGTACTGGCATCTGCCCCTGCTCTCATCTCCTGTTGTCCAGAGGGTCCTCAGCAGCAGGGGGTGGCATCTTTCCTGGGACTGGCCTTGGTGGTGGTGGGCACTTGAACTCTCCTTGGCCTCATTGCTTTGGATGGAGTCAAAACCTAAAGTGAGCCCCGAAGGGTGATAGAGTTTGAACCAAATGACACTGGCCACTGAGTAGTCAGCCTCTCCTGACCCTGGGCCATCTGGGTCCCCAGAGGCTGGCAGGCAAGCCATCTGAAGCTCTCCATAGGTGGATTTGGTCACAGACTACTTGGTGTTTAGAAAGCCTGATCCTTGTGCCTTGTGGGGCGGAGTGGTGGCCGTTTGTGTAGTGCAGCCAAGGCTTTAAAGGTGTGGGTCTGAACCTTCCTAATGCTCACTGTGACCTTTAGTACAGTTCCTCATGCTGCGGTGACCCCCAGCCATGAGATCATTTCAGTTGCTCCTTCATTAACTGTAGTTTTGCTACTGTTATGAACTGTCATGTCAACTGTCATGTCTGTGTTTTCTGGTGGTCTTAGGCAACCCCTGTGAAAGGCTCATGCGACTCCCTAAAGTGGCTGTGGCCCACAGGTTGAAAAGCATTGCTCTAATGGCAGGGACCTGGAACCAGCTGGGCACGCAGGCCTGGGGGGCTGAGGGCTGCTTCTGGGCCCCCGGGAGCACGCCTTCTCCACTTGTCACCTCATACTGGACAGAGGGGCCCCCTGCACAGGTTTGGGGGACTCACCCTGTCTCCCCTGTTCCTGCAGCATCACATGGACCCCTCCAGCAACTTCTGCAACTACCGCACAGCCCTGCAGGGGGCGACACAGAGGTCCCAGACAGCCAACAGCAGTCGGGAGAAGATTGTCATCCCCGTGTTCAACCTCTTTGTGAAGGACATCTACTTTCTGCACAAAATCCACACCAACCACCTGCCCGATGGGCATATTAACTTCAAAGTGAGCCTGGCCCCTCGAGGTCCCGGCATGGGTGGGGCAGGCAGAGCCTTCCTGTGCTCCTACAGCTGCCAGACAGTGGCTTTGTAGCAGGGGCTGGTGTCCAGGCCTTGCCCCGAGGTCTAGAAGGTCCTTCAGGGCTGGATGTGCCAGATGGGTCAGGGCTGCTCTTCAGCCTTAAGGTGTGAGGTGCAGCTCCCGTCTTTCTTGGGGGAGGACAGCAGATCATGGAGCTTCTTGCCACAGGGCCTGTATTTATCCAGGATCCTGGTACCAACGCTGACTCCACTAAGGAGCATGGGAGCAGCCATCCCTAGGGACTTGGGAGTGAAGAGGGATTTAGGTAAGAAGGAACTTGAGCAACGTTCCGCAGAAAGTGAGGAACCAGCCTGGTGGGCTGAGGGTACCTGGCCAAGGGAGGGAGCAGAACAGAGGCACCTGGGGAAGTCTAAGGTATGTTAAGTAGGGTATTTGGGTCCTGTGCATTCATACCGATGCCATGGTAAGGAAGACAGTAGCTTGTCCTGCTGGTGCTGGGTGTGGCTAGGGGATACCTTGAGTTGGAGCCTTCTGGGTCCCCATGCAGGAGAGAC
The DNA here is from genome assembly GCF_003668045.3 of Cricetulus griseus. Taxonomy (NCBI): domain Eukaryota; kingdom Metazoa; phylum Chordata; class Mammalia; order Rodentia; family Cricetidae; genus Cricetulus; species Cricetulus griseus. The sequence goes on along the minus strand of NC_048601.1, from coordinate 26,821,032 downwards.
ACTGGCCCTGTTGTAGCATGATTGCCTGTGCAAAGGGTAAGGCAGAGTGGTCTCAGGGATTTTGGCCGTCTCTGATGTTGTACAAGCTGCCATGATGTCAGCCAGGCTGGTACTGTCATCTTCCTCCTGCTGGGACTATAACAAAAGCAGTAGACAGACATGGGAGCCATATCTCTGGCTCTGATAGTTGGCTTTAAGTTCATTCAGGGGACATATAGAACATCCTGTTGTTTTTGTCTTTCAGAAATTTTGGGAAATTTCCAGACAGATCCATGAGTTTATGACATGGACACAGGTAGAGTGTCCCTTCGAGAAGGACAAGAAGATTCAGAGTTACCTGCTCACGGCACCCATCTACAGCGAGGAAGGTAAGGGTTATGTCTTTGATAGCACACCCACCTCCCTGGGTGCACAGCACACCCATCACCCTGGTTCCACAGCAATTATTCTCATACCCACCCAGGCCCATTGACCTCTTAAGGTGGTCCTAGGAGATAGTCAGGGCTTGGTTAGAGTTCCTAGTCCTCTTTTCCTGGGCCTCACTGTGACCCTGGAGGGGGTAGCTTGTTATAACCCACCTGTGGGGATGATGGCTCTCAGGGGTTCTCCATTCCTCAGCTCTCTTCATCGCCTCCTTTGAAAGCGAAGGGCCTGAGAACCACATGGAGAAGGACAGCTGGAAGGCGCTCAGGTAGGACATGCCAGGTACATCTGGGCCTAGGGAGGGGAGGGTGGGTGTGGCAAGATCAGAACCAGCCTTCCCATTGGACAGTTTGGTAGGATGCTGAAGACTGGGCTGGACTTGGGCTTTCTTCTCACAGAGATGTGGGAGCCTGATATAGCCCCTTCTGTCCATCTGCAGGACCACTCTCCTTAACAGAGCCTAAGGATGCAGCCTGCAGATGCCGGATGAAACATAACAAGTGAACCAAGTTCAAATGGTGACAGATATGGAATGAGAGAGGAGGAGGCCTCACTGGTTGGGGTCCATTTTGTATATAACTTTTATGAAAAAGAAAATGGTAATTATTCCATGCATCAGCCTTTGGCACTTACGAAGTTTTTTTTTTTTTTCCGTTGTTGTTATTTATTTTTTAAACAGGGCAGGGCCCTGTTTTGGGGAGGGGGCGGGAAAGAGTATCATGGGAGATGGTAACCATGGTAACATCTTATTCTAATGAAATGTAGATTTTTATTTTCTACTTTTGATGATTAACATCCTATGAAAAAAATTTAAAATAACCCAACCAAAACCAATGTGAGCCCTGCCTGCTCGGACGCCTCTCCAGCCAGTGTCTCTGATGTTGGGGTTAGTGCCTTAGAGGGTACTGGGGGTCCAGTCTTCCTGTTCCATTGTTGGAGCTGCAGCCAGCTCTGTCCTGTGCCGCAAGGAGCCCACCCTCAGCAGCCTGGGCCACCAGGTTCCCACAGGAAGGGCTGGAGTGGCCAGGAGGTCTCGTGTGCACACTTCTGGAAAGGAACCTTTACATACGGGCTTTCCAAAGTTTACATTTTCATTTTCCTTTATCAGGGATTTATGGGGTTGGGAGGGGCAAGGGGATGCCTGACAACATATTTTCTGAGAGAATATGTTTGGCAAATTGTTCTTCAATTGTGTTTTAGAAGAGAGAAAAATCTAAGACAATATAGGGAGGGCACCATCAGTCTTCTGGGCTGCACCTGAGCCATGGCGCCGCAGTGATGGAAGGTGGCATCAGAAGCTCGTGTGCAAAGGGAAGGAAAACAGAATGGGTGTGTGGCAGGCAGCCTCCCCTCCCTTGGCAGGAGGCCCTCCGTGGGTAATCTGAAACTCAGTTACCCAGGGAGCCCCCCACGCTAGAGATCAAACTGTCCAACAGGGAGCGATGTATTTTTGATCCAAACAGGGGAGTGTGGTTCATCTTTCATGTCTAATTCCTGGCGTGAACCCTGGGTCTTTACTGATCATGGATGGGATGGCCCTGTCCCTCAGACAGCTGGAGATATCTACACTGATTTGCTTGGCTCGGGTGGGAGCTGCCTGTCAAGAAGCCCAATACGGAATGGTTAGTCCCATTCCCAGAGGTCCTGAGGACAGCCTGGAGATGGCCAGCCAGGCCATAGGGAGGTGGGCTAGGTGGCCACCCTCAGCCTTGGGGAGCCGAGTAGTTACACTGTATTGTCACAGTGTGTTTGCACTTTTCAGACCTTCTAGCTAGTACAGATTGTATATTGATAGTACATATTGATTTGTTTATGTCTTTGAGATAAAGGCTGGACACTTGAGAATATATATTTGGAATATAATGTTAGAACATTTTCTGTACATGTGTTAAGAGCCTCAGTCCATGTGTGCTTCAGGGGTCACCGGTTCTAGTACCTTCTTGAGAAAGTGTCTACATTGCTATTTCATTGCCCCAATTTGATACCATCCTTCATCTGATGTTTTGGTATTTGGAGCTGATCTCCGAGTATAAAGCTGTACCATATGCAGGATGTCAGTTGTGGTGTGACTGGATGTACTTGCATCAATAAAAGAACATGTTGCTCTCCTCCCTTGCCTGTGTGTGTGCTAAGGAGCCTGGAGCTGGGGTGGGGTGGGGGGGTCCTGCAGGGACCATTGTAGGCTTCCAATGGGGGGACCCAGAAAGTTTTGTTAGCAGCAGAATCACATTGTGACAATGGATTTTCAGGTGATTCGTGTGAGATGAGAAAAGGCTGGACAGTCCTGCTTCTCTTCAAGAACATGCCCAAGGATGTAACGTATGAGAGGGACTTCTCGTCAATAATACCAGTCATAATCTTTTGTCTGTGGGGCCACCGTGTCCTGCAGGCACCTGCCGTACCTTCCTGTAAAGCACTCTGCCAGGCACGGTTCAGATGGGACTTTTTGTTGTAGTGATCACATTGTAGGGCACTCAAAGTTTGGTCAGTTGACAGAGAAGAACCCGGGTCCTGAATGGTGAGCCAAACCCTGTTTCTCCAGCCTGCCTACTCCCCCTGAGAACACAACTCAGGCTGGATGAGGGCCTCTCTACAGCTCTCAAAGAGCCTCACGCTCACCTTCAGTACCAGCTCGGCTCATCTCCACATGATCAACACTGTCCAACAGAAAGACACACCATGAAGGACTCACTCCATTGTTAAATCAGACCACTGCATATCCTATGTGGGAGAATTTAAAACACGTTTCTCTACAGGTTGGTTTAGATCATGTTAACATAATTTCTATCCTTGTTCTCAAAAATGAAGTCATGATAATATAAGTAAGGTGAGGACGTCCTCCCCCACCTCACCAGCAAGAAAAAATTTCCAGAAATATCAACCCCAATATAACCAGGATACTCAGTATGGATATTCAACAAAGTTGGGTAAACAACTCTATCGAGGGGATAAGGAGGCAAATTATGTCCTTTTCTATTTCTGGCACCATGGAAGGTGAAGCTCTTGCCTGCTGAAAATGACTAATAAAGTTATATAAACATCATAAACACAAGTGGATTCAGGAGAAGTCAGGATAATGTTGAAGCCAGGTTTTTCCTTGAAGGGAGGGACCACGTGCTCAGGTGTGTGGGAGGATGAAGAAAACCCAAGGCACACGTGACTCAGCCCATATGACTGGCATGCCAAAACAAACAAACAAATAAAAATGGCCAGTTGTGTAACAATGGCCTTGAAATACAATGTTCTGCCTTGAGTAAGGGAATCAAAACTATTTTGAGGCTTGTCACTGAACTGAGACAGGAAAAATTTTCTACTGATAATTTATACTACACATCAATGACCTTTCCCAAGTTTTACAGCACAAATCACACCAGTCCAACAAACTTGCAACTGAGTGTAACATGAAATATAAATGACCCAGAGACAGACATTGGGGTACAACCTGAAGATCAGGGAAGCAGAACAGTCAGCCACTAGCTCTTACCTCAAGCTCAAGCTGAAAGGGCTGATCCAGGCACACCAAACCTCAAACTGATGCCTTTCCTCATTGTGGCTGGAGAATGAATGCCTCCTACTGAATCCTTGGCTCCTATCTTTTATACCCCTCTAGTGCTGAGATTAAAGGTGTGAACTATAATTCTCTTTTAGACTGATTTAATCTTGTGTAGATCTGGGTGGCCTTGAACTCACAGAGATCCATCTATCTCTTAATCCTGAGTCCTAGGATTAAAGGTGTATACCACACATTCTAGTTTCTGGCTGCTGGGATTAAAGGTGTGTGCCTGGCTTCTATGGCTTGTGGGTGGCTTTGCTTTCTGAATCCTCAGGCAAGCTTTAATGAATCATAAATAATATATCACTACAACTGAGAATGTGGTTTTAATATGGCCCTCAGATGGCACCATCCCATTGACATATACTCCAATTTTTAAACTTGATTTTAACCTTTATTTAAACTTCTGCTAAATGCACCTTTTGATTATGTTACACGTTTGATTATTGATTATTGTAGCTTTCCTTGTGGGATGCCTTATTTGGGTTTATCTTGCAGCACTGGAGGCTGAACCCAAGGCTGTATACACACTCCATAGGTGCTTTGTCACTGAGCAACAGCCCCACATCTAGACAGTCTATTTGGTTATTTTTCAAATTGGCAGGCCATAGAGGGAAATAGTAGAATCCAACTAAGAACAAAGTTGGAAAATAAGGTCATGGACATGTAGGCAGTTTTAGCACAGGGTAGCAGAATTATCGGAGGACAGAATGAGGCAAAGATCATGTTTGAATTTTTCACAACTGATAAAAGGCAAAAATACAAGGAGCCAAAAGAAGCTCATACAGGGTCAGGAAAAGCACATTTATGTGTAGAAGGTGAGAAAGCTAGAGAGTAGAGATGGAGATCCAGAGACGGCTGGGGAAAGCTAGTGAGTGTTGGGGCCAGGGACATCTTTAAGTTGGCCGTTCACAGCAGAGGAATCTGAAACCCGCATCCAGAGAACGATGGTCACGTGGCCGAAGAAACAATGCAAGCCTAGAATTGTCTATCTTTTAAAACTGCATTATTTTTAAACCAGAGAAAATAAGATACAAACTAAAATGGAGTTTGCTATCAGTAGATCTTCATCAAAAGAAACCCAAAGGGCTCTTACCCTTTAACATCCATGTAAAAGCAATTTCCAGGTGGACTGACTACACATGTAAGCTTGAAAATCATTACAATAGTCTAAAAGAAGACTTAAAAAATTCTTTTATATTTTGGAATAGAAAAAAACGTTTCTTAAATTAGACATTCAGATTAGTAACTGTATATGCAAAACACTGAATACAAAATACTGAAATATGCAAAGGCTCAAAGACAAGGAATCAAGTAAACAAATGTTCCAATCAAAAAATGGGGGATGGATATGAACAGAGAGTACTTAAAAGAGGAAATAAAAATGGTCAAGAAATACCTTAAAAAGCATTCAGCATCCTTAGCAATCAGGGAAATGCAAATTAAAACTACTTTGAAGTTTTATTTTACCCTAGTTGGAATGGCTAAGATTAACAAAATACCTGACAACGAATGTTGGTGAAGCTGTAGGCAAAGGGGAACCCTCATCACCGTCGGTGAGACTGAAAACTTGTGTGGCACTACAAAAATCCATATGGAGAATTATCCAAATACTGAACATAAATACAGTTTAACATATGACCCATATGTACCACTTCTTGGCATATGTCCAAAGGACAAACTTATTGCACAGTTACTCGTTCACCTGTGTTCACTGTTGCTCTGTTCGCATTAGCTAGGAAATGCAAACAACTTAAATATCCTCAATTGACAATAATTGAATAATGAATAATGAAAGTGTGGTGAAGGGACCAGACCCTCACCCAGCCCCCTGCTTTAGCAGCCATGACAGGCTGCAGAAAAGATCCAGCAACATGTCTGACCTTGCAGGACCTCCTAGTCACTAGGAGGTGAGATACCCCTCCATGTGGCAAAGAACCAATCAGAAGTTAGCTGGTGGGCTCTGGATTTGCTTTAAGGTAAAAGTGGTGTAACAGTGATGTGCAGACAATAGCAACTGCCCTGGGAGGGCCTATAGGCTATAACAACCAGTTGACCAATCAACACAAGACAAGACAGGTTGCCCCATCCCAGCAGCCCACCAATCCTGAGACTGTTGCATATCCCTAGACATTCCCCTTACACACCCCAATAAATTCCCTGCCTCGCTGTTGCGCCCCCCCCCCCGCCCCACCCCGGGTCCTTCTCACTCCACCTGCCATGATGAATGGATGAAGGGCCCGAGTTAAGACAGTTAACTCGTTAAACGATAAAAGACTCTTTGCGGGCTGGAGAGATGGCTCAGAAGTTAAGAGCACTGGCTGCTCTTCCAGAGGTCCTGAGTTCAATTCCCAGCAACCACATGGTGGCTCACAACCATCCATTATGAGATCTGGTGCCCTCTGCTGGTACACAGATTATATATACATGGAAGCAGAATGTTGTATACATAATAAATAAATAAATAAAAGACTCTTTGTGTTTGCATCAGAATGGGTCTCTTGGTGATTTTGGGGTTCAGAATTTGGGAATAACAGTGGTACATATATGCAATGGAATTCTATGAAGTAAAGAAAAGCAAAATCATGAAATGTGCAGGTAAATGGATAGAACTGGAAAATATTATACTGAGCAAAGTAACCCAGACCCAAAGAGACAAATGTCACATCTTGTCTCCTTTTTGTGGGCCCTAGCTCTGAAGTTTTAGCTTGAAATACATGACTGGAAGCAAACAAGGAAGTCAGGCAAATGATGTGGGATGATGCTCTTGTTCACTGTAACGATTTGTCACTCCTATTGGTTTAATAAAACGCTGAGTGTCCAGTAGCCAGGCAGGAAGTATAGGCGGGGCTACCAGACCAGGAGAGTTCTGGGAAGAAGGCAGAGACAGCGTCGCAGCCAGACACAGAGGAAGCAAGGTGAGAATGCCTTACTGAGAAAAGGTATCAAGCCATGTGACCAAACATAGATAAATTAATTGTGGGTTAATTTAAGTTGTATGAGTTTGTTAGTAAGAAGCCTGAACAAATAGGCCGAATAGTTTATAATTAATATAAGCCTCTGTGTGTTTATTTGGGGCTGAATGGCTGCGGGACTGGGCGGGATGGAAAATTCCATCCATAGGAAAGTAGAAAGTGATGAGAGGCAGCAGCTCTAGAGGGGGGAGACTAGGGCATAGGTGCTAGGAAGGATGGAAGAGGAAGAGGGGAGCAGCTTAACTGGAGAGAAGGAAGAGTAACAGAAAGGAGAGGGTGGAAGGAGAGACCAATGTCACTAAGGAAGTTTGAAAAAGCCACAGGAAAGCATCTTTTTATATCTTTAAAACACACATACACTGTGCACGTGTGTGTGTCTGTGCGCGTGCGCACCACCCCCACTTCAATGGAGTTACACCATGCTAGACCTCCTAAGAGTTACAGGCTAGGGCTGGAGAGATGATGGCTCAGCAGTGAAAAGCACTGGCTGCTCTTGCAGGACCAGAGTTTGATTTCCAGACTCACAACCATCTGTGACTCCTTTTCCAGGGGATCCTACGTCCTCTCTGGCTTCTGCAGACACTATATGCATGATGTACACAGACATTCATGTAGCCAAAACACTCACATGTATGAATAATAAAGTAAACATTTAAAATGTCATGGATTAACAAAAACCCCACTACCAGGCAAAGGAGACCTCCCTTCCAATCGTTGGTCAGGGGGGTCCAAGAAACAGCGGAAACACTACAAACTACTGCCATTGCCTTTGGTTGCCTCCCAGAACTTGAATGTAAGACCCTGCTGTTGAAGACACTACATACTTTGGATACTGGACTTAGAGGAACTGAGCTACAACCATCGTGGAAACCTTCTCCTGGAGAACTAGCTCTCACAGAATCTGAAGGTGTTAGGCAGCTGTGGAGGGGAAAAAGCAATTAACAGTCTTATTCAGCTGTAAAGACTGTAACCATGACAATGAATAGCCTGGCAAGAACCCCAGTGGTTTATTAGGGGCATTTATATCTTGGGGTAACCCACAGTTATCTTATTGGACTCAAGGCCTACTCAACAGGTGGGAATCTGTGCACTATAAACCCAGCCAACCACCTGTGGCTGGAGAGGTCATTGACCCTAGAGGAGAATCTACTATTGTTGTTTTCCTACAGCAATATGGTTTCTAACTGCATTCTTTCTAAATGCTCACCCCAGGTGTAGCTCTCAAAGCCCCTGCTTCTTTGTAGCAGACTGAGATAACTACAGAGACCTACAGCTGGTCCAATGCAGAGATTAAATGGCTATGAGGAGACCAGCCTCAACAGACACATCTACAATGCAGCCCCTACTTCTAACTCTCAGCAACTATCATGAAAGATGTGGTGGAAAGACTGTATGAGCCAAAGGACCAGGACACCAGCTGTCATTGTCATTGACTGCCGGCCCTTGAAGGATGACATCTCTGGAAAACACACCAGGGTGGGAGGAGTGCCTATCAAACTGATGCCTCAGGAATTTCTGTGAGCCAGGCCCAAGAGACCTCCTAAGGAGGGCCACATTCTGGGTGTTGAAGAGCCATGAGAACCTGGAGTGTGGAAATACACTGTAGGAAACACTTCAAGAGAATGATTAAAATGATTAGTAATAAGACAACAACCCCAATCTAAACATAGGAAAAGGGGGTCACTCCTGAGCCGACCTCACGCTTTCAGGCAAGAAAGAGCACACATATCCAGAGTTCAGGCTCCCACATGTTTTCGGGGCCAGCACCACGGCCTCATCCCTCAAAACCTCCAGATCAGCAGTCTTAACCTTAAGGCCCCTGGTGACCAATTGATTTTAATGTCCTCACCTGAGGCTCCTTACAGCGGGAGGGTAAGTTCTCCATTCTCTTAATGGCAGGAGACACAGACAGGAACAAAGTCTAAAAACAAAGACAGATTCAAACAAAAACAGGAAGTGTGTCGGACCTAAGGGTAGTAGGTGTTCCTACCTAATGCACCAGGGGGATACCAGACAACACACAAAGGACAAGAGAGAAAATAAGAAGGGTCCCTGCGCTCAACTTCATAACGACCAAGGACATGAAACACGCAAGGGCCAACTCACCGAAGAGGGGGAGTCCGAAAGGGTGCCGGTGGAGAAAGCAAACTTGCACCGTCATAGGATCCGCCAATGAACCGCCAGCAACACAGGCAAAGATCAGAGCCCAAAAAACAGTCGCGGTGATGAAAAAAAAGAATATACTCTGATCCAAGCCGGGTGGAGGCCCATGTCTAGGCGCCAGATGTTGCTGGTGACCCTGCTTGGGCACCCCTTGGGGGAAGGGGTGAGAAAACAGCACAAAGACGAAAGCGAGGAGGGGTGGTCAGTGAGTTAAGGCCGTTAGGCCTGCCTTTATACCCCCTCCCAAGGTCCCATTGGCTCAGGAGGCTGGCTCTGCTGCGCTGTCCTTTCCTCATTGGTGTCTCTGGTCAGGTGTCTCTTCGTCAGCAGTCTCTGGGCTTAGAGGCAGGCTTGGCTCGGGGAGGAAGAGCCTGCCGAGCATGCGGGCTGGCCTGGGCACGCAGGCAGGGCGACTGCGGCTTGGGTAGGCCGGCTGGCAGTTTCTCCTACATGGGAAGGTTGTTGACTGCTGTGTCCTTTCCAGTTTCTTTCTTCAGTGTCGTCCAGTTTTCATTTAGAAGACTTTCACCCTTTTATTAGGGTCATTCCTAGGTTTTTCTTTTCAAACTATTTGAATAGGATCCCCCCCCCCACCAAATTCTTTTTCTGAAAGTTTTTTTTTTTTTTTTTTAACTGTCATATAGGAAAGCTATGAATCTAGGGGCAGGGCCTTGGTCCTGCCTCAAAATGATGTGCCAGACTTCGTTGACTCCCCATTGGAAGCCTTATCCTCTCTGAGGAGTGGATGGGGGGGGGTAGGGGGAAGACGGGGAGAGCAGGAGGGGAGGGAGTGGGAACTGGGATTGGAATGTAAAATGAGAAGATTGTTTTAAAATAAAAAAAATGATAAAAAAGAAAAGCTATGGATCTTTGTAGGAAAATTTTGTATTTACCACTTGATGGAAATGATAGTCATTCTGGGTTTTTATGGATTTTGTTTGTGTGTGTTTCTTGTTAATTCTTCATTTAAAAAAATCTGGTTTTTGTTTGTTTTCTAGTGAGAGACAGAGAGGACATGGGGTTGTGTGGTTAGGGAGATGGAGAGGATCTTTGAGGATTTGAGGGAGGAAAACTGAACAGAATATATTGTATGAAATTTTTTCAATAAAAAGAAAAATGATCAGTTCTAAGAATTTTCTGGTAGAGTATTTAGGGCTTTAGATTGAGTATATGTATTATTCTCTTGGGCTCATTAATTTCTTTAATTTCTTCTCTGACTTGCCTTCTTTCCTCCCCTTTCTCCCTCCCTCCTTCTTTTCTTCTCTCCTTCCTTCCCTTCTTTCTTCTTCTAAGACTTTGAAGTGTTTCATTGGGTGATTGAAGGCCTTTCTGACTTCTTGTTCATTTATTTGAAGGTAGGGTCTCATATATTCCAGGCTAGTCTCCAATTTGCTGTCCATATGAGGATGGCTTTGAGATCCTGGTCTATGCCATTGCCCAGTGGGTCTGTACTGGACAAGTGCTTGGTGTTGGCTGGCTCTGTCTTTACCTTACGGCTTCTTTTCTTTGCATACCAGAGGCCTCTGCTGGCCATTTTTTTTTTAGTTTGCATCCTGCTTACCTCCTTGCTCCATTTTAAATTTCTATCTTCTATTTTTTAAGTTTAATAACCCATTGATTCCAGTGGTTCTGCCCATATAATTCTAGATATTGGAGTCATCCGCTGGAGCATGGCCAACATACGAGGAGCCACGGCCTTAAAGAAAACCATCCCTTCCCCAGAAGCCATCAACTTCATGGCTCCTTAGCTAGGGTGGGGCTCATGGATTCCTTTCCATTCCATGCGAGAGTGTTGACTGGCTTGCCCCTTTAAAGGCAACTTCGGCTGTCTCAGTTCACAGATGCAGAGCTTTGTCATGTCCATAAGATAGTGGACATTTTGCTCCAGTCACCCCTGACACCTGGCTCTTCCCACCTTCCCACCCCTTCATCCATGATGGTTCCTTGGGGAGGGGGTGTGTGATGAAGATGCCCCACATGTGGCTGAGTATCCACAGTCATTTTTTCTCTCCCCTTGGACCAGTTGTGAGTCTCTGCATCAACCACCATTCACGGCATGAAGAAATTTCTCTGATGGAATTTGTGCTAATCTATGTGTCCCGAGACACAGAGTTAGAGGGCGGTTTGACAGGATATCTATTTAGTAAAATAATAGTATTAGTTTCACCCTTGAAGTGTGTGAGCTCCCCAACAAAGGGTTCTTGGCCAGATTTTCAGAATATATTAAATGTAGTCCAATGTAGACTGAAGACTGGTGGCTTTCCAGGAGTCTTCCAAGTTTTCAGCATCAGATTGTGACTGCTGAGACATCTAGCTTCATGGACTGAACAACAACCATATTCTTCCCCTCTCTAGTGTGAGACAGACATTTCTGTACTACCTGGACCACATGTTATAATCCAATCTAAGAAATCCCCATTTAATATATTCATATCTACCCTATCAGTTCTGTCCCATTAGAAAACTGACTAATATAGGCACAATATTGGCACAAATGTTATGGGGATAACCAACCACTTTCCAGTTGGGTTAAATAAAGGCTTGCTCCACAGGAGGAAACACATGCCTAGTACTGAAAATCTGGCCAAGAACCCTTTGTTGGGGAGCTCACAGAGTCTGTGGCTTTCAGAGTCTCTATTGAGAAGTGGGGTGTTATTCTGATGTGTCTGCCTTTATACATCACTTGGCAATTTTCCTTTGAAGCTCATAATATTCTTTCTTTCTTCTGTATATTTTGTGTTTTGATTATTATGTGGCAAGGGGACTTTTTTTTTTTTGGCCCAATCTATTTGGTATTCTATAAGCTTCTTGTATCTTCATAGGCATTTCCTTCTTTAGGTTGGGAAAGTTTTCTTCTATGATTTTGTTGAATATATTTTCTGTGCCTTTGACCTGGTATTCTTTCCCTTCTTCTATCCTTATTATTCTTAGATTTGGTCTTTTCATGTTTCCCAGATTTCCTGGACGTTTTGTGTCATGACTTTGTTGGCTTTAATGGAGGGGGGTTGGAGGGAGAACTGAGGTTGGAATGTAAAATGAAACTTAAAATATCAGATTTGGTGATAAATCACATTATTTTTATTTTTCAGGACTGTTTTGGATGTTTGGGGGTCTTTTGTGATTTCTTAATAACTTTAAGGTTCTTCTCTCAGTGTCTATGGATATTGTATTGGAATTCTGAATGGCATTGAATCTGTGGATTGCTTTGGTTAGATTGCTGTAACACAAGTTCTAATAGGTTTAATAATAAAAGCCTACAGTCAGATATAGGGAAATGCTGAGAGATCAGAGAGATGAAGGAGCAAAATCACAGTCACCTTACCCACCCAACTTCTCAGCTGAAAAGAGACTGAGCGCCTGTCTCCTGAAGAAAAGCTATGATACCATCAAAATTGATAAAGATTTGATTTGAACAAGAGAGACCTCTTGATTAGAAGAGATGATAGTTCATCAAGTAGCATGGCCATTTAATATAAACTAACCTATAAAACAAACAAAACTGACAAATGCTTTTCATTTCATCATATATAGCTTGCCAAAAGAGAACCTCCCCAAAATTAGGGTTGGGAAAGGGTTTTGTTTTTGTCTTTTCAGGAGAATAAAGGCATCCAGCTAAGGAATCTGAAGAACACTGCACAAATGAGACATGTGAAGAAAAAGGACAAATCATCCAGAAAAAAATGTCCCAAGAAAAAGAGTAATTTGACCTATTAGTATATTACATCTCCAACAGGATACAATTTCATAAATCTTCCCAAATGTTTGTTTTTGCTGTTTCTTCAGACATATAATGCAAATGGCCATTTTGTAGTCCCACTCCAATTAAATATTTCAGATGGTTTTGGAGTTGGAATGTGGCTCTCTCCTTCTCTAAACCCAAGCATGCTTGTTAGAGTAAAATCCAAAATCTCTGTCTCATGTTAGAAGAGTCACCTGATATGGGACATAAGAAAAACAAAAATTAAGGGACTGTTGTATTGCCACTAATCTCATAATCCTTTGGTTTTATTTTGACTCATCGAAGCTTTTCCTGAGGTACAAATATTATCTAAATTTATAAGATTATTATAGATGTATTTTAAAGTTTTTATCATGATATTAATGATCACATAGAGTTGTAACACAATAAAAGACCCAGAGGCTGATATTGGGGTTCAAACTTTAGGCTGATGATCAGAAAAGAAAAGCAGCAGGCCACTAGCTCTCACCTCTACCGAAAGATGTCCTGGCTCCACTAAACCTCAGACTGCTGTCTCTCCTCAGTGTGGCTGGAGAATCCTGAGACTCTATGCCTTCCTACCTATCCTCAGTGTGGCTGGATAATGAATGCCTCTTACTGAATCCAGTAGACCCTGCTTCTATCTTTTATACCCCTCTAGTGCTGGGATTAAAGGTGTGTGATATGTTACTCTTTTAGACTGATTCAATCAAGTGTATCCCTGGGTGGCCCTGAACTCACAGAGATCTGTATACCTCTTAATCCTGAGTTCTAGGATTAAAGGTGTGTACCACCACCTCCTAGCTTCTGACTGCTGGGATTAAAGGTGTGTGCCTGGCTTCTATGGCTTGTGGCTGACTTTGCTCTCTGAGTCCTCAGGCAAGCTTTACTAAATCATAAATAATATATCACCACATAGAGTACTAACTAATTCTAGAAAAAGGTTTCATCTACCTTCCTGTACATGATTTTGGGTTTGAGTCTCTGACAGTTTTCTGCAGTGAATCATGAACACACCTAACAGTGACCTTTGAAGTCTCCAAAAGGAGGTGGGCCCCACAATGACAATTCCACCAGGATTAAAACACCATTAAGATGAAGAATACCAACTAAAGATCAGTTTTGGACTACAAACTGCTTCAAAGAGGCTAGCTGAGGTGATCCAGACTCACAGACTTGAGACAAGTCCTGCACTTTACACAGAGACTGGACAACAAATGATAGTTACCTCTCACAGGACTTGACAATTAACCCAAAATTTTCTTTTCAGGATCCCCTAAAGATGCTGTCACCCCATAGACAGCAGGAAGTAAATTTAAGAATAAGACTGAGTCAGGGGAAGAATAGATGAAAGCAAGAAAAGAGAAAAGAGATACCTTAATAGAGGGAGCCATTATAGGTTTAAAGAGAAATGTGGCACTAGGGAAAAGTCCAGAGATCCACAAGGATGACCCCAACTAAGAATCTAAGCAATAGTGGAGAAGCTTCCTTAAATGCCCTTCCCCTATAGTGAGATTGATGACTACCTTACATGCCATCCTAGAGCCTTCATCCAGTAGCTGATGGAAGCAGAAGCAGACACCCACAGCTAAGCCGAATTCCTGAGCCGAATTCCTGGAATCCAGTTGTACAGAGTGAGGAGGAATGAGCAAAAGGGACAAGACCTTGCTGGAGAAACCCACAGAAACATCTGACCTGACCTAGTGAGAGCACAGGGACCCCAGTCATAAGTATGGGGAACCAGCATTGGACTGAACCAAGCCCTCTGAATGCCAGTTAGGAAGCCTGGGCAGTCATTGGGACCTAGGACAGTGGAACCAGTATTTATCCCTAGTGCACAAATGACTTTGGGAGCCCATTCCCGATGGAGGGATACTCTCTCAGCCCAAATACATGGAGGAGGGCCTAGGCCCTCCCCCAAATGATGTGACAGGTTTTGATGATCCCCATGGAAGGCCTCACCCTCCCTAGGGCGTAGATGAGGGTGGGATGGGGGTTGGTGTGGGGGGGGATAGGAGAGGGAACTGGGATTGATATATAAAATAAGATTGTTTCTAATTTAGATAAATTAAAATAAGGGAAAAAGAATATGACACCCACATTCCCAAGAGGTGGGGTGGGTGGTTTTTGGTTATTCAATGGGTTATGGACATTTGTCATTGTTTGGGGGGTTGGTTTCAAGTTGTTATTGGCAATGGTCAGGAAAAAAGCTAAACAAAGGAGATTAGATTCAGGGTTCTTGTATTGAAAAGAAGAAGGGGGCTATAGAAATGACAGGATAAAAGGGTAGATTATTGAGCTTACTCTGAAAAGAAAAAAAGGAGGATCTAGGTAAGATAAAAAGATAGGATACTGAAACAACTTCTAAAAAGCAACTACTACTTTCAATATTTTATATTGGATTGGACTTTTGTATATTGTATTCAAATTTTGTATATCAATACAAATTTGAGATTAATTTTATTAAAACACACTGTACATACATTTCTAATCTTGTTCAAGGTATTTCACCTATACAGCTCATTTAACAATGTAATGCAAATTTCTAGTCCTTGAAAGTTATTATTACCAACTATGTAGGATAATAGAGAAATGCAGGTTAGCAATTAGTTACCTATTACAATTGAATTTGTATGTCATGTATGTTACAAGGTCAAGAGATATATTTTAGATAGATCATCTTCAAACACTTCAGAGAGCTACAGACTATGGCATTTAAGATTTTTTAATTAATTAATTTATTTATTTATTTTGCTTTTTCGAGACAGGGTTTCTCTGAAGCTTTGGAGGCTGTCCTGGAACTAGCTCTTGTAGACCAGGCTGGTTTCGAACTCAGAGAGCCTGCCTCTGCCTCCTGAGTGCTGGGATTAAAGGCATACGCTACCATCACCTGGCTGGCATTTAAGATGTTTTAATAACATAGGTTCTTTTCTTTTTATGACAATAAGACATGTCTGTTCCTGACAGCACCAATGTACTTTAGAGAAGATGATGGGCATTGAAGAAACTCTATATGAAGCTTACTTTCTTTGTGGCAAAAGTAAGCCACCGGGCAAGAAAGTGCCCTTGCCTCAACTGCTGACAGTACACTGTCCTAACTGGACAAGCAAGACATAAAAGAGAGTGACTGCCAAACCTTGTCAAGACAAAGCGTAATGGACTTCAAAAATTCTGCCTCATAGAAATGTCTGTCAGATATGCTAGGCCTATAGCGCAAAGATAGATGGTCCAATGGATGCAGAGGAACCTTGGGGTGACTGTCCAAGCTGCTAGCTGTTTCTGTCATTTCTCATCATTTTTTGGAAGCCACTTGCTTGCACTTCCTGCTTACTCAGTTAATATTTCCTTCTCAGGCCTCTGATGGAGTTGAAGATTTTATAGTTATAGCTTTCCTTGTTAGTAAATTCAGAAAAGAAATTCACTAAAGAAATATAAAGTGGGGGGCTGGAGAGATGGCTCAGAGGTTAAGAGCCCTGACTGCTCTTCCAGAGGTCCTGAGTTCAATTCCCAGCAACCACATGGCTCACAACCATCCGTTATGAGATCTGATGCCCTCTTCTGGTGTGCAGATATACATGGAAGCAGAATGTTGTGTACATAATAAATAAATAAAATCTTTAAAAGGAAATATAAAGCATATAAGGTTGAGAGACATATAAAGATAGTTTTGGTAATGCAAGTTAAAACAGAAAGTGAATTACGTACCTTTTGGATTCACCAAGATAGAATAGATATATTTTCTCTGAATTTGTCAATTGTTAATGGACTAGACATTGTTGATGTACTTATTGCCTGCATATAGTTACTGTACATAGTTTTTCTTATATTAGTTATAACTTTTTGAAATTTTTATACAAAAAGGGGAAATGTAGTGATATTTTATGATCTAAGAAAACTTGCCTCAAGATCAGAGTGCAAAGCTAGTCACAGCCATAGATGCCATACAGTGGTGGTGCACGCCTTTAATCCCAGCACTAGATAAGGTGAGTGGAGATAGGATAGCAGGGTATTCAGTCTGTGGTCACACTGAGGACAGGATCGCCCTTTTTGTCTGAGCTTTGGTAGAGGTAAGAACTCTCTAATGGCTTGGCTGCTTTGCTTCTCTGACTTTTCAGCTCTCCCCGCCCCAATATCTGCCTCTAGGTTTTTATTATTCATGCTACAGATAACTATCTCCATTATTACCCCACCAGTCCATGAGCATGAGAGTATTTCTACCTTCTGGTATCTTCCATTTCTTCAGTGTCTTAAAGTTTTCATGGTAAAAGCCTTTCTCATCCTTGGTTGGACTAATTCCAAAACGTTTTGAGTCTTTTTGTGAATGGGATTGTTTTCTTTATCCCTCTGTATGTTTGTTGTTGGCATATAGGAAGGCTATTGATTTTTGTTGTACCTGTGTATCTTGTTTCTTCCGTGAGTATGTTTTCAGCTTCAGGTGTTTTTTTGGTGGCATCTTCAGGGGTTTTTATGTATACAATCTTACCATCTACAAATAAGGATACTTTCCTTTTCTATTCTTTTTCTATTTCTATTTAACTCATTCTGTTATCTTATTGCTGTAGATAAGACTTCAAAGCCTACTGCTGAACAAGAGTGCAGAGAATGAACATCATTGTCTTGTTCTTAATTTTAATGGAAGTAGTTCAAGGTTTTCTCCATTGAGTATAATATTAACTGTGGGCTTGATGTATATTGCTGTTGCCTTTATTGGGCTGAGGTATGTTTCTTGTGTCTCTGGATTCTTCAGGACTTTTGCTATGAGGGGATATTGAATTCTGTTGAGGCTTTTTCTGCATCTAATGAGACAATCATTTGGTTTCCATCTTTGAGTGTACTTATGTGGTGGATTACATTTATTGATTTATGTGTGTTGAACTACCACTGCATCTCTAGGATGACTTGACCATTTTGGATGATCTTTTTAAATTAGTTTGCAAGTGTTTAATGAGAAAACTTGCTCCTATGTTCATCTAGGACAATGGTTCTCAACCTTCCTAATGTGTGACTTTTAATATAGTTCCTCATGTTGTGGTGACCCCAACCATAAAATCATTTTCATTGCTACTTCATTACTATAATTTTGCTACTGTTATGGATCATAATGTAAATATTTGATATGCAGGAGGATGGTTTTAGGCAACCCCCATGAAAAGGCCATTTGACCCCAAATGCATGAGACTCATAGGTGAGAACTGCTGATCTAGGAGATTGTTCTATAATTAACTCTTTTCTTTTTCCTTTTTTAAAAGAGTCTTTGTCTGGCCTGGGTATCAAGGTAACATGGCTTTGTAAAAAGAATTCCAAAAAGATTCTTCTTTTTCTATTTAACAGAATAATTTCATGTCTGATACAATTAAGCACTACCAAGGAGGCAAAGTAAACTCCCCCCAGTGCTGTAACGTGGTCTACTTTGGAAAGTAAGTTCAATATACACACAACTAATGATTACAGGGATTTACTCCTCCAGAAATTCTGGCACACTAACAAGAGACATGTTCAGTCATTCTCATGATACTACTGCCTGTAACAGGAAAAGAAAACAGTAAAAAAATATAAACTACCAAAAGCTACCAACAGTATAAAAAACCTGGAAGCACCACAAATATCAATAACACAGTATATTCATAAAATGCTACTCAATAATAAAAATGAATCAATTTGTGTATTAACATGGGTGAACTTTAAGAATATAATACCTTATAAAAGTTGGAAAATATATAATGAAATAATATGAATTAAAAAATTAAACAGTAGGGATATACAGAGCTGGGAAACCTATGAAGAAAACTGACAAATTATCACAAAAATCAGATTGTGACTATGACAGAAAGAGTGAGGAAGTGTACAGTACTAGAAAAGACACAAAGGGGCTAGTCACTGGTGCTTGCCCACCAGGCTGTGCACGGGGGTTTGCATTATTAGTCTTTAATGTCACAACTACATACTGTGTACCTTTTTGAACTTATGATATTTTAAATGAGAAAGACATTAATTTACCACAGTTTCATTTAACTTTGGTAACAAAATACTTTATTGGTACCACTTAATGTAAAAAATATAGTAATGCTCTCATAGCCTAGCTTCCATCTTCAGATAAAAGCTAGTTTTAAAAAATAGATGTTAAAGTAAAAATTATTTGATTATCTTAAAACCAAGCCAAAAATCCACCTTTGCAAATAATTAAGTTCCCTAATTTCAAATACCATGTTCATGGTCTTCACAATAAAAGTGTACAAAGGAGATGCTGGCTTTTCCTATTCTGCACAAAGCACATTACACATCTTAAAAAAACAAAACAAAACACCTAGACACAATCCCAGCTAGAACCCTCAACAATTAGTTATTATGAAACTGGATTCACTTTAGCACCTAGAAGTTTGGCATTTGTAACATTTGAAAGTGTATGACTTACTGAACAACAATGACTTTTTCTGAGTTTTCATGGGTTATATACAAATAGCAGGTCCCTTTTAAAAGTCAAGGGTTAAAACAATTACTCATGCCTTTTACTTTGTCTAGTAAATGGCCCACTAATAAAATATCCATGTGATAAATATTATAGTACAGTCTTATTAGAATATAATTTCTTGTTCCTCTTACCTCATTAATATAATTTACACTTCAATTAAAATAACATTCAATCTGTACATAATTTTTAAAGTACTCCATAATTCATATTTCTATGATTACTTTCCTTCCCTTTTCTCAAATCAGAGTGATCTTATTATATAATGCATTAAACCATTTTTTCAATGAAATTCCTTCAACAGAAAGTATAATATAAATGCAAATACAGTTGTGGCAAATATTAACATATTAGAAAATAAATATATATGTACCCATGCTAAATAAGACAATGCAAAACAGGAGCCATACAAAACCCACTGTAATGTCCATATCTTCTATGCCTCTTCAGGAAGGTCTGATGCATCTGGCTGACATAAAAAGATGTTTCCAAACACAGCTATTCTCCTGTACTGTAATAAAATGCTTTGTTCAAATGCTTCCGTATTTACTTGTTTGTTCAAAACAATCGACTGCAGTTTTGACTATGCGTTTTGAACATGATAAAATGATATATTTTCTTTATCATCAAACAGTAGATTCTAAACTATGTCTACTTTCTCCATTGGCTTAAAGAAGATATTTAGAGGTAAAGCGGCAAGAAGTTAAAGGGCTTTGATTTCTGTCTTCTTGGTGGACTGGAGATTCCAGATGTGTCAATTATTCTCTGTGAAAAATATTCCACATGTGATCAACAGAAGCTCTCATTTAAAAACTGAAGGTGAATGATCGACTTAGCAGTTAGCAGTGCTATCTGCCTGTACAGCAAGATGAACCAATACTCTGTTTCCTATAGATGTGCCAAGCAACTCAACATCGGCCTAGCACACTTGGACCAATCAGAACACAGGTACCAGGCAGACTCTATTTCAAACTATTTTGGAAACAAATACCAAATTTCATTTTGTAAACTGTTACTACTATAGTGCTCTCACAAAACCGGCTTTGCATCAAAACACCTGCGTTTTCTTCTTACATCAAGCTGAACTACAGAAAAAATTCAGGAAGAACATGAAAAATAAACATTTTCCCCCTCTGGAAGAGGCACAGAATCTGGGATTTGAATTAAGGCTGAATAAACAGTGCTGGTTTGTGGTTCAGACTTTCTTGTGTTGATGGCTGTCACCCGGCGGTGTCGCTGTTTGTTCTGTATGCCTGTTTGCGAAGATGCATCTCTATTTCCTCCCTGAAGACCATCATTCCCAGGTGGGAGTGAGAAGCCTCGTTCATGGCTTTGGACTGGATGCACATGCGGTACTGCTCAGGCGTCAGCTCATCTGCACAGTGTTTCTCGTGCCAGAGGTGGAAAAGACCAGGGACTGGAGTCCGAATCACAATCAGATCACCATGTAAGTATTTCCGGTAAAGATGAACATCTTCTCCACCCCAGCCTTTTACTTCCAAGTCGAATCCACCTGCAGGAACAAAGCTGACACTTCAAGTGTCTGACAGACAGAGCACAGACAAGCATCTCAATATTAAGTGTTCCGCTTTAGATGAGATGGCACGGTACAGCACAAAGATGACAGCACAGGAGGATAACTTCCTGTTTGGAAATCCCAGGAACAGCTGACATTTAGACTCCGCAAGTTAACATTAGCTGCTGAGAACATCGCCATCATGATAAATATTTAAGAACACTAAGTTCTACAGAAAGTCAGAGAAGGAAATATAAACACATCCCCGCCATTAGTATACTTTTTCTATCCTTCAAGAAACAGGGTTTTCTTAGTTATAGAAAACTTTCCATAGGGAAAAACACAAGAAATGGATGAACTTGAAGACAGAAGTTTAAGACTAGGTACACAGTGTTATATAGGACTGTTCTCTGGGTCACAATGCCACCATCTTCATGAATTCAGCTGAGCCTGTTTGCAAAAGATCACCACAGCTCATCTTGTTGGCTACTGAGCTTCCTTCATAGGAGGAGCAGAGATGGTTGTGGGACCCTCACTGCAGTATCCAGCTCCATATTCTAACAAGGGACACACAATTCTGCCCTAACTGCAAGCAGCCTCTGGGAGGACAAAAAAGTACATGGCATAGGGAGTAGTCTTTATCTATGCTGGTGCAGACTTTCCCGTGAGGCTGCTGTGAAGTCACCTGTGCTCTGGCCTGTAACCCCCATTGGTCTGTAAGTCAATGGTGTGCAGTGGTGGATTATACCTCAGTTTATCCTTGGGGTCTTTGGAGGAAGAGTAAACATTACTTACGTCTTCTTTAGGGAAGGAATTTTAGCAACAGATAGTTTGAAGCCATAGGAACGAACTGGGATTGCTGAAGGAGTTCAGAAGAAAAATAAGGCCTAGGTTTAAACACTAAGAAATGCCAAATTTTAGAGGTTAAACATAGGCAGAGAAAGGTAAATCAGCAAAAGGCTGAGAAGTGAATTCAGGCAAGGGAGAAAACTGGAAAAGGTGCCAAGATAGTAGCTAGTTGAAGAACCTATTCAAGGAAGAAGTTGCCAGGTGCATGTTACTCAATTAGGGACGTAAAAAAAAAAAAAAAAAAAAAAAAAAAAAAAAAAAAAAACAAAGAAAAAAGAAACAAAAATATTCAAAGAACACTGGGCATGGTAGCACTCTTATAATACCAACACTCATGAGGCAGAGGCAGGGGGTCTTAAGTTTGAGGCCAGTCTGAGCTACAAGAACCTGTCTCAAAAAGATGAAGGCTGTGCATGGGTGCAACCAGGTCCAATCTCCATACTGAATTAATTAAAGAGAAAAGAGTGTCAGTAGACCTGGCAGCATAAATGTTACAATCTTATTAACAAAATTCTGACGAAGTAGCAAAAATAGAGGCTAACTGTGGTGGGCAACAATGAGATGGAGATACTTTAAAAATTGGGTTCAAGCTAAACAATTGACTTTTTAAAAATTAATTATTTAACGAGTACTTGGTTTGCACGTGTGCCTGCAGGCTAGAGGAGGACACCAGATCCCGTCAGATGGTGTGGGCCACAAAGTGGCGGTTGGGAGTCAAACTCAGGGTCTCTGGAAGAGCAGCCACTGAGCCACCTACCCAGCACTAACAACTGACTTTCTAAAGAAGAAAGAAAAACAAAAAAGTACTTGAAGTTTTCTGAACAGTTAGAAAACATTCTTAAAAACAAAATTCTTAGCCGGGCATTGGTGGTGCACGCCTTTAATCCCAGCACTCGGGAGGCAGAGGCAGGTGGATCTCTGTGAGTTCGAGGCCAGCCTGGTCTCCAGAGCGAGTGCCAGGATAGGCTCCAAAGCTACACAGAGAAACCCTGTCTCGAAAAACAAAAACAAAACAAAACAAAAATTCTTTAAGACCCAGACTTATAAATTATATCTCCTTTCAAACTATGCTACATGATTTAATTTCACATTCACACCTAGGGTCTCTATAAAGTTTAAACAGCCCTAGATTTACTAAACGCTAAATGTGACACAACTCTGCTTTTTTTTCCTTACAAACATGAGTGAGCTATTCAAATATTAAAGATAGTATAGATGCTTAATCTAAATGCATCTAATCTAAATCTAACGTCTTAAGTCCAGCATTTAAGAAACTTAGAAAACATCACTCAGTCCTAACAGATAAAAAGCTGAGCAAACTGAAAACTCAACATCCTCTTAGAGCCTTCTGAGAAGTAAGGTCACAGGGTGAAACCTGGAGAGAGAGACAGGAAGGTACAAAGAATCACAAGTTGCTGCAGAAGAAATTTCTTCAGGAGCCAGTACTGGGGCAGGAAAACATATAATTCCCAAATTGTGAGTTAGAGACTCCAGAGGGCCTACCCACAAAGGGCTTCACAGTGGGGAGTTTTACCTCTAGTTCCACCAGAAAAAATCCTCTCAATTTTTAAAATTCCTGGTTTCTAGAAAGTGAGGTACAAGAGTGGGGTGGGAATCCATCCTGAAATACATTAGTACATTCAGTTCTTATAAAGCCTGGCATCAGGGGAAACTTCAACCAGAACCTCATCTGCTGGTGTTTGTTGTTATTGTTATTCTTTTAAGTCAGAGCATGAACTAAGACAACATCTAACTCTCTCCTCCTTCTAGCTGCTGCCCTGTCCAGAAAGAGCACAGGGAAGATGTATGCACCAAATTCTCAATACAGGCCCCAAGTTTACTAAAACACTGAGACCTAAACTAACAACCCAACAACAAAAACCCCAAGGCACTACTTCATACACACTCACTCTATAACAGATGAAACAAAAAAAAAAAAAAGAAAAGAAAAAAAAAAAGATTACAGGATTGGAAGGATGGCTCAGAGGATAAAAGCACTGGCTGCTCTTCCAGAGGACCTGGGTTCAATTCCCAGCAACCTCATGGTGGCTCACAACCATCTATAATAGGATCTGGTGCCCTCTTCTGGGGCACAGGTGTACACTCAGACATCACACTCATATACATAAAATACATAAATCAATCTTAAAAACTATGAGGATGTAGAGACATTAGCATTATCATATACTGTTAGGAGAATGTAAACAGATACAGCCTTTTGGAAAGTGCCATGGCAATTCCTGAAAACTTGTGAAATACAATTACCTGATGTATTATGTTTCTCCTTGCTGTGACTAATACCTGACATGAAGCTATTTAAGGAAAGATTACTTTGGCTCCCAGTTCAAGGGTACATCACAGCAGGCATGGCTGCATGAGTATGATGGATCTTGTACGTGGATTGTTTTTGTTATTCCGTTCAGGACCCTAGCCCATGGAACAGTACAGCCCATGTTTAGCTTGAAAATCCCTCATAGACCTCATAGACATGCCCAGAGTTTTGTTTCCTTGGTGGTTCTAAATTATTTCAAGTTGATATTCAAGATGAACTATCATACCATATAATCCAGCAATTCTACTACAGGAAGGGAATGAAAAACCTATCTACACAAAAGTGTATACACAAATATTCAAATGTTCATAGCAGAAATACTCGTAATAGCCTAAAAACAGAACCCAAATATCAATCTACAGACAGAACAAATGTGATATAACCATACAGAGGAACATTATTTGGCTAAAAAATAAAGGAACGAAGTACCCAATAATACATGGCACACAGCTGAACCTTGAAAACATGATGAGTGAAAGAATAAAAGACCACGGAATGTGCAACTGCAATTATGTTAAGTGCTTAGAAGAGGCAAATCAATGGAAGTAGATTAATGGGCTTGGGAGGGAGGGAATTGATGGGAAATGGAGGATAATTACGAGTGGGCATAAGGTTTCTTTTAAGGGTGATAAAAGTCTAAATTGATTGGTGATAACCATGCAACTTAGGTAACTGTACATTTTAAGTTAGTAAATTTCACATGTGATCTATAAGTCAATACAGTCCCCAAGCCATTCACAATATTGTTACAGGGTACAAAAATCTGTTTTTGAAAGCTAGTGAATGATTACTATTTTACTATGTTAAAAAATCAGGGAAATGGCACTTGTTTTATCACTGCTTCTTGTTTTCCCATTATTCAAGTATTATAATGATAAAGACACAGATAAAGTGGAAGGACTTAAAAAGCAAATGGCTAATTATAAAAGTGAATTTACTATGGATTAAGAATATCATAACATATATCCCATGGCTTCCACTACATTATGGAAGTGGAGACACACAATAAATAATCTGGAGTAATAGGATTCACTTGACTTTTCTTTCCCCAACTACTCTTTGACACTTTTTTTGTGAACATGACTCAAACTGGGGGGAAGAAGGAGACTAAGCCAGGCCTTTCACCACTTCTTTGGGCTAAGTTCTCCAGCTCCCACTTCAGAGGTGGGCCCTCGCCCTTAGTCTTAATGCTGGGACTCTGCACAGAACTTAAACAGAAAACTAAAGAGGGCTTCATCTCTAAATGAAAAAGAAGACGCCCTTTAAGTAGGTATTCCATGATTACTTGTGGCTGTGATACCTAGTGACACAACAGGGAAGTTAGAGAGCTCTGGAAGAGGTTGCCAAACAACAAACACAGTAACATGCAGTCAAGTGTTTTCTCAACATGTGTGTTCTCTTTTTAAAGGAACTAGTAAATTTAGTTGTTACCTTTATAACCACACTTTTACTAATCCAAGACATTAATTATAAACTTCACTATACCTTTCTTATTTCAGATATAACCCTTACAATTTAACCAAAAGTACTCAAATCTGATACCTTTTGGGAAAATGCTATAAGGCCTTGAATAAAGACATCAAATTCTATCCTTACATGTAATGTATACCTACCAACGGCCAGGAAATCTGATTGATATTGACAAGTCATCCCAAAGCCAAAATCTCTCCAAAAACCAGAGTCCTTTTTATGAACCTTATGTTAAAGAAGAAAAAAATTCAGATTAATCTTTAATAACTAGAAGTTTTAATCAATAATTAAACAAGCCATTTACAAAAGATACTTTTTTTTCTGTCATTTATGTAACTGACAAAGGGTCATATGTTCTTATTCTGTTAAAACTTTACAAAACAAATAAATATTCCAATCTGCATGAACACAGGATTTTTTTTTTATAAATAGGTCAGTGTATTTCATTTAATACAAACATGGAGAACATTACAAACTAATACATTATTCAGAACATTGAACTAACAATGGGTGTTTCCCTTTGTTTTCATCATTTATACATTTCTTTGAAGCAAGTATTTCAAATTATTTAATTAGAAATTCTGTAAATGTGATACGAATAATAGATAACTTTCATTTACATTTATTTATAATAAAACTTCCTTATTGTCATTAAAGCTAAAGATTTAAAATCTGAAGGCAGCCTGGTGAGACGACTTGCTAAGGTAATGTTCTGATGCCCAGAGTGTGAGCCCAAGAATGCATAAGGGAGGAGAGAACCAGACCCCACATGTTGCCAACCACCCCATGCTGGAGCACAGGGTTTTTATCACTTGCAATTTAACTGAACTCAAGCTCTGTGCAGAGTTCAGGCCGAGGTTACTAATAACAAAACAGCACGGTCCTGACTTCAAGGGACTCATTATAGGACAGGAGTTAAATGTACCATGATCACCTCTACACACACACCTTATTTGGGTCTTTACCAGCACCCATTTCCCCAGCTTCTTTGGTACAGTTTTGTTTTGGTAATTATTTGGTCCTATACAGCCTGTAAGTTTTAGCTTCTTAGCAGGGTTCATAAACACTTTGTACCTGGGAGACAGTTGTACCCCACTTTGTGTAAGGTGCTTGCTAACAGGTATTAAGACAGAATTCAAACCAACAAGCTAAAAAGGGAGTGTTGTTGGGCACATTAGACCCTCTTACTCTTAGGAATTTGTAGAAAAGACACTTTGTTCTTTTTAGGTGGCATAAGCAAGTGGTCGACAAACTACAGCTCTGGGCTAATAACTTCTGCTTGCCACCTACTTTATAAATAACTTTATCATGACAAAGATATATGGGGGTTTTCACAATACAGGGAGAATGAGCTGCATGGTTACAACTGGACCATTTGGCCTGGAAAGCCTAAAATATCTCCCATCGGCTTTTTACAGAGTAAAACAAAGTTGTTGCTGTTGGAAGTCCAAGTAGAGAAACACAAAATTAGGGATTTTTTAGGAAAATAGCAAACCAACACATATTCATTTCATAAAGTCCATGCCACATGCCACAGGCCAAGACAAGGGGAAAGCATGACAGAGGAAAAGCCTATTCTGTGTAATAGTTTCTTACAAAACCCTTTGAGGAGGTAAACTTTGAGCGGGGACCTGAAAGAAATAAGAGGAGAAGCTATCCAAATAATTGGAAAACATCACTGCAAGCCAGGAGGGCAGCATTCACAGCTTTGTTTAAAGAGTGTCCAACAAAGGAAGGGATGACTCTGACAAGAATACAATAAGCGAGACCCTAGGGTGATTCAGAAGAGGCAAAATGCTAGGATTAGAGTTAGGAAGAAGGACTGAAGGAGCCCTTGTTATGGGAGATGATCAGCTCTAGTTACCACCAAAGGGCAGGCTGGTCCCAGGAAGTTGTTGCTATCCTCATTCCTATGGGGCAGTTCTTCTACTGGAAATGGACAGAAGCTGGGGCAGTAAGGCAGATAGAGCTCGGGAGAGGAGAATGAAGAACTGGATGCTTATCTTTTCCAAGTGAAATAGGAAACCAAGTAAGTTGAAGGTGAAGGGGCAGGGATTAGAAGTAGGATTAGAAGTAGTATGCAAGGCTCCCAGCAGCCCAGGAGCGGAAGCCTGGGCTCAGTCATGTAAGGCAGATGGTGTGTGTGTGGAGCGGGAATGCAGTCAGCCCCAAGGGCCTGGGTGGCAGTCATCCGTAACAAGGTTGGGATTCTGTAAGATAACACTGTACAGGACAGCAGTCAAAGGAGGAGGGTACACATAGAAAAGTACCTATGGCTACTTAGGCCCACTGAAGCTGGCCTGGGTAAGAACATGAAGGTAAGGAGACCTAAATCAAGGTACCTCATCCAAACTGCAGAGCACTGAGACAGCTTCCCACAGAAATGAAGCTTGAAATTGGAATCTGACCGACAAGGGAACCAAGGTAAAGATGTCCTGGGGGAAGAGTTCAGACAAAACGACAGTTCACAAAGGCCTGCAGGTAAGAAGATCAATGGAGATTAGGGAGTAAGACTCAAGGAGAGGTATTGTAGACAACAGTCTACAAACATATCTTGTAGAAAGCTGTGGAATAGATTTTAGGGTCTAAAGAACATACAGTCTGTCACAGCTCTTGTATTGTGAGAACAGTCATTGACAATAATAATGAAATGAGTAGGGTGTGCTTCAATAAACTCCATTATGGACACTAGAATTTCGACTTCATATAATTTTCATGTGTGATAAAACATTAATTTTAAAACCATTAACATTGTAAATATAATCCTCAATTTGTGGGCTATATAAATTAAGGAAGACACCAGGCATGGTGGTGCACATCTTAACCAGTACTCAGGAGGCACAGGCAAGTGGATCTCTATGAGTTTAAGGCCAGCCTGGTCTGCACAGTGAGTTCCAGGGCCTGGCATGAACTGCATAGTGATATGTGGTGATATTTTGTTTATGCTATACCAAATAAAGCTCGACTGAAGATCAGAGTGCAGAGCTAAGCCACTAGTTAGCCATAGAGGTCAGGCAGTGGTGGTACGCACCTTTAATCCTAGCACTTGGGAGACAGAGGCAGATGGATCTCTGTGAGTTTGAGGCCACCCTGTTCTACACAAGACTGAATCTGTCTAAAAGAGAAACAGAGGTCACACAAAGGTGATCCTAGCACTTGGGATCACATGCTTTTAATCTCCGCACTAGACAGGTGGATACAGGATTGATATGGCTGGGTGAAGAAGGGAATATAAGGTGGAAGGAGACAGGAGCTCAGAGTAGTCTGAGGATTCGTAGAGACAGACGAAGTCTGAGGACAGGATCACCCTTTGGTTTGAGCATTTAAGAACTCTAGTGGCTGGCCGCTCTGCTTCTCTGATGTTTCAGAGAAGAGTTAGAGAATGGACATAAGTCAAAGCTTTTGACTGAATGGGTGGAAGCGAGGACTAACACCAGATGACACAAGGCTGTGTAGTCTTGAATGAGGGGTCAATGATGTGCCATCCCCTGAGATGGAGCCCAGGGCAAGGGATGACCTAGAGAAGCACAATGTGGAGCTGGGCTCAGGCCATTAAAGTAGGAGTAAAGCAGGAGTCATGTGTGAACACAGATTAGCAGGAAGACAGAGGTTTTCAGAGACAAATAATTGTAACAAGGGTTCAGACAATCTGAAAATGCTGCTGTACAAAATAGGAGGTAAGATCAGAAAACAGAATGAACCAGACATCCCTGAGGGCTCTGCTTAGATGGGAACTAACAGATGAAGACAAACTTCTTATTTCCATTTTCTTGAAGCAGGCACACTTCCCCTCTAAGATATAAAGCTCACTCACAGCAAGACTTTCACAAATTCTGATCATTCCTACAGCATAATTAGCACACATATCAAAGCCAGGCATATGGTTAGCACTCAATTTATATGCTGAATGAATAAATGAATTTATAGTTTTACTGAAAGGATAATTTCAGTATTATTTTTCTTTCGAAATAGTGCTAAAGACTGAACCTAGTATTTGACTATAGTTTCTATAAAAACTCTTCAAATGTTACCAGTCTAGAGAAAAGGATTAATTAGTTCTGTTTCATCTTTAAAGTTATTTGGATTTTTAATTCCAGTTGTTGATACTTACTGCATTGCTATATTTCTATATGAACCAGGCAGGCTAACCATAACCTAAGTATCTAAGCCCCATAGTCTCACCCCAGGAATGCCAGGCTCACAAAGGCAGTTAGCCACATGGAAGCCTCCTTGACTGTATACAGTAACACACATCTTCCAAGGCTACAGCTAAGCCATGACCTTTCCTATTCTCATTCCTTTCTTTTCCTCAGTTTCTACATCTGGTCCAACAGCAACTTCTCAGTTCTGAGTCCAAATAGTATCTAAACATCTGTGCAATTAACACCTTTTGCACAGCTATAACCATACCCCCACTTCCATCTACTGCGAAAGTCCTACTAGCTGCTTCTTGTCAGAGTTACAATCTTTCTTCTCTCTAAATGCCAGCACACGCACCACACATCACAAACCCCTTCTAGGGGTTCCACACATTCTGTGTGACCAGGCTCAGCATGGTGCCTCCACTCTGCCAGCTGTGCTCCAATCACCCAAGGAGACCCAAGTCACTGCTTAGCTGCTCCCTTCCAAGACTGTCACAACCTCATCTCTGAAATGCTCCTTTGACTGAACACAGCACAGAAATCACCTCATCAGTTTTCACAACTTGGTTTGTTTTGTTTGTGTTTATTATCTGACTTTATTTTTGTCTTCTTCCAGAATAAAGATCCTTGTGACAAGGTAGGGTTCTGGGTGTTGGGGCGCTCAGTGAAATAGCAGTGCTTGGCACAGAACAGTCCCATACTATCAGATGAACTCATGTAACAGAGGCCTCAGAGTAACCATGGAGCACACTGCCTGGGCCCCAGTCTGGTCAGTTCACCAGACACAACAGTGGCACAGCTGGGCTCTCATCTGTCCAAGGGTGTCATGCAAGCATCCATCACAGAGGCTGTCAGGAAGACTAAAGGAGTATCACACAGGCCACATGGAGCAGCACCATGCACACAGTAAAGGGCACACAAACATTAGCTGTTATCACTTATTTGGGCACAGTGGTACATACTTGTGATGACCAGTACTTGGAAGACTGAGGCTTAAATCTGAGGCCAGTATGGGTTAAACAGTAAATTAAAGGCCAGCCTTAGGCTATAGAGTAAGATACTGTCTCACAAAGAAAGGAGGGAGGGAGGGAAGGTGGGAGGGAGGAAGGGAGGGAGGGAGTGAGGGATAGAGGGAGGGAGAGAGGGAGGGAAGGAGAAAGAGAGGATGGAATGAAGAACAAAAATATAAGAATTCCAAAACAACAAAAACAAAAGCCATCTGGAAATATACCCACATCACATGTCTTGTGTTTTTTTTGTTGTTTGTTTATTATTATTATTATTATTATTATTATTATTATTATTATTATTATTGAGATAGGGTTTCTCTGTGTAACTGCCCTAACTGTACTGGAACTTGCTTTGTAGAGCATTCGGGCCTTGAACTCACAGAGATCCACCTGCCTCTGTCTCCCAAGTTCTGGGATTAAAGGCATGCATCACCACTGTCTGGCTACACGTCTCAGCTTTTAATGTTCCATTTCCTCTGTAATTACCCTTTGTATTTATTTACATTTCGTGCCCTCCTCTTGGTATATAATACTACAGTAACTACTATTAAATTTCTTATTAGCAGTTTGCTTGTGTTTAATGTTGTCAATTTATGCATACTGCTATTCTAGGCTCTGATTCTCTGCTCAGTGGAGATCCCAGGAGGAGATATTCCTGCGAGCAGAGATGAATCTGCTGAACCCTGAGAGCTGGCCTACGTTCCCACTCCCTTACATGGCTGTGATTTCTAAAAGAAGTATCTTCACAAAGCTCCTTTATTCCTAGTAAAAGCTGACTAATTATTTTGTAAATTACAGTAAACTTTTTAATTAATTTTTCTATTATGTGTGGTTATTGTCTTTTTAGTATTACTTTAAATATTAAATAGATCAAGTTTCTGTCTCAAATAAAGACACTGAATTTAGAGTTTTTAACAACACTGAATTTTAAGAAGTTATGGTCAGGTATTTTGCAGGGTGCCCCTCAGGGTGAGTTTGTCTGAAACTTTTCTAGTGATTACACTGAGATTGGAGGTGAGGGGCCCTGTCTCTTGTATACCACACATCAGGGATACATGAGATTGTTGGTGATGCTATCCTTCAACATTTCTCCTTCTATTACACATTCTAGGAATGGAATCTGGGTTGTCAGGCATACATAGCAAGTGCTTTTACCTGCTGAGTGAGCGCATCCACTGTCCAGCAGCAATCTTATGTCATCTTATGTAAACGTCTTAAAGCGTATGCCTGCTACTTTATCTCATTTTGCAATACTCATATATCCATTTTAATTATTAATGTAAATACTTTTTATTCACAATATACTAATTATACACAATAACAGGCTTCAGCATGACATTTTCTCACATATCATTTGTTTTGATCATATTCACCCCCACTGCCCTTTTGTGCCCCCCTCCACATCTATCCTCTTCTTTCCTTCTCTGTAATCCAGTAAGTTTCACTAGGGATGCTTACAGCCTCTAGATGAGAGTGATTTACAGGAGCACTGGCTCCCATCAGTGGCTGTACTACTGAAGAAGGTATCTGTCCTTCCCTAGTTATTCTTTTTTTTTTTTGGTTTTTGGAGACAGGGTTTCTCTGTATTGCTTTGGAGCCTGTCCTGGAACTCCCTCTGTAGACGAGGCTGCCTTGAACTCACAGAGATCCGCCTGCTTCTGTCTCTTGAGTGCTGAGATCAAAGGCATGTGCCATCAATGCCCGGCTAGTTGTTCAGTTTTAAAAGATTTGGGGTATGAGATTAGGTAGATGTGAGCGATCTATTTGCCACTTTGGTCCTATTTGAATATACACTCCTAAGCAATACTGACCTATACGTAACATAAGGTTCAGGAAATTGTGTGTGTGTTCATGATTGCTCTGTGCCATGGTTGCATAAAGTGCTGGTCCTGGAAACCAGGTGAATGAAACACAGGAAGATTATGTCCTATCTTTACAACGTCTCTGTAAACCACATCATTTCAAACAGTAAGCTTATTTAACATCTAAAAACTTATTTAAGTAGAGCTTAGGCAGTAACTATAGGGCTTGATGCGTGGCATTTGCCTTTCATGACTCTCTACATAAAATTGTGTATTATTCCCTCAAAGTGGTTCAGCAAAGCAGTTTTAGTTTCTAGTTAGTAGATACAAATTAATTTTAGTTTTAGTATTACTAAAATAAGTTGGTAGAAATGTGACTATATAATCACCACTTTCTGGAACATGAAGGTTTTTCTTGTGGCTAAATGTTTTCTCCAGCCAATACCACTTACTTCTAAAGTAACAGAAATGAAAGCCTTTTGATGGAGGTGGGGATGCAAAAGAGGCTATGGAACTGTGCTTGAAACAGCTATTTTTTTTTCGTATTTTTTTATTTGA
Organism: Cricetulus griseus; assembly: GCF_003668045.3. Lineage (NCBI taxonomy): Eukaryota > Metazoa > Chordata > Mammalia > Rodentia > Cricetidae > Cricetulus > Cricetulus griseus. The sequence goes on along the minus strand of NC_048601.1, from coordinate 26,788,055 downwards.
ATTAGAAACAAGGTTGTTTTACATGACAATCCCAGTTTCCTCTCCCTCTCCTCCTCCCCTACCACCACCCCCCAACTAAAACCCTACCTATCACATATCCTTTCTGCTCCCCCTGGAGGGTGAGGCCTTCCATAGGGTGTCATCAGAGTCTATCCTTTGGGAAAGGGCCTAGGCCCACCCCCGTGTGTCTTGGCTCAGGGAGTATCATCCCTCTATGTGGAATGGGCTCCCAAGGTCCATACCTATGCTAGGGATAAGTACTGAACTTCTACAGGAGGTCCCGTAGATTTCCAAGGTTTTTTCACTGAAACCTATGTTCCTGGGGTCTGGATCAGTCCCATGCTGGTATCCCAGCTATCAGTCTGGGGAGCAAGAGTTCCCCGATGTTCAGGTCAGAAACAGTTAATTTTTTAATTGAAACTTTATTTCTACTGTACAACAAACATAAAGGAAAGTAGAAGAAATCATTGAGGCTTTCATAACCAAAGACATAAAGTCTTACCAGCTGCTGCTCCACAGGGGGTGGCACATCCTGGTTGGCATAAACAATGGCAGGATTGTAAAGACTGAACACCACAGGATAAAACACCTTTTTACCTATAAATAAAAATATATGCTTATTTCATGCAAAGAGGTTACAAATGAATAATATTTTTTATCTTTTATCATTGTGATAATTTTACCAATACTGAAATTACAGAATATCATTGCCTATTTTATAACATATAACAAGTCAAACTATGAAACTGGAGCTGCCAAACAATAGGAAAAAACATACTAACAGGTGTTGCATGTTTATGCCTTTCAACTATGTGGAGGAACACAAAAAGTGTTCTCAAGGGTGCTCAGTAGGTGAGCCATTCATTACTCTTTGTTTTCACCAATTCAGCAGTAACACATAAATTAACCTCTGACAAGCACCAAGGAATTCAGACATTTCTGTTCTTCACTCTTCAAACATTCAATAAAACAATAAATACTTAGAATATTGTGCAATGCATAGATATATAAAGAGTAATAAAACAGACCTGCAGACAAATTTAAACCAAAATTTGAGAAAGCTGACAAGTCCCTGTCATTCAAACTGATGGTATTCAAGGACCTTACCAGCTAACTAGGCCATTTCACCTCAGTAGAGGAACCCTTGCTATGACTGGCTTCCGACAGATATGCTAGCATCAAATATCCAGTAATGGTCAAGGAACCTGTTACACAGCAGCCTCTTTATTTTGTTGTACTTATAAATTCACAAACTTCTTTTACATCTACAATGTAAAGAAATGTACTATAAATCACTTTAAAACGCATAATCTGGAGATCAAATACTACTTGTACACAGACCTCTGCATATCTGTGTGCATGAGTGTGTGTGTGTGTGTGTGTGTGTGTGTGTGTGTGTGTGTGTACGTGTTTGGGGGGCACATTATCTTCCTAAGACTTGTAACTCTCCCCTCTATACCACCTATGTGTATGACTCTGACTCGAGCCGATTTCTTGTCATCAATTTCCAGACTTACCTCTTTTGTATCCTTCACTCATGCTTCCATACCCACTTTGGGATTCTCTACATACTAGGCAAGCATTACACCACTGAGATCACCCCACCCAACTTCTGCGTTTCTTTACTTCTCTTCAAAAGAACTACTGGAATTTGACTCCAAGAAAACACAGGATTTGAAAATCAGAGGCTCAACATTTCAATTTACTATTTATTGTTTCAATTAAATCAGGCCTAATACAACTATTAAAAACATCCTAAGGTTTAATAAGACTTGTTTTCCCTCAAGTCAATGTGACTCAACACTGGAACTCTCGGATACTCCTCGACCTCCAAACTCAGCAGAGTTTTACTCACCTGGCTCAGCATTTAACCGGCAGCTGTTAAGGAATTCGGCTGAGAAATATATATCAACATCGCAGAAAAACATCAAGACTTCTCCCTTGTCCCACGCTTGGGCACCCACATTTAGTCCTCGTCCACGATTAAATTCTTCATTCAGTGAGATCAAAGTATAATTGTGAAAATCAGACTCACTATAAGGAAAGCACATACAAGAGCCAATAAGTTCCATTTAAAAGTTTTCCAATGTCCTTCCTTCAACAGAACTTACAAAATATATCTTATATTTCAAATAACTTATTATATTGGTTATATATTCACACAGGGTAAGGAAATCTTAAGCTTCATGTGTTTGTTCATTATCCAGAAGAAATATTCACCAAATGCCCACATTTAAAATAACATGTTAATGGTATGATATTTTAAAAGGCAACACAGTCTTTTGAGGTCTTAAAAATGTACTTGGAAAGAGACATATGTAATCTCTATCCTCCTCTTCAGCTGTTGCCCTTAGAATCATGGGACATGTTTGTTTGGGTATCTCCCCACACCATTAAAACAGATTGTTTTCATTACTACGACACAGTGTCCCTCACAGAGTAATAATAGTTCAAAACCTACTTGCTGGAATGAACGAACAGTGGTTCTAGGAAGAGACTGCTTATGCCTACAGTAACTGAATGTCAGATGGGGAACTTGAATTACACCTTGGTAGGATCCCAAAGTGGCAAGTTAAAAGGTCATTTCAAATAATCCTCAGAAGCAAAGAAAGTAGCTGGGTCAGATTATGCATACGGAAACAACGAGGAGAGGGTCACACCAACGGACTGTGAAAGAGGGAGAATGAGAGGAAAGCTCTACTGAGGACCATCCACCCCAGGGCACACAACCTTGTTAGTATCTTCAAAGGAAGGAGGAGTCAGCAGCACTTTCTGCTAGCACATTGCTTCTTACAGTGAAGCCCTCAAATCTGATGCCTTCTGGTAAGTCATCAATTAGATGGTACGTTCTAGAGCTACATACAACTCAAGAGTCCCTGGCTCAGAAGCAAGGGGTGGAGTTTGCGTCTATGCGTTAGTGAGTCCACTAGGTGTCGCTGGCACGCATGCTAGAGAATCACTGAAGAGGACGCATGGGAGGACGCCTGCTCTTGCAACAGTACAGCATGGGTAACACAGAGAAACCAGCAGACTCATACCATGCACACAGTGACCCCAAGAGTTCTGGGGACCCAGGCTCTTCTCTCCATCTTCTGGCATATGAATCTCTCCCTTCTCTTTGAGAAACTGCCCACTGCCAGCCTGGATGCCCTCATCACAGAATATCCCTCACTCTACTCCCCCCAATAATAGTGATTCCCTAGTTATGTGTGGCCAAGTGTGACGGCCCCACTCCACTCAGCCACAATGACTGAGTAGTTCAAGGGTGGGCAAAACATTTTCCCCTGGGGTTTTCTCTACTGAAACTCTCTGATGACAAAGCTGAGAAGATGTATGCCCATAGCCACCAACAGTCATATCCCTCACCCTGTGGAAAAAGCCAATCTGCAGCAGGAAAATGAAGTCAACATGCAGAAAACAAAGACGACAAGAAAATCTTCATGGTATTTAAGTGTCTGATTCCAATCCTTTAGGTCCCAAAGTTATTTTGATTACTTTCTTCTCCAAATGTATTTGCAATAATCCTTTCATTTCTGGAATTCTTCTGTGTTGCTTATAATCTCCTTAAGCAGGCTCAAGGTTTCTACAGTTTTCTGCAGAGGACTCTTGGCAACACAGGGAGGTGATTTGGTGATACACCAGGGTAAGTGACTGGTACTCGGTAGGAGACTGAAAGCAGTAAAGAGGGAAGTAGGGCATGAAGGAAGTGAGAACTGGAGTTAGGCAGTGGCAGTGGCAAGGAGGGGACAGAGAAAAGGCCTCAAATAGAAAGTAAACTCAGCAGAGAAAATGAGAGGTAAAGAGTAAAAGACTCAGTCTGGCTCTCAGATACTAGGCCCAGGCAGGGCCTATGAAATGGTCTGATTCTGAGCTGAAAGAGGGCTACTATGATGTGGAGAGGGAAAGATGAGTCATGTTTTTTGTTTTTGTTTTTGTTTTCCCTAGACAGGGTTTCTCTGTGTTGTTTTGGAGCCTGTTCTGGAACTACCTCTTGTAGATCAGGCTGGTCTCAAACTCACAGAGATACACCTGCCTCTGCCTCCCAAGTGCTGAGGTTAAAGGCGTACACCACCAACGCCCAGGTGATGAGTCATGTTTTTGTCCATCAAGGCTGTGAGAGTCCTTGCAGGACAGGGACAGGGCTTTACACTCTTGTGTAAAGCCCATTCTTCCAATTGCCTGAGTTAGAATCCCAAGCAGCATACCTGTAGGTGGCACTCAACAGATGTGAGCTGAATGATTCAAGGAAAATGGCTGCTCACAATCATCAGAAAGGTAAAAAAAAAAAAAAAAGCCACGAAAGATGTACAGGAAAAACAGACAACCAACCTAATAGTTGACAGCATACCTACATTAAAAAGAAAACATCTACACATAAGAATATTTTTAAAGAAGGAAGGACGAGCTACCACATGTAAAAGAATCATCAAAGGGGGTATCAGAGAAAAAGGCCGAATTTGACAATTGAGTCTTACATTTCGGCCCACAGTTTGGAGAGAAAATTTTCATTTTAAAGAGTGGAAAATTATTAAGGAATCACTAGTTCATTCATTCAAATCTTTGAGAATCTACTATGTGCCAGGTACTACACGAGCTACTTAGTTACAGAAGTACTCTTCCATGAAGTCTGGCTGTAAAAGAACAGAAACAAAGCAGTGTGTACTGTACACTGCGGAATCAGGTGGGAGGCTATAAAGATAGGAGACCTAAGCGGCATTTTGAGGAGAGCACTAAAGCAGAGATTAGATTTAGAAAAGGTGATACAAGAACCTGCAAGATACAGCAAGTGGATAGATCATAGGACATCCTGATCATCCCAAGCTGCCTGCTATGCAATTAAGGGAAGATGGATTTGTAGAGTGCATGTGAAATGAAGAACTTACTATCATTACCACCTACCCATACACACACGCTCAGACAACTCTGTGTGTGTGTGTGTGTGATGTATGTGTATATACGCATGATGTGTATGAGTGTACATGTGTGTGCACATTTGTGTGTGTGTGCAAGTGAATGTCAGAGAACAATCTTGGGCGTTACTTTGCCTTCCATATTGAGACAGGGTCTCTGTATTGTCACTGCATACATCAGCTGGTCTGTGAACTTCTGGATATCCTCCTGCCTCTGCCTCCCATCTTGCATAAGAACCACTGGATTATGGATACATGCTGCCAAGCTCAGCTTCACCTGGGCTCTGAGGACTCAAGCTCAGGTCCTCAAGGTTGTTCAACAGTATTTTACTGAGTTCTGCTCATGTAGTTATTTAAAATCACTAACACTCAGTAACTGAATTCTCATCCTTTTTACACATGCTAACACTTAGCATGTTTGTGGCTCACCAACCTTGTGATAGATTCTAGGATAGACTTGACTTTAGATAGTCCTTCTTTCCCAAAGTACACAACTGTGAGATGAATCCTCTTGTCTTGATGAATACAAACATCTCTAAGAGAATTGAAAGATAGCATTTGTTAAAGGAAACATACAAGGCACAATTCATTCAGAAAGCAATCACATGACATTTTGGCAAGAAAATGAATAAGACACTATCAATACTGAATGAAATGACATGTAGCATTAAGTAAATATAAAAGTGATGATCCTGGGGCTGGAGAGATGGCTCAGAGGTTAAGAGCACTGGCTGCTCTTCCAGAGGTCCTAAGTTCAATTCCCAGCAACCACATGGTGGCTCACAACCATCCGTAATGAGATCTGGTGCCCTCTTCTGACCTGCAGGGATATATGCAGACAGAATACTGTATACATAATAAATAAATCTTTAAAAAAAAAAAAAGTGATGATCCTGCCCTATTCTTGAAAGTATTACAGCAAAGGCACAGGGTCTGTGTGTCAGTGAGAACAATACTTCTGTGGGCCATGGCTACTTTACTTCTATATTTCAAAACATTTTTGGGACATTAGCAGTGGGATTTCTCTCGGTAGCAAATTAAAAACTATTTAAGGAAGTATGTCCAATCAGTTCAGAACCAAACAAATAAATGTCTCAGATCAAGAGACTGTTCTCAAATGGAACAATTCAGAAGATTAGCTAGCTGCTGGTACAGTGGTGATTACACCTGCCACCAAGAATTGCTGCCGTGATATAGGTTACTTAGTAAAGAGGATGATGTAGCCTCTTAAAGCAATGCCAAGGCAATTTTAAAAGTTGTAAGAAACCATATCTCACAGGAGCTTTTTCAAACAGGCAAAACTCAGTTGGAAGTATGACTCCTGGATCATAGAACAGTGTTAACTAACTTTTATATATGAAAATAAAGGTTAGGCTCATAAAGAACTAAAACTGGTATATTAAAACATGGCAATTGTTAAATTGAAACAAAAAGGCAGCATTTTCCATTTACTTTAACACTTAGCATTTTAAAATAGCACAATAAGCACTCTGCTTCCTAAGATGGAATGTTCTCCTACTTTTAGTTGAATGTTTGAATTTTTAACTTTATTTCAATCTTAAAATTCAAATTGCTCTCAAGAGATTTTACTAGGTGAGGGAAATGTTCTGGATTCTCATTGTCATGGTTTATGAGTTTACACATTTCTCAAAAGTCATGAAAATATGACTTAATCTTAAAATATCCTTTACATTAACTTTAGACTATATGGATTCTTTTGTTTTTATGGTTTTTTGAGACAGTATTTCTCTGTGTAGCTTTGTAGACTAGGCTGGCCTCCAACTCACAGAGATCTGCCTGCCTCTACCTCCCGAGGGCTGGGATTAAAGGGATGCACCACCACTGCCCAGCTAGACTATATGGATTTTTACTGTACATAAATTAGGCTTCAATGTATTTGGCTTTTAAAAGTTCAACTTAATTGGGTTTAGACAGATAGCTCAGTGGTTAAGATCCCCGGTTGCTCTAGCATAGGATCCAGATTTGGTTCCCAACGCCCACATGGAGGTTCTTAACCATCTAGAACCCCAGTTCCAGGGGACCTGATGCCCTTTTCTGGCCTCTATGGGCACCGTACACATGCGGTGCACATATATACATGGAGGTAAACACTCATCCATGTAAAATAAATCTTTAAAAAAGTCCAGCTTATCTTAAATTCAAACAAAAGTCATCAAATTTAGTTTCCAAGTAGTTGCACCTTCAAATTTATTTCACAGCTCAAACTGTCAGGAAATATAATGCACTATATATGCTTTAAGAAATCTAAAAAATATCCCTTAAAGCCTATGAAATTATTCTATAATTCTAAGTTATCATACTTGATGAAGATTAAGTAAACCTGGACAAAATATGGTATTTTAAAGAACTTAGCCACATCTGCAAGTTCGGAGTTACCTGAAGTTCTGCATAAACTGTGAAAATGCTTCAGTCCTTTCAGCAAGCGGCACAATGATGTTAATAACTGATCTGGTAATGTCAATCATCTCATTCTTCACTTTCATGAGTGGTCCAAAAGGGCGGAAGAGGGTCACATGTCTGTATTCCATAAGGTCTGCTTTCTTAAAAAAGAGTTCATACTGTGTGCCTTTATCTCTCTCAGTGCGGTAATAGCCTAAAGGAAAGAGTTTGGAACAAAAACAAGTTATGTCAAAGTCTAAATTCAATAGTAATAAAGATTTCACTCAGGCAAGGATTGAAAGTATTAAACCAGACTGTAGTGACTTTATCTAGTTGTGAAAATACCTATGTACAGCCAGAACAACCACTCTTTGTAAGAAAAGGTTTACAAAAGAAGCTCTTTGCTCTGGTACATTATTCAATCCACAAAATAACATCCAATAATAATTATTTCTTTTTACATATGACTTTTGCCCTTAATACCAGACCCTATTGCCATAATGCCAAATAAATTACTTCTATAATATTAAATTCTAAATCCAAAACTTTTATTACTTGGTTCAACTCAACAAACATGAATCAAGTACCTTCATGTTAGCCATTGATGATACAGAGACCATGTGGTCTCTGTTATGAGGAAGGGCAAGTCTAGTGAGGAAGACAGAAAAATAAACAGTGACAATATACTGTGTACTATGTGTATGCATATATGTACATATACACACATGTATATATACACATGCATATACATATAGATAGACATAAACATACACACATATATATATAAAATCAAAGAAATATTAGTATAGATTTCAATACAATGATCTGAGGAAGATCATTGTATAGGAAGAAAGTATGGAGGTTGACTGGGCAATATGAGTTTTAAGTGTAACACTCAGGAGTGAAAAGGTTAGACTTATCCCAACCCTCCTAAGGCTTGCAATCTAGAAGGAACAACCAACCAGGATATGGACAACACCACATAGTGCAGCAAATCCTGCGACAGAGGACGCATTGTAGAGGTGATGAGTACACAGAAAGCATCACTACTTTAGGCTTGAGGTTAGAGGCTACTTCTAGAAGGAATGACATTAACACCAAGGCCTGGAAGAGGAACAGAAGTTGCTTAGTGGTTGCCAGTAGTTAATTTAGGAGAGAGACAGTCCTGGCACAGTGGAGGGAAAGTAAAAGACAGATTATATTCCAGTCAAGAGAAGTCCTTAAAGAGACAGGAGCTTAGGAAAACTGTAAGCAGAAGCTGCAGAACATACAACTGTCATAGCTCAGAACAGGTATGAAGACATGTCATATGCCACTTAACTATACTATTTCCTCTGCAGCTTTCAATTCTACCATGAAATTCAAAAACAAAAAAGAAAAAAGCAAAAAAACAAAAAACAAGCTTTCCAGAAAGTTGAAAGAATTTTGAGAGAAATAACTAGTAAAAAAAAAAAATTGCATGAATTAACAGCAGAAAAAAGAGGAGGCCATAGGAAGAAGGTAGCTAAAATGCCCCAGCAAAACAGAATGCCTTGCTGATAGACTTCAGAAGCCACACAAGTGACAGCTATGATGAACTGGAGTCAAACAGAATGGTTTGTGCGGGAGGATGTTTATATAATAAAGCAAAAATAACTTTTAAAAACACATACATCCAAAAGGAGTTTCTTTGTAGTTGAATATTTAGCAGTGGGCATTAATATGGACACAGGTAGGGATGTACAACTACCTCTTCTTAGAACAATTAACAAATGTCTAAAATTTACATAACCTTTAAGTTTTATACCATCTTAAAAAACATACCCTGGGGCTGGAGAGATAGCGCAGAGGTTAAGATCACTGGCTGTTCTCCTAGAGGACCTGAGTTTGACTCCCAGTCCTCACATGGCAGATAACTGTCTGTAACTCCAGTCCCAAGGGATCCGACACCTTCTGGTCTCTACAAGCACTGCAAGCATGAGGTGCACTACACATGCAGACAAAACACCCATACACATAAAAATAAAGAAAAGACTCCAAATCCTCTTTGCAGTCTGTATTATGAAAATGTGCTGTTTCCTTATGTTTCCAAATGTAAAAGTATGTATTCCCTTTGATGCTGTGACCATTTGCTTCTCTCAGAATGGGAAATACCATCAACCTACTGCATTAGATTTTTTTTCTTTCCTTATCAAATGGTTTTCAAATTTTGAACCTTACTTCATACATTTTTAAAAACATAAGAGGAACATCAACACCAGATAAGAAAGGAATGCAAATCACATGGCCCACAAGAGCCCTTCAACTTAAAATTCTTTAGGCTTAGATTTATTCTGTTTTCCCAACTATTATTCTTGTTTTTATTATAATCTCATTTTAACTATTTCCAAAAGCCATTTCAAATTTTTGGTGAAATTATATGGCTAAAAATGAAAATGCGTTAGTACTATGGTAATAATTGATATCTTAGCATATGTAACTAGCATTCTGTCATACTAACATAAGAATTTATCAAGATAATAGAAATTGTTTTTATATTTGTGTGTCTGTATGCACATGCACACACGCCACAGCAGGTGGGCGGTGGTCAGATGACAACTTGCACGGATCTTACCAACACATTTTTCATATTACCTTCTATGAAGTCATTTTCATTAAATATCAGTTTCTCTCCAACAGGGCCCTCCTCATCTTCCTGTTCATCATCTTCATCAGGATTATTAATGACCTCCAAGCCAGCTTCAATAACTTCTACCAATTCATCTCGTTTGTCCTTTCTAACTGGCTTTTCTTCAGGATGACGAGTGAGACCCATTTCCAACTGAAATACTTTCATTAAAGTAAAACTTTCAAAGGGAACGACTCCATACTCACTGGGTAGTTTGGCTCCTATGCTAACTTCAGCTCTGTCGATCTGGGAATGAAGAAACTCTAAGAGATCACTAGGTGTCTGCTCTCTGTTGCCTTGATAGCCTATGCCATTAGCCCCTACATTCTTTTTCTCTTGCAATGATCTCATCTTCTCACTCATTTCTTGTAATTCTTGTTTTAGCTGGGCAATCTGGCGTTTCAGACTGGTTGCCCTGGTTTGGTAATGTTCTTCTTGCTCCTGCAGGAGGGCCTGGTAATATTCTTTACCATAATTTTCTCTAACAACACCAGGAAGAGATGCATTTCCATCAGTCTGGGGGGCACATTCCAGGAGGTACATAAATAACACTAAACTGAAGAGCAAAGCAAGCCCCAACAGCAGCCACTGGGTCCGGCTGTGAAGAATTGGTCCTCTTCTAGACATTCTTACTACTGTGTGTTCGTCTAACAAAACAAGCTCTTTGCTTGTTCATAACTTTAGCAAAAAATTACCAAGAGTTAAAAACAAAATTAGAATTTCCATAAAAGTACCCAAATGAATTCTGCTGTAGTTTAAAAAGATTCTTTCTTCAGTAGTCATGACTACTTGCAGAAGTGAGAAATTAAGTATATTTCCTGTATGGTTACATGATATCCACACTAAGCAATCTGATCTATAAAATCCATTATATGGGTGGTGACTTTTCTGAAAGAAACAGATCAGAGTCAATCAGAATTTTGTTTCTTTAAGTATGTCAAATCACTGGCAGCTATGTTACTACTCTATGTAGAGGTCCAGGGAAGTGCTGGTACAGCTTAAATTAATTGGTAAGCACTGGGAGAAAACAGTCAGAAAAAAACAAATAAAATACTAAAATATTGTACATAAAACTTTATACCCATTTGTTTATACACTCATTACCTCCTGGATCAAAGAAACATCAAAAATATGTTCGTTTTTTTTTTTACACAGATTCTAATGAAATCATTTTAAAATCATGCTCCTTGTAACTTTTTATTAACACCACTTTCCAACTAGAGCATGTAATATGTGGGAACTAGATTTCTGTAAGTAGTTTTTATTACAGCAATAATGATTTACTGCAAGAGAAAGTTCCTCCAGATATACTCACTCTAGCTCATTAATTTCTATTACTCAACTCAACCAATCTAGGGAGCCTAAAAAAATCAAGTGGGGTGGGTACAATTTCAAAAGGTCACAGATGTCTGGAAAACACATTAAAAACATTTTTATATCCAAAAGTTCTCTGGTAGATTACTTGAGCATTAGATCATTTTCCATTGGATGACAAAGCAAAAGATTCCTTATAATTCTGGAAGATTTGGAGTTGATATAAAGAAAAAACACAAATGATTTATGGTTTGCCTGCCTTGAGAAAACTGGTAAATTTACAAAAGCACATGCTACCTTTCATGCTCCAAACAGTTGTGTGAGCTCTTGCAGTCTAATTCTAAACTAAGGATTACTGACTCTAGAAATAGAGGAGATTAAACTCAGGCAAGAATAGGCAAGAAGGCCTCTGCTGCAAATAGAACTTCCATCCAACCCAGGGTTTCTGAGCAGGATAACGGGACAGGACAGGGGACATTCATTGCACAGGAATGCTTTATCCAGTGCAGCACAACCCTGGAAGCTGATCAGCAGGGAAACCTGGGTGCCTGCTGCAGAAAAGTCTGCAATTATGTTTTATTTTGTGGTGATTTGCATTAAAATATAGGAAAGAGTAAAACTTTTTTATGACAGTAGGCCACAAATAAAAGGCTTAACTTCCCTAAGCCATTTATTACCTTAGTAAACCAAACGACAAACAACTATCCCAAAAAATTTTATTCACTAAGTGTCTTTTACTATGACAACATTTACAAGATGATTCTAAATTTTCTTTAAATGTTGGAGAAAAATAAGGGAAATTTTAGGTTTTAACAAACTAGTTAAAAGATAATGCAAAGGTAATACTTGTTCTAAGGATTTACCATTCTTTAGAAACATAATCTTTAACAGAAGAACCACTTGAATGCCATTATGAAAAAATAAACTGTGCATAAGTTATTACTAGCGATCTTGTTAGGGAAATGAAAGGCTACATTTAAAAGTGTAGAAACATAATCTTTCATAAGCTGTTAATAAACCTGGGGGTATTGGCCTTCACCATTAATCCCAGGACTCAGAGGCACCTGGATCTTTGTGAGTTCAGGGCCAGCTTGGTCTACACAGTGAGTTCCAGGATAACCAGGGCTATATAAGTAAGACTCTACCTTGAAAAAAATAAAATCAACAACAAAAACTGTTAATAAAGACTGATATACTTAACCATACAATACACTCAAATGACTTTGAGGTATAACTTGATCATAAAAGCAACACATGCTTCATTAACCTTTTAGTAATAGGTCACCTCATAGTTTTTTCCTTTATATATACAATTTATTTTATACGATGACCTATAATTCATAATGGGTCACTACTAAAGGTTTACTTTTCTTTTCTTTTTTCTTTTTTTGGTTTTTCGAGACAGGGTTTCTCTGTGTAGCTTTGGAGCCTATCCTGGCACTCACTCTGGAGACCAGGCTGGCCTCAAACTCATAGAGATCCGCCTGCCTCTGCCTCCCGAGTGCTGGGATTAAGGGCGTGCGCCACCAACACCCAGCCCTTTATTTTTCAATGAAAGAGAAAATATGCGTAGCACAAAGTTTTACATTGTGATTAAATGTGTGTATAGATAGATATACAGATATTTAGATATGAGACTTCCATGTATAATATAGTTATTATTGTATAATATAGTAATAATTGGGTTGTGATTAAAAAAATCCTAAAAGACCCTAGTTTAAAACCCATTTTTCACATATTCCCTACAATCCTTTTAGGATAGTGCTAGTATTAGCCCCATTTTAAGAAAAATTATTCAGAAATAAACAGATTTAAATAAGGTTATATAACCACTAAATGGAAGCATTAAAACTAAGTTATTCTTTCTCCATTTTAATAAAACTATAGGTTTTATAATACCTATGTGTGATTTAATATTGCAGTTGACTGTTTTCCAATGAAACAAAAGAAAGGCTTCTGTAGTTAATTAGCATATGCTTGCATAGCTTTATGGTAGTTGTTAAATCTTACTTGCCTAGTTCATAAAAGGAACTCTGGCTATATACATACCACAAGACCAGATTATAACAGTACTAAGATGCTAAGAATCTTAGAAGGGCTAGAGTTACAGTTCAGTGGTAGAGTATTTGTAAGTATGCTTGAAGTCCTAGGTTCAACACCAACCACACACACACACACACACACACACACACCTTTCTGCTATTACACCTTGATTCCATCTTCAGTGCACTGTCTATGGGTTATATATATGATGTTAACTCACAGCTGGGAGGTAAATCAACCAGCCTAAGAGAGAAAGACCATTGTACTGACAGGAAAATGAGATATTAAAGGTATATAAGACAAAATCAAATATTTTTAGAGTTAGTTAAAAGAATTTTTCAAAGTAATCAATTCTAACTCAAAAACAGACTAAGAGACTTCATCCCAAGACCGAATAACAGGGACCAGATTTTCCTTTATGTTTGAAACAACCAAAATCACACAGCCCACCTTCTGCAAACACTGCAAAATATGAAACAACAGTTTTCCAGATATTGAAAACTGGTAATAAAGAGTAGCGTTCCTTGGGAGAAATGAGAAACAAGTGATTACTTGTTTTCTTCCTGAAACTGTTTCTGATATTAAATACATATGTGTGTATGATTCAGGAAGGCAAGCCTAAGCAAAGCCCAGCAGATTTTCTGAGTTGACAGGACCGACCTGATAGTCTGAAAAGTCCAAGGCAGTAAGGGTTCAAGGAATACAACTTGACTAAAGAGGGTATCCTTTGGGTATTCAGCAGAGTGCTTGCTCGTTAGTGTAGGCTTATGAAGAAATAAGCCAAGGAAAAGACTATAAAAACCTAAAGGACACAAACCCCCACACTTACATAGAACCAGGAACAGTATATGCTCCTAGCAGATAGACTGGAAAGCTTTAACTTTGTGGGGCTTTGAATATTCAAAAAAGTCTTGCCTCAGTAGTAGGAAATAATTAACTATAAACATTCACCTAACTCCTGCCAACAAATATTAAAAGCAAACCCTGAAAGAATTAAATTGTTTCCATATGATACCATAATTTTCAAGAATATTTATAGGAATATAAAATATTTGGCATTCAACAAAATAGAATTTACAATATCTGACACTCACATAAAAAAATATTCTACCTTAAAAGTGGCTATACAAAAAAAATGCATCCTATACAAGGAACAAAGATGGGAGTGACAGTCTTGTGGGACTGGGGAGATGGCTCAGGGGTTAAGAGCACTGGCTCTTTGCTCTTCTAGAGGAGCCAGGTTCTGTTCATAGTACCTGCATGGAGGTTTACAACCATCTGGAACTGCCCATCCTAGAGGATCTACCACCCTTTCTGGCCTCCTCTGGTACTGAAGGGCACTAGGCCCCTCGAGAGCATGGCTCTGGCAGACCTTGCCCTTCGCTCTCCCCAATTCCCTTTGCCTGGTTAAAAAATGATCCGATTACATCCCTAAAGCTAGGCCCCAGTGTTTTTTTCCCTTTTTTGGCCACTTCCTCCTCCTGATGCTGACTACCAAGGTCCAGCTATCAAAGTACTGAAATCTAGCCATCAAAAGCCCCCCTTGGCTTGCCATATTAAAATGGGACACCTCATTCTAACACGGGGTTCCCTCTTGTGCCTTTATAAACTGCCATTTTCCTGAGCTGATACTTTTCCTTTCAGGTACTGCACACATGTGGTGCACAGACATATATGCAGACACAACAGGAAAATAAAAATTAATGAAATCTCAAAAAGTTAATGAGACAAAATGAACTCCTGGAAACAATACAAGTGAGAAAAAGTGGAGTGATCTTGTAAATACTTGGAGGAGCTAGGGAGATAGATGACTCAGCAGTTAAGAACACTTGCTGCTCTTACAGAGAACCTAGGTTCTGTTCCCAGCACCTACTTTGTGGGTCACAACCACCCATAACTCCAGATCCAGGAGACCCAGGCCCTCTTCTAACCTCTGAGGGCATCTCTCTCTCTCTCTCTCTCTCTCTCTCTCTCTCTCACACACACACACACACACACACACATCTACATGCACGCAAAATACTTATACATATAAAAAAATAAATAAGTCTAAAGACATTTTAAATGCTCAAAAAAAAGGCCACACTAGAATTCTATGCCCAGCAAAATAAGTTTTAAGAGTGCTCACTACAGTTCTCCAGTCTACCAATTGAGGATTCATCAAAATAATCCTTGAAAAACAAAGGTAAAATACTTTTATTCAGACATAAAAATAAGCTGAAAGAATTCATCACCATCACACCTGTGCTACAAAAAGGAAAACAGATCTACAAACAGCAATGTAAAACTCTGGTCCTGTTAACCACTGGTAACTGGCTTCTTGATGTAAGTTTTAAAAAACTAAATACAATTTTAAGGTTTTTGTTTGTTTGTTTGTTTGTTTAGTCTCTCTACATAGCCCGGTTGTCCTAGAACTCACTATAGTCCAGATTGGCCTCAAACTCATGGCAATCCTCCAGCGTCAGCCTCCCAAGTGCTGGATTATATATATGCATGAGCCATTTCAACTATTTTTTTAAGTTTTTTTTTTTTTTTTTACACAGCATAACAAAGCCACAGAATTACCTTAAGACATAACTACTATTCAATACTATTATATCTGGGAAAAAGGAGATTAGAACTGTTTACTTCTTAAGCACTTACAAATGTTAAGTATTTAGAAACAAAGGAATTGATCATCAGAAAGCAGCATTTATTCCACAGATGCTTGAGAGTACCTACTGTGTGCCAAGTACTGTGTGGAGTACCAAGAACAACACTAAATGGATCCTTTTGATAAGGTGTTTCTGGAGAAAACTATACTCATAGTACTTGAACGTTGGCCAAACAGTGGCATAAAATAGGCCAGCCTGTGGTAGAATAAAAACAAGTTTGAGAATCTAGTCAGCTATTTAACAGTTATGTAATCTTGGTCATAATATTTAACCTCTCTGGATTTCTATAAAATGAGGATAGACAATTTCTGGATAGACAATTTTTAAGAATTTATTACTTTTAAGTGGTGTGTGTGTGTGTGTGTGTGTGTGTGTGTAGGTACCTCTGAGGTAAGAGGTGCCAGAGTCCTTGGAACTGGAGTTCCAAGCAGCTATGAACTACCAATGTGGTACTGGGAAACAAACTCAGGTCCTCTGTAACAGTAGGATATAGTTTTAGTCCATGAGCCATCTCTCTAGCCCCTGGATAGCCAATTTTCCTTCTAAGATGTTATGACTCCTTTAATAAGGGATACACTAAATATATATGTGTGCATGCACATGCACATGCACATGCACCCCTTTTTGTGGAACAGATTTAATTAAAATGCATACACTCTCAGTAATCTTTAATTCTACTTTTAAGACTTTTTACTACACAATTATTAATACTAGTGTATAATGCTACATGCATAAGATAAGTTTATGTAACAGCAGAATAAAAATGAAAAACAATTTAGGTCTGGAGAGATGGATGGCTCAGTGATAAGAGTCATTGCTGCTTTTCCAGAGGACCTGGGTTTAATTCCCAGCACCCATATAACAGCCTACAACTGTCTATATTTTCAGGTCCAAGGGACCCAATGCCCTTTTCTGGCCTCAATGGTGCAGAGACATGCATGCAGGCAAAATATCATATACTTAAAATAAGCTTTAAAAATGAAATAAAAGCAATTTATTGAAAAACAAAGAATAGGAAAGATGAAATAAACTATATTTATACAATAGAATATTTAAATGAATATTTAATTCTAACACATATAATACCTATAAAATGGCATTAATATATTGCAAATTATTTTTCTCAGTTCTTCTTCTTCAGTTCTTCAAAGCTGGATAGCCAAAATTCCAATATCTGCTCTACACTACAAGTTCCTCCATTTTAATGAGTTTTAGTTTCCTCATCTAAGTGGGGATAATTCTAGAACTTATCTTCGAGTACTACTATAACAATCAAGCAAAACCCAACAAGCATTAAGTGCAATAGCTGTCAGGTATTATGTTCCATTATGTAATTTTTTTAACAGTCAAATCTATCAAGTTTTTCCTACACAACTTTTCAGTTTTAGCTTCTCTACCAGAAGTAATCCCAATGCAAAATTAGCACCTCATTTCTCAAGCAGACAAGCAAGTTTCATTATTCTTTTTACAATCCTTTTGAAATGTCAGTTTTATTATATACAAAATGCCTTTATGTAGGGAGCTCTGTATCTGGCCTCTAAACCAGAGGTAAACAAAGACTTTAGGTCACAGCCAATCACTTCTGCTTTTGCAGCAGCCACTGACAACATAGAAATTACACAAAGGGTTGAGTTTCAAGGGCCACTGAAATATGAACTTTATAATCCTCATGTCATAATGTAAAATCTTCTCATAGTATTTAAAAATGAAAAAAAACTTCATTATTTTATGTCTCAGTTTTCCCCTAAGACTCAACTCTATGTTGTTCACGGTGGGCTTGAACTCCTGAATCATCCTGCCTCAGCCTCCTAGAGAGAGAGCTCAACTACAGCTTTGCATTACCACGTCCAGTTTTTCGTTTGTTTGTTTTGTTTTTTGAAACAGGGTTTCTCTGTGTAACAGCACAGGCTGGATGTCCTAGAACTCACTTTGCAAACCAGGCTGGCCTCAGACTCAAAGAGATCCACCTACCTCTGCCTCTCCAGTGCTGGGATTAAAGGTGTGTTCTACAAAACATCATAAAGTAAATGAACAGGATAAAAAAGGTTAAACGTAGCCAGGCATGATGGCACACTCCTTTAATCCTAGCACTCAGGAGGCAGAAGCAGACGAATCTACAAAGTAAGTTCTAGGACAGCTAGGGCTGTTACACAGAGAAATCCTGTGTTGAAAAACAAAACAAAACAAAATCACACACGAATTAAGGGTATAGAGTGACAAGTCTCTCTTCTACCCAACCTCCCAATTTGTGTGTATCCTTCCAAAATTTTTGCCACTATTAAGAATCTTGGCATGAATGGTTTTCACATACCTAACTTTGAACACAGTATTTCACTACCACATAAATCCCTGAAATGTAACTGCTGCCTAAATTTCCTTGAATGTAATCAGTTTCTATAATGTCCTTGCCCAGGACAAGCTTCCAATATGCCTTTAACTACTTTCTACTTTTCAATTGCTCTCTTAGATCTGGAATGTCTCACCAAACTAAGCCTACAGTGTTATTGAGAAGTAGCACAATCATTACTAACCACTTACAGAGTGTGCTCTTGGAGGGAACATTGAAGTTTGTGTACTTCCTCACTCTTTGCTTTTTGGCCCCAAGGTAAGCCACATGTTTCTGCTACCATGTTGACAATGTTGCCACAGAACCAGAGCAACAGGGCCAAGTGAACAGAAGCTGAAACTTTGAGAAAAAACCCTTTCCCTTTTACTTCAAATAGTTTATCACAATAATGGAAAGCTGACTAACTGCTAAATTAAAATTTTTCTTCAGTTTATTAAAGACTTAAAAATTCAGGCTGGGCATGGTAGTGTACTCCTTAAATCTCAGCACTTGGGAGGCAGAGGCAGGCAGAGCTCTGAGTTTGAGGCTAGCCTGGTCTCAAGTTCCAGGACAGCCAGGGCTACACAATGAAACCCTGTCTTGAAAAGCAAAAACAAACAAACAAAAAACAAAACCCCAAACAAAACAAACAAATAAAGTCTTAAAAAATCGTTAACATTACATTTAAATTTCTTAGTTAAATTTATTTACAACTTGGAGCTAAGAAATGTTTCACTGTTTTCTTTGAATTCCATATATTTTTTTCCCAAATTTTTAATCTGATACAGTATATCCTGTATATTCTACTGAATGTGGGTGAAATGATTTTGTTTAAAGATAAGGTTCCAAGTTCAAAATAGTCCTATGGGCATTTTTGTTTGTTTGATTGATTTCATTTCTGGGACAGACTCTCCTAATGTAGTCAAGGCTGGCCTTGAATTCATAATCTTCAAAATTTACCATGTGCTGGGATTATACACTTACATGACCATGCCCTGTTACCATAGGCTCTTTAGAACACTACACTACTGTCATACAATGTTGGGAAATCTTGACTTCTAGTCCTTTATAAATACATATAACATTGTTTTTAGAAGCTTATAAAATTATGTATTTATCTCCACAGTTCATAAATTTTATTAGACAGTATTTAAGTGTGTATTCAACAATATTAAGAATTTTGGTATATCAATTCACTCATAAACTCATACACTTCTGCTTTGAGAAATATCCTTCTTTTCTTGATATTTTTGGTATCTTCTGTGAGTTGGTAGGAGAGCGGCAATCAGGATCTGCTAGCACAGGTGCCTATTTTTCCATGAGCCCTTTGAAAAGTAGTATTTCAGATCCTCTCTGAGATAGAGGAAAAAAAAACAAACCAGAAATTATTTATGTTTGCCAATATTTTTTCTCCTGATGGATCGATATTCTCTCTCTCTCTCTCTCTCTCTCTCTCTTCCTCTCTCTCTCTCTCTCTCTCTCTCTCTCTCTCTCTCTCTCTCTCTCTCTCTCTCTCTCTCTGTGTGTGTGTGTGTGTGTGTGTGTTTAGTAGGCAAACTACCTCTCCAAACTTGAGGGTACTAATATTTAAAAATCCTCAACTCAATTGCTTCTTGTATTTTCCCAGATTACATGATCTGGCTTCCTACAAATGTTTAGTAATTTTTGTTCTGTTATGGAAATATACTATATATTATACTAGTATAATAAATAAATTCACATCCTAAAGTAACCTCATAATTAATTTAATTCAATTTATACTTACACCTAGTACTTGTGTTGCATGACAGTAACTATATATAGTCTTGAAATCTCATGATTCTCCAATCCATTTTTAGCTATATCCTTTGGTACTTCATTTCCTCTGACAGCTACCACATTTCCCTTAATAACCACTAGCTTGAGTAATATAATTACCTAACTGTTATCAAACTGAACAGTCTTATCATGGCCTGCTCTAACTGACTTGTGGCTAAAAGATAATTAAATGTAATGAATCTTTGAGAAGATTGTCACTGGTGCAAATACAAAGTGTACATAGTAACTATAATGAATATAACATTTTTTTGGGACAGTGTGTCAGGGTGTATCCTTGGCTGGCTTGGAACTAACAGAGATCTGCCTTCCTCTGCCTCCTGTGTGCTGGGATTAAAGGTGTGCACAACCATGCCTTAACTCATAATAGCTATACTTTTAAAACCAGCCTTTACTGTTGTAATTAGTTAAGAGATTCTGTTACATTTTTACAAGAAAGAGTCCATTGTGTTAGTTATGTCTCATTTATTCTACATCTGGCAGGAATGTATTCACATACTCACTAAGATATTTACAAGAATGTCACAACATCCTTAATACCTAAAACACATAAAACACAAAACGGGAAGCACACATGCTCATGAACAGAACAGTCACACTACACAATGGAACACTACAAAAGAACTATCAACAACCATACCACGATACGAATGACACCATACCAAAAAAACCATGAAGAGTGACTTCCACAAGCAATATTCTGAGAACACTACATATTAACTCCATTAATGTTAAGTTCAAAATAACCAAACTAAGGTGGAGGAGAGAAGTCAGAATACAGATGGGGAGGCAGGGGTACAACCGATTTGGAAGAAGCAGAGCACTCTGGAAATGTTCTACAGTTACAATCTGATGTGTGTAGTAGGAAACACTGTAATAAGCATGTAAAGTCAGTGACCTATATACAGTTAATTTTTATGCACTTGTTGACTTCGTGTGTATTTTATATCTCCACAAAAGAAGTGAAGAAGGAAAAAAGGTAATCTCTAAATTATTCAAAACTAAAGTTGCCTGTTTTGCTTCAAATCCTGTAAGCCACATATACCGGAAATCCAACATCCTTTTTGCTTTCTTTTAGTCACATACTTTTTAAAAAAGTAGTAGCGGATAATAATACAAAATGTTCCTGCCATAAAACACTTCTTGTCACTTCCCAAACCGAAGGTGCTATCTTAATAAATCTTTAAAAGGCAGCATCAATCTACAAGGACTTAAAGGCCCAGGGGCCTTCAACGACACGCACTGTCAATCAAGACACTGCACACACACGCACACTTCAAAAGCAGGCTAAAGACACCTCTAGATTTAACAGGGCTTCAGAGGGAAAGCTTTAGATTTGCAACCAAGTTAACTGTCATGCTGCCAGTACCATCACCACAAACACAAGCATCGCTGTGGTGCTGCTCAGCCGCTTGCTCAGAAATGCGGGAATTTTCCAAACTATCTGGTCATCCTGACAATCCCCCGTTTCTCCGGGCTCTGGGGGTCACCGACTCCTACTCCAAGAGCATCTTTTAAAGGAGGCCGTTTTGTCAGAGCCAGGAGGGCTGCTGCCAGAGGACGCTTTTAACCCCACAGTAAAAAGTTTAGCCACTCAGCAGAGGCGACGGCGAGTAGGTTAGAAAAAAAAAAAACAAAACAAAACAAAACACAACTGACACGCAAACCAACGATCTCTGGCAGCAGCAGTCTCCTAAAGCCGCACCAGACTCGGGAGGGCACGTCAGGGAAGCGCCGCGCCCGGCTGCGTCCCGTCCGGGAGGGCTCGTCGGAGGGGACCGGCGGGCCGCCGGCCAGAGGCGCCGCAGGCGAGGGCGGTACTCACCGCGCCCGCCGCTCAGCGCCGCCGCCCTGGGGAACTGCACACCTGGCCAGCGCCCTGCGCTGGCCGGCCCGGCGCGCCGCCGCGGAGCACCGCCACTTCCGGCGCGCGCGAGGAAATGAGGGAAATGAGGGTGTGGCGCCGCCGCGCGCGCCTGGCCCCTACAGCCCGGCCCCGCCCTCCACGACCTGGTCCCGCCTTCCATGATTAGGTCCCGCCCTCCATATTCAGGCTCCTCCCTCCACGACCAGGCCTCACCTTCCAAGGCCAGGCCCCGCCCTCTACATCCAGGCCCCGCCTTTCACTGCCAAGTCCCGCCTTCCATGGCCAGACCGCGCACGTTACAGCCAGGACACGCCCATCCCTCCTTCTGTCCTATGCCTGGCCCAGAAAGCTCCACTATTGACAGTGTTGATTCATCTAAAACCAAACAAAAAACCGAGTGCCTGTGGACCTCCAAAAAAAGCATGAAAGAAGAAAACCAAACTCCTGCAGGGACTTAGAGTATCAGATCAAATGGCGATTGGCTTTGGAGATCCCTGCCAGAAGACTTGCAGCAATGTGTAGCAGGGCCCTGTCCCAGGAACCCTAAGAGACTTCTATAAGTTTTGGGGTGCTTTGTTAGGGACCCCTATGTCTCCAGAGCTGTCTGAGTATTCTCAGGCGAGCTGGGCCCTAGTCAACGAACCTAGTCTGCCAATGGCACTTGGGTTAGCCATTCCATTTCCTTATATGTCAAATTATGGCATTTAAGTAGACAGTCTAGTAAACAAACGGTTTTAAAGACTGAAGTTGTATGATTTTAGTAAGTATAAAAACAAAAACAAACCTCTCCCGCTCTTGCTTCTATGCAAATGATTGCTCGGGGAATATTCTCAAGGCAGTGACCACCATGAATACTAGTGTAAGCAGGTCAGAGGCTAGTTGCATAAGGCCCTCGTGTGTCTGGGTAAAATGTGGTGGTGCCAAGAGGCAGCTCTGGTGTCTGTTCCACTCTGGTTGTTTTTTCTTCGCAGGGTTGTTTTGGCAGACTACTTGGACTTAGCCCCTCTGACTCTGAGGTTTTTTTTCATCTGTTTAGCAGCCAATCACAATAATACATGTTTCCTAAAACTGTGAGGATTAAATGCAATTTTAAAAAGTCATTTTATTCGAATTAATTCAGAAATAGAAATAAGGAGTGTAGGCAAAGGGACACATGACACAGAAAAGAGCATCTAAAGCCCCCATCCTGCCTTTTTTTAGTTTCAACTCCATCATAGTTGGTTGTTGTTGTTTTTTTTTTAATTTTTTCCCTTTCATGATGGATAAGTGAATTCAACTTCCTTGGTATTGAAGTAGCAAGAACCACAAGAAGAGAGAAAGAAAAAAGATTTCTTGTGAAAGCAAAATCCTAAGCAAAGCCCCACGGCTTCAGAATGGCCACTCTGCCTGCATCAAGGCCAGCCTTTTCACCCCCTAGTACCTTATATTCACCAAACAGAACTGTGTAAAATGAAAACATGTGGGGGGATCTTTTCCGTGTTCAGTACCAACCTTCCTTGAGGAGAAGGTGTGTTGGTTGGGTCAGCAGCCTCTCACTAGTCATCTCTCTTCCCAGTTAGCAGGGCAAGCACTTGTGTGAAGACTATCTACATGTGAATCTGGTTAAAGCGTCCCTAGCACGTGGGGTTGTCGTGCTATTTGTCACACGAGTGTGAGCACCCAACTTAGGAGTGTGAGTATAGAGATGCAACAGAGGTCTCTCCTAGGAGACTTGAAGCATGGGGACCTCCAGCAAATGGTAACATGCACAGCACTGCTAAATTTCTAAGGTAAGACTCAAGTTCTTCAAAGTACTAATAAATATAAATGGGCGTCTCATTAAATGTTAGAGAACAATGATGCCAGTTAGCTTTGGCACTAGTAGTTCAAACCCATGGTCTACTGCGTTCCCACACTATACTTGACATTTCATCAATGGTTACTGAGAAGTTCCCAGGAGCCATGTATGGTCCTAGCACTCAGGAAACTGAGGCAGAAGAATAATAATCTCGAGGCCTGCCTGGACTACATAGTAAGTTCCAGGTCAGCCTGGCATACATACCGAGAGCCTGTCTCAAACAAAAAGAAAGTTCACAGACCTAGGGGCTTTTGGAATGTGCCCTCTAGACTGGTCATGCTAGGGCTTGGATTTTCCTGTGGTCACTTTAAATTGGATGATTGGGACCATGACAGAAAGAAGGAGACTTCATCTATAGTTTCTGGAATCTCAGTGCCAAACACAGGGTCTAAGTGGACTTGTGAGTGGATGAATTATTGCAAAGTCTCCACAAAGAGAACTCTGTGTCCCCATTAAGCAAATTTGGAGCCACCCCACTTCTTAGCACACTAAGATAGACCCAATCCTAGCTACTTCAAGCGTTTTCCTTGTTTTCCCCTTCTTTGCTAACCCCACAGATGCTGGGTTTCTGTCTGGCTTGTGTTTGCTGTCTTCCCTTTATCTTCCTTCCTTCCTGATCACACCACAGGCAGAGCCATGTGCCTACTTTCTCTGTGGTGCATGCACTGGGCAGTGGGTGTGTCTTTCAGTCCTTCAGCTGAACCTTTGAATCCTCCCCAAACCTATGGTTAGGCTCACCTGTTTCCAGAGGGAACGGGCAATGCAGAGAAGAAAATGCTGAGGATACTCTAGGTTGTGTTGGTTATCTTTTATCAACTTGATACAAGTAAATGAATTTACTTGTGTCCCAAGAGGGAACCTCAACTGAAGAGTCACATCCATCAGATGGGTCTGTGGGCAAATCTATGAGGGCATTTTTTTAATTAATCACTGATATGAAAATGCCCAGACCACTGTGGGTGGTACCACTCTTGAACAAGTGGTTTGGGGGTATACAAGAAAGGAAGTTGAGCAAGCATGGAAAGAGTGAGTAAGCTGCTTCCTCTGTGGCCTCAGTTTCAGTTCCCGAGTCCAGGTTCCTGTCTGGGTTACTACTCTGACTTCCCTCAATGGTGGACTGTGATGTGGAAGTGGAAGTCAAGCAAACCCTTTGCCAAATCGATTTTGGTTAGTGTTTTATCACAGCAGCAGAAAGGAACCGCCACACGGGAGTCAAATAGCATCTTCCTTCAAGATAAAACCTTCCATCTTGGAGTGAGGCTCCTTAAGACACATGATTTTTTTGTTTGTTTGTTTGTTTATTTTTGTTTTTTTTTGAGACAGGGTTTCTCTGTTCACAGAGAAGGCTTTGGAGCCTATCCTGGCACTCGCTTTAGAGACCAGGCTGGCCTCGAACTCACAGAGATCCGCCTGCCTCTGCCTCCTGAGTGCTGGGATTAAAGGCGTGTACCACCAACATCAGGCAAGACACAGGATGTTTTAAAGGTGCAACAGTTCATCCTGCAGGGAAGCTAGATAAGCTCAGGAAACAACTCAAAAGCTTCAGGAAGTCCCTGAAACTGACTAAATACATCATTTACTTCCCTTCCTAAGCAGATACAATCAATAAAGACTTCTGAAAGATGCTCTCAGGCAAATTAAGCTGCATGGACAAGGCCACCTGAGCTATCTGAAAGACATCATCTCCAACATATTGATCTGCCTTCAGGTTGTGCAGTGAGCTCTAGGTTTCCAGCTTTCACAAGCTGTCACCAGTGTTGGGGCATGCTTCTGGTGATGCAGCTTTCTCTGAGCCATTTTTGCCCCAGTAAATAACTCCAATAAAACTCATTGGTTCTCCAAGTTGGATTTTGGTGGTATCTTTACTACTCTGATTTGTTGCCAGTTCCCTTTCTGGAGTGAGTAGACATTTGTTCAGGAGGAGTGCCACACAACACCACGGTACCATTGGCAGGATTGGCTCCCTCCCTTAAGATAACTTCCTCCCAATTAGTCTCTTCTACTTTTAAGACACACACATACACACGCGCACACACACACACACACACACACACACACACACACACACACACACACACGCACGCACGCATGCACCTGTGCACACATGCATACACGCACATGCACACACTAACAGGTACATACACATAGACACAAACATGAATTTAAGTCTAGAGTCTGCATATGAGAGAAAACATACGGTATTTCTCCAAGTCTGGCTCATTCCCTTTCCTGCAAAGTCATGATTTCAACTTTCTTAGAGCTGCACAGAACTCTGTCATGTTTTTGTATCATATAAACTCACTATGTTTATTGTATACAGCCAAATGGAGGTGTGTTTATTACATTCAGCTGGGTGAGGGGGTTATTATATAAAATGAATATGGAAGTGGGCTCCTTATATACAGATGAATAAATAGGGGGTTTATTATGCACAGTTGAATGAGGAGGTGGGTTTATTATAAACAGCTGAGTGAGGAGGGGATTGGCTAATCTTGGGAGGAAGTTTTTGTAGAGAAGCAATTGCAGGCTGCAGTCATCTGGGACGATGAAGCTTGGTTGGTACTTTCTGCACACACTGTCAACATCTATGCTCAGACCAGAAAAGGCCTGGCCAGCCACATGGGTTTAAGACACTGGGATACTTGACATGGACCCCTTGACATGACAACAACACACTCACTGGAGAACTGATCTGCTCCATACAATATGATATTAGATGAAGATTCCAAAAAACATACACTGGCAGAAAAGAGAGCACCTTCAACAAATGATGCTGGGGAAACTGGATGTCTGCAACAGAAGAATGAAATTAGACCTGTATCTATCACCCCATATAAAAGTTAGGTACAAATTGATCAAAGATCTCAAAGTGAATCCCGAAACACTGAAACTGGCAGAAGAAAACATAGGCAGTACCCTGCAGGATATAGATGTAGGAAAGGACTTTCTGAATAGGACTCCATTTGCCCAGACTCAAGACCAACAACTGACAAATGGTATCTCGAAAAATTAAAAAGCTTCTATATATCTAATGAAATAATCAACTAAGGGAAGAGGAAGCCCACAGAGTAGGATCGAATCTTTGTCAGGTATGCATCTGACAAAGTATTAATATACAGAATTTATAAAGAATTGTTAAAAGAGTCAAGAAAGCAAATGACCCAATTTTTAAAAATCTGAACAGAGAGCTCTCAATAGAAATAATGAAAATGGCTAAGCAATATATCAAAAAATGTTGACCACCCTTAGCAATTACAGCAATGTATGTTATGCTTAACTTATTCTCTTATGTGAGGATGTGGGAAGAGAGGATTCCCTCTTAACTATTTGTGGGATTGCAAACTGGTGCAGCCACTCCAGAAATCAGTGTAGAGAATGCTTGAAAAACTAAAACTAAACCATATCTACCATATGACTCATCTGTACCACTTCTTGGTATATGCCCAAACGACTTGACATCATGTTCTATAGATACCTGATCATCAATATTTATCACCAGTCTATTAACAATAGCTAAAAATGGAAACAACATAACTGTCCTTCTGATGAATGGATAACGAATATGTCATACACACACACACACACACACACAGAGAGAGAGAGAGAGAGAGAGAGAGAGAGAGACAGAGACAGAGACAGAGACAGAGAGAGACAGAGAGAGACAGAGACAGAAAGAGACAGAGAGAGACAGAGAGAGACAGAGAGAGAGAGAGGAATACTATTCAGCTGAAATGAAATCCTGAAATTTGCAGGTAAAATGATGGGACTAGCAAAGATTAGATTGGGTGAGGTAACTCAGAACTAGAAAGATGAATGCTGCATATCCTCTCTCATCTGACATTCTTGGCTCCTGATCCCTAGATGTGAGTATACAACATGGAGTAAGTGCAGAAACTAGGAAAATAAAAGGGACTTTGGGAGGAGGGGACAGGAGGAATACAAGAGAAGGGAATAGCAGGATAGAGGTGAAATGAGAGAGAAATGGGAAAAATGGAGGGGTAGGGCTGTCAGTTAGGGTTTTATTACTGTGAAGAGACCATGACCACAGTAACTGTTATAAAGGAAAACATTTCATTGGGGCTGGCTTATAGTTCAGAGGTTTAATCCATTACCATCGTAGCAGGAAGCACCGCAGCAGCATGCAGGGAGACATGGCTCTGGAGAGGTGGCTGGGAGTTCTACATCTGGATTGGCAGGCAGCAGGAAGAGACAGTCACACTGGGCCTGGCTTGTCCATCTGAAACTCAAAGCCTACCCCTTGTTGGAGGAAGTGACACACTTCCTCCAACAAGGCCACACCTCCTAATAGTGCCACTTCCTATGGGCCTGTAGGGGCCATTTTCATTCAAACCACCACAAGGGCCTTAAATGGGGAGGGTGAGGGAGGTCAGTTCCAGTACAAGTCATAAGAAACCTCCTTTTGAATAGTTGGTCAAAGGATTTTAAGGGAATCCCAAAACAATATAGGCTATTTTTGTTCCCCTTGGTTATCTCTCAGAAGTTGAAGGCAAGTTCCTATTGCTAAAGACACCACAGACTTTAGACACAGGGCTTGGAAGAATCAGATTCGAATCAAAGGCCTGATGACTAGCTTTCATAATACCAGAAGGTGCTATGTAAACTACCAAGGGAGGAAAGCTTTCAACATCAAGCCAAGACGTGATGCCTATGAACCACAACAATAGTCAGTCTTAGTTAGGGTTTCTATTGCTGTAAAGAGACAGCATGACCAAGGTAACTCTTGTAAGGAAAACATTTAATTGGGGTGGCTTGCTTACAGTTTCAGAGGTTCGGTCAATTCCGATGGGGTGCATGGCAGTTTAAATGTAGTGGTTCCTCATGTTTGTCCTCCATCTTGGATGTTCTTACTTATTAATTGAGTCAATTTGTGACATTTGCCATTGTCTTTTTATTTGGAGTAACAGATAGTGGTGAGCTGCCACGTGGGAGCTGGAATCAAACCTGGATCCTCAGGTGGTGGTGGCACACGCCTTTAATCCCAGTCCTCGGGAGGCAGAGGCAGATGGATCTCTGTGAGTTCAAGGCCAGTCTGGTCTACAAAGTGAGTTCCAGGACAGGCTCCAAAGCTACAGAGAAACCCTGCCTCACCCCCCGCCAAAAAGCCACACACACACACACACACACACACACACACACACACACACCTGGATCCTCTGGAAGAACAGCCAGCATCTTAAACACTGAGCCATCTCTCTAGCCCTGGATTTTTGCTGGCGGGGGGGTGGGGAGACAAACAAGGGACACAAAAGAACAAGAAAGAAAGGAAGGAAGGAAGGAAGGAAGGAAGAAAGGAAGAA
Organism: Cricetulus griseus; assembly: GCF_003668045.3. Classification (NCBI taxonomy): domain Eukaryota; kingdom Metazoa; phylum Chordata; class Mammalia; order Rodentia; family Cricetidae; genus Cricetulus; species Cricetulus griseus. The sequence goes on along the minus strand of NC_048601.1, from coordinate 26,758,924 downwards.
GCTCAATAATGAAAAAGATAGGGGCTGGAGAGATGGCTCAGAGGTTAAGAGCACTGACTGTTCTTCCAGAGGTCCTGAGTTCAATTCCCAGCACCCATATGGCGGCTCACAACCATCCGTTATGAGATCTGGTGCCCTCCTCTGGCCTGGAGGCATACATGCAGACCAAATACTGTGTATATAATAAATAAATAAATCTTTAAAAAAAGTAATGAAAAAATTGTGTAAACAAAGTTAAAGAATATATGAGGAATAAAGAAGAAAAAATTACACTACTGCTAAAGTGACAAAAGAAACAAATTGGCAAAAGGCAAGATGGGATAAATTTGGATGAAGTCTTGGTACATTCTGCTCCTTAAAAATTGAAGACTTCACGGTTGCATGGGCGAGGCTCAGTGGAACTCCCTGGACTCGTCTTTCCTACAGCTAAAGCTGGTTTGAGCCTTTTTGGACAATACCATGTCTGCCAGGTCTGCCTTCATTTTAGTAGATTTCCTTGCTTGTGTATCAGGGGCCACTCAAGCCCCACTTGAGCTTGGCAGTTTGTGGGCTGGGCAGGTTTGCCCTTCCGAGTGTCTCCCAGTGGCTGGGGAGTAGAAGCAACCACAGCACTGATAGCTGGTGTCTGGTGAGACTTTATCTCGTACTTTTAAGATCTCCTCAGGATCAGTCACCCTGCTGGAGGGATGCAGCTGCAGGGCCAAGCAGCCATCAAGTTTCACAGTAGTGAGTGGCACACAGGCAGTCACAGAGGTTGTCCCACTCCCCGAGTGGTGGCTCTAGACTATAAGCACCAGGCTTACTTCACCTTAGTAGATGAGCTCTGCCCCATAAGCAGAGGTGGGGTGACATTTCTATCGGCGCTTCATTGCCTGACTCCAGACTCCTGCCACTTGCACTTTCAGCTTGTCATTTTGCACAGCTGTCTCCGAGGGCTCCTCTTCCTGGCATGATAACAAATTAAATTCAGGGTCCCCATTTTGTGGTTGTCCCCTGTTCTATTTCCCTCACTGGCAATCTGCAACAGTCATGCTGAGCCACAGCCCACAGTTAGCCACACAATAAGAGCGAACAGCCAGCGCTCTACAGTAGGTCATATTGCTAAGCTTTGATGTTTGGTTGGCAAGACTGAGTAAATACATGGCAACATCTGGCATTTTCAGTTTACATTAAGTTTAGCAGGATGCGGCCTTGTTTCAAGTGAAGGAGCAGCAGCACTGTGTTTACAATTGCAGCTGTTGCACCCTCTCTGAAAAGCATCCACTTCACCAAGAAGGATTTGGAAACAAGAAACTGGACACAAGCACTCAGCTTAGAGACAACTCACAGACCAAAGGCAAGAATGCTTCCCAGGCCTGATGCACTAAACAGAAGTTTGTAGCCACTAAACAGAAGTCTCCAAGTGAAAGTCCAATTCAAAAATCACTTTCCTAAAATGTTCTTTGATGAAAATGAATCTAATTTGACAAATATTAATAGAAAAATACTAGATTTGTTTTCTCAATAGATGCATCCTTTAATCCTCTCCCTGAATCCATGCATGCCCCACCCCCACAAATTGCTCCATCCCACAAATTGCTCCAGCCAGTCTCCTTCCACCCTCTCTCCATAACTTCCTTCTTTTTGTCCAGATCCCTGCCTAGCCCCTGAAAATGGCAGTTGTCTTTTAAATGGTTCATACCTCCTAAGAGTCAGATATGCAGGCAACTGTAGATAGGGCCTGAGGGGTGACGCTTGCTGCAAAGTAAAGGCCAGAGTATGATCCCTGGCATCTACATGATGGAAGAGAGAAGAGAATCTTTATTTATTTATTTTTATTATGTATACAGTCTTCTGCCTGCATGTCAGCAGAGGGCAACAGATCTCATTATAGATGGTTGTGAGCCACCATGTGGTAGCTGGGAATTGAACTCAGGACCTCTGGAAGAACAGTCAGTTCTCTTAACCACTGAGCCATCTCTCCAGCCCCAAGAGAGAGAGAAGAGACTCTTGATAATGTCCTCTGACTTTCACACACATTGTGACACATGACTATGAATGCTGACATACGGTGAATAAATGTAATAAAAATGTAAAAATGAAAATGCTAGAAACAAACTATCATTAAGGATTTTTTTTTTCTGTTGTGGAATATAATTTTAAGGTGTGTTACATTTGTTTGTGCTGTGGAGCATTTGTTTAATGGTGTAAAGATGTGTTGCTTTTGCTTATGCTGCATATAACTCTGTGAAGCTGAGATTCTTTGCCCTGTCTAAAACACCTGATGGTCTAATGAAGAGCTGAATAGTGAGGCAGCAGAAAGGATAGGCGGGGCTGGCAGGCAGAGAGTATAAATAAAGAGCCTATATCCGATTTATATTTTGCAGGCAGAGAGTGTGTGAGACTAGGCCTAGCTTGGACTTTTGAAACCTACTGCCCACTCCCAGGGACACACCTCCTCCAACAATGTCACACCTCCTTAACAAGGCCACACCTCCTAATTCGGCCCAAACAGTTCCACTAACTGGGGACCAAGCATTCAAACATGAGCTTATGGAGGCCATCTCATTCAAACTACCACAGAGATCTGAGGATAAACTAGAAAATACATGGTTTACATTTGGAAATTTAAAAGGCAGCCCTTTCAAATAACTTTCTCTGTGGAGTGAAACCTGAAACTGGAGATGTAAGTCTAAAACGGCCGTGGAGTGAAGAGATAGCCCCTTGCCTGAGCTGCAACACCAGACAAGAATTTTGAAAGGAAAAAACAAAAACAAAAACAAAAAACAAGAGAGGAACCAAAGTAAACTTGTAGCTTTGTACATCTAACATCTCCATGGCCGATTCCCATCTCTTATCTATTCAATGAGTGAGGTTGTTAGGACTGCAAATAGGAGGATCACTGGGGCAAGAGATAGCTTACAAAATACCTTACAAAAGGAGCCCAAACAAGAAAACTCCCTAAGGTTGATGAAGTCTCCAGAGACAGGGAAATTGCTGGTAACTTACCATGGCCTAGAATACTTAAGAAAAATTAACTATAGACTCAGGTGGGAGGTTTGTTTTCTAGATTGGCACAATGATAACAGCCATTTGATTCTCACAGTTCTGGAGGCCGCAGCCCAAAAGCCAGGAGTCCCAGGTTCTGTGGAGAAGCCTTCCTGTCAGTTCCTCTAGTGGTTTCTGCCTTCCCTTGGTATGCCGTGGCTCTGCAACACTCCAACCACACCTCTGTCTTCAAACTGCCTTTCTCACTGTCTTCTTTATGACCACATACTCCATGACACCAGTCACTGGAGTCAGGCCCACCCTAATCCAGTATTAAACCTCCTTTTAATTTGCGTCTATAAATCGAAGCTTCCGAATTCCAAAGAAGGTCAAACTCACAGTTCCGGGATGAGGACTCAAATGCATCTTCTGAAGACTACAATTCTTCCCACGACAGAGAGCAAGCTTCCCAGTCTCCAGTACACGCTGGCGCTGCTCTTCCTGCTTTAAACCTTGCTTCCTTATTGTACCTTTTCCTTGGAGTAAACATTTCGCACAGGTACCAAGCATTTCTAGTAACCCACAGATAACATCTGTTTTCCAGCCTTCACCTGAAAGCCTTGAGCCTTTGGCTGCAAAACGTTCTTTCCTGCTCTGTGATGTCAGCCCTGAAATCTCCTCAAAACCTCTTTAAAGATGTATTTTTATTTTGACAGTAAGTGTTTTTGCCTGCATGTATGTCTGTGCACCACGTGCATGCCTGGTGTCTGCAGAGGCCAGAAGAAGGTACCAGATTCCCCTGGGGTCGGAGGTACAGGTGGTTTCGAGCCACCACTTGGGTACTGAGAACTGAACCAGGATCTTCTGCAAGATTTGCAAGTGCTCTTAACTCCTGAGTCATCTCTCCAGCCCCGGATCTTGAAATCTTCCTAAGAGAAACTTTCTCTTCAGAAGGTCCTGTGATAGTTAATTCCTCATAGCTGCTGGTCCCTGTGGGAGGTTCTGGAGGACTTCTCCATGCACAGGTAGGTTGACATTACTCTGTGTGGACCTTTGCTCTCTATATCACATGTTATGCAGATACCAGTTAAGGAATCAAGATTTCACAGAGACAGGGGGAAATGACAGGAGCAGAACTAAATAAAAGTTCTAGTAGGTTCCATTACCCATGCTTGCCCAATGTACCCCAAAAGCAGAACTAGAAAAATGATCAAACCTGCGCTTCCATTCTATGAAGATTAATCTTGGCTTTCAACTTGATTTGGCCAGGGATCAACGGAGAGACACGCTTCCATGAGGGACCTGGGAGAGTCCTTCCTGAGGATTAACCGAGGGGGAAAACGTTGTCAGAGCAGGTGGCACCTTCCCATGGTGGTAGCAGCACAAAGAGGTTCAAGGCAGAATCAGGACTGTTACCCATCTGCCTGTGGTCCTTGGCATTTATCCTGTTGCTGTCTCCTGCTGACACTGAACTCAGCTTCTTCAGGCTTTCAAAATCAAATGAAGACCAGCATCTCTCTGGGAATCTTCCAGGCCTTCAGTGTCAGATCTAGCCTCAGCGACTGAACAGCTTCTGGGTTTCCAACCTCTCCGATGGGCAGACAGCTACTGTTGGCCTACACAGTCCATATCATGCCTGGTCGTTTGAAAGAAAATTGCCCCCAAAGGGAGTGGCACTATTAGGATGTGTGGCCTTGCTGGAGGAAGTGTGTCACTGTGGGGATGGTCTTTGAGGTCTCTTTTGCTCAAGCTTCCTTCGGTGTGACATTCCATTTCCTCATCTTCCTGTTAGCTCCCCACCATAATCACAATGGACTGACCTCTGAAACTTTGAGCCACCCCAATTAAATTTTTTTTTTTTACAAGTGTTGCCATGGTCATGATGTCTTCTCACAGTAATAAAAACCATAATGAAGACACCATGAAAGCCAATCTACTATCCCCCATTTCGTAATATATTTCATCATATTTTTCTGTTTCTTTAGAGAGCCCTACTGCATAGCTTTTGTTGTTGTTGTTTTTTTCCAGACAGGGTTTCTGTGTGGCTTTGGAGGCTGTCCTGGAACTAGCTCTTGTAGACCAGGCTGGTCGCGGACTCACAGAGATCCACCTGCCTCTGCCTCCTGAGTGCTGGGATTAAAGGCGTGCGCCACCACTGCCCAGCTCCCTATTGCATATTGTAAGGATGGCTTACGGCTGATACTTACAGGACCTCCATTTTGCTATTGAAGAAACCAAGATGGTGGGAAGTTTTGTTTTTGCAATAGTGGGTTTCATTGCTAAATTTTCATTTATGTACATCATTGTGTTTTGCTTAAAGCTGCCCTTTCTCGTTGTCCCCTTTCCCCTCCTTCCCATTCCTGGGTCATTCAATCTGATGAGACCCTGCTTACATTGTTCCATTGTTCTCCTGCTTACATTACCCTTCGCCATTTCAGCATGGAATCCTGCCTCCCTGCTGCCCCTCAAGGGAAGGAACCTGGTAACTGTCCTACTTCACTTAGCCTGCTCTCTGGTCTCATTCCCATCTACTAGATCCCCTTAATGAAACAGGGGACTCACTTCTTATTGGCGAAGGAAGTTATCAAGTGGGATATACTGTAGCAATTTAACCTTTCCTTTACAGTCCTCCACCTGAGACAAACATCAGTCTCTGTGGCTGACGGCACATACAATTTGTCAACTAGCCAGCCCCTTGAACAAACACATAGAAGAGACGGGAAATGTGTTTTTGGAGTGCACATGGCTTTGGATGTCCATGACTTTGTATATAGAACACCACCAAAACGGCCAGCAAGTTAAGTGACTTTTACACTTTTATTTTCCAGAGATAGGACTCTGGCATCTCCCCTGCTGGATAAGTATTTATTTCTGTTCTTGGAAATCACTATCTCTAAGCCCACTTTTCTATTGGAAATCACTGTCTCTAAGCCCACTTTTCTATTGGAAATCACTGTCTTTAAGCCCACTTTTCTATCTATTGGAAATCACTATTTCTAAGCCCACTTTTCTATCTATTGGAAATCACTATTTCTAAGCCCGCTTTTCTATCTATAAACGACAACACTCCTCAAGCCTTAGGTCTGATCCTTTACCCTAGGGTTTTTAGGCCTCATGGCCTGTCACCAGGAAAATTCCAAGTCCTCTACAACTTTCAGGGGTGACCCAAGATATGTGAAAGCCACAGCCTTGATGGGAATGGAGGCCTCACGATAGGACTATGATGTAGCACTGTCCATTTACTAGTCTCTGGCCTCGGGGAGCACACGAAGCCCTAGGTATGACCTAAACATAAACATTTCTAAACCCATGAAAGGATCAGAGTGCAGGTGAGATGAAAACAGCCAAAAAAGATAGTTGCTCCAGTCCTCCATCTGGACTAGTGACAAAGATGAAACACTCAGACACTTAAGAGTGACCAGAATAGCTTTATTCATGACGTTGACAGTTTGCAAGGTAAGTATCTCTATTATGAAATATCAAAAACTGAAAACTGGTTATTATATTAAGCTGTAGGGTGCACCTCCCTTATCTTTCTTACCAACACTTATTTTAACTTGAATTATTTTGTCACCTGACATGGGTATCCTGATATAGGAGGGAGCTGGTGAAGTCATGGTGGCTCAAACGATCTCAGGCTATGGACTCCCCCCTCAAGAAAGATGTGTCCCTGTCAAGTCTCCTGTATCTGGGCTTCGGCTGAGAGATCTTATTGGCCAGGTCTTGTAACTTAACATGTCCCCATAGCTGCAAAAACACCTTGCCACTTGCCTCTATACACAATGCCATAGTCACAAAGATAAACTTTTTAAAAATAATGTTCACCATGTTTGTTATGAAGCTCAGCTAAACTGCTGCAATCAAAGACACAAGAGGGACTTTCTGTGTGGGCTGGGACAAGATGCCAGGCCGGCCAATCTGCACACTGAAGCGTGGGGCTCCTCATGTACTCTGTATCTTATGTCAGAGACAGAGAAGTCCTCAGCCTTCCTGACCAGTCCTCTATAGGCAGGGGAAGCTAAATATGCTATGCAAATGTACTTGAAGGAGAGATGGTGGCCCTTCATTCTGTCTAGGGGAAATGCTTTCTTTTTACAGTGTAAGTATGCTTCCCCATCGATTCTTTTATATATGAAACACTTATTTAGGACCTGTCTCAGATATAGTTAGCTCGTTCTCCACCCAAATAAGCTGGCCACATGGCAGGACATGAGAGGAAGGAATCCCTCAGGGGAGTTGGTGTGCTGTTTAGGGTAACAGACACACAGAGGCACATGACCCTCATGGAGTCTGCTGTTGAAAAGAAACTAGTGGTTTCCAGCCTACTAATGTAAACTATTATCTAAGGTACCTCCTTAAGCTTCAGCATTATATTTCTTTCCAGATTTTGTGGTCCAGACTGAAATAGAAGAAAGCAAAGGTTGGCAGGATGGCCTGGAGTTTGGCCTTCAAGGGTGAGGTGGTTTCCGGGTAATACACTCAAAGTCCGTTGAGTACACACTGCAAATGACTCAGGATCCTAGCATCCAACATGGTCACAGACAAGACTGCTTTTACTAACAACTAGTTTGCCCTGGATAGAGGAGCTTGTGGGGTGTGAGGAGGCCGTGGGAGCCCAAATACCAAGGCTAAAACAGTAGTAGTTGGTATGTTAAGCTTTATTCGTGACTGTGTTTTCCTTCACCGTCTGTGACTTTGTTCACAGCTATGCAGATTTTAACTTTTAATAACCGAGACATGATTAAGTTTTAGGAAATTAGCAGCTAAAAATTCCAGAGATGAGTGAGTATCAACCCTGGCCCCTGCTTTGTTCTGAGGAGGGTCACCTTCAGGGAAGAAATCCTAGAATGGCAGGCTTAGGTGACTTACCACTTGAGCATGTACAAGATGTATCAGTAACAGCCATGTCTTTCCTTCATCACTGTTGCTCTCCATGGGTGCTACAACAGATTCTCTGTGACATTTTAATGATGTGCAGAAACTTTAAAATCAGCAACCTGATTTTTTTGCAACCAGAAAGTTTAGAAGAGAAAAAAGTCGACACATTTTATGATTCATCATTTTATTTACACAACTGAAATTATTTTCTTAGTCACCTTGATTACAAAAACAACCCAACATGGTATGATTTAATAGCCTTTCTTAAATGGATCTTACAAACTTTAATAGCTGACAGATTGCTACTTAATACTCAGGATTATTTAATATGTGGTAATTTCTGCATATATGTAGATGAAAATCTGTCTGGTACTGCTAACAAGTATGGGTACTTTGACAAGTATGGGTACTTTTCTATCTCAGGAACAGACAGACAAGTGGTTATTAGTTAAGTGTTAACTCCCTACAGATGGGCTGGCTATTTAGATTTGGATCTCTCACCTCATGAGAGCCAAACTGCTGTAGTAGTTCATACTTACTGTGTAGGCATGTTGAATAACCTAAGTTTATCTGTACTTTTGCATTTAATAAAACTATCATTAAGCACATCTGAAAATCAAAAGTGTCCCAAGACTAGAGATATAATTTATATTAAAAAACTCATCACAGTGTATCTGAAAAAAAGATGGCCCAAACTAAAGCCACATTACATGCCTAAATAAGCATTTTTTTCATCTTTCTGTCTGGTCTGGCTGTGTGCACACAAATATTACATACATTCCTAAGGCTCTATCTGGTACACTTATCAGAGCATTCTCAGCCACATAAAACATCACAATTTTACTGTGTTTGTGAAATGCCCATAAAATATAGTATTTTACTATGACTATTTAAAAGTCCTATCACAGTGCTTTAAGTCTGAAGACCAGGCAGTGTTTTGGTAATGTGACCTTTTCCTGGGAAATGACAGCCCAGAGACAGCCAAAAAGAGCTGTGCAGACTTCTAAGAGCCACCCCTGAAACCCTGGAGGATGGTGGCATGTACATGGTTACAAACCATCAGTACAGAAAGATAAGAACCTTACACGAGTCATGGTCAGAACTGAAGAAACCAAAACACGTGCCATAGCAGCATAGACGACGGACAGGAAGAGCTGATCCCTGTGCCTTTCACACAAGCTCTATAAGAGCCAAAACCTCTTTCTCTCACCTCAGTCGTTATCAGGGCAACTTCTAATACAACTAGCCGAACTGTTCTTCCCTTTGGGCATGAGCTGACAGGATACCAGTTACAAGGAAACAAACCCACTTGCCCCGGATGCACAAGACGGGGTGCTGGGGGCAGCATTTGTGGCTCAAGGCCTCTGCTGCCAGCAAGTCTGGGCCTGAAGGACACTCCACTCCAAACGTCCCTTTCTTCATCCCGTTCTGGTCAGCTGGTAGTAGTCACTCAGTGCTGAACGTGTGAGAATGATGCAGAGGGCTCAACGGGGAAAATATGCCTTGTGGGCCACTTCTTTCAAGCTGCCTTGTACATGGCAAGGGCAGCAACAAATCTCTCCATTGTGCTAAATCTAAGAGCCATTTAACCATGACAGAAACAAAACATTTTCCTAAGAAAAGGTTAAATGGTTAAAAGAAAAAAAAAAAGAACAACAACAAAACAACCAAAAATCTCTATTCAGGATGTCATATCCTGAGCTGATAACCACCCTGAGGCCCCTTATCCCCTCCAGCCCTGGTGGACTTGGATGCTGCCACCCAGACCCTTACTGGGCTCTCATTCTAAATAAGGACAGATCATTCTGGCCTTTTTTCAACTGATGTTGTTTGTATGTGTGCTTCATGTTGAAACTTTTTTTTTTTTTTGCATGGTAGGTTTTTTTATCAACCAGAAAAATCCAACAGTCCAGGTACAATTTCTCATACAAGTTGTGAATGGCAGACCCCACATGTGAACACAGAGCTCATGGTGGCTACTGATGAACAGACCAACAGAGGTGCTACCCGATACTAAAGGGAAAGGGGAATCTAACCGGAGACTTGAACACCCACCCAATGGGGACAGGTGTGCTAGGAGGGAGGACCACCGGCTACTGGAAGGAAAACCACTTTGGAAACCAGCTAAAACAAACTACAGAAAACAAGTCTACCACCTGCAGCTGGTCTTGGCCAGTGTGATGTGCACAAAGGGGCCGGTGGGCTTGGTGCTCTTGGCATGTTTCTTCCCCCTTGGGAGTCCATTACCGTTCACAAAGAAATGTTAACTATCAAATGTGTCCATTAATTTTGCCGCTGAGGGTGAAACCATCCAGTTAGCATATACACTATCATTTGCATATCTTGGGAACCCAGTGCTAGTGCCATCGGCTCTCGTGAGTGGTACAGGACTCTCTCCAGGCCAGTTCGGGTCTGACATGCCTAAAAATGAAAACAGATAATTTGTTCTGCACTGAAGAACTCAAACTTCATGTGCAGACAGTAAGGCCTTGGCAAAACTCCCTTTGACGGTTAAACCAACTTGCGCTTTCTGTGCCAATTACATTAATGGTTTTATATCCCAGGTTTTCAAAACACTGTTTTACTTTGGGCAATCCCCCACGCTCCTGGCAAAGGTAATTTAGCAGATTCTACCAATCTCAATGTCTATGAGTTGAGGCTCTCAAATCTGAAATAGATCTGGTGAACTGCCTAACTGTGTTCCTAGGACAGTATAAAGCCATCAGCAAATAGCTGGACTCCACAGCTTCCTGTAGTGGGAACACTGCAGAAAATGTTCTAAGGTAAGGGAGGCGATCCATCTGTCATCCCAGCTAAAATGGAGGAGGAGGAAGGCTTCCTTTCCCACAGAGGGCGCACACAGGCTGCCCCGAATCATCATCAGTACTCATGGCGTGTAGCACTACACCCAAAGCCAGTGAGGACCTGTGACTCGGGAAGCATACGGAAAGACACCTACCTTAGCTTGAAAATGCTCGAAACTCCAAGACTTCAAAAAGGAACAAGGATGAAGTTAGGAAGCAGAAAAAATTTCAAGTATTTAATCCAAGACAAAGAAGGAGTTTTGGCAAGAACCGAATTTACTGTCCATTGCAAGGCCACAGCACCACAGACTATGTCCTTCCAGAAAGCACTGGCTCAGTGTTTAGCACTGGCTTCGTAAGTGACAACATTGTGACGGGGTAGGGTGCAAAGGAAGTGACAGCAGAAGTCTGGTGTCTGCCCAGGGCCCACGTGGTTTCCCCGCTGCCCCACACTGCATGGCGGTGAACAAGTAGCTGAAAGCGGGAATGTGGAAGGCTTTCGCGAGGCACACATCGGCCCAGGAGCAGCCTGGGTGCCCTCTAGCTATGTTCTCACTGAAAGCTGGGGATGCCAACTTCCCCTTGCTAAATGGAATCCCTCCCCAGATCAGGTAAATTTATATAATTAACAAAGTCAGAAGTACTGCGAGTTGCTTCCCAGTGTCCCCTGAGAATTCTGCTCTAATCCGCTTCTCCAGTGTCATCTTAAGTTGCTGGGCTGCGTGGTAATGACACTTATTTTCACATCCTTTTAGAAAGACATAGCTGCAAAATGCCTGAATGTAAACTGGATGCAAAGTCAGGTATTTACAAAGAAAAGGGTTCAGAGGAGGAGGCTTTGGTTTCGTTGGGATCGGAAACACTCTCAAAAAAGCATTACAGAGAGTTGGGGCGGTGCAGAAGGGACAGCGTTGCTAGAATCTAGTAAATGCATGTGAAATTCTACCATAGAGTTTGTTTTCAATCCATGTGGAAGGGAGAGAGCGCGGGAGGGGAGCACTGTTACAGTCCACCAGGGGCGTCTCCTCTTCCGAGAGGCCATCATCGTAAAGTAGTGAGTCAGATGGGGTGGATGCTGCCAGGTCCAAGTAGTCCTGGAAGAGAGAGAGACAGAGAGGGGAGATGGCCAGTCATCTTTAACCCTGGACCATTCCTAAACATACTCAGGGCCCCTTAATGCTCATGGGGCAGAGGCTCTAGCTGTGTTCCCACTCTAGTGGCTCACACTCTCTGTAAGACGCATCCCTCCCTCCACCAGGGAGGATGATACTGAGGTTCCTTAACCCACTTTATCCAGCCAAGAGCAGAGGATGAGGGAAGTGGCTTCTTTGCATGTTCCTGGGCCTGAAAGCACTTGGCTGTGGTCACACTATTCCTGTAAAAGCACAGTGTGCTGAGATTCAAGCCAATGGTTACTTCCCAGCTTCCCTCCCAGAACCTCTGCAGTTGGTATTACAGAGTACTATGCTAAGGCACAGATATAGGTTTCCACTTCCATGAACAATGAGTGTTAGGTACCTGCTACTTATGCTGCACTACTTAGCTATGTAAACAGTTCCAGTGTTGTCCTGGCTGTTTCTCAACACTGTGATTTGGGCATCTTGTGTTACTCATGCTCAGGACAACTCTTTACCTATAGATCTGGAAGATTTTCTCAAGAAACAACAAAACTGTGTCACTGAGTTCAAGGCTGTTCCCCACTTTCTCTTCTATTGATTTTGAGTGTAACATGATAATTAAAAACCCAGAGACAAAACAAAAAACAAACAAACAACAACAACAAAAAAACAACCCAGAGACAGATTGGGGTTCAAGCTTCAAGCTGAAGATCATAAAAGCAAAGCAGCCAAGCCACTAGCTCTTACCTCTACCTCACATTTAAAGGGTTGATCCTGTCTCCATAAGCTCTCCTCCAAGCCTCAGACTGCTGCCTCTCCTCAATGTAGCTGGAGGCTACTGGGCTCCTGTCTTGTATTTACCTCTCTAGAGCTGCAATTAAAGGTGTGTGATCCCAAGTGCTGGGATCAAAGGTGTGGCCTCTGTTACTCTTAGGTTAGGGTGGTCTTGAACTCAGAGAGATCCATCTGCCTGTCTCCCGAGTCCTGGGATTAAATGTGTATGCTACCACTGCGTGGCTCTATGGCTTGCTAATATGGCTGCTGGGATTAAAGGTGTGTATCGCCATTGTCTGACCTCTATGGCTTGTAGCTAGCTTTGCTTGAGTTGAGTTTTGTGCAGGGTGGTAAGTATGGATCTGTTTGGATTCTTCTTCAGGCAGCCATCCAGTTTGGCCAGCACCACTTGTTGAAGATGCTGTTTTGTTCCAGTGTGTATTTCTGGCTTCTTTATAAAACAAAACAAAACAGATATCTATAGGTGTGTGGATCTGGATCTTCAATAAAGTTCACTGATCAACATGTCTGTTTTTGTGCCAATACCACGATGTTTTTATCACTATAACTCTGTAGTACTTGAAATAGGGGACCATGTTACCTTCTGCAATTCTTTTACTGATCAAGATTGTTATACCTATCATGGATTTTTGTGTTTCCATACAAAGCCGAAAATTGTCCTTTCAAGATTGTGAAGAACTGTGTTGGAATTTTTGTGGAGACTGCAATGAATCTGTAGATTGCTTTTGGTAGAATGGTCATATTTTACTATATTAATCCTGCCAATTCATGTGCATGGGATATCTTCCTATCTTCTGAAATCTTCAATTTCTTGTTTTTCTTAAAGTTTTTATCACACAAGTTTTTCACTTGCTTGGCTAAAGCTACCTCAAGATAGTTTATATTATCTGAGGTTATTATGAAAGGTGTTTTTTTTTCCTCCCTGATTTCTTTCTCAGTCTGTCATTTATATATAGGAGAGCTACTGATTTTTGTGAGTTAATTTTGTGTTCAGCCACTGCAGTGAAAGTGTTTATCAGATGTAAGAGTTTCTCAGTGGCTCTTTTCAGGTCACTTACGTATAATATCACACCATCTGCAAATAAAGATACTTTGACTTCTTCCTTTCCCATTAGTATCACTTGATTTCCTTCAGTTGTCCTATTGCTATAGCTAAGACTTCAAGGGCTATGATGAATAGACATGGAGAGAATGGATAACTTTTGTTCCTGATTTTAGTGAAAACGCTTTGAGTTTCTGTTCAAGTCGATGCTGGCAATAGGCTTGCTCTAAACTGCCTTTATTATGTTGGGGTATGTCTCTTCTATCCTAATGTCTGCAGGACTTTTATCATGAAGGAGTATTGGATTTTGTCAAAGGCCTTTTCTGCATCTAATGAGATGATCATGTGCTTGTTGTCCTTCAGTTTGTTTATAGGGTGGAATACATTTACCAACTTACCCATGTTTAACTAGCCTTGGCTTTCTGGGATGAAACGTACTTGATCATGGTGGATGTCCTTCTTGATGTGTTCTTGGATTCAGTTTACAAGTATTTTATTGAGAATTTTTGCACTTATAAGGAAGTTGGTCTGTAATTCTCTTTGTTGGGTCTTTATACGGTTTAGGTGTCAGGGTAATTGTGGCCTCATAAAATAAATTGAGCAATGTTCATTCTTTTTCTATTTTATGAAATAACTTAAGGCGCATTGGCATTAACTCCTCTTTGAAAGTCTGGTAGAATTATGTGCTAAAATCATTGCGCTCTGGGTCTTTTTTGGTTGGGAGACTTTTAATGACTACTTCTATTCATTAGGGGTTACGGGTCTGTTTAAACTGCTTATCTGATCTTGATTTAACTTTGGCAGATGGTATATATTGAGAAAAGTATCCATTTATTTTCAATTTTCCAATTTGATTGAGTACAGGTTTTTAAATTTGTCCTCATAATTCTCTAGTTTCCTTGATGTTTGCTGTTCTGTCCTCCTTTTAATCTCTAATTTTGTTAATTTGAATGTTCTCTTTCTCCTTTTAGTTAATTTGGCAAATCATTTCCCAGCAGAATACCAGTAGTACATACACTAAGTTCAACAATTAGTAAATGGAACCTCATGAAACTGAGAAACTTCTGTATAGCAAAGGACACTGTCATTCAGACAAAGCAGCAGCCTTCAGAATGGGAAAGCCTACATCAGATAAAGAGCAAAGGTAAAAATAATGTAAATAACTAAAAAAAAAAAAACCTGTACATCAAGAAAACAAAATAACCCAATTTTAAAAAGGGGTACAGATCTAAACAGAGAATTTTCAAAAGAGGAAACTCAAATGGCTGAGAAGCACTTTTAAAGAAATGTTAAACATCCTAGAGGCAGGTGGATCTCAGTGAGTTCGAGGCCAGCCTCCTCTACAAAGTGAGTTCCAGGACAGCCAGGACTGTTACAGAGAGAAACCGTGTCTTGAAAAACAACAACAAAAGAAAACATTCAACATCCTTAGTCAACAGGAAAATGTTAATCAAAACTGCTTTGAGAGTTCATCTTACACCTGTCAAAATGGTTAAGATAGAAAATGACAACTCATGCTGGTGAGGATGTGGAGTAAGAGAACACTTATCCATTGCTGTTGTGGGTGCAAACTTGTATAGTCACTATGGAAATCAGTGTTCCAGTTCCTCAGGAAGATGAGAACTGATATAACCCCCCTCCCCCAAGATCCAGCTCTATCTACCTGGGTCATATAACCAAAGGATGCTTCATCCTACTGGAAACACTTGCTCAGCCATGTTCACTGTTGCTCTATTCATAATAACCAGAAATTGTAAACAAGCTAGATGTCCCTTAAAGATGAATGGATAAGGAAAATGTGGTGTATTTGCACAATGAAATTTTACTCAGCCATTAAAAAATTAAACCATGAAATTTTTCGCAGGTAAATGGATTCAACTAGAAAAAAAATACTGAGTTAGGTAACCCAGAAAGACAAATATGGTAATATTGCTTATCTGTGGCTGTTAGCTGTTATGTCAATGATAACCGTAGAACCACAGAGATTAGGTATAGAATAAGTAACCTGGAGGAGGGAAAGATCTCTCTATGAAGGGGAAATAGGATAGTTCTAGTCAGGGGTGGGGACTGGAATGGGAGGATCAAATGGTGAGGGGAAGGGAAAAGGGACTGAGGGAGGGAATACAGGGAGAGATAGCTAAAATTAAGGACCATTAGAGTGATAGTATGGAAATCTAATACAGCAGAAGCTTCCTAAAACATATACATATATGAAGTTTATATAAATGAAATTGCCAAATAACAGGGGAGACAGACCCCATCTGGACATCTCTTGTCACCAAATGAGGCTTCTAGTACCAGGAATAGGTTACATCTAATTTAGTTGTTGGACAAAGGGGTTCTATGAGAACCCCCAAATGACCCAGGCCATTGCCAACACTTAGGATGGTCTCCACAAAATATCAGAAAGGCTCTGTTGCTGAAGACAACACCTACACAACTCATTGAACACGGAGAAGATGAGTTGGTACCTACCTAGAGACTTGACCACTACTGCTAGTGTTCTTGGTACTGGAAGGCACTCAGTATGCTATCAAAGGAGAAATGTAAACAGCAACCCAGCTACAAATCCTTCTATCTACAATGTTGTCCTGACTGCAAAGATATGCTAGGGCAATGGCGGCACAAAGTTTGTAGGAGAAACCACCCAATATCTGATTTGACTTAAGGCCCACTCCATGAGACAGAACCCAGAGCTTACACTACTTGTATGACCAAGAACTTGAGACTGAGGGTAAAACCAAATACTACTATTCTACTAAAGGGACATAGCAATAAAATGACCTCAATGACATTGTGCTATATACTCATAGATCAGCATTTCGCTCAGTCATTATCATAGAAGCTTCCTCCTACAGTGGATGGGAATAAATACAGAGACCCACAGTTAGATAATGTGTAGAGCATAACAGACCTTGAAACACTCAACCCTAAGTGGGATGTCTCCATCAAATCCCTTCCCTTTTTTTTTAAATCATTTTTTTATTTGAATTAGAAACAAGAGTGTTTTACATGACAATCCCAGTTCCCTTCTCCCTCCTGTCCTCCCCTACCACCCCCCCCTGCAACTAAAACCCTACCTATCACATACCCTTTCTTCTATTCTTCCCCTGACTCAACCTTTCTGCTCCCTCGTGACCTCTGCATCCTTCCTCTTCTTCCCTTCTCATTCTCATAGCTCCCTCTCCCCTCTTCCCATGCTCTCAATTTGCTCAGGAAATCCCTTCCCTTATATAGGGTCTTTCACAGACTCTGGAACTGGTTCTTAGCAAGTCCCAGAAATCCTCCTGTTTCTCTCCTTGTCCTTCATAGCACTGGCCACACTTGACTTACACACACACACACACACACACACACACACACACACACACACACCACTGGGATTTACACTCAGGTCTTCATGATTGTACAGGTTCTCTTACTGCCTAAGCTATCTCTCCAACTAAATTTAATCCTGGGAGCCTAGATGGTGAACTTCTGCTTCTGGCATTCTTAGGAAGGATAGCTTTTAATACAGATGAAGACAAGGGCTCTATGAAGTAGTGTGAGTAGGACAGCTGTTTGCTCATGTTTCCCTGTCTCCCTAGCATCCAGTACAAATACAGTACAAACAGTTGCTCCATAAATATTAGGCAAAAAACAACCAACCTTCTCACCACAGCACAGAACCGACTATTACCACATGTTGTGTTTGGCTCACAGCAGGCTTCGGGAATCTACATAACCAGTAATAAAATCTAGGGACAACATAAAATTCTTAAAACCCAGAAGATCTGGCATGCCTGGACTCCTATTTCTGTAAGTCACATGTGGTGACAGCAAGATGCCCTTGAAGGGACACTCACATTCCTGGGTGCCAGAATTCTAAAATATTCTCCAGTACTTGCCTGTGAAGAGCTCTTGCCTGATGACAAGCTAGAAATGAAGATGTTATCATTATTGGAAGGCTCAAGAGGACTGGCTGGAAGGGCAGGTTTTCATCCTCTGCCCTTTTTATCCTGTGGGACAGCACAGCAATCTATCTTCCCCTGGCCTTGGAGTGGGGACAGAGAGCCTCAAACTACCATCCCACGGTGGGCCTACGGCAGTGACTCTGGGACTCACTCTGCTCTTGACCATCATCTTCTCCAGATCCTTGCTGATGTCAGCAAACACTGGCCTCTTGTCTGGCTCCTGCTTCCAGCACTGCAGCATCAGGCGGTACCTAGAGGGAAGTACAGGTAGGTGGTGACACCTGGCAGGGCCACCACACCCAGAGATCTGCACTCTGTAAGCTGTTTCAGAACCATCTGCAACTCTGAGCTTCATTGGGCCCAAGGGCAGGACACTGACAATGTGGCACAGCTCTCTTGTGGCCTTCTCTCCAGAAGGGTTCACTGCTCTTTCCTTACACCAACACGAGTAAACAGTGTTTGAACCTGTACCCACTACCATGGCTGAGTATGGAGCAAAGTCCTTAAAACTTGTACAGAGGAGGAACCGACAGAAGATTCAGAGGGGTGGAAATAAACAATGGCAGCTTGCCACAGCTTTCTGTGTGGATTTGAGGTTTGAACCACAGGAGGGAATTTGAAGCCTGGTTCTGTGATCTTAGTCAAAAGCCCATGACTACAGAGGTTCCGGGCCCTAGGGTAGAACTTGCTGTTACTCTGTTAAATGGTCATGCTGTCCCAATTGCTTTCAAAATATTCAGATTTACACCCATAGACCTTGGGGAGGAGAGCTTTTTTTTTTTCTTTTTTTTTTCTTTTTCTTTTTTGCAGTGAGCTGCAGAATGGAGACATGCAAAACTGGTCAAAGTGCCAAGAATAAGCAGCTCTGCTCAGGCAGTGCTCAGCCCTCAACAGGACACACAAGGCTAATGGATCACCACGGAGAGGAGGCAGAAAGGGTGAAAGGCCCAGGGGATAGGGAGGAGGCACTCTGAGAAGCTGCCTTCTGGCCATCATGTGGTTGTTGCCCTTGTGAACTCACAGCAGCTGTGGTACCTACACTGTGCACGTCCAGTGTAAGATCAAGCTGGCCACAATTCTGGCATAGATAGGATAAATGATCTCTAGGCCCTATCCTTTACTGAGTGGCTATTGGCAGTGGATAGATGCTTTGAGAGGAAGACTCTTTCTCCTGGTAGGGTGTGGCCACTAGAGTTAAGACTCCCATATTCCAGTGGGTGGTCCCATATCCATGCACATATGGGCAGCAATAATTGGTCTTCATGAGCTATCCAAAAATAAGACATGAAGTTGAGAAAGGGACATGTTGCAGGGATGTTGGGAGCTGGGGGAGGAAAACAGCAGTAGGTGTGATCACACTGCACTATATACCTCTGTGGAATTCTTAAGAATTTAAAATTTTAACAACCAAGTTCCTGGCTATCAGTTTTATCTCTGTCCCAGAGCTCTGGGTGTGGCTGAGGGCGCTAGAGCTGTGATGTAGGTGTTATGTTGGGTGGCTAGCTGCCAGCCCAGGTGCTCAAGGAGACACCTGCCAACCCTGGCATACCTACCTTGCTCTCAGCTAGGCACTGACTGTGCCATGAGTGTACCAGCCAACTTTCTCCAGGTAGCACCCCACTCTTTAACCTGGCCTCTGGTCCATCTGACTTAACAGCCTGGTGTAAAGCACGATGGCTCTGGGACTCGGGGTCTTCTAGGTTAAGACTGGCTCTGCCCACATCTATACCTTACCTCCCTAACACATGTCCTCTCACACATTTTGCAGGGGGCCTTGGGCTCTTGCCAGTTCCATCAGCTCCCAGAAATTCCAAGGATGTCCACCAGCCCTCATGCGGTTGGGGCCCTAACATCTATCTCTTGCCTGCTGATGGCTGTCTGACCTCTGGCCTATCATTTCCTGTCACCCAGCTTATTCAGGGTTGGTGGCACTTGGCTTCTTGGGAGTGAGAGGAGAATGAATGACTGTTTTACTTTTGGCCCAGGACCGAGGGCATGAGTGTCAGAGGGCAGCTGGCAAGGAAAGCCTACTTACATTTCCTCGCTGCAGTTGTCCGGCCTCTCCATCCTGTGGCCCGTCTTCAGAAGGTTGAAGAGTCGTTCAGGCGGAATTCCAGGGTAGGGGTTGCCCCCCAGGGTCACAATCTCCCATAGCAGTACCCCAAAGGACCACCTGTGGTGAGCAAGAGAACCAGTAAGCAGCTTGCTGGCCCCTCAAGCCTCCTTGGTGAACCCCAGATGTTTCTATCTTTAGCCTCCAATACCTAAGTGGATGACATACAGGGATTTTAGCCTAGCTCTGTATGCACAAGCAGGCACCTAACAAGAGCTGGGCAAGGTCCACCTGCCTACCTGGACCAGTCCCTGGGATGCTCAAGTCGTGTGCCCCCCCCAACTCACGCTGCTGCCATTGGTATAATGACACTTAGAGGGTGAGATCCCAGCAACAGAACTTAGGGCATGCTGTGAAATTTTTATAAAGTCTTGGAATAATTTTTATAGAAAATATTTAGTAGTGAGAAAACACTATGGGGTGGCAGTAAAAGTATCACAAAACATGTATCACCTGGCAATAAGGTATATATGTGCACACCATAGAAGCTATCCAAAGGGCATCAGGAGGGAGGGGCCTAGTGTGATTCAAGGCTGTTAGTCTCAGGTTGTATTTTTCTTTGCATTTTCCAGTTCTTCTAAGTCAACTTTATGTTATCAGAAAACAGTTGTTTAAAATGGCTTACGAAAGATCTCTCTTTTCATAGCTCACTCTATTCAAGATCTGCATGTCTGCAGATTGCAGAACACTTTAGAAGCAACTTGGCCTTTTTTTTTGAAGCAAGTATTTTGTCTTTAGAAGAACAAATCCTGTCTTGTCATCTGTCCACAAAAAGAGCTCCCATCCTTAAGCAGTTTGGGATACACCAGTCCACACATTCATAAAAGACTAACTGTAGTGGAGTCCCCAACCCCCACTTGTGGGGAGGTGGACATCACAGGATGTCCTGTCTGAGTCACATTCCTTCCAGAGCTCATGGGAGAGGAGTGGTTTGCAGGTCCTACCCAGAGGACAGGAGGGAGGTGAGGAGGAGTCATGGGGGGAAGTGGGCTATGACTGGCCCACCTCACCCCACTCCCACGCATTCCGCTGTGGTTGGCAGAACAGCTGCCTGTGCCCAGCCACTTGCTGAATGAACAGCTGATGACCTCTTGGCCTGGGATCACTGGATGACCAACACTGCAGATGGGTATCTGGAACCAGCAGTGTCCCCTAGCCAAGCTGCAGAGACAGGCATCATGGACCAAACCCCCACCCCGGGAATGGCAACATCCACACTTACACGTCACTTTGAGTGGTATAGATATGATCGAAAAGGGACTCAATTGCCATCCATTTGACGGGAATCCGGCCCTAGAGGTAGTGGAAGAAGGTATCAGTATGGCTCTGAGCTCTGTAACCAAGGTAGTCGGCCATGTCCCTTTTAGCCCCAGCTCTGGAGGGAGCATAGGGTCCTGGGGACAGGCAAGCTATGCACAGTCTTGAAGGGGCGACAGCTCCAGCCTGAACATTTGGCTTTGTTGAGATGCTACTGGGAGTCAAGTCAACCACTCACAGTCACAGAGGACACCTTTTCATATGCCACAGCCCTGCAAAGCAGAAACCCAATAAACCCACCTGCAGCAGAGGTACAAGGGCTCTGGGGCACCAAGTAGAGCAGAACAGTGCTCCCAAGTACAGAGCCAAGAACTAATCTTGCAGGGTAAGTTCCTTTCTAGTATCCCACGAGCACATGTGTTTGGGAAACCAACTCCCAGTTTCCATCTGTAAACTTGGTATACCATCACCAAGGCTCATCTGAGAAACCCTGAGGGGAAGAAAACGGTTGTGTACCAAAGCTAGATTTTTTTCCTTCTCTTAGGGACCTTCCAACATCTCAGAACACACCCCCCCATCCCCAGCAGCAGTGTGGGCATCTGATTGAACAAATACTTTTCAAAAACAATGAACAGCTTTGTGGATATGCCTTGTCCTTTAGCCCCACCATTTGCCCAGTCTGGCTCAATAAGGAAGTCTTAAGACCTTATTTTAGAAAGTACATATCCACGGTCATTTCTATTGCTTGAACATGTTACACTCTTTATGATGTATGCCTGTGCTTCTGACAGTTGTGCCTGTGGAGCCTGCAGCCTGTGCTCTCAGGGGCTGCCAAAGCCCCTGGAAGCCATATATACCTGTGCACCTCCACTGTGACGACAGTCCTCTCTGGACAGTATGATGTGTGTGTGTGTGCATGGATGTGTGCATGTGTGTACAGGAAGGCTCTGCTACACCCTGTGCTGTGTGCCACAGCAGCCCCTTCTACTTCCTCTATGCGGTTTTGAGATCTGTGGTCACCATAGAAACCCCATAACAAGCACACACAGCCCTCATAACCCAGGGTAACACAAAGAACCTACGACCCTACAGCAGGGCCGCAGCAGATAAAGCTGTTTCTCTGTGTCATCAGGACCCTGAGTACACCCATGAACTTTTCATGCCTGTGTTGTCACATGGGAGCTTTGAGAGGACAGATGCCAGGTGACAAGGCAGGGCAGTTACCATGGGAACATGATGACGTCAGTGAATCAGATGTCCCCACACTGCTTAGAATTGGGGGAATTGTCTCAAGACCCCTGAGGTGCATTTCTTGACCCAGTTTTACCCAGAGACACCTACATAAAACAACAAAACAAGGACGATCATGGGCCAGTCTATTCCACTTTACTTTCTGAAGAGCCAAAGAGCAGTCACACAGTGAACTGTGGCCTTATTCTAAGGAACCAAGGAACTGTAGAGAGGAGACTAGCTCTACAGTATTGGGAAGTCTTGGAAAATGACTAGAAACACCAGGGACCCTGGGAAGATCATATACAAGAAGGGTCTGATTGGGGTCCTGGGGACCCAGGGTTGGGATAGATTTCTACTTCTCCAGTCATTCCAAGGGTGCCACCCATCCCTGTCAGTATAGCTGTGAGCCCACTGCCTGACCTGGAAACTTGCTAGCACGTTCGTGGTCAGGTACCTTGCTTTTCTTCACATAAGAATCTTCTTCATAAACATCTCGGGACAGCCCAAAGTCAGAAATCTTCATCTTCCGTCCTTCAGCTACCAAGATGTTCCTGGCAGCTAAGTCCCGATGTACAAGCTGCAGAAAGAAAAGAGCAGGAACCCTCAGATTGGCCAGGGCAGGCAGGGGCTGGGATGGGCACCAGGAACAGCACAATGTCTGTGGCACGCACCTTCATTTCAGCCAAGTACTGCATGCCCCTTGAGATCTGCCAGGCAAAGGAGATGAGGTCACCCATGGTCAGTACCCGTTCATCTGGGTGGTCTAGGGAGCTGGAATTGCGGCTGCCTCCACCGCCCACATAGCCAGGCCCAATCTTGCGGCTGTCACGAAGGAATCCCCGCAGGGAGCCATACTTGGCATACTCCACAATGAGAAGAAGTGGCCCTGGGGACAGACAGAGGTAGCCCTGGGCATGGGGTCAGGCCAGCCTCAGGCTTCAAGGAGTATGGTGGGGGAAGCAGCAGGCTCTGTCACCCTACCAGTTAGTGGACAGGCACAGACCTGCTCTGGGCAGCCAGTAGTCAAGGCTCTATGGATCATGACTCTATAGAAGGCCAACTCACTCTTGGCCCACACTGACCATGTGGACATCAGCTCCTTTCAAGGTACAGTAAGACCATCACCATGGTGCCTGAGTGGGTAAACACTGTTCTTAGCCCTACCCTGGGGACTACTGTGCCTGGCTACCAGAACTTCATACTTTTTTCTATCCTTGGGTCCTGTAGGCTGGGAAGGGAAAACCAATGAAAGTAGTAAGGCTTGTGCAAATCTGACAGCTCACACTTGGCCCCAAATAGCTCAGTTCCAGTCCATCTCCCTGCTCTTGCCTATCCTTAACAACTAGGGGTGCAGTCAGGCCTAGATCTGGCTCTTCACCCCTCCTCACACCTCACATTCTGTGTGTGCGCATGCACGCACACATATAGGCACAAAGTTCTTTGGCAAAAGAATGAAAAACCAACAGTCAGTGCAAGATCCCTTGTCCTACTCTGAGGAGGTGACAATGCTCCTTCCCTACAGGGCTGGGGCAAGGATCACCCGTGGGGAACAGCATGCTTGTTATTCTGCAGGTTTGCAGGATACACTGCTCACTCTTGGAGCTCCCTAGAATGGGCTGCAATGCCATAGACCTGCCCATAGCAGCCCCAAGGAGTGCTACACCATGAACCCATGGGAGACATGCCTGCTCTGCTAGTAGACACAGATAACTATCCAGAATAGGAGGGAGTCAGACACCCAGACTTCCAGAAAGGAGAATGAAGTAGAGTGGGTTAAGTACAGCCAAGGGCAGAAGAGGGGTCCCAAGCCCTATTGGTGGTTGCCCACCCACCCTATCATCTGGCCAGCCTTACCGTCCTGGCTGCAGGCCCCATAGAGCTTGATGACATGTGGATGGTTGACTTGCTTCAAGAGGTTGAACTCAGACAGCAGGTCTCGTAACTCACTCTGGGAGGCGTTTTCTGAAACACAGCACATAGAAACCTGGGTTGCCACAGCCCTTAGGATCCCCTTGTAACCATGTTGAGCTAGGGCTCCTCACAGTCCTCCATGCCAGCCAACAGTGGCTTCATATACCCCTGGGATAAGAGCCCACAGAGCTAGCATCCACAAAAGCAGGACCTTCCCACCAAAGTCTCCAGGGCCACTGCCTATGAATACGGCAGTACATTTCTTTAGCTGCTGTCTTCAGCAGAGAAAGGCCTACAGAGAACACCCCCCTCCTTTTTTCAGTCTTCCCAGACGGAGAGAGGTCTTGCCTATGTCCCCACACTCCTGCTTACAGAAACAGGTGCTGGAGAAAGGAAAGCACCCTACACTGAGCCTAGATCTCTCATTCTATGATCCGTCTGACACCAGCTTGGAGTCCTGTGGCCCTCTCTAATGCTTCCACTGTGTGCTTGGTGCTTATGCTCAGTTACTGTGAGGTCCTGCACGAATGCACCAGAGTGAAGGCAGCGTTAGCATTTTGCAGAACACTACCTATCTGGCCTGCATTGTCCCTATGAGATGGAGTGCCATGCTTCTTTTGAGTGCCTAACTGTATCTGACGCACTGTGAAGATGATCCGATTTCACCGAAATCATATGAAACACATGTCCCAAGGGCAGCCAAGCCTGGCTCTGGTTCTCACTAGACACTTGAATCCAAAGGTCCACAAAATGTCAGACATGCAACCAAGTACTCTTCCTGGTTGGCTAGTTAGTGACACACTGTCGCCTCTGGCATTGAGACTGGTCTGGGATGAAGGACAGACACGTCTGGGAGACAGGGTTCCGGGACCCCTTGAGCAGGTCTAGGGAGGCCAGGAATCCTGAGGGCTGAACCGGGTATGACTGTCTGGAGAGGTACACAGAGCTGTCTGTGCTGCAGTCCCTGACCACAGCACTAGAACTCAGATATGCACTCACTACATGAGTTCTTCAATGCACTGTTGGCTGCCACAGGGCCCTCAGATCACAAGGCTGGAGACCAGAGCAGAGTGAGGGCTACCCACCCAGTGCAGTCACAGCCTCTGGTCAGAGTCACACCCCCTGTATAACAAAGGTACATGTGCACAGTGAAAGCCAGGCCCAAGGCATGATTTGTCACAGGAACAGAGGAGACCCACAGGGTCACTGGGAAGGGGACAGTCCTTACAGAGAGGACCTCTTCACTAGGACCCCAGTGGCCTTTTGGATGAGAGGAATAAATGGGGAAGACTGGGGTGCCAGAAACTATCAGTTTAATTCAAAAGGGCCTTAAAACTTTTTAAATGCTGGGCTCTTTGCTGACATGGTACAGCATCTTCTACTAGAGTAAGGTCCTCACCTTGCCTCTTTAGAACACTGGCTACATAGCCATGGGGTGCTCAGATGGCAGCTACCACAGAACAACAATGTGGGCACTGCAGGGGGGTCTCATGGAAGGAGGGCCACAGCTCCTGGATAGGTAGGTACCTTTCAGCATTTTCACAGCCACCGTGGTGTATCCTGCCCGGCCTTTCAGACGGAAGGCTGTCGCCTTGACCACTTTTCCAAACTCTCCTTCTCCCAGGGTTTTCCCAAGAACCAAATTCTTCCGAGGAAATTCCCACTTTGGATCCTCCTATATCAGGGTTGAGACAGGGGCCATTAGCAGAGAAGGGAGAAAAATATGATGGGCAAAGTTGAGTAAGAAGGCAAGGCCATCAAATACTAACCCCTAACCCTGCCTGGACAAGGGTCAGCATACAGAGGGCTGACCCTCACCTTAGACACACCCACCATTTCACAACTCATCCACTGAGGATGCCATGGCCAGGCCGCACATTGTGAGTCTTAGGGGAAGGGCCTGGACTCAATGTCTTAACTCACCATGCCCCCAATCCACCAAATACCTCAGGACCAGTTAAGCTGAAGTTCTTATACTTCAGAACCAGGCCAGATGGGTCCAGAGGCGCTTGTGGCCGACTAGGCAGCAGCCCAGACCCAAGTTTCCCCTGACACCCTCCTCCACCCAAGGCCCCTAGAGGATTGAATGGGTACCCATGACCCAGGACACGTCTCAGCCCTGAATTTCCCCACAATGGAAACATTCAGAGTAACTTCCCTGTGGCTGCCTGCTAAAGGACCTCTGAGCCCCTGGGGAAACTCCCACCCTGAGGTGTGAGGCATCTGCTGCTCCTCCCATCGCCTGTCCTATGTACCCCACTTTGCTACACCCCAGCCTCAGCTCTGGCGGTATGCCTTCTCAGCATTCCACTCAAGTCCCGCCCACCTATCAGGCCTAATCATGACCACTCTGGATACATTACTAGACTCCCACCAGACACGTACAATCCTGCAGGAAGCCCACCCTGTGGCACTGGCACCACCCAGCATGCCCATCACCTGCCATGTCCTCGAGTGTGGGCCTCAGGTTTCTGTTTACAAAGCTGGCCCAACGAGGACACACAGACCCAGGCCAGAGATCTACATGGCACATGGGGAGACCCTCCTTTCAGTACACAGTCACACATTCTAGCAAGATCCCAAGTGATCCTGGTATCTCCTGAAGCCTCGTGAGTGTGAACAAAACATGGATGTCACCAATGTCACAGCCCTACCGCCACACCCCCATTACAGGCATTAGAAACCTGTGTGGGCCATACCAGAGGCTATACTAAGTATGTGGAAATGGTGTAAACTAGCTCCTTTAAAAATCTGAGAAAAATCACTATTCTTACGGAGGGTGGCCATGTCAGAGGGACAGCCGGTGGTTGTTAAGTCGGAAGCTTCACCCCAGTTGCTGGCATCCATATACCCACAGAGTCTGGGATGTTATGGTGGAGGTTCCACCCGAGCCCCCGTCTCTCTCCAAACCCTGCTGCATCTCAGAAAGCCCACCAAATGATGACCCCCCTCCCCCAGAGATGCCCAAGATCACTCCCACGGGTATTTAAACTGCTCTCCCAGAAACCAGACTGGTGGTTTTTCTGGTCTCCCTTCCCCTTCGCCTCTCTGGGGGGCTGGAAGGCCATCCCGGAGTGTTGTATCCATTAACCATGGGCTTTTTCTAATTTGGTTTGATTTGGTCTCATTTGGATTGCTGCATCGGCAGAGAGGCTTATCGGGGTGCAGAAACTTTTCAGTGGCAACTGAGCTTCCGGAGATCGACCCACCAGGAAGCAAAGCACTGACAGGTGAATCTCAGATAGTCAAGGCCCAAGGGCTTCGGCTCCAGAATCTACTACTGCTGTGCCTTTCTGTGCTCACTGCTGCCATTTTTCTCTCTGGCATGGTGTGAATGGGTGTGTGTGGGGGGATGCCTTTAATATGGTGTGATTATCTCATGGAAGTATCCCATTTTACTGGGCATTTTTACCTGTGGATCATTTTGAAGATGATTTCCTCTTAAGCTGTACTGTTTAATGGAAGCAATGATTTTTACACAATAGTGTTGGCTTAAATGGAACTTTGGTAATTAAGGTTTTTTGTTTGTTTTTTATTTTTGTTTTTTCGAGACAGGGTTTCTCTGTGTAGCTTTGGAGCCTATCCTGGCACTCGCTCTGGAGACCAGACTGGCCTCGAACTCACAGAGATCCGCCTGCCTCTGCCTCCCGAGTGTTGGGATTAAAGGCGTGTGCCACCAACGCCCGGCAAGGTTTTTTTTTTTTTTTTTAAATAACTATAGTAAGGGTTAGTTAGTGGGATAGAGGTTAGTTTAGTGGGAAAATTAATATAGGTAAAGGCAGGATATAGTGTTGCCCCCACCCCTGGTAAAACAGGGGTACAGAGGATAGAAAATACGAACAAGAAGTGTCATACTGCTAGGACTTACGAGTTTCTCTTGAGGAGCCATACAGATTGTGGCTTAGGTTAATGATTAAGGAAAACAGTTGAGTCCCAGAAGCTAGGCTAGCTCAAGTTCTTTTCATCTTAATGTTGGGAGATGGGAGACATGTTCACGGGTTTCGCTGTTCATCATAGCTAAAACAAAGCTTTAAATAATGACTTAGGGTTGGGTTAAGATGTTTTTTGTTAATGGCTTTGAGATAGAAAATCTTGAGGGACAGTTTAAAGTTTAGAAAGGCACATTTTGAATAGCTGAGCGAGGTCCTTGTAGTCAGAGAACAAGAACAATAGCAGCCTGGCTGTTGCTGGCTGATGTACCTTTCTTGCTAGGATGGGTTGGTGATCAAAGGTGATGATTAATTCCTTGTACTCATTTCTGCCCTCAGCTTCCTGATATTAAAAACAAAAACAAAAACAAAAACAAAACTGTTGACGAATGGGTATGCATCCTGAGAATTTAAAGTAGAACTGTTTTTCATATATAAAAGTTCAGATTTGTGATTCTTCTTAAGATTTTCTGTTACCTTTTGAGACACATAATGAAGTGATTTTTTTCTTTGTAACTACAAAATGCAGCCAGGCAGTAAAAGAACTGGCTGAGAGAAGTACCTTGCTTGCTTACACTTTATTAATCTATGACAAGTTGGCCATGAGTGTATGTGGGTTCTTGGGGATAATTTGTTTTCACCTGTAATACACAAAATGTTTAATCATGTGTTTTTTACTTGTATTCACTGTAATCATTCGCTTAAGAACAGAATGTAATCACATTGTAACTTTTACACTGCTTGAAAGATTTTGCTGGGGCATATAAGCTGTATGGGAAAAATTAAGAATACACAAAGGGATAAATCTGATAGAAGTAAGAAAAGAAATAAAGAGATGAGAGAGAGATGACAGAAAGACCTTAAAGGGGTGTGTGTGTGTTTCCCTTTTTTCACTGGCCCCAGAAAATGAAGTTTTCCCTGTTTGCTGGCCCTAAGAGTTAGGTTTTACTCCCTTAGAAAAGTCAAACTGAGTGATTAGTCCACTGACTCCATGGCTCTCCCTCAATTCCTGAGCTGCTGAAGGCTGGCCCTACAGCAGCGCCTCACTGTTCAGTGTAGTCTGGCCTTGAACTTGTCCTCTTCTTGCTCTATGGGCCACAGGACCCAATTCTCCCTGTTTTCTGTCAGAGAAAACAGACTGAGTGGTTAAGTCATGGGGCTTACATCTGGTATAGCTTGAGGGTTTGAGGCTAGCTCTGGAACAGACTTGTGAGAGTGGTATGTATTTACCCTTGGGAACAGCAGTATGGCCTTGCTATGCAGCCAGTGTGCTATCTGGGTTATGGAGACCTCTGGTGGCTCATTCCAGAAGCTCGCTATAGATCTCAGCTGCTGTCAGGTCAGGAACGGGAGTCACACACTAGGATGAGAGCGAAGCAGCAGGGGCACACCTAGGAAGTGTCACTCACATGGGCCCTGGGGGAGGCGGGACATCCTAGACACCTGAGACCACTTCACAACCTGAAACAGAAACTTCCAAGGGCCACATCACAGACCCGTCCACCCAAACCTGTGGCTTACTCTGTGCCTGTACTCTGTGCCGTCCACCCAAACCTGTGCTTACCCTTGTCTCATAGCACTGTGCCTGGCTGCTCCCAGAGCACCCCTGGCTTCCAGATTCTGGATAGATGAGGGCGGGATGCTCAAGGGGCAGGGTCTACCTGAAGGTCAGGGCAGAAACTACGTGTCAAGCCCAGAGAAACACCATCAGGACTAGGAGGTTTCAGTGGTAGCCATCTGAGCAGCACCCATGGAAAGGTACCGCCATCTCAAGAGTGGCCAGGGCTTTCCTCTGTGCCCTCAGTGCCTCCTCCGTCCACATCTGGGTATCTACCCTGTAACTCTGGACCAGCACGCCCATCATGCTCTGGCCCCATCCCCCACTTCTCAACAAAGTAGCTTATTGAAATGCCATAGAACACAGGCCTCTTCCACGGTTCCTACTCTGAGCTAAAACACTTGGCAGGTGGTGTGTGTGTGTGTGTGTGTGTGTGTGTGTGTGTGTGTGACTGCTCCCATCCTTGGGGTTTCTGCTCATACCTCCTTTGCTAGGTAGGGCCAAGCCCACACTCCCTGGGACCTCATGGCCCACATCTCAGATCCCAGCCAGGCCCATCCTAGTCAGTACCTGTTACGTCCTTTCTAGACAGCCTGCCATCACAGCTCAGCTTCCCACTGGAAGGTGACTGTATGAGGGCAGGGATTCCCCTGCTGCTGTCCCCATGTGGCTGGAGATATAGGCAATGCCACATCAACCACTTGTGGGTGCCCCAAGTAGTAAAGAAAGCCCATGTGGCCAAGTGTCCTCTGACACTGTCCACATACCTCTTGGGGGCCTTACCGGGATCTTGAAAGAGTCCACAGAGACCTGGTTCTCCATGGAATCCAGTGAGGGCCGGCGGGTGCCTGAGGAGGAATAGCTGATTGGGAAGCCCTGGGCTGGCCGACAGAAGGTCATTTCCTCTGAAGCAATGGTCGGCTTGTGCGCATGCTTGTGGTAACGGTGGATGCAGACCGTGGACAGCAGGACCGAGATGATGAAGGAGAAGAGTACGGCAGCTGTAATCACCGTGCGGCACAGCTCATCACACAGCGGGCCTGTGACAGGGCACAGCGAGAGGTCTCAGCAGCCTGGTGAGGACTGCATTGTGAAGGTCTGAGAAGCCACTGACTAGGTAGAGGTCTACTGTGCTGGCTATCCCAGACCTCTGTTCACCCTCTCATGGCAAACACGGCAGCACGGGGCCCGAGTACACTGCCCAGATCAGC
Source organism: Cricetulus griseus (assembly GCF_003668045.3). Classification (NCBI taxonomy): domain Eukaryota; kingdom Metazoa; phylum Chordata; class Mammalia; order Rodentia; family Cricetidae; genus Cricetulus; species Cricetulus griseus. The sequence goes on along the minus strand of NC_048601.1, from coordinate 26,728,155 downwards.
TAGCAGGGGCAGTGTGCCAGCCACACCATCTGTACTGTGTTCCTGTCACAAATATCTGGAAGGTCATAATAGGATGGTAGCAAGTGGGGAAGAAAGGATCAATGGCTCTGGACAGAGGGTCCTAGAGTGACTCCAATACCAAGAAAGCTTCATAGTGCCAGAGGCCAAGCAAGACCCTATACAGGGAGTCTGACCAAGTTAGTTGAAGAACTGATTTTCTGATCATCCTTTATAAAGAGATGATGTGATCATCCCTTTATAAAGAGATGATGTATAATCTATAAGGTTAAGATATCTTTTATTAGATAAACACCAGCCAAATGCAAGCCAGAGCGTGCCAGGGGCAGCAAGGCATTGAGGCCAGAGAGAAGGGGCTCCCATGTGCCTTGTCTGTCCCTTTAAACCCTATCTCACGTCACTCTGACATCACCTTGCCCATGTCCATCAGGGTGTGGTCAGGCACACCTGTAGACAGCTTCTAGCAGGCATGGCTTACACTGTGCCCTACAATCCTTCACTGAGAACTTGTGGCTATAAGATGCTTTATAGGGACCCTGACCCCTATTCATGGTTTCAAAGGGTAACTGAGGCACAGAGGGAAGGAGGGAGCCTCCTGGGGTCTAATGGCCTCCCTAGTCTCTTCCCTTGGTGGACCTCACACATGTTGCTCAGAGCTCTCTTCAGGGTTTGGGGAGGCCCCAGGGTGCCCTGTGTGGGGACATTCCTTACCTTGGTTGTCCTCTGGCTCACAGAAGCACTTCTTCTCATCAGGGAAGCAGTAGCAGGTACCATAGCCAGCTTTAATCCCCCGACGCTCCCCTGGCTCGTGCCCCCCAACAATGCTGCCACCTGAGGACATATGCAGTCTGTTCAGTTTCCCGGTGTGGCCCAACATTCAGAGTCCTCAGATTGTTGCAGCCTCCTCAACTTGGTGTCAGTAACTCAGGCCTGATGAAGGCTCAGAAGCTCTTTCACCTGGGTAAGGGGTTTAACACAATGTCCCCCTACATTGACTACAGAAGTAGGGGGAGGGGCTGGAAAGATGGCTCACAGGTTAAGAGCACTGGCTGCTCTTCCAGAGGTCCTGAGTTCAATTGCCAGCAACCACATAGTGGGTTCACAACCATCTATCATGAGATCTGGTGCCCTCTTCTGGTGTGTGGGCATACATGCAAGCAGAATACTGTATAACAAATCTTTATCCCTAGGGCACAAATGGGGACTTTGGGAGCCCATTCCCTATGGAGGGATACTATTTCAGCCCAGATACATGGAGGAGGGTCTAGGCCCTCCCCCAAATGATGTGACAGACTTTGATAATCCCCTTATGGAATGGGGAGTGGGTGGGGTGGGTTGAGGGGGATCTGTGTGGGGCATGGGAGGATGGGAGGGAGAGGGAACAGCAGGATTGACATGTAAAATAAGATTGTTTCTAAATAAAAAATATATAAAAGGCTGGCTATAAGGGACAGCTTTACTGTGGCTAGTATTGGGGGGTGGAAGGGGAAACCCAGGCTGTTCAGAGTCATTGATGAGGTCCCAGAAAGCATCATCCATAGCCATCCCTGAGTAATAATAAAGATGTAGGAAGCAGACCAAAGGGCAGGTGGGCCCTGAGCCAGCAGAATGGGGACTGCAGTTCATGAGTCAGCCAAGGATAGACAGGTCAGGCTACAGAAGCCCAGTCTTGGGGAGCATAGCAATCATTTAAGTAAGATGGTGGGAGGGCTGGCTTGACACATCCTGCCTGGCTGAACTTCTGTTCTTTGGTGCTGAGGACGAGCCTATGACCTTACGTAAGCTGGTGCATAGCCACGGTGCTATGCCCCAGTCCAGCTTGATGCCTCAAACAGACAAACGTGGCTTCAGACTGTGTGGGGGTGGGGGCTGGAATTTCCAAGCTTCCCTGTCCTTCCCTGTACATGGACAAAATGTATCACCATGGGCCTAGCGTGGGCTTACGGAGACAGTCCTGGGGACAAATGTTGATATCCCGGCTCTCCACAGCATCACAGTGGCCATCGGGGCAGGTCCTGGTGCTGGGGGAGCAGGTAGAGAAGTTCCTGGTGATCCCTGTAATGGAACACGCATCAGGCTGTCAGCCCACATGGGCATATCCTACCATGGTCTGACTGTCACAGCCCCCTGACTAACCCTGCCTCTTTAGGGAGACAGAGGAACAAGGAGAGTGGGAATTACATACACCTCAGATACCAGCTGAGGAATAAGGGGTTCACCAAGGGCTGATGTGCTGGGTGGTCCCAGGACTGCAGATAGCCTTCCTTTAAAGGGGGCCACTTAAAGGCAAAGATTTGCCAAAGCTATACTGCCAGTGGGAGCCTTATAGCACTAGGCACACTCACAGTGAGGCAGGTAACACCGTCTGACTGGGACCTTCTGGAAGAACCATTCTGTCATATATTTATCTCTCCATCCCAGCTTTGGTCTAGACCCTTCCAAGGCCAGAGTGAATCCAACTGAGAAACCTCTAGTTTCAAGGCGGCAAAGCCTTGTGACCCGACACCCTGTCTTCTCTGCTGGCACTGGTTCCATATGAGGGACAAGACTCAGAAGACAAGGACTGGGAAGGTTCACTGCAGGGACTGGCAGAGCCTGTAGGAACCCTTATCAATCAGCCATCCTCGCTTCTGGTGGCAGCCAGTACAGACACCCCTGCCCCTGCTAGTTCCCGGGCCTACCTTTGCCATCTCCCTGACGCCACTCGCATCTGCCTGTTGGAGACCCTAGGCCACCACATTCCTCACACTCAGGTCGTCTCTTGTTGACTGCACAGGACGTGGGGCAGTCCACCTCTTCAGCAATGGCTGGGAGTGACAGAGAAGCCAAGGTCACAGGGGCTGGTGTGGGCCCAGTCTCTAGACCTCACCCACTGTGGACATAGTGTAACAATAGTTCCACTGCCTCTGTAGTGAGGCTCCATGGGTTCCGGGGTAACTAGAGAGTGTCATATGAAGGGGGCTGGGGTGCCAGAGTCAGAGGCAGGTACTTGTTATCCTCCTATCTGGGGAGTAAATGAGGGCAGGGAGGATGTGAGGGTGGCCAGGCTCAGCAAAGAACACACGGAGTTCCAGAGAAACAACAAACACTGGTTCTCTGTGATCATCCACAATGTTCCACCCTCCATGGAGGCTGGCACTCACATGTCTCCTCCACTGTGACCAGCAGCGAAGCCTGTGCCTGCTGGCGGGTTTGCCGGTCAGTGGCTACCACCGTGTACTGAAGCTCGGTACATTCAGGTCGCTGCAGGGCCTCTGTGTCATTTACAAATAGGGTCCCTGAGGTGTCCTCAGCTGAGGTGACCACGCCGAGAGCGCTGCAGTTGGTGCTGGAGGGCTGTAGCTTGTACTGGATGTAGATGCCACTGAACTCCTGGCAGTTCTCCACACAGACTTTCCCAATCTGGGGGGAAGAGGGTGGCACCGTACCCCTTAGCCAGTTGCTGGGGGAGGTTCTTGGGTAGACCGTGTCCCAGGATGGTCCCCAACTTAGCCTGGATGACAGCCTTCCTCAGTGTGATGTGTTCAACAGCCTCAGGAGCTCCAGGCCCTTCTGCCTGGCCAGCCTTCTGCTCAAGGACATCAACTCACTGGATAGCCACACCACTGGGAATCAGATGCGAGGCTCATAATCCCTGCCTATGTCTCCGGACTGTTAAGAGCACTGTATCCTAGCTGTGTGACTGCAGTGCAGTCACTTGTCCCACTTGAGGTCTGGAAAGAGAGCCCTTTCTGGGGATGCCTAGCTCTGGGGCCAGCCACTGAACCTTTACCTCTCAGCCACTCCAGGGAGCTATAGTTGCTAGGAGCTGTAGACGTGGTCCTGGATGCAGGGTCCCTGTCTACAGGTGCAGAATAGGCCTAGAGGCCAGCTTCTTAAGGCCTAGAACAGTGACAGGTGCTCCCCAAGCCACACTGACTCCCTAACAAACTAGTGTCCTCATCAGTTCAGTTTTCCCTACAAAGAGGGTTCATTTCCACCTTCTCAGAGGAGCCTTAAAACTGTCCAGGGTCCCTGGACTCAATTTGGTTTTAAAGACTGTGGAGATGGCAGGTCTCAAGGACAATAACTACGGCTTCACAGTCTGTTAAATGTAGGTGTATCCATCTCCAACTGATGCCCCTAACTCCTCCTTAGGCCTTGAGTATTCTGCCATCTCCACTCCTGACCTGATGTTAATACCCTGAAGAATGGCCCAAGGGATTTATCTACAGGTGGGTGGGTCCCTTGTGTGCTGGTGACAGGAGTACATGGGGGTCTGGAGCTGACTGTAAGAACCGGGAAGACCACTGGGACCACACACACCCAAACTGTAAACAAACCATGAGCGTGCTTGAGAAAAACCAAGCTAGGACATTAATGCTTGTCACTGGTGGCTACGGGTGGGAGAGGGACAAGCCACCTCCTTCCCCATCTTTAATGAACACCCATGGCTTATTTTCCACCTTTGGGATCCATTTACGTTAGGGGTACTCAGGACAGAACCTTGCACCTGCTAGGAAAGATCTAGACCACTGAACCATGGCCCTGATCTTTTACTTTTCCAATGTCCATTATTACTTTTCCAAACATCACATTGTAATTTCTCTAGCACATAAACTTATAAAAGCAGACGTTGACCCCTTGCCTTCTTCCCACAGGGCACCACTGCCAACCACCGTCTGTAGGTGCTCAAATTCTCCCCAATAAAAATTTGCTTTTGCACTGATGGCATCCATCACCAGAGGCCGGTGATTCCTCAAACCACTTTTCCTACTGATCAGAGCACCTAGAACATCTTTCCAAGCAGGCTTATGTAGGGCTACCAGGAGATGCTTTTGTATTGACACAAAGTATGTTTTAAAGACACTAAGAAGAGAGAAGGTGAAAAATGGAAGGGCTCGCTCCAAGAGCCGAGAAGGAGCTAGACACCCTCTCTGGTGAAAAGTACAAACAGGGCTCAAGGATCCACCTGGAACCTTCCCGGGCTCCACCTGTGCTAACTGCACTGGCGGGATAGGAAAGAGGTGCCATCCACCCACAGCCCCGACTGCAGTCTTAGGACCCCCTGATCTCCAGCCACGCAGTGGGCCATGGGCTCACCTGGGCATAACGGTGGGCCCTCCTATTCACTGGGAAGGAATAGGCACTGGTTAGAGTCAGGGTGACAGGCAGCACAGACACGTTGAAATGGAGGAAGAGGACACCTGTCCCAGGCCCCTGGAAGTCTGTGTCATTGACCAGGACCACCAACTGCAGGACACGGCTCTCTGAGATGGGGAGACTCCGGTTGAGAACCAGCTCTGTAGGTGGGGACACAATGAGACAAAAACAAGTTACTATGCTTCAAGATCATGCCCTATGCCACACACTACACTCCCACTTCAGCACACAACCCTGCACACACATGCTACTTTCACTTATGTGCCCAGATGACAGGCCTGGTGGGCAGCCTTGCAATAGTACTGGTATTTAAAAGCTGTACGTTCTTCTGAGCTGGATCTCTGGGGGGAGGGGTGTATTGTGTGTGTATGTGCATGTGTGTGTGTATACATGTGCTTCAGAGAAACAGAAGGTACATATAGTATTGTGTGGTATGTGTTTATATATAGGGATTGTTATGTCCTGTAATTTGATATGTATATTGAGTGAGTGTGTATTTTGGGGGGTGGTGTATTATGTTGGTATGGAATGTGTCATGTTTATTTAATGGCTGAGTGTGTGTAGAAGTAGCACGTATAAATGGCTTTGTGTATAGGGAGTTGGCAAAGTGTTTGTATACATAGAACACGTGTGTTTCAAACAGATTATGTGTGGCATTGGAGGGATGTGCTCTTGTGTTTTTGGTGTGTTTGGTATGTGTGTACAAGTGTATGTGGTTTTCACGTGGTGTGTGCTTATATGTGTGGTGTGTACAGAGTCTCTTGAAGCTCTGGAAAGACATCACACCATTGGCTCCTTACTGTAACTGTGCATGGTTGCCCGCACGGAGTTGTTGTTGGCCTGGGTCAAGGTCTCGTTGGGCGAGTGCTCCACCCGGAAGTACTGCTGGACCCAGGAGTCCCCTGAGAGTAGTGTACTTGTGTACCGTTTCACCAGCTCCCCAGATGCTGGCACCACATCTGCATCAAACACACGCAGAGTAGCCACGACAGTGCCCTGCAAGTAGCAGAGTGTGCCAGTCAGAGCAGGCATAGCCAGAAGACCAATGACCAAGCCCTGCCCAGAATTTACCAAGTATTAATAGTAGAACTAGTCCCAGGGGTGGATGGTCAGAATTGAATGTTTGTCCTCATGGCCTCAGTAAGAATTGTGAGCAATGCCACAGGGCCACTGGGGTCACCCTAAGCTTGTCCAATCAGACATTCTCTCCCATCCCCGTACCTACTCTATCACTTGCTAGGAGAGAGGCAACTTTCCCCCTATTAAGCCCAGGAGCAGGATGACAAGTGGCCTGATGCCCAGAAGGTGGCAGTAGTACGCCTCCTAGGCTGGTCAGCATCACCCTGACTCCTGTCTGCTTCTGAGGCTCTTGTGACAGGTTGTCCAGCTACCAACAGAAGTGAGTACTCTCCTTACCAGGTCAGACAAGCCAGAATATTCTCCCCGATGCTCTCCCTGGGGCCCCTGGCCTGATTAGACACAAACTAAGCACCCCAGGTTTGAGCCTTCAGAATCCAGTTTACTTCAGGCTATCTGGCTGGGCGTCAGCCAAACAGCAAAGACAAAAGGGACAAGAAGAGAGTCACATGCCTGGATGGCTGGTGGAACAGCTAAATAGATCAAGATATAAACTGCCAATGGAGGCATAGGACAAGACAGACAGACAAGCAAACGCAACTGTGGACAAACCTCCTTTCGCTTAAACTCCACTACAGCATTGGCAGTGTCGACACCTCCGGAGAAGGTGGGTGCTGAGTCGTCCTCATCGTACACTGTCACCGGGAAGGACACAGTCATCTTCTCTTGGTCGGCACCAGTGCCCACTATGCACTCAGCCTCCAGCACATACTTCTCCTGAAGCTCCCGGTCCAGAGCCCAGAGAGTGCTCACCTCCAGGCTGTCTGGGTCGCAATGGAAGGGCAGATTCTCCCCTGTCACAAAGCAGAAGGGAATCGCACATGACCACAGAGTGGGGATGGGGTGTGGACTGCCTTCCTTATGGTTCTACCCAGGGCAGATGACAGAATGCAGACTGACTCCACAGTGAGAACTCTGGCACCCTAGTGGCTGCCTGTCCCTTTCTAGCTCCGTGGGGACACACTCACTACTCCAAATGTAGGCTGCTTCAGGTGTGTGTTTACTACCTCTTGTGTGGCTGGAGCCTTCACCCATGCAGATAGACAAACAAATGTTGACACAGGGTCATGTCTCTCCTGATGACCAGGGAGGGCCTCCGGACCTCTCTAGTGGGCTGGGGGCAGGGTCCAGGAGGCCAGAGGATAGGCAGAGAGCCAGTTCCACGTACTAGATGGTTTAAGAATAATGCCAGCCGTTTTTAAAATTGCAGAAGTGGCATTTGCTCGTCTTAGACAATGTGAGGCAATATCACAGTTCCATGACTTGAAAACAGATAGAGAACATCTGGGGCATGACAGACATTGAAACAGACATTTCTGGATGTGAGGTTTGCATTCCTGCTGTGTGTCTCCCAGGTGTGTGACCTGAGATTGGACTCTTGGGGCCTTCATTTCTTCTACACCATACAGGATGTCGAAGGGTGTGGATCCACTTCGTCCAAAGGGCCAGCTCCCCCGCAGGTCTGCTGTGCTTGCTGACACTGGCAGAACCCTTGGAACTGGGCTTGATACCCCATTATCTAGCTCAGGAAGAATCCATCTGGATCTCTATAAGAGCATGCTAGGATGCTCCCCGATTCTCATGCCAATTCCAGCCTCATGCCAGCCCATCCTCCCACTCAGGGATCTCTTCTGGCACCTGTTGTCTACATTATTCCACCATATACTACCCTGACCTTGAACCATACCCAATGTAGGAGTCCAACTAAGTCTTTCAAATGCAAGTGGAGACCTCTCATACCCTCCTTCCACAGCTCCCATGCTCCAGAGAACAAAACCCTGAATGTTCTCTGACAGAACTAGCCTGTCCCTGCTGGCCTTTGCTAACTGCACTCCAGCCACAAAAGATCCCACTTTAGCATCCTCTTGTGTCTGAGTTGTGCATCTGGCACCAGCCCACCTTGTTTAGTGGTCCCTGCCCTGATCACACAATTAAATGTAGTCTCCATCACTTGCAGTCTTCTCGGCTTTTCTTTCCTCCTCACTTCTTCCAGAAACCACCCAGTTTCCTCGACACATCATGGGTTCTATCCTCTAGAGGACTAGAAGCTTCAGGCAGGCAAGATGCCAGCATGTTTGTTTACAGTTGTATCATGACTTCCTTCAACAGTATTTGGCTCATGACAGACACTCATGAGATATTGCTAGAACATTAAACACTGGCAAAAAAATGACAGGTGGCTCACCCGAAGGGTTTATACCACTATGCCTGCTGTCCAACAGGACAAAGGAATAGCCCCCTGAGGCTGGCACTCACCTTCCAAGAGCCTGTAGGTCACACTGATGTTCTTGCAAAGGTACTGCACAGGCAACAGCTGAAATCGGTAGAATGTTCCAGGGGGCCTGTTCTCCCTGATACGGAAGGACAGGCCTGTCTCCGGGATGCAGAGGTCCTGGGGTTTGAGGGAGCTACACGCTGGGAAGGTGTCATTGATGAAGGAGAAGTACACACGGGCACAGCCTGGCCAATGGCATTCGCCCTCTCGCTGGGTTGCAGACCCCAGGAAGACCTGGAGGAAGATGGTGAGCAAGGGGAAGCCACCATCTGCAGGAAGAAAAGAAGACAGCCTCTTTTCAGGTAAGGGATGAAGAGTAGGGGCAGGGATGCCAGGCTTCACTATGGTCCATAAGCCTCATCTGTCACCTCCCCACCTTTGCTGCAGGGTGCCGAGGCCTGAAGCCTCACTAGCCAGCCCTCTCATCTGCCTCTTGTCACTCAGGTGTCTCTTCAAATGGCCCCTCCTCAGGCCCTGGGGCTAATTTCCCTGGTCCCTTCAGGTGGGTGACCTTACAGCACAGGCCCCTGTAGTATGGACTGGCCAGCCACATTCCCTGGCCATTAACTTCAAGTGTCTCTTCCACAAATACATCCCACAGACATACTTCATCCACACCTAGAGGAGGAATTTCCAGTTCAGTTCTACCACTGAGGTACCACATCCCAGTCGTTGAGGTCTAGGCCTTGGCTGAGGCAGGCATCTCCCTGGACCACCTTACACCTGGCTGGTGGCTACGGGATTCTGTTTGCTTCCTTTTAACCTATCCTGCATTATTACCATCCACTGCAGTTAATATTCTTTGAACAAACTGTCCAAATGGCTGTGCTTCGTTCCTGACTGGACAAGGGAGTTGTCAAACATGAGTGCCGTGGGGCCTCAGGGAACTGCAGCTTCACAGCAAATTCCACCCTGGCCTCCACCAAGGGCCTCTCATTCTCCAGTTTCCCACCATGGCTCAGGAGAAGACAGAGGCAGGCCTTCGAGCACTCCCTTTAGGAAGTGTCTAAGTCAGCGGTTCTCAACCTTCCTAATGCTGCGACCCTGGTAATATAGTTCCTCGTGCTGTGGTGACCCCCAGCCATAAAATTATCTTGTTGCTACTTAATGGAATGTTGCTACTGTTATGAATCACAATGTAAATATGTCTACAAAATCCTGTGGGGGTTGTGACCTATAGGTTGAGAAGCAGTTGTATAGCGAGCGTATGCTGGCCTCGAACTGCCCATCTCAGGTGCCCTCCAATCTTACAATACTCCATTTGTCAAACAGGTCAGTCCTTCTGCACATCTTGGGGGATGTAGCTCACCCTGTATGTACAGTATTCCTACCTGCCTCTTACTTGTAGACAGGAGCTTAAAGATGAATGAGGCCACGTCTCAGGAAAAGGCCAGGGGTAGGTGTGAGCTACCTGGTTCACACCATCACCACCTCAAGCCACACAGCCACTCAGATCCTGCATTCTCCCCACCAGGGCTAGGATCCTGTGTGGCCCTGTCTGTCTTCAGCTCCAGCCTCAGCTTTTTGTTGCTGTCTGGGTCTCCATGAGCTCTGCCTCCTTCCTGAACACCTCTGCAAGCCTGTTGCAGATGGGAAGCCACGCTTCCTGGGATCTGGTATTCTTCAGAAAATTCCAAGTCACCAGCTAAATTAAGCCCCTGGGGTTTTTCTAGCGTCTTGGAATCTCCCTTACAACCCGCACACCCTTAGCACCCCACTGAAATAGCTTCTGCTCCACAGAGTGTGCCAAGTCATTTGAATGGCTCTCCCAACTCCCAATGGCCTCAGGAGGCCCAGGAGCAATTACTGCTCCCAAAGCCATGCGGGTCCCTTACTGCGAATGCTGAGCTGTTCCCAGGAACTGTGGTCTAGGCTCTGGTTGAGGTAGAGAAGGCCAGTGTCCTCATGGATGCGAATCCAGTCATTCTCATGCAGCCGTGTACGGTAGGCGCTATAGAGGTGTTGGCCCAGGCGGAAACTGGGAACTTCTTCAGGGGCATCCCGCAGGGCATGAACGTAGAGCAGAGGTGTGTTAGCTGGCTGGTCCACATACAGCCTCTCCCAGTAAGCATCCCTTGAGAAGTAGAGGCCCAGTGGAGCTGCAGGAGACATGAGAGTGTGAGCGGGAGTGGGAGAAACAGCTTCTTCATGGACAAAAAACATGACTGATTTTAAATTCTAACCTTAGCAAGAACATCTTACCTCTAGTCTAAAGAACATGAACACAGCTAAACATGACAGATAATTACAACACAATAGAGCAAAGAAAGAAAAGAACAAAGTATAAAACAATTGAGAGATAATTCTCAGCTACCCTAGTGTGATAAGCCCCAGGATCACACATGATCCAGGAATTCAATAAGCTTCTCAACAAACCACCTGGAGCCAGAAGAGATTTCAAAGATATGAGACACTGCCAGACAAGCAGGGCAGGCATTAGTCACCAGAAACAAAGAGAGCACTGTATAGGAAAGCAATTGATATTTATCAACATTTGCTCTTAGAGATGACCCAGCAAGTTCACTTCATTTATCCAGCAGAACTCCATCAAGTATCCTAATAATATAAGGCAGAATTACTCATGGCAACCAAGAGCTAGAAACACAGATGCCCTCCAGTGGGTATTCAGAAAAGCAAACTGGTACACCCATGCCATAGAATCCTAGGGCAGCAATGAAAATGGATGGACCATTGCTACACACGTTCACTTGGGTGGGCCTCACAGACATCCTGTCCAGGTGAAACAGTCAGGCAGAATGAACACATGTGGTTGCAATCTCAGCAGGCTTCCAGTGATCATTAGGCTGTTAGGTGGGTATAGAGTTGACAGCCTGGGAGTGGCAGACGGGGAGTTTGGGGGGAGTGTAAATATCATATGTCCTGATGCAGAGGCATCATCTAGTTCCTAACACTGCACAGCTAAGATGCATGCAGCTTTTCAATCTGGGATGGCTCATCGTGATTGTCAACTTGATTGGATTAACAAGCACTTCAGAGTTTAATGAGGTACACATACACTCTGGGTGTGTCTGTGGGGACATCTCCAGAAAGGATCAACGGGGGCGGGGGGGGGGGATCCACCCTGAAACTGGGCTGCACTGTTCCCAAGACTGAGAGCTTGGATGGCATAACAGGAGAAAAAGAGAGCCGGGAATCTGTTTCTGCTTCCTACTCACTGAGATGTGAACCGTCCAGCTCCACCATACCCTTCCAGTCAAGATGGACTTAAAACTGTTAGACCTGAGGTGGGGGACTAATTCCATGACTGTCTGATTAAAGCAAATTGTATTTACAACTGGCCAGCTGGCTGCCTCTCCCAAAGTGGAGATTTCAGAGAGCAGCCCCTCAACTAGCTTTTGAGGTCCCTTGTATGGGGAATGGTCAGGGTTGATAGAAAACAGCTGTCAAGACAATTAATTAGTAACACCTGGACAGAAGAGTGGGGGCCTCAGGGCTCAAGGCTGCCTGGGGGGTAGGTAAGGGCAAGAATACATCACGCAGGAGAGGAGTCATCAAGGTATTTTGGAAGACACATTTTTGTAAGGCAAAAGGGCAATCATATCTCACAGGTTTAGGAGTTTAGCAAGGCAAAGGGATGGGCATAGATCATGGGGCTACAAGTTCAGTGTTAGCAGAAAAACATGGTTTGCAGGCTACATTAGGCTCAGCAAACACAAGGTCTTTTTTTTTTTTTTTTAGTTTTTCGAGACAGGGTTTCTCTGTAGAGCTTTGGAGCCTATCCTGGCACTCTCTCTGGAGACCAGGCTGGCCTCAAACTCACAGAGATCCGCCTGCCTCTGCCTCCGTAGTGCTGGGATTTGTGCGCCACCAAGCCCAGCAACACAAGGTCTTCTAAGGTATGGCGACTTAGTAACAATGTATAACAATATGGCTCCTTAACTACTATACAGCTCCTGTTTGGGTTTCACAAAAACCTGGGCCAAAACATGTTTATCTCTTTTAGGTTGTTTCTGGGCGTTGTTTTGGTCACGGCTATGGAAACTAACACAAGGCAATTAAAGATTCACTGAAGTACTAATCAGAGAGAGCTGTGGATGTTGACCCTGGCTATGGTTTGTGCTGTACTGCCGATTTTGTTTATGTCCAATAACTTTCAGATGGCGTTTTCAAATAGTAAGAGCTCTTTAGAAGCCTTGTGCATGCTGATGGTCAGAATTTGAAATGTTTCGGGTGCTACAGAAAACATGAGGGTACGCCAAATTATGTAACACAGACTCCCCATAGGATCCAGCAACTCCATCTGAGTATCATCCCAAAGAACTTAAATCTCAAAGAGATTTGCACATTCATTTCATAGCAGTGTTAATCCCAACAGCCAAAGGTAGATACAGCGCTAGTGCCTATGGATGGATGCACAATGTACAACGTACAGCACACACATCATTCGCCTTAATTTTAAATGAAACACATTCTGATACTGTTCTGGTTACTGTTATGTCAATTTGAACAAGCTAGAGTCTTCTGAGAGGAGAGATAGATTCTCAATTGAGAAAATGCCTCCATAAGATCACAGTCTGTAGGCAAGCCTATAGTGAATTTTCTTAATTAGTGATTGATGGGGGATAGCCCAGCCCATGGTGGGTGGGTGGTGCCACCCCTGGCCTGGTAGTCCTGGGATCTATATGAAAGCAGGCTGAGCAAGCCATGAGGAGCAAACCAGTAAGCTGCACTCCTCCCATGGTCTCTACATCATAACCTAGCTTCATCAGGTTTCCTGCCCTGTTTGAGTTCCTGTCCTGACTTCCTTTGATGATGGACTACGATGTGCAAGGGTCAGTCAAATAAACCCTTTCTTCCCCAACTTGTTTTCGATCTCAGTGTCTCATCACAGCAATAGGAACCCTAACTAGGCCAAATGCCATTTGCAAACTTCAACCGAGGGGTTGGAGACATGGCTCAACAGTTAGGAGTTGCTTCTTGTCAGCCACTTAGACACAGCGACAAGAAGATGACTTTCCAGACATAAGCTGCTCATTCCAAATCACTTGACTGAAGCCACAGATGGAGGCCAGGGAGGTGGGACCCGCCTAGGAAGCATGGAACGGGAGACAGTGTCAGCCAGGACAGGGGTAGCCTGGCCTGGAGGGCAGAGAGGACTGAAGATGTAAGAGTTCAGGAAGGAGAGAGCTGGAAGTGGCAGATGCTAGCAGGAAGTCTAGTTTCTGAGGCCTAGGAGATCATGACCTCAGAAGCCCTGTCAGAAACAGGGTCGTATCAGATTGTGGATTCCAGCCAAGACCATGGACTAAATCTGGGGTAACGAACTGCACCATGTCTGGTAGTGTTGGGGCACTGCCTTGGGCAAGGGCTATACAGTCTGTGTCTTACTATTTTCCCCTCGGCTCCCCAAGAGCCCTGCCACTTCATAGGGTTGCTGGAAGCAAAATCTAGTTGATGGATGTGAATTCAAAGAACATTGGCTGCTGCCTGCTGCCAACTCCTATCATCTCCATCCCACCCCTCTATCTCCATCATCTGCCATCAGCACCACAACCACCTGCACAGTCATTTCCATCTTCCCTCCAACTATTAGCATCACCTCCAGATCTATCTTCAGAGTCCACACACAGTACAACTCCCAAAGCTCTGCCTACATCATCCCTTCAAGTCTGGACACCCTCCTCTCCGACTAGTATAGAACAGAGGACTCATGTGCGGTATCTCTGTAGACACCTGTCTCACTAGGCTTCCAGAGTAGTAACTGGACAGAAGAGACCTGGTACATGGGTGGGGCTGCTCCTGGCTTAGGAGGCTCTGCTCTCCCTGCACACCCAGGTATGGTCCTCACGTCTCATCCCCTGAGCTGGTGCTGGAGGACATCATGTCTCCCAATCCTGTTAGTACCGTCCCCAGTGCTCAGCCCTCCAAAACCTCACTTCATCATCTAGTTCTCTGCTGCAGGTAGGGAGAGCATCTACTACAACGCTGAGGTGCTGAGGTCAGGGACTAATTGGTCATTGGGATAGCCAGACCCCCTAGCTGTCCTCCACACAGAGCCAGCCTTCTTCTCCAAGGAGCATGGGCACCAGGCTTTATCCAGTGTGCGCGGCAGCTACCACCTGCATTTCCATAGCCACCCAGACCAGCTGCAGTGGCCTCACTGAGATGAAGGACGCTCCCACCCAAATGTGATTTCCCAGCTGCTACCAACTTAATCATGGGTCTTGCTGGCAGTTTCTTCCGGCTTCTATACAAAGGAAACTGCCAATTAGGTTACAATTAATTTCTTTGCTAGGGCAGGGCCTGGCCACCCAAGTGGTCTATAGCTGGCCGTGTGTGGGAGACCAGGCCCCTTTAGCTCCAGGGCTCTCTCTAGTACTCCATGGCCTTAACTTACACTGGAGCAACTGGGCCAAGGCACTAGCAGCTTTGACCCCAATGACTCTGGGCTGTGCAGCTGTTCCCCACATACCCAGCAGAGAGCACCATGACTCAACATCCCCACATGTGCCGAGTGGCCACCCCACATACCTCAACTCCATTCCAGCACCCTTTGCGTCACCTTCAATATTCAGCAATGAGATTTCTATAGTGCTGTTTTAAGCACATCAAAACATGTAATGGACGTTAGGATTCCCATCTCACTGAGCAATAAACCAAGACCGAGGATGGCCCCAAGCCACACAGTGATTTAGGACTTAGCCAGTCTGGCCAGGCCCCTTTGTTCAGTGACAGCTGTTCATACAGTGCTTTTGAGAAACCAGGTCACAGAGATCCAAGACCAGGGGCCATCCACTTACATGCCTGCAAGAGCAGGCTGAAAACGCTACTGTGGAGACTCATCCATGTCTTCCTCCCAGGTTCTCCTCAAAAAGGCCGATGCTCCTTGATGTTTCTTCGGTGTTTATAAACTGACCCTTTGATATTTCAGTGAGATGGAGTCAGGGCAGGAGCCCCACAACAAAGTGAGGGCTCAGGAATGTGAGAGCAGGTGGGAGTTTGCCCGGGTGCCATCCCATCAGATGTTCCTGCATGGAGGAAGCACCCACAGTTACAGAACCCAGTGTTAGGCTCTCATGTGCCCGACTCACTGGACACAGGAGAACTGACTGAATATTGTGGAGTCCAGCCCTTGAATGGCTGAAAGGTCCTGATACCACCGAACATGTCAGAAGATGGATGCTGCAGTCAATATAGAGCCATTCCTGCTTCTGTGTGGGTATCATTGCCTGCAACCTACAACCTGTGCAGCTCCTAAGGAAGATGTACCCACATGCGACAGTCCCTCGGTGTGGCTCCATGTGCTCATACTGCAGGGATCTGCTCAGGGCGAGGGGGGAAGCTGGAACGTCAGGGAAAGTTCAGTGTGTCCTGACCAAAGACTGAGGTACAATAGCGGCAGGAGGCCACTTCAGCGTCTGGGGAAGAAGCAGTGGACTTCTTGGGGAGGAGGTGGTACATAAAGAAGACCCAAGCTTCTACTCTGGAGGAGAGTGGGGGATTAGAAACCGGGACCTCACAGGAGCAGTTTCTGGCTCTGCAAGGACCCAGGGCCAAATGCACTGGGATCCTGAGGGACCCTGGTATGGCAGGGCAGGCCACCGCTGAAGGCCCATCACTGGTTCCTGGCCCTTGTTTGTGGGTGGCGAACCCTGGGAATGCAGAAGAGAGGCCTCCGCACAGGCTGCTGTCCCTGCTACACAGCTCTGGCCGGCAGCATGACATCACAGCAGCAATTACCGTAATCAACTTAAGACCAATCTGCCCAGTTATTTTTAGTCTAGATAGAGGCAGAGTGAGAGGGCAGCCCTGGCTTCCCAGGCTGCCAGTTCCCTGGTTGGGTGTGGGGTGGGTCTCTGGTATCCAGAAACCTCCTCTTTCACGGGGAGGCTCCAGGGCATCTGCTTCTCCTGCACTAGCTGTAATGCCATTGTTTCTGGAACATTTGTGCTCAATGTGGCGCAAGAGTCCCGGTGTCCTGAGAAACTCAGACACTCAGTGGGCAGTGGAGAAGACTCAATGTCCATCCAAGGACATCAAGGCCTTCTCAAGAGACTTCTCGTTTAACTGAGATGCTGCTGGATGGAGTAGCTTCTCAGCCATGCCTGGCAGAGATGACAGGTCAAAGGCACTCAACTAAAAAATGGCCAAAGGTGTTCAGCCCTGAATAGGATATTTATACCATGGGCTCTAAAGCTCGGGCGCTGGGGGGGGGAGGGGGGCGCTGCACTGGGAAGAGGGAACAGAAAGAATGTTAAGAGCTGGAAGAGAAGGAGAACAGCCCAAAGATGTTATCCTCAGGGCGTGACGCTGCCATTGCAAACATGATCTCACTGCAGCTGTACATGTCTGTGACCGGACTGCAGAAGCCTACATGTCAACAGCCAATCACAGAGTGGGCTCAAGGGAGCCTTAGCCCCCTCCCTGTTGAATTATTGGCTACTGATAGCTTCTTAGGGAGGGAAAGTTGCTGTGGTAAGCCCACAGACTCCAAGGAATAGTTGTTAAAACCATGGACTCACGGTCCTGGATGGAATCAGTGCAGCACAGACAGACAGACAGGATTATGGGAAAGGGACCTGTGGAGGACTCGGATGACAGGAGTGGGTGGGAGTGGGTGGAGACCACAGAGGGTGGTAGGTTCCTAAACAGAATGCACTGTCTGAAACTGTCAGAGAAAAATGTAATAAAAACAATGGTCAAGGGATCTGAAGAGACTCTTTTCCAATCATATGCATAACCAGCCAATGAGTGTGTAAACAGAAGCTCATCTAGTCTAGGGCCAGATCACTAATCTTCAGGGAAACTCAAACCAAAACCACAATGAAATACCACTCTGAGCCCACTGGGAAGGTCAGAATGTTCAAACAGCAGCATGGACCAGCAAACAACAGCAGGAACTGTGAGTGGACGAGAGGACGTGGGTGCAGTGTAACCTTTGCACACAGTTGCTGAAAATGACGCCGCCTCTGGGGAAGGGCAGTTCAGCAGCTGCTCAAAACCAAACACCAAAGCCTTCCACGGTTTCACTCCTAGGAAAGCTGAAAACAGGTCTAAACAGAGGGCTCAGAGGACGTTCTTAGAAACATTGTTCACAATAGAAAACACACCTCTCCAGGTCAGGAAGGATATGTATAATGGATACATAAATGTGGCCGCATCCAAACAAAAGGAGTATTAGTCACCCTTAAAGAATGGCTTACTGATGCATGCTACAATGAAGATAAATACTAACACAAACTACCATAAACATCATACCATGTACATGGCATGCTCTCAACAGGCAAATCTAGAGATAGAAGCAGGCATGAAGAATGGGAACACTATTTTTTTTATTTGAATTAGAAACAAGATTGATTTACATGACAATCCCAGTTCCCTTCTCTCTCCCGTCTTCCCCTTCGACCCCCCCCAACTAAAACCCTACCTATCACATACCCTTTCTTCTATTCTTCCCCTGACTCAACCTTTCTGCAAATGGGAGCACTATTTAATGCATATATGGCATTCTTTGGGGATAATGAGAGTGTGATGGAACTACAGAGGGGACACCTGGACACTGGATAGCCTAAGTTGTGCCGTTGCCCTATTCTCTTAAAAATGGTTACCTTTATGCTACGTTTGTTTCACTTGGCCCATGCCTTTAATCCCAGCACTCGGGAGGCAGAGGCAGGCGGATCTCTGTGAGTTCGAGGTCAGCCTGGTCTACAAAAGCTAGTTCCAGAACAGCCTCCAAAGCCACAGAGAAACCCTGTCTCGAAAAAAAAAAAGTTTTTTTTTTTTTTTAAAGACAATTTCAATAAACTGTCACCTCTCTCACCCACAGCTGTTGAGCCCAGCACAGGCCCCTGCTGCACCATCCAGGACAATGGGCAGAGTGGAACCTGGTCTGGGCTGGTTAGAATTGATGTGTTTGATTATCAACTTGGCACAAGCTAGGGTCATCTGGGAAGAGAATAATCCAACTAAGAAAATGCCACCATCAGATTGGCCTGTAGGCAAGTTGGTGAGGGAATTTTCCTGATTGACATAAAAAGGCCCATCCCCCTGTGGCAATGCCATCTCTAGAAAGACGGTCTGGTTTGTATAAAAAAAAGCTGAGCCATAGAAAGCAAGGCAGTGAGCGGCATTCTTCTCTAGCCTCGGCTTCAGGTCCTGCCCTGACTTTCCTTCACTAAGAACTACAAGCTGTAAGATGAAATGAGTCCTTTGCTTTCAGTCATGGTGTTTCTCACAACAACAGAGACCAAACTCAAGAGGGTCCAAAATCTAGAAACCCCTCACCCCCAGAATGTACAGTGTCAACCTTAGCCTGCCCCCCCTCCCCACTTCTCGATGAACTCTCAGGCTACCCTGCACTGAGATGGGGCTCTGTACTGTGATTCTGACTTTCACAACACAAAGTGACACAAGGCCCTTCCAAGCTTGGCCCCAACAAGCTCTGGATCCTTCTGTGCATGCCGTCCAGTGCATAGACTCTGGGGTGCAGCTTCTCACGGGAGAGGCCACTCCTGGATGTGGAGGACATGCCATCTGTCACACAGGTAGGGCACCTATGTGAAGCCACGGAGACTAGACTGGGTGTCTGTTACCCAGTACAGGCTGGGGTGGCTAGGGAAGAACACATCTGAAATGTACCTCAGGCCAGCCTTTCTAGGGCTCTGCAGGTGTTGGCCTGCGGGATCAATCTTCTGCAAAGGCGACCTCCAGCTGACCACCTGTGCTGAGTCACAGCCAGGCAGAGGACTCATGAGGGCAAAGAACACCCCCAGGTCCTAAGCACTTTAAGCCCATCTTGCCTGGGAGGAGGGTGGTTCCCAGAACCATTTGCTGCTTGGATTGCAGGTGGGCAGAAATGGATTCCTGAATTCCATGTGCATGCGGCTGATGCCCCAGGTAAGGGTAGAGGACCATAAAGAAGACTGGAGAAGACAAAGCCCCTGAGTCACCCAGAATCAGGCCCCATCGTTTCCTGTCACTGACTTTCCTAAGAAAGTCAGTGAATGCCCTGGCGCTCGCCGGGTGCCCCACAGCTCTACTCTCATCCCTACTCATGTCCAGCCACTCACAGCATTTTCTGGTTTCTTAAGTTTCAAGTTATTAAAAATCATGCCCCCCACCTTCCTTCCTGGAATTCCAGTGTGAAATTCGTGTGAGGGAGTGGAATCACTTTCAATGAACACTGACCAGCTTCCCTCGTCTCCTGAAGAATTCATACTCCAGTACCCCGGGTCACAGAGGAGGGAGACCTGAGACCACAATGAGGGCCATCTGACACTCCCGAGTTTTAAAGAAAGGTCTCCAATTGCTAAGATCCAGGCCACAGGGTCACTGGTACGGCTTGCTGCAGATTAGAGACCACACAGCCAGCTCGCCAGGCAGGCGCACACCTGTTCAGGTGCAGTTAACCTGAAGTAGCACCTGGGCTGCTCTGCTGAGTGGAGCTACCTGTGAGGCAAAAGCAAACACAAATGTTTGCTTGAGGCTGGCCACCTGCTCTCCTCAGAGCCCAGGTGGTGCCTCAGAAGCAGCGCTCAAGGTCTCACCAGCCAGTCTTCCAAGGGGCACCAGCCTGAGAAGGAGCTGCCAGAATACAACAGCACTGTGCTGCGCTCCTCACCCCACCTGAGTAGGTCATGGTTTCATAGGAGATGGTTCAGGGACCCACTGGCTCGACAGATCCCAGCCTCAGCTGAGGGAGATGGTCCTGATATCAGGCTGAGGGGATTGGTCGCTGATATTAGGCTGAGGGGGATGGTTCCTGATCTCAGGCTGAGGGGAATGGTCCCTGATCTCAGGCTGAGGGGGATGGTCCCTGATCTCAGGCTGAGGGGGATGGTCCCTGATATCAGGCTGAGGGGGATGGTCCCTGATCTCAGGCTGTGGGGGATGGTCTCTGATCTCAGGCTGAGGGGGATGGTCCCTGATCTCAGGCTGAGGGGGATGGTTCTTGATCTCAGGCTGAGGGGGGATGGTCCCCTATCTAGGCTGAGGGGGATGGTCCCTGAAGCCCCCTACAATAAATTACACAGCTATGACGCCCGCTCAGGGCATCTCCATGGTGCCAGAAAACAAGGAGGTGGGAGATAGGGCACAGAATAGCTGGGGAAAGAAACGGGGAGGAAGAAGGTACAGTCCACAGAGTTCTGTAAGGTCCTGGGGCCTCTGCCAGGACTCCTCTGAGAGGAGTTGGAACCTCACTGCAGGCCGCACAGCCCTGGGCTCTCCTAAATCCCAGGACACCAAGCCCTGGCTGCTGCTCTGAACCGAGGCAGCTCCGAGGCAGCTGTACCAACTCCACTGCTTCCTAGGGAAAAAAAAAAACAAAAAAAAAAAACACCAGAGCCCAGACGACAGTCCTCACACACAGAGGCCCGCTGCCATCACCTCCTCTGTGGCCCATGCCTAGTGCTCCCTCCCTGCCAGGCTGCCCAGCATCCTGGGTACCATGTCTTTGTTCACTCCTTCTCCCAAACTACTAGGTGTGTTTTTTTGCTGTTAGTTCCTCCTTGCAAAATACCACTCAAAGCTCTTTTTGATTAGTGCCATCAAGTCACTCACACAGAAAAATAACAGGGAAGGAGGAAAAGGAGGAAGATAGAGCATTAATGGAAGAAGATAAGGGTAGGGGATCAGCAGCCAGACAGGCCCCAGCCAGTACCCAAGAAGCACCCCCACCAGTGCGCCAACAACACACCCCTCCACAGGGCAATTATGGCCACTCATCTAGAAGGAAAGAACTACTGAGCGAGTGGAGGCTGGACTCCCAGCCAACTCTGCCCTTGTTTCCTGGGCATGCAGTGGGTGTTTTCCTCTGTCAGTCTTTTCCAGTGCCCTAGGGAAGTGGATTCCACCTGGATGACAGCAGAGTTGCAGCACTCCCCAGCACAGTACCGCGGTTAAGGCACCAGGTGCCTCAACAGACAGTGTACAAAGGACAATCCTTGAGTGGCTTGTCCCCACCAGCCCTCTGGCTACAAGCAAACACACCTTCTTGCCATGCCTGGAGTACACGGGCTCCCTTCCCAGGACAGCTCTGACATGAGCCAGGCCTAGTGTTCATTTCTAGCCCATGGGACTCCTACTGTCAGCCAGCCAGTAAGAGCAGCGAACATCTCACTGAGAACTCTCCTCAGAAGATCGGGCCTTGTGTCTGTGGGTAGTGCTATATGTCACATGTCACCCCTAGATCTGGTCTAGTCTTTCTCTAGAGCACCTACTGTCAAACATGAGTGACTTGCTATGGTATGACAGTCAGGGACACTTCCTTCTCCAGGGTCCCTCTGCAACTTTACTCCTAGAACCAAGCTCTACTGGCCCAGAGATAGGACTTGCTAAAAACAAGAGGCCAGGAATAGGGTAGTAAGTCTTAGTCATGGTTTCCAGAGTCTACAGATTGGGAGAGCCTCAGTTTGTTCACCTGTAAAATGGGAAAAGACGATGACAAACCTCACAGGGTTATCAACGGGATAACAGGGGTAGTTACTGCTGGTGTTATGGAGAAATGGGACCAACAGAATCCTCTGCCAGGCTGCAGAGGAAGGGATCCCGAGGGAGGTAGCAGCTTCCAGCTTCCTTTTCCCTTCCTATCCCAGACTCCATTTCAAAAGATACCATAATTTTTAATTAGTTTTCCCCTCCCCTGGCTAAAAGGCCATTAGCACCCCATTAGGAGAAGGCATCCCATTTTCCTCACACCACCAAGGAAACAGTGATTTACTTAGCCCATTCCTCAAACAATTCTACAAAATAAAGGCAATCTAGTGAATGGGCTCAGTAACTTCCCCACTTGCTGTCAGTGCTCAGGCCCCACCCTCAGGAGCCCCCTGGCTGGCCCAGCCCAGGGAATGGGCACTGGGGCTCAGCAGCTGGAAGCAAGACACAAGGAAGGGTCCAGGTGAGCCTGGATCCAGGAGAATCAGGACAAGTCTCCAGGATCCCCTGGGCTCAGTAAGGGAAGAGAGGAAAAAAGAAACAAAGAGTGAACTGAATCTGTGTGCCCCAGACCCCAGATGCTTACTCACAGGGTTGCTGGTGAATACAGATAGGCGTCCCTCACACTTACAAAAGGGCTGTCCAGAAAGGGGACTATCCATGACATGGTGCCAGATCCTTTGGTTCTTACAGCTAGAGATGTTAACCAAGCCAGGAAGATGAGGGACAAGAGTCTTGCCAAGTAAGTGGGGTGGGGGTAGGGAACCAAGATGCCCTGGGACATGTATGGGAGCTCCAGAAGCTTTGATTTAGTATCCTCGTCCACACAGTCAAGTTGTATCTGTACTGAGCAGTGAAAAAAATCCAGAAAATTCCAAAAACTTGGAGAAGGAGGTTGCCATCCCTAGTTCCAGGACACTGGGATTAGCAGTAATGAGAAGATGGGCGGGGAGTGGGGGTGGTGGTGGGGTGTGGGGGGTGGTGGCACAGTACTGTGGACATGTGGGGTCTCTGGAGGACGATGGAAGGGAGCCAGGCCATGCTGTGGAGTACATATGTACCCACCTGTCTCTTGAGTTCATGAAAAAGGGTCGGAGGATGTCTTCATGATGACCCGAAATGAGGGTTAAGTGTGAGCTGAGCAAGGTTCCCTTTCCTCTGCAGACCCACTCCAAACCTTGGGGGACAGGATCAGCACCTAGAACACTGTGTCCACTAGAGGGCGCAGGAGGCCAAGCTGCTCCCTATAATATTTTGAGGAACCGCGCCCGAGCTCTCTAGTGGCAGTCAGGAGCAGATCAATGACTGTCACAATCGCTGCTCCATAGTCCAGGCTTCAGGGCTTCAGGGCTTCTTCAAAAGCCCAATTATTTCTTCCTGGATATGAGGCTGCTGCCTCCCTCTCTGTGCCATCGTCATGGTTTCTTGGCAATCCAGAAAGGGGTGGTTTTAATACGGGGCTCATAGTCCCTGAATTCTACATACTCTCTGTGGCCACCTGATTCTATGGGGCAGGGGCCTCACATAGAAAACTCCTCACATAGAAAACTCCGCCAAATGTAACAGGTCAGACCCTTGAGTTGGGGCGCTGCAACCGCTGGCGACCGTGCTAAAATCAGGACTAGGTTGGTTTGGGGAAGCTACCTGGCACAAGTCTTCCTAAATTCACTCCTGACTACACACCTGAAACTACGAAGTTTATATCCAAAGACGCAGGGAAGCTCCACAGTGTTAACTTCTGTATTTCCATATTTGCTAGGCATCCTCCTGCCCACATCCACCCCCAACCCCTTACCCGCAACACTGTGCCCCAGTACCCCGAGATCTAGGAGCAGACTCTCCAATTTATTTTTTCCCAGAGACGATAAAATATCTATCACATCCCCTCTCGGCATCCATCTCTGAGGTGCTGGGAGACCCACACATGCAACCCTAAGCTGGCTATGAATCCAGTTACTGCAAGACACGGGGCTACAGACAAGGTGGTCAAGGCCATTTCTTTTTCCAAAGGCTGGAAAGAGAAAGCCCTTTGTAAGGACGGTGACGAGGGTGGCCTGGGCTCCGTTCTGATATCAGAGAGAAACTTGGTATACATGTATTTCCAGGGGGGAACCAAGTTAGGGTAGGTTGGAAGGACACTAACAGGTGCAGCCACGGGAGTCAACATCCTGCATCCTTAGGGTTCATTTGGTCAGGGTATAGGAATGAGGGCAGTGACCAGCCTTTGAAAGCCACACCTAATAAAGGACTCTTATGTGCGTATGATGCTGAGCACATCACCACACTCGACTCCCGAGTGGCCGGGCCCAAAGCGCTGGGTAAATGTCAGTCCTGGACCCTATTACATCTCCAAAAGTGACACTTTCAGGTGTTCCAGCTAAACACCAGGCAGAGCTAAGACCTTGTCATACTCGAGGGGGAAGACACGCCAGAAGTCACAGGCTTTTAGGTTTTTAAAGACCAGGGCGGCAAAAACACACAAGGGAAAAAAATAACCGCTACTAAAGAGCCTCAGCACCCTTGCAGCAGAAGCGCAGAGCTACAGAAAGTGCGGGAGTGAAATGCTAAAAGAAAACCTGGCCGCAGCAGTCTTCTTCAAGCGCTGGCGCAAGTCGCAAGCGGGCTTCCCAGGGCAGCCTACCCTGTCCGCTCGCAGCTGCTTCCCAACCGCGACAAGATCTGTCCGCTTCCCCCGGGCACGCGGCCGCGGCTGGAGGCGCAACCAGCCTAGGGTTAGCAGCTGCGGCTTTGGCTGAGCACGCACCACGCCGGCCGGCCGGCGAGCCGCACCGACCCGAACCCCGCCCAGCCGGCGGCCCCAGCGCTCCGGGAGCAGCCGCTAGCCGCAGACACCCGGTTCCCAGGCCCGGAGGCCACCAGCGGCGCAGCCGGCCGATGCCAGCCACTGTAAGCGCTTTTATGCGAGCGTCACCTCCCCGGCTCGGTGCACAGCGCTAACTTCGCCCCGGTCGCTACCGTCCCAGCCTCCCAGTAGGACTCACTCACCTTCGCCCAGCAGCGGCAGCAGCAGAAACAGCTTCAGCCCCAGCCCTGGGGCGCCGGACATCGCTTTCGCCATCGCCCGTGCGCGCGAGGGCCGCGGTTGAAGAGCGGGCGGGTCTCGGCGGCGGTGGGGTGCGGCGCTCAGCCGGGTCTCCCCATGCCAGCCCGGGAGCAGCGGGCACTGCGGGCGCGTTGCGTCCGGGCGCGACTCCCAGGTGCGGGCTCGGAGCTGCTCTCCACTGCTGCGTGCACGGTTCCAGTTGCAGACCTGCGCTGGCTGCGCCCGGGTAGCAGAGTGGGGCAGGGCAGGGCGCAGAGGGAGGGGCAGCAGGAGGGGCGGGACCAGGGGGTGCGGGTGTGTGTGTGTGTGTGTGTGTATGTGTCTCTCTGTGTGTGTATGTGTAGGGGCGGGGCTCCAGGTACTACGTGGGACAAGGTGGGGCGGCACCCGACTGCTGCGGGAACTGCGATTTCCTTCCTAGCGGAGGGCCGGTTGGAGCTGGTGCTTTTGGATTGTGGTGCGGATCTTGGTCGACTATAGGTAGCCTGGATCCATCATCATCTGGTGGCACAGCCACTTTCTCACCCAGCACGTCTGCTTGCTGTTTCAGCGTTTGTCCTTTCCCGCCTCCCAGAAAGAGCAACACAGAAGATTCAGGGTCTGAGCTGACTTGTTACCTATACTCTCAAAGAGGCCCAGTCACTAGACGATTTCCCCCCAGAGAGTCTCTGGCCTCAGAGAGCATCCTCCGCCATTTATGGGGGGGGGGGGATGTGGGAAGTGCGTTTGGAGACTGCAGCCTCTTCTGGGTCTAGAGGCGGGAAGAGGGGAGGAGCCCTGACCAAGAGAAAGAGGGCCAGAGAGCCTGCTTCCAGTGTCCAGTATATCCTATGGTGGAGAGGGTGGGGGTTCTGATGGGCTTGTTTGTGATTCCCAGGACTGGTACAACCAATAGGACCAAGAAACTGGCTAACAGCACACCTTTCAAAGAGACCCGCTGCTGTAGTCTAATGTTTGGAATTGTATGGTCTTATCCCACCAAATAGACGAGCTCTTTGGATATGAACTGACAGACTATAGCAGCTGATACAGGGGTGCATGTTTGGGGGGATGAAAACAAATTTGCCAGAAGAATCTACCCCTCCCCAAAGAAATTATGCCCAAATATATTTACCCTTGATATGGGTGCTTCTAGACAGGAAATGGAAGGTCAGATGTGGGTTCTAGACCTCTGCAGGGAAAGCCCAGCTCTCCCCACTCCCAGCTGCTTTTTGAAGCCTGGCTTGCACCTAGTTAGTAGTGGAAGGAAAGGGAAACAGACTCCTGTTGGACCTTGGAGTGAAAAACAGGTCCCGGAACCTGAGCCTGGGGAGGGGCTCAGCTGCTCCTCTCCTGCAGTATGTCGAGCCCCACCCTCCTGCCTGGCTGAGCTCAGGGCTGAATAAGCAATCTGTACATCACTCTGCAGATATGAAGTCAAAGTGAAGTCACCCTCACAGGCAGGAGCAGAGGCTGCCAAGACATAGGCTGACTTGGGACGGAGCCAACTGAGATGTTATTCAGAGTTCGCAAGCTGGTGGGTGCCTGTCCAGACCACCAGCCCCGGAGAGGCACCCTGAGATCACTGGTCCTAGGGTTTCCGGAGCTGGACTTAGTCACAGGGTGCTAATACACCTGACCTCTAGAGTTATCACTTGGGCCTGAGCCTTAGGAAGGGACCTGAATAGGAGGGTGGAAGGGAGGTACCTTTTGGCTACAAACAGCTTCCCGTGGCTGCTTTCCAAATGAATGCAGAGAAAAAAGAAAGGTCTGGTCCACTCTTCCAACCAGCCTCCTTATGCCTCCCTCACCAACACTGGGATAAACTCTGGCCATTTTAAGGACCCATGCAAGAATATACCCCTGTCTGTTCCTCAAGCCTTTGTACCCTTGAGTGTCCAGATACTACGGTGGGGACATTTCTCTGTCCTCAGAAGATCTTGAGTGGACTCTTGTGTGAGCTCTAAACGCACACATGCATGTTTGGGCACCTATGCACTTGAGTGCATATCTTACCCTTCCTTGTGCATGCCCAGGGAGCTGACCAGAGTGTCTAGATCAGAGGGAAGTCCTGAACCTGCTGGCATTGAGAACCATGTGGAAGGTCCAAACTTAGATCTGGATCCAAGACATTAACTCAGTATTCAGAACGTGAGCATAGTAGGAGGGAACTGTACAGGTCTGAGGCCAGGCTGTCATAGAAGGCAAAGCCCTTTTCCTTCTGGGGGAAGGAGAGGGTCTTCATGAGGCTCTTCTTTCCTTTTTTGGCTCTTTCTAATCTACTTTCTCTGAGCCTCAGTTTCCTCAACTGTAAATATCTTCCTCTCAGAGAAAGGACTTACTATTTTAAAAAGGGAGTATATAAGTCATAACCATTGTCTTGCCTAGGTTTTCCTAGAATCGGACCTTGACATCGCCCTTCCCCCACTGAAGGTCACAAGTGCTCTAGGAGCTAGAACTCGTCATGGTTTGGTAGGTGCTAAACTTCATCCACAGAGACACTTTTCCCCTCCCTCCCTCCCTCCCTCTCTCCCTCCCTCCCTCCCTCCCTCCTCTCTTCCCTCCCTCCTTTCTTTCTTACAAAACAAGAAGATACTGGGGATTGAACCCAGAGCCTCGAGTATGCTAGATGAATGCTCTACCACTGAGCCACTACTCATGCATGCTCTAAAGTGAAATATCCATGAGAGGTTGTGGTGCTGGCTGCTGCTTTGGTGTGATTTAATTTGAGTTTGAATCTTGGCACTTCTGCAGTTCTATGTCTCTGAGTCCATTGTGTCATCTGCCCAGCGGGAGCTGACGGATGGCTCTGAGGAATTGATGGGTAAGCAGCTCACAGGGTGTCCTTGCAGAAAGTGGGAATGTAGAGGTCATCCAGCTGTGGCTCCTGAGTATGTGAGGCCCACTCAGAGCCCCTAGGGTCCATCCCCAAAACACAACCCAAGGACAGGAGGGTGGAGGCCAGGTTCAGCATGGACAGAGCTCCCAGCAGCACAGGATTTGTCCAGTAGGAAAGAGCCACTTCTAGATGGGAGACAGGGCAGGCTGCTCCAGGAATATGGAGGCATAGGTGTAGGGAGGCACAGGGTCCAGAGGCATCAAGAAAGTGCAAGGCAGGGACAGGAATGTGGCCCTCAGAGTCTTTAAAGAGGGATCACATGTCCACAAGTACAGCCCAGACAGGGAAGCACTGGAAGGCTTGGTCCCCGAGAGTGGATGTGGACACTTTTCCTGCAAGCTGTGTGACACCGTAGTTGGGAGCACAGATTCTATGACCCTGTTGGGGTACTACTTAGCATCTTCTCTCAATTTCCCTCCCACTGCACTCTGCTGCCTCAGTGGTACTGAGGTGGGT
The DNA here is from genome assembly GCF_003668045.3 of Cricetulus griseus. NCBI lineage: Eukaryota > Metazoa > Chordata > Mammalia > Rodentia > Cricetidae > Cricetulus > Cricetulus griseus. Next base: position 26,699,790 of record NC_048601.1, on the reverse strand, counting down.
GGAGGTGGGCCTATTGCTTCTCCATAGTTTGCCTCCCTGCTTGCTCTTGGCTGCCCTCCAGGGAGCTGCATGAAGAAAAGCATGCCCAATAGCTACCTCCGAGGACACCACAGCGGAGGCAAGTAGGTGTACCAATCAAATATGCTATATCATCAATGTATGCACAGGATGGCTGGCTTGGGCTGGCAGAGCGTAGCCAAAGGGTATACTTTGCCTGGTCCCTGGACATCCTGCCTGGCTGCCTGCCTTGGTGCCCACTGAAGAACCTCGTGGATGGGACTTCAATCTTTCTGTGAGAAGGCATTCCTCCTATACCTTTTTGGGGCCTGCCTAGACACTTGAGACCTGAGCCCCTACCTCATGGAGGCAAGCAATAGGGCCTAACTGAGGCCCTTGGGGACTGGACAGAGCCTACCTCCATATAACTTGTCTTCACTTCTTTCCCCAGCTTTCTGTAGTTCCTCCTGCTGGGTCTTCCAAGTTTCTTCCTTTCCCCTCGCCCTCCTCTTTCTTCCCCCAGCCCCTCTCCCTTCCCTTGGAGGAATCCTATCCCATTCTTTTCACCCAGCAAAAGAACCAGGTTGGCAACATCATTCAGTATCTGCCAGAGAATTCTTCCTTAACACTGGTCTAACAAGACAACAGCCTGGCAGTGTTACTTTGTACTTAAACAATAATATATGGATGGGCTCAGTGGATAGCAGGTGCTTTTCTCTGTCTCAAGCCTGGGAACTCACAAGAAGCAGTCCCTTCTCCCCAGTTTCCTGAGAGAGAGCCTTCAGTCAGAGCCCATCACAGTCCTGATGGGTAGCCCTTGTCATTATTATTACATTATTATGAGTGTTCTCATCAGCTATAGAAGTAGAAAGCCAAAGATATCAGAGGCTTTTGCTAAGGTAGTATCTGAAGCCTGGTGGTCCCTCCTCCAAACTGCCTGCTTTCCTCTGCACCAGGTTTCCCACCTGCCAGAGTAAAAACCCATTGTGTCAAATGCAAGCCTGGCCTGCCTGAGCTAACTCCTGTCTTCCACTCTCCTGGCTTGATCATTGGCTCCAGACCTTCTGACCCACAGGTATGTTGGAAGGAAAGAGCCCCAGAACCCCAGAGCCCACCCCTTGCCACTTTACACTCTAGCTGAGTCTCAAGAGTGGTAGGTGAATTCATGACTGCACTTACCCGGACTCCTGGACCGTTTGCTCATTCTGTGCCCTGATGGAGGGCATAGCTGGCTGCTATGGAGGCCTCAGGCTTGACTGTGTCTCAATGTATCATCTGGAGCTGTGGAGGAAGCTTCCTGGCTCACAAGCAAGCCATGGAGAGGGCAGTGAGCACAGTTGGCAAGTCCGGCAGAAACGGCCTGAATGCCTTTTAGAAAAAACGTCTCCCAAGGCAGTTTCATAATCTGCCTTGTAATGCAGAATTAGACAACTTTTTTAAGAATGCACTTTTTAAAATAGGTCTTAATGGACCTTTGCAGTAGTTACCGTCCATTGTGTAAATGCAAACAGAAGGCTTTTTGAAAACATGTATTATTGATCAGAAAGGCAGAAGCAATTAGAAGCTAGTGTGTCATATTGTTCAATATACACTTCCTATACAGCTCTGCTGAACTCACTCATAACTTCTGACAAATTATCCTGTCACCAGGAAGCATTTTCCTTTCTCTTGGCTTCTGGAAGCAAAGGAGGGCCTATTTTCAGTCAGTTATTAGCTGGGGCGGGGGAAATGAAATATTAAGCTTACCTTTATCATCACAAAACCTATCCTCAACTTCTCAAGTTTCAGGCTAAAATAGCTAAACCTTCAGGTAGGATGGATGATGCTGCTAGATTTGGTCTATAGTGCAGTGGCAGAGTGTGTGTGTGTGTGTGTGTGTGTGTGTGTGTGTGTGTGTGTGTGTGTGTGAGAGAGAGAGAGAGAGAGAGAGAGAGAGAGAGAGAGAGAGAGAGAGGGAAACTGGGTAGTAGTGTTCTGCAGGCGGGCAGAGGCATCCAGGGGACACAGAGATGCTCACTCTGTGGCAGGAGGTTATGGCGGAAGAATAGGTCCTTCAGTAAGATTCAGTAACCCTGTTGTTCCACCCAGGTTGCTAATGTCCTAGTGTTACCTTATTCCATCATGGACTCTGCAATGATGACCCGGGGATAAAGTAGAGACTTGGTATTATGGGATGTTCTGGGATCATGGTGTGGGAGCATCCAGAGATGTCGAGAAAGCTCAGTTCAGAAACAGGAACCTGACCCTCGGGCTCTTCAGGGGTCACAAGTCCAGGAGTGTAGCCCAGACGTGGAAACACTAGCTAGATCTGTCAGAGTGAACAGGGGCAGGAGTCTCAGTTCATCCTGCAAGCAGTGTGGAGCTACATGGTACCCAGTCTGTCTACATCCTACTTCGCCTTAAAAAAGCATCTATTTGCTGGGTGTTGGTGGCGCACTCCTTTAATCCCAGCACTCGGGAGGCAGAGGCAGGCGGATCTCTGTGAGTTCGAGACCAGCCTGGTCTACAAGAGCTAGTTCCAGGACAGGCTCCAAAGCCACAGAGAAACCCTGTCTCGAAAAACCAAAAAAAAAAAAAAAAAAAAAGCATCTATTTATCTGGTGCTTACAATATTTGAGGTGCCAGAAAACAGAGACACTACAATGAAGAAAATGAAGATTCTCCATTTACGATATTTCTCAGGGACATTCCCTGAACTGGCAGACACATGTTCATTGGCGTGTAAACTAGGAAGGGACACGGAAGAGTGGCATTCAGGCCTGGGGACCTGAGGTAGCCGACTTTGGGCAAAGAGGCTGGAAGTGGGCATACAGTGTTGCCCTGTAGATACCAGGAGGTGTGACATGAATGGTTTGGAATTCCCACACTGCCTGGAAAGCACAGGAACACAGGAGCCCTCCCTCTCTGCAGTCTTTGTCCCCAGAGTCTTTGTCCTCTGGAGTCTCCAGCATTCTTTTTGGTCTCTAGAGAGTTTCTGCCTTCAGGGTCAAAAATACCTGCTGTGTTTTTGGAGCCCAGACAAATAGGAAGCCCACTGACTTAAGGCCCCGTAATGGCCTCTGTAGCCAGGATCTCTGTGGGCTGCAGTTCTAGGTGTGAGGAATGTTGTCCACAGTCATCTCAGGTCTGAGGGTACTGACATGGTCACTGCCTGCTTGCTACACACATGGTAGCAGCCATGAGCTGGGGGCAGGAGTGCTGCAAGCTGGTCAGGAGTGCAGAGCAAGGATGTGCAGCCCAAGCAATTCATAACCCACTGTGACTCTTAGCCCTCTGTAAACAGGACCAGCGGCGGTCTTGAGGGAATTCCTAGGTAGTTGCTAGGAACTACTCAGCTAGGAAGCCAGCCACAGGCACACCTCAGGAGCTTCCATTCACTGCTTTCCTCTCAGCACCAGCTCTGCTTGCAGGGACGTCTGCTCAGGGCTTCTGACCATGTCACCGATTCCTCCCATTGGCCAGATGCTGCCCTTTCCTGCTCACCAGAAGTGGGCAGCCTGTCCTGTAGCCAGAAAGAGCACTGACCAATGAAACATGGCACTGCCATGCTGCTTATGTTCCATTCTGTGCTTTCTGAGCATTTGCAATGTGACAGTGCAACAGAAGAGCTGAATTTTTAATTGTGTTGAACTGAAAAGAATGTGAAATTAAATAGACACATGTGGCTAGTATACTGATTGGACAGAGTGGATCTAAAACTAAACCAACCCCCCCCCAAACACCTTCTCAGCCTCTCCCCTAAGATTGCTAGAGGGGAAGATGGGTTTCTGGCCTAATATCTGCAGAGAAGATGCATGGTGCTGAGGAGGCTGTGACGACTCCAGCAGTCTGCCCCAGCAGCTCGATGGACTCATTTTCTGAAGGCTGGAAGATGCCAAGCTCCCAGAGAGAAGGATTCCGTTGTGGGAGTACACTCTGGGCATCCACCTACCCGTGGAGACCTATTCCCCTCCAGGCAGAGTCCCCAGCCTCCCAGGCCTTCTGAAACCTCTCCCACTGCCAGCAAACATAGTGCAGCCCCAGCAGGGCCTGCTCTCCAGGGCCTCTTTGCAAAGGGGCTGATGAGTTCATGCATATTAAGATGCTGTAATGAAGCATTGTCAGGGGACTCTGTGCTGCAGCCTGAGGCCTAAGGGCCTGCTCACCAAAGCTGGGATCTTAGCACTTCTCCCCTCAGAGAAAAGCCCGCCTGTCTTCCCAATGAAGGGACTTTCTGGGGCTCCCCAGCACTGACCCCCCATTTGTCTATTCTTGAACCTCTCTATGCCCAAGTCTTCATTGTTCAACAATCAGCCCCTGCTCAGATGTCTTATGGAGACTGCATGAGGCCCCTTTGCAGCTTCTTCCAAATGTGCTGAGCTGACCTCTAATCCCTTGGGATGGCCACGGGTACCTAGTTCTCAATGTTTTATGTGCCACAATTGTTAATTGCTGTACCCATCCCCTGACCTACATTTGCCCATTGTAAGGACATTATTGATAGGAATGTCCTTGTAAGCATCTCATATTTTGTAAGGACTCATAGCTAATGGTCCCACATCTGAGTGTGACTTTCATTCTAGGCAGAGAGGCTAGCCAAGGTCTGGACGTGGAGGAATGTCACCATGCTGGCGGGTGGGCTCTATGAGAATCTGCTGTAGCAGCATCCCCTGTCCCACCCTCTGCAGTTCCCACTGGATGCTCACACGCTCCCCTGTACCCCTCTCCCTTGGGGCTGCCCCTCAGAGTAGATGGAAACCATCCATAAACATCAGCAGAGAGGAGCAAAGGGGCCAAGCGACTAGGGTCTGACACTGAAAGGGCTTGAGCAAGGAGAGAACAAAGCTCCCCAAATAAATCACCTGGGGCCCGGCATTTGGAGCATTTGTGTTAGAGACCAAACACAGATGCCCTTTAGATAAATACATTTTTGAGAAGCGTTCTGCAGGAGAAGTTTACGACTTTAATAGGTTTTTAGTGTCAGGCAAACATCGGGAAGTGTTTTGCAGAGACTCTAAAAAGCTCAGGAATGCTTTTCCCTTGGCCCTTTAAACTTTCTGAGCCACCTCAGAGAGGGGAGGGGCCCCACCCTCTCCAGGTTCCTTTGGGATTTGGCTTGGGCTTCGATTGCTCAACTGAGGAATGTTCAGGAAGGTTCTGGAGGCCTCAGTGCTTCAGGCCAGCAGTGCTAGGCTGGGAGGGCCCTTGGAAACCTGAGTTAGAAGGCTGGAAGTATCCTGCTGGCTCAAGGAAGCTCCTCTCCTTAGCTTACTACATCCCCAAGAGAGGAGGCTGGACAAGTGCTCATCGGGGGCTGAAAAGGACTCTGTACAAGGGTGTGGGTACTCCCAATGATTCCAGAAGTTGGCAATTTTCTGTATATTGGACACTTTACAAAATTCTCTACAATGAAGCCTGAAGTATGAAGGAGCTGAGCTCACCACGGGCCCTGTGCCAGAGACAGGAGACTCAAGGAGAAGGTCAGATGCAATCATGTCTGGAAGTTGCTCTTGTGGCTTAGACATGGGTCTCTACCTGCCCATCCTGGTCTCTGTCATGTCCTGAGCTGCCTCCTGCTCAGCCTAGCTGAGACACGTGTGGAACTGAGGATACCTTCCCAAGTTGTTCTGCTCTCTGAATGCCCTCCATGACAGACAGAGACCATGTATGAGGGGGTAGGTACTCTTTTTGAGTTGCACCCAAATTTTATTTTTATCAAGCACCAAAGAAATATCCATCAGATGGCCCGTGCTATTGCCACTTTCCAGGGTAGGATCCTGGTAAGCCTGACATTGCAGCACGGTGATATGATATGGAGCCCAGGAGGAGGTGGGGCTCCAAGGCCCCAGGATCTGGCTGGCAGAGAACATATAGACAGGAATGTGAAAGAAGAGGAAGCCCAGGGATAGCATGGGGGTGGGGTGGGGAGCTCCTAGTAGGTCATTGGTGGGAAACAGGAGAGAAGGCGATTGTTTTTCTACTACTTCCTGGGACCCCTTCCTAAGGACCAGAGGACCATTTATTCAGAGACTCCATGTTGATGATAGTGGATGCCTTCTGTTCAAGTGTGTTGTCATACCTGAAGCCATGTTTTCAGCATGTTCAGCAGTGGGAACCGGGAAAATCGGTCCTAGGTTTTCCATTTCTGTGGATATTTTGCTGCTCCCCACTCCAGCCCCAGCCTAGCCTTCAAGAGCTGCCTTGGATTCCTCACTGACCCCCCGTAGACATCCTTGTAGAGTTCAGACCCATGGATGTAGCTGGCTTTTTACACACTATTCACAGCAACACCTCCACCCCTATTGTGTCTTGGAAGCAGTTTCCAATAAGCCCCAAAGCAGCTCCCTAAGCAATGCATGGGTCATCTGGACTTTGGGGAATTGTGTGTGGATTGAGAGAAGATATTGGACTGCTGGGACTGACAACCTTGGGGAGGGAGTGTGGCCAGGTTATTTGTTCGCTTTTGTTATGTGTAGTGATATTTGTGATTTATTAAAACTTGCCTGAGGATTCAGGAAGCAAAGTCGGCCACAAGTCTTAGAAGCCAGGCACATACCTTTAATTCCAGCAGCCAGAAACTAGGAGGTGGTGGTTCACACCTTTAATCCTAGGACTCAGGATAAAGAGGTAGATGGATCTCTTAGAGTTCAAGGCCACCCAAGGATACATGAGATTGAATCAGTCTAAAAGAGTAACAGATCACATGCCTTTAATCCCAGCACTAGACGGGTAAAATATAGAAGCAGAGTCTTCAGTAGTCAGTATGAGGCATTCATTCTCTAGCCACAATGAGGAGAGGTTACAGTCTGAGGCTTGGTGAGAGCTCATGGAGACAGGATCAGCCCATTCAGCCTGAGGTAGAGGTAAGAAGCTAGTGGCCAGCTGCTTTGCTTTTCTGATATTCAGCTTGAAGCTTGAACCCCAACATCAGTCTCTGAATCATTTATTTATTCCTGTTACAGTTATGTATCAACATTCTCCAAATCCTAAAGGCTTGGGGTCTAATCATACTTGCCTGACTTTGGATGAGTCAAGTGAGCTCATTGTGAGAGGTAAATCTTTGAGAACCATGTCCTCTAGCAGCCTGGGACAAAGTGTATGGAGCCTCTAACTTGGTCAGAAGCACAGCACCTCCTGCTGGTGACAGGATCTGTTTTACAGGTGAGGTGGCAGAGGCCAAGCTCGGTGTGTTAATTGCTTTCTCTGCTATTGCCAAATCCCCAAAAGAGCTGCAAGGGCAGAAGTCGTGCTCTGGTTGACGGTTTCAGAAGCTTCAGTGGGAGGTTGGCCCAGCTGCTTGCGGAAGACCATCATAGCAGCAGACATGTGACAGAGGAGACTGCTCACCTGATTGTGGTGTCCCAGTATCACCTGCAAAGGCTCCTACCCAGTGACCCCATCTACCAGACCCTCACAGTGAGAGGACCACCATTTCCACACATGAGCACAGGGGAATCACTTAAAATCCAAATCATAACCGCGTGCATTCTTTCTCAGAAGGCCTTGCCCAGGTACTTTTTATGCCATGACCAAGGCAACTCATAGAAGGAAGCCTTTCTTTTGGCTTGCAGTCCCAGAGAGAGAGTCGACAATGGTGGAGAGGTCGTGGCAGTAGGTGGCAGGTGTGACTACAGGAGCAGGAAGTTGGCCAGCCATATCCTTATTTGCATACTGGAAGTAGAAAGAGACTATAAATTCTGAAAGCCTGCCCGGAGTGACATACATCCTCCAGCAAGGCTCCACAACTTCCCTAAGCAGCGCCAACCCACTGGGGGCCAACGGCTCAAATACTCAAGCCTATGGAGAATATGTGCCATTCAGACTACCATACTGCTTGTCCTCTCAAGCTAGTGGAGGGCTTGTCCCCAAACATCAGGTGGGAGAGGATGTACCCTTGTCACAGGCTTTCTGACTTCTGGTGCTGTTGGTTTCAGGACCACATTTGGGACCCAGTACTCTAATGCAAGGAAGGAACCACGGGAGAGAGAAGTGGGGCTCCCTTGTGGAAGGCCAGCCAGCTCTCCCTACAGTGCTGTGCCTCTCCTCCCTGCAGTACCTTTGGTTTCTGTTTCTGCCCCTAAGATTTGTGCCCACGGCCCTGGCTTCAGCTAGAGTTCCCAAACCTACTTGCTTTGCCCTCTGTGGGCACCTGTATTAGCCCATAGTGCTGAGGTTCTACAAGTCCTTACTTCCTTATCGGTGCCGTTTAACCAAGACCCAAGTTCCTTGACACTTATCAGCCTAAGCTTATGCCACACCAGCAACAGCAAAGATGCAAATCATTTTCGTCATCTGAGCCTGATCTTACCTACGATCCATGACCACTTACAGCCCTGGACTTTGGGAATTTCTGGCTAATGTGTTCCTTTTGTCTTCAAAAGGCTATAGAAACAGTCTCAGCATGTTTTCAAAGAAAAGGGTGCTGATTTAGGGAGAGGCAGGGGATGCCTAATGCAAAGCAAAGACGGGTGACCACATGTTCATCTCTGGGGGTGGGCAGGGGCCCTCTTTCAAGTGTGGTCACTTGGTCACTTGAATCCTCTGATGACTCGGATTCTGCGCATGGGTAAAACAGGAGGCAGATGTGGGTGGGGGAAGGGCACCCCGTGCCCATGGTTGTAGTTTCCTAAGCAGCTTCCATCCCCCCACCCCCACCCCCACCCCCACAGGTGGTGATGGCTGTGACAGTGACTCCGGCTGGCCTGTGCATTGTTATTTCCAAAGACTGAGTCTTTGGATCAAAGGAATGTTCATTCCTTAATGAAAACCTTGCAGCCAGGGGCAGCACCCCATTAAATGACTGATACTCATTGAGATACGCACTTCTGAGAAGCATCTCCTAGTCAATGAAGAAGAGATAACAGTCAGTGGAATCAAAATTAATCTGGCCACTATAGGAATTAATATAAAAACATCAGATGTGGGACTTATAAGGGATGCCACCTCCAACTAACCCTCCCTAGGTTAAATACCCCAGGGACACTGATTTACATTCTGCTCCTGGGGCCGCTGCCACAAGAATCGATAGGTATGAGAAATGGGGCCAGCTGGGCCTGCCTCCGGGGTTGGGCCAGAGGGAGCAGGCAGGCTGCTTGGAGGCCAGAGGGAGTAGGGGACCTATCTAATCCTTGCCCCCTGATTCAGCCTCTCTGGAGAGCTCTGGTTGAAGCTGGCAGGTACCCTGGCCCATGGACCTTCTTAGTAAGCCTTTTCAGGGGCTGTGGGAGGCATCCAGGCCAGGTTGCCCAGGGCTGATGCAGACGGTCTTGCTACAGGACCCGGGTTCAGAACAGGTCTTCACTCAGGATCTGCATGTCTAATCTAATTTAGTCCTTTATACCAGTCCTTTTACATTTTTTCTTTTAGTTAGTGCACAGAATGGGTTTCATTTTTCTTTCTTTCTTTATCTGGTTTTTCAAGACAGAATTTCCCGGTGTAGTGTTGGCTCTCCTGGAACTATGTAAATCAAGCTGGCCTCAAATTCAGAGATCCACCTGCCTCTGTTGGGATGAAAGCTTTGTGCCACCCCATCTGGCATTCAGTCTTAATCATTTACAAGGGTTTATTAGCACATCAGGGCTGTATGTATATTTGGAGTAATTATGATATTCCTGTATGTGTATGATCATCAAACCAGGCAGTTAGTAGTTTTTCCATCACCTAACCATGTTGGCTATGATGATGCTTGCTTGAGCAGCAGTTGGGTCCCAAGCCCTCACATGTAAACCATGCGTTGCAGGTCCCCCTGCTCTCAACATCTCTGCCCCTGCATAAGCCTAGGGGGTGTCCCACCAGTACTCGAGCCTCTGACCTTGAGCTGGGCACTACATGCAGGACCAGCCCTTTTACATTTTTTCTTTTAGTTAGTGCACAGAATGGGTTTCATTGTGATACTTACATTACATGTAATTTGTATTTTGCTCCTATTTAGCACTTGCTGCCCTCCTCCCTTCCTCCCTGCCTTCATGCTCACACAAAGCATAGATGTGCGTGTTTAAATGTAAATTCTACCTACAATAGAGAACTGGCACTGTTTTGCTTTGCGTCATTCCCATCTTCTCGTGTTCCTGTATCCTCTGCTGGTCTCGGATTCTCTATGCATTCAACAATGACCTGGAACTCTTTTTATTTTTTAAAGCTTTATTTATTTTATGTATATGAATGTTTGCCTCCATGTATGTATTTGTACCATATGCATGCCTGATGCCTAGGGAAAAAATAAGAAGGCATTGGATCTCCTGGAACTGCCACGTGGGTGCTAGGGATGGAACCTGGGTCCTCTGCAAGAGCAGTGAGTGATCTTAACTGCTGAACCATCTCCCCTGCCCGATCTTGAATCTGTGATCCTCCTTTCTTAGGAGTATTTCCTGTGCTATTGGAGTCCTTTACAAAAAGTCCTTGTATCAGGAGGCATCTCCCTGTGACTTCCTCTAGAAGTTTCAGCTTCAAGTTTTACACTGAGTTCTTTGATCCATTGTGAATTGATTTTTTTTTTTTTAATGTGAGGTGAGAGATCTGGAACTAGTTTCATTTTTCTACATATGGAAATGCAGTTTTCCCAGTGTCTTTTATGGCTGTTTTCTCCAGTGTATGTTTTTGACACCTTTGTCACATTACATGGCTGTATCTCTGTGTGTTTATATCTGGGCTCTTTATTCTGTTCCATGTTTCTGTGCCAGCACCATGCTGTTTTGGTTACTATGGCTCTGTAGTATAATTTAAGATCCAGGATTGTGAAAATTCCAGCTCTTTCTGCTTATAATTGTCTTAGATATTTGTAATCATCTGTGCTTCCAAATGAATTTCAAGTTTTTTCTAAGTCTGTGAAAATGTTGTTGAATTTTCAATGGAGATTTTGTGCTGACTCTGTATATTGCTTTCAGTAATATAGATTATTTTCACAATATTAGTTCTGCTAATCCATGATCATTGAAGGTTTTTCCATTTTCTGTTCTCACCACTTTCTTCCTTCAGTGCTTAAACTTCTCATCTGTGGAGGTCCTTCACCTCCTTAGATGGGATTATTCTTAGATGTTTTTGTTTGTTCATTTGGCTAGTATGAACAAGATTTTCCCCTGATTTCTTTCTGGGCAAGTTCGTTATTGACATAGGAAAGGTACTGATTTATATATGTTGGCTTTGTATTCTGCTACTGGAGACTTCTAATTGAGTATTTAAAGTATAGAATTATGCCATTCTCAAACAGGGATGGTTTGATTTTTTTTCCACTCAAGTCTCTTTATTTCTTTCTCATGTCTTACTTTCCTGGATTGAAGTTACTCGAGAAATCCATACCTATGTTGAAGATTCTGACACCTGACTTATCCAGCTTGAATGTAGAGTGTTGGATGTTGCAGACCAAGAGCCAGAATTATCTTACACAAACTTTAGTCCCTTTAATGTCTTTATTACTGCTCATCTCAGTATCTATCAAATATCCCTTGTGTGGCTAGATAAATGTTCTGAATGAATTTTTGTCAAACCCCTTGTTAGTTAAGAAGTCTATCAGACAATGTATGAAACCTACAGCAGAATTTTCCCCACTGTCTTAGGTAGGGTTTTATTACTGTGAAGAGACACAAAGACCACTGCAATTCTTATAAAGGAAAACATTTAATGGGGGCCGGCTTACAGTTTCAGAGGTTTAATCCATTGTCATCATAGTGGGTGGTGTTTAGGCAGACACTGTGCTAGAGAAGGAGCTGAGAATTCTACATCTGAATCTGTAGGCAGCAGAAGGAGACTTCCCCATTAGGCCTAGTTTGAACTTATAAAATCTCAAAAGAGCATCTCCACAGTGACACACTGCCTCCAACAAGGCCACACTATTCCAGCAAGGCCAAACCTAGCAGTACTATTCCCTATGAGTCTATGGGGGCCAATATCATTCAAAGCATCACACCTGCTTTGTAACTCACCACCTGCTGTTCCCACTATTGTGTTTAGTATATGAATTGATAAATTACTGTACTTGTTCTGTATTTATAAAAGTTTGTGTGACCACTTCAATGGTGGAACTTGTCATTTGGGGTGTCTCAAATCTGTTCTCTCAAGCCATAGTCACTCAAATGTGGTTCAGAATAGATGACCTTGTTTCCTTTGGAGTGAAAGTGGCTGCATCAACAGTTTGGCAGTTCAGTGTGGGACCCCTGGGATGATCACTTTCATTGCTGTAGTTTCTTGGATCAGCCCCAGTGTTAGGTACCAGCATGGGTTCCTTGTGCCTTATCGTCCTTGCTGCTTCCTTGGGTGGGTGCTGCTGAGTTCTTTCCGGGCCCAGGCCTCCCTTTTGGATTGGTTGATGGTTCGTTGGCTTGTTCTGAACTGCTTATTGTTTATCTTTTTTTTTTTTTTTGACAAGGTTTCTCTGTGCAGCCCTGGCTGCCCTGGAACTTTCTTTGTAGACCTTGAAGTCAAAAAGACCCACCTGCCTCTGCCTCCAAAGCGATTAAAGCCATGTACCACCACTGCCTGTCAGGGTATCTTGTTTGTGTTGGAGCATTTGCTTGCTAGCATTGGGCCCTTTCCTGTACCATTTCTCCAACATCTAACTGCATTTTTTTCTGTGTCTTGTGCTTACTGAAGCCTTCTCCTGTCAGCTTAGCAATTCTATGAGCACCTGACCATAAAATACTAAAGGTAAGTGGTACTTGCTCACAACAATCCATGTCTTATTTTTAAGTCTTTCAACAGGAATTCTACCTGAGGGTTACTTTTATTTTTTTAATTTAAAACATCTAAGGCAAAACTAATACAATTTCTAAGAAAAAATAATGTTAACAATGTCCAACTATTGAATTACTACATTGTTATCAATATTGCAAATGTTAAGATACAGCACATTCTTAAACGCAATGGTCTGTCAGTCTATAATAGCATAACCTGTTCTGATTACCATCTGCCTTGTAGATATGGCTAAATATTCTTCAGTGTGGGGCCCGTTCATCCCTATCAACCACACAAACTCTGATTTTCGGGAGTAACTTGATGGGATCAGATTTTGGATGTGTTCATGTTACCCTTAGGTGGAGAAGACTCTGGGAATCTCTATAACATACTCACTCCTGCTTACGTTGGAGTAACTTTGACTTTATTGGCCCTTCTTAGAGGTACCCAATTCTGGAGGTGAATAAATAGCTTTCTGCTGCTATGAAGACATTTCCCATTACATAGAAAACCCTAGTCAGAGCTTCTCATATGTAACACATCCCTTCCTAATACTACAGTCATTGGGATCCTGTTATTGTAAATTTGACACTTAGAGTTCTTCCCCCAAACCCAGAAGCCACTTGTGCCTGGTCAGAGATCACCAGGATGCAGGGCCATCAACAGCAGCAGGATCTGGCCCTGTGTCCACCCAGGATTTTCTCACAGTTATGTACAAATACTGGGCTCTCAGTGAAGCTTGAGCTCACCCAAGGGCATTGTTCTCTTTGTTTATTGCTGCGTAACAAATCGCCCCCAGATGGAGTGCCTGTAAATAGCACAAGCATTTCCTTTGCTCACCAATGGGCAATTTGGGCATCACTCATAAGGATTGCCTGACTCTTCTAGGCTCTGCCTGGCTTAGGACTGGTGGCTTGATGTCTGGGGCTGGAACCATCTGAATCCTTCTCACATTGTCATTATCTGATAGCATCTGATTGGTGCTGGCTGTCAGCTGGGACCTTCCCTGGAACATAGCATGGACTCTCCAGGAGGCTCTGAGCTTTCTTTGCACATGGCAATCAAAAGCATGTTACATGGCTGGTGGAGTGCTCAGCCCTCCATCACCCTCTCCAAGGCTAAGAGACTATCTAGGAAGACAGGGAAGGAAAATGTAAGAATGAAGAGCAGGAAAGTGTGCTGCCACAAAAGACCCACACAAAATTGGGCCCATCAACATTTCATTACCACTGAATTGTTGCTGGAAGCCGGGCCGTCATCTTCTACGGTGGTGTATCCACTGGCAAGTTGCCCATGTTCCTGTAAATAATCTCCCACCCATGTTCATTCAGACAACTCTAATTAAACTCAGTGTGATTCACGCCTATGCATGCCCTCCTCTCTGTCTCTCTCTGTCTCTGTCTCTGTCTCTGTCTCTGTCTCTCTCTCTCTCTCTCTCTCTCTCTCTCTCTCTCTCTCGCACACACACACACACACACACACACACACACACACACACACACACGCACGCGTGCGCGCACACACTCGAAAGTTAGAGAAGGAAAAGGGTTTCAGTGGGAAATGAACAAGGGCAATGGGAGGGCGGTTGAAATGAACTAAAATAATGATATGCATGTATAAAACTGTCAAAGGAGAAACTAAAACCCAATTTAAATAAAATTCAACTAATATAATTAAACTATTAAGAAAAAAGCATGATATCTTTCAAGACACAGCTTCAGAAGTCCCCACAGTCATTGTGTCTGCACAGCCTGTGTGACACAGTCAGAAAGGCTGGCTCAGCTTCAAAGAAAGGAAACAGGGTCCACTTCTTGGGAATGACAAGACCCTGGGAGAGCACATGGGACAGAAACAGTTTAGTCATTTTCAGAAACTGACGCCCATCATACTGTGGGCCAAGGATCTCTCTAAGGGGACTGGTATCAAATATCTATTAGGTACTAGGGACAAAGTCTTTCTAACTAACTTGTACACACACACACACACACACACTGTGTGTGTGTGTGTGTGTGTGTGTGTGTGTGTGTGTGTGTGTGTGTGTATGTAAGCCATTCACTGAGATACTAGTGTTCTCTCTGACCCAGAAGCCATTCACACAGAAAACAATCACAAATATCTTAAGCACCAATTGCCATGCCAGCACTCTTCCATCTATGTAGAGAGTTGTCCCTGGAGTCCCCTTCAGGAAGTAACTCACTCACAAGGAGACTTCGTCATGCCTGGGGCGTTTATAAATCTTATCAAGCTGCCCAGGAAACTGTAATTCTGTGAGTAATAGCATAGCTGGCATGAGGTGATGTCATCATGGCAGATGCTCTGATCAAGGACATATGGAAAGGGATGTCTGGACTGTGCTTGAGCTACCCACCCCTTTGAGCCCACCTTCATCGGGGCAATCCGAATGACTGGCCTATTAGCAATGACACGTCACTGGGGTTGAGTGGGGTCTGATTAGTCGTCATGGTTTTCTGTGTCTGTGAAAGTGGTAGAACTCCCCGATCTGGAGTCCCCTCAGTCCCAACAAGCAGGAACAAGCACAGGGAGGAAGGACACTAGTCAGTATACAGATGTGATGGAGAAGAGTAGAGCCTGGGTTTTCCTCTTGTTTGCCCAATGTGTCCACCTGAGGCTATTGCCTCCTGTTATACAAATGGTTCCCACCTCACCACAAGGTATGTTAAGGAATGAGGGCCCAGAAGTGTGGGTTCCAGAGACCTCACTTCTCCTACAAGGATAAGTACAGTGCTAGGTTCTTGTGGGGCTCTTGGTTGGGACCCCAGGGTCACAGGAGTGAGGTCTCTCTGTGGCCCTGGTCATTCTCAGAATGGAGACTGACCTGTGATTGGCCATGACTCGGAGGACCTGGAGCTGAGGGCAGATGTAGGTTATGGCTAAGCACCTGCAAAGCATCATGAGGGCCCCAGCAAAGGGGTGCTTCCTAGTGTCTGGATAAAGTTTTCTACCACTGTCTATGTTCTTGATGGAAACAATGGGTTTGAGTCTTGGGAGGCACTCCAGCTGTTTTCCAAGGCCTGTAAAGACAGACAAGGACAAGCTCATTCACTCCCATTGACATTCTTGGAAGTCCTTTGCCTGGGAGGCTTTCAAATTATGTGGGCCCTGGACAACTCAGAGCATTCCCGTCACTATCCCTGTCCTTCCCCTCATGCCAGTATCTCTGCCCTGCTGCTTACTGAGTCCTTCCTTACCTCTTCTTGCCTCAAAAGTATCATATTCCAGAACTCAACCCTAAGATGGCTCAAAGTAGCACAGGCTCACCCAGCAGAACCTTGTTTGTGGGTCCAGATGACCCCCACATGCCCATACCCCATTTTCTGCCTGCACCCTGCCACCTTGCCCAATGAAGGGCCATCCCAGCCTTGGAACTCTATGTCCCTTACTTCTGCTTGGTCAAATTTCAGGCAGCCTGCTCTACCTTTTCCTAGACTCCGTGTACTTTCTGATATGACACAGTTTTAACAATAACTCTCCATATTGAGATCTAACTGGGTTTCTCACCTTCTGTCACCCTCTAGATGGCCTGTGTGATCACCCTGGCCTGTCCTCAGTAACAACCCTGATATACTGGTTTAGGCAAAAATCTCCCCAAATCCTGACATCTCTTTTTAATCCTCCTCCGCATCCCCTTTTCTCCTCATTCTCTTCTCTCTCTCTCTCTCTCTCTCTCTCTCTCTCTCTCTCTCTATCTATCTCTCATATGTGTTTGTGTAGTGTGAGCTTGTTTGTATGAGTACACATATCTACGCAAGCATAGGTGGAGGTCAAAGGTCAACATTGGATGTCTTCCTAGATTACTCTCCACCTTGTTTTTGAGACAGGGTCTCTCTGGTTGGTCTCAAGCTTCTTGTTTTGGCTAGACTGGCTGATCAGCAAGCTCTCAGTATCTGTCTCTGGCCTCCAGTGCTGAGGTTATAGGTGTGTACAAGTGTCCAGCGGTTATGTGAGCACAGAGCATCCTCATGGATGCTTAGCAAGCACTTCACCCACTGATCCACCTCCTCAGGATCTCTTGGTAATTCTGTCTTCCCACTTGTTCATGCTATATTTAGAGTTGATGGGTCCTGGTTGCCAAGGTTCACCCTGACCAGAGGAACAGTTTAAGTTAGGCCCAGTTTTGTTGACCCACAGAAATTGAAATAATAAATGTTGCAAGCACCCAAGTTTTGTTTGGTTTTTGTTCTGTTACCCGGTAATGGCTAACCAACACAAGGAAGACAGAGAATGCCAGTGTTGGAATGCAGTTTAAAAGAGTGGCAGGGATGGGGTTATTTGAAAAGATAACTGAATAAGGAAAGAGAGAGCAATGGGGCCCTGGGGCTTAGAGCTGCATTTTGAAGAGTTCCGAGGAGATAGGGTGGCTGGCATGGATTACCAGGGATGAGCAAGGGAGGTCCATTAGCATTTCTGCTTCACCTTGAAGTTGGAATCTTTAAGAGTTTGGGCAGATGCATGGTTCAGACATCCAGGTGGGTCGAGTAGGGAGTGGGTAGCAGCAGAAGTGACAGAGATATGAGATTTACTTTAGAAGGAGGCCTCAGAATACACCATAGGGGTGTGAAGGAAGAGGGTCATTTTGCATTAAAGAAAAAATTGATGGCAGGCAGGTTTAGGGGAACCCTGGATATTGGGGATCACAGGGGCCCAGAGAGCCTATCTAGCCTTGATGTAGAAGATGAAGGAGTCAGAGAACCTGGAGAATCTTTAGACTGTGGCTAAAGGGAGGCTCAGGGGAAGATACGGAGGAAATACCAGAAGGGAGAAGAAGGTGAGGGCCTTGGTACCTGGAATTTGGGGGAGGATGCTAATTCAAAAAAAAAAAAAAAAAAAAGGGACCAACTGTTGGCCAGTGAGGGCCATCATGAATTCAGGTACAATTAGATGCCCTGAGGATGTCATGGAGCCTTGCAGAAAGTTCAAGGAGTGAACCAAATAGATAGACTCCATCTCTGGAGCAGTTTTACATCAAAAGGAGCAAAGCATTGAGGTGCAGCTGAAGGGAAGGGCCAGGCATGTTTCAAAGACAGGAAATGGCAGTGTCTTTGAAGGCTAACAAAAAGACCTTATGGGGCAGTGGAACACACAGAACTTAGAAGTGAGCCAGGACCATGGGAACAGTGTCTCTGTAGGTCAAGGAAAATGACTAACTTGTGCTGGCTGGAAAATCGGGGTATCTGGACCTCAGGAAGTTCTTGAGGAGACACAGGTGCCCCAGGCCTGGACATATTTGGGGGTCACAGGTGGCCCAAGCCCGGACATCTTGACAAAGTGAATTTCCATTTTTTCCTTCGGCCTTCCAGGAAAGGTATTATTGTATTCATCATTGCAAATGTGTTAAAGGGGTGTTTTCTATAAAGTTAGGAAAAAAGGAGTCATCCTTTCCCAAGGGTGAGGGTGGAGTGCAGCATGTACCCTGTAGGAAATGCCATACATGGGACAACAGCAGTAGAAGTATCTGCCAGATGCTGGTCAGAGTTGTAAAGAGCCTGGGTGCTGTGATGGGCATCATCCCCAAACACGGTGGCTTTGCATAGAAGAGAGCAAAGTAGGAGGCTTCTGTTCTGTGTCCTCAGTTTACCAAAGAGGAGCATGACCTTGCATGGGCACTGAGCGCACTCTCCTCTTCTCTCCCACCACCAGCAGCAGATCAGGTTGCTTCAGGAAAGCAGCCCAGAGTTTGAGCCAGGAGTTGGTCCCCAGCCACAAGTTTGAGCCTCAGCCAGGGTTTGATGTTTGTTAAGAGATGAAAAGGGGCCAGGCTTTATCGAGAGAGACTATCTGGGGTCTGAGTTCACTGCAGGGTCTCAGGAACTAGATAGCATCAGTTGAGCTGCCTGGCGGATGTGAAAGGAGGTGGTGGCTGTACGCACTGGGCCCCTGATCTCAGGCTGGCCACCCAGGGCTCCTGGGAGCACAGAAGATGGAGAACAGGTTGAATGATCTAGGAGGAAATGAACAGCCTGATGGCCTCCAGCAACTTCCACCAGTCCCAGCGGACAGCTGTGCTATGAGCAGGGCCTGAGAGGGCGGCAACTGGAGGTTGGATCTCCCACCCTCCCATTTGGGCTGCATGGCAATCAGGGTTGCTATGTTCTGAAGAGAGTGTGAACTGTCAGCTGGTCCCACAGCTGGCTTCTCCCGTTCCTAACTGCTTCTTGGCAGGTGGGCTTCTTTATGGATGGACTCCCCACCCCCAAGAAATGAGCAGAGACATATTGATGGACTGAGAAGTGTTTGGAGAACTCCACGCCCCACTCCCAGATCATTGGACTACCAGTCTCGCAGATTTCTTAATTGAATCAAGAAAACAGGAGCTCATTCTACAGGGATGTTCCCAGTCTCCTTTGCCTTGCAATCTGCGCTATTGAAGCCAAAGATTGTTCATACTCCTTGCTTTTCTTAAACCCACTGTAGGCAAATTATACAGATTTAGTAAAAGGGGCTCATAGCAGTTAGGTGCCAGTTAGCTGGGGAGATTTGGGGAAGACGTTTGGGGAAGAGGTATTTCCAGGTCCTCTTCAATTCTCTTCTTACATTGAAAATAAGACATGATGGTAGCAGAAGCTGGGTCACCCACATAGTGACTACAAGGAGAACAGGCCCAAGAGAAGCTAGACAATGCTCTGACTGGCCAGACTGCAGACTGCAGTCCTGCAGCTATCTACAGCCTGCTTGCGTGCAGTCTTGCTATGAATGGCAGTGAAACCTCTTTGTTTAAGCTGCTTTCCTTGGAACTCTTGCAGCTGAAAGTGCTCCTAGCTAAGGGATCCACCACAGCAAACTGCCCGCCAACTTCAGACAGGGAAGTGAAACCCTGGCTTCATTCCCATTATACCCTGAGACAAGAAGACAGTATACTGGCTACTACTACAGAAAATGAGCACACACACACACACACCCCACCATGTACTTGGTATATTACTAGTTTGCTCTTACCATCAAAGCTATGGTGGACACCTTATCTGTGCTGGCACAGAGGGATTGCGGATGCAATTTCAATCCAGAGTGAAAGCTGTGGGGCAGATGTGATTTCAGATAGTCTATGCCACACTTGGTTCTTCTGATCAACACACACCTGTCTCCATCTATGAGCTTAGGAGGCAGTAAAGCACAATCCAGCTACACCTGTGCATCTTGTCATGTGGCTGGCTCGTGGTGATCACACTCTTCTTCCCCATGGACTACCCAGGGGAAGCCAGGATAAAAGCAGAGGTTAGGAAAACCTTGCAGGCCACTTAGAAAGCTGGGATGTCAGACAGATCACTCTGACTTCTGTTCAGGGCATCACTGGTGAACATGGCCAGAATATGCTCTGCCTTCTCTTCTTGCTTTGTTATGAAATCAGACTTGCCTGCTCCTGATGAACGCTCTCCTCACGTTTAATACTGCTTTAGTATATTTTAACAAGGCTGGGTGATTTTGTGGGCTGGGTGAGCTGGCTGCCTCTCTTGGCCTATTACCTCTTCATACTTGAAAATTATAGAGGAAATAGATGGCTATTATACAATCCTCAAATAGTAGAAAAAAGTCATCCTGAGTGAGGTAATCCAGAAAGATAAATATGGTATGTATCCACTTATATGTGGATATTAGCTGTTAAGTAAATAATAGCTAAGCTACACTCTGTAGACCCAGAGAGTCGAGGTTAGAGATAGAGACTGAGGGAGGCGTATGGATTTCCCTGGGAGGGGGAAATAGAATAGACGTTATGGGTAGACTGGGGGGTAGGGAGAATGGGAAGGTCAGGTGGGGAGGGTGAGGGAATGTGGGGGCACACAGCTAGACTTGAATGGTGGTATGGGAATCCAGTACAGTGGAAGCTTCCAAAAATACATGAAGGTGATCCTAATGAAGTCTTCAAATAATGGGGGAGACAGAGTCCCAACTGGCCATCTCTTGTCACCAAACAAAGCTTCCACTACTAGGTCTGGGTTACATCCAATTGATTTGTTGGCCCAAGAGGTCCCATGAAAATCCCAAAACAACCCAGGCTATTGCCAAGACAGTAGGTGTAGCTCCAAAAACTGACAACAAAGCCCCATGGCTGAAGACAACACCCACACAACTCATTGAACATTAAGAGGTCAAGCTGGTGTCTACATAGAACCTTCACCCTCATGTTCTAGTGTCTTTAGTGTGGGAGGTACTCTGCAGGCTACCGAAAGGGAAATATAAGCAACAACCCAGCCAGCCACTTTTGATTTACAATCTTTTCCGCCTGCAAAATATGCTAGGGCAATGGCGGCACAAAACTTGTGGGAGTAACCAACCAATGTCTGATTTGACTTAAGGTCTACTCAGTGAAATGGAACCCATACCCTACTCGCTTGGGTGACCAAGAACCAGAGACTACATAGCTCAGAGAGATCGAGAGTAAAATCAAATACTACAGTCTTTGAAAGTTACAGAGACAAAATGACTCCAAATGATATTCTGCTATACTCATGGATCAGTGCCTTAGTCAGCCGTCATCAGAGACACTGCCTCTTGCAGCAGATGAGAACAAATACAGAGAACCACAGAAGACATTATGCAGAGACAGACAGAGACAGAGAGACAGATATACCTTGGGACATTCAGCCGTAAATGGGATCTCCATCAAGTCCCTCCCTTCAGAGCTCAGGTAGCCCTGCAGAAGAGGAGGCATAAAGAGTCTAAGAGCCAGAGGGGATGGAGGACATCAGGGAAACATGGCCTTCTAAACCAACTGAGCAAAGTTCATATGAACTCAGAGACTGAAGCAGCAAACACAGGGTCTGCACAGTTCTGCACCAGGTCCTCTGCATATATATACCATGGCTTCAAGTTTGGTGTTTTCTGCCTGGGTGTGTGAATGAGTGGGTCTTTGATTCTTGTGCCTTCTTTTGGGCTCTTTTCTTTCTGTTGGTTTGCCTTGTCCAACTTTGATGTGACGGTCTTTGTTTTATTCTACTATATTTCACCTTGTTAGGTTTGGTTGTTATCTCTTAGAAGCCTGCTCCTTTCTAATGAGAGACAGAAAAGGAGTGAACCCAGATGGGGTGGGAGGCGGATAGGAACTGGGAAGAGCAGAGGGAGGGGAAACTGTAATCAGGATATAGTGTCTGAGAAAAGAATCTATTTTCAATAACAGGGGAAAAGTAACCTAACATTAGGGGGGAAAGTATATAAAATAAAGCTGCAAATTCTGTTTTGATACTGCAAACTCTACACCATAATCCTTCCACCCCTCCATCCCTCCACCCCCCACCAACTCAGAGGAATGGCATTGCTTGAGAGATCTGAGAGCACCTGCCAAGGCTTTCCAATATAGTAACATGTTTAAAGAACATGTGCAAATGCACCCACCTATTTGCCAATGCATGTTTTATTTTAAATATAAAAGACAGGATTATATGCACTGTTCTATCAATTGCTTCTTATCTCCTAATAATTCATGATCTTGAATGTGACACATCATTTTCAGCATATCCCTAGTGAGGGAGACTGTGATAGATGCCATACAATTTTCAATGTGCTGCTGCTTGTGTTGGAAAGTTTGTTCTAAGCAGTGCCAGCGTGCAAGCCTCCACCTGGTAGCATTTGGCGAATGTGGCAGAATGTATTACGCACATATAAAGGATAAATAAATATCTTCTTAATTTTTCAGATAGTTGTAGATTCACATGCAATTGTTTCAAATCATGTATTATCCATATGCTCTTTACCCAGATTCTCCCATTGGTAAAATCTGACAAATACTGAAGACACCATAGAAGGCCAGCAGCTATCTACTGTCTGCTTACTTGCAGTCCTGTTGTGAATGACAGAGTAGAAATGATATTTCCAGGCTGCAAGAACCACTGCTGTGGCCTTTGAGTGGCCCTCATCCATTTCTCTGCTCAAATCCCTCTTTCTATAATTTTTTCATTTTAAGAAGCATTATGCAGTGTACAGTTTGGGGGACTGACTATTATTTAGTCCAGTTGCTCTCTGTGTCAATAGTTTGCTACTTTTACTGGGGAGAATCATGGTCCATGGTGTGGATGCAGCCATTTGCTCAACTGTTTGCCTCAGGAAAACATGTAGGTTTTTTCCATTGTTTTCTGATATATATATAAATATATATGTACATATATATATATATACATATATATATAATTATGCTTTTGTTTTTTACACTTATATGTGGATATAGGTCTCTATATAAATGATGAGTCTTCAGTTTTTCTGGGATAACGATTTTTATTTATATTGGTAATTTCAGGTTCAATTTTTATTTTGTTTTTTGAGACAGGGTCTCACATGTAGCCCTGGATGGCCTGGAACTCACTATGTAGACCAGGCTGGCCTTGAACTCACAGAGATCCACTTTCCGTAGCTTCCTGATTGCTGGGTTTAAACCATGTGCCACTGTGCCTGGTCCCCTTAATTTCATAAAGCAACTGTCAAACTGTTCTCCAGAGTTGCTTAACCATTTCCCAGCCTGACTGGCAATATATGAGCAACCCTGCCTTTCCACAACCTTGTCTGCGTTTGTCAGTGTCCCGTTTAGCTGCGATTCCTCTCTGGGGGTTCATTTATATTTTCCTCACGGCTCTTGCTGTGATTTGGATCTTCCCTGACAAGGCCCATGTGTTGAAGATTGGCAGCTATGATGACATCGGGCGGTAGTGGAACCTCTTAGGGCCTGGGACACAGGAGAAGGAAGTTGAACAGTTTCCAGTTTGGAAACCTTAGCTTGTTTTTATACTTCTCAAATGCTGAACACAATCAGTGTTAGGTTTGTTCTAGTCATCAAGCCAAATATAGTGAAACCAGGAGGAAAGGAAAGTTGTTGCATTTAACCTCTCCTTGCTTTCCTTCTTTCTTATTTTCTTTCTTTCCCTCCCTCCCTCCCTCCCTCCCTCCCTCCCTCCCTCCCTCCCTCCCTCCCTCCTTCCCTCCCTCCTTCCCTTCCTTCCTTTCTCTTTTGAGGTTTGGAGACAGGGTTTCTCTGTGTGTCCCTGGCAGTCCTGGAACTCACTCTGCAGACCAGGCTGGCCTTGAACTCATAGAGATCTGCCTTCCTCTGCCTCCTGAATGCTGAGATCAAAGGCATGTGCCCAGCTATCTATTCTTTTTCTTACTGAATTCTTTGCTTCCTCATGTCCCAAGGCTTACTGTTCCCTTTCTGTTTGGATAAATTCTTCCAGCCATTCTTGTAGTGTGGTACTGGGCAACAGAGTCTCCTATTTTTCCTTCATTTGAGAATGAGGCTAAGAAGGATGGCTACACTGGGTACTATTGGGTACCAGATTTTTGACTTGACAAATTTTTACTTTCAAGGTTTGAAAAACACTGTGCCAACTCTCTGGCACATAATTCTGAAGAAAAATCTGCTGTCATTGAAGGGCAATTTCTCTCTTGCTGCATTTAGGAGTTTTCCTTTGTCTTCATATTTCATAAATTTAATTTCAATGTGTCTTGGAATGGATTTATCTGATTTTATTCTGCTTACTGTTTACTCAATGTCTTGAACCTACAAACTGACATCACTTCAAATATTGGAATTGTACAACTTTTACCCCATTTCAGTATTTTTCTAGATGAATATTTTTCTCTTTTCCTTTTGGAAACTTCCTAAAATTTTTTTTGGGGGGAGGTTTTCGAGACAGGGTTTCTCTGTGTAGCTTTGGAGCCTATCCTGGCACTTGTTCTGTAGACCAGGCTGGCCTCAAACTCACAGAGGTCTGCCTGCCTCTGCTTCCCGAGTTCTGGGATTAAAGGCACATGCCACCAACACCCGGCCTTCCTAAAATTTATTCCTATAAAAAAGAGTTTAAATGGAGTTACCATACAGTGGAAGAGACATAGGTTACATTTTGGGGGGACTGTTTGCCAAAAGGGACAAATAGACCCCATCCAAACATTACAGGTTATTACTGAAGCTATTGGTTACCCTCCACACAACCTGACAGTGAGATCCTATTGCTGAAGAAAATAACACACACTTCTGTCAGAGAACAAGGGAAATTAAGCTGATGCTCAACTGGAAGCTTCACCCCTGCTGATTCGAATTCATCGTGCTGGAAGGTGCTGTACACGCACAGAGGAGAAAAGCAATCCTCAACCTCACCCAGCTAGGACCTTGTGAGTTTTAATAGTGACCTGCCTGCAAAAGATGCCCATTGGTGTGATAGTGGCCTAAATAGTATAGGAGCAACCCACCACTTTTTGATGGAATTTAAGGTCTGTTCCATGAGATGGAACCCACCCCCGATATTATTAATGAGGCCAATGGCATGAAATTAGATAGGTCATGGGCCCAGGGGAAAACCTACTACTTTTATTCTGCTAAATGAACGTAGCAATAAAACAACTCCTAATCACATATCGCTATACCCAGTGATCAGTGCGTCACTCAGCCCTCACCAGGGAAGTTGCTGGTAATTAACAGAGACTCACAGTGAACAATGTGCAAATAGTGGAACACCTACCTGTAATGATTCAGAATTACGGGGTGTCTTTACCACACACCTCCCCTTAAGGTTCAGGGATCTCAATGAAAGAGGAGGTGAAGGATTGTTAGAGCCAGAGATGGTGGATGACTCTAAGGAAACTTGTCTTCCAGATACAATGGGGGTGCTGCACATATGAATTCACAAAGACTCACAGCATGCACAAGACTGCACAAGTTCAAGCCAGACAGGATCCCAGCACTGAGGAGGGGAAGTGAGCACAAATTCCCATTCCTAATCTGGAAGCTATTTGTAATTGTTAGCTTCTAGAAGACGGAACA
Source organism: Cricetulus griseus (assembly GCF_003668045.3). Classification (NCBI taxonomy): domain Eukaryota; kingdom Metazoa; phylum Chordata; class Mammalia; order Rodentia; family Cricetidae; genus Cricetulus; species Cricetulus griseus. Next base: position 26,674,391 of record NC_048601.1, on the reverse strand, counting down.
TTAGTTTTCTTCCGTGGAATGACACTGTGTATAACAACAGCACTCCCAGACAGGTCCCGTACTCAAGAGTAGTTGGCCAACACAAATCAGACTCCATTTTTTGTTTGTTTTTTTTCATTTTTTGTTTTGTGCTTTGGTTTTTTTTTTTTTTTTTTTTTTTTTTTTTTTTTTAGACACGGTTTCTTTGTAGCTTTGGAGCCTATTCTGGAACTCACTCTGTAGACCAGGCTGGCCTTGAACTCACAGAGATCCGCCTGCCTCTGCCTCTGCCTCCTGAGTGTTGGGATTTAAAGGTGCAAGCCACCACCACCCATGGCCCAGACTCCATTTTTTGTTTGTCTCTTTTGTGTGTATCTTTGTTGTTGTTGTCTGAGATTTTGTTTTTTAAGAACAAGAGAAAAAATGAAGTTGTGTGAGTAGGAAGGTCAGGAGGGGGGGTGGAAATCTGGGAGCAGCTGGGGAGGGGAAAAGAATACTATCAAAATATATTGTATGAATTCCCTAAAAATTTAAAATTAGAAATTCAAAATAATTTAAAATTTATTTTATTAATTCTTGGAGTGTTTCATACATGAATACAATGTATTACAATTCTAGTCACTGACACTCCTCCCCCAACCCCTCCCAGATCCACCAATCCTTCTCCAACTTTACACTGTTTTTTTTTTTTTTTTATAACCCACCAGAACAGGTTATCCTGTTGTATTCTCATGGTTGTGGGGTCATTCACTGGAGAATGGTCAGCTTAGCAAAAGCTTAAAGAAATACTCTTTACTCCAGCTGCCTCCAACTATCAACAGCTGCTCAGTTACAGGTAGGAGCTCCGGAGCTTTCCTCTCTTCCATACAGAAACGTTGACTGGCTTCATCCAGCACAGGTCTTGTTCAGGCAGTCACAGCTGCTGTGAGTTCATGAGTGCTGTGGTCCTGTCATGTACAGAAGAGAGTATTTTACCCTGGTCCTCCCCAATTCCTAGTTCTTACCTTTCTGTTTTTGATGGTCCCTGAGCTTTGGAATAAGGGAATGTGAGACAGATGTCCCATTTGTGGTTGAGCACACCACACTTATTTTCTATGCTTTATGTAGTTATGAGTTTCTGTGTTAACCATCATCTACTGCACAATGATGTTTTTCTTTTTCCCCAATGAGATCTGAGAGCTGCATGAATTTATGAGTATACAGATTTAGAGGGTAGTTTGATATATGTCAATTTAGCAAATAATAATAGTAGGTTCATGATGGGGAATGTACTGTTTGGCCAATGAGACAGCAAGTTAGATGGGACTAGGAGTCAAAGAGGATTCTGGGAAATGTAGTAGAGAAGTGGTGATCCAGGCAGGAAGTGACATAGCAAGGAGACTCATATTTAAGCGAAGGAGAAACAGGAAGGGTCCCTTTTTCCGCTCTTCCTCCAGCGGCAGCAGGATGTGAGCCACCGGCAAGGAGGGACGCCAATAAGGCATCCGATAAGTCTTATAACATATATAGATTTATGATAATTAAGACTGAGCTAGCAGATGAGAAGTCCTAGTCATTGGCCAAGCAGCTTTGAACCTAATACAAGTTCCTGTGTATTCATTTGGGCCTAACTCCGGCGGGCGGCTGACGTAAAGCTCACACGTGGCGGTGGGGCTCAGGCGGCTTTTGCCGGAAAGATTTATCATAACAGGTTCATTCCTAGGGCCTATGAGCTCCCCAGGCAAGGATTCTTGGCCAGACTTACATTAGCAGGCATGTGTTTCTCCCTGTGGAATAGTCCTTCAATTAAATCAAAAGGTGATCAATTACCTTTATAACATTTGTGTCAATATTGCACCCATGGACATATATTGCCATATGGGGCATCACTGTAGCACAGATTTATAGCTGAGTAAGACTGCTGATAGCTTTCTCCCTATGTAGACTTGCCAGCCTACATAGAACCTTCCCAGTAACCATGAAAGCTATCCAGCATGGAGGAAGCTTCTTGATCAATACCAGTCTGATTCTCCTTATCCACTGACCAAAGTGTAAGTGTCTTCAGCAACAGGATCCTGTCATCAAGTTCTAGTAAGCAGCCAAGGGCCATGGCAATAGTGTGTATTGCTTTGGGAGGCTCTGGAACACCTCTGACCAACAACTCCAACAAACACTGAGGTTTTTATTTGGCAACCCAATGTTTTCTATGGGGAGCATCATTTCTTTGTAGGGTAATACTAGTTAAACTACGTTATATGAATTATATGAATACACACACACACACACACACACACACACACACACACACACACACACACGAGGAGAGGGTAACTTAGAAAATAGGGTTCCATATGGATTTTTCAGACATTCTTAATGTTAGTTGCCCCCCCACTTCTCTGCCCTACCCCCATCCCTCTCAACTTCAACTTCCCTCTCCATTATTTCCCCTTCATATCACCCATGTTCTCCTATCCTCCTCCTCCAATGCCTCCTCTATACCCATAACACCCCCTCTCTACTTTCTTGGCTTCTGTAGGTACGCCAAGTTAAACACAGACATCTAAAGATTCAGCGCTAAGTAAGACCCACATATGAAAGGCAGCATGCAATGTGTGTCTTTCTGGGTCTGGGTTACCTCACTTGGTATGTTTTTCAGTTTGTCAGTTTGCCTGAATTTTTTCATTTTTCTTTATGGTTAAATAAAATTCTACGTTTTAATTAGCCATTTACCAATTGATGGACACCTAGGCGGTTTCTGTGTCCTAGCTATTGTGGATAGAGCAGCTCTGGGCGTGAATGAGCATGCATTTCTGTATATGGGTATGTGGTAAGGAGTGGTCTGGAAGGTGGCTGTACCGGTTTTCAACCTTACCAACAGTGACAAAGGTTCTGCTTCCCCCACACCCTCAGCAGCATCTGTTGTCACTTATTCCCTTAGTCTTAACCTTTCTGACTTGAGTGAAGCCTCAACGTAGTTTTAATTTGTATTCTTTATGTTAACGATGATGAACACTCTCTGAAATATGTCTTAGCCATTCGTATTTCTTTTGAGAACTCTGTTCAGGTTCATAGTCAATTTTTAATTGAGTTGTCTTTTTTGTCTTGACATTTAGGGATTTTTGTTTTTGTTTTTGTTTTTGTTTTTCTTTTTGGAGTTCTTTGTATATTTTAGACACCAATTTTCTGTCAGATATATAGCCGGCAAAGATTTTTTTCCCTCCATTCTGTTAGGTACTTCTATAGTCAGTTAAGAGATTCCTCTGTGTAATGAGAGCTTTCTTTGTCCCAGCAGGTCCTGAGGCCCTTGTTAGCCGGAAATGAACACACAGATGCTATATTAGTTATGAAACAGTTGACCGATGACTTGGGCTTCTTATTGGCTAGCTCTATCTTAATTATTAACCCATAACTACTAATCTAGGCATTTCTCATGGCCTTATCTTACCAGAAAATGCCTGATGTATCCTATCTCCTGCTCTCCACATGGCGACTGACTCTAGCGGGCTCTCCTGCCTACCTTTAGCAGACTTCTCCTCCTCTCCTAGTCCCCCATTGGCCCAACAGTATTTTATTCATCAACCAATAAGAGAAACATATACAAAAGGACTTTCCCCCATCAGTTCTGTGGTAAGGAAACTTTTTAATTTCATGAGGTCTCACATGTTGATAGGTTGCTGGTTCTGTGTGACTGAAGTCACACTCACAAAGTCATTACCCGAGCCTTAATCATTTTCATCATGTCTTACTAACATCTACTTTTTATTTTATATGTGTCAATGTTCCCTTCTTGTGTGTATGTGTACTGTGAACATGTAGTGCTCACAGAGGCCAGAAGAGGACCTCAGATCCCCCAGAATTGAAGTTATAGATGATGTGAGCCACCATGTGGGTGCTGGGACCAGAATCCAGGATCTTTGGAAGAGCAGCCAGTGCTCTGAACTGCTGAGCCATCTCCTCAGCCTCCAGTAAGTCTTATGTTTGTCATTAATATATAGGAGGGCTACTGATTTGGGCATATTAGGTTTGTAAACTGACATTTTGATTAAAATGTTTATCAGCTCTAGCAGTTTCTGGTTGGAGTCTTCAGGGTCTGTCATATGTAGGATCATCCTATCTGCAAATAGGGATTCTTTGACCACCTTTCCTGCTTATATCCTTTTATCTCCTCTTGTTTTATTGATGTACCTGGGACTCCAAACACTATAGTGAATAGGAGTGGTGAAAGTGGATACCCTTGTCTCATTTCGACCTTTTCTCCATTTAATATGATGGAAGCCATATGTTTTTCATGAATACTTTTTATTATACTGAGATGTGTCCCTTCCACCCATCATCTCTCTTTTATCGTACAGGAATATCTGATTTCTGTTAAAGGGCTTTCTTTGCATCAATCGAAATGATCACATGACTTTTGTCCTTGAGTCCATTTATGTGGTAAATTGTGATTATTAGCTTATTTATGTCGAACCATTCCTGCGTCCCTGGAATGAAGCCAACTTGATCACGGTGAATGGTATTTTGGATGTGTTCTTGAATTCAATTTGCAAGTATTCTATTGAGAAATTTGTATCCATGTTCATAAACCTATCCACAAAGTGCCATCTGGGATCCCTCTTTGACTCCATGTCCTGTGCCTCCCACACCAGCTTACTCTGTGTCAGCCACACAGGCTGGCTGTAGCAGCATCTTCACTGCAGAATGCTTGAACTTCCCATGTTTTCTGACTGAGATTCATTTTCCTTTTCATCCACAGAATTTGCTTTTCCCATAGTATCTCTGAACTGACTCAGAGGCCCCCCTAATTACTCTGTTTAAAACCTCAAACCTCCTTCAACGCTGGCTTGTTCACTCTCTGCTATGTGTCTAAAACTCTGGCTACCATTGACAGCGTGTATTTATTTGTTGATGTCAATTATTGTCTCATTTCCCTACAGGATATATATTCATGAAGGTGAGGAATTTTTCTCTATTCACTGCTGTATCTCCAATACCTTGAACAGTGCCAAGGATATGGTAAGTCCTCCCTCCCAAAAAAATCCAAATAAATTAAACTTTTTATATGGTTACATTGCCCAAAGCTGCCAAGTCTGTTTTATTTTTTCTGGTAGTTATTCTTAAATTTGGAGTTCAAATGGTTGCATTATTTTTGCTTTCAAGAAATCTACTGAGCAGCTGTATTTACTTCTACTAGAAATGATGCCACTATCTTGCCAGCCGTCCATGTTTCTTCTTTGCGACTTCCTCCCATGCTGCAGTGATCTGGGTCCGGGATTTAAATTTCCTCCCTCCTTCATTCACATCTCCTTTCATTCAACCAATATTTACAGAATATATACTGACTTTCTGGGCTGTTTCAGCATTAAAATCGACTTAAATGCTGTGTGTTACACAGTGGTACCCAGGCATCACCGTCATAGCTGAATTTGCTCGTCTTCAATAAGAAGGTGACTACAGACAGCGTTCGGACCATATTCGTAAAACAGAACTGGCCCACAACTGGAAGCAACCAGCTGTGTCCACACGGGACACAGAACTTCTATTGTAAGCAACCCACGCTGTAAGTCCTCTAGGAAGCCAGCCTTCCATCTCTAGGAAGGAGCATAATAACCTGTGTGATAATTGACCCCAAACAGCTGACCTTGATCAATAACTGACAAATTCTCTAACCCCTTCTTCACATCCTACTTAGGAGTAACCAGAAAAAAGCCTAACCCCCTGCCCTCCCCCCACCCCCCACCGTGTTTCTAGCCAGCTGCCTCCAGTCTCCCCAGGGCACAAGGAAGTCGCCCTGCTGTCTACTATAAAGATGTCACCCACCCCACCCTGCCTGCCTCAAAGTCCCTGCAATGCACAGATGACGGTGGTGGCATCTCCTATGTTGCACCAAACTCTTCAGCAAAGAGGATTTTCTTTCTTACTTAGTTGCTCTTTGTTCAATTTCCACACCATGTGTTTGTGAGTCTGTGTGTGTCACCTTATCTCCAGCTCACGGCTTTCTGCACAGCAGACAAATGCTCTACTGCTGAGCCCAATGTGTGTAGCTTTTGTCTCTAAGAATAGCTGAATTAACTGAGCAGAGGTGAAGATGGATGAAGCTACAGATATTGGTGGTTGTTGGATCTGGTGATGGTACATGGAAGTTCATTTTATCCCTCTTTTTCCTATCTGTATGTCTGATTCCCCCCCCCCAATTAATAAGTATTAAAAAATCACATTTCTCTTACACTGCATTTTCTGTTGGGAGGCACTTTTTCTCATTGCTGCAACTGATTCACTTCTTCAGTGGAAAGCCAGGGGCAGAACATGTCTTGTGTTGGTCTGCTTTGGGAACCAGGGCAGTGAACTGGATAGGAAATGTTGCTGTTAGGAGCGAGTGGGTAACTGGCAGGGAAGCCAGACTCTAGTGGCCTCTGCTCATTGACACCATGGCCTATGGAAAGCTCTCTTTTTGTTTAATTAGATTTGCCTGCCTTTCCCAAATTGCAGGCAACAAATGAGCTGCTTTAATAATTTGAAACAATGATTTTATTTAAAAAGAGATGGAAATATATAATTAGATATAGAGCATGTACCCAGAATGCATGAAACTCTGGGTTTGATCCTCAACATGGCAATGAATGCATAAATGAATAAAATTCAAAGGACACTTTGCAGTTCAAACTGAGAAACAATGGAACACTTGATGGTTAAGCAAGTTATCACCCATGCTCCTGGCAGAACGAGTGTCCCTCTGATTAGCGTGGTGAGCTAGCATAGGAGGTACCTATGGGTGTCTGCTGGGACACATGGTGATGGGGAATGCCCATTAATTTATCTCCGTTTGGGCCTATAATCTTCTTGACCTCAGGGTCTCTCCTTGTTCCTGCTCTATCCCATTTTTCTTCTTCTGAAATGACCAAAAGAAATACAACTCACCATTTAGGTGAGAGAGAAAAAATTCATCTCCCCATCAGAAAAATCAATTAGGCAATGGAGAATTTTATTAGTCAATCATGTAAAAGTAATTAAAAATATTGATTGATAGGGTGGCTGTAGCTGAGAGCTGCTGCTGTTCCAGCAGTGGATGGGTAGACAGACATGGACCACTGGGGAGGGATTGAGAATAAGGGCTTTTAAATCATTCCCCAGTGTGTCTATTCCAAGGTCAAGTGGGGACACGTGAGACGAGGGACTCGGCTGATTCTGGAGCCTCATTCTTGTGTGAAAAGTGAGTCCTGGACACATAGGGTCCTCGTGTGGATTGAATGAGTCAGTGCGCGCAGTGAGCAGCTCAGTGACTGCCCATGGCAGTGTGGCTATGCTCCAAGAGGGATGGGGACTCTGGCTTCCAGGTCTAGCTTTGCCTGAGGCCTTGGGCTGAGTGGAATAGAAGGCCTCTTGGGCCCTGTGTCCCTCAGCATAGGGACTCTCCCCGGTGAAAGTCTGACATCAAAGGAATGACTTTGTAGCTTTGCTTTGCAGTCACTCAGCATGGGATCAGAAAAGAAAAAATAGCCCCAGAATACAGATGTTGTACTTCTTGCTGGTAAGAACTGTGTCCTACGAAGCTTAGCAATTTCATCAACAAAGTGGATTTTGCTTCTGAAACTGTACATTGGGCTGGCTGTTGTGGGAACCAGTTGTTTCTGCTTTATCTACACTAATAGATTGGGGAACACATTTTTTTTTTTCTGTTCCTCTCCAGGAACCCTGGGCTTCCTTATAGCATAGTGGCTAGATACCAAGGATGGACCTTTTGAATAAGAGAGATCCAGGCAGAAAATGAAAATCTTTATCTAGCGTAGTTTCTGATTCCATTGAGTATTGCTTCCTTCCACAGATTTCTGGTAATTCAAACAGCAACAAGGACTCTACCCCACCTGTTAGCCTCTGGTGTTCACGGCACCCCGCTATGGCTGCATAGTTCACCATTGACTTGCTACTGGCTGATTCGCTGTGTCCATTACTTTTTATATTTGTGACCCAATACTAGTAGAACTACTTAAGGAATGCATATTTTGGCCTGTGGTTTCAGCCCATGGTCACAGGGAGGCAGAATATCATGGTGACAGAAGCATGTGGCAGAGGCTCCTCATGGCAGATAGGAAGTTGAGATAGGGAGGGCCTAGGGACAATATATTCCTAAAGACCCATGCCCAATGACCTACCTATTTCTTCTTACCCACACTCTGAGTGTGGCTAGAACTAGATCTGTTCTGCCCAGGAGGAGTGTAGGTGCTTATGGCCTACTGCTTCTGAATTCTAAACCTTAATGGAGCCAGGTACCCAGATACTCAGATCTGTGCTCCATGAGACTGAACTCCTGCCACCAAACCCAGCAGGACTCAGGCCCACAGTCAGGCATAAGGGAACAAGTACTTCCCCACCCTTGGGTCCAAGTTCTGAGTTGGGACCTCCCTAACACAGAGGTTTTGAAAGAAAAAGCTGATGCCCCAAGAAGGTAGGCCTCTGAGGGGTATGTGGGGGCTGTCCAGGAAGTGTCTGCTATCACCCACTCACTCTGTCCCTTTAGCTGAACATCTTCAGGAGGGGATCCTTATTTGAGTGACTTCAGTTCCTGTGGTGGTTTGAATTAGAATGGCCCCAATAGGCTCACATGTTTGAATACTTGGACCCCAGTTGGTGGAACTGTTTGGGAAGGAGCAGCCTTACTGGAGGAGGTGTGCCACTGAGGGTGGCCTTTGATGTCTCAAGAGCCCATGCAATTCCAGTTAGCTATCTTTGTCTCATACTTGTGGATGGGGATGTAAGCTCTCTCTGCTGATCCAGTGCCTGCCTGGCTGCCTGCTTCCATGTTCCCTGTCATGGTGGTCATGGACTAACCCTCTGGATCTGTAAGCCCCAATAAACTCTTTCTTCTAGAAGTGCCTTGGTCACAGTGTTTCATCACAATAGAAAAGTAGCTAAGACAGTCCCTTAGAGACCCGGGACAGACACACACAATCCAGACCCAGGATACATCTGCTCCTTTCTTCCTGGGGCTCCTGTATCTCCAGTTCAGTCATCATGGCCCTAAATGCTCCCATATTGAGAGGTTCTGTGCTTGCTTTCTGGTATAATTTTTTTTTTCCCAAAGTCACCTCCAGGGTTGCTAGCAGGCTGTTCATGCTCCATAAAACTTGCTATTTGTTTAGACTAGCTGACATTTCCACAGTCTTTTATTAAAGAAAATATCCTGGGGAGAAGGCAGGATGTTTGCACAGAGCTTATGCCCTCTGCCTCTGGCCCCCAGTGCTCTAGCGCAGGTGAGAGGGAGCAGAGACTTGAGCAGAGACCCGTCGTAGCATGGAGAGCCTGTACACCCTGGGATGTGGCTTCTTTGTTCTTTTGTCCTGAAAAGGAGGGTGGGCAACCACACTGCTACACCAGATGCAGAGACTGGGAAGCCCCAACCCCAGGTGCAGGAATCCTCCAGGTATCTGTTTGGCCAGGAACTAGTTCATGAGGGGCAAGGCAGAGGGTAAGTTGAGACCTGCTCCCAGTCCCCTCCTAGAGCTTTGGCTCCAAAGCAGAGGTGTAGGATTCCTGGGCTGAGCAGCAGCTCTGTGGCTAGGCTGGGTGTTAGTCTGTGTTGGACACTGGTGTTCTGCACTTTTTCCTCCTCTTCAGGTGTTTGTATCAGCTTCTTCACCTTGACAGCCAGTGAGGAGTGTGGTTGTGGATAGATGCCATTTTGAACTGACAATCTTAGCTGCTGTTTGGGATCCATGTTAGCTACATCCTTTGTCAAATATCTTTGGCCAGACTCACTTGAGATATTCTTTCTCTGTCCTCCCATGGGCTCTTCTCACACCCATTACCTTTTCAGGGGTTTTTCACAGGTGGGTGGACTGCTTGCCTTCCTTGGCCATCATATGCACTCTGAAGAAGGGCAACTGTGTTCACTTCCCTTGGCCCTTGTTGTGGGTGTTCACCAGAGAAGACTGCTTGGACATGGGTTTGAGTCAATAGAAAGTCTTTATTAGTTGACTGGTGACTACACTGGGTGTTCAGGATCCCAGTGTAGCCTCAGGCCCTTCTTGGGGTGAGCTTTTAAGCACAAAAACATGTTCTGGGTTGACTTAATTCAGTTAACAACAACAGTTAGCCAGAAAGCAGGACTATAGAAGCCAAAAAGTAAGGTTGGTACATTTTGAGACTTTCCCAGAACTATGGATTTTGATGGGTTAAGCCTTTGTTTTGGCAGATGGTGCTATCTATCTGCTGAGTCTTATAGCTTTAATGGTACTTCCATCATGGAGTCAATTGTGCTAAGGGTCTTGGGCCCTATTACTTTCCCCACTGGTCTTAGGGCCATTCGTTGACAGCTAGATCAGCAGCCTAGCAGTGAAGGACATCGATTTGTAGGGGAAGCCAAATAGCCTCTAGGAAGATTTTTTAATGTCTCTTTTTCCCAGATGTGGGAAGTCCTCTTTCTCTATAAATCACACAGTGGGCAAAGCTGGCAGTAACAGTATACCAAGTGAGAGCCCGTGTATATGGTGGTGGACTTTCCTTTTCCCTACCTGAGAGCCTGGGTCAGATCATTCAGCTCTGCTCTCTTTGTTGAGGTACCTGGCTTAGACCCAAATCAGTTCAGTTAAAGTAACCACTTCTGCGGCTCCCTCGTAGCTGGTGTCATCTTTCATCTCCTGACAGTCATGGACGAGCACCTATGTCATCAGGCAAGAGGGTAGCCGAATTGATCGTGGTGAGTTTCTCAAACCAGACTCAAGGATCGGCCAAGAGCAGGGCCTGGTACTGGATCACACCATCATTAGACAGCCAGCATTCTGGCACTCCTCAGAGGAGGGGCTCAACTGTGTCAGGTTGTGTTGTGAGTATGAGATCTTGACCCAAATTAACTTATTTGCTTTTTTTCCATTAAACTAGCAGTAGCTGCCATAGCTCTTAGACAGGTGGCCCATCCTGTGGTTACAGGGTCTGATAGTCAGAGGGCGTTTTCATGATCCCAAAGTTTGGGTTAAAATCTCTTTTGTCTGGAAATTCTAGGGCTAGAGCAGAAGTTAGAACTGTTTTTAAAACCTCAAATGCCTTTTGTTTAGTCTCAGTAGAGATTAGGGGCTCAGTGCCATTCTTTGTGCTGGAGCCTTGCTATTTTCACAAATTCTGGCATCCAGAGGCAGCAATATCCAGCTGCACCTAGGAACTGGAACCTGTCTCTTAGTCTTTGGAGTTGGAATCTGAAGGATGGCAGCAATCCTACTCTCACACAGGCTACTTTGAGCTGGTAGCCAAGATATAGGTAGCCTTCTATAAAGCTGAGTTTCTCAGCCTACATTTTGTAGTCCAAGGGCTGTAACTCCAGCATCAGTTCTTCAGTGGTCCTTTTATAATCTGTTTTCCCAGGAAACCTCTGATGTAAGGGCTGGAAGTCTGCATTTAGTGTCTTTAAATCCTGGGGCATCCTGGCCTAGGTATGTTGCCCACTGTGACTTCCCACTGGTCTGTCCATTTAAAAGAAAAAATGTGTTGACCCACCTCTGCCAATGGAAGGCTGAGGAGTGCATCTTCCAGGTGCAAGACAGTGTGCACGAGTTTCTCTGGAAGAATCAGACTCATGAGAACTAAGAGGTCCTGGATTTCTTCACAGGCAGGAGAGGTGTATTTCAGGGTGACTGGCAGAGCACCAGGATGCCTGTCTCTCCAAGCCAGGCAAAATGGACTGAAATTTCGCTTTTTTTCAGTGTGTTTAATACATTTGGTTTCCAGAGTCACTGTGTATTGTTTAATCTGAACAGGGGAAGCTGAATTGATTAGCTGAACAATATAGGAGCTTAGTGTTGGGCCAGTTCTGGGGGGTTGGTTTCTGCCCATGTCTCTGGGAATCTTCGTTGTTAATTTGAGAGATTGTTCAATTGTATCTTTTGATTGGAGGCAGAACTTTTAGCTAGGAGATATTCCTCTGACACAGGGTAAGACACCAAAATTTTGCTGGCTGTCTGGAAGTCTAACTGCATCTCATCATCAGAGAAGGTGACAGTGGCTTTCAGTTTATGCAGAAGGTCTCATTCCAATCAGTTAGTTCTCTGTTGTTAAACATATTTGAACTGCGTCCAGCAACTGGGACCTGCTTACACTTTTATTTTTTTAACTTTTATAACTTTTGTCTAATATTTGGGGCTGATTGGGCGACAAATGAAATCTTTTAGCAGTTGTTTTTAATATTTCTAAGAAGTACCTAGTGAAAACTTCTTGAAGTCTGTTTTGTGAGTGTTGGACAGAAGGTAAAACCCATTCTGTTCAGGCTGTGTTGTCTGGTGGCAACTCCTTCTGCCCAGCCCAGGAACAGTTGTTTGTTTGTTTTTATTTTTATTTTTTGTTGTTTTGGAGAATGGTCAGTTTTATAGATCACTGGTTAAAAATGAGACATAAATCATGAAAGAGAGAAGAGTGGAACTTTCTCTTTTCCTTTAGGCTCTGCCCAGAGGAATGTTTCCCCTTTCCTGGAGCTGCTTAGGACAGAGATTATTTCCCCCTCCCTGTTGCATTCTGCTTAGATGACAGGGGCTCTGGGTTGAGAGGCTCAGCCCCTCCCCACCTCCACACAGGGACCAACCCTGACCATGAGCAGGAGTTTCAGTTCATAAACTGAAAGCAACAAAACAGGCAAGTACTCCTGTTCCCAGAGTGGGACAGGTGGAGATTTTTGTTTGTTTCCCTGAGTGACCTGGCAGAATCAAAAGGATTCAGGTCCCCAGTAGGAGGGGTAGCGGGTCCTAAGTCAGGGGGTTCTCACACCAGAGAAAGCCACTGGTCAATACAGGGAAACAGAACTGACAGAAACACATAGAAAGATACACAGAGACACATATGTGCACACAGAGAGACACAGTGTGTAAAGGCAACCAAGGATGGTCACCACACATTCACATACCTAAACAGACAGAAGGAGCCAATGATTTCTCATATGAATTCTGAACATTGGATTGGTAGCTGTGTCCAACCTCTCCCATGTGTACAAACAGAAGGCACCTTAACCTGACTTACCACTGAAGGTGACAGACCAGCAACTTTCTAATTTGTTTCCTTTGGGGATGGAGGTGTCAGACCCCTTAAAGTGTTAGGCAGTGATTGATCAAATGAAGTCCTGGGAACCTGGAACATCTCAGGTTGCTCATTTAAGAAGTCCGCTGACCACTGTACTCTTCCTTATTTCACAAAGCTCTGAGACCCCCAGGGTCTTGAAGGCTGGTCTCTTTGATCTCACTGGGGCCTCCAGAAATGTTGTGTGGTATTCATTAGAGAAGACTCCTTGGTCACTGGTTTAAGCCAATAGAAAGTCTTTATTAGCCAGCCTGCAACTACACTAGGTGTTCAGAATCCCAGTGTATCCCCAAGACTTTCTCAGGCTAGGCTTTTAATTACAAAAAACCCATATCCTGGATTGACATACTTCAGTTAACAAGAACAGTTAGCCAGAAGTGGAAATACAGAAGCTAAAAAGCAAGGTTAGTACATTTTGAGACTTTCTCAGAACTATGGACTTTGTTGGATTAGGCCTTTGTTTTAGTTTTGTCCAGTGGTTCTGTTTACAGCCTGAATGGTACTTCCATCATGGAGTCAGTTGTGCTAAGCTCTGGGGACTACTAAAGTCTGGGGCCCTGTTAGAGCCCTCATAGAAGCTCTTCTGAGGAGGATTCACTCTGTTCAGGTTCTTCCTTCCAGAATAACACCATGGAGTCACCATCACATCTTTTGGGGATTGGGTAACCAGTCCTACACAGAGGGACCTAAAGAAAACCCATGTCCTGTTACTGGTTGCTGTGCTGAGAGGACAGTCTCTTATATGGACACTCCATGGAACATGCTGTGTACCTTGAGCCTCACAGGGCAGTCAGCCAGACACTTCCATCTCTTTACAGTGACTGTCAAGCAGCAGAAACCAGGTTCTGGAATCAGGCCTGGCGAGAGGAGGGACCAGGGACACAGAAGTAGAAAAGATAACTGGACAGTCTTGAAAGGAAAGGTCAGTTCAGCATGCCCATCTTGCTTAGTCTCAGCATGAAAAACCAAAGATTGTGGCTGATTTGGCCTTGATTAAATCTCATCACAGGCCTGGCATATGCACTGAGGTAAATTGATGGGTTCAAGCAGCATCCATGCACATCTGTGTAAACACCCCTACATACTCTCCACTCTGGCTTTCGACAGCAATACACAAAGGACATCTCCATTTAATTGGCACAAGGCTTATGCTGGGACTGGCTGCTGACAGAATTTCTCAGCACCAAGTTTGGCTATGAGAGAGCTGCATGTTTCACATGGCTATAGATCTCAGAGACCAAAACTATCCAGTATTGCTCCCACCTCATTCCAGAGGGTGAGGGCTGTGGGGTGCAGCAGAGCTAAGCAGCCAACTTTGTCCTTTGATTCTCAGGTTCTTTCTGTACAGAGGAACCACAGAAGTCTCTGGAACAGGGGAGAAGCTGGGTAGGTTGCAGAGTGGCAGATCTGGAGCCCCTCTTATAGCAACACCCAACGTGCCTGGAGACTCATGTCTACCATTCTAGGTGAGGTCTGGAGAACTGTCCATGGTGGCAGGCTGAGAGCCAGGAGGAAAGAGATCCAAAGACACATACCTGGGCAGGGGTTTCCAACATGAAGTCACAGGTCCTGAACCTGAAGAGAGAGATCACTTCTTTGGATTGCCCAAGGGTGGAGCCAGAACTCTAAACAGAGAAGATGAAGATACTTCTAAGGGAAGAGGTTTTTGGAAAATCGTCAACCCTCCCCCAGAAGTACTGAGAAATCCCACCCCACACTGTGGGTACAGCTGAGGCCCATGTATCTCCTGATTAGGGCACACAGGCTGCAAGAATTTACAAGTTTGTAAGATGAACTGATTGCACAGAGCTTGACGCGGGCCCTATTTCTTCTCTGAGGTACTGTTCATGTGTGCATGGGAGTGGTAGTCCCGTTCAAGACTGCCTGGCCTTGGCCGGTCGATGGTGGTGCACACCTTTAATCCCAGCACTCAGGAGGCAGAGGCAGGCAGATCTCTGTGAGTTCGAGGCCAGCCTGGTCTACAGAGTGAGAGTTAGGATAGGCTCCAAAGCTACACAGAGAAACCCTGTCTCAAAAAAAAAAAAAAAAAGGACCACCTGGCCTCCTCACCAGGCAACTGTCTGGGATACCCCTGGCTGTGGAGCAGCCAGCTGGGGAGGGCATAGGGAAGGGAAGGTTAGGTGTCTGAAAGCTGAAGAGTTCACTCAACACTTAGTGATTTCAGTCTTGAGAGGGGCCTGTTGTGCTTCAATGGGAGTCATCCTGTTTTCTGTACCAGCCCAGCTCCACTGAGGCCCATCAGGCCCCTCCCTGAGTTGCATTTCTCCTCACTGAGCACACACTTAACATGCACACACCCCCTCCTCCCAGCCACCCCTGCCCCTATTGCCACTTGGCTTCCCCGGTACAGGATGCCTGTCACCCCTACCAAAGCAGGTCTGTCTCCTAGAGCTCAGCAGCTTTGTCAGCCCTCTGTCCTGGGGACCCTTTACTCCTGTCTACCTTCACTGGCTTTGTGCTTTTCTTTGTTCTTCCCACATTAGCCAAGTGGCAGGCTGACTCTGCCCTTTCCGTACAGACCTTCCTGAGACTTCCTGCAGCCAGAAGCCCCCATGCCTGGGGGTGGGCCCTATTTCTGCACCACTTCTTTTTTTTTCAAGATTAAAGGCAATTTTATTAGAGTTTGAGAAGAAACACCAGAGCAGGCAAGTTGTAAATCTCAGGCAGCTGCCAGGAGGAGGGAGATGGAAAGAGGAAGAAGGCCATGCATTCAAGAAAGCAGGCAGGTTCCGGAGTGGAAGTTGGAAGCAACTGCATGTTGGAAGCCGGCATGGGGAGTCAGGAGGAGTAGCTTCAGAGCATAAGTGAGGAAGCCCAAAGCATAACGGAAAGTGTGCTTAAAGAAAAGGAGATAGAATGAAAATAAGTTACTTTATTTTTAATATGCTAACAGCCAGAAAATTGGGCAGGCTCCACAGTCTTACATCTGCAAACGGCTGAGTCCATCACGTCCTTCTTGGTGGCCCTGTTCCTCTTGCCAGTCCTTTCCTGCCTTGGGCTTTCCTGGTCCCTCCTCTCCTCACTTGTCTTGTTTGCCCAGCCTCAGCTTGAAAGTCTTCCCTGGACTTTCCCTTCCACAAAGGCTTCCCTGGAGGAACAGTCCATTCTCCTGCTGCTCCTTTACATTGTGTGAGACTTTTCTAAGAGATGTGAACAATCACCTCTTCACTCTAGACAGGACACTGACAGCAGACCAAAGCCATGCTTCTACCCAAGTCCACCGTGAACCAATGAGTACACTGGAGACACGTGTATGAGTGAGGAGTTACTCACAG
Source organism: Cricetulus griseus (assembly GCF_003668045.3). Classification (NCBI taxonomy): domain Eukaryota; kingdom Metazoa; phylum Chordata; class Mammalia; order Rodentia; family Cricetidae; genus Cricetulus; species Cricetulus griseus. The sequence goes on along the minus strand of NC_048601.1, from coordinate 26,658,090 downwards.
GAGTACAAACAACTTCTCATCACTTCTCACCACAGCATGGGAAACGATTCATGAAAGTTACAGTCCTGGAGCTCTGTCTCTGTATAACTCTCAGGCAGCTCAACAGATCAGAGGGGCTCCTCTCTTCTCATCAGTCCTTATTGCTTTTGTAACCTTGAGTAAAGGAGAGACTTTGTGAATCTTGTAAGCTTCAGGGACTCTCTGAGACTTGTGTAGTTGTTAAGCCTTGATGGCCTAGAGGGTATATTTCAAGCTAGAACCATGACTCTGAAGGACCATCCCCCCAAGATGAAATGTTTCAGATTGGAGGATATCATTTTGTGGACTTGCTTGTTCTTAGTCACATACCTGTGTGCCATAGGGTTGGTACTTCACCTCATCTCACTCGGCAGGCTGGCTGATATTTGAGTGCAAGGATTCTCTGATCATGGACGCTCTTCCTTGTGCTCTACACTCAGGACATTCTTCCCATCACCAGTGCTGATGTGGCCCACCCTACTAAATCCTGGAAGCCTCATGCCCCAAGCCAGGGGCTCTGAGTGGAGAAACAACTCCTACTAAAGGCCTCTGCTCAGAATCACTTTACAAACACTCGCCTCAGGATGGCCCATCCCTGGGCCAGTTGCCCATGATACCTGGCTGTCCTCCAGCTGTGGTGAACATCTGCAGCAGCTGAGCCTGGCCTGTAGCTCTGCCACATGTGCTCTGTCTCAAACCCTCCACTAGGGACACTGGGGATGATGTGAGATTCTCACTGCAGTTTCCTGTGATGTAATTAGCTCCCAGGAGCCTCGGGAGACGGAGGTTCCTGCAGATGTGAGCGCATGAGTGTGCAACTCATCGCCAGGGACCTTGAGGCCTGCACAGAGATTACCAGGATTTACTTCGCTATTTTAAAGAGACAGTATCATGGGATGCCTCAGTGCTGTGGGAACTCCAAGGCTCGTCTTCTAGAGGCTCGACCCTACCCAGTAGCTGGAGCTCTGTAGTGTCTCAGGCACACTTTGCCCTAGAAGTGTTGTGGACAGATGCCCTGTTCTCAGAGTTGTGGTAAAACTGGAGCTTTAGGACAGAAGCCAGCAGTGCCATCAGGCTGGCACATCTGCAGTCCCAGCAGCTCCATCAGGCTGGCACAACTGCAGTCCTAGGAACCAAGCAAAAGAGGAGCCATAGCAAAGAGTCGAGAGGGAGATTTAATCGATGTGTGGATTTTAGAGAGGAACAAATGAGTCCAGTGAGCCTGGGTTCCTCTTCCAGACACTGGCACCAGCTTCCCATGAGAGGAGTAACTGGTGGGAGAGGCAAGATGTCTGCATAACGAGGCAGGCCCAGTCAAGGCGTGGTCTGGCTGATCATTGTCTCAGTTCTAACTCTGCATTGTAGTCTGAAGACGACCTTGGTTACAGAGAGAACACGTTGGTTTTCATGATTTCTAGGATCTAGGGTGCAACTTCATCACCATAAATCATTGCCCGTCTGAGTGCAGGGCACTGGTGGTCTGTCCTGAGACTCTCTGCTTTCCTGGGATCCGAGGCTATTGCTGGTTTTGGACAATGACCTTTAGGCACTGTTTGGAGATCTGGAACAAGACACTGTGAAAGCTGATGGCAAGATGTCTTAGTTACTCTTTGCGTGTAAATAGGCGAGGTGTCATTGGGGTTTGGGTCGAAATTCCTTGAGTTACTAACATGCCTGCACACAAAGGTGAAAAAGTTACCCAAAGGAAAGGGCACACGTGTGAGAAACGAGGATATACCAGGCCTTTATCCTAATTTCGGTTATTTATGGGCCCAAACGAGGAACTGAGTTTTTTAAAGGCCTTTCTAAGTATTTGATATAACAGTGTAGACTGAAATGTACAGCAAATGCTCAGGGGAGCACGGGCCACCCAGAGTGAGCTCAGAGGTGCTGCCACTGAAGAGCAAGATACAGTTCATGTGGCAAGAACAGAGGGATGGGAGGAGGCTAGAAGTCCCGCTATGGATGGGGAGAACAGGAGCTAAGGGAAAGGCAGGCAGGAGCAGCCAGGAGCAACTTCTCCTCAGTGAGATTTCTGCCCTGGTTGTCAGCCTTATCCAGAATGCTCAGTTTGTTGAAGGATCATCCCCTCTGGGTCAAGACCTTAGACACATAGGAAACCTCAATTGGATGGCCTTCTCTTTCCTGGGTGGTTAGGTCCCAAGGCCAGCGAAGCCTACCTGGAAGCAAGAGAGACAGCAACTCTGTAGACTGATCCGGCATGCTCAGGACTGGACCGTTGACATGGCTCACCTGAGAGACATGCCTTCTATCCCAGAGCTCTCCTGTCAAGGGGAGAGGGTGCCAGAGTGCAGAAGCCTCAAGGGTTCTCTGGAAGCTGGAGAGGAGCAGGTGCTGCAGTCTCTCACTATTGCCACAGGGGTTGTGCACCAGCCCTAGGGAGAGAGGTTGTCCCTATACAGTCCCTGGGTAGGGCAGAAGGGCTTCTTAGGGCTACTGAGGTTTGGCCAGGGGGCAGTACCTGTTATCATCACCTGTTTTCTTGGTCCATGCTTGGCAGGAGTGTTTATCTGCCACTATCTCTTCCAGGAAGGCCTGCATGGGAACAGATGGCAGGGCCCACATTGCATCCTCAGGTGGCCTCCATCCATTCAGTGTCTGGCAGGAAAGTCCCTCTCACTGCCTTGTGCCATAGGTGGCAGTAACCCGGTACCAGCCTGTCGCTTGTCTTGCCAAAATATCACCAGTGCTACCAGACCTCAGGGCCCCAAGAAGTCTCAGTAGCAGTGCTGCATGAAAGGATTAAAGTAACAAAGGGAAACAAACAATAAAACTCAGTGAGATGAGGCTATTTTGTCTTCCATGTCCTTGTGATGCTGACTCTGCCTTGAGCTGAGCTGGCACTTCTCAATAATGACTCCAAGGAACAGCTTGTCCTCTTACATCTAGGTAACCAAACACTGCAGTCTGCACTGGACAGGCTCTTTCTGGCCTCTGGCTGGGGCCTATGGCCAAGCCCGCTTTCTCTGACACAGTGCTTCTTCTCTGAATTGTGGCACCCTCCCAGAGCTGTTTTCCATTCTGAGTGTTTTTCTTGCTTCCCTTTCAAACTGGAAATAACCCAAGGGACGACATTGAATCTCTTAGTTACTTTTCTATTGCTGTCATGAAGAACTGTGATCAAGGCAACTGTAAATGAAGGTGTTTAATCAGGCTTACAGTTTCAGAGGGTTAAGGTCCATAGTGACCGGGCAGCATGGGAGCAAGCAGCAGATATGTTGACTGAAACAGCTGAGAGCTTCTATCTAGATCCACAAGTAGGAGGCAGAGAGAAGGCACTGGGGATGGTATGTTTTGAAACTTCAAATCTTGTCCCCAGTGACACATCTCCTCCCACAAGGCCATACCTCCTAGTTCTTTTCAAACAGTTAAAGCAACTGGGGGCCAAGCATTTAAACACATGAGTCTGTGGAGACCATTATCATTCAAACCATGTCATCAACTGCTCTGGTCTTCTGGGTGTTCTTGCCATCCAGGACAGGAACTGAGAAGGCGGCATCCCCAACTCTATGTTCTCCTCAACAAAGGTATATTTCCCTGAGGATTATACAGCCAAGGTTCCATGGAACATGACCCAGACGTCTTCTACTGGATAGCAGGTGTAATCTTGCTTTGCTTGGTGGAACTCCTTGAGGTCCAGGCGTGACTGTACATGGGGAGCTTGCTCACCTCTGGTTATGCCCTACAATACTACTAACAGTTGGCAGGAACTGTGTCCTCTCTGCTCACAGGTACGATGCCCCAGAGCTCCTGTAAAGAAGGCCTGTTCCTCCCCAGGAAGAGCAAAGACTTCAGGAAGGTCATGTCAGTTCTCTGGGAAGTGATCAGTGCCCTTTTGTTTTATACACAGTCCCCAACCTGTGGCCTCCATAATTCTTATACAGCTAATTTTCTTTGCCTCATACATATGGGCTGTGCTTTGTCTGCACTGTGCCTTCTACATGAACTGCCATTCCCTTTCACACCCATGGACATGCTCTGGCTGGACGTTCCCTGCCTTTCTGGGAGAGGGGTTGCATATATCTGTACTTTCCTTTCTCACACACACACACACACACACACACACACACACACACACACACACACACATATATATATAGAGAGAGAGAGCCTTTGAGTCTTCCAATAATATTCCTCTAGGCAGGGGCTGTGGTTTACCACACCTCTTTTAGCTCACGAAGACAAATTATGTGTTAGATTCATTTCTGTTGCTGTGGTATCTCAACAAAAATCTTCTAAAGGGAGAAATAGTTTAGTTTGCTCACAATTTCAAGTTATAGTCCATTGTTTCAAGGCAGTCACAGTATCATATCAGGCTCTTGAGACAGATAATTATATCATATCCACAGTTGTGAGCTAAGAGAGAATGAATATGTACTTGCTTCATGGACTTGGCACTCTCTCTAGTCCAAGAGCCCCTGCCTAGGGAAAGATGCCACCCACAGAGGGCTGGTTGTTCCCATGTCAATTAACATAATCAAGGCAACCCCCATTCCAGACCTACTCAACTTGACCTAGACAACTCCTGAGACTCTCTTTCTTGGTGATTCTAGTTTGTGTCAAATTGGCAATTAAAACTAATGATCACGAATGACAAGTGTGTAACTGAGCAGACAGTGGCTAAGTCTCCATCCTCTTTGATGCCTAAACTGGGTTAGCCTGCCGGGCCATAGACCTTGTAATGTGATCAGAACTTCAGATTTCATCTGCTGAGTCAAAGGCTCCTGGTACTGACTAGGGTAGCATGTAGATGTACCATGGCATGAGGGACAAAGTACAAAGCCTCTGTGCAGGTCTCCTTCTATCTGTGGATCCCTAGAGCCCTCATTTTCCATCCAGATCGCTTGTCCTGTTCTGGACCTTCTCCTTCTCCTTCTCCTTCTCTTGGTGGTTCAATTCCACCATTCTATGCCCTGGACTAGCCAGCCATGTCATCACCTGTAAAAGACTTAAGGAAGGGCAGGCAGCCAGCAACCTCCATGGAAGCCATGGGCCTGAAAACAGGAGTAAAATAGATGTGCTCCATGGAGTTTGGAACATTATTTCTTGTCTCATTCTTGGACATTCATGCAAAAAATTGAGAAAGTCTGTGAGGAAAATCATATATGAAAGTAACACCTGCAGCTTTGCCAGCCTGGTGCTTCTCATGCAGCTGGGGACCCTGTGGATGTCTACTGAGAGATTCACTCCAGCCACTGTGTCCCTGGAGAGCCAGCCCCAGAGCATCCCCAGATCAGGCAGAGATCTGAGTGTCTGGGGAGTTCTATGTCATACCCAGAAGGAGTTCAGGCTTGCTCTCAGGGTGCCTCATTGTGGTCAGCCCCAGGCTTGGGAATCTTTCCCTAGAAAAGATTCTCCCCGGAACCTTTTGGGGTCCTCAGTTCTTTGCTGCTTTCTGTTACCCTAACCCAACTCACAGATTAACAATAAACTGATATTTGAAAAAGTTACTACAGCACTTGTATTGTAAATATAGCTCAATGAGTGAAAATGAGAGAACTCTAGGACATTGCCCTTCATAATGATAGGTCCCAAACCCATGTGGGACCTATCATGTCAGTCAATCCTCAGTCCTCCATGTGACACCCATGTCTGCTGTTACTTCATTCTCAGAATCAGCATGTCTGGGGGCTGGGCTGGGCATTGTGTCTGTCCTAAATGTGTACAGACTCTTTCCTTGTCATTAGTTCATAAGCAATGCAGCATAACAAGTGTATTCACAGCATTTATTGGTAATTACAAGACACCTTAGAGTATATAGGAGGACCTTAGTCATACACAATGTTGCATGAGCTGATAGAAAGAGTTGAGGAAAGAGTAGATCCCAGGATTTTGGCATCTACAGGGGGTCCTGGAATGAACCCCCCTCAATACCAGGGGTTGACTGAACTGGCACCTAGCTCAATGCTGCAACTGTGGAGGTGTGATTCTGGTGAAGAAAGGAAAGGCATTCCTTTGTGGGCGGGGCCAGCGTCATGTTCAGGGAGCATAAGGGTACATTGGGGGGTGGGGCACAGTGCTTCTTGTCGTGACCTAAGTAAGTGATGTGGGCTTTTGGGCTTCAGGGAATTCGTGCACCTTAAGATGTGCAATCTATGTGTGGTCTTTAGAAAGCAAAGCAATCAATGAGCCAATGAGGCTTATTCTACATGGGTCAAAATGGACCATCAGTGATATAAAAATCAATGAAAAATACAGTCTGTAAGAAACTTTAGTAGCTGGGCAGTGGTTGTGCATGCTTTTAATCCTGTCACTCTGGAGGCAGACAGGTAGATCTCTGGGAGTTTGAGGCCAGCCTGGTCTACAGATCGAGTTTTGGGACAGCCAGGGCTACACAGAGAAACCCTATTTCAAAACAAAACAAGAAACGTGAGTAAAAAAAACCCAAATCACTAGAAAGGTAATATGAATGGCCAATAAAATATATGAAGCCAGGGTCCAGTGAAATGGCTCAGTGAGGAAAGGCACTTGCTGCCAAACCTGAAGACCCAAGTTCGATCCCTGGACAGACTCTTATAAGATGTTTTCTGATTTCCTCATGCATCTGTCACTTCCTTCACTAATCAAATAAATGTTGATTTTTTTTTTAAGAAGAGAAATCAGCATTCAGCTTCACCAGTCATAGAAATTACAAACTAAAACTATGAAATACAGTTTCTAGGCCTGTCTGTTTGGGAACAAAAACCATGTCTGATAATCCCCAAATGGATACATGAAGCCCAATGTGGACACTCAAGTCTGTGGTAGAACCAAGAGTAAATTAATTCAATCAGTTGCAGAAGCAGAGCATAGCCCCTTGTATAGAAAGAGGAAGTCAGCCATAGTGACATGCCTCGTGGTATCATTTATTATGTTACAAACTCGGGAGTCACTTATAGAAGTAGATGAATGAATATTGAAATACTTCTGGCATGGAATCTGTGTGGCTGGGCTAACATGGATGGACTAGATCTATGTATATTAATGTGGTAAGCTCAGTATCATTTGAGACAAGGTGTTCATAGACAATGCCCTCTGTGTCCATGCCCTCTGTGTGCGTTCATGCGTGTAGGAGATTATGTGCAGTGAAACATGAATGCACAAACTGTGTGTAAGCTGCTGGGCCATGCCATGCTCTGCTTCCAGGGAGGAGGGAAATCACATGACCTCCGAGTCAGGAGGGAACATTATCTGTATTTTATTGCTTTTACATTATCAATTCTGTGGGTATTTGAAATATGCTAGTATTGCTTATATTGTTCTTTACTTTTTAAAAATATAGTTCAAACAAAATGTTTAAACATTGTTTTTAAAAAGGAGAATTGAGGGGAAATTACTTTAAAGGGGCTTTGAAGGATTTTGTTGTGCACATAGTCCTAGCATTTGGGAGGCTGAGGCAGGAAGATTGTGAGGTACAGGCCATCCTGGCCAGCATAGCAAGACCCTATCTTAAAAATCTAAATAAATAAACTAAAATAATTTTTAAAACCCCCAAGCCCCAAAGGTTAAGTGGTATTGGACATGGATGGGGTTCTGCCCTTCCTATACCTAAAACAGAGAGGATTTGCTATTGAGGTTCACTCACAAACCTAGTCTGTGACTAGGTCTGAGTCACCACATCCCTTTCCTCCCCTGAAGGACAGTGCCTGAAGTATCATAGATTGTTGCCTTTGTCACTGTCTTGGAGCTTGCATAGCCAAGTATACCCTAATCTTAGGTCTCCCTGAGGTCTCTGGTCTCCAGATCACTTAGTCCAGAGATGGCCCAGACAGAGATTATCTACACCCACCGAGGCCTCATCCACTCCTTGGATCAACTTGGAGCTTCATGCCCCACTCTGTAAGCCTCTCCCTTCTAGGAATGAAGGATTGGAAGTCAGGTTAACCCCAAACTATTCAAGTTACAGCAGGCTGCCCTGTGCTTGGACTTTGCTAACCACGACACTTGTTACCATCATTGTATTGTTTCCCTCTCATCTGTCAGCAGAACCAACCCAACACTGAGACGTCCAGGAGCCCTTCCACCAGTGGGGCTCACCCTTGGGAAAGCAGCAGCTCTGTCTAAGCCTGAATCTACACCAACAAGTGGGGTGTGTGAGTCTCAGACAGCCTCAGGCTCCAGCAGGTCCACTTACCACAGCCATACCCTGAGCTGCCTTGGTGCCTGGGCTCAGGAGCCAGGATAACCTCAAACTGGGTAGATAGGATGCAAGCGACCACTAAGCTCTAGGGGCCAGAGAAGTTGTAGGTACTGTAAGGGCACTTTGATGCTATGGGCCCCTTGCCCACTAGCTAGGGACTCCTAGCCCTGTGACATGGAGAAAGACACTATCTGACCCCCAGGCTGGGGATGGTTGGCTTTGGTCTCAGGGCTGGACTAGAGAATGGGGACTATACCACTATAACAGCAGGGCTGGGGGGCTGCTCTCAGCTGCTAAGGGAGCACTAGTCACAGATAGAACTAAGTTCTGGGGAGCTGACATTGTGTTGCTGTCTTAGGGTTTCTGTTGCTGTGAAGAGACACCATGACCATGGCAACTCTTCTAAAGGAAAACATTTCATTGGGCTAGCTTACAGTTTCAGAGCTTTGGTCCATTGTCATCACGGTGGGACATGGCGGCGTGCAGGCAGGCATGGTGCTGGAGAAGTAGCTTACATCTTGATCTGCAGGCAACAGGAAGTGAACTGTGTCATTGAGTGTAGCTTGAACATAGCTATCAAAGCTATATCAAAGCCCACCCTGACAAAAGACATACTTCCTCCAACAAAGCCATACCTACTCCACACCTCCTAATAGTGCTACTCCCTATGGGGACCATTTTCTTTTGGACCACCACAGCTGCCTTCCCAGGGAGTTCCTACTTAAATGGGGAGAATACCAAAGCCCTGCTGCATAGCTGCTTGAACGTTAGAGCTGCAGTGACAGTGGCTGGGGCAGAGCTCTGTGATGTCAGCCTCTTCCCATAGCTTCTGTCATGGTGGACCCCAGGGACTGAGGCTCAGAGTCACTCCTCTATGAAAACACTAAAGGCATAGCAAATTGAGAATTTTTGCTGGGGTCTCATGACCCCAGCAATCACCTGTAACGGATGTAACTGAAAGCTGTCCAGTTCCAGGCTCTGCTAGAATCTGGGCCCTATGCATTCATCCATCCCGGGCTCCTGTGGTCATGCCCCCTTAGAATGTTTGCTGGACGCTGTGCATATCACTGAAGACAGAGGTCCTTACCCAAGACATGGTTGCAAAAAACAAGAAGTGCTGATTGTATGGGTCAGGTCACAGGCTGATCTTTGTCCTTTTCCTGGAAAAGGAAGGAAGAGACAGTGAGGGGAATGGAGGCTACGGCGTACTGAATCAATGGTATATTCCAAAACAAAAGACAACTTCTTTTTATTTTCTTTTTTTTTTTGGGGGGGGTGTAGGGGACAGTAAGCCATGCCTGTTAGAAGCTGGCTACAGGTATGCCTGACCACTCCTGTCAGGGTGTGGTCAATGTGAGGTCAGGATGACAAGGGAGGGGGTCTTAAGGGGTGGCAAAGCACATGGGAGTCCTCGATCTCTGACCTGGCTGCCTCGCTGCCCCTGGCACGATCTGGCTTGCGTTTGGCTGGTGTTTATCTGAATAAAGATATCTTAACCATACGGAATACGGATCGGCTCTTGTTATAGGGGGGAGTGTGGTTTGAACCTAGAGCCATGTGTGTGCCAGGCACTCTTGACCACTGAGCTGCATCCCCAAACCCAAATAAAGGAGTTTTAAAGTGTCAAATCTGATGTGAATGCAAAAGATTGTACATCAATTTGAGACGAGGACAGCGTGGCTTGCAGGTACCAGGGAGGCTGCCTGGGTTAGGGGCCACACAAAGCTGAGAGTTGCAGCACTGTGGGGCTGCTGTTTTCCAGCACAAGCTAGCATCTTCACAGACTCGGTGTGCATGTGCACTTGTGTGGATGTGTGTTTGTGCACATACATGTATTTATGTGCTCCTAGGTGCATGGCAAGCATATGCATATGTGTGATAGAAAGAAAGGAGAGCAGGCAATGGCATTTGTCCACTCACAATGCTGGGATCATGCTTCTTTTCTGAACATGTCTTAATGACACATGTCAGAGACTCTGATAAGGTCTGAAATTGGATTTTATAGCAATAAAACAAACAAATAACAGCAAAATAAATGCTACACAGGACCATATTGGGACAACAGAAGGAATCTAATATAGGTTGAATGTTTGGGAGCAGTATTGATTCATCATTAAATTTCTTGGTTTGGGGGCTGGAGAGATGGCTGAGTTGTTTCTTTTGCATGACCTGAATTCGGTTCCCAGCACCCATGCCTAGTTCCCAATACCCATATCCAACTCCCAGCACCCCAGTCAGGATGCTCACCTTCACTACAGCTTCAGGGGATCCCACTGCCCTCTTCTGGCCTCTTCAGGCACTGCACTCACTTGTACAAGCCCCCACCACAGCACATGCAAAAATACACATGTTTTTTAACGTCCTGGTTTTGATTATTATACTGAGTCCCCAAGAGACATCGAGTTCCCTTATCTTGTTACCCGCTGGTAAATCTAAGCAAAGTGTGTATTGAATTCACTGCTTTGTTCCTGAAAATTCTTTGTAGTTTGAGACTATTTTCAAAATATAAAGCTTACAAAGTGAGTCTTTATCGTCGTGGCAATGCAATTTGCATCATTTACAAAGGCGAGAAGACAGAGGATAATGAGGCTGAATGCTGAGGGCTCCCCCTTGACTGGACAGGAAGGGGTCCAGCCCTGTGACCCTGTGCCCCCACTGGCTTTGTTGGGTGTCTAAGCACATGTTCAAAAAGGTTTACAGGCCACAGAAGCACTGAAGTGTAAAATGGAAGGCAGAGGTCAACTGAAAATCAATTGTGTAGAAGAGAAGGCCAGCTGTGTGTCAGTGAGGCCTCCTTGGCAAGCTGGAGCCAGCCTTGGGGGTGGGGGCTACTCCTCTCCTGGGCATCCTAGGGGCAGTGGGGGAAGGGATGGCCACAGCATGAGGTCCAGGCTCAGCTCTCCAAAATCAAGAGTTGGAGCACTCAGCTCCCACCCGCCCCCAGCTCCCCACCCCCAAAAATTGCTAAGGTGAGTTAGTCCCATGAAGGGTTTGCAATGTTCTGATAAAAACATGTATACACATATGTGTGGATTACAAAAGTATTGGTGACTCTGCATGCGAAGTAAACATTCTTGGTTTCACAACTAAAACCAACATTAAACAAAATAAAAATGAATGGGGAAATTCATGCTGATGATTTAAAATTCTTAATTTTTTTCTTTTGTATAAGTTGATATTAAATGGCAACCGAAGACGTTGCAACACAAAAGGAGTTGGAGAAAGAAAGAGAAAGCTTAATATGAAGTCTCAGATGCCCTTGAAGGGTCCCCAAGCTACGTAGAGAATAGAGCATGTGCCCTCTCTGGGGGTCTGCAGGAGTTAGGGGTGCAAAAGGACTTGGTTCCTGCTGTCTCCCCTACTGTACCCCCAGGGCTTTGCCTCCCCTTTCTTCACTCATCGACTGGGTTTAGAACTCCAGGTGGAAGATGGCTCTGCTGGCATCTCTTGTCTACTTGACAGTGGTGATTAAAGGCTAAGTAGGTGGTGACAGAAGTGGCCCCCAGCTCCCTGGAGCGGTCAGGGAGGGATTCCTCTGCTCTTATCTCTCTGTTTCAGTTCCTCCACAGAGAGCTCCGAAGCTTCTCTGGGGAGACTCCAATACTTGGAAGGTTTTGAGAGTCCCTGCGGGATTCCAATCAGGGCTCTCTTTGTAAACAGTGTGGCAAGGGAGCCCTGTTCCAGGTTGGGGCTATGTAGTAGAACGCTGAAAGGCCAGGAATCAGTTCCCAAGACAGTTGCAGCTGTAGTCAAACAGCCACATGGCTCCCAGTGTATTGAGCCCAAAGCAGTAAGTAGGAAGTCTTCAGGAGACCTAGTATATTGTCCATCTATTCATCCATTCTTCAATCATCTACCCACCGTATGTCCAGCCACTGCTTCCCATCTGCTCTTCCACGATCCATCCATGTATTCATTCACAATCTACCCGCCCATCCAGCATCCATTCATCCACCATCCTCAGTCACTCATTTACTATCTGTTCACTCACTCATCATGCCCCTGCCTACCATTTATCCGTTACTCATCTGCCCACCTATCTATACACCCACCCTACCCATGTTATTCTACTTGAATACCATAGTATTGGTGGCTTAGTCAAGACATTAATTTTACACTTCTGGGAATGTAAGTCAAGGTGCTAATGAGGTTTCTGGGGAAGGCTCTCTTCTTCTATTGCATGTGATTGTCCTCTCCCTGGGTCCTAACATGGTCTTTCTTTTGTTCATATGTAGAGAGAAAGATCCCTGGTGTCTGTTTCTCTTTTTATAAGGACACAAGGACTTATTGAATCCACCATTGTGATATCACTTAATCTTAATTACCCTGTCCCAAATCTTTATCTCTAAATAAAGCCATATTGAGACCTGGGGCCTCAATATATGAATTTGGAAGAATCCAAAGTTCTAATCATCCATACAGCAGTAATCAATTTTCCTGCTATTCATTCTTTTTTTTTTTCAATCTACCTATCTGCCTTTAACTTGTATAAATTTTTTTACTTTCTTTTTTTTTATTTATTTTACATACCAATCCCAGTTCCCTCTCTCTCCTGTCCCTCAACTTCTCCCCAGCCCATCCCCATCCACTTCTCAGAGAGGGTGAGACCTCCCATGGGGAGTCAACAAAGTCTGTCTATCACTTGAAGCAGGACCCAGGCCCTCTGCCATGTATCTAGGCTGAACAAGGTATTTCTGCCAAAGCCCCCCTCTGTCACCCACATTCAGAGGGCCTAGTTGATCTTATGCAGGTTCCACAGCTGTCAGTCTGAAGCCCATGAGCTCATACTTGCTTGGGTCAGCTGTTTCTGTGGTTTTCCCATCATGGTCTTGACCCCTTTGCTCTTACTATCATTCCTCCCTCTCTTGACTGGACTCTGGGAGCTCGGCCCAGTGCTTAGCTGTGAATCTCTACATCTGCTTCCATCAGTTACTAGATGAAGGTCCTATGATGACAAGGAAGGTAGTCATCAGTCTGATTACAGGGGGAAGGGCAGTTAAGGTACCCTCTCCACTATTGCTTAGATTCTTAGCTGGGTCATCCTTGTGGGTTCCTGGGAATTTTCCTAGTGCCAGGTGTCTTACTAATTGCATAATGGCTTCCTCTATCATGGTATCTCTTTCCTTGCTCTCCCTCTCTGTCCTTCCCCCAGATCAACCTTCCGGATCCCTCACGCTCTCCTCTCCCCTCTCCTTCTCGCTTTCCCACTCCCTTCTCCCCCTTCCCCCTCCCTCCATGCTCTCAATTTACTCAGGAGATCTTGTCTATTTCCCCTTTCTGGGGAGGGGTTTTTTCCCTGTATAACTTTCTTAAGGTCCTCCTTGTTTCCTGGCTTCTCTGGGGTTGTGGACTGTAGGCTGGTTGTCCTTGCTTTATGTCTAATATCCACTTATGAGTGAGTATATACAGTGTTTGTCCTTCTGTGTCTGGGTTGCCTCACTCAGATTTTTTTTTTCTAGTTCCATTCATTTGCCTCAAAATTTCAAGATGTCATTGTTTCTTACCGCTGAGTAGTACTCCACTAGGTAAATGTACCACATTTTCTTTATCCATTCTTTGGTTGAGGGGCATCTAGGTGGTCTGGCTACTATGAATAATGCTGCTATAAACATAGTTGAGCAAATGTCCTTGTAGTATGAGTGCGCATCCTTTGGGTATATGCCCAAGTATGGTATTGATGGGTCTTGAGGTAAATTGATTCCCAATTTTCTGAGAAACCACCACACTGATTTCCAAAATGACTGTACAAGTTTGCCTTCCCACCAGCAATGGAGTGTTCCCCTTACTCCACATCCTCTCCAACATAAGCTTTTTTGAGGTGTAATCTCACTCTGTTATCCAAGATGGTCAAACTCATGGCAATCCTCCTGTTTCAATCTTCCTACTGCCGGGATTATAGGTATATTAGTTATTTCTCCTTTTGCTGTGATGTAATATTTTAGCAGTTTATGTGAATATGGTTTATTTTGGTTTAGTTTGTGGTAGAGTCTCGGAGGCAAGGAGTTTGAGGTAGGTGGGTATTTTGTATCTGAAAGTCAAGAAGAGAGTAATGGATATTAGTGCTCAACTAACTTTTCTCTTTCCTATGCCTAACAGTGCCCAGTCCATGCAATAATGCTGCCCAGGGTTCAGTGGGTCCTTCCTACCTCACTTTACCTAATTTAGCCAACCCCTCATAGGCATGTCTAGAGGTTTGTCTCCTAGGTTATTCTAGGTCCTGTCAAGTTGCAAATCAATACTAACCATCATATGGGCATGAGCCAAAATGTCCTACTTCTTTTGTGCCTTTTCTTATCCATCCATCCATCCATCCATCCATCCATCCACCCACCCACAGATATTGATTGAACATCCACTTTGCATCAGTAATTTTCTAGGTACAAGGGATACTTCAGCAAACCATTAATTCTATTTGAGAGAAAAACAATACATAAATAAACACAAAAATAGCAATGCTAGTGTTCAGCAATAAATAACACATTTAGCTCCAGCAGAGGACAGGACATGGATGAAAGTGGTACCCAGGAGGATCTTCAGAACCTCTCCTTGTGTTTTATCCAGTTGTACCAATGCCAGAGACTGACATGCCCAGACACTCCACTGCTCAGGCCTGAGACACTGGGAGCCATGCACTTACCAGGACTCTCAGTTCTGGTCCATAGTAGGATGTTGACTACTCCCAAAGGCCCCTGTGTTAGAGGCTTAATCTCCAGAGTGGTGCCACTGGGATGTGATAGAACATTTGAGAGGCCTGGCTGGATGGGATCCATGGGGAAACACCCTCAAACTGGCCGGTCATACCCCAATTTCATTATTTCATTTCCCCTACCCCCCACAAGTAAGAAAAGCAATTGGCTGCTACAGAGGTCCAAAGCCATGCAGCCAGCTAACCACACAGGCTTAAACTTCCAGAACTGGGGCCATAATAACCCTTTTCTCTTTGTAAGGCAAGTATCTTAGGCATTTTGTTACAATAACAGCAAGCACAAACCTGTGACTACAGAGCCACAGTAAGTTTCTAGTCTGTTCTTCTCAGCCTCCTCTAAGCCTGGCTCGTGTGAACACCATGCTCCTTGGGACTTAATCTCTGGTTTCCATCTGCACTCCCGGTGGCTGCCACTCAAAAAGCTTTATCGGGTGTGACATGGTGATGTCACTATTGGCATTAAAACTCTTCCTGTCTGTAAGAAGGGACTTTGAGAGCCCATCCCACGTGAAGGGATGCTCTCTTGGCCTGGACACATAGGGGAGGGCCTAGGCCCAGCCCAGGATGATGTTGTGGAATTTGGGGAGCCCCTGTGAAGGCTCTACTTTCCATGGGGAGCAGAGGGGGAAGTGGGAGGGAGCTGATGGGGGGATTGTGGAGAGGGAAGGGAGAGGGAAAAGGGTTTGACATGTGAAGCAAGCTTGTTCCTAATTTGAACTAATAAAAGAAAATTATTTAACAAAAAAAATAACAACAACAACAAAAAACTCTTCCTCTCAGACAAAATAAAATCCAGATCTATTGCTGGAACCCTGAAGGCCTGACTTAACCTGCTCCCAACTCCTTTGTGTCCTGGTTTCTCCCTAAGCCACCACTGCAGGCTGCTTGCGTTGCTGGGATATGTCAGCTCAGTCTCACCTCTGGGCTTTCGTGCTTGAAGCCACCTCTCTTGGAACATGGTCCCTCTGACTCTGACATGGTTTCGTTGGCTCATTCAGATCTCAGCTCGTATGACCCTCGTCAGAGATCTCTGGCTTTCTCACCTCAAGGACCCTCCCTGCCTTGTCACTGGCCATCTCAACAAGGAGAGGTTTGCCTGCCCTCCGCCTTAATTCTTTGAGACAGGATTTCTCTCAGATTTTCAGCTCATTAACAAGGCCAGGTGAGTTCACCAATGACCTTTGAGGATCTTCTTGTCTCCACCTACCCAGCACGAGGGTGACAGGTGTCCCCTGCCATGCCAGCGCTCTATACAGGTGCTGGGGATCTGAACTCAAGTCCTCATGCTTATGTGGAAGGCTCTTTGGCAACTGATTCAATTCCCTAACTCCCTAAGTGCTTAATTTTGATTGCTAACTTGACTAAATTGAGAAGAGCCTATGAGACCAGTGAATCTTACCTGTGAATGCCAGTGAAAGTGTTCCAGAGAGAATTACCTGATGGGGAAAAGAGGCAGCAGCATCCCCTATGCTGGCCCCCTGATGGAACGAAAGGGGAAGAAGCAGAGAGCCCACAGAATCCACATCCTCCCTCTCTGCCTTCCGAGTGACATGTACGACATGCCTTCCCACGTGGTTGATGGGCTGGAACATCTAAAACCACGACCTAAAGTAAATTCTTCCTTCTTGAGACTGTTTTTCTTTGGCATCTCTGGCCACAGTGATGAAAAACCTCACTAACACAGCAGGAAAAGGCCAAGGCTGAGGGTGGAAGGATGGGGAGTAGGGTCAGTTCTGCTGAGTGGCCTAGATCCTGAATGGTGCGGCTCGCAGTTATCACATAAGAGATTAGACGTGAGCACAATCTCAGTGTCTCTGTGAGATACAGACATACGCACATATGCACTCATGCACAACACACACATGCGCGCACACACACACACACATGCACACACATACACACATGCACACACACATTCTCATACACATACATACATTCTCTCTCTCTCTCTCTCTCTCTCTCTCTCTCTCTCTCTCTCTCTCATACAATTTTTTGGGGGAGGCACTCCTAGAACTCCTGTGATACACTGCCAGACTGGCAAGGTGGCCAGGAGTTTGGGGCAGGCAGGGCAGCTGGAGGGATGGAGTGAGGAAACCCAGGTTTCTGATCAGGGCAGAAGGACCAGGATCTAAATGCCTCATTCATGAATCCTCCCGTGTCCTGTCTTGTGGTTGAAGACGTGGCTGATTCCAAGCTTCACCTGTATATTAGGGAGTCTTCTATGCTTTTGCCCCAGACCACTGTGGTGATGAACTGGCCAAGGTCCATTACAGTGGAGTGGTGATGACAGCGGCTTTGGAAACAGGCTTCTCGTGTTCTCAGATCCTCTGGGGAACCTGAGTGTCTCTTTCCCTGTCCCTCCCACCCCTCACTGTGCTTCCAGAGAATCCTCAGCTCACAGCCTGCTTAGATCCTCTCTTGTTATGTAGATAGAAAACACCTCCTGCCCCTCCACCCCTGCACAGTGTGGCAGAGTCCTGAGGTCACCCATACCCTTGTAGGGCCCCACACCAAGACTCTCAAGCACACCCGCCCCTGCTCCACCCCCTGCTCCTCACTCTAGGGTTGCACACTGTCCTGCAGCCTTGAGCAGTCTGCCAATGTGGCTGGCAAATGCTTTGGTCCATTTGATGACTGTAACTGGCTCTGTTGCCACAGGATGATGCTGAGACTGTCCATCAGGGAAAACAGGGATACCGAGATCATTCCTCAGGGGAAAAAGGGAGGCTGAGACAATCCATCAGGGAAAGCAAGATCATTCTTCAGGGAAACCAGGGATGCTGAGACAGTCCATCCGGGAAAATAGGGATACCTAGATCATTCCTCCAGGGAAACAGGGATGCTAAGACCATCCATCAGGGAAAACTGGGACTTGGGAGGGAACTTGGAGAAGTATTGACTTGCAGAGATCTTTCTAAAAGGCTCCTGTGTGACCTATGACTTCACTTGTTCCGGGAAGTTTTGGATTTTGGAGAAGCCTCTACCAGCACATTACTAAGTCAGCATAATTCCTAACTGCATTCTAAGTATTTGTCCTTAGCCTTCAGGTAAGTGCAGCCCTCACCTGCATCAAGGAAAGCTTCTCTTTGCAGCAGACAGAGCCTATTACAGAAAGTCACAACCCTTCACTGGTGACAGACTCCATCCAGCCTTTTCCACCTCTGACTTGGATGGAAGACCAAGGAATCCTTCAGGAATTCAGAGTCAGATTGGGAGTGCTGGGGCTCTCAGATTCATGGACCAAGCAGCTCCTGGCTTGTCAACCCCTCCTGCATACAGACAGCCACTGTTGACGTACCCAGCCCTTGTTGTGTAGGCCATTTTGGCAAATCCCCATTTATAGTATCAGTACATTCTAACATCTCTGTTCCTCTAGAGAACCCTGCCTAACACCCAGTGTGTCTGTTTAATATGCTTCCTATTTTGACCTACATATATACTCCTGAAACCACCACTACACTTAACACAAGGAACATATTCATCCCTCCCCACAGTGTCCTCATACCTCTTACTATTTCTTCTTCATAGCTCTTCAGTTAATAAACTTTACGCAACTGAATAGAGCTTAAAGAGACCAAAATACATATAGTGGTTACTATAAAAGAAACACATCATGTAAGCACCACTGCTTCAGCAACGCTCAGAGAATCACTTCATCTCTCTTCTCTCTGCCTCCTCCACTCTTCCTGATGGCTACTATTTTTCTAACTAGTACCAGTAGAGTATTATAAAAACATCTTTTTGTGTTTCTGTTGCTCCAGAAGTGGGAAGAGCACGCTAAAGAGGTTCTGACAGTTTTCTTCTGCCACCAGTGGACTTTGACAATTCCAGTGGTTTCTCACTTGGCCAACTCTTACATTTGAAAGTTGAATATTGAAAACAGTATTAAGTATGGAAGTAAAATTATCTATTTCTTCCTCATTTTGTCTCTTGAATAAATATATATATATATAAATTCAATAGCTCTGTATTATATATGTGTACTTATATCTTTCTAATTAATAAACTCTTCAACATTATAAAATGTCTGCTTAAAGGTATGGGAATGCAGTTTAGGTGACAGAGTGCCTGTCTAACATGCAGGGAGCCCTGGGTTTGATCCTCAGCACCACATAAAACTACATATGATGGTACACACATATAATCTTAGCACTCGAGAGATAGGGACAGAGTTCAAGGCCATGGACTGTGTGAAAGCATGCTTTGAACCCCACCTCAGTGCCGCTTTTATTTCTGGTAGCGAGCGTTTCTTCAAGGTTAACCTTCTATGCTGGCAGGGCTTTATTTTTCTAGCATATATTAATTTAACAGAGCGATGGTTTTGGTTAGGATATTTTATAAGCATATGTAACATTCTGGTTTTTTCAAGACAGGATTTCTCTGTATTGTTTTGGAGGCTGTCCTGGAACTTGCTCTGTAGACCAGGCTGGTCTAGAACTCACAGAGATCTGCTTGCCTCTGCCTCCTGAGTGCTGGGATTAAAGGTGTGCACCACCAACTCCCAGTCATTCTTTTAAAAGAAATGTGTATTTAAATAAGGATTTCTAAGAATAATTCATTTTTAGTTGATTCTCCTCTTTCTCCCTTTTTACTCCACCTTTCCTTCATCCTCTGCCCCAGCAGCTGTTTTTTCTGCTTTCACAAACCACGTGTTCTTCTCATGTAATGTGTTCTTTCTTGAGTTATCATGAACAAGACAGTCTTTCTTCTTCCTCCATTTCCTTTAATTTTTTTTCAGTGTTGGGTTTGTTTTAATTAATTGCGCTTTTTGTTTTTCTTCAAATGTCTCCATTAGTTTTAAGAACTAGTCTTGCTGGCTATAGCTGTCTTGGTTGGCAGTTATTTGTTTTCAGGACCTAAAGTACATTGTTTCTTGCTTTCTTAACTTTGATGTTTGCTGGTGGGAGATCTCTATTATTCTGATGTTTCTGCCTTTGTGAGTTGGCGTTTCCCCTTTAAGCTATTTGTGTTGTTTCTTTGGATTGTATTTTGACATCTTGATTATGACATGTCACAGAGGGTCTCCTCTAGCCATTCTTATTTGGGATTCTAAATGTCTGTCTTGTTTGGTGGTTTTTTTTTCCTTTTTCTAGCATTGGTAATGTTTATTAATTTTTCTTAATATATTTCTGAATTGGAGAATTGTTGTGATTTTTGTTCTCCATCCCTGAAATTCATTCTTCTGCTTGATTTTGTCTGTTGGTAATGATCTCTGATCTGTTTTTTTATTTGATTGATTATTTTTTTCATTTCCAGTATTTTGGTTCTATTTCTCCTTCCCAGGGAAATCCATGCATCACTCTTTGGGCCCTCCTTGTTATCAAGCCTCTCTGGAGCTGTGGATTGTAGGTTGGTTATCCTATACTCTACTCCCAATATCCATTTATGAGTGAGCAAATACCATGTTTGTCTTTCTGGGTCTGGGTTACCTCATTCAAGATGTGTTTTTTTGTGGTTTTTTTTTTTTCTAGTTCTATCCATTTGCCTAAAAATTTCATGAAGTTGTTGTTGTTGTTTTTACAGCTGAGTAGTACTCCATTATATAAATGTACCACATTTTCCTTATCAATTCTTCAGGTGAGGGACATCTTGCTATTATGAATAATGCTGTTATGAACACAGTTGAGCATGTGTCCTTGTGGTACGATTGTGCATCCTTTGGGTATATGCCCAAGAGTGGAATAGCTGGCTCTTGAGGTAGATTGATTCCCAGTTATCTAGGAAACTGCCATACCAATTTCCAAAGTGGCTGTACAAGTTTGCACTCCCACCAGCAACGGAGGCGTGTTCCCCTTGCTTGCTTGGCATCCTCTTCAGCATAAGCTGTCATCAGTGTTTTTGATCTTAGCCATTCTGACAGGTGAAAGATTGTATCTCAGTCATTTTGATTTGCATTTCCCTAATGACTAAGGATGTTGAACATTTCTTTAAGGCATTTTGGCCATTTGAGATTCTTCTGTTGAGAATTATTGTTTAGATCTGTGGCTCATTTTTAAATTGGATTATTTGGTATTTTGATGTCTAGTTTCTTGAGTTCTTTATATATTTTGGATATCAGCCCTCTGTCAGATATGAGGTTGCTGAAGATCTAAAATTCTTATCTGTTACAACAGATAAGAAGGAAAAACACATTATTTTAATTAACCTATAAAACTGTAAACGGGAATTTAAAAAAAAAAAACCAGAAACTTAGAAAGAAACTAAAACAACTAAAAAGTTTTAAAACAGGGAAACAAAGCATCACTCTCTTGTTCTGTCATTTTCCCCATTGGTATGCCTTGGGGGTTATATCAGTCAGCCTCCATAGGTGGGAGGAGAGATGGTTAGTCTCAACAGTTCGGACAAATTAAACCAGTGTGTTCTTGCAGATGAGAAGGTCATCTGTGGCCACGGACTACTTTTCCTCAGGGTCCTCCCTGCCATGTCCCAGCTAGTTACAACATTGCCTCTAATGAATTAGGAATCAAACTTTGTGCAGGCAGGATTTTCTGCGATCCAGGTTTTTAAATGGATGTGTATGTCAGTGGAACACTTAATTCCACAGCACAGTACTCCCTTGTAGATTACCCGGAGGGGGTGGGGTTATTTTCTGTGGTTGGCAGTCTCATGATCAGGTGTTGAGGCCATAGCTGAGCCACACTCTCAGGGTTACCTTGCTCTGCTCTCCATGTTTGCTTTCAGTGGCTATATCAGTTACTTTTTGTTGCTGTGATAAAACATCGCGAATGTATAAACAAACATCCATATGGTGAAATGGCCAATGATGAAAACAAAACACTTTTTGTTGCTATGATAAACACTTCTAGAAGGAGGATATTATTTTGGCTTATGGTTCCCAAGGGAGAGTCCATAACAGTGGAGGAGGCAGCAGCACTTGGCTAGAGCAGGAAACTGGAGCATCACATTATCAATCACATGCAGGACGAGAGTGAGCTGATCATCAGCCCAATAACAAGGTACCGTTTCTTGAAAATTAAAAACAAAGACTTTAGACGAAGAACAGAGAACCCAAACTGGTGTGCCTAATAAAGAGATTGAATTGATAATAACCTTCTAAGGATTAAAGAATTCACCATACCCTGATGGTTTCATTTATGATTTTGTTTTAAATTGATTCTTATTATTTCCATGCAGATGTTAACTATACAAAACAATAGATTTCATTTACAACTGTTACTAAACATGTTAAGAATTCCCCACAAACTTTTTTCAGAGAATAAGAGTTCCTAACTTGTTCTGTGCAGTCAACATTTCCTTACAATGAATTACTAAATAGATGTAGGGAAAAAATCATAGGCCTGAGGCTGGAGAGATGGCTCAGAGGTTAAGAGCACTGACTGCTCTTCCAGAGGACCTGAGTTCAATTCCCAGCAACCACGTGGTGACTCACAACCACCTTGAATGAGATCTGGTGCCCTCTTCCAGCCTGCAGGCATACATGCAGACAGAACATTGTATACATAATAAATAAAATCTTTAAAAACTTCATAGGCCAATATGATAAATAATTCTTCAATAATATATCAGCAAATATGCATACATAGTTATACATTGGAATTTATTGAAAGTTTTAAAATTTTTCTTTGCAAAAGATACTATTAAATAAATGAAATTGTAACCCACAGGCAGATAAAACATTTGTAAAGTACGTATGACAGATGACTTATTAAAACTATAAGGAGAGAAAAATAAAAAACAACAGCAACAAAACTCTTGAAATTCATCTGTAAGAAAACAACCAAACTAAAGTTTGGCAAATGATCTAAACACATCCCGTATTGAATAATATATTCTACTAATAAAGACACAAAAGAAGGTCACTATAATTTGCACTGGGGTTATGTATTGAAACAACAGCAAGACAGACCTGAATCCCTATCGTAACAGCTGCAATCTGATTAATTAGCAACACCATGCTGGCAAGGTGCAGAGAGGTAGACACTCAGTCACTGCTGGGGGCATGGATATGACAGTCACCACAGAAGGCAGGGAGCTTCCACAGTGCTAACACAGTCTTATGACCTCTAGATATTTGACTGGATGACTTAAAACTTAGGTCCACACCAAAAAAATATGTACAAGAATGACTACAGAGGTTTTATTTGTAATTGTTCAAGACTGAAAGTAACCAAGATCTATTTAACAGAAGAATGGATAAACAAACATCCATATAATAAAATATCCAATGATAAAAAGAAGTGAACCACCAGCCTGCAAAAGAGATGACTTAACTTTGAATTGTTGTATATTGCCAGTCTTTAAAAATTAATGTCCTGTGCAATTGTGATTGTGTGGGTTTTTTTGTTGTTATTGTTTGTTTGTTTGTTTGTTTGTTTGTTTTGAGACAGGGTTTCTCTGTGGCTTTGGAGGCTGTCCTGGAACTAGCTGGTTTCGAACTCACAGAGATCTGCCTGCCTCTGCCTCCCGAGTGCTGGGATTAAAGGCATGCACCACCACCGCCTGGCTGATGGTGTGTTTTGAAGAAATGAAACTCCAAAAATGATGAACAGATTAGGGACTGGCCTCAGGTGTGTTGAATGAAGCCTGGGGAATATATGAAGGTAGTGAAAGTCTTCTAAATGGTACTGTAAAAGTTAACACAAGTTGTAAACATTTGCTTAAACCCGTAGGACTTTACAGCACAAACATATGGCAATAAAATAATTTGGGAGGTTGGAGAATTCCAAGATGGAATAGAGAATGTGACAAGAATCTGGCTGTGGGCCTACGTAACTTCATTTTTTAAAATGTATTTAATTTTATTCATGTGCATTGGTGTGAAGGTGTCAGATCCTCTGGAACTGGAGTTATGGAAAGCTGTGAGCTGCCATGTGGGTGCTGGGAATTCAACCCGGGTCCCCTGGAAGAGCAGCCAGTGCTTTTAACCACTGAGCTATCTCTCCAGCCCCTTCATTATTTTTTGAATATTGTTTGTAGGTTTAAACACAGATGAACTGTACAAAAGTCCTATAAATATTCGGGTAAACACAGCTGCTACTCATGGAGGTAGGCATTAATTATGAAGCCACCATTTGTGAAAACATGGGAATGAAACAATCAAATAAGTAGATGGGGATGGCAGGAGCCACTTCTCTCCTTGTTGAGGAGAGAGACAAATGAAAAGGATGTGGTGACAGAATGATCTGCGTGGGTTATAGCTGCCGATGTCAGCATGAGTGATGTTTGTCTGAACACGCTTGTGAGCCAAAGATACAGATATGGATAAGGCGTACACAAAGAGGTGGAAATCAAAGCCGATCGAGTTTTATCTGGGACTCTCATTAGGTTGACAATATGTGTGCCAGGGTAAGTGACAGATGTATTCAAAGATGTTGAAGCAAGAAGGGCTATTTAAAAAAAAAACATATATATATATATATATATATATATATATATATATAATTTTTATATATGGATAAAATATTACATGTAATATGGATTAAAAATGTATAATATATGTAATTCTTTGAGAATTTCATACATGAATGCTATGTATTTTGATCATATTTACCCTCCCAAGAAGAAAAATTTTAAAGGCAAAACTAAAGAGGATTTTATAATATTTTTAAGAAATAATCTCAGCCATGGTGGCTAATAAAGATGGCATCAACCTCAAGTTGAACAGAAAATTGCTGAGTCAAGGTACTTGCAAAAGTGTTTTCTTTTTAAAGGGGGCTGTCACGGTTAGTTTTGTTGTCACTTGACATACCTGGGAAGAGGAAACCTCAACTCCGGAATCCCCTCCATCAGATTGGCCTGTGGGACATTTTCTGGATCACTAATTGGTCTCCCAGACCATCATCTTCACACAGGTGAGCCTGGGCTCTGTAAGAAAGCTAGCTGAGCAAGCCAGGAGGAACAAACCCTAAACAGTGTTAGTTCCCACCTCCAGATTCCCAACTTGAGTCCTGCCCTGACATCCCCTGACGATATACCTATAAACTGAATAAAGCCATCCTTCCTCAAGTTGCTTTTGCTCATTGCCTTAGTTACTTTTCTACTGCTATAATTATAACACTATGATCAAGGGCACTTATGAAAGAAAGCCTTTCATTGGCTTGCAACTTCAGAGGGTTAGAGTCCGTGATGACAGAGCTTAGGAACAACTGATAGCTCATATCTTGATCCACAACCACAAGGCAGAGAGAGAAAGAGAGACACTGGGAATTGCATTAGTCATTTGAAATCTCAAAGCCTACCCTCAGTGACAAGCCTCCTCCAACAAAGACACACCTCCTAACCCTTCTCAAATAGTTCCAACAACTGGGGACACGTATTCAGACATAGGAGCCTGTTAGGAGGCCATTCTCATTCAAATCACCACGGTCATGGTGCTTAGCACACAAACAGACAAGGTGAGGACAAGGAGTGTCGTTTTATTTTTATTTTTTGTGGGGTGGAGTGTTGAAACCAGTCAGGCATACTAGGCAAATATTCCACATCTGAGCTACATCCCTAACTCTGGGTTCGCTTTCTTATTTAGTCTTTTAGGTTAGCATACAAAGTAATGAATTCATTATGGACTTTTATACATAGATATCAATATACTCTTGCACTCCTCGGTGCTTCTTACTTCCCTCCCCTCTCTAAATTTTTACTTTCATTTCACCTATATACAACACTTCTCTTTGCCCCACCCCCTGTCCCTTAGATTTCTTCACCACTCCCCGTTCACAATCACTCCTGTAGCTCCACCAACCCCTACAACTCTTAGATTAATTGATGTACATATATACACATCTATATAACTTTAAATCTAGATTGAGTGTCTGAAAAAAACATTACTTTTCTTTCTGGGTATGGTGTATTTCATTTAACATAATGATGTCCAGTTCTATCCATTTTCTTGCAAATGTCATGACTTCACTTTGCTAATGGGTGATAAAATTCTACTGGAGATACATACTTTTTCTTTATTCTTTTTTTAATTTTCTATAATGCAGGTCTTTTATAGCAATTTAGTAGTTCTTTTGGTGTCTTCTATTATTTTCTTTTTTTCTTTAAATTAGAAACAAGCTTGTTTTACGTGTCAATCCCATTCCCTCTCCCTCCCCTCCTCCCCTGCTCCCCCAACTAACACCCTACCTATCCCATCCCCTTTCTGCTCCCCAGGGAGGGTGGGGCCTTCCACGAGGGATCTTCAAAGTCTGTCATATCATTTGGATCAGGGCTTAGGCCCTCCTCTGTGTGTCTAGGCTGAAAGAGTATCCCTCTATGTGAAATTGGCTCCCAAAGTCCATTTGTATACTAGGGATAAATACTGATCCACTACTAGAGACCCCATAGATTACCCAGGCCTCCTAACTGACAGCCACATTCAGGGGGTTTGGGTCAGTCCTGTGCTGACCTATCTATCAATCTGGGGTCCATGAGCTTGTTCAGGTCAGCCACTTCTGTGAGTTTCTCCAGCCTGGTTTTGACCCCTTTGCTCATCACTCCTCCCTCTGCAACAGGATTCCAGGAGTTCAGCTCAGTGTTTAGCTGTGGGTGTCTGCTTCTGCTTCCATCAGCTACTGGATGAAGGCTCTAGGATGGCATATAAGGTAGTCATCAATCTCATTATCCGAGAAGGGCATTTAAGGAAGCCTCTCCACTATTTCTTAGATGGTTAGTTGGGGTCACCCTTGTAGATCTCTGGACATTTCCCTAGTGCCAGATTTCTCTTTAAATCTATAATGGCTCCCTCTATTATGGTATCTCTTTTCTTGCTCTCCTCTATTCATCCCCTGACTCAATCTTCCTGCTTCCTCATGTCCTCCTCCCCCTCCTCTTCTCCCCTTCTCTTTCTCCTAACTCCCTCTCCCTCCCCCCATGCTCTCAATTTCTTCAGGGGCCCTTGTCCCTTTCTGCTTCACTGGGGGACCGTGTATGTTCTCTTACAGTCCTCCTTGTTTCCTTGCTTCTCTGGCAGTATGGATTGTAGGCTGGTAATCATTTACTCTATGTCTAATATCCATATATGAGTGAGAACATACCATATTTGTCTTTCTGTGACTGGTTTACCTCACTTAGGATGGTTTCTTCTAGTTCCATCCATTTGCCGAAAATTTCAAGATTCCATTGTTTTTTTTTTCCCACTGAGTAGTACTCCATTGTGTAAATGTACCATATTTTCTTTATCCAGTCTTCAGTTGAGGGGCATCTAGGTTGCTTCCAGGTTCTGGCTATTACAAATAAT
Source organism: Cricetulus griseus (assembly GCF_003668045.3). Taxonomy (NCBI): domain Eukaryota; kingdom Metazoa; phylum Chordata; class Mammalia; order Rodentia; family Cricetidae; genus Cricetulus; species Cricetulus griseus. The sequence goes on along the minus strand of NC_048601.1, from coordinate 26,631,048 downwards.
GCTGCTATGAACATAGTTGAACTGATGACCTTGTTGTATGAATATGCTTCTTTTGGGTATGTGTCTAAGAGTGGAATTGCTGGATCTTGTGGTAGATGGACTTCCATTTTCCTGAGGAACCACCATACTGATTTCCAATGTGTCTTTATGAATGGGCACCAGCAATGGAGAAGTGTTCCCCTCTCTCCATATCCTCTCCAGCATAAACTGTCATTGTTGTTTTTGATTTTAGCCATTCTGACAGGTGTAAGGTGGTATCTCAGAGTTGTTTTGAGTTGCATTTCCCTGATGACTAAGGATGTTGAGCACTTTCTTATGTGTCTTTCAGCCATTTTAGATTCCTCTGTTGAGAATTATCTATAGTTCTGGACCCCACTTTTCTTGAGTTCTTTGTATATTTTGGAAATCAGCCCTCTGTCAGATGTGGGATTGGTGAATATCTTTTCCCAATCTGTGGGCTGCCGTTTTGTCTGGTTGATTGTATCCTTTGCCTTACAGAAGCTTCTCAGTTTCAGGAGGTCCCATTTATCAATTGTTGATCTCAGTGTCTGTGCTACTGGTGTTATGTTCAGGAAGTGGTCCCCTTTTATTGGAAATAGATTTTTTCCTCATATCCTATATATTGATTACAATTTCCCCTCTGTGGTAGCTTTAATGTAATTGGCCCCCATAATTTCATAGGGGCCAATTAGGAGGCATGGCTTTGTTGATTATGGGCTTGTCACAGGAAGTGTGTGACTGTGGAGGTGGACTTGAGGCTTCCATGCTCAGGATTCCACCCAGTGTCTCAGTCAACTTCCTGTGGTCTTGCAAGTCTACAAGATGCTCAGCTGCTACCCCAGAACCACATCTTCCTACAGGTCACCATGCTCCCCACCATCATGATAACGCACTGAACCTCTGAAATACAAGTAGTCACCACAATGAAATGTTTTTCTTATAAGAGTTGCCATGGCCATGGTGTCTCTTCACAGCAATAAAAACACTAAGATGCCCTTCCTCTATTACTCTGGGGCCCCCTCACTTTCCCTCCCATCCAGATCCACCCCCTTACTGTCTCTCACTAGAAAATAACAGGCTTCTACAAAATAATAAAATATAACAAAATATAATAAGATAAAACAAAACCCATCACACTGAAGTTGGACAAAGCAAACCAACAGAGGGGGGAAACCCCAAGAGAAGGCACAAGAGTCAGAGACGGATCATTCACACATTCGGAAGTCCCCTAAAATTACTAAACTGAAAGCTAGATTATATATGCAGAGGCCCTGGTACAGGCCTGGACATGCCCTATGTTTGCTGCTTTAGTCTCTGTGAGTTCATATGCGCTTTGCTCAGCTGATTTAGAGGACCTTGTTTTCCTGGTGTCTTCCATTCCCTCTGGTTCTTACTTTCTTTCTACATACTCTTCCTTGGATTCCCTGAGCTCTGAGGGGAGGGATTTTCTGGAGACCTCCCAACTAGAGCTGTGTGTTCCAAGCACTAGTGTGTTCTCTCTCTCCCTCCCCCTCTCTCTCCCTCCCCCTTTCTCTCCCTCCGTGTGTGTGTGTGTGTGTGTGTGTGTGTGTGTGTGTGTGTGTGTGTGTGTGTGTGTTTGTGTAAAATGTCTGGCTGTGGTCTCTGTATTTGTTCCCATCCATTGCAGGAGGAAACTTCTCTGATGATGATTGAAAAGGCACTGATCTATGAATATAGCAGAATGTCATTAGGAATCATTTTAACCAGGCATGGCAGCACATGCCTTTAATCCCAGCTCGGGAGGCAGAGGCAGGCAGATCTCTGTGAGTTCAAGGTCAGCCTGGTCTATAGGGCAAGTTCCAAAACAGCCAGGGCTACATAGTAAGACCCCCTGTCTCTCTTTCTTCCCCCTTCCCCTCCCCAGCTCTCACAATCACAGGGATGTTTCTGTTCAGTATGAGAAAAAATGATAAAAAATTTATTTGCGATGGGCAGGGGTGACACACACCTTTGATCACAGCACTGGAGGCAAAGGCAGGAAGATCTCTGTGAGTTCAAGGTCAGCCTGGTCTACAAAGTGAGTTCCACGACAGCTAGGCCTGTTAACAGAGAAACCCTGTCTTAAAAAAACAAAAATAAAACAAAATTTTTCTTTCCATTTTTATTTAAATTAGAAACAGGATTATTTTACATGTCAATCCCAGTTCCCTCTGTCTCCCCTCCTCCCCTCCCCCGCCCAACTAACACCCTACCTACCCCATACACTTTCTGCTCCCCAGAGAGGGTGAGGCCTAAAATGGAACCATTTTATCACTTTTTTTTTTAAGGACCAGTAGTAGTTTGTTTTACCCTAAGTCTCTGGAATGAAAATAGATCCATACTTACTACCCTGCACAAAACTCAATTCAAAATGGATCAAAGACCTTAACACAAAACTAGATATGTTGACTCTATAGAAAAGAAAGTGGAGAAATAGCATTAAACTCATTGGCACAAGAGAAGATTTTCTGACAGAAAACCTATAGTTCAGGCACTAAGATCAATGATTAATAAATGGGACCTCATGCTGTGGAAAATCCTTTTGTACACTGTGAAGATTTGTCACTGTGATTATTTTAATAAACAAGCTGACTGGCCAATAGCTGAAAAGGATAAAGATAGGTGGGAAAGCCAAACTGAGAATGATGGGATGAGGTAGGGTGGAGTCAGAGGAGTTGCCTGCCAGACGGAGAACGAGTTGGACAAAATGAGATAGAGATAAAAGCCATGAGCCTTAGGGCAGCACATAGATTAACAGAAATGGATTAAGTTATAAGAGCTAGTTAGTAACAAGCCTGAGCTATTGGACGAGCATTATAATTAATATAAGCATCTGAGTGATTATTTGAGTGCTGCTACAGGACAGGAAAACTACCACCTACATCTTCATGAAACTGAGAAGGTTCTGTAAGGCCAAGGACATTATCGTTCATACGAAGTGTCAGCCTACAGAATGGGAAAAGATTTTTTACCAGCTCCATATCTAGTAAGACTAATATCCAAAATATGCAAAGACCTCAACAAACTAAATATCAAAATAACAAATAATCCAATTAAAAAATGAGCTACAGATATAAACAGAGAATCCCCAACAGAGGAAACTCAAAAGGCTGAGAACCACTTAAAGAAATGCTGAACATTCTTAGCCATCAAGGAAATGCAAATCAAAACTACTTTGAGATTTCATCTTACACCTGTCAGAAAGGCTGAGATCAGTAACACAAGTGACAGCTCATGCTGTTGAGAGTGTTCAATAAGGGGAACACTCATTCATTGTACAGCCACTATGGGAAATCAGTATGGCAGTTCCTCAGAAAGATGGGAATCAATCTACCTCAAGATGCTTTATCCTACAGAAACATTTGCTAACCATGTTCATTGCTGCTCTATTCATAATAGCCAGAAATTAAAAAGAAATTCTTAAGAATTTTATGCATGGGCCGGGCATTGGTGGCGCACGACTTTAATCCCAGCACTTGTGAGGCAGAGGCAGGCGGATCTCTGTGAGTTCGAGGCCAGCCTGGTCTCCAGAGCGAGTGCCAGGATAGGCTCCAAAGCTACACAGAGAAACCCTGTCTCAAAAAAAAAAAAAGAATTTTATGCGTGTATACAATGAAATGTGATCATATACATCCACTATTTTCCCACCTACCTGTACCCCTCAGATTCACTCCACTCTCAATCCTTACAACTTCACGTTTTTCTCTCCACTTCCTCCTCTTTCCCCTAAGTCCAATTAGGGGAAGGATGTGGCATTCACTGGAGCATAGGAATCTACATGTCACCAGGCCCTCCTAAGAGAATGATTCTTCCTCCTGCCAGCTATCAGCTGCAGAATGCTCCACAGTAAGGGCGGGACCTTGAGAGCGCCTCTCCAGTCTATGCTGGATTTTGGCTGGCTTGCTTTTGTACAAGTCTTGTGTAGGTAGACACTACTGCTATGCATTTATGTGCAGGAAAGCCATACCATGTACCAGGCTTTTACTTTTGGGCTACCAACAAGCTCCCAAATCATGACACAGAGACTTTTTATCAGTTTTGAATGCTCAGCCTAGCTTAGGCTCATTTCTGGCTATCCCCTTTAACTTAAATTAACCTGTTTCTCTTTATCTACCTTTCTGCCTCCGGGCTTTTTACTTTTCTTACTTTCTGTATATCTTACTTTCACTGCTTCTCATGTCTGCTGGTTGGCAGCTGCCTGGCTTCTAGCCCTGGACATCTCCCTCGTTCTCTCCTTCTCCTTCTTCTCTCCTTCTCTTCTCTCTTGAGCCTAGATTTCTCCTCCTATTTATTCCCTCTGCCTGCCATCACCGTCTGTCCTTTCTTCTGCATAGCTATTGGCCACTCAACTTTTTATTAGATCAATCAGGTGCCTTAGGCAGGCAAGGTGAAACAGATGCAACACATCTTTACATAATTAAACACACATCCTTACATTGTTAAACAAATACAGCATAAACAAATATAACACATCTTCACACAGCTAAAATAATATTCTGCAGGATGAATAAATGTAACACATCTTTGCCTGGCTAAAATAATATTCCACAACAATGTCATGTCTAGAAGACAGCACTCCTCCCATCCTCCTGCTCTTACAATTTTTCTGTGTTCGTTTCCAAGATGTTCCCTGAGCCTTGATGAAGTGATGGTGGCAGGTGTTGATAAAGATGTCCTATTTAGGGCTGGGAACTCAATTTATCATTCTCAACAATCAGCTGTGCATCTCATCATTGACTGCTGTCCAATGCAAAACTTTTTTTTTTTTTTTTTTTTACTTTTTCTTCTAATTTCTCTGGGGCTTTTTTGTTGTTGTTGTTAATCATGAAAGGATGCTGAACTTTATCACAGGCTTTATCTGCCTCTGTTAAGATGATCCTGGGATTTCTGTTCTTAAGTCTATTTATGCGTTGTAATGATACTTACCCATTTGCATGTGTTGAACCAAACCTGCATACCTAAAATGAAAGTAACTTGGTCACAATGTGTAATCTCCTTTATGTGCTTTCTAAAATTCAGGCTGCCAGAATTTTAGCTTCTGTGTTTCTCAAGGATGTTGGGCTACAATTTTGTTGTTGTTGTTGTTGTGTTCTCTCCCTAATTTTCCTTCAAGGTAATGTTGGCTTTATACAAAGAGCTTGATAATGTCCCTCCCCTTTCTGTTTATGGAAGCACTTGAAGAGCACTGGCATAAGCTTTTCTTCCTCTGTGGAACTCATGACCCATCTGGTCCTGTTTTTCCTTTGTGGGGAGACTTTATTACTGTTCCAACCACATGGACTGTTATGTTCCTGTTTAATTTGTCTATAATGTCTTGACTGATTTTTGGTAGGTGTGTTAGTTAATCTTGACTGTCAACTTGATGGGATCTGGAATCATCTAGATGACAAACCTCTGAGTATGTATGTGAAGACTCTTCCACAGAGGATAACCAAGCGAGTCCAGGCAGTCTAGAGGAGGTCCAAGAAGGGGCCCACCTGCCCTTCCTTCTTCCTGATGGAGTAAACCTGTTCTTGATGCTGTTGATGCTGCTGCCATCTTCTGGTGATCAGACTCCATCTTGTGTATGGCCTTCCAACATGGACTAAATGTCATGGACTCCAGGAGTCTTCAAGCCAATAGTGCCAAGTTGAGACTTCTAAGGCATCCAGCTTAAAGTGCAGAGCAGCTCTGGGATTCTCAGCATCTTTAGTGTGCAGATGGTCTTTGCGGATGACTCATGCTCTACTGTGTAACCAACCTAGTAAAATTTCCTTGCTAGTGTGTATATAGTCTATCATTTCTGTTCCCCCGGAGTACTCTTTAATATGATAGGTCACACATGTATAGGAATTTATCAGTTTACTCTTGATTTTCCAGGATGGGGACTGTAAAATTTCAAAGTATTCCTGTTGTGGAAATTACTTTAACTATGTAAAGGTGTGTTACATTTGTTTCCGCTGCCTTTGTTAATAATGTAAAGATGTGTTACATTTGTTTATGATGCATTTGTTTAATTATGTACAGATGTATTGCTGTTTCACCTTGCCTGCCTAAGGCACCAGATTGGTCTAATAAAGAGCTGAACAGCCAATAGTTGGGCAGGAAAGGGATAGGTGGGGTTGGCAGGCAGAGAGAATAAATAGGAGGAGAAATCTAGGCTGGAGAAGAAGAGGAGAAAGAGAGGAAGACACCCGGGGTCAGCCAGGCAGCCACCAGACCTACAGACAAGGAAGAAGCAGGAAAGGTAGGACATACAGAAAGAAAAGGTAAAAAGCTCCAGGGCAAACATAGATGAAGAGAAATGGGTTAAGTTATAAGAGTTAGCAAGAAAAAAAGCTAAGCTAAGGCCAAGCATTCATAACTTAAAATAAGCCTCCATGTTATAATTTGGGAGCTGGTCAGTGGCCCCCCAAAGAAAGCCTGGTACATATTCCCTCATGATCCTATGAATTTCATTCAAATTGGTAACAGCCTCACCCTTTTAATCTCTAATTTTATTAGTTTTAATCTCCTTTTTTTTTTTTTTTTCCGAGACAGGGTTTCTCTGTGTAGCTTTGGAGCCTATCCTGGCACTCGCTCTGGAGACCAGGCTGGCCTCGAACTCACAGAGATCCACCTGCCTCTGCCTCCTGAGTGCTGGGATTAAAGTCGTGGACCACCAGAGCCCGCCATGTTTTAATCTCCTTTTTCTTTTGATTAGTTTAGTTTCACTAGGGGGATTGTCAGTCGGTCTGGGCTGTGTGTGTGCGCGCGTGCGCGTGCGTGCGCGCGTGCGTGCGTGTGTGTGTGTGTGTGTGCGCGCGCGTGTGTGTGCGCGCGCGTGTGCGCGAACTCGAGTCAATTCATTATATTTCTAGTCTCTAATTCATCGATTTCTGATTTCGGTTATTTCTTGCCATCTGTTGATTTGGGGTTTAGATTGTGTCTTAGTTACTTTTTCATTGCGGTAAAATACCCCGACAAAAGAGAGGAAGGATTTACTGTCATTTGCAGTTCTAGGGGGGGCATATGCCATCGTGGTGGAGAAGCATGACAGCAGGTGGGAAGGCATAATGACCAGAGCAGGAGGACATCTGGTCACAGTGTGTCTACACTCAGGAAGCAGAGAGCAAACAGGAAGTGAGGCCTGGTTATACAGCCTTAAGCCCTGTCTCCAGGGACTCACTTCTTTCAGGCTCCACAACCTTCCCACACAGCACCACCTAGTGGGGACCGAGTTCAAATATATGAGCCTGTGGAGGACATTTTACATTCAAACCATAATAGATGGTCATCTTCTAGGAATTTGAATGATAACATTAGGATATTTATTTGAGATCTTTCTGATTTGTGATAAGGTCAAATTTAATTGTATGAAGCTTGTCATGATTTCTTAATTTTTTAATATAAGCATCCACAGCTATACATTTTCTTCTTAGGATTGCCTTAGCTGTATCTCAGAAGTCCTGGTATGTTGCCTTTCTTTCATTTGACTCTAGGAATTTTAAATTTGCCTCCCTGATGTCTTCAATGACCCAGTGATCATTTAGGAGGACATTGATCAGTTCCCATGTTTTTAAAGTTTCTATTGTTTTTCTCATTATTGATTTCTAGTTTTATTTTGCTATGATCTTATAAGATATTAAAAATATTATAATTCTGTTTCATTTGCTAAGAGTTGACTTGTAGCATAGAATGTGGCTTGCTTTGGAGAAAGTTCCATGGCATACATAGAAGAATATATGTGGAATATTCCTGTATGTCTGTTAAATCTATTTGATCTCCAGTGTGGTTTCACTCTGTGGAGTTGGTGTTGTTGATTTTTAGTTTGGATGACCTGTCTATCTAGAGATAAGAGTGGCGTATTGGAATCACCAACTGCAATCGTAGCAAGACTTATCTGACCTTTTATGTCCATTAGTGCTTATTTATGAAATTGGGAGCACTGACATTGGTCTGCATATTTGTACAATTGTTACCGTCTTGGTCGATTTTTAAAAATGTTTTATTCTGTGAGAATTTCACATGATATATTTTGGTCATGTTTGTTCCCAACTCTTACTGTTAACTCATCCCAGATGCATGCCATCTCTCTACTGACCCCAACTCCATGTTCTATGTTCCTTTAAAAAATTTAATGGCCCATAGACTTGAATTTGTGTTGTTCGTATACTTTTGGAGTGGGGTCAACCTACCAGGAACCACACTCTGGAAGAAAACGGACTCTTTCTCCCCAGAAGCCACCAGCTGTCTGTAACACCTCAGTCATGGGTGGGGCTCATGAATACCCCATCGCCTCCGTGCTAGAAGGGGACCTGACCTGTGTACGTCTTGCACAGGCAATCACAGCAACCGAGATCAGGAATGAAGAGGTCCTATCACATCCAGAAGACACGTGTGCTCTGGTCCTTCCTGACCTCTGGCTCTTACAAGCTTTCTGACCTTTCTTCGGTGATGGTGCAAACCGTGAGGAGTGGGTATGATGTAGATGTCATGTTTGTGGCTGAGTACTCCATGTACTCTTCAGTCACATGTTCTCTTCACTTTGAGCAATTGTGAGTTTGTGTGTCAACAACCACCATCAATGGCACAAAGAAACTTCTCTGATGAGGTCTAGAGCTATGCTAATCTATGAGTACAGACATGTCAATTTAGGTGGCAGCCCGATGCTATATTAACTTAGCAAAAATAATAGTAACTTGACCCCTGGAGCATGTTGGCTCCTCAATGATGAATTTTTGGCCAGATTTTCAGTGCCAAGTATGTGTTTCTTCCTGTGGAACAGGCCTTAAGTATAACCAGAGAGTGATTAATTACCTCCGTGACATTTATGCCACTGTTGTATCCACAAGCATACCTTGTCATGCCAGTCATTATTGTAGTTCATGTGTTTGCAGCTGGATAAGACTGCTGATGACTGCAGCCTGCACAGCACTTCCCAGTACTATGAGAGCTAGCCAGTAAGATGGAAACCTTCTGGTCAGTCCCACCTTGATTTCACCATGTCCCGTGAGCAGTGTATTTTAGCAACAGGGTCTTAAGTGTACTGTTGTGTGAACAATGGGGCACATTTTGATAAATGTATCAAAATTTTATCAGTGTGCAAGCATCATAGAGAATACCTCCATGAAGCTAGTGCAACCTCCTCTGCTATACATCTAGGCTATGTGTATATATTTAGAGTGGCCTATATATCATATAGCCCATTCTATACTGCATATAGAGGCCGTGATTAACAAAACAGTAAGTGATTAAATCAAGTACAAATGGAGAGATGGCTCAGAGAGCAAGGCACTTGCCACCAAGGCTGACAATCTGAGCTCCATTCCAGGACTATATGGTAGAAGGACAGAACAGACTTTTGCAAGTTGTCCTCTGACCTCCACTCATACACCATGGCACGAACCCTCTCCCAAACAAAGTACACTGGAAAAAAAGGGAAAAAACTCAAGTATGCAGTCAAGAAGCCAGCAAGCATGCAGTGTGGAAAATGGCCAGCCTAATGCTGCATGCTGCTCACAGCTTTTATGAGTAGACAGATGTACACATTAAAATAATAATAGAGTGAAAACATAGCCAGTAGCATAGTTATTTGCTATCATCATCAATTATTACATGCTGGGCACAATTATACATGCTGTGATGTGTGTGTGTGTGTGTGTGTGTGTGTGTGTGTGTGTGTGTGTGTGTGTGTGTGTGGTGCTAAGGGTTGAATTTATGGCCCACACATGATAGAGAAGCATCCTACCATTGACCTCCATTCTTAGCCCTGCACTGGGCTTCTGTTGTGAAGGATTCACCAGAGAAGACTACACAGATTTTGGTTCAAGTCAATAGTAAGTCTTTATTAGCTGGCCAATGACTACAATGGGTGTTCAGGATAGTCTCAAGCCTTTCTCAAGTTGAACTTTTAAGCACAAAAACCACATCCTGGGTTGACACACTTCGGTTAGCAAGAGCAGTAAGCCAGAATTGAAACTACAGAAGCCAAAAGGAAGGTTAGTACAGTTAGGGACTTTTCCAGAACTATGAGCTTTGATGGATTAGGTCATTGTACTCATTTTGGCAGGTAGTGCTGCCTATGTGCTGGGTTTTCTGGCTTGAATGGTACTTTCATCGTGGCATCAGTTTTACTAAGGCCTGGGGGCCTACTAAAGTCTGGGGGCCTGTAATAATTTAATGCAACTGGCAGCACAGAGCTTATTTTTGTCAGAATCACCAGATATATGTGACTTGTATGTTGTGCTATGACATTACTGGTTAAGATGTCACCAAGGAAAAGGACTTTTCAACTCCATTATAATTTTATGCACCCACTGTCATATCTGTAGATGGAAAATCATTATGCAGGGTGTGATTACTTTTCCTTGTGGGTTTCAAACCTTCGAATTTAATTGTGGCTATTTTGTTGGGAATTGCAGATAGTGAAGTTATAGAAAGCGTTCTGTCATGTTTAACTGGAAGTTTTACTGATCTTCCACCAATCTCAAACATTCTTCGGAAAGTCTAAGACATGGTCTGTCCTGTGGAAGATCATGAGTTCAGCGGGTCTTGAAACTCCAGACAGATGTGAACTCATTACAGAGTGGGTACGAGAGAGAAAGCAGCTGAAAGATCAAAGTCGGAATCCCTGTGGACCCAGATCCCCAGATTTCCTGGAAACCCATGAACCAAAGGCACAATGCAGGATGCGTGAGCTGCTCTGAAAAACATCTGACCTAGACAGGAGGTGCTCCCCCTATGTGTCTGTTGCCCTGGGTCCAAGAGCCTCTCACAGTTACCAGCTGACCACTATACAGCCAGCCAGCATCTTTTCCTGACTCCCAAACAGCCCTAGGGGACAGTAACTCAAGGGCATGCTACTGCTTCCTGGATGGCCCACTGGAGTCAGTCAGGTAGAGGCTTCCCAGGGGTCTCCCAGAGAACCCTTGTCCCACTTTTCTGTGACACACCAGCAGAAATGTGAAGCAGGAAGTTTCCACATGGCCTTCTCACACAGAGAGAGCTGAGTGCTCTCACTGTGGCCCAGTGAAGCCAAACGTGGGCTAAGGAGTTTAGGGGAAGATTCCAGATGTCAATGCTTCTGGGATCTTTGCTGCACAAAGCTTATTTTTACCTGTCTTTCTTGCTCTTGGTGCTAACCTGTTTTGCCACCTCAGTATATGTAAGATGACAACCCAGCCTGGAGAAGCTGGCCAAGTAGGCTTCACTGCACAGTAGCCTGTTGAAGGCAATGCCCCCATTCTTGGGGCTAGTCTTGGAAATGACATCATCTTGCCTATAGTGTAGATGGTTAGCAGGAGTGGGCCATTAGGGACTCCATTTCAGAACCTGGAGATTCTGGGAGGTGGCCCTGAGCCATACTGCTCTCCACTGAGGAAGGTAAGGTTTTGGGGACTTCCTCATTTCTCCCTAAATAGAACACCAGTGAAGGACACCCTGGCCCAGACCTGTATGCCCTGGACTAGGCAGCCTTGGAGCCATCACCCCTGCCTCTTACTCTGCCTTCTCTTCTACCCTCTGTGCTCTGAGGATCCCTAGGAGTGATGCTCTGCAATGTTCATCCTTAGGGAGTGTCTTAGGATTCCTATTGCTGTGAAGAGACACCATGACCACAGCAACTCTTATAAAGGAAACTATTTAATTGGGGCTGTCTTACAGTTCAGAGGTTTAGTCTCTTATCATCATGGTGAGAAGCATGGCGGCATGCAGACAGACATGGTACTCCAGAAGGAGCTGAGAGTTCTCCATCTTGACCCACCACCAGCAGAAGGAGACTCCCCACTAGGCCTGGCTTGTGTATTTAAGACCTCAAGGCCCACTTCCACAGTGACACACTTCTTCTAACAAGACCACGCTTCCTAATAGTGCCACCACTTATGGGGGCCATTTTATTTTTCAGACCACTACAGGGAACCCGGCTGGGTTGTTTGTAGTAGGGTCTAAGGCATTGATACTATGCCTGTATCCTTCCTTGGGGAAGGAGCTATGCTAGAAGCTTACACATCCTGACCTGCCTCCATGGTGCCCAGGGAGCCTCTTGCCCATCTTGATGCTCTATAGGTAGGGAAGGCATCAGTTTCTTTATATAGTCTCTGCTAGCTCTTTGGTGTTCACTCCCCCAGCTGTCCTGAGACAAAAGCCCAACTCCAGGGTAGCTTTGGTGGCACAGTGCCAGCTGTCCCATAGGTTCAGTGTTCGTACAGGTTCATACAGGGTAAGGGATTCCTGACCATGCCTTTGCAGAGCCTGCCGACTCCCACCCATGCCAGGATAGTCACACATGATGCTGTAGGGTCCCTGTGGGGGACTTCAGTGGGGGACCCAGCCGGACCACAAACTCACTGTCACCCTCTCTGAAGCATTTCTCTTCTACTGGGGCTATGGTTCCATACCACCCCTTCTCTTTCCCTCTGAGCTCACCAGGCGCACCCCTGGTCACGGAGGGCAGATGCTTTTGGGAGATCAGCTCAGTACATGTACCAGTCAGGATTAGCCACCCTGTACCAGTCCATCCCTCCCTTGAGCCCTGCCCCAGGCACGTTGGTCCTGACTAGGGTATTGAGAGATCTCTGAGAGTAGTTTCCATAGATGCTAGTTGCCAAGCTGTGTTTTGAGATGTGGATGCAGGCTTGATTTTGCTTTTTGGGTACCCCAGCAGCACTGGGAATCCAGAGGACTCCAAACATACTAAGGTTTCAAAGCCATCATCCCAGAAGCTCATTCAGTGGGGCTGTGAGGCCTACTTCCAGGGGGTGCATTTTGCTGGACAGATGTGAGGTCTGGCCTGACGCCTCCTGGCATGTCATCAGACTTTCGGCTTCCCAGTTAGAGACCAATCATGGATTCTTTGCTGATGGCCAAGACAAGCTTGCCCTCCTGGGAAGGTCAGATCCTTGCTTTTTTTTTTTTTTCTACCAGTTAATACTTTCTGATGTTAGCCATGTTTCAGACCCTGCATGGGGTACCTCTAACCTGGGGGTGCAGATGCCTTCCTGCCTTAGTTCACAGGGATGTCTCTAAGGTTCATGGAGAGTAGGTGCTCACCCAGACCATGCTGCCTCAGTGTCTAAGTCACCCCAAGTGCTTGGATCGTGCCTCTTCATAGAAGCTCGGGCCACACAGTCTGTTCTTTCTGTGCATGGCACTGTGGACCTACAGACCCTGGAATGGCCAGCCAAGGTCATAGAGCCAATGTGCTCTACATGAGGGGTCTGCCTGGCATCAGAGGAAGGGTAGACCCTTCCTAGAGTAATGGACTTGAACCACCATACATTCTTGGGTTCTGTATTAAAATTATCCACGAGAACAGAACCAAACCAGATACATACACATCTGTATGTCTGCCTACCTAGCTGGAAACACCCAGAGTGATTTATTATAAAGAATCTGTCCACATCAATGTGGAGGTTGAGAAGTCACAAGATATCCAAAGGGCAAGGAGACCCTGGAGAACTGGTGGGATAAGTTTTAATCTGAAGGGCAGTAGGCTCAAGACCCTGAAAGATCCTACCTTCAACTTCAAATCCTAAAGCTGGAAAACACCAATGTCTCAGACTCAGGCAGAAGACAGAGTGATTCTCTGTTTTTGTTCAACTTAGGGCTTCAAGTGTTTGGTTGAGGCCTAACTGCGTCAGGGAGAGCAGCCCATTTTACTTGCCCAGAGACATCCTCAGAGACCTACCCAGGCTACTGTTTGGCCAAATATTCAGGCTTGTTGTGAATCAGTCAAACGGAGGCATGAATTTAACCATCACAGGCACTGAGATCCATGCCAGTAGCTCAAGGTACTCCAGTTTCCACCGTTAGGATCTAGGGGGCTTTAGGGACAACTCTGGCTATACAGACAAGGTAGAGCCCTTCACTATTAAACCCCCAGGCTTGTATGAAGTATACTTTATACTTTGTAAATGTTTTGTTGTACTTTGTAATGGTGACCTGTGTCGCATACGCCCATGACTGTCACCAGTAAATGGAAACAACGCAAAGGCCCTGTGCAGATAGGTTTCACCAATAAGTTATGGCCAGCTGAGGACTCTGCCTGGGACGGATCAGACAAGTCCCACAGACATTCAGAGGAGATCTGAATTGGGGGGACTTTCTCACCTCCATATCACCTGTCCTCCTTTCCCCTGTGGGAGTCACATGGTTTCTTCCACTCTAGTTCATGGAGGTTCCTGAAGCCCTTGGAGTGTCTGGTCAGCCTAAGTTCCCTGTAAGACTGTGCTACAAGCAGTGCCAGAGAAGGGCCTTCTCTTATGAAGGAAGACTCTTACCAAATCTTACTAGTGCTGGTTGGGGGTGGTGGTGCCCAGAAAAGACAGTCATAGGGTGGCTAGATATGCTTGAAGGAGGGATATTCATGCCCTCATGAAGTGATCCCTGTCATGACTCTAGATTCAGTGTAAGAAGGAACCCACACTGAACAGTCTTCAGACAGCCTAAAAATGGCTCCTTCCAAGATCGATACCAGGTCTTAGATACAAAAATAGTTCTAATAATGCTGAGATCTATGGGACTAGGGTCAAAATTCTGGTCTGGGGGATGAGGTGGGGTGGGGTGGGGATGGAATGGTACATGGTTGGGCAGGGAACGGCTGGGAAGTATGGACAGTGGTCCTGAGAAGCTTCTCACCACAGTGGACAGTGTGGTACTGGGTGGGGTGAGGAGTTCCTGTGCACTGGGCTCACTGGACCGGTAGAAACTGTGAGATCATGGAGTACACCTGCCAGGGAAGGCCTGGCCTATAGTAAGTGTGACAAAGATCCAGGTTAATGTATAGTTCCTACTGCCCTGGCTTCAAGGACCAACAAGCTCACATCGTTCCCAGAAAGAGACAGGATTCCACTGGCTCAGGACACTAAGGCAGGCCAGACTCTGGTCAGTGTTTCTTGCTGGCCCTAAGAGTCAGCCCTCCCTGTCTATTCCTGGCTTACTCGTGCATCTTTGCAGCCATGCTACCATTTTCTGCACATCAACCCACTTTTTACATAGTCCCATTCCGATGCAATGGCTGACTTTAGGTCATACTTTCAACACGCTTGAGTTTACCCCAACTCCTGCTACCACTCCTGCACCGTTTATGGAGTCTCTGTGGAAGTGATCTGGGGAGCTCTCAAATGTCCAAACATGCCGCACCTGCCAGTGCCCTTGGATGATGGGAGGGGGGCAGGCTAGAGCTGTGTCTCTGGGAGCCAGCCGTGTGGAACTCTGCAACTTTGGGGAAATATCTCTTCCTATGTGAAGCCAGGCTATAAGTTCTGACTTCTTTGAAGAATTTTTCCATGTTGCCATTTGATAGTTGATGCCCTTATCTAAAAGGCTGTTTTGTCTGGAGCTTAATGCAGCTATGCCAACATGGCGTTTCTAGGACAATTTATGTGGCCTTTTTACTTAAGCCTCTTGCCTTTGGCCTTCCTGCCACTGTGACTTTTGCCAAACACATTTAGCTGGATTTTGCTTTTGTGTCCAGTCTGGTGGTCTGTTTAGGAAGCTGATGGCCAAGATTTGCTTCTGACACTCAATCTTGTGTCCTGGCTTTTTCTAGGGGTCCCCCTTTCCTCTCCATTCCTAAGTTATGTCAGAGTGGTGGCGCTGTCTTTGCTCTCTTTTTTCCTAAGGGTGATGGATGGTGTATAGCAAGTTCTAAAGTACGTGTCCATCCTCTTCCTCAGGACCTGTGAATTCTACAGTGTGGCTGGACACACAATTAGATAAAGGAGCCTGAAGAAGGAAGGGGCTTATCCTGAGTTACCATGGGCTCTTGCACCATCACACATGTCTTTGGGAGGAAAGCAGAGGACTACGGACCCAGATATACACAGAGGAGGTGGCTGTGAAGTGCTAGACACACACTGGCATGCGATAGCCATCACCTAGGGTGTTAGGGCAGCTACAGAAGCTGGAAGAGAAAGGAGCACAGCCCTGCTTCGTCAAAGTCATGGTTTCTGTCTTTTGGATGCAGAAATTGTCCCTGTTGTCCTGGGTGAACAAAGTGTCAGTGGCTTGTTGATTCAGGCACAGGGAATGGCATAGGTGTTGTCTGTTGTGTTCTATGACTTTAGGAGGATGCTCTAAGAGCTTCAGCATGCTCGCTGGGACATGCATCTCTTTGCCTATACCAAAAGCTAACCTCTCTGCTCTGCTCCCCAACCAGAAATAATAATCATCTGCCCTTGCCCTTTGGCATGTTGGCCTGTCCTTGCTTACACGGTCGTGGATTAACCATCATTACTCTTTGAGCAGAAGCCTTTATCAGAACATCCTGTGGATTTGCCAGCTTCTTTGGCCACCATTGTTCCTCCAACCTCTTCGTCTTGTTATATTAAAATATATGCAACTATAATTGCCATTTTTACCATTTACAAATATGTGATCCAATGACATTGTTGCATTCTTGATGTGGTATAATGCCTACTGCTATTTATTTTCAAGCTTTTTCATCAGCCCAAGTAAAAGCTCCATGGCCCTTAGTGATTAAGTCCTTGCATTCCACTTCTAGGGCTTGGTAGCCTCTAACCTGTTTCAGAATATCATGTGATAAATTTGCTTGTTTTATGTATTGCATGTGATAGAATCACTTAACATTTATACTTTTGTGCCTGTCCTATTTCATTAGCTGGTTTTCAAGGTTAATCTGTGTTGTGGGCATATGTCAGTCATTTTCATGATTGAATAATATTCTGCTGTATGTATCCACCATGTTTTTGTTCATTTCTTCACTTGTTGGTGGACACTTGGCTGTTTTCACCTTTTGATTTTATGCATAACAATCATGTAAATTTTGGCATACATTGTCTTGAGTCTCTGCTTTCGCTTCTTTTGTGTAGATACCTGGGACTTGAATTGCTAGGTCCTATTAGTACCTTTATATATTTTGAGAAACAAACAAACAATTTTCTATAGAATTTGAATCATTTTAAATTCCCGTGGCTTGTGACTTATGTTGCCCTAAAGATTAATACTGTCACGCCTTTTTCCTGTGCTCAATGCCATTTGTATATTGTCTTCAGAAAAAGATCTTTCCAAATCTCTGGACTGTTTTTAAATTGGGCTAGTCTTTTGTTCCTGAATTTTAGAAGTTCTTATATACATATTGAATATTAGATTATTAACAGAAATGAAATTTACAAGCATTCACTCCCATTTTGTAAGTTTGATTGACATTTTGATGCCAAGTTTTAACGTTGATGGAGTCCAAATTAGATGATTCTGGTCATACCTTGAAAGGAATATTTGGATTCTGCCCCATCCTTTTGGCCTCTGTGAGGTGAGCAGGTTTGTCTCACCAAACTCTCTACTGTGATGGACTGTCTTACCACAGGCCCCAAAGCAGCAGAGCCTGGTCTGAAATTTGAGGTACCACCTGAGTCAAATACACTTTTCATCTTTATAAGGTGACTGTGTCAGGTTTGTTATCACAGTGATGGAAAGTAGCCTAACAATCTGAGGAACCATTGCCATATCAAAGTCATCCTTTCTATCCTTTAACAGTTTTATATCTCTTATACTTCTGCTGGTGAGGGAACTTTTAAAGATTCATTTTTTTATTATTTTTAATTATGTGGCTGTGTAAGCCCACACACGTTAGTACAGGTGCTTGTGGAGGCCAAAGGTGTTGGATCCCCTGGAGCTGAGGTTACAGGAGGATGTGAGCTACCAGATGTTGGTGCTGGTTCCTTTGCGGAAGTGTTGTGCACTTTTAAGTGTGAGCCAACTCTCCAGTCTCTTGAGTTAATTTGTAGTGAGAATCCACAAGAGTCTGGGAGAGGTTCAGAAGAATTTATTTAGATGTGAAATAGGGGTAAACACTCACTGATACAGGACAGGTTAGATGCTGCCACAGTTGTTCTGCCCAAGAGGAAAGAGCATCAACAGCAAGCCCCCTGGTCCTCTCCTGCCATCCAAGTGAGCACAAGAGCAAGAGAGACTTCCCCATCAGCTTATCAGTTGTCAACTAGCAGACAAGACCACGCCCTAGAGCTTTCTTCCCTAAAGCTATTCGAAGAATGATTTCCCACAACACTTCCCTCTTTTGTCTAAATAAGGTTCTAAATCTAAAACAAAAATGCTTCCCCAAAGCTATTGGCAGAAAGATTTCCTACAACACTAATTTTTGTTTTTGTTTTTGTTTGTTTGTTTGTTTTTTTCAAGCCAGGGTTTCCTTTTGTAGCCCTGGATGTTCTGGAACTTGGTTTCTAGACCACGCTGGCCTCAAACTCAGAGATCTGCCTGCCTGTGCTTCCCAAGTTCTGGGATTAAAGGCCTGCACCACCACATCCTGGCTTTGAGTTAATTTTTGAATAGGGTGTAATGCAGGGCTCCCATCATTTGAGTATGGAAATTCAGCTGTCCCAGCACTATTCATTGCAGATTGCGCTTTCTACACTGAGTGGCTAGCTTCCTTGCCAAAATCAATTGACCATATAAACCAGACTCTTAGTTTTATACCATTGGTCTATATGTCTATCCCCATTTGAGCTGCACACTGTGGAGTGCTATAACTTTGTAATAACTTCTAAAAAAGGGCTTTGTTGTCATTTTAGACTACTTTTGCTGCTTGAGACTTCTTGCAGTTCACTATGAATCTGAAGTTTTTCTTTCTTTTCTTCCAAAGAACTGTCAGGTTGGAGTTGTTTAGGGGAAAGTTCCACATCCTAAATAGGCTTATTTCCTGTAGCCATGCAATGTCCGATGGTTTCAAAAGGAATCTAGACACAAATGCGAATAGATGGAAGACTGAGCATTGGTCAAATGCAAATACTATGTTTTATATATAAAAAATACTTTTTTTTTCAAGATGGGGTTTCTCTGTGTAGTTCTGGCTGTCCTGGAACTCTGTAGACCAGGCTGGCCTTGAACTCTGAGATCTGCCTGCCTCTGCCTCCTAAGTGCTGGGATTAAAGGCGTGCTCCACCAAAAAACTTGATTGGATTTTAGTGTTAAGGGCCACGGGTTCCCAGGAGAGACATCAATGTAATGACTCCCCACACCTCACCAAGATGGCTATTCCCTGACTCCTTGTCATAGATTTTAATCTCTATTTGTCATTCTTCATTTCTGTCTCTAGAAATGCCCCTCAAACATAGTCAAGTGTTTAAAATATTGTTATTTTTCTGAAGTGTGTGCATCTGTGTATGTATGATAAGGTTTCCAAGACCTCCAGAACAATGTTGACAAAGTAGAGTTCAATTTACAGTGGTGTGTGTGTGTGTGTGTGTGTGTGTGTGTGTGTGTGTGTGTGTGTGTGTGTTCTCTATCACTCTGCCTTGTTTCTTTGAGACAAAGGCTCTCAGTGAACCTGGAATTAAGGTGGCAGCCAGAAAGTCCTGGTTATTCTTATTTCTTCACCCCCTACACACACACACACACACACACACACACACACACACACACACACACACACTGCCAGGGCTGGGATTACAGGCATGTGTGGCCATGTCTGTCTTTTTTTACACTGATGGTGAGGACGTGAACTTGTCTTGTGCAGCAAACACTCCTATCCACTGAGCTAGTTCCCCAGACCCTGACTGTGCCCTTTTCATAAAAAAGATGTTAAGAGCACAGAAGGATGCTCCCCACTGGCTACCACCCAGGGGATGGAGGCAGAGCTGAGATTTAAAAATAGGTCCCTAGACTTTCAGTGTACCGCTGCCTTCTGAATCCACAACCAAGGATCTCTCTTTGAATAGTGAGTCCTATGGTTCACAAATTGACTTATGTGTGTATGCACAGATATGCACACATGTGTATGCAAACCCGTGGAAGACAGAGGTTGGCATTGGGTGTCTTCTTGTACCTCTCTCTCCATCTTATTTTCTGAGACAAGTTCTCTTATTGAACATGGAGCAGATGGTTTCAGCTGGATTGGCTGGCCAGCAAGACCCCAGGCTCTGCCTGGCTCTGCCCTACTCCCCTAGCACTGGGGTTACTGATGTGTGCTGCAACACTCAGCTTTTTCATGAGTTCTGGGCATCTGGACTCAGGTCACAGCAAGCACCTTACCCTCCAAGCTATTTCACCCACCCTACAAAGCATTTTTTCATGTGAGTAATATGAGTGTGTGTGTGTGTGTGTGTGTGTGTGTGTGTGTGCACGTGAGCGCGCATGCACTCGCGTGTGTATATGTTCACATGTGTGTGGGTACCTGTGTGTGGGCATGTGTATTTGTGCACAAGTCTGGGTGTGGATATGTGTGTATGTGTGTGAGTGCACAAACCAGTGTGTGAGTGTGTGTGTGTGTGTGCACAAGCCTATGTGTGGGCATGTGTGTGTGTATGTACAAGCCTGTGTGTGGGCATGTGTGTGTGTATGCACAAGCCTATGTGTGGTCGTGTGTGTGTGTGTGTGTGTGTGTGTGTGTATGCACAAGCCTATGTGTGTCGGTGTGTGTGTGTGTGTGTGCGTGTGTGTGTGTGTGTGTGTGTGTGTGTGTATGCACAAGCCTGTGTGTGGGCATGTATGTGGAGGCCCGTGGCTGGTGTCAGGAGTCTCCCTTGATCACTCTCTGCCTTTTTCTTTAAGGCAGGATCTCTTAAGTGAACCCAGAGTTTACTGATGCCATCTTGCTCCAGTGATTTCTTTCTTTTGTTTTCAGAATCCAGGAATTACAGGCCATGCCTACCAGGCATCCGTATGGGTGCTGAGTGGCTGAGTCTAAGTCTTTCCCCTTGTGTGGGGAATACTTCACCCACGGAGCTGTTTCTCCAGCTTCTATGAAGTCATTTTGAGGAGTCATTTCAGCAGCCATAACAGCTGAACACCTATTTGTCTGACCTTGTCTTAGTTACTAAGGTCAGATGCATGCCCCTTTCGGCAGCCATGACAGTAACACGTGCTCGCCATGACCTCGCCTTGGTCACTAAGAGTTTAGGTGCCTGCCTCGTGGCAAGGAACCAATCAGAAGTTAGCTGGTGGCGCTATGCTTTATGGCTCTGGGTGTGCTTTACGGCTCTGGGTGTGCTTTACGGACAAGCGCACAGCAATGACACGCAGAGCATAGCAACCACCCTGGGAGGGCCTATGGGCCATAATAACCAGTTGGCCAATCAACACAGGGCAAGCCCTCCAAGCCTGGAGGTACACCAATCCTGAGCCTGTGCGTACCCCTAGACACTCCCCTTATGCTGCCCTACAAGATCTCTATGCAGCCCCTTCAAACTGTCTTTGCTAGCCATCCGCCATGGTGGATGGACGGAAGGCCCAAGCTAACAAGGGGTTAGCTAGTTAAACAACAATAAAGCCTCATGCAGTTTGCAGCAAGCTTTCGAATCCACCTGGTGATTGGGGTGACCTTGGTCCTGGGCTAAGACCCCGGAAGCCTGAGTTTTCCTGGGGTCTTAACAGTTCTGAGCCTTTCTCTATTCTAGGGCTCTCTCACTGGTTCTACCAATGCCAGGATCTTGCCTACCCTCCAACATGTCCAGTGAATTCTCCCAGCTCCTGTCACATCTGTACTGCCAATGTCATTTACAGATGAGATCACTGAAGCTCAAAGAGGCAAAGTGAACACACACACACACACACACACACACACACACACACACACACACACATACACCCTTACCTCCTTGGCAAATAGCAGGGCTTGAACACCAATCTATTTTTAGCTCCTAACCTGATAGTGATGACAGTATCCCTGTTTCTAATGCTAGCAAGAGAAGCCTGTTGGCAAAGCCCATGGTACCCAGTGTGGGTCAGCTCTGCAGGTCACAGTGGAAATCTGAGAGGAGGAGTTTTGGGAGAAACAGCAGCAGTGGCAACTCGGTTCTGGCTGTAGGCTGGGCCATCTTTATCCATCCTTCAGGACATAAGCGATGAGGAGCTTCCCACAGGCAGGAGCTATGGACCCTGGAAAATCTCGTTTGAAAATCTGAAACAAGAAAGGTTCTTCTAGCCTTCACTTTCCTCCACAGGGGTCTGGGCAGGGTGCACAGTGCTGGATCCCTTTCTGTATGCTGTTGTATAATCAGGACCATGTGGCTTGTCATGGATTCTTGCTTCAGTACATTTCTGGTCTTGTATCAAGCACTGGAAACATGTTAATATAGAGTCTGGGAATATCAGGAGGTGGGCATGGTATAGTGATTATTAGCCCCCCCCCCGTAATTATCCTGGGGAGGGGGTTGCCTGACAGGGACCATAACAGAGAATGGCAAATAATGTTGACTTTGCTCACTTATCCAGGTAGCATGGATATAGCTGTTTGGAATTGTGTTGAGAAAGATCCTATGGATTCATCTGGCTTTGTGAGCACGTGGGCTATGTGAGGATTTTAGTGCCCACCACAGAGACTGTTTGGGGGAGGGTGACAATGGCACCCACCTCCTGTCCTGCAGTGAGAAGGATGGGGTCTGCAAGCTCCGCCACAGAGCCTGGCCTCCTTTCCCCCAGCCCAGAGCTCTGGAACACCCCAGGCCTCTTCCAGGGACCATCCGGCTCCACAGCTATGGCTCTGCCCAGGCAGGGAGCACACGATAATGCAGTGTTACATATTGCATGAGGCAGTCTGCTGCTGAAGAGCATCAGCGATTCTTGCTTACAGGCAGCCCCACCTCCGAGCTCCATGCTCAGGCAATAGCCTAACTTGGCTTAGCAGATCAATAGGCACCTTGGGGAGGATTGGAGGGATCCATGTAGGTCCATGGATGAGGTGACTCCTAATACTTTGTGCTAGGAAGTATGGCTCGTGGGCGATCTCATCCGAAGGTCCCGCAGCCAAGTGCTCTGGCTCGTAACAGACCATTGTGTGTCATGTCACTGCAAGCTCAGGCTGGGCAGATGTAATGTCCCTTCATTCCTACTTCTGGTGGGTATGCCTCTTTACTTCTGATTCATGGTCAGTCCACCAGGGCTGCCTCGTGGCACCACTCCTGCAGGCAACCTCGACCCTGCCAGCTCTGTAGCCTCCAGCTTAATACCTCTGTTTCCCAGTGCTATCAGCTTTGTTTGGGTGACCTCAGATGAACACCTGTCATGACTGTCCTCATTTGACAAACAGGCACTGCGTAAGTTCTCACAGGCATCTGGCCTGCAGGCTCATGGAGACAGCTGGTCTCCATGCCTTGCCTGACCACATTCGCCAAGGATGCATTTGCCTTTACCATGGCCTGTTTGGATGGAAGAAGGAGGTATGGATGCTCATTGGGAGGTGACAAGGCAGCTAGGGCCCCTTAGAAGAATTACCTACCTTCTGCTTGCAGATGCTCCAGCTTTTGCCATGCCTAGGCTAGCCAAGTATGATAGTGATGGCTCAAGCCTGGCAGAGGGCTTTGACAGGAATAGGGGTTCCTCCTTCATCATGGACTCGTGTCTGTCCTCTCAAGTCCAGTGAGCTGGCCATGAGGGGAGAAGCCCTGAGCTTCTCATTCAGAGGAAGTGGTTCTGGCATTTAATCCCCAGTAGGGAAGTCAGGATCTGGAAGGAGGTCTTCTCAGCAGTGTTCTGCTGGTGCCTGCTATTTGTAGCCAGGACATAGTTATCCCACAAGGGGAGACTGGTCCCCCGTCTCCTGCAACTGCCCAGAGTAGAGCCTGGCAAAGCCCTGTTCTCTTCCCACCCCCCACTATGCTTTGGAGATTCTCAGCTTGATCTGGCCCTAAATTAGGGGCAGGCTGCCTCCATCCACCTGCCTGTAGTGCAGGATCCCAGGGGAACTCTAACTGGCTGAACTCAAGAGACTCAGAGGCTAGCTCCTGTCCTGCCTCTCATTGTGACATGAGGACACACCAGATCACCACCTGATTTCCATCAACACTGTCTCTCTGAGGGTCCCTAGGGGTCTGTGAAAGCAGACTGGCCCCTGGCCCAGCCCATGGAAGGTGCAGTCTCTCTATTGCCCTCCTGTCTCCAGATAGGATCATCATCAATAAAAGTGTCTCCATATTTCATTAAAGTGAATTACCGATGGGTTGTCTGGGGGTGGCAAAGTGCTGGAAGCCGACAGTCAGAACCTTCCAGGGAGCACAGAGCCAGCTCTGGGCCTCAGGGGAGCAGCCAGACACCAGGCTTGGGGGTTGGCACTGGGGATTCCAAGATCCTACACCTTGGAAGAGGCCTGATTCCAGCTGTTCCTGGCTAGCTCACTGAATCGTAAGTTAGCCCAGTCTGGCTCCACTCCCTGATTAGATGACAGTCTGGTCCTGGCTGAAGGTCTCACAGGGCTATGAGTGAGCTCCCGTGGGTGGGAATGTCAATTCTCCAGCCTCCAGGGCATTGAGGCAGTGGGGTGCTGGACACAATCAGTGTCCTAAGGCCTGGCTGGCTTCCAGGGGGTGACCTATTCTACTTTACAGTCTGCATCATTAGCTGGAACTTCTGTAGTGTAATGACAGCATCCTGCCAAGGACCAGTTAACAGGTTCAAGGGAAGGGAAGCAATGACTGGGGAATAGCACTGGCCTGGGCTGGAACACAAGGCAGAGTTCTACCTACCTCCTGCCTAGAGCCTAGTGCTCTAGCTTCAGAGTAGCACTGTGCCTCTGATCCCCAAGCCTGTGGACCTGTCACCAAGATGGATACAAAGCAGAGAACAGCAGAAATCAGGGCTATAGGAGTTCAGAGAGGCCCTTACCCATCCCAAAGTTGTCTCTTACACCTCCTCCATGCGGGACAGCTCTTAGGCACCCCCAACGGGGCAGACCCACCGATACCAGGCATGTGCATTCTAAATCCTCTGCTATCTCTGGGGTGGGGTTGGACCTTCCTGTCCCTCCCTCTTACCTTCTATCCTTCTTAGGCTCAGCTCTGAGGTCCCCCATCCCTCTGCTGCCTCTCCTCCTAACCCTGTGCTAATGGGCCACATCCATTAGGGCTGATGACAGGAACTGCCACCAATGAGATGTCCTTTGATCTCTCTGCAGCAGGAAAAAGAAAGGTCAGGAAGAGGAGGTGACCTTTCCTGACAGCCAGTGTTGACTGGATCTGAGTTCATAGACCAGGGTGCTGCCAGCAAGGGGACAGGAGAATCAAGCCTCCCAGGGATAAGTGCCTGTACCTGTACCTTCTCAGAGGAGGGGCACTGGCTCGAGGAGTTGTGAGAGACATCCCGAGGGGCCCACTGTACCCCAACACAACTAAGTCAAGCCCAAGGAAGGTGGGAATCATTTGTTTTCAAAGTTTCCCTGGAACTCCCTCCTCCCTGAGAATGGAGCCTCTCTCCAGGAGTGGCCTGAGGTGAACACCTGCACTAATGTGTCCTTGGACGCCTCCCTTTCTACCATTAAGGGTCCTCCTCTGGCTATTCTTGCCAGTGTGTTCCTGAGAAGCCCCACCTCAGATTCTTTCTGGAGAAATCTAAGGCCTTGTCTTTTCTAACACAAACTACCTCTAAAGAGACTCTAGACAGCTGACCTGGCCTGAAGGGTGTAGCCTATGAGCCCTGGGATGCCCTAGCCCATAGTATCTGCTCTTTCCAGTGCAGGTGCCCCAGAAGAGTTCAGCATCCAGGCTTCCTCTGCCTGGCTGACCTGTGGATGCAGGCCAGCACTTAGGCTCTGACCCTGGACTGCTGTCCTAGTGGAGGGACATTATCTTCAAGCATCCCTAACTTCTATCTCACCATAATGTCTTTGATAGCTAGTGACTGAACAAGGGGTACAACTGGTGACCCTTTGTGGTCCATAGCATCCCTTGAATATGGCCTGCTGCTCCCACAAGCATTAGACAGTAGATCAGTGAGGAAAGAGAGACTTGGCTTCCATCTGGTCCTCTGATTCCTAAATGGTCTCCTGGACAATGGCCTCTCCCTCTTGCCCAACACTGGCTTCCAAGTCACAGTCAAATGTAAGGCCAGGAGGGGTAACTGCTCCCATGCAAGGCTCTAGGCCCACCCTGCCAAGAGCTTCCAGATCCCTGAAGCAGTGAGGCCAGGCGCAAGAGTGTCCCCAGAACGTGCCTGAAGTGTTCACAATCCGCCACAAATATGTGTCCCCACATGAGGGCCCTCTTGTGACCTGTATGCGAACATTACTCATCCTGGTCCAGAAGATGTCAGACAGAGGTCACTGTGACAATAGATCAGATTAGCAAAAAGAAAATCAGTATTAGTAGAAAAAAGAAAGACACAGAGAAAGGAAATGGCAGAGCAGAAAATAGAAACCTGAAAACAAAGACATGTGTGGAGACAAAGGGAGAAGAAAGATACGGAGGGTGAAAGAGAGCAGAGAAGAAAAAGCAGGGTGGTGGCAGAGGCATGGCTGACATGAGTGAGCTGGGGTCCAGTGCAGAGTCACAGGTGGTGTGGTTATAAGTGGTTGGTGTGGATGAGCTTAGAGTAGATGGCATTGGATCTACTTTCTAGGACATTTGGGGTCAACCACTGTCAGGCATTGAGCAGTTCTGAGAGCCTGGAGTGGTGACTTGGGTATACGGTTTGGGACACTCTTGGACACTTATTTCCATTCAGGGATGGAAGGGTCTTAAAGGTCAAAGTCTGAGTCTCTTTCAGGGACAGCACTATGACCAGAGGGGATGGGGTTTCAAAGCTAAAGCTGGGAGTGTGGCCATGAGGAGGCCATAGAGTACAGGCACTGGGCAGACAAGAAGGCCCCAAGCTGCTGACCTGGAGCTCTGAGCTCTGCTTTGAAAGGATTGGTCTGTCTTGTAAGTGACCCCTGTCACTCTTCAGTTAGACAAGACAAGGCATACATTCACAGAGACTGGTGGACCTGCAGGGTGGGTCTGAGGTTGGTAGGAAGAAGGCAAGAGTGAAAGTTGGGCTAGGGCTAATGGTGTACTGGAAAAGCAATACATAACATAGCAAAATTCCTGTCTGATACCTTGGTCTCCGCAGGTTACTGGGAGAAACTTTTTAGGGGCTTATTCAGCCCCAGAGCCTACAATTACAGTTTGCCCAATTCATACCCTGTGGTAAGTGCCTGGCCCACCTCACATTCCTGAAGAAGTTGCTAAAACCCTCAGTTTAGATTCTGGTACCTGGGCATCACTGTGTGAAACTCAGGAGGGAAGATGGTTTAGCCCACTGTAAGGTAGGGCAGGGAATGCCCATCCCCTAGGGTCATTAGAGATGGATCACTGAGCCTCAGTGCTGGGCCAACACGAACTGGTGAACCCAGACTCAGCACCTGCCTGATACAACTGAGTCCAGTCAATACCTTGGACTCCAGGAAAAGGGAGGCTCAGCAAAACCGGGCAGCTCAGCCCCCACTGAGAGGCAGAAAGCTTCCCTGTGGGGGTGGGGAGTGCTGGGTATAAATGCCGAGGGGAGCATCCAGCAAGGCAAACTAATGGTCTTCAGTGGGCAGGGCAGACAGCTGGGAATCACAGGCGGGCTTCCAGATCGATACCCGTGTGCTGATTTGCTGAAGAGGCTTTTATGAAGTTTAAGCAGAGTTCATTGTTAAATACTCTTATGTTCAAAGGATGTGGGCGGCCGTATTAATTCCTTTTTCTTTTACAGATCAATAATTACATTGCTTATTTGCTTAAAAGGCTCAGGTCGAGGCAGGGGTGAGGGAAGCGAGCTCAAGGGAGCATGGCTAAAGGTCCAGAATGCATAGTGCAATGTTCGATGGTGACAAGGGAGTAATGGGCACCCCTTGGGGGACCCTCCTTGTTTAGAGCTCCCTTCAGCCCCCCCAAACTTCCTTCTGGATTCAGCTCCATTCTCCTTGGGGCTCTACTCTTGGTACAGAACAGCAAGGTGACAGCTCCTGAATGTGGCATGTCATTCCACCTCCATCCTTCTCTATAACCTGCCCAGCTCAAAGAAGCCAGGAGAGGGGCTACACAGGAGCTCTGAGCCAGGTGAGCAAAAAGGCCTCCATGGCCTGGGTGGGTACCAGTGCTGCCATTACAGCAGGACCAATCAGGGACACAAGGAATTTGTGCCCCAAAGCCGATGTCACTTGGGAAGGGAAGAAGACAGGGCACTATGCTATGAGCTTTTCTTAGCCTTGACTGCTGGCCTTAACAATGCCAGGAAACTGAGGCATGTGAGTGCATGGCATGGACCTTGGCCGCTCCAGGGCTTCGAGTGGGGCTGACTGCTACTTTCGCCGACTTTCTGGCAAGGTGTTTTCACATCTAAGAACCCAGGTGGTCTTCTTGGTAGGTCTGTGAGGTGGGATGCCACAGGCTCGGGGCTGCTCATCCCTAACCTGGAACTAGGATCTTGAGCTGTGCCTACTTGGTCAGCTGGAGGACCCTGGTCACCTCTCATCCATACTCAGAAATCACACAGGACCCCTTTAAAAAAGGAGAAACAGAAAGGGTGGCAAGATGTATTAACTTCTCTTGTGAAGACAATGATGTTTTCTTGTTCAGGCTTGTAGCTGTGGATGGCTTGTGTGGGGCAGCCACATGGGGAGTTCAGGGGTGAAAAGTGACTAATTGATTAAAGTTCTCTGCAGCAGACACGGTACCACAATGTGATGGCATATACATCATACAACTTCAGCTTCACATGGGCCATAGAATCTGTCCTTGTGAGTACTGCCCTGCTTGAGAACTAGTTCACCAAATGTCATTGGAGAATGGTGCCTCCTGGCTGAGCGGCTTCTGGGCTATCCCCTCCAACCCTGCCCACACACCGCCAGGATGCTATTATCATTTCATCCTCTGATCAGGAAATGGAAAGGTCTCTTACGGATCATTAAGAGGATAACGGAATTGGACAAATCTTGATCCAAAGATGGAAAATAGATGTAATAAATTAATCTACAGGCCTGGGGGTCACCCTTCAAGCACAGTGAGAGGCAGAGCTCCCTCCCTTGTGAGAATGGCTCTGGGGACGTTATGCTGCAGCTCCTCTAGACCAGAAAGCTTTGAAGTCTCAGGTGGGAGGCGGGAGCAGGTATCTGGGGGTAGTTAACTTCATTCCAGGTACCACAAGGCACAAGGCTAAATACTAGCATGGCCTTTGCCTCCTTCTGGACTGGAGATAGGAAGTGGCCATCTCTTGGGAAATGTCCACAAGGCTAAGACATGATGCATTCACCAGGTACCTTCCTAAGTGTGGTGCATGAGACCCTAGGATGACCCATGTGATTGTGCCATTTTAACCTTGTAAGGGGGTCAGGAGCAAGGCCCAGGTCAGATGCATGATGCTAGGGTCTCGGATCTGCTGTCAAGGCACAGGCATTTTTACCTTAGACATCCAGTAGGTTTGCAAAAGGCACTTGTCTGTCTCCCTCCAAGCATGTACACTGCACAGCCTACTGATGGTAGCGCTGTCTTTCTGGTTTCTTACCTACAAGTCTTGACCTGGTCACAGGCTTTCCTGTCTCCCACAGTCCATGCACTGGCAGACCTGTGGCCTATACCTCCAAATACCCCAGAACCTGACTGACTCTCTGGCCTAAACCCATGAAAGGGCCTATGCTATTCTCATTCATCTACCTGCCCTAAGACCTGTTTGTCTTCTCTGAAGAGCCACAAGTAGCCTTCTGTTAGAGCCTACCATTTCTCCTTCTTGGCCACCTCTCCAGCCAAATTGTTCTCTCCTTTGGTAACCCCACACTTTTTATGTCCATATTCCACTGGCCTCTCTCAAATCTGTGTCCACCACATGACCATAGTGAAGGCTGGCCATGGTTCCAAGGCTTCCCCTCCCTGTGTGCTTCTTCTCAGATGTGTCCATTGATGAGATGGCCCTCAGTAGGGCAGCCCTTGGGACTGTGTTTAGAGCTCGTGCTATGAGCTGAATATTTGCCACCCCTTCCTAATATTATCCTGTGTGGTAATATTAGGAGATGAGATACTCAGGGTGTGATTAGTTTGTGGGTGTGGAGGCCTCCAGAGTGGGGTCAGTGCCTCCATAAGAAGAGAGACATAAGGCAGACTGTTTATCTATCATGTGAGGATACCACAGAAGACTTCTCTACCGATCAGGAAGCGCCCTCACCAGAACTTCACAGCACCGACACCTTTATTTGGGACTTCCAGTCGGAGACCCGTGGGATGGGCTTGTTGTTGAAACTCTCAGCTGTGGCAATTTGTTATGGCAGCTCACCAGACGCAGACAGACCCAAGCAGTGCCCTCAAGATGGGGAGAGGAGAAGGCTGAGCAGGTAGGACAGGTGCAATCTCGGGTGTGAACCATGGGCTGCGGGGGGCCACATTCTGACCCCATGTGCTTTATTCTTCAGCCCTGGAGAAGCTCCCATGCTAGATGTCGAGTAGTCAAAAGGACAGAAACCTCTGTGGCCAGGCTCAGGGTGTCAGCATCCAGGGGACCCTCTCCAGAGCACAAGAGGCTATTGCCTATTCCAGATGTAGGAAAGGGCTTCCACAGAGCAGCGGGCACCAGGGTGAGATCTTGAAGTTTCCAATTCTGAGTAAGATGGAAATTCTCTTGGCCCAGGCCCCTAGAATAGCATGCACTGTTCTTGTCCACCTGAGCACACTAACTTCAGACCAAGATGGCGTGGGGTGGAAAATGCTTCCCCAGATCCCAGAGTGCCCATGGCCTGGAAGGAACCAAGTGGACAGATCCATCCTGCACCCCACCCCCTACTGCTCATATTCTCAGTCTAGCTGCTAATAGCTCCAGGAGGGCAGAGCCTTGATGGGTAATGAGACCTTTCTCAAGAACACCCTGTGTTTGGCTGTAATGTGTCCTCAGTATGCAGGAGTACTGGATCCATTAGCTTCTAGCGCACCATCATACTCTTGGAGCAATTGCTCCTCAAATAGAATTACTTCCTACAATTACTCTCTACAGAGACAGGCCCCAGAATTTGGGAGATCAGTGCTGGGAGGCCAGAGCGAAATTAAATCAGGTCCTGGCTTATGAGAAACCAGGCTGGTACATGTGACTTGCGTGTAAATGGGGATCCCCAAGGCCTAGCCTGTGCTACCCCTGTTGCCTCACCTATCCCTTTGTTGTAGACTAAGCCTCAGCCAAGAGAGATGACACAGGATGAGCATGGACACTGCTTGGGTAGGAATGGCTAGAAGGTTCTTGAGAAACATAGGGAAAAAGGGACCCTGACCAAATCATACTCTGGTCCAAGTGGGGCTGAGTCTTCATGGCATTGACATCCTACACTGTCTTCCCTCTCTGACTGCATCACCCTATCCAGATAAAGTGGCTCACTGCTAATGATATTGGTAAGAATCACGTTGAATAAATACTCTTCTAAAGACATACACTCATTACTTCACTCAGTCTTTACAGTAGCTGTGTAAATGGGCACAGTTCAAGTTAGATTTCTGTTACTGTGATCCACCAACTAACACAAAAAGTTACTTGTGGGAAGAAGGGGTTTATTTGCTTTCAAGTTCCAATCATCAAGGGAGGCCAAGGTAGGAACTCAAGAAACCATAGAGAAACACTGCTACTGGCTTGTTTCCCTTGGCTTGCTCAGCTATTTCTTGAATAGCTAACTACCACCTGCCTAGGGCTGGTACCACCCACAGTGGGCTAGGCTCTCCTACATCAATAAGCAATAAGAAAATGCCCCACATATGGGCCATAGGCCAATCTGATGGAGACAGTTCTTCAACTGAAGCTCCGTCTCTCTTCCCAGGTGTGTCAAGTTGACAACCATGATTAGCCATCTATTTCCATGTCACGGATGAGAAAAACCAAGGCAGAGAAGGTTAGCCATTTAGTAGATATATCTGGGTACTGAATACCCTTGAGGCCCTGCTCTGGGCAGTGACTATATAATAGTGACTGAGTCAGATGCTGGCTTGCTGGAGTGGAGAGAGGCTAAACAGGGTTATTTAGATAGGAGTCTTTGTGATTGTAGGACCTTCATAGAAAAGATCCTCTCTGGCCTCAGGAGAAAAGGCACCTAAAAGAAGCACCTGAGAGGGAGAGGTGGTGCAGGATTGTGGAATAAAGGATAAATAGACCCAGAAGACGCAGAGTTTGCCAAAGCTCAGCTTGGACTACATGGCTATAGTAAGCGAGACAAAGTGAGCATGAAGGGTATTTGATGCAGGAGATGGGCGTGAACACAGGGGGTCGGTGATCAGAGGAAGGCAGAGGCTGCAGCGAGGGGAAGGGAGTTGGCCTGACTGTAGCAAATGGGCCGGATGCATATTCCAAAAGGTTCAGCTACTGCAGGAGAGGGAGAGGCTCTCCGACTCAGGAGAGAGAGGGCCAACAAGGTGGCAGCTAAGGAGTGACTTTGAGAACTCAGCGAAGAATGTGTCCGGGTGAGGGAGACACTGGGAGAAAGTATTCAGAGGGAGAGCGGCAGGGTACCCTTGGAGTCCTTGTGAGGGGCAAGGGCACACTGATGGGAGGATCTGAGAGAGATTTAAGTCTGTGCAACGTGTACAATCCATGCATGGAGGAGTTCTGGCCTTTGAACATGAAATGTATAGAAGTACAACTGCTACCTAGTATGCAGGCATCGGGTGAGACAGGAGAGTGGTGGATGGAGCCTGGGGAGGGAGGCAGCGTCACCAAGCAAATGACACACTGGCCAATGCAGGGACCATCAGAGCAGAGGAGTGAGATGGGGACGGGGTCAGGATTCACTGGCTCCTAGTGAAGGCAGTGGGGGCGTGGAATACAAAGGAGTGGTATAAGGAAGCCTTCTCCTGAAGGGCGCATCTGCTGTAGTGCTGGATTACAGACCTGGATTCCCTACATCTTGGCAGGCCTGATGCTTCCTATAGGCGGCTATGCTCACTGCCCTTCCTGTCCTCTGCCAGAGGAACCAAAGGACACATGTCCCCCTGCTCCGTCTGACTTCTACAGAGTAGGGCCTGTGCATGCCCATCAGACCAGACACTGCTAGACTCTATCCCCTTCTTCATCTCTGTACCCCACTGCACTTAGTAAATAGGGGATGCTCAGAATGCCAGTTACATTAAATCAAAGCCACAATGGCACTTCCTTATCTTACTCCTGTTCAGAGGATGCTTGCCTCCATTTGTATCTGGTCGCAGAATTCAGTGTGCTACACTCGGTAGGCTCCAGTGCACGCACACTAGATTAGGATCATGGTCCATATCTGTTTTATTGTCCTTCCACACCAGTGTGGCAGAGCCTGATCGATCATCCTCCCAGCTGCTGATAAGGAACAGGCTCAGCTCGGTCAGACAAGCCCTCAGGCGCCAAGCAGGGCTTCCTGACCTACCAGCTCCAGAGAGCCGTTCTCTCACCAGCCAGTGTGCCCCGCCCCCACTCTGCCTGGTGATACTCGGGAAAGGAGAATCAAGGGGGAGACTCTTCATCAGTGCTGGGTGGGTCCCTGCTGTCCAGGACTGATCTGGGAGCAAGTCAATATGGTGGACCTGGTGGGATGGTGGATACCTAACCATGTCTCTCCTGTTTGTCTACCACCCCTGGCGATTTCCTAAGCAGACCAGAGTGAATGCTCCCAAGTACCACTGCTTTCATGCTTCTGTGCATACTGTTAGACCCCACCCTGGTCACATCATCCAGAATCTTCCAGCTTCTGCCCAAGAGTTACCTTCTCTGAGTGTGGAAGGCAGTGACAGCAAGTGCTACTTGGTGTCATGGCCTCTCCATCTTGGCTGCAGTTGGAGATGGTGGTCCGGCCTGGACCTGAAGAGTGAATTGCCTTGCCCTGGTGCGGTGACCAGAGGTATAATGAGCTCCCCAAGTCCCTACAACATGCCAAGCTGTGGCTCAGAAGGTCTGCCTGGGCTGGTAGCCCTGGGGACTTTGGGCACAGTATACAGGCACTGGTTGCTGTGTTAGAATTAATGGCCACATCCTGTGTTATTCCAAAGTTCCCATTTGGCCCTGCTGAGGGCCCCCAGCCCTACTCTGCTCCTTGTTGGACAGAACCTGTGCCCTCTCCTGCTGTGATGGCTGCATTTTCTTCTGACTTGCATCCTATTCTTCTGGAGCCACTGAGTTTACCCTGTGGCAAGCAGTGTGCTAGGCTGGTTGGCCAAGTGGAGTTGGCAGCATTCCCTATCTCTCCTCAGTGCCTGCCAGTGGCAGAGCTGCAGACCTTGTAGCCTAGCCAGGGATCTCTGTTACTTCTTGGAGGGACTTCCAGCTTCTTCTACAGCGACCTGACCATGTGGCCGTGGCCAGAGCAGAGAGGCAACACCGTTACTGAGAGTCCTTACAGCAAGCATGATCTTCACGTCCAGTCTTCGGACCATTTGAAAGAGACTATGGCCATGTGTGGTTCTGTATCTGCTCCTCTCCAGTCCAGTGCCCAACCATTGAGTAAAATAATGGATCCCATGGCCTTTGCCTACAAAACAGGCCATCTCTGTATAGGCAAGGCTTACTGAGACCTGAATAGGCTTTCTTCCCCTGAACATTTAGATGTGCTGTTGCTGGCTGAACTAATGCAGCCTTGGCAAGACACCGGTCACCTGGCAGGGGCCAGGGCTGGGGCTCAGGTATGGACTCTTCAAGCCCAAGGAGTGACAGTGAGATGCTTTTGCTCCTTTCCTCCTCTGCAGGAAAAGACCCTTCTGGAGCTTACGAGAGGCTTGGCCTTTCCACTTCTTGGTTCTGTCCCCTGTAGAGCCCCTCTTACTCCCTGTCCTCTCTGCATTGCTTCTCATGCAAGAACAATCACCCTCCATTAGTTGTCATAGCAACCAAGGCAGGGCGAAGTCATTTTCTAGAAGGGGTCCTGTGCAAATTATGGCATTACACCAACTTATTGCCAATCTTTTTAATTAAAACATTTTGCTTTCAACTCTGCTAATGGCAGAGATCAGTAAACAGGGAGATTGAATTACTGATACTGAAGCCCTCCCTCCTCCGCCCACCCTTAACACGCTTAATTACAAGTGGGACCACAGCGATGTGGGGGAGGGGCTGCTAAGAATCAGGTAGGGCTGACCTAGGACAGCCACCCTCTGGACATAACCAAAGGAAGCTCAGGGCACCGAAAGAACATGTATTTTTAAAAATTAAACCCCTGAAGGACATAATGAGCATCTAGAGTTATGGCTACAATTCAGTTTCCAGGAACTATGATGTCATGTTGCTGACTATTCAGTTTTTATCTAATGAAACTGCCAATTTGACACCTGGGGGACAGAACTGGGTGTCCTGGGTGTGTGGCTGACCAAGGAGCTGTAGACTTTCATTTGCCCCACAGGTCTGGCCTCTTTTCTGTGGAGTTCAGGAAGAGGGGCTATTGCTCTTCCCACCCTCCCCCAGGCAGTTAACATCCTCCAACAAAGCCCCAGGAGCACTTCCCCTCAGGGCTGCCAGAAGAAGCTGCTCAGCAGGAAATGGCCTCATGATAGCCCCCCTTAGTGAGGAAAAGCAAAGGCCCTCAAGAGAAGGGACTAGAATGCAGCCCACTAGCCAAGGCCCCTGCGTATCATTTCCTCCTGGCTACATAATGCTTAAGTAGGATCTGTGTCTATTTTTACAAGGAAATCTATTAATTAAAACTGCTTCGAGTGTATGTATGAGAAACAGAGTGTGTCTGCACAAGCATATGTATGGTTAAGTTTGTGCATTGGGTGTGCAAATGCACATTTGTGTGAGTATATTATATGGGTTAATATGTGCGGCTCACGTGAATATGAGTGATCACACTTTAGCTCTTTGCTTAGTCAGCATTCCTGTCACAGAATAAAATTTGAATCCTCCAGAAGAAATGGACATCACAGAGGCACACAAACCCAGATCATAGGAAAGTACGGGGCTAGAAAAAAAATCCACCCAGAAAAATCTTAGAGCAAAGCCTTAAGAAAGCTGGCACAGGGCTGCTAACAGGAGACACAGGAGAATACAGGGCGGAAAAGCTAAGGAGATCAAAGAGGGGCATTGCAGTTCTATTTGCCAGTGAAACTCACGGGCTGGGTTTGTGTACATTTGGTGATAGAAGAAACTGATACATTTGTCACTTCAGTGGAAGCTTTAAAATATCACAGCCGGACAGTAAATGAGAACAGGAAGTAAAAGGGAAGGAAGTCTCATGACATGCTGGAGAGATGATTCAGAGCAGAGGACATGGGTTCAGTTCCCATCACTCATGTGGCTGCTCCCAAACATTAGTAATTCAAGGTCCAGAAGATGCCCTTTTCTGGCCTCCTTGGGCACCAGGTGCACACACACAGTACACAGACATAAATGCAGGCAAACACTCATAGAATAAAATGTTCTTTTAAATTTTTCAAGAATTACTTACATAAATGTATTCTTGGAAATTTATAAATGTTCTCTGAAATACATGAAAATGCAGCAAAACTTCTATAATACCTTTAGTATAAAGTTGCATTTGGAGAAAACTGTATTGCTTTTCATTAAGTGAACAAGGAAAAATGTTTAAATATTTAAATTAATGAAAAATCTTAAAAGAAGCAGCAGTGGAGTCCAACACCATTTTGGATTTTCAAAATGCTATTGAAATAGGCAGAGGGGGGACTCTGCCCTGAAAACTCGGGCACCCCGGTACTCTTATCTCTTTGCCCCATCACAGCTGGTCTCTGACCCAGAGTAGGTTATTTCTCTGCAGTGCACAGGGATGATGGATGCTTTCTAAGGCCCTGTAGCTTATACAGCCTGGGCTTGTAAAACAGTGACATTAACTCTACTTGCCTATGTCCTGGACCCCTCATGAGAGTACAGACAGAGCAAGCAAAAAAAGTGAAGGATGGCCATGTTCACAGTCAACCAAGAGCTCTTGAAATGTGAGATTCTATTTGGAGTGGCATGTTAGGACTTCAGAGCAAATGAGCGTCACTCTAGCTCCTTACCCGTGAAACTTGTTAGGTTATTAATTACTTTTCTCTGCATTGTGACCAAATAACTGACAAGAAGCCACTTAAGGGAGAATGACTTGTTTTGAAGCAGAGACATTGGGTCTGGAAGTGGGACTGGAATATAAACTCCCATCCCCAACAGTGACTTATCTCCTCTGGATAGGTCCTACCATTCTGTAAGTTATACAGCTCCCCCAAACAGCTTCACCAGCTCTGGACCAAGTGTTCAAATAATCCTGTAAGGACCCATATCCAAACAGTAACACTCAACCACTGGCCCCCACATGCTTGTGGCCATCTCATAATGCAATGCACATTCAATTCAACTTCAAAAGTCAACTTAGTCTTACAATTCCAATAGTGCTTAAAAGTCCAAAGTTCAGTCTTTCACAAGACTAACGCAGTCACTTAACTTGTGAGCACTCATGAAAATAATTATATACTTTCAATGTACAATGGCGCAGAATAAACATTCTCCTATTCCTGAAGAGATGGGTGGTGGTGTAGCAAGGGAAGGCTGGGTTGAATAAAGACCAAGACCCAGAAGGGCAAACAACCAAACCCTGCAGCTCCATGTCCAGCATCTGGGGCTTGCTGGTAGCATCATCTGTGTTCCAATGGGCTTGGCTAGTCACATCCCTTTCACCCTGGAACCTGCAGTGTACATGGCCTCTCTCTTGTCCTGTCTCCTCTTAGTGCATGCAATTTTCCTTGGCATATTCCTGGCATTTTCAATATCCTGGAATCTCCGCTGAAACTTAGGCTTCATGCAATGGCCTTTCAGAATTTTCTTGAAGAAAACCCAATACTGTCATACATTATCTGGCCTCAGAGGCTTTTTGAAACCTTGGTACAAGCCTGCATGGCCCTATGTCTCATGTGTGTAAAACCAGCCCTGCATAGATTATGGCTGCACATTTTGCTGCCAGCTCAAGAAGTGGCCTGGATCCCTTAGGCCACAGTGCAGCAACCTGTCTACCTTCAAGACTGAACCTGGGAAAACACCTCCTTAGGCGCCTATTTTCCAGGAGGGCACTGAGGAGGCTTTACCTTTTCAGGGATTTCTGACAAATGGATGTTTTTAAATGGATTTTCAGTTTTATACCCTGTAGCTTTTGATAGGTGGAGTCTTGTCCTCAAGTCATATTGCTAAGTGTGGGTTTCTTTTTAGTAATTCTAATTATATTATCTGCATCCACTCTGTCTGCTGCAACTTTAACTACAGCCATGCTCCTTTGCCCACCAAACTGAACATTTCACATTTTTCTCACCTATTTTTGTTGGTAATATAAATCTTGGTTAAAAAAAAAAAAAAGCAGTGAGCTAGAACCATACCGCACCCTGAATGCTATGCTCTCTTGAAATTTCTTCTATGGAGCAAATCAGGCTATTAATTTTTAGTTAAGCCTTGCTCAAAATTTCAGGACCCGACAGACACAAGAACATGATATAAATAGAATCCAGCCTAATTTCTCGAGAGTCCTGTTTCCCTCTGAAACCTACCTTCACTGCCTGCATTTTTGTTTGTATTCTGGTCTTGCTCACTTCTGCTGGAATGATCCATCAAGTTTTGGTTACAGCACGTTCTCCCGAATTCTTCTGAAAATCAGACCCAACAGCTTAAAAGTGAATGGTCAAGTTTCTCACAGGAATAAAACCACTCCACATCTTAGTAACAGTTTTCTGCATTAGCTAATTTCTTGTGGCTGTGGCAAGATACATAACAAGAAGCACCTTGAGGGAGGAAGGACTCACTTTGACTTGCACTTTCCCAGGGCAGGAGAAGCATGGAGGCTGGAGCTGTATTCACAGTGGCTGGAACTCCATTCACAGAGGCTGTAGCTCCATTCATGGGAGGAGCTTGTGACACTGATCTTGACAGATCAAAACTGGAAAGATTGGGGCCAGAAGCTGGACTAGCCTATAATTCTTAATGTGTCCCCTACTGACTTACTTCCTCTAGCTAAGCCCTACTCCCTTTATAAAGGTTCCAACAGTGCCCCAAACTGTTCCACTTTTGGGGACCAAGGGCTCAAACATGATTCTATGGGGGCATCTTACATTTAGGTCATAATTATGTAATATTAGGTAAGCCCCCACCACAAGATATGCCAGGTGGAAGATGGGCATAGAGGCTGGATTTAGCATGCCTCTCCCCCTGGCCATGCTCTGTCCACACAACAAAGGGCTCAGTGAGGACAGAGAACAAGACCACATCCTGTGGACATGTTGCTCAAGTGTCTGGCATTGGCTTCCAAACCACACTTCATTCTTTCTGAACTATGAACCCATCTGGTTCCTGTTTCTATGTTCAGGAAGTAGAATTTCCCTCCAAAGAATCTGACCCTAAAGGGATCACCAGAATGCCTCTTGGAGCTTTCTGAGGAACAGAGCTGAGCACCTGGCCTGCCCTCAGACATCTTGCTGACCAGAGCGTCTATGAAGTACCACTGCCAATCAGCTTCCCATCGCTGTGAGAGACAGTTTAAAGGGAAGGAAGGCTTACTCGGGCTCACAGTTTCAGGTGTCACAGTCCATGGCTACTTGATCTTGTTGCCTTGGGCCTATAGTGAATAGCACACTACAGTATGTAGTGGAGGAAGCCTGTCCAGTCCACAGTGGCTAGGAATCGACCCCCAAATGACCCGACTTCCTCCCAGTAGGCCCCACCTCTTAAGAGTTTGATCCCTCCCTAAGTGCCACAGGCTCATGACAAAGCCTTCAGCACACAGAGCATTAGTGGAAACCGTATTGTTTCTTACCATATATTACCCAGACAAATAGGTTCCCTTCTTGCCCATTGTCACCCCCATGCCATGGATACTGGAGACTGAGGCGAAAGAATGATAAATGCCATGTCCAAGATCCCAAAGCAGTATAATGGACTGAACCCTGACCTCCAGCCTGTGCTGGTTTGAATAAGAACGGCTCCCATAGGCTTGTAGATTTGAATGCTTGGTCATTAGGGGGTGGTGCTACTTGATGGGTGTGTGGCCTTGTTGGAGGAAATGTGTCACTGGGGGTAGGCTTTGGTGTTTAAAATACTCAAGCCAGTCCCAGTCTCCTCTCTCTCTCTCTCTCTCTCTCTCTCTCTCTCCTCTCTTCCTTCTGCCTGCTGATCTGATCCAGATGTAGAACTCTCAGCTACTTCTCTGGCACCATGTTGGCCTGCATGCCACCATACTTCCCACCATAATGATAATGCACTAAACTTCTGAATGTCACCAAGTCCCAGTTCAATGCTTTTTTTTGAGAGTTGCCATGACCAGGCAACTCTCTTTTCACAGCCATAGGGTACTGACTAAGACACAGTCTTATCCTCAACTGCTGACCTGGCCTTCCCTGACAGCCCCTTCTCCTTGTTGACGCACTCACTTGTGCCTTACCTGCAGAATTCCCCCAGTATGCTTTGCTTCTCAGGGGCACATTCCTGCTGCATCAGTCTTACCTTCCAGTAGCCTGAGGAGCTGGCAGCTGAATCATGAGCAAAGTGCCTTTCCCAGTAGAGCAGGACACTAAGAGAACTGCATTAACCTTGATCCATCCTTGCCTGGATTTTTTTTTTTTTTTATATTACTTTACCACTGTCTCAGGAGCAAGTGGTCACAGTCAATTGTCCCTTCATAGGGCTGCCAACATGGAAACTGCCCGCAGGTGGTAGGTGGGGGAATCCTTTTCTCTTCTTTGATGTATGTGGGAACAGAGACCCTGACCATCAAGCCACTGGGAATTTCTCATCTGCCCACATTGTGTCTCCAAAGTGAAAGTTAATCAATATTGTAGACCCCATTCTCAGCTGAGCCACATGGGCAGCCTGGTAAAAGTGACCTCATTATACTCAGAGGAGGAGTGCGTTCGTGGTCCTGTTGTTTAAGACTGGTAGTCCTTGAAAGCTGTAGGGCTGCAGGGCAGCAGGGCTGAGGGGCTGCAGGGCTGTGGATGAGTATATAACAGTGAGAGCCTCAATCTCTGCTGAGCAGATCTGTACCCCTACACACCTCAGCTCCCTCTCAGGTGACTTGCCAGTCCTCACCTTCTCGGGGTCTCTGTTACACTCATACTGGGCATGGCAGGTGCTGCCAGGGTCAAACAGTAGATCTGTACATGGCCCAGGAACAAGGGCACCATGTAGTACTCATCCGTCTTGCCCTATAGGAGCACCCTGGAAGTTTCTGTTTGGTTTTGCTGCATAACCAAACCTGATTCCTGTATCTGGAAAAATGACAAAGAACCCCTTGTGGCCCAGGCACAAGCCTCTCCAGCTCCTGCTTGCTTCTCTCTTCTCTGGATTTAGGTTGCAAGTGTCAGTCCTGAGAGTCCCCGTCACCTTCTAGAGAAGGTAGAGTGGCTGTAACTCTAAGCTGAGGGCCTGGAAGAAGCCTGGATCTTGTCTTAGAGTATGGAGGGTCCTTTCCCACCCATTCCTTCAGCTACACTCCCTGTGCCCACGGGACAGTGACTATTCCCTTCTCAAGTCTCTGTTCTTCGGGTACTATCTTGAGCCGGCAGAGGTGCAGGTGTCAGAGACCGCCAGAGGTGCAGGCCTGAGGCTGGAAATGGTGCAGAGATGCCTGGGTTCCCACAGACATGTGCTGCCTGAAGGAAGAGGATGGTGGAGGCGGGGCTCAGGGGCTCAGGGCTCTATGACTGATGGCCTGTTTGATTATGCTGGGCTTCACTCTCTTCTGCTCTAGGGCAAATGCTGTCTGGAAATCCCAGGAGCAT
Organism: Cricetulus griseus; assembly: GCF_003668045.3. Classification (NCBI taxonomy): domain Eukaryota; kingdom Metazoa; phylum Chordata; class Mammalia; order Rodentia; family Cricetidae; genus Cricetulus; species Cricetulus griseus. The sequence continues at coordinate 26,589,724 of NC_048601.1, read as the reverse complement.
TTCATCTTGCTTTGAGTTGACCCAGGGCAATTGGGAGGTTGGACCCCTGCATGGATAAGTGGCCCTCCCCCACCCACCAGCCTGTAGAGCCTGGGCTCACAGTGCGTAGGGGCTAGGGGCAGTTGCAGACTACCTCTGTTGGGGTGCACAGCACTAAACCCTCAGCTCATGAGAGTGAGGATTAAACTCGGGGCTCTCATGCAATGCAGCTGGAAGGCAGAGCTACAGGAAGCCACGCATCTGAAATTTGGAATTTCATGAAGCATAAGACAAGAATAGTCCTCAGGAGGGGCTCTAGCCATCAAGGGCAGGCTCCGGGTCTCTCCCATGTGATCCTGAAGCCCCAGGAAGCCAGCTTCATGTGGCCGCCTCTGCTCACCTCAATCCTGGTTAGGTATAGCAGCGAGAGCCTGTTTGGGGCAGCTCACATCTGAGCCTGAGAAAGGTGAAGGCCACCACTGACCTGCATCACTAACCCCCAAGTGCTCAGTCAGTCAGGCTTTGTGTCATTGTCACAACTACGTGAGGAAAACAGCTTAAAGGAAGAAAGGCTTCTTTTGGCTTATAGTCTCAGAGGTTTGGGTTTGTGCTGATTTAGCCCTGTCATTCTGGGCTTGAGATGAGGCCAAACTCCATGAAATTATGTGGTGGAGCTGGAGAGTTTCTACACCCCAATAAGCCTTTCCACCAATGCAGCAATCCAAATCAAACCAAATTAGAAAAGCCCACCTTTAATAAATACACTGCTCCCTGGTAGCCTGGTAGCCTTCCAGACCCCCAGAGACAAGGCAGGAAGGGGAGACTGGAAAAACCTCGAGTCTGTTCTCGGGGGGGGGGGGCAGTTTAAATACCATGGGGAGTGGTCTTGAGCATCTCTGGGTGAGGGGTCATCATTTGGCAGGCTTTCTGAGATGCAACAGGGTTTGGAGGGAGATGGGGGGAGGGGGACTTGGGTGGAACTTCCACCATGACATTTCAGACTCTTTGGGTATATGGATGTCAGGGGTTGGGGTGAAGCTTCCACCATAACAGGAGCAATGGTTGGGAGAGAAGAAGGGAGGGAGGAAGAGAAGGAGGGAGGGAGAGGGAAGTGAGGGGGAGGATGGAAGGAGAGAGGGGGAGGGAAGAAAGGAAGAAGAGAGAAACAGAAGGAAGGAGAAAGGGAAGGAGGCAGGCTAGGGACAAACCTACCACAGGGGCATGCCCCCAGTGACCTGCTTTCTCCAATCTGGCCCCACCTTCTGTGAGTTCTACCCCTTCCTAATAGTTCACTCAATTATGAAGCCATCAATAGACTGATGAGATCACAGTCTTTATGGTCTAATCACTTCTGAACACTGCTGCATTGGGAGTCAAGCTTTCAACACCAGTCTTAGGGGGACGCTTCATATCTAAGCCATAACAGGCACCAAAGTGCCTCCACTGGACCCGCATCTATCTAATTCCTTGAATAATTTGCCTACAGCCTCTCACCCAGGCACCCAAGGGAGAGCAGCTCTCTTCCCTTGCCCCCACCTGGTCCTGCCCTTCCCAGCTAAGTCCTTCCTCCTGTCTAAGCCAGGGACAAAACCTTTGTGAACATAGACTGTGTTGCATATAGTACATTTGCATGTGTAAGTTTGTGGTATGATGTATTACACATTTGTGGTGTGTGTATGATGTGTGTGAGTATGTGGGGTTTATTAGGCTACGTGTGCAGTTATAAGTAAAATATGTGTATATGCATGTGCTATGCATTATATGTGTTCACATGTATGAGGTATGTGTTGTATGTGCTGTGTATGTTTGTGTATTAATATGTATGCATTTGTGTGGTTATATATGTCTGTGAAGGTTAGAGTACATGTTTGTGTGCAATATGTGTGAGTATGCACTGTGGAAAGAAGACTGTGTATGCATTTGTGGTGTGTGTGTATAAAGTATATATGTAGTGTGGTATGTTCATGTAGCATGTAAAGTATGTATATGTGTGTGAGTGTGGTGTAGAATGTGATATGGAGCTGGAATAGGGCGTGATGTGTGTATTTCTGCAGTGTATGTATATATGTGTAGGATATATGTAGGCATTAGTGATGCTCATGGTGTGCTGTGTGAGGTAAATGGTTTGTGTGTTTCTCTATGAATCTATGGTGTATATATCCATGTGGGGAGGTGCTGTGTGTGTGTGTGTGTGCATTATATATATTTATATATATATATATATATATATATATATATATATATGGCACATACATGTGTGTAGTGAGTGTGGTATGCTTTGGATGGGTCATGAGTTGTTCGTGTATGTATAGGTGTGCATGGTGTATGTAAAGAACACCATGAATGTGTGTGGTATGTACATGTGGAGGGGGTTGGGGGTGTGAATATGTGTGTGGCAGCTCCATGTGCCAACCCACTCAGCTGCCCCTAAAGGAAGCCCCTCCCAGAGCAGCATGGGGCACTCAAGAGGCCAGCCTTGTCCTTGGGACACAACAATATCTTTTGTCACTGGTTCTGGACACCACAGAGGGCAAGGGCTCTGCCAAGCAGTGGCATGGGTCAGATATGGAACTGAGGCTTACAGCCAGGCCCTGACTGAGTGGAAATGGCTCAGGGCTCAGGCGTATGCAGGCTTCACCTACAGGCCCATGCTTCTTTCTGGAAAGGTACATTCCTCTCTGTGAAAGGGCAGGAGCACTTGGTGTGGCTATGACCATGAGGAGGTCTCCTCTTCCCTGGAAAGGGAAGTCAAGAGACATCACCCACCTTTCCACACCATTCACCCTGAGGTTCCTTGAAGGGAAAGGGCCAAGTTTACAGAAGACACTAAAGCTCGGGTCTGCCTGTGAGGCATCACAGTGGTGTTTGTGAGATTTTTCTAAGCTCGGTGTTCTTTCTTTCTTGTCTTTTACATATTCCAGAAGAATCCTGAAGCCCCAAGTCTTGGCCCAGGGTTGGCTGGAGCTCTCCCACATTCTCTCTCTCTCTCTCTCTCTCTCTCTCTCTCTCTCTCTCTCTCTCTCTCTTTCTCTGTCTGTCTGTCTCTGTGTGTGTGTGTCTGTGTGTGCATGTTGAATTATTGTATGCAAGTCTTGTGTTACATTGGGTACACAGTGTACATAAATGGTATGTGTGCATATATGTGATGTATGTCAATGTATTCATACAATGTATCAATTGTATGAATGTGTGTTGTGTTTATGATAGATATACACGTGGTTTGCATATGCAAATGTTATGTGCTATACATATATGTGCATATGTGTGAGGTGTGTGTACCTGATATATGTGACACATGTTAGTATATATGTTGTGTGTGTGTATGTACATGTAGCCCTGTAGCGAATACCTGTGACTAGCTGACTATCCTTGTCAACACTGATTTCCACACCCTTGCCTACCTTGCCTGGCCTCTCCTCTTGGCCTTGTTTGTAATCATGACCATACACCTCTAGGGCCATGTTGTCCAGTGCAGCCACCACAGGTCACCTAGAGTTGACGCACTTGAGATTTGCTGGTTCCAAATGAGACACACACAGGCAGTGCAAATTATGTTTTAGGGTTTGAAGGCTGTAGTGGTTGGAATAAAAATGGCCCCCATAGGGAGTGGCACTATTCGCAGATGTGGCCCTGTTGGAGGAGGTGTGTCACTAGAAATGGTGGGCCTTGAGGTCTCTGAAGCTCAAGGCTGGCCAGTGCCACTGACACACCCTGTAGCCTGCGGGTCCAGATGTTGAAATCTCAGCTACCTCTTCCAGCACCATGTCTGTCTGCACACAGCCATGCTTCCCACCATGACAATAATGGACTAAATGTCTGAACTATAAGCCAGGCCAATTAAATGTTTTCCTTTATAAGAGCTGTGTGGTCATGGTGTCTTTTCATACCAATAAGACAAAGGCTTTGTAAGAAAGGATGTAAACATCTCAATTAGCTTTGTATTGATTTTATGGTACCCAAATGATGTTTTGGCACAGTAGGTTAAATGAAATGTATCATTAAAGTCAGTGGCACCTGCTCTGGTGTTTGCTTTTTAAGAAGTGGCACTAAAAAGGGTAGGATGACTCCTGTGGCTGGCATGCTGTTGGTTAAAGTGGATTGATCCGGTTGGTCTCCTCAGAGGGTTGGACCTTCCTATGCAAGCACACGAGTCCCCGAGCAGCCTGCACCCTGCAGCCTCACCTCTTTACTTTACCCATGTTTTATTATCTCCCACAAGGCCACTTGACCAGTGAGGGCAGCCACATGACTACACACTCCTGTCTGTCCCCTTGGGGAATACTGCATAACAAGTAGAGACCAGGCTTCCCTGCTGCCCCAGCTCGCACCACACCGTCTCCACTAAACTGAGGTGACGTGTTCTTAAATTGCTCAGGACTCAGCTCCAGAACACAGTGGAAGGTCTATCAGAGCCTTTTCAGCCTTCCTACTCACATAGTCTCAGAAGCCCCCAACAGCCTTGTTAATACCTACCTGCCACCATTGCAGACACACTCAAGAATGCCCTGTCCAGACCAAAGTTGCTCCTGGGGCTGTGTCCAGAAAAAGAAGCCTTTTCTTGTGGGAGTTCTTTCTGGAAGGTGAGCATCAGATCCTTGTGAGAAATGAGCAGGGCTCAAGGATTCATTCCCATAATCTGAGCCAGAACAGGCCAAGCTTGGTCCTGTGTCCTCCACTGGATGCTGTTTCCAAAGAGGTGTGGACTATTTCCTACTGTTGTGATTTACTGCGATATGTATGATATGTATTATAGAAGTATGCCATTTATAGTATACTCTCACTTATTAAAATGTTTACTTTTAATAACCAGGAGCAGACTTAAACATGTCCTATTTCCTGCATCTCTTGATGTAGTTGAATTGCCGCCTTGAATAACTAACCCACCCTATCTAGTCTTTTATAAATACACTCTATGGTGGCCACATAATAAATACACATAATGATGTGTTTCTGAGAATATGTTCCCCATCATTACACAAACATGGCTACAGTGACATTGAAAAAGAGTGGCTTTCTAGAAATACAGAAGTGATCGAAACTAATTTCTAAAGAATAGAAAACACAGGCTTTAATACATTCTACAAAACCCCCTGACATAATTCAATAGCCTGTAACCTTAGTGGGAAGGGAATGAACGGAGATACCTGTAAGTGTGTACCAACCCAAAGGCAACTGGATCACAGGTCTGTGTGAGCACAGAGGCAGAAGACTAAGGGCAGGACTCTCACCGTCATCTGATACTGTCTTGGAGACAACTAATTAAGCTCAAGGAGTAGTGGGACAGAGAAGACAGGAAGCCAGAGTGATCCTCATGTGGAGATGTGAGACTGGCTGCCAGGTAAATCCAACAGAATCAGCTAAAAGTAGGAGAATTTTCTGGAGTGGCCACCAACACAAATAACACATAAAGATCGAGGGTTTTTCCAATACACAAACTGTGACTAAATAAAGATATAATGGAATGAAAGTTCCATTCATAACAGCAACAATAGATGTGCTGCTGGACTGACATGAAGAAAACTTGATGCTTCTCTTGAGGGACAATAAAGGGCTTGTACCACAATAATTAAACATATTCTGTAGCTATGATTACAGTAGTTTGATACTGCATAAGAACTGATGGGGGTAGAGTCTCCACTAGCTTGCAAATGGAGCCCCAGGAGGAAATACAGTGGGCATTGTGGCAATTGGGCCATGATAGACAATTCAATAATGAGTGGTATTAAAAGACCAGCCATATGAGAAAGCAAGGTTCTTTTTGATAGAACAAAGCTTTTTGTTCTAAATCAATACCAGACATAGAGACAATTTAAGCATACACTATAAAACCATAAAATTACTAGATGTAAGCACAATTTTTTAAAAGGGGAGACCTTTCTTATTTGTTTAAATAAACATTTAAAAGCTTAGGTACAGTAAAACAAACAGCCTGTTGGGGTACATATTTGTAAGACAAATGAAGCCAATGATCCTTTCTCCTAAACTGACCCAAAGTTCTCATGTACCAGTGAGGAAGACACACCTTAGAAAAGTGAGTAAAAACATATGTAAAAGTGTTTTACTATGCCAGAGCTAAATGCAGTAAATTCAAATAGGATATGATTTTCCTTTATCTGAACTTGCTGATAATAGTGTACTCTGTTGGAAAATGTGGAACTATTTTCTTAAGCAAGTTGACAAGAATTTACTAGTACCTTTCAGAATTTACTAGTGTTTCTTTGGCTTGGTTGGTTTTGCTGATTCTTAGGTGCTGTTTCCAAAATGTACTTGAAGGGCATAATTATACATTTTTTTTCAAGCAAAATGTCATAGAATATTGCTTACCAGGGCCATTGTTAGCCATAGCCTCAGAGTTCAATAGGAAACTAGGCCACTACCACACAGCACACTGATGCTCAGAGGGTGTCTAACCACCCTGACACCTGCAAAGAGATGTGAATCTGTAGCATGGTCAAGGGCTGTGGGGAGGAATGTGCTGTGTGCGTGCGAGCGTGCGTGCGTGCGTGCGTGCGTGCGTGCGTGCGTGCGTGCGTGGTGAATCTTCATTGATGCTTTTCTAGAAGTATCTACATGAAATGTTCAGAGCAGCTACTGCAATTCACCTCCATCTTAAATGTTTCGGGTCAAGCCCTGCACATGCTAGACAAGCGTTTTACCCTTGAGCTCACCACTTTAATAGAGGGTTCCCAAAGACACATTTCTCCTAAGAAGTGTAAGTGTTAAACTGTTAACATGGAATGAGCAAGTTCACAACATTTTGAGAGGTATGGGACACTGCTGTACCCTGGAACCCCTTGACGGTGGCCTTTCTGTGTGAGGGGAAGACCTGGCTGTCCCTAAAGTTGAGCCATGCCTTCTCTATAGAAAGTGCCTCTGACAGCAGTGGGCAAACACCATTCAAATGATCTACACAGCATCTATCCATCAGTTTAGAAGCTCTGCAATGTCTTATCCTCAGTAACTCCTGAAGGCTCCCATCATGATGCTCCTAGTCTTACAGACTTGAGATCCTACTCAGCACTTTGATCTTAAGCAAATCAAAGCCTTGGGTAGGTAAAGGTTTGGCTCACTCATGTTTTCTTTTGTATGCAAAGTCTACATTTTTAAAAGATGTAGGAGACTGTTGGGAAGAGGAAGGGGACTATCTGAAGGAAGGGGACAAGAGAGGGTAAGAGGCGGGGTGAACATAAAAACAATGCATTGTACACACGGGTGAAGATGTCACAGGGAGACAGATCACTCTATAACAATAAAAGGGGACTGGAGGGATGGCTCAGTGCTCTTCCAGAGAGCCAGAGTTTGGTTCCCAGCCCTCACATGGAGCAGCTCACAACCATGTGATCTAGCTCCATGGGGTCTGATGTTCTCTCCTGCTTCTGGGCCACCTGTACAGGCCCGCGAACGTGGGCCTGTACAGGTAGAAAACAAAAAAGAACAGAAGTTTTCCAGGATGGCTATTGAGGAACACATGGAACACAATCGAGAGAGAGAGAGAGAGAGAGAGAGAGAGAGAGAGAGAGAGAGAGAGAGCGCACTGATTCTCCCGTCTTCCAGCTCCATGCGCTTGGCAGATATGCCCAGAGCCCCTCTGGTATGCCTACCCAGGAAAAAGCTTGCTTTGTTGAGTTCCACCTGCCTCTTCGACTGCCCCAGCAGTGCTGTTCACTCAGAGCAAGGGTACGTGTATGAGGAGTGAATAGCTATAAGACAGGGAACTCTGTTGTGGGTGGTCCTGTATGAAGGCAGGCCAGGATGGAGACCAGGGTGCTTTCTGTGTCCTGCCTCTATCCACCCGGAGAAAGCACCGCTTAAGTCTGACAGGGTTGGTAGAGAGGAGGCAGGGAAGGTACAGCCTGGCTCTGGTGGCTCTAGTAGGTGCATGCAGAGGAAGGAGGATGGGGGCAGGGAGTGGCCCTAGCTTGACTTCCTAGTCTGGGGCTGAGCGGAAACCAGCATGTTAATGCCGGCGTGCAGGCTGCAGAAGCTGGCCCTTCATTTGATTTGAGAGTGCCTCGCCCTGCCCAGGCCTCTGCTTCGGCTCCTATTGAATTAGTCAGCTAAACAGAACAGGAAGGAGCTGTTCGCCTAATTGTACTTGATGGATCTCTCCATCTTGCTCAGATGCCAGACACAAGATAGCTGCCTCTTCTTTGCTGGTGCTTTGGGTGCCCAGCCCCCACCCTTCCCTAAAGAGGCCTCTTGCTGAGGGGCTGGGACCACAGCAGGAGTGCTCTGGACAGGAGCTGCCAACAGGGCACGCTCTGTCACAGTAGTGACTGGGGGAGGTAACCTGCGGTCAAAGTGGGTGTCATTGGCTAACTCTGCATGGTTAAGGGCTCCTTGTCTGCCTAATTGTGTCCCCCTTAATTATGACAGAGCGCTCTTCCTAATTTGCTTTAGGAGCTTTAGATGACATCTGAAGGATCACATCCGCTCCCCCAGCACCTCGTCCTCCAGGGTCGGCCTCTGTCTGTTCCCACATCCCCTGCTACCCCCACTCTGCCCCAACCTAGCACAATTCTGATGACAGCTTGAGAGGAACAGAGGCCAGCTTCCTGTCTGGGGTCCTAGCACCTGACAGACAGAAGCCATTGGGCCAGTGGCCCAGCCCTGGCTTCTGTAGAGCTAGTATTTAGTTTCTTTTTGATAAAAATTCTAGATGCTGCCAAGCCCAGGAGAGAGGAGATCACCCCCAGGGCCTGGCCTCACCTGTCTGCAGAGCAAAGGGTCCCAATGTGGTCCCCAACACCACCTTTTCTTTCACCAGGAAAGGTGTAGGTATATGCAGGGACCTGACAGGGTGATGCCACCCTGGGTGCCCTACAGAGGCCTTTGGACAAATGGCTTTGTCCTTCTGTCCTGCTTCCCTGGAGACCCAGAGCCTCCCACACAGAGGAAGCAGGATGTGCTAACTGGAAGGAGGACTTTCATAAGTGGGCCTTGGTGAATCCACTAGCTTGGGGCGGGGGGAATGGGAGTATTCCACCCAATATACACAGCCAAGTGCCCCCCAAAGCAATTGAAATTCTGTGTCCACAAAAACACCATGGAATGGAAAGCTAACTGGAGAGGGCAGACTTCTGGTCATAAAAGCATGGTGAAAATGATTTTAAAACAAAGAAGGAAAAGGATTTGTTTCAAAATTAGTCAGCAAGGCAGAGTGAGCAAAGGGCCTAGGGGAAGCTCAAAGGAAAATGAAGGAGATGACGTCACACACGTGACAGCCAGAGGGCCATCATTCTTGCCTATCTTAGACTTCAGTAAGGAGATGGTGAAGATGGCTGAGACCCAAAGCAGTTGTGTGACAGGAAGACACCCAGATAAGAACCTGCCAGACTGATCTAGAGACCCAGGCTTGCACAGCAAGGTGATTTTTTTTAGGCCCTGGTTTATGTTCTGCTTCTATTTTGCCCTCTCAGGAGTTGGAAAGAGCCCAAAAGGCAGTGCTTCTTTGGAAACAGAACTTCCTCATGACCAAGGGGAGGGTGTGTGGACAGGTGTTGTGCAGGCAGAAGGATCCAGTGCCTGCTCCTGCTGTATGGGATGCCTTTAAGGGTGGGGTTGCAGTGGAGGACAGGGAGGCACATAGACAAAGGTTATGGCTTCCTATAGGGCTTTGTAGACTAGGCCCAACCACTGGGTCTCCAATCTGCCTCCTTTCTGTGGGGGTAATTAGGGGGAAGAGGTCCTTGAAGCCAACAGGAAGGAAGAAATGAGATTGTTACACTTGGGAATTGTGAGTCAAAAATCATATTTGTTTTACAACAGGGAACACAAATTAAAACAATACAAGGCTTCACCTGCAATAATGGCAAATATAATTTAAAGCATTAATTTACCTGTAATCCCAGTACTCAAAGGGTCGAAGCAGGAAGATTAGAAGTTTGATTCCAAGCTGGGCTATATTAGTGAGACTCCAAAGCCCAACAGCAACAAAACAAATCTGGTAATTTCACATAGAGGAATGTAGGGAATGTGACAGTGGATTGGGGAATACATTTTTCTAGTGGCGGGATTATGAAAAATGATCATAACATCTGACACAAACCCCTCTTATAGGAATTTATCTTAAGGAAACAATCAAAGCTGCACACCATGCACTTATGTGTGGACTTTTTTTTTTTTCTTGTCAAACAACTCAATTTACAATGGCAAAAGTTTAAAGTAAACTGGAATGTACACCAACTGTGGAATTATGGCATATCTATATATGTTACTATTTCAGTAGACTATCTAAAACACAAAGATGCTTGAAATATTGTAAAATGAAAGCAACAGTGTCCAAACCATTTGTGCACTTTATTATACACCAATAAACTCGCATCTGAGAAGCCTGGGGAACATCTGTGAAGATCAGCAGAGTTCAGGGCCTGGTGGAAAAGACAAAGCCTTTGAGCACACTGCTTCCTTAATAGTTCTTCCCCCCCCCCTCTCTCTCTCTCTGTGTGTGTGTGTGTGTGTGTGTGTGTGTTTCTCTGTCTTTCTCGTCTTTCTTCCTTCTTTCCTCTTTCTCCCTTGCTCCCTCCCTCCATCTCTGTCTGTCTGTCTGCTCTCATCTGTGTGTAGGTACAAGTGCATGTGTAGGTGCACCCATTCCTGTGTTTGCATGAGCAAAGGCCAGAGGCAGACACGGAGTATGTTCTATCATTTTCCACCATATTTTTGGAGACAGTGTATCTCACTGAACCTGGAGCTTGCTGCTTCAGTGACACCAGCTGGCCAGCAAGCCCCAGGGCTTCTTATCTTCATGCCCCTCCAAGGCTGGGGTTATAGATGTGCACAGCCATGCTTGGCTTTCATACAGATATGGGGGTCTGAACTCATGACCTAATGTTTAAGCTATAAACACTTTAACCACTGAAAAATCTCCCCAGCCTTTTTTTTCTAGTTTTCAAATTGTATTCAGTTAAAATGTATTGATTTTATAATCATGTAAAATAACTGTTATTTTAAAATTGATCAGACTCAAATAATTGGAGCTAAAAATGGGGTCAGGAGAGAAAGGGGAAAAGCTGCTCACAAGGATCTGCTCTAAGAAGGAACTCTGCTCTGAGGTGAGAAGTCTCCACAATCCCTGAAATCCCTGATGGTGGATAGCATCTCATTTTCTGGATGAGAGAACTCTGAGAGCTGACACAACTAAGCTGTGGACCAGACTGCAGGGTGCACAGATGAACACCAACCCACTAATCGTCTGCCTCCCAAGCACATTGCTGTCTCTGCTCGGAGCACCTCAATGAACCTTTCATTTCAAACACCACACACACACACACACACACACACACACACACACATGCACGCACATCAACCCCCCCCCAAAACAAAACCCAAAGCTCAGAATGTATAGCACTAAATGCTCACGTTGGAAACCAGGAAACTTTTCAAATAAATAACCCAATTACCACCTGCAGGAAACATGAAAAAGGAGAAGAGGGCAAACTCAGAGCAAAGTAAAATTAAGGCAGCAATAAAGAACTGAAGGGACTCTCAACAGAGGATAACAGCAAAACCAATGACGCAGCAGTCTGATTTCTTTAAATAAACTGATGAGAGGGGACACAGTCAGCATGAGGAATAAACAGATGCCATCGAAGACCCTGAAGCCATTTAAAGGCAAGGAATGGAAGAGTACAAACCATTTTGTTTTATACTCATAAATCTGAGTGTAAAATAAATGGACCAATTCTTCAAAGGCCATGAACAGCTAAAACCCAACCAGTACAATTTACATACATGTTTTGTGACCTAAATAGTTATCTATGTGGGCCAAAGGGTCCTTTACAATGGAAGAAACCGAAATTGGAATATGAAGAATTAATACCATATTACAAAATCTCTTCCAGAAAATAGAAGATGAAGGAATCTTTCCTGGTTTGTCTTAAGAGCTATACCAAAACCATATAGAAAAACAAAAAGAAAACTACAGGCACTCTCTCTCTCTCTCATGAACTTCAACATGAAAATCATCAAGTAAACATTAATAAGACAGAGTCAGTTGTATGATAGGGATAATAAAATCTAGCCATTTGGAATTTATCACTGGAATGCAAAGCTGACCAATATTACAATACCAACCCATGTAATGTGATCTACAACAGGTTGGAGAATGAAAATCTCATATCATGATACCAGTTAAAGCAGAAACACTTATTCATAGATGAAATCCTCAGACATCTAGCAACAGAGGAGAGTTTCTTCAACATCAGGAAAATCATCCACCAAACGGATACAACAACTGCTATCCTTCATGATATGAGTGCCTTTTCCTCTGAGATTGGGACTAAAGAGGGCATGTCTGCAGTCACTTCCCTTATTCAAGTGACACTAGAAGTCCCACCCACTGCAACAAGACAAAGCAAAACATAACAAACACACAGGGTGGAAAGAAACTGTCTATATTTGCAGATGACACAATGATCTGTCTAGAAAACCATACACATTAAAAAGAAACTGCATACAAACTCTTAGATCCAGTAAGTGAAATTATCAAACTGGTATCATGCCAAAGTCAATCGCATCCCTATATGCCAGCAATGAATATGTAGGAGCAGATTAGAAATGTGTTGTCATCTTCAATTACTATAAAAACAATGGAGTCCTTAGGCCATAACGTGACAAAACTTGTCCAAGAATAGACATGGCAAAGGTCTTGATTCTTCTGTGTGATTAATGTGGGACACTATTTCCCCCATAGAATTTACATGGGGAGGGGCAGGACCTGCAATAGCAAAGGCAATCTCTAAATGGGAAGATAAAAAATGGGTGGCCTCCTTGCTCCTATTAGAGACTATGGGTTGAGACTGTGGAATGGACAGGAGTAGACGTGCAGAAGGACAGCACCCACAAGAAGACTCACAATTGGACCTCAAAATTTTTTTCAAGTTTAAACTTAATTCGGTGAAAGGGCTTTTTTTTCCCCCAAGAAGAAGGAGTCTTTATTGAAATCTCAACAGCCTGTTTAGAAGTTAACTTAAACTGGGTCATGGACATGGTGGTAGTTTGAATGTAATAGGCCCTTGTAATCTCATAGGGAGTGGCACTATTAGGAGACGTGGCCTTGTTGGTGTGGGTGTGACCTTGTTGGAGGAAGTGTGTCACTGTGGGGGAGGGCTTTGAGGTCTCCTATGCTCAAGGTACCACCCATTGTGTCAGTCTACTTCCTGTTGCCTGCATATCAACATGCAGCCACCCTTCTCCAGCACCATGTCTGCCTGCACACCGCCATGCTACCCACCATGATGACGATGGACTGAACCTCTGAAACTGTGAGCCACCACCTCAATTAAATGTGTTCTTTTGTAAGAGTTGCTGTGGTCATGGTGTCTCTTCACAGCAACAGAAGCCCTAACTAGGACAGGCATAATATAAATAGAAAACATGAAATAATCAAAATTTAAGACTGATCAGACTTGAGACAGAACTAATTGGACTTCCTCAAAACAAATCTTTTGCTCTGTGAAACATTACCTTAAGTGAATGAAAAGGCAAGCTACAGATTGGGTTAAAAATCTCTGCAAACTTTATCTGGCAAACCCTTGTTTCATACTTAAAGAACTCTCAAATCTCAACTGTAAAAATAATGATAATCTAATCAGGAAATGGATAAAAGATACAGTCACTTTACATAAGAGTATATATTGCTTAGAAATAAACTCGCCCCCCAAAAAAAGCCCAACAACAAAACATGCCCACCATCTTTATCCAAAGGGAATCACATTAAGATGTCACCTGTTAAAAATGGGAAGACAGTGAGAATGCCAAGTGCTGAGATGACCTGCAGCTCCCAGAACCGGCTGCTTGGATACGAGATAGTAAATACGCAACTACTGTACCATCAGCACTTGCTTTCCTCAACATTCATCTCAGAGAAGTGAAAAGTGATGTTCACACTAAAACAATACACAAAATCCCATGGCTCTTTCTTCGTAATCATTAAACGTGGGACTTGGTTAGACAGGTGAAGGGTTAAAGACACATGGACTCCCGATCAGCATCAAGAAAGAATCCACCCTGGATACACAGAGCGCTCGGGTAGAGCTCCAGCGACAAACTTCATGGGGCTGGGGAGCCCCTGCCAAAAGGTTACGTAATCTGATGATTCCATTTATATAACATTCCTTGAAATGACAAAACTGCTCAATAGCGGTGTGGTTTGTTCAGATTGACGTGGCCCATGGCTACCACAGGAATGTCCTGTGTCTACACTCTGTCAGCTTCAGGTGGGATACTGCACTGAAGCTTTTCCCCCTTCCTTTTCTTCCTAGAATGTCACCACTAAAGAAAACTAGGTAAAAGGGCACATGAAGTCCCCCTCCCCTGCCCCCATTTCTTACAGTTCTGTATATTTGTATGGATATTACACAATTATATGAAAATAATTTTTAAGGCGCTCTGGCAGGTGACATGGCTCACAGACAAGGCTTGCTGCCAGGTGGGTTGACTTTCCAAGTTAGGCATGGTAACGGAACATCCCTGGTTTTATGCCACACAAGAGCCCCAGGGCACCATCCTCTTCCACCTGTGGTCAGTGCATTCCAGAGACCCACTGCAAGCATCCCGCATCCCTGGATCTGTGGCCAGCCCACCAACAACCCTGAAGCTGGTTAGACAACTGACGAGTCCTGGCGTTTAAAGGAACTGAGCTGGCTGATCCTCCCCCAACTCCAGTTAGCTCTAGGGCCAGCCTTAGGTTGTTCACTCCCTGAGGAGAGGGGGTCTTCTGGTGTGTAGACATGCTGTGTCTATCCAGTGCTGGTGGCCAGTGCAGGAGGAGTTCTCCCCTGATCCTGTCAGAGATTACCCATGGCCTCCTTCTTTTCCTCTTAGACTCTTGTCACATGCCAGCTTGGGCCCCTGGGAAGCTGTCAGTGTGACTGTTGGGTAGCCAGAAGGGTGTCTGGAGGGGGAAGAATTCTTTTCCAAGAGGGTTGGGAGTCCTGGACTTATACAAGAGGCGCTGCTCATGGATACAGCTGGAGCCCACAGCAGGCTCCACTAAACAGGAGACCATAGCAGTATGACATCATCCCTCTCCCAGCCTGCCCAGAGCCAGCACATCGGATACCCAGCTGCAGCTGCTGTCCCTAAGAAACCTCTGCTCCTTCCACACTTGTTTTTGGACACAGAGCCCATGACTTGGACAGGATTCTACCAGAGATGGGAATCCCCCATCTGTCCTATGGCTCTCCTGCAAGTCTTTCACCTCTTGGACCTCCTCTTGGGGACTCAGCTCCTGATCTCCATCCTGGAGCAGCAGCTGCAGCTACTTCCTGGCCCCATGCCTCTATCTTAACTTCTTTCCATCATCTTGGGCCCAGTGTCTGGGGGTGAGAAGCCTGGCAAAGGTTCAGGAAGAGAAATACCTGCACAGAGCAGGCTCCTGAGGAGCCAGGGGAGGAGTATGAGCCAAGGGGAGGAGTCCTGTGCTTTCATGATGGGCTCATGAAGCAAGACAGCTCCATGAGTAAGGAACACAGATCAACAGTGAGCGGGATCTGATGCTGATGGCTAGGGAGAGACAGGCTGTGTGGACAGTTGGGCTCTGAGTACCCAAAAGGCCTGTGGAAACAGCTGTGCTTCCCACCTGGCAGAGTGAAGGCTTTGGCTTCAGGCTCCAGCTGACCTAGTTTAGGTTGGTAAATCAGGCCAACAGAAGATGGCCAAGGGTTGCAGGGAAATGGCCTAACACTCACCCTCCTTTTCTCTGGCTTTCTTAGCTGTGTCGAGCTGGTGGCCAGGCCTATGCTAGAGTCCAAGTCAATAAGGGCCACAAGAGGAAGGATGGTGCAGGCATACATAAAGTATGTGGATCCCAGGGAGTTAGCAAACTCTACCTCTCCTCCACCCCCACCTCTCAGGAGCCCACACCAAGCCAGACTCTTGGTAGCCACATTACCAGGCTGTACGGATTGGCAGGGGAACATGTCAGGAGTTGCAGCCTATTGGTATGGTATAGCATAATTGTCATTAACCAGGCAGTAATTGTTTCCCTTTGTTGTTCCTGATGAGAAAAATGGTGGCCCAGAGAGAGTCATTGCTTTAAGATCGTCCAGGACTCAGATATGGCTTCTGTGGTTCTAGGCTCCAGGCTCCCCAAGGCTGTCCATCTTCCGATGAGTGAAATTCTATCAGGGTTTGTGTCTGGATCTGCTTCAAGATGCCCATGTGACAGCTCTGGAAGCATCATCCTTGACATGGATCACTTCTGAATGGACAAAATTGGGAGGGCGCTGTGGTACTGTATTGTCGGCAGTAAACAGTCAGAAGGCGAATGTTACATAAACAGAAAGGCATGCCGAGAAGGTGCCTGCGAAGCTCTGGGACAGATGTTCTCGGCTGCACCACTGAGCCTTTGTGCCTGTGGCTTGGGCCCTCCTGTGTGTGTGAATGGCCAGGCCCCAAGTCAGCCGAGTGTGTGTTTGATGCAGCCAACAACTGTAACTGGCTCCAAGAAAATGCTAGCAATTGCTTCTCAAAGTCTTCTCAGGAGAAGCCATTGAGCAGGTTGGTCAAGAGTGGCTAAGTTCTCAGCAAGTGAGGCTCATGGGTATGTAGGCCAAAGCACTACAGAAGCCACAGTGGGCACTCCAGGGTTGGTTCAGTAAGGCCTGGTCACCACATGGTCCTGTCTTCTCCTCTGGGGCCTGCAAACGTTCATAAAGCACATGTGACTGCTTCTGCTCCAGGTCTCTGTCCTGGAGTTCCCCGTATGATCTCATCAAGGCCAAGGGCTGCTGAAGATGGGGTGGAGGTTCACACTTGAACAGTTGTGGCCCTGATTTACCCCTTACCTACTAGACTTGGTGTGCTGGCAAGAGAGGTCCCAACCTGAGGAGCTCCCCTCCTGGCAAAGGAGCGGAGCTCCCCTCCTGGCAAAGGAGCTGGAAAAGCTCCAAGCCTTGACTTGACCATATTATCACTGCCAAAGACAATGCTCTGGATGGTTTACATGTGGAGATGTCTGCCAGAGAGCTCACTCCTTGGCCAGAGTCTCTCTGTTGAAGCTCAGAAGAGCCTGGGAAGAGCTGAGAGCCCAGAGCAGGGCCACCTCAGACTCCTCATTCACAGTTCTTACTCATGCCCTCTGTGTGCCTGTGAGACACAGGCATAGTTGGTGCATAGAACAGCCACAGATGAGTGGGTTGGCCCATGCCAGGCCCTGCTACCCAATTCTGCCAGCAGAAGCTGTCTTCATGAGTTTGGAATTATAAAGACAATAGAGCACCAGTCAGTCTCAAAGGGAAACTATAACGATTCCCTTTAATATGAGAAGATTCATTTTAAAGTCTGGAGAGAAGCTTCATTACGAGTGAAAATCAGCTGATGTGGTGGCCCATGCCTTTGATCCTAGCATATGTGTGGTTCCTTTTTGAGGTTGTCCTGATCCACATAGTGAATTCCAGGCCAGCCAGGGATCCTGTCTCAAACAAAGAGGGGAAAGAGGAGAGAGATGAGATAGAGACAGTGATCAGAGGAGAGAGAGGGAGAAAAAGAGAGAGAGAGAGAGAGAGAGAGAGAGAGAGAGAGAGAGAGAGAGAGAGAGAGAGAGAGAGCACTGCCAGGAAGAACAATAGTGGGCAGAGGCCAGAGGCTGGACCAAATCCCCAGTTGGTTTCTCTGAAGAGTTCAGACCAATCCTGAGAACAAAGGAAAGGTCTGAATTCTTACCACTTTTTAGGGGTGGTGGGGAGTTTCACATTTTGTGATTTAGTTCAGCATAGTGTACATTACATGGAACATGGAAGAGCCTGGTACTGATTAGGATCATAAACCAAAGGCTGCTGTTATGCCATGACACAGACAGCTTCTTAACTCTGTTCCAGAGACAAGCATGGAGGGACTGGGCCTGATTTCTTTAAGCCATGGAATCAGGCTTAAACAAGAAATCCACATTTTAGTGCTAGGAAGTGTGTTTAGGTGGAGTCTGGTCTAGAATCTTGGTATTCTAGACCAGAACAGAGCCACAGCCTCCATAAGGCACCTCCCACAGAGGACTCCAGCACTCTGTGTCCCAGGACAGATTGCTGTCACAATGAAGGTAACTGGAAGAACCAGGTGTTACCAGTGGAGTTGGCAATGGGAGAGTGAGAAGGACTAAAGGTCAGTCACTCGGGGAAGAAGATAGCTCTTTCAAAAGCATACTGCGTAAGTTTTTAAAAATTATACAATTTGGAAACTTGAAAATTGGGTCATTCTGGATATTTTTTGATGATCTAGTGAGTGGGTTGAGTATATCTTACACTGAAAACCTGGACGAAATTCAGAATTAATTTTCTAAAGTGCATTAAAGATTTAGGGAAAAGGAAGAGACTATTTAATCCTTGAAAAGCAAGCCAAGAACTGTTAGCATAAGGGAGTTTGCCAGAAGAGGTGAACTTGAATTTGTGAATTTCATGACTTCCTGATGGGCAATAGACAGGAGTCCTAGGCCATGAATGGCCTAGATTTCTACAGGAGTCCCCGACTGTGCCAAACTTGACTTAAAGGCTAGACCGGAAATAAATCTGCCTCTCCCAATCAGGAATAAGAAAATGTGGCTGTGCTGAACCTCAGCTCAGAGGAGACAGGCAATGAATCCCAAGAGCAGAAGCCCAGACTCCATGCAGGATCCTAGCCTTAGCTTACAAGAGCAGGGTGGCCTAAAACCTCCAAGCTCTCGATTTACTTTCCAATGATGATCTCGGATACTTAGAAGATGAAAGTCACCCCCCACACACACACACACCTTGTGCTGGGGTTTGCACTAGCTCTGCAAGAACCTTACCAGTGAGCTACATTTCAGCCCTTGTGTTATTCTCACTACAGTACACTCACGCTGTACACACTCTTTTCTGTTTGTTTTAAAGTCTGGTCACACCATGGTAGCCCAGGCTGGTCTTGAAATGATGGTCATCCTGCTTCAGCCGCCTGAGTTCTGGGATTGTAGGCATGAACCACCATTCACAGCTTGCATTTTGTTATATGTTTGGTAAGTGCTGGCTTTTTAAATGGTCACCCTGAGTGTTCGAGATATATAGAACAACTCTTACAGGACCCATTTCACACACCAAGAAAGGACCCACCACTTTAGACTATGCAAAACTTTTAAGTTATCCCACTGTGCTGGTCTTACTGTGCAGCATATCAAGGATCCTACAAGGTCCATCACACTGGCAACCCTATAACACTTGGCCCCATAGCTCCACCCTCAATGTTTGCTGGCTTCCATTTTCTTGCCATGCACATATGGCTACTGTTCCTGATAGTAAGCTTTCAGGCAGCCCCTCTGTGGTTTGCATGTGAGACGTCCGCCATGAGCTCATGTGTTTAAGCTCATGGTGGTGCTGTTTGGAGGGTCCTGGGACCTTTAGGATGTGGCGCTTTGCTGAAGGAAGGGAATCACTGGGGGTGGGCCTGGAGTTTTTATAGTGGGGTCCCATTTCTGTTTACTCTGTGATTCCTAACTAAAAATACAAGGTAGAAATCAGACTCAGGTCATATTTACATGGCAAGCACTTCACTGACTGAACCATCTCTTCAGTCCCAGGGCAGAATTTTATTTTTTTTTTTTTGAGACAGGGTTTCTCTGTGTAGCCTTGGCTACACATTTGTAGACAAAGGCTGGTCTTGAACTCACAGAGATCCCGTTGCCTCTGCCTCTGCCTCTGCCTCTGCCTCCCAAGGAATGCTGGGATTAAAGGTGTGCACCACCACTGCCTGGCCTCCAAGGGCAGAATTCTTAAGAGACTCAGAACAGGGTAGATGATAGACAGATGGTGGATAGTTGAATAAATAGATGGAGAAGTCTGAAGGGGCAGTAAGGCCACACCTTATTGCAGGGTCTGAGAAGAACAACGATATTTCTACTATATTGAAGATTTTGTTTTGCTTTTAGTTACTTAAAAATTTATTAGACCTGCTACTTCCCCGTCTCTTGGTCATGGTCCCCTTTAGTTCTCCTGGTTTCTGTGGCTGTTTCAGGTTATATACTCACATCTGAAGATCTGGATCTAGGAGCTACAACAGAGAGAGGATATGTAACATCTATCTTTCTTTTTTCCTTACTCAATGTGATAGTTTCTAGTTTCATTCATTCATTTGCAAATTTTATGATTTTTATTTTTCTTTACAGCTGAATAGAGTACATGTACCACATTTTCATTATCCATTTGTCAGCTGAAGAATGTTTACATTGTTTGCATTTTCTAGCTATTATGACTAGAGCAGCAATGAACATGGCTGAGCAAGCATCACTGGAGGAGGGTATGGAGTCCTTTGGGCATATACTGGATCATATAATAGATTTACTTTTATGGAAATTCTCCACACTGATTTCCAGAATGGCTGGATAAGTTTGCAATCCCACCAACAGCAAGTGAGTGTCTCTCTTTCCTCAAGCCATCTCCAGTGTTTGTTGTTGGTTGTTTTGTTGATCTTTGTCACTCTAACTTTGGTTAGATGGAACTTATTTTGATTTGCATTTTCCTGATTGTTGGGGACAACGAACATTTTAAAGATATTTCTTAGACTTCTTCTTTTGAGAAAACTCTCTGTTCAGATCCATAGCCCATTTTTTGAATTGGATGTTTGAGGTTTTTTTTATTACATTTTTTTAGTTCTTTGTATTTTCTAGATACTAAACCTGTCATATATATAGCTGGCAAAAGTTCTCTCCTGTTATGTGTGCTTCCTCTTCACTTGATTGATTGTTTCTTTAGCTGTGCAAAAGCTTTTTAGTTTTATGATGCCCCACTTGTCAATTGTTGGCTTCAATTTCTGGACAAATGAAGTCCTAGTCAGAAAGTTTTCCAACCCCTACATCCTGTTTCCATGTTTTAGGTTTCACATTTAGGTCTTTGTCAATACCAGAAGATGCCATGAAGACTTTCAAGGGAGGGAAGCAATCAATAATCCCCCACAGTTATGCCTATGAGCTAAAACAATGACCAACATGGCATGAAATCCTAAGAGTGCATTATTGGCATACATATCTTGGAGGTAACCAACAGCCCTCCAATTGGATTTATGGCAGATTCAACAAGATGGAGATTATGGCTGGTACTGGAAACCTAGCCAACATCTGGGCCTAGTGTAGTCACCTACAAAACCCATTTAACTAAACTAGCATTAAGTTCTAACTACATTAAAAATATTTATCCTTATACCCACAAACATAGTTCTCACTCCTTATCAAAGAAATGTCCCCCTTGCAATAGACAGAGACCATTATAGAAGATTACAACTGATCAAAATGCAGAGAGCAAGCAACCATGAGGCACCCAGTCCCAACAGATACATTGACAACACAACTTCTGTACCTAAGGTTCAGGAATCATAGCAGAAAGATTGTAAGAGCCGAGGAACAAGAAGTTTTCTGTGAGATTGTGTCTCTTAGGAATGTCAGAGAAGCTA
Source organism: Cricetulus griseus (assembly GCF_003668045.3). Taxonomy (NCBI): domain Eukaryota; kingdom Metazoa; phylum Chordata; class Mammalia; order Rodentia; family Cricetidae; genus Cricetulus; species Cricetulus griseus. The sequence continues at coordinate 26,568,355 of NC_048601.1, read as the reverse complement.
CACCTATGAAGTTTCATAATTGTTTACTAAACTACACCTGAACACAGTCAACATCAATTGACATACTAACATGGAATTGGGTATATCTAGAAACCTCTACCTTAGACAAAGAACTACAGTCCACTAAGGAATACTGAGAGAAAGAGAAATAGTCTTCCCTAGGGAAAAATCCCACAAATTGGTTACCTAATCCCACATAGCCATGCCTGAAATCATATACATTTCAGTAACATAGTATGGACTGAACTGGCTGTGTGCATATATTTAGGAATGTATATAACAACAATTAAAGAAATAGAGGCCCTAAATTTGAGACAGACCAAAGGCACAGGAGTGCATGGGATCACTTTGCACAAGAGTGCTTATTCTAATCTATGAGTATGAGAGGTCTTCCTATTTTCTGGTATCTTCCTCAGTTTATTTTTTCATTATCTTACTGTTTCACTGTGGAAGTCTTTCATTTTCTTGGATAGGTTTATTCCAGGATTTTTAGCCTATTGTGAATAATATTATTTCCTTAGCTTATCAGTCCATTTGCCATTGGTATGTAGGAAGGTTGCTGATTTTAGTATGCTAATTTTGTATCCTGCCACTTTGCTGAAAGTGTTTATCATCAGGTCTAAGTTTTTGGTGGATCATTTTGTGTCTCTTAGATACAGACTCATATCATCAGCAAATAGTGGCAGGTGGATTTCTTTTACCATCTGTATTGCTTTTCTTTCCTTCTCTTGACTTACTGCTCTAGGAGTGGAGGGAATGAGCACCCTTGCTCCAGATCTTAGTGGAATGCTTTGAGGTTTTATCCATTCAGCATGATATTGGGTATGGGTTCGTCATGTGTAGGATTTTAATGTTCAAGCATGCTCCCTCTACTCTAAATCTATCCATGACTTTTATCATGGATGTGTTGGATTTTGTGAAAGACCTTTTCTGCATAATGAAATGATCAAAGATTTCTATATTTGAGTCTATTCATGTGATGGGTAAAATTTATTGATATATGTATGTTGAACTATACCTGTATTTCTAGAATGATACTAAGTTGGTCATCTTTTTTTACAATTTTGGATTCCGTTTGCCTATATTGTATTGGGAGATTTTGTATCTACGTATATCAGGGAGATTGGCCTGTAATTTCCTTTCTTGTTTAATTGGTTTCCATATCAAGGTAATACTGGATTCATTTTAAAAAAGATTGGAAAATCTTCCTTTCTTTTTCTATGTTATGCAAGAACCCGAGTAGTATCGATACTGGTTGTTCCATGAGTTGCTGGGAGAACTCTGCAGTGAATCTGTCTGGTCCTGGGTTTATTTTTAATAGAAAGGCTTTCTGTTATTGCTTTCTATTATTGCTTCAATTATTACTAGCTATGGACGTTTTAAGCTATTGATTTTATTCTGGTTTGATTTTGGTTATGTTGTGTGCATCTTGAAATTCATCCATTTCTTTTATATTTCAACTTAATTGGTGTAGAGGTTTTAGAAATCTGTCCTTATGATTTTCTGAAATTCATTGGTATCTGCTCTAGTCTCTGCCTTTTCATGTCTAATTTTATTATTTTGGGTCTTCTCTCTTTTGATTTGGCTAAAAGGTTTATCAGTCTTGTTTATCTTGTCAAAGAACCATCTCTGTTTCATTGATTATTTTAAATTTTGTCATTAATTTCAGCACTGGTTATCTCTTCCAATCTACTGTTTTGAGATGTTGTTTTCCAAAGGTCTTCATGTACACCATTAAGTTATTAATTTGAGAACTCTTGGATTTTTTATATAGTTAGCAATATAGATTTTCCTCTTAGAACTGTCTTCATTGTATCCCATAGATTTTATATTTTATTTTCACTTTCACTCAATTCTCATATTTTATTTTCCTTCATGATTTCTTCAGTGACCCAGTTATCAGTAAATGTTATGTTGTTTAGTCTCTGTGTGTACTTTCTGTAGTTTTGGGTATGTGTATCTTGTGTCCTACTGGTTGAACTCATAAATTACAAGAGGTATTTTTTAGTTTATTTGCCTACCTTTTGCAGAAGCCTTAAGATTTGTACATATATGTATGCCTGAGTGTACATGCTTATGTATGTATGTGTGTGTGCTTCTATATGAAGGTCAGAGGTCAATTTGGGATGTTGTTCCTCAGGTGTCTCTCATCTTGTGTTTTTGAAACAGAGTCTGGGTGATGGGGGACGTCCTTCTGTGTATGTTTATCTTATTGGCTGTTGAATAAAGCACTGCTTGGCCAATGAGGAAGCATGTTAGGTGGGACTAGGAGTCAAGGAGGATTCTGGGAAATGTAGTAAAGAAGTCTTTTGATCCAGGCAGGAAGTGATATAGCAGGCATACTCAAAATATAAGCAGGGACAAACAGGAAATTGTCCTGTTGCTCTTCCTCCTGCTCTCTTCTATGGAGCCGCCATGTGAGCCCAACAAGAGAGGACTCATGCCAGCATCCTCAATCAGATAAGTCCTTATAAATATATAGGTTATGGCTATGGCTGATACTTAAGACAGAGCAAGCATATAAGGAATCCTAGTCATTGGCCAAGCAGCATTGTACCTAATATAAATTTCTGTGTTATTTGGAGCTCTAACGTGGCAGGTGGAACTTGGGTAGCTGGCAGAAAGATTTATGGTTACACCTGGGACTCACTGATTAGACTATACTGGTGGTCAGCAAGCCCAAGGGACATGCTTGTCTCCACTTCCCCAATCCTATGATTAAAAGCATGCACTACCATGCACAGCCTTTTATCCTTTTCTGTGGGTTCTGGGAATCAAGTTTGGGTCCTTAGACTTGCATGGCAAGCACTTTGCAAACTAAGCTACATTCCTAGCCCTTCTTAGACTTTTTAAAATGTGGACAATCATCTACAATAGAGGCAATTTTATTTTTCTTTCCTAATATGTGTGTGCCATATTGCACAGTCAGAATTGCTAGTACAGTGTTGAAGAGGAGAGTCAAGATTTTCCTAATCTTAGGAAAAAGTGATCTAGTCTTTTCTGATTGAATACAGTGTTAAGTATAATAGGTGTGTGTGTGAGAGAGAGAGAGAGCGAGAGAGAGAGAGAGCGAGCACTTGAAAGTTGAGGAAATTTCCTTATGTTCTTAAACTTCTAGACTTTTCATGAAGAGGCACTGACCCAAACTACGAAATTTTAAAGATTTTTAAACTGCAGAACCAAAGACATTTGGGACATTCACCATGTCATGGGACTATCTAGTTCCAGAACATTTTCATCACTCCACAGGGAAGCCTGTTTCCAGTAAGCAGTCATTCACTGTACCCTTTCTCCCTCAGGGATGGAATGTGGTCAGGCATGAGCCCTGTTGATGTTGACACTCAGGGAGGACAAGGTTGTACCTTCAGAGGTTGACACTTCAGTAGGGCAAGGACACAGTGATGAAGAAGAACAGTGGGCCGTGGCCCTGATGAAATGCCAGTTTCCTCCAGGAGGTCCTGCCTCTTTCTCTTGGCATCCAGGGCCCCCTCTCAGGCCAATGCTTCTAAGTGTACCACACACATTCACGCTTATGCAAGCCCTGCTTTCCTGTGCTTAGGAGGAGGCCGAAACCAAGGCCGTGTGCTTCACTGGCCACTGCATTTTTCCTGGATTGCTCAGGTCTGTCGCCTACCATCTTCCTCCTGCCCCAGGCCCTTTGCTCTGCTGTTCCCTTACTCCAGGCATCTATTTGCAGATCTGACTTCCCAGCACAGAGGCTGTACCCTCAGCCAGCTGTGCTTGCACGCTACCCCACCTTGCCAGCCCCAGTCCCTGGCGTTTCCCACTGTTACAATAAATATTTCTGCCAAAAGCTGCCACGCCCCACCGCCACATGTGCACTCTGCGCCTGCCCGAGTTAGTGCCCAAATGAATACACAGAAACTTGTATTAGGTTCATTGCTGCTTGGCCAATGACTAGGATTCTCATCTGTTAGCTCAGTCTTAACTATCATAAACCTATATATTTTATAAGACTTATCTTATCGGATGCCTTATTGGCGTCCCTCCTTGCCAGTGGATCACATTGTGCTGCTGGAGCAGGCAAACGGGAAAAAGGGCACTTCCTGTTTCTCCTTCGCTTAAATATGAGTCTCCTCGCTATGTCACTTCCTGCCTGGATCAGCACGTCTCTACTACATTTCCCAGAATCCTCTTTGACTCCTAGTCCCGTCTAACTTGCTGTCTCATTGGCCAAACAGTATTTTATTTAACAATCAATAAGATAAACATACACAGTACATTCCCCATCATCCCACTATTTTTGTTTTATATTCTTCATAGCCTGCATCCTCAGAAACTGTTGGTCATGTGACTATTGATTCCCCACCACGGGGTGGGGAGGCAATAGGGACAAAGTGAGTACCATTAGTGCTACTCAGGCTCAGTAAAGGGCTGTGGAAGAATACATGGCTATGAGTTTATCACTTGCTATAGCACCTTGGATACTGCTTGGATACTTGCAGTCTGTTGCCCTGTCTGGAGTACCTGGAGCTAGCTGGTTGGTGGGGCCTCTGTCCTAGGATGGTGCCCATATGGCTTAACCAGAAGCCAAACTGGTTAAGAGGCTCAGAGAAGCAGAGAAACTGAGGAAGCCGCTGAAACTCCCTGCTAGTGGGCAGAGCCAAGATTCTCCCTCCCCCGAGAAGAACAGACTGTGTCCTTCACACATGGATTAGCAATGTTCCAACTCCTGCCTGCCCCAACCTCCTCTATGGCTTGGGGACAAAAGCAGGCCACTCAATCCTGCCCCTGTGCTGCTCTCTCTGGCTTTCACTGTAAAGCATGAAGAAAGACCTTGCTATCCAGGCTTAGGGTACCAGTGCCCACTGCCTGAAACATCCCTAGCAGAGTCCTCCAGAAGCCTCCTGGCTGTTAGCGCATTGCAGCCACACAGGCCCAGCAGCTACTCACTAAAACTGAGAGGCACCATTCAGAGGATTTTCTGCCCAGGCCTCTCAACTACCTGACTCCTTCTTTCCATGGTAAAGACTGGAGGCCACTGTCTGTCTCCCTTTCGGGGTGGGTGCCCCAGGCCAGGTATTGACTAGTAGGGTATTTTGTGTATATTCCTTTCCACCATTTGATACATTTGTCTTTTTCACTCAGTGATCTAGGAAGATGTAAGCTTCTAGCGACAGCTACTGTGTACGTTCCCCGGGAGCCAGAGCGGAGCCCAGCATACTCATCAAGGACATCGTGAGTCTGTGTTACAGGACAGATGGACTGGATGGTAAAAGATACTCTGCTAAGAACCTTGTAATGAGTAGGCTGATTAAGACCTACAAGTTGTACATGTTGTCATCAAGATTTCCCATGTTGCAATCATGATGTCCCATGTATGCTTGGAAAAGGAGGAAAGTACAAAGTTTATTGAGGATAGATGCCTTGTGGACTCTTCAGATGGAAGGAAAGAAAAAGCAATGTGAACTGCTTGGGAGAAGTCTTGCAAGCCAGCAATGGTTGGGCTAGCATTTTATCATCCAGGCTATTGTTCCTGGCTGTACACAGCTCCATGCTGCCCACACCCCACATTTTTCAGAGCCTCTTTGGCTAAGGAGAAGGTGGGGGTGGGAACAAGCCACTTCTCATTTTCTTTAACCAGCCCAAGGAGAAACAGAGCATGGATTTCTGAGAGTCTCATAATTAAATGAATTAAAATGTTTTCCTTCATGGTGACTTTGCCAACGCCCATCCACCCCTATTTGGCCCTGTTCCCAGAGAATGGTAGGGCTGGGAGGATGCAGAATGACATGTTGGCTCCAAGGGGTGAGCACGGTGCCTCCAGAGCAATTAGCTTATGCATCATCATTTTGGGGAGAGATTTATGGCTAGCCCTCAGAGCATTCCAGCCCAGACCTTCTCAGACCAGATCTTTTTTGCTGGAGACGTTCCTGGAAGCGGAAGCTTGGTATTAATTCCAATCACAGTCAGTTGGGAGCCCATTCATAAGATAGCTGTCCACAGGCTCCTCTCCTGTCACTCTTGCCTGACCTTGGGCCACCAGCGCTGTCAAAGAGGAAAACACTGGGCTCAACTGCAGCCTTCCCGGCAAGCCTAAGTGGCAACCGGGGAAGGCACATAGAAGAATGTGATGTGACAGCCTAATGGTTCAGCATCTCTAGTCTGGGTGTCATCCTCAGTACCCTCTTCCCATTCTTCTGGCAGGAAGGTCATATGCAAAGGAGATGATGCCTGAGGTCTGGAGTCCCCCAGGCCCTAGGCTCTCCCTTTAACCTAGTTTCTGAAGTGGTCCCTCTTGTTCTAGAGCTGCACTCCATTTCTGGGTGAGCCAGAAGCATGATCACTCAAGCCTCTGAAGGCCAGGTAGCCTGTGAACCACCATGGTCCCTTCTTGACCAGAGGCCACAACTCCTGGGACTCCCTGATGAGCTTGGCTGTCAGTAACCTAAATAGGTCCATTAGAACGTCTGCAGATGAATGTTGCTCACAATGCCACAACCCCAAGGACTAAATATAAACCCTAGGAAGCAATTACCCAGGTATTGATTATGGATTAGGCTAACAACATTACTAATTACATCTAAAGATGTGTATCAATGCACCAGCCTGTTAATGGCTTGCATGAGGTATTAAGGCTGCTAATTAGGACAAACAGCATGTTTATCACCAGCTGTAGTTTCCAGGTCCCTGGAGGAAGGGCATAGGCTTCCTCCCCACAGCCTGAGCTTTCCAAGGATCCAATGGCAGAGGCCTAATAGGGCTGGATCTATCACACTCAGCCTCGAATTTCCTCTCATCTGGTAGATTCTCTATATGTACCTACCACCTTGCCTGAGGGGCTGTGATGGGTGACATAGGGCTGGTTGCATGGCCACAGAGCTCTTGGAAGGAAAGTTGGATCTGGGGCAGCATCCCTAAGAAGGTTGTGGTCCAGAGACAGCCGACAAGCTGAGATCCTTACATTCCTGCCAGAGAAGAAGAGAGATTTCAATGGAGCCACAGGCTGCATCCTTTGTAGACATATGGGAGATCAATAGATCAAGGAGCAGCGGGGGGAGGAGGGATGGCCCATCCACAGTGCCAAGGACTGGGCCACTCAGGACAGGAAGACGGGCAGCATCAGTCTTCATCTCTGGAGTCTTTAGGGGGCTAACTCTCCCCTTCTTGGCCCTGTTTGTTTGTTTGTTCATCTGTTTGTTTCATTCAGAGACAGCACTGAAGCCTTTACCTGTTTCTCTCTGAGGGGCCAGGAGCCCCTCGGCTCACTGAGGACCCTCCTGGTCAGCCATGCAGAAGGCTGAAGACCATCTTTGTGTTCTCCGAGGACAAGGTTGGTAAACAGTGACAGTGAAGATCTACTTTGGTAAGAGTTACCGTATTTCTAGTCATTTTATCAAAGTTCTATAGTTGTTTGGTTGATTTTTTTTAAGTCTCTGGACTTTATGGTTTTACAATTACAGTATTCTAGTTACTTATTTATCTTTAGTATCTTTTACATTGTTCGAGTGTGGAGGTGTTTCGTGAGAGTGCAGAGCCCCCAGAGTCCTGAAGAGCAATGGATCCTCTGGAGCTGGAGTTACAGGAGGTTGAGAGCCACCCACTGTGAGCACTGGGAACCAAACTTGGGTCTTCTACAAGAATGGTACGTGCTCTTTACCACTAAGCCATCTCTCCAGCTCCAGTATCTTTTCCTCGTGGTATTTCATTTTAATTACATCCTGAACACATGAATATATTTTTGTTGAAAACTCGGACCTTGTAGAGAACTTCAAGTCCCCCTTCCCCACATGCTTACAATGGAATTAGCCTGCGTGCTGCTGGTATTCCTTGTGGCTTTGTGTCTATGTAGGCTGTATACTCAGAAATGCAGAAGGTTGTGAGGGAGCATCTCACTTGTCTGACGTCACCCAACTGGACATGTCATCACTTAGTGGTTTGGCTGGTACTCGTGACACACCATATGTCATCTGCCATGAGTTCTACAAGGAGACAGGTGAAGGTCACATCTGCCTGCAGAGTTACAGATGTATGTGGATGGCATGTAACAGCCAACTCTTCTTAGAGACATCTGTCAACATGGAAAAGACAGTGGGCAGGCTCTTTCCCTGTCTTCTCACTGTCAGGTGCTGCTTTGCTGAGGCCAGGCTTGGAACTTTGACCTGTGGTCTCAGAATGGGTATAACTGGGGTTTTGGAGGCTCTCTATTGGCTCTCTCCCAGGCTTCTGAAAATCCTACAGAGAAAACAGTGGGAAGGACAGGTATCTGAGCATTTGGCCCAGTGCAGGGAGAGGAACAAGAAAGCCTTTTTCAATTTCTCTTCAACTAGTGACATCAGCGGATGATATCACCAGACCCTGCAGGTGGAGGGCGTGAGAAGTTCAAGTAGCTCCAAGGTGGGAGTGATGACAATGGAGTCAACAATGGGGACTGTGCCAGGGATGCTCACACTGAAATCTGGATAGCACGGAACAGACAAACTCCATGCAGCTGTCTGGGGTTGCAACCCCAGCCCCATGCTCAGGGACATCGTGTGCTCTGCTCAGACAGCATGTGCCATTGCAACAAGGCAGTGACCTTGGTTTGCTTTTGTGTCAGATGCTTACAGGTGCCCATCTGAGATCTGGCTATGTCACCTTCATACTCCTCCAGAGAGGGGCTGGATCTCAATCCATGGTGGTCCTAAATGCAAAGCCAGCTGGCCAAGTGAGGTACCCAGCTGCACGCTCAGGCCTGGTGATAGACTCCTGGCCTAGGATATTTTTCCTTTTCCTTAAAGCAAATGGTAGTCACAGCAGCCTTTGGGATAGCACTTGAGAACTAAGGAAGCTCTGCAAGAGGTGTAGGACCCGTGGACAAAGCAGATCACTAAAGGCAGGCATCATATCAGACAGGAACAACTCTCGGGATATCTAGCTGACTATGGGTAGAGTTGGGCCTTCAGCATCACCAAGGGCAACTGGCCACTGACTTCTTCACAGTGGTTCTGTTGCAGGCTCTGTCACAGGCCCAGCCCCCTGTACAGGCAGTGTCCAGGCTCACTCTAGGCCCTACTCACTGGACTTCTATGCTCTGGGGCCACACCTCCTGCTCTCTCACCAGCCTGCACTCCCACCTCACAAACTTGGCCTTGTTTGGCCTTAGAAATAGAAAACTGGCAAGCTGTGGACCAGGATCCTGGGTGCAGCAGTGAGTTAAAGAGCTTGGAACCAGGGTTGCACCTAGGGACAATGGGAGGACTGGAGACGAGACACTGGGAACCAGCAGGTCTTTTTACCCTCCTAGAGAGGAGTGACTCAAGATTAGCATCCAAGGAGAGCACTGAGAAGCCGAGGCAGGAGAATTAAGACTGCAAGGTCAACTTTGACTCAATGGGCTACAGAGTGGGCTCTATAGTGAGACCCTGTCTGAAAACAAACAAAATTAGTACCCAAGTGGTGGGAGCACTCCTCTGAGATTGCAGGTGGCAGCCAGGAGGTGTCAGCCATGGGGACTGAGTGGAACTGCTGTGAACCACTGAAGGACTACAGCTCCACACCCCTGAGGAGCTAGAGCCCCAGTGTGGCTGAGATAGAGCAGCCTGCAGCTGCTTTGCTACAAGGAAAGGAAACTGGGTGAAAGGAAAGGTACCCTGGTGTAGTGGCATCTGGCCTTGCCAGTGAACCTAAAGAAGCAGTGACACCCTTTGGGGGTTCACTGGCAAGACCAGATGCCACTACACCCTGGAGCCAAATCCTGGCTGCTGACCACCTACTGCTCTGGCATCCCAACAGCTACTGGCATAGAGCAGGCTCTGATGGCCAGCCTTGAGGACCAATCACATCACCCACTCATAGCTGTTCCACCTTCCAGGCCATCCTGCTACTGCCTTGACCTCCGGTTTACACGTAAGGCATCGATAGATCAGTGTTCCATTTCCCTTTCACACACTGACAACTTTTCTGGAATCCTTGCCTTGGTGAACTAGATAAAAGATTCCGAGAAGCTCCCCAGCCTTGACTCTCTCTTGAGTGGATCTCCCTTGCTCAGCTAGCACTTTTATCACCATGACTTCTTGGGCCTGCCTCTCAGCCGCAGGCAAGCCACCCTGTATCCACCGCCATTCTCCTACCTCTTTTTCAAGACACAGGCCTAGCTCTGTGTGCACCTGACTGAGCACTCTGAAGCTTACTTCAGCCTGGCCAGCTATCCACACCATGCCCTCGGGCCAGAGTTGGACAGACTTAGTTTCCAGACCCCTCCTCACTCAGGGGCAGGTCTGTGATTTTGTCCAAGTGATGACAGTGTCACTTCAGAGGCTTCAGAGAGCACCGCCTACCGTCAGGACACCCACCCACTCAGTGCCAACGGCTGCTGCTGTACTCTCACCATGTACACATACAGGGAGATGGTCTGAAAGGGTGGACCCCAGAGGCAGTTTCTCTGTTCCCCAGGTGGGACTTCTGCCTGGTGTCAATGGACATAGAAGCAGATGGTCTTCTGGACATCCAGAGTTGAGGATGGTAGCCTTCCAACAGAGCCACCTGCTACAGCCGGACAGATTGACGTAAGAAAGGTGGAAACACTCTGTTCCTGGCCTTGGCTGACCAGCAGAGGAGGATTGAGAAATGTGTCTGGCATTGAGGATGCTGGAGAATGCATAAGTAGCCAGCTCACTTACTGGAAGCAAAATGATCTAATCCGCCAAGCCAGCCTGAATCTTAATGGGAAGACCATGAAGCAAGGGTGGGAAGACTGGAGAGAGAGCTTCTATGCACCCAGGGTAGAAGCTTGGCTATGGCTGACTCCTGTGGCCATTTGCCACTTGTCCTGCCTGGGAAAAGCAGAGGCCCTTCCAAAATAGTGGTACCTCTGAAAATGTCACTCTGTAACCCAGGAGCTACCTCGTAGGACTAAAATGCATGTAGACAAGGAGCAGGACTTTCAGTGAGCACCTGAGTGGGCCTGTCCCGCTCATGCCTGCTGTCTTTTGCCAAGAAGGTTCCAATGACCACAAATCCACTAAGTATTTTGCAGAAAATATCATCTCTGTTTTTCTTTGCTGTGGCAATAATACACATTTGTCCTCAATAAAGAAATAAAAAGGAGACATGAAGACCCCTTATAGTTCTACATACAGAACTTAAATTTGAGTGGATGTGTACCACAGTGCCAGTGCACAAGACTCACCTGAAGCTTTCCAATAGCCAGATGTCTTCTCTTCTTTTCCTTCCCATCCCCCCCCACACAGTTTTGCTATATAGCCTAGGCTGGCCTCAAACTCACCAACCTACAAATGCTGGGATTACCAGTATGTAATGTCCAACTTGTGTTCTGCATTTCTGATTATTCCAAGGTGATGCACTTGGAGTAGCAAGATCTGGCTAGGTGGTTTTTAGATATATGTTTACATTTTGTTCTCTATATAATATATGCTTTTTAATGACCTGACTCCATTCAAATACTTATTATGATTCTCTTCACCCACATAAAAAATATACTTCCCACCAGGCATTGTGGTGCATGCCTTCAATCTTAGCACTAAGGGGGCAGAGGCGGGTAGATCTCTGTGAGTTCGAGGCCAGCCTGGTGTATAGAGTGATTTCCAGGACAGTCAGGGCTACACAGAGAAACCCTGTCTCAAATATATATATTTCAGGGACTGGAGAGATGGCTCAGCAGTTAAGCTTACTTACTGATCATCCAGAGGACCCCAATTCAGTCCCCAGCACACACATCAGGTGGCTTATCATCACCTGTAACTCCAGCTCCAGGAGCTTCTACAGGCAACCACAGGCATCCCTACACATACTCATAAATAAAAATAAAAGAACTATTTTAAAAATTATACTTTAATAATAATTGATAGCTCTGCAGAATTCCATTGGCTCTAAGTTCTAGTATTATTTAAACAATCCCTTATTATCAGACATTATTTTCAAATTTTTCTATTTTAAACAGCCCTAGCAAAGCTAAACCTGTCACTTTCACACTTTTTTAGTGTGTGTGTGTGCACGTGTGCAGGCACCATGTCAGAAGACAACTTGCAGGAGTTAGTTCTCTCATACTGTGAGGGTTCCAGGTATTGAACTTAAATCAGCAGGCTTGACAGCTTATTTACTGAGCTGTCTTGCCAGCCCAAAGTTAAATTTTAGCCTCTATCTTTATTTCTTCAGAAATTTAAGAAATAAAATTAAATGCATGTAATTTTAGGGCTTCCTATGCATAGTATTAAACTTCTAAGAATGTCTACTAACTACTTCAGTTGCCAACAGTAATCCAATCATTCTTGTAAAACAATTCTCCAGGGAAGTCTAATCTAATGACCTTGCCACTTCGGGAATGGCATGCATTTTCCTAATACTAAAAAAGCACAGACTCTCACTCCTTTTACACTCCACTTATTCTCCCTGTGCAATGAGACATCACTACAGGCACTCAAGAGGGCAAACCCAAACCCACTGAAGTCAGTCAAGGAAAGAACAAAGAGTTCAGAAAAATGGTCTGTCTGCCAAATTTTCTCCCAATACTCTTAAGTTTCCACAGAGTGAGTCTTGAGAACTCTCTGCTGCTGTAATTTACTGATGAAGAACCTGAGGATAGATGGCAGAGATACCCGCCTGATGACTGGCAGTGATGTAAGAGGCTCGCCTCCTTTTCCTCTCCCATTTCCACCACGTGATTGATACCACTTTCAGATGCCCATCCATCTCTTCTGATGCCCTACATCCACTGAGTCCAAGGCTGCCCAAGAGAAAAGGAAGCCCTGCCCAAGGGTCCAGGAGAGGAGGCTCCATGAAGTTGAGAGGGCTGCCTAGGAGGAGTCTGGAATGCTGAGTGTGGGTAGATATCTGGGGGGAAACGTGCAGCTTGTAGACAGTGCTAGTCCAAGTGTTTCAAGACCCAAGAGGCCCCTGGGTTGGATGGCTGAGTCACACTGCACTAGGCTTGGATGCACATGGCTTCCCTGCTCTCAATGCCTGGTGGGTTGAGAGGGATGTGGGCATGCAGGCTTTTGAATACATTCTCACATGACTGTGTAAGTGAGGAAAGGCCTGTCTGTGGGCAGCCAGCCACTTAAAGATGGTGAATCTAGACCAGGACGGACTGGAGTAGAAACAAAGGGACGCAAAAGAAGAGATGACATGGAGAATCCAAAGAACAGCGGGAAGGGAGGGAGAGTGAGTGGGGGGAACGAAGAGTCATCAATTCCCTGGGCATGGACTATGGGAAACTGGAAAAGCAAGCTTGTAGGTAGAAACACAAAAGTTGATTTGGGACCCTAAATCTGAACTGATTCCAAGACAGGGGGTGAAACGTTGTTGGTAGGAGCTTTGACAAGTGGGTCCGGGAAAGTAGATGACTCAGAATAATTTCCACTTCTTTAACAAAAAAAATACCTAAGCCCAGGTAATTATAAACAGTGTCTTATTTATAAATTTTTATAGTGAAGATTATAAAATTAAAACAGACAAACAAGAATGCAAGGCCAGTAAGATGGCTCAGCAGGCAAAGGTGCTTATGGCCAAGCCTGGTGACCTAAGTTCAAGTCCCAGAATACACATGGTGGATGAAGAGAACTCATTCCCCTTCATGCATGGGCATCCACACACACACGCACACACAGTTAATCAGTAAATGTAAAAAGGCTTAAAAGGATGCAGGTGTGTGTAGCTTAGGATTCTGGAGACTGAGTCCAGTCCTGTGTGTGCTCAGTATTAACCGGGGCCTCTGCTCCGTGCTGACATGGCAGAAGGCCTGGAGAGGCAGAGAAGCATGAGGAAGAGAGCTCGTGTTGTGACACAGCTACTCCTGTGCTAACCCATTATCCCATGGATGGGTGACTCCATTTCTAAGTGCAGTGCTGCCATAGCCAATAGCTACTCAGCATGGCTGCGTCAGGGATCAGTTTCCAACACAAGAACTTCTAGGGAATCATTTCAGTCACAGTGTGGTCACTTGCTTTCTGTGAGTCTCCTGTTCTCCATCTAGGCCACCTCCTTTTTAGCTTCCCTTTGCCACAGTCCCAGTCCAGTTCTGGTCTGGATTCCCTGAGAAAAGTTAGGGAGGAACTCCTGCACGCCAGGTATCAGAGGAAGCAGGAAGAAATGAAAGAACCACACGGATTGTGCTTCCCAGAATGCACTTGGCCTCCAGGGGAAGAGAGGAGAGATACACAGCTAGGAGCCTTGGCTCCAGTTCAAGCAGGAACATTTCCTTTTAAAGGGCCCATTAAAACTGTAAGTGCAGTTCTCTCTGACCCATGATTTCATCTCCAAGAATCTATCGTCCAAAACCACTTACACAAATGCTTGAATATGCTTTAAAAATATTTGTTTTTTTTTTTCTAAGAGAAAAAAAGTTAAAGACAACCCCAGGGCTTAAAGCAGCACCTGGCAAGCAGTGGATCTTTGGGAGCCGTTTGTTTAATGAATGAATGAACTCAATTTCATTAGCAGAGCTATTGATCAGTTCCAAAGACAAAATTAAGTAGACTTATTTTTAGCATCTATAGTATATTGTCGTATGAAAAAAAAATCAACTCCCAAAAGCTTAGGGTACACAGCACTCTTACTTGAATTTACTCACATGTAGACACGTGCACAGATGGATAGACTACACCCTTGCAGTTCTATACTAGGATTTTATGGGGGAAATGTTCTCAGAGCAAACCCGTGAAGGACTCGGGGAAGCAGGGAGGGCTGGGGAGAAGAGAATGTAGGGGATGACTCTGCCTGGTCCCATGGGGAATGTTGGCCATTAAAGGCACCACAGAGCTGCCCACCTGGAAGGCACAGAACCAGGCTGCCCGTGTTATGTTGTCACTGGCTAAGGGTGCCCTGCAGGTAGGCATGACATCCTGCCAGACATTTCTGAATAACTGCCAAGGATGATTCTCCAGAGAAAAGCACTGCTGGGAAGCACCCAGGACAGAATCAGGGAGTCTGCTTAACTCTTACTGTGAGAATGTGCATGCCTCCAGGTTGACAGAAAATATCTGGAATATAACCCAGGCTGCCACTAAATAGTGATGGCTACCTCTGAAAATGGAAACTGGTGTTTACAGAGGACTATGGAAGCAGGAACTTTTCTATTTTGCTTAATGTATTTATGTACACTGGCTGCACTTATGATTAGAGCTTTCCTAACTTCATTTGTAATATAAAACCAGCAAGCCGAGCCAGCAAGCATGTAAGGCTGTTAGATTCTGTAAATGGAGAAGCTGCCTGTGGGGTGGAGAGTGAGGAGCCCATTGACTGTTTGGCAGTTGGAAGGGTGTCATCAAGGAACACGAGAAGCATTGAAGACAGGTTGAGTGCCAGGCAAAAGAAGCCGGAGATTCCAAATCACTCTTTGCCTCTCAATTCATTCCCAGTGCTCACTCTCCCACTCATTGTATAATGATTTGCTTTCTTTTGTAATGGATTAGCAAGTTGGGAAAGTTAGAGAAGTTACACCAAAGGATGACAGTTCCTTTTCAGAAGACACAGAGCATAGCTTCTCATAAGGATGAAGAATTGTCAGGGACTATGGATGTGGCTCCTAGAGCATCTATCCAAAAACCCCTACCTGCATTGATCAATCCCACCCTGAAGGCAAAGTTCCCAGAGGGGGGAATGATGCTCTACAGGCAGGCCACAGAGGAGAGCTGCTCTGGGGACCTGAAAGTCCTTGAATGTTCTTCCTTTATAGTCATGTTTCCAAGAAGCCAGCCAGCCTTGCTACATCCTCCTCATCATGCCTATGAGAGCCTGGAGAAAGATGACTACCTAGGAGGTGGCTGCAGACAAGGTGACAGGGCTGGAACTCCAGATGACACCAGAATCTTCTGCTGCGGTCAGGGAATCACTGTTGACACTTCCGCCTGAGCTCCTCAGGGAAGGAGGAGTTTCTGAAGGTGTTTGACAAATTTGGGTCAACTTGTCATTTGACAATGATGACTTGCCCACAAATGGCCCTGCAAAACCTGAAGACATAAGTCATGCCAAAGAATGTGTGGTGCTGGCACAAATGAGCTGTCAGCGTGCTTGGCAGACCATTCTCAGTCACTCTACAGGGAACGAGTTGCTGTCCAGGAAACCCTGAGCAGCCAAAAGGAGGCAGCCAAGTGCCACCTTTAGTGACCAAGCATTTCCTCTAGGGAATGTGTGAAATTTGTGGGGAAGGGGGACGGGGTACTAAGAGAAAGGAAATTCTCAAACTGGTAAATTTAACACAATAAAGCAAATATGTGTGTGGGTGACTACTGAATCCTAAACTTTAAATATCTAAATAACTGTAGTTAAGAATAGCAACAGCTGGGACCAGAAAATACAATAGTGGACACTGGGATGATATAGCAAAGACCATTCGGAATGACAAGCAACCTCAGATTAGGAAAGAAAGCTGTAGGTCACACAGGCAATCACTGCCTTTCCCAGATGCTTACAGATTGGGACAGTGAGCATTAAACAGATCGGAAAGAACTAAAAAAGATTTGACAGAACCCAACTTACAATATCTCAACAATAGATAATCACAAGTAATTACCTCCTCCTCTGTTTTCCATTAGGTTTTAGGACCATGCTGGCTGTGTCCCCATGCAGTCTATTATTCTCACACACAACTGATATGTTTCCCCTCCACTTCCTTTTGATTTTTTTTAAAAAATATTCTTAACTATCCTTAACCTTCCACAGCTTTAAGAAGTCCTAGAATCCGTGGATGCTAATAATAGCCCAACTTTCCCTCCCAGCTGCTTCTCCTATCTTGAGTTTTTGGAATTGCTATACTAACCCATATCTTCACGCTTAGTGACCCAAATCCCAGCAAATGCCACACAGTCCTTGTTTATCAGCCAGCACTCTCTGAAGTTAGAGTTGCTTGGTTAACTGGCTGGTCTGAGGTTGGAGTAGTGGGCAGAGCCAACAGCTGTGGTTGCTCCTGCAGTCCACACAGAAGAGGCCATCTTAGCACCAGACTGAAGATATAACTTCTGAGCTACAAGCCTCAACTCTCCCACAACCTGGCCTCACCTAAACATTGTGAACACTTTGACTAAAAGGATACAGACAACTGATAAAATAGAACCCAAGCAAAGAAAAACCTCATGCACGAATCCCAATGTGGCAATAAGAAACATGAAACATCAAAACACCAGAATTATTGGGACCACAGTAATTTCCACCGACAAACTGGAGATCCCAAAGAGCTCAGAAGAGTGATTATAAGTCAGATGCAACGAAAACAAACCCCTGAATGAATTCCAGGAGGACAGAAGAGCTGAACAAATGAAGAAAGTCAATACAAGATGAAAGAAGAATTCAACAAAGGGATGGAAATACTGAGGAAAAACCAAACTAAAACACAGGAAATGAAAAATGCAATAAGGTGAATAAAAAGCTATAAGGAAAACAGGCCAGAATAGCTGACATGAAGACACAGTGGACAAACTAAGTGTGACATTCAAGCAAGGACAAAGGTAAATTTATAACAAATGGTACTTTCAAGATATACAGCATACCATAAAAAGACCAAATCTAAGAATCATGGCCATAAAAAGAGACCCATTTCAGTCAAAAGACATGGAAAACTTTCAACAAGGTCATGGGCTTTAGTTTCTGGAAAATCAAGGAAAGAGATGTCATTCCTGGTACAGAAGGCATCTAGGACACACCAAGTGGACAAGACTGGAAAGCAACCTTCTCAGCCATAGTACCGATGACCTCATAAATATACAGAGCCAAGACAGTACTTTGAAAGCAGCAAAAGAAAAGCATGGAGCTGTGTGTGACAACAGATCCCAGGTTAGCTCCTGACAACAGACACTTTTAAAGAAAGGGAGGCTTGGAGTGAGGCATTCCAAACTCTAGAAAACACCTGGGCAGAGTTCTGGTAAGATGGCGATTAGAGGCTGCCTCCATAAGAAAAAAGTAAGAATTTATCCAAAGGAGAGATATCGAGGAACAGGCTTTGGAAAACTATAAAAATACAAAGGCATAAATATGAAATTTGTAAAAGGAGAGAAAAATGAGGTGTGTGAATGTGGAGAATGCCATGGCGGCAGCACCATGAGGGTGCTTTCCTGGTGACAGGCCAGCCCTGCCACCCAGCACAGGGCTGCGTGTCTGGAGCTCTGAGTGTCAGAACTCTGTGTGCACAGCCAAAGAGGAACAGGTTGTAACACTTCACCTGCTGGACCCAAATCCGAGGCAGGACTGTCGCCAGCAGGGCTTGAGGAAGCATCAGGAGAGAGATGCAGAGATTTGAAACTGAGTTCTCCGATGCCCACAATACCCCACCCTGCCATAAGCCAGAAACAAACGATCTGGCCAGGGCACCTCAAGGATGGACCCTCCTGCAAGAGGAGAGCTTGAGATCCCAAAAGCAAAGGACAGCATTCAGACTCACACATCCAGCTCCATAGAAAGGGTAAGAGACCACAAAGTTGGGACCCTCTCACTGCACTTTCCTTCACCCCCATGAGTGAGAACCACAGGAAGTACAGGGAAGAACAGGAAATGCGTTGCTTCTCCCTGACCAAAACAATAGACCTCCGACAAACTGTGAAGGCAGTGGTAAGGAAGTCTGAGCCTGAGACACCATCTGAGGAGGCATGCGGAACTCGGTGTGGTGTCCTGATGGACAGAACTCAGGAAAATACCAGGCATGGACTCTCTTCAACCAGGAGGAACTGACTGAGAATATAATACTTACTGCAATTTATTGAACATACCTATTTCATTTTACTGATAATTTGTGCTTATTTATCTTATTTTTAATCTTTTATTTTAATGTTCTGTTTTATATACATACATATTCTGTTTAATATTATTAAATTTTTAGTTTTTAATTTTAAAAATTACTTACTTTTTCTCTTAGTATGTACATTTTTGACTTTTAAAATATTCAATTGATATCTTCTAACTTGTATTAGAGTGTAAATCATCTGCCTATCTGTCCTTTTCTCCAAACCTAATAAGTAATATCTTCTCCACTGCACCCCATACATATAACTATATTATTTTCTTCTTACTTCACGTCTATTCCATCTTATTCCACCTCTCATCCCCCTTTCCTCTCACTACTTAAACACACTACACTTTCTCCAACCAAGACCCCAGGGTTCCTGCCCATCAACCTTACAGGGACACAAGTCAAGGGCACAATATCTTCCAACGTAGCTAACATTAAGACTTCTATCAAATCATCATTTTTGTTATTGCAGGTGATTTTTTTTTTGCATGAACATAAATACAAGCCAAGACAACTCACCAGGAGGACTCACAGGAAATAAATAAAGCTGGACTTCTGTTGTGAGACAGTGTCTTCTGTATATGACAGGAAAACTGCCCCCATGAAGTCTCAGTGTGGTTACCTAAACAAGACCAGGACAGAGACAACACCAGTTGACACTGCAGTGTGGATGTGGGAAATCTCACAAGGTCCCACCCCTAGACAAAAAGCTACAGAAATTGATGGCTTCTGAGAGTGAGACAATCAGTGGACAAGTCTTTCTCTCTCTCTTTTTTTTTTTGCAGATTTTTTTAATTTGAATTAGAAACAAGATTGTTTTACATGTCAATCCCAGTTCCCTTTCCCTACCACCACCTCCAACTAAAACCCTACCTATCACAAGACAAGTCTCTCAGCAGGTTACCCAGTCCCCGGTGGTCAGCACTGAACACATGGACATATGAGCAACACTAAATGGACTCAGCAGGTTGTATATATATGTATATATGTGTTCATGCGCATATGCGCATGCGCACACACACACACATGCAACAAGAAAATTGCAGTTGTCATAAATTTGAGAGGTAGTGGGGGATACAGGTGGAGTTGGAGGAGGAAGAAATAGTAGAAATTATATCAATACAGTACTTATGTACAAAATTCTCAAAATTCAAAATTTAATATAATTGGGAAAAAGAAGAAAAAACTATAAACCAGGAGATACATGCTTCCCAACAGATGGGCAAAGCACAACAGAGAACTACAAAACCATGAGACAACACTTACTACAGCCCTCAAGATGCCTTTCTTGGAGATGGAAAAGAAGATGATGAGAGGGGAAATGCCAGAGAAAGAGTTCACAGTCTTAGATTTTCAAAGTTCAAACACCAAGTAGAAGACTCAGATAAACACATAAGGAATTTAGTCTAGGAACTGGATGAAGTGGGTTGACCCATGGGGTGAAGTCAGTTCCCAGTCTGTATGACTGCTACCTAGACAGAGAGATTGGGCTGTGGCCAGTGCTGGAGTGTCTATGGCTTGCTTTAACTACCGTATCCTTTGTATCAAACGAGTTAAGCAAAAACTAGATATTTTTGTGTCCTTACCTTGCAGTGAGTTCAGATGACTCTCTTTTCTAGGTGACTAACTAAAGAATAAAGTTTAGATAATTTATAATTACAATAATATTCTTCACAGAATTAGAAAAAACAAGCCTAAAATTCACATGGAAATGCAAAACAGCACAAACAGAAAAAACAATTCTAAGCAAAAAGAACACAGTAAGAAGCATCCTATTATCCAGCCACAAACCACACAGTAGACCAATAGTGATAAAAAGCAGCGTGATAGTGGCACAAAAAACGGATGTGTAGACCCACGGGATATAATAGAAGACCCACAGATAAACCACACAGTCTGGATTTTTTATGAATGTGTCAAAGACATGCTCTGGGGGAAAGACAGACTTTTCAATAACTGGTGGTTGCAAAACTAGATATCAACCTGCAGAAGAATGAAATTATATCTGTATTTCTCACCCTGAGCAAAAATCAATTCAAAGTGGATCAAGACCTTAATTTCAACCCAGAAAGGCTGAAACTGATAAACAAACATATCCTGGAAATGTTTCAGGACAGATATTGGCAATGCATTTTTTTTTAATAGAACCCCACAAACAGGAAATCACCTCAAGAGTAGACAAGCAGGACTTCAGGTACATGGCGGGTTAGATACATCTCCACTGGTAGTTGGTGAAAGAAAATAATTACGATAATAAACAATCAGCTCTTTTCCCAAAAGGCACAGGCCTGAAAGTGAAGTAAGCCATGGAAAAGTGGAGTACTGAGAACTAGTTCTGGGCAGGGCAGGGCAGGGCCACCGCCCTCTGCATCAGGACCACACTGGCCAGAACACAATACCCAGAGGAGAACAGAAACTGCACAGAAGGTACTCCTCAAGTACAGCAGGCGTGTGGCATCACAAGAGGTCCAGGTGGAGAAGAATGCCCGAGAGAAGCACTGGGGAAGGTTTACAACCTCCCTCCCCACGCACCGCCTCCCTCCCCACAGACAACCGCTCTCCCAATACACCAGAACACCACAGCCAGCTTCCAATTGCCCTTTCCACTCATGGTACCAAATGGATCCTGCTGGAGTCGTCCCAGCCTGTATCTAAGAACGCTGTCGTGCAAAATGGCACAGTTTTGCCAGGAACTTGCTACAAAAAGATCCTCTTTATTTCTTACTCTTCCTTGAAGTGCATGTGCACGCGTGTGTGTGTGTGTGTGTGTGTGTGTGTGTGTTGGCAAGGCAAAGAGAGATCACTGAATGGAAGAAATTGTAAAGATAATGGGAGATCACCTATTAGAATTGAGTAATTCTATTTTGAAGAGAAGAAAACAAAGAGTCATGTGGGTGTTGGATTAGAATAGACTCTTAATTAATTCAACAAAATTCCAGACCCAACTCAACTGAACCCAGGCTTCTTTGGGAACAGGGCAGAATGCAAAGTGGGACAGAATAAATGCACTATGATGACTAATTTTAGGCATCACTTTGATTGAGTTAGGGATTCCCAGTGATATGCCTCATATAGTTTTTATCCCTAGATAAAAAAAAATCCATGTCAAAAATTAATCTTCATTATAAGATGCTAAGTAATGAGACTGGATGGGACCTTTAGGAGTTGATTGGGATTCTCCTTTGTGAGTGGATTAAACTATTCATTTAATGGATTACAGTGGGTTTTCTGTAAGAGCCACTTTGACCAGGACTTGTCAATGTTCCTTGCATCTCTTCATGTGGTACTCTGTACCATTTTTGGAACCTTGAAATCATCAAATCCCTTGACTTTGATCAGAACCATAAGCCAAAAGAAGCCTATTTTCTTAGAGCTGGTAAAACACTATTGCAGAGGAAGACAGCAAGGGTGTCTAAGCAGTGTTGAGACTGTCAAGGACTATTGGGACTTTTGATGTTGGTATACATTTACGTATAATATGGCCGTGAGCCTGTGGTGGCCTGGGAGTAGAATGTAGTAATTTGAAAATTGAGATGCCACTGGTTGGCTCAGGTATTTGAACACTCGATCTATAGCAGGTGGTGGTGTTTGCAGAAGTGATTCAGCCTTGTTGGAGGAAGCACATCACTGAGAATAGGCTTTGGGAGTTCATAGTCCTGCCCTACTTCGAATACTCTTTCTGCTTCCTGTTCTGTTACAAATGTGATCTGTCAGCTTTCTGCTCTTACTGTCTGCTGCATGGCTTCCTGATCGTCATGGACTCTCCCTCTGGAAACATAAGCCAAAGACAAACTCTTCTATAAGTTGAATTTGCCATGTTGTTGTTTTTAAATCACAGCAACAGAAAAGTAGCTAATACACACATAATAATAATAAATAATAAAATAAATAATGATGATAATAATAATAATAATAATAATAATAATAATGAAAACTCCAGGACAGCCTCCAAAGCTACAGAGAATCCTGTCTCTAAAAACCAAACCAAAACAAAACAAAAAACCCTGCAATTTGAAGCCAGGTGTGATGGTGCAGACAGGTATTTAATACCAGCACTTAGGAGGTAGAGGCAGATTCCTGAGTTCAAAGCTAGCCTAGTCCAAAGAGCAAGTTCCAGGACAGGCAGGGGTACACAGAAAAGCCTTGTCTCCAAAAGCAAAAGCAAACAAAACCCTGCAATTCATGGCATACAATAGACTTGAATCATTTGTTAGCATTGCATAGCATTTATGGTGCAAATTTCCCATGTTGATGTTGATAAGTTGAATGATGGATCAAGGACAATTACTGCCCAAAATACTGTGGACTAGCTGGGTATTTGATTCTGAATTATTTTCCAGCTTTTTCACATTCCCAAATCTTTTGCTGTTGAAAATTTTACACAATTTTAGTGACCCCCCCATATTCAGTTATGACCCCCACAGTGGGTCATGACTCATAGTTTAAGGAGCAGGGTATTAGAATCCACCATGTTGCAGTACTGTACACACATCATATGCACATACTCAGGTTTTTTTTTTTTTAAAGAAAGGAACCTATAGCAAATCATTGTTTGATGATTCACTGTCAATGGAGAAAACTAGAGAATAGATAACCAATATAGATTATTTATAAACCTTAAAGTGGAAAAAAAAGATGCCTACACAATGGAAAACTCTGGCAGATATTACCTTGCTGACTCAAGGTTAATAACACGTGTAACAGGATCAGTCAGTGTCAATTGTGCCCCTAAGAAAGACACAGTATCACTTCAGCCCAAAATGTACAACCGAAATCTAATCAAGAAAGAACATCAAACTGAAAAAAAAAATGTTCTACAGAACTGACCTAGACTACTCGGAACTGTCAAAAAGTCAATGTGAAATTAGATAATTGTATTAGTTTGCATAAGTGAATGTCCTTGTTTTAAAAGATGGGATGAAATTCTTGGGAATGATTGTGATGTCTGCAATTTTTTCTCTAATGATTCAGAAATGGAGTGAGGGAGAAAGGCAGAGGGAGAAAGGGACAGAGAGGAAGGGGGAGGGAGAGGGGGAGGAGAGAAAAGGAGAGGAGGGGAGGAGGAGGAGAGAGAGGAAGGGGAGGGAAAGAGTATTAATAGGGCACATTAGGTGTAGGGCATCAGAGATTCACCTTGTCAGTCTTGCTAAGCTTTTCCAGACAGTGTCTCACACCATGTAAGCCAGGCTGGCCTGGAACTCACAGAGGTCAAGTGCTGGGATTAAAGGCATGTGTGTCATCATGCCCAGTCACCTTGTTAATCCTAAAGCCCAGACAGGCATGCCAGCTCAGGGGTCACAAGCTACTGGGTGTTTGAAGAAAATGCTCACACTAACCAGAGGGCTGTAAACAAGACAAGAGGCCTCTGAAATAGTTTGCTCCTACAGTACCTGCCAGCAAGAGATGAACATACTCCCCACAAACACTTCTGCTATCAGATGACTAAAGCAATGGATCCCCAGGAAAAAGAAATTTCCCCCAAGAATCTCACACTAAAAGAAGAAAAGCTCTGTGGTTTGGTGCAGGAGAAGGAACCTGTCTTCCAGAAATAGATTCATAGAGTTCTGACAGGTTGCTGGACCACCTTGTAAGAGGAAACTAAGGAGCAGGCAGGACCACACATCTGGGAATGCTTAGAAGTGAATAGTTAGACTTTAATATCACTTCAGTACCCTCAGAATGGAATGGGGAATGCTACTGAACACTTTATCTCTTTTCCCAATGTGGCCATATTGAATGAACCTCCCTTTTCTGCCTTTGACTAATAATTGGGCTGTTTTAATTGACTTCTAGGGTGGGTGGCCAAACTTGGCTCTTTGGGGTAAAGACCGTGAATCTAAGTTGGGTAACAATATGTTGACCCAGATGGGATAAGAGAGACATTTTTGGGGTGCCTACTATTCACAGCAAGCTGGCCCTGTGTGGAGAGCAAAAGAAATGGAAAGCCCAGCTACTGTTGGAGTCTTTGTTTTTCCCTTTCCCCTTCAGCTGGAAGGAGCTGGTTCTTTTTGACTTCTGCTTGTGAAGCACAGAAACAAGTACTTGGACTTTTTCTTGGATTCTTGGGGCAGCTAAGCCTTGGGAAGTTTCTTTCCCAGGATGCAGTGCAGGCTTTGCTTCGCTACTTGGGCTCTTCTACCCTTTGGTGACTGGCTGTCTTTGGCTGTTAACTCAGCTGTCACACCATGTGCAGGACAGGTTCCTTCAAAGGAAAATCTCTTTCATTTGGGGCCTTTGATATGTGACAGGAAAGGATGGGATTCCATCAGGTTTTACACCATCATCCCTGATGCTGAAGAGTGCTGAGTAGCTCTCTTCTGGGTTTTATGTGGCCATGAAAAGACCACCTGTCCATAGCTTCTAGTGGGGCTTGTGACTGACTAGTCTTTTACAAACTCAAGACAGTAAGAAGGCAAAGTCAATCTCGGCTCCCAGAGCACCTGAATATACCTGAGTAAGAAACTCCTGGCCACTTTTATTTTGTATTTCTTTCTTTTAAATTTATTTTGCACTGAAAATAAAGACTACTGGCATGCCTTTTTGAAATTAGTATGCATAGCGTGTGCAGAGGAACATGCATGCTTTTAAGAGGTCTTTGGCTATGAGGAGATAGTACTTTTGCATCTGTTTCTCCATCCTTCAACAATGAAGCTAGCTAAAATAAAAATCAAGATTAAAAAGGAAGTTAGACTTTAGTTGGGGTGGCTACAGGTGTATGTAAGAGCTAACTAATGAAAATATTAATGGCGAGCTTCCCTAGATGGCAGACTGTTTGAGCCTGATGCTTTCAAATAATTACAAAAAAACAGGAAGAAGGAAAAAAGTCTGATTACAGATTGTGACATCCAAAATGGTCTATATTAATAAACTTACCTCTAATTAATATAAATTCAACCTTTGTTAAGATATGACTATGGCTTCATGATAAATATAAGACTTTTGTTAAGACCATGGCACATACAAAATTTGTCTGTCAGATCATTAAGTTAAATTAATTTAAATTTGAATTTGAATTTCATTAAGTTAAAGGAAAGTTACAGGAAACGTATTTCCTACCAACAGATACTCTGAGGGTCTATGGCGACTTACTCCGTAATAAAAGGCCTGTTCCATTAGGTCTTACAAAAATAATACAAACTAGTGTCACATTAAATGGTGGCTGAATTAGTAAGGTGTGCTTTTAATAAGTGGTCAAAGGAATCTCTACACCGCTTGTTGGCAGGCAAACATTGTTTTTAGCATTCATCTCTGCATAGAGACATACATGCTTTCTCGGCCTTGTTCTATTTAAAATATGCATAGCTGGTCAATGTTAAAATGGGCTAATTTTGCTATTGGTATAGTTACTAAGAGAAAATACACTTTGTCATAAATAATGTTACAAACTGGGTTGCTTAATATCGAAATATGTTGTCAGGATTCAGACTGAATCTTACACCGTGATGGGTCAGTAGTTGGTGGGACCACACCTTGACTAGACTTCTTAGACATGTATATCCCTGACCCTCTTCTTAATCCCATTTTAGGGCTCCAAAGATGGAGTTGAGGGAGGTCCTCGGGTGTCTCTGTCCCTTCCTAATGTCGCCAGGTAGAATAGTCTCCCACTTCTACTTTTCACTACTTATTTGTGTTTTAATTGACTTCTTGAGGACGAGTGACCAAACCTGGCTTCTGAGGGCATGGACTGTGACTCCAACTGCAGTCACATTATTTTAGTTAATGTATGCTGGGCCTGAGTGATGGCAGTGGATAAAAGCCTTTACTGAGTTTGAACCCTGGAATCTAAGTAAAAGTTGAAGGAGAGAATCACCTCCACAAAACTGCTCTGAAGTCTTGATGTAAAATAAATAAAACGAAAAAAAATACAGAATCATATAGAAGATTGTATGTGACTAATAAATTTTATATAATAAAGAAACCTGTGCTCTGACCTCCACACTTATACCATGACGCGCGCACGCGCGCGCGCGCACAGGCACACACACACACACACACACACACACACACACACACACCAACAACAACAAAAACAACAACAATAATAGTATAAAAATAACACAGTATAGTCTGAGCAGGATTGAATCCTCATATCTTAACAGACTTACTATCTTAGTTGAGTTTGTTAGTTGATTTAGGTTTCAGTTACCTCATCCGAATAGGTACACTAATAGTAGCCATATTACTGCAGGATTGTTTGGAAGATTAACATCTGTGATTCTTTTAAGAGTGATTGGCATACAGTAAACATATTCCCAAATAATATAGTGTTTCTTATTTAGTGGGATTAATTATTCTAAAACTTGTCCTAGTCTTGTTCTGGCAAGTGAATTCTCCCAATTTTGGAAATATTTGACAGGATCTTTTATGTTTCTTGAAGAGGAAGTAGGAAGGATTTGAAAGTCAGAACAGAGGGACCAGATACAAGGGAATGATGGCACCTGCACAGGGAAAATAAAACAAAAACAAAACCCAGGGAGCTGCAGATGAGTGAGAAGCTGGGACGATTCGCTTTCGGCTGGCACTGAGAGAGCCAGGCTGAACAAGCCACGATCCCAAACAATTGTTGCACTGAAGAGCATGTTAGAGCTACAGGAAGACTTCCAAAGCTATCCTGAGCAGCAAATTCAGTTTTAAATGGCTTAGAATTAAATAGACAGAAAACTTCATTAGCTATCACGCTTACATCTTGGCTCTTTCAGAGCTGAAACTGCCAAAGTTTTTGCCTGAAAAAATGACAAAGTATGCAGGTAAGTGTGTGACAGAACATACATGGGGCATATAAGTTTACCATTAGCCAACAGGAAGAAATGAAAGCTCAGATGCCCAACAGTGACAGAAAAAAGTATCACATGCGTGAGATTGAATGAAACTTCACAACAGCAGAAAGCAATAAATTATAGCTATGTCTATCCAATATGGACAAATCTCAAATTTTTCATGTAGAGAATAACAAAAGAATATGTGTAAGGGACTGGAGAGATGGCTCTGAAGTTAATAACACTGACTGCTCTTCTAGAGGACCAGGTTTGACTCCCAGCACCCACATGGTGGCTCACAACTGTCTGCAACTCCATTTCCAGGGGAGCCAACATCCTCTTCTGACCTCCGTGGGCACTGCATGCACATGGTGCGCAGACATAACTCAGGCAAAATACCCATATAAATAAAATGAAATAAAATAAATGCGGTGGTTTGAATGAGACTCATATATTTGAATGCTTAGTCCCCAGGAAGTCAAACTGTTTGGGAAGGATTAGGAGGTGTGGAGATGTGACCCCCTGTCATTGTCATTGAGAGTCAGCTTTGAAGTTTCAAAAGCCAGACTGATCTCTCTCTCTCTCTCTCTCTCTCTCTCTCTCTCTCTCTCTCTCTCTCTCTCTCTCTCTCTCTCTCTCTCTCCTGCCTGTGGATCAGGATGTAAAGCACTCAATAATGCTCTAACCCCACACCTGCCTGCCTCCTGCCATGATGACCATGCACTAAAACCCTCGGAAACAGTAAGCAAGACCCCTGATTAAATGCCTTCTTTTATCAGAGTTGTCTTGGTCATGGTGTCTCTTCACAGCACTAGAACAGTAACTAGGACAATAAATAAATCTTTTTTTAAAAAAAGGTTTTAAGAATACATGTAAACATGTAACCCTAACACTCAAGAGGTTGAGAAGAATTAGAATAGAAAGACCACTCTATACACTAGCAAAGGTGGCCATGACTACCATGATGGAGTCAGGACAGTGTTGTCTGTCAAGAACAAGGAAGAGATGACCTAAGAGCATCAAGCATGAAGGGAGAGGGTGCATTCTTTTCTTTTCAATTTTTTTGAAGCAGGGTTTCTCTGTGTAGTGCTGGATGACCTGGAATTCACTCTGTAAACCAGGCTGGCCTGGAACTCAGGGATCCACCTGCCTCTGCCTCCCAAGTGCTGGGATTAAAGGGGTGTGCCACCACCCCCAGGCTTGAGAGGGTACATTTCAAGCCACTTGGAATAGTATAGTCTTAAACTAGATGTGAGTACAGACATGTCCACAGCACTATTATTTGAACAATACCATTGCAGAGATTCTGTAATGTACATTTTGCATTTTGTCACATTAAATGATATATGAGGAGAGTAATAATCACAGAACAGTGTTCTAAGTTCCATAAATGTGGATGGTACTGTAGACCTGGGAGCAGAGAGCATGAGCACCTGTTGTTTTCTCTACCTAAGGTGGGGGAGGGCAAAAGGCTTCTGGATGGCAGAGGTGGGAGTCACGGATGCAAGTTTTCTGGCAAGAAGCAATAGGGTGTCTTTGGAACAGAAGGAAGAGCACAGACAAAGGTCAGATTCTCCTAGGTGACAGATCAACCCAAACCAGTTTCACTTGTGGAGTATACAAACATGTGTATGTGTATGATTATATTGTTGACAAAAGAAACAGCTCTCACAATAAAGAAAGAAAAATATGGCTTATTTTGTAGCCAAATATGAGTGGCCATGGCTCAGGAACACCAAATTAGGTTTCCCCAAATGCCATGTTGCAATGAGGTAGTGACTTTATGAATTTTTTTCATAAATAACAGAACAAAGTCAAAACAACACACTTGTAAGGTATATCAGGTAGGTGGGTTACAGAAAATTGGGGAAAACTTGGATACTATCTGACAGCATCCATCGCCTTTTGGTTGGTTAGAAACTAAGAGCCTTCTTATACATTACAAATGATTTATCCAAGGGTCACAAAGCTGCTTGGTCATATACAGAGGAGAGCAGCACACAGCTATTAAGGGGGCCAAAAGCGGTCCAAGCTCGTTTGGCTCTGGGCTTGCAACATTCCAAATTTTCCACAATCATGGACTGATTAATCAGTTGAGCATCCTTGTGGAAAGTTCATTTTGAAGGGGCAGTTTTTCCTTGGAACTTCCATCCACAGCCTGCTAAGGGTTGGTGTGGTCCTCAGAAACTTAACCTCGGAGCCATGTATTAGTGGTATTTGGAGGGGAAGCTTTGGAAGGTGAATGGTCATTAAGAGTTCTTCCCTCGTAAATGGGTTATACATTCATGGATGAATAGTCTGCTGGCGAGTTTTACGTCAACTTGACACAGACTAAGTTATCTGAGATGAGGGAACCTCAATTAAGAAAATGCTTCCATAAGATCCTGCTGGGAGCAATCCTGAAGAGCATTGTCTGAATTAGTGATTGATGAGTGAGGGTCCAGCCCATTGTGGGTGGGGCCATCCCCGGGCTGGTGGTCCTGGGTTCTATAGGAAGCAGTATAAGCAAACCATGAGGAGAAAGTCAGTAAGCAGCACCCCTCCACGGCCTCTGTATCAGCTCCTGCCTCCAGGTTCCTGCCCTGTTTGTGTCCCTCTCATGCCCTGTTTGTGACTTCCTTCAATGATGACAGTGACATGGAGGTACAAGCCAAATAAACTCTTCCCTCCCCAAGTTGCTTTTGGTCGTGGTGTTTCATCACAGCAATAGCAATACTAACTAAGACAAATTGGTTATCAAGGAAATGCCTTGTTCATTAAAACGAGCTTTCTCTGTTTCTGTATGAGGTGCCCTTCATTGTGTTTGGATTCAACAAGGCCTTGCACCTGATGCTCAGCAGCTGCTAGCATGATGCTTTTAGACCTCAGCCTCCAGAACCAGGAGCTAAGTAAGTCTCAATTCCTTATAATTCCTGTGCTATCCCATTATAGCAAGAAAAAAATGAATATGACAGAGCTAAAGTAATGCTGAAAAGGAAACTAATAACAATAAATAGCTGTATCAGAAATGAGAAAAAATTTCAAATCAATTGTTTAAGAAACTATAAATTAAGAATAAGGTAAATCCAGGGATGGAGAGATGACTCAGAGGTTAAGAGCACTGACTGCTCTTCCAGAGGTCCTGAGTTCAATTCCCAGCAACCCACATGGTGGCTCACAACCATGCCCTCTTCTGGTGTGCAGATATACATGGAAACAGAATGTTGTATACATAATAAATAAATAAAGTCTTAAAAAAAGAATAAGGCAAATCCAAATCAAAGAGAAGAAAAACAGTAAATAAAAGAAGGCACTCAGCAGAGAAGTGATAGACAGGGAGAGGGCCAGTGGCTAGACCAGGGTACCCACCCAGCCAGAAGACCCCAGCTGAACCACTGGGGACATGCATCAGTGGACTGGAAACATGTTCCATAGTGTTCTGAAGCATCATAGAAGCAATTGTAAGAAGTGGAATTTCAGACAGAGACCATCATGTTCCGAAGCAGGTGTTGAACAAAACACATGGCTGCTGTTCTCTGGCACTGTCTATTACCCTGGAGCATGGAGGGAGCAGTGAACTCTGCTAGTCCTCTGAAAAGAGTAGGAAATACCCACACAGTCATATCCCTAAGCTCCAAATCCCTTGTGCTGTAGTGGGATCTCAAAACCTGAAGTGCACACACACAGGTTCATCCAGAACCCTCAGAAGGAACAGCTGGTACCAAGTGTTCTGAAGCATTCACTCCAGACACGTGTGCACGCGGGCACACACACACACACACACACACCATGAGAAGTCAAGAAAACATGACTGTTAAAATCAAGACTGGCCATTGCTCAGATCATGTCCCTCTGTGATGGTGTCCCTTCCCCATATTCACAGCTGACTCTGCATACAGGCCCCAGGCTAACAGACTCCATTCCTTCCCCCTACCACTCAGAAACCAGAGACAGCCTGATGTCAGCACAAACTGTGGACCGCTCCCCAATCTCATGGTATAGAACCTCCCTTTCCTGTGAAAACTTTAAGCGAGGACTGCCCCTGCTTTGCCATCTGAGTCTCCTCAGAGCCCCCGCTGTCCTTCTGCCTACCTGTCGGTCTCTTCTAATAATCTCTTACCCCATAGGCAGTCAGTCTGCCTTACTGTCTTCCTGGAACCACAGACCTGAAGCGTTTCAATGACTGCTCTGAAGATCACCACTTCAATATTAATTGATTCCAATAAGAATGAACTGAGTAAAATACCAGACAATTGACTTGAAAAATGTAGAGGCGGATGTACAACCAAATCAAAGAAGACATGAATAAACTAAATGGATTTGAGAGTGCAAGCGGTTAAATGAAAGAAAAGAATTCAATATGTGATATGAAAAGGAAATTAAAGAGAAAATACTGAAAATTGAAACTTTGGAAACAAAAAGTTTAATTAATCAAAAATAGTGGAAAGTCTTTACCAATAAAATTGGTCAAGTAGAGGACAGAATATCAGAACTTGAGGACAAGGTGGATGAGTTTAAACATGGAGATAACTATTAACAGGAGTATGGACAGAACTTGAAAGATCTGTGAGACATCATTAAAAAGCCAAGTTTATGAGTCATGGGCATAGAAAAAGTGCAAGCTAAAAGCACAGAAAACATATTCAATTCAGATAATTTCCTAAGTTTAGGAAAGAGATGGCTGTCCAGATTTAGGAGGCCTTGAGAGTATCAAGCAGATGGGATCAGAAGAGAAACTACACCTCCAGTGCCATGCCTGTCTGTCTACTGCCATGCTCCCTGCCAGGATGGTTATGGACTTTAACCATCTGAAACTGCAAGCCCCAAATAAACTCTTTCTTCTATAAGTTGCCTTTGTCACGATATCTTATCAAAGCATTAGAAAAGTAACTAAGACATTTTGTCTGCTCTGCATACTTAACACTTTAACCTTAAAATAATCTGAGAAGTTTCTGTTCTGATCCTGTCTATTTGATGAGGCAGAAAGATGGAAATGGCCTGGGCTTTTGAAACCTCAAAGACTGCTCTCGGTGACACACCACCTCCAACAAGGCCAGGTCTCCTAACCCTTCCCAAACAGTTCCACCAACTGGGGCCCAAGTATTCAAATATACCAGCCTATGGAGGCCATTCTAATTCAGGTCAATACAGAAAAAAATACTGAGGTTGGAGAGATGGTTCAGCAGCTAAGAGCACTGGCTACTCTTCCAGAGGTCCTGAGTTCAATTCCTAGTACCCACATGGCAACTCACAACCTGATGCCTACTTCTGGTCTGCAGGCAATATATATATATATATATATATATATATATATATATATATATATGAGAAAGAATATTGGAAGTTGCAAGAGAGAAGCACCCTGAAACCCCATTGCCAACTCGAATTACTGCACCCAGAAAAGCTATTCTTTAAAATTGAAGGAGTGTGCCAACTAGGTTTATGTCAACTTAATACAAACTCGAGTCATGTTAAAGGAGGAACCTCAATTGAGAATACGCCTCCATAAAATCAAGCTATAGGGCATTTTCTTAATTGGTGACTGATGGGGGAGTCTATCCCATTATGTGTGTGCCACCCCTGGGCTGGTGGTCCTGGGTTCTATGAGGATTCAGACCAATCAAGCCATGATGAGCAATCCAGTAAGAAACAGCCCATCCATGACCTCTGTATCAGCTCCTGTCTCCAAGTTCCTGCCTTGTTTGAGTTCCTGTCCTGACTTCCTCCAATGATGGACTATGGATGTGGAAGCATAAGCTGAATAAACCTTTTCCTTTCCAATTTGTTTTTGTCATGATGCTTCATTGTAGCAATAATAACCCAAACTAAGATAGAAATTATTACCAAGAGTGGGGTATTGCTATGATAGACACAATCATACTGTTTTGGGGAAGGATTATTGAAGGACTTTTGAGCTTTGGGCTACAAAAGCCATTTAGTGTTGAGAACTCAGTGGGCTGTTCTTTAGGAATTTAAAGATAAGAGTGTTGATAGCAAAGCAGATGATAGAGGTCTGGCTTGTAAAGTTTAAGAGGGAAGCAAAGACTCTACTGGGCCATTTGTGTGAAGAATCTGTGGTTGTCTGCTCATCTGGAGCTGAAGAATTGGCTGTGATTCCCAAGAGACCAAAACCACTAAAGTAAAACCTTTGTTTTGCTGGGGCAAAGGATGCCGGTCAACAGGGACTGAAGAATCAGTCATGATTAAGAAGATGGCAGCGTCATTAAGGTGAAACATCCTGGAAAGTGTTTCCTCTCACAGAGTCCTCACATACAAGCTGTGCTCACAGAGTCCTCACACACA
Source organism: Cricetulus griseus (assembly GCF_003668045.3). Lineage (NCBI taxonomy): Eukaryota > Metazoa > Chordata > Mammalia > Rodentia > Cricetidae > Cricetulus > Cricetulus griseus. The sequence continues at coordinate 26,534,641 of NC_048601.1, read as the reverse complement.
AGCTGTGCTCACAGAGTCCTCACATACAAGCTATGCTCAAAGGTGGCCAAGGTTGTACCTTGGGCTGTACAAAGCCAAACTTGGTCCTGTGTGAAGGTCTCTCAGGTGGTGCTGGTTTTGAAGGCACGAAGAGGTCACGGAGAGCAACTGAGGCTTGGCACTGTGAGAAGCCAGGCGAGGCCATTGGTAAAGGCACAGCCAGAGTAGCAGTGGAAAGTCTGGGATTGGAAGGGTCATGGAGAAAAGTTGAGGCTTTGTACCATGAAGAGAGCACACAAAAGACTATTGGGGAAAATGCAGCCCAGTTGTAGTAGAAGACCAGAATTTTGGAGAAGCCGTCACCCTGGGAGGACAACCAAGAACAGCAGCAGTGGTAGAATGAAGACAGCTGGAGCTTAGAAGACAAGGTGTGATGCCGGGCATTGGTGACACACGCCTTTAATCCCAGCACTTGGGAGGCAGAGGCAGGCGGATCTCTGTGAGTTCAAGGCCAGCCTGGTCTACAGAGAGAGTGCCAGAATAGGCTCCAAAGCTACACAGAGAAACCCTGTCTCGAAAAAAGAAAAGAAAAGAAAAAACAGAAGAAGACAAGGTGTGTGTGCTGCAGAGGGCAGAGTCAGAAAAGTGACCAAAGTCCCTTGGAGAATCCCAGAAGGTCGTTAGTGATCCCAGACATTGGACACTGAGTGACTTACACTGTTGGGGTATGGCTTTGTTTTATTCAGATTGAGACTCTGCTTTGGTTCTTCCCTCTTGAAGTAAGAATATTTTTAGTTTATTTTTAAAGGAACCCACAGTTGAGAGAGTTCAAACTTTTAAAGAAATTTTGGGATTTTTAAAGACTGGATTTTTAAAGAGACTGAATTTTTAAATGTTTGAATTTTTAAAGACTGGGTAGTATTTTTAAAATTTGGAGTGTTTATAATGTAAGGTTATGACTTAACAGTGAAATGTTGGTGTGTCAATCTGAAAAAGGGTCAATTGTAGTGGCTAGTTTTATTTCAACTTGACACAAGCTAGAGTCATCTGAAAAGAAGTAACCTCAGTTGAGAAAAAGGCTACAGTGCCAAATAATCCCTTTCCTCCACAACTTGATTTTGGTCATGGTATTTATCATAGCAATTAATAACCCAAACTAAGACAAAAAGAAAGAAAAAATTTCATGTTACAAATTAAAGGAATCCATGACCAATGAGCAAGTACAATAGAAGATACTTCAAAGACGTCTACTTACTGAGAAGAGAGAGAAACTCATCCATGAGGTCATAGGAATGACTAAACTACTCTAGAACAGTAGGTAAGTAAGTGGAGATTATGAAAATATCAAACATTATAGAAAGAACAAAATGAGGGGTATTAACACATATCTTTCAATAGCAAATAACTCTAGGCCCAGTGAGATGGTTCAGCAGGTATTGGGCATTTACAACCAAGCCTGGTGACCTGAGTTTGACCTCCAGCACACATTAAGGAAGGAATGAACCAACACTCAGAAATTATCCTCTGACTTCCACATGCATACCAAGGCACATATGCAACAACACCATAATGCGCGCGCGCGCACACACACACACACACACACACACACACACACACACACACTATTAAAATATTAAAATTACAAATTATAATTATAAAATTAAAAATATTTAAAAATTCTGAATGCTTACAGTCTTAATTGTCCAATCAAAAGACACAGGCTATCTAGTTAGACTAAAAACATATTGAACCCTTTGTTGCCTGTAAGAAACATACCTCACAAGCAAAGACACGCATGGCTTATGGGAAAATGATGGGAAAAGGCTTCTAAGCAAAATGAACTCTAAAAGAAGCAGGTGTGTTGAAATAATACAAATTAGAATTTGAACCAAAATGAGCCAAAATAGATTTTTTAAAAAGAAGAGCTCACTTTATATGAATTAAAGGAGCAATCCATCACGATGATATATCAACTGTAAACATATGCATTGAACGTCAGAAGCATCTAGCTTCATAAAACAAACACTACTGGATATGAAGGCTCAGGCTGACCTCAACACACTAATGTTGTATGACTTCAGCATGTCACTCTTTCTATAGACAAATAATCCAGACAAAAATTAAATAAAAAACACAAAAGTTATATGACACTACAGATCAAATGGGCTTAACAGTCATCTACAGAATTTTCTATTAAGACTGTGGAATACACATTCTTCTCATAAACGATGAAACATTCTCTAAAATAGACCTTATTCAAAAACTGGTTTAAGCAAATCTTAGCATATATAAGAAATAATAGTTAATCATAGTGGTTAAAACTAGAAATAACAGCAAACTTAAAAAATATACAAACTCAAAGACAGCACAACACACTGTTGGAACAATGAGTGGGCCATTAAAGAAATTAGAAGAGGGATTTTAAGTTCCTAGGGTTGAATAGTGAAAATACAACATGCAAGGACCTGTGAGATGGAATGAAAGCTATTCTAAGATGGAAAATTATAACGATAAATGTTTTCATTCAAAAAAAATGAGTGAGGCCCCCCAAACCTGCCAGAAGCCACACTCATGGCAGTTGTTGATGAGTCCCACTCGGTCCCTTGATATGTGCTGCCCCTCCCCCCAACTCAGGCCCAACAAAAGCCCACATTTTGAAGCGTCCTTGGTGTGTCCTCTGAGTCTCCTACCAACATGTCACCTTCACACACTGACTCAGGCAGGCCCAGAAAAGAGCCACACTTGTTAGCCTGAGTCTTTTTAGTCCCCCTCTCTGAACCTTGTACTAGCAGCCATCAATGAGGCTTTTTGGTAAGTCCCATTTATCTCCCCATCCCTAAACCTTGCCCAAACACTGACCCTGTACCACTCCTATCCCAGGACCTCACCCAAGCAATCACACACTGCCACTGAGATCACAGTGACACTGCTGAACTGGAATCACCTCTATAATAAGAAATAAACACTGAGTATCTAAAGCTTCTGTACCTAATCTGAAACCAACCCAGGTTTGGATAATAGCAAAAACAGGCACAATCTCCCTCTCAGCATAGGTGAATAAGAAACTTCTATCAGATACACAACCAGTGGTCTAACTCCACATGCCCAGGTCCCATTGCAAAAACACAAATAAATGAAAGACCAAGTCAATATGCCCTCCCACCCCTAGTAATCCCAGTCCTATAAAAATGTTCTTCATGGAAATTACCAAAATGAACCTTGGGACACAGAATTTTTTAAAAGAGCAGTTATGGGCTGGGTGTGGTTGCACACATCTTTAATCCATTACTCTGAAGGAAGACAGAGTTCTCAGGTCAACTGGCGCTACATTGTGAGACCGTCTTCAACCAAAATCAAATGAAAGAACCATTACAAACATGATCAAATAATTCAAAGAATTTAAAGAGGACATAAATACCTGAGTGAACTTAAAGAGGATGGGAATAAACTCCTGATTGAAATCCAAAGAAACAGATGGCTGTAGCAGGCTTTTTTCTTTTAGGCCACGAACCAGCTCCCAAATCATGACACAGAGACTTATTAGTTATGAATGCTTGGCCTTAGCTTTTTTAACTTTAACTTAAATAACCCATTTCTCGTCATCTACATTTTGCCTCAACGCTTTTTATCTTTTCTTTCTGCATGCCTTACTCTGTCTAGCTGGCTGGAAGCTGCCTGCTTGGCTGGCCTTGGGCATCTCTCTCTTTCCCCCTCATTCTCTTCTTCTCTTTCTCTAGATTTCTCCTATTTATTCTCTCTGCCTGCCAGCCCTGCCTATCCCTTTCCTGCTTAGCTATTGGCTGTTCAGCTTTTTATTAGACCAATCAGGTGCCTTAGGCAGGCAAAGTGAAACAAATGCAACCCATCTTTACTTAATTAAACAAATGCAGCACAACCAAATGTAATACACATTTCCATAGTTAACAAAGGCAGCAGAAGCAAATGTAACACACCTTCACATAGTTAAAGTAATATTCTGCAGCATAAGCAAATGTAACACATCTTTACATCATTAAATATTCCACAACAGATGGCTGAACAAAACAATGAAGACAATCAGGATTTTAAAAAGTGAATTCAATAAAGAGAAACTGTGAAGAAAACTCAAGGTGAAGTGAAGACGGAGAAGGAAAGCTCAATAATCCAATTAAAAATGTCCAGTGGAAACCTTTCCAATTGGAGTAGATCAAGGAGAACACAGAATATCAGGACTCGAGGACAAAAGTGGCCTGCACAGTCAAAGAAAATGGTGATTTAAAAAATGGATGGAAAGAAAATGCAGGAACTCCTGGACATCATGAAAAGACAAATTAATGAGTTTAAGTCACAGAAAAAGGAGAAGAATCCCAAGTCAACGGAATAGACTAGATCTCAATAGACTCAAAGAAAATCTCCTCACTAAGAAATGACACACCCATTCATCCACAGAACACAAAACAGAGAGAACCAGGAAATAATACACATAAGGTAATAAATAAATTGAACAATTACTTTCCACAACCCACATCTCCTCCCACATTCTCCTTATGGGACAAAGTCCTCTGAGGACTCTGGTCATTTGTTTTAAGTTCCCAATACAGCTATCTCCTCTGGCATAGATGGCTGGCTCTCTTTGAGAATCTTCTGGCACTGTGACCTCTGTCTACTCCCTTGGGGACACCAGCACTTTGGTTGTGCGAACTCCAGCATTATGAATTGTGCTTCTCTGTGAGAGATGGATTGGATGGGGAACAGTCACACACCAGGTGGCTCCATGCTCACCACCAGTAGCCCTGTGCCAAAACTGGCCCCAGAAAATCATGTCACTATACCGATGTTACCTTGTGCTGCTCAGCCCCCAGCTGTAGGTCATAGCATAGGCTGATGGCCAGACTGAAGGCAGCCAGTAACGACTCATGTACACGTGTTTGGGCTTTATATTGTGTCTGAGTTTCTTGCTACAAAGACGTTCTCTGTCTGGTGAAGAATCAGCCTCTCTGTGCTCAGAGGCCAGTGTCCTTTGGGTGGGCTCAACACTGACAACGTGGAGGACAACTGCAAGGCTCATCTGAATCCTCCTTCCCTGCTGTCCACCCCCACCCCCATGCAAGCATGCCCAGTGCTGAGTCATCAACCAGAGGATTCTTTGGGTTTGATGTGTTCCATTTTTTCCAAACTTACCTGCTTTCAGGGCCTTTGTTTTCTTCTGTGTGCTTGTGTGAGCTGTGTGTGTGTGTTCACAGGAGTGTGGGTACATGTGTGCATGTGTGATCTGAAGTTGATGTCTGGTGTCTTCCTCAATTGCTCTCCACTTTATTTACTGAGGCATGGTCCCTAGCTGAACGCAGAGCTCATCAATTCTGGCTAGTCTTGACAACCAGCTTGCTCTGGGGATCATCTATTTCTTCCTCCTAAGTGTTTTCATTACAGGCTCCTATCACCCTCAGTCCCCACAGCAACTGTGTCCCTGGTCCAGTTCCCCAGCCAGCCTCTGGTTCTCCTGTCAGCCCTCCTGTCTGTCCCTCTCTGTTGCAGCCCCGTCCCTTCTTGCCTGAGCACTCCCAACAGACTCATAACATTTGCAGCCTGGGGCCCTGTGTATTTCAGCCCTATCCAGATGTAGACTGGACCCCTCCAATCACCAAAATCTTAGATACAGCTGGTCAGCTCCCTGGGCTAAAATGAGCTCCACTACACACCCCTGAAAGCCCAGCTTGTCTTCCGATCCAGCCTGCATAGCACAGATTTTCTTGGGTAGGCTCTCCAGCCATCAGCCTCCAAGGATCTTCCTCTCCTCCCCATGCTTCCAAGAATCTTCTTGAAACACACTCTGCAAAGCACCCAGATCCTACCATGTTGTTCTATCAGGTGTGTGAGCATGTTTGTCATCATCTGAGCACCACCTGTGCTCCTGGACTCTCTTCTTACGCTACACTCCCATCTTCCATACAGGGAACCAACTACCCACAAAGGCTAGGATTAATCATGGGGTTTTCAATGCTAAAATGAAGGTGGCCCCAATAGAGAAGAGATAAATTATATCCCTGTGCCCCTGATCTGTGTACATCATTGCCTTCTCAGCATCAATAGTCCATTTTTGACTCAAAGATGACCCACCCATTCCAAGTTCCCCTTAAAGAGCCTGTTGAGCCTTCACAAAAAATTGCCATGTGCTCTCTTTTAATTAATGTCCTTACCTGCTCACTAAACTACAGTAAGCTTGGCTCCTACAGAGGGACTACAGACTTGAAGGCTGCATCTCCTATCCAGTTGATGGCTGCACTTTCTATCCAGTTGATGGCTGTATCTCCTATCCAGTAGGAGCTTATGTTCCAGGAAGATATCCACATTTCCAATAAGCATGAAAGGTGGACTTTCTGTTTCCAACCACACACTATTTCTCTCTTGGGGCAGGAAAAGCATGAAAAAGAGGCTCAGAGGGAGACCTATAGAAGAATGTCTACCCACCCACAGACCCAAGAGAGCTGAGGACAGGAGAGAAATCCCGAAGCTCTAAATCCCTGAGGATGGTGTGGGGACAAGCATTCTGTATGATGCACACACAGAAAATGACAGGCCAGCTGCTTCTCTAGGGATCCCACAGCACTTGGTGACATCACTCCATGATGGCATCTAGAACTCCAGGAGGTGTGAGAGGGAGCTCTCATCTATTTACATAAACAATCCAGAGTGGAACTTGTCCTCTGTCCTGCCCTTAGCCATGCTGCTGACAGGTCTGAATGGAAGCTACAGTCAGGGTAAGGACCCTTAACTGCTGCAGGAAGCAAGCACATACTATAGATTCTGCAGTCAGTCCTTCAGCACCAGTCACCAACTTAGTCCACATTAGTGCTCCATGGGAGGGGCTGCCTCCCGAAGCCAAGCAGTAAGCGTCAGTGAGGAGAACAAAGGAAGACATAGGTGGCCTGTTAATAGGATATTAAGATATGTTATATTTGTTTATGCTGTGAAACATTTGTTTAATGATGCAAAGATGTGTTGCATTCTTTTATGTTGTATTTGTTTAACTCTGTGAAGCTGCATTACTTTGTCTAAAACACTTAATTGGTCTAATAAAGAACTGAACAACCAATAGGAGGGCAGGAGAAAGGATAGGCAGGGCAGGGCAGGCAGGCAGGGAGAATCAATAAAAGGAGAAAAAGGGAAAAAGATAAAGAAGCAAAAGGAGGACAAAAGGACATCAGGGGTCAGCCACCCAGTTGCACAGCAAGTTATGGAGAAAGAAGTAAAGAAAGACATACAGAAATAGAGAAAGGTAAAAAGCCCAGAAGCAAAAAATAGATGGGGTAATTTAAGAAATCGTGGCTAGAAACAAGGCAAGCTAAGGCCAGACATACATAAGAAAGAATAAGACTCCATGTGATTTATTTGGGAGCTAGGTGGCAGCCCTCCCCCACCAACAAAGAGTCAAAGAGTAAAAACCAACCAACTGTATAGTGGCCGGTGAGCCTTGTGGGACCACAGAGCTGACCATGGACTCTGTGAGCAAGAAGAACACACAATGTCATTCAGATGATTGTAGGGCATGGTAAGACTCATTGGCTGAGGCCATGAACGGCTCACCAGGTCATGAGTGTAGCAATACTCTTGACTACTGAATGCCAGCCAAACCACAAAGACATTACACACACAGGAAGTAAGAGGGAGGGTGCAGGCCCATCCGAGAGAAGGTGGTGTTCTCATGTAGAGAGAACGGGAGGCACTCAAGTAGAGCAGCCAGGAGCAGGTTACACTGTGGACCTTAGAGTCCACAAACAAGAGTCCAAACCCTATAATGAGCAGAGCTGCCGCCCTGGCTTTCATGGCCACACAGAAGATGGAAACAAGCCCAGCCCGAGATGCAGTATCTGCCCAGATGAGCGGCTGCCCTGTCTGCAGGGCCCTTCCAGCCCCAGCTGGTACCTCTCTATGTCTTCTGTTCTATGGACTTGGTGAGCCTCGGAGGTAAGGTGGGAGAAACTGATATGGCCAGGGTCTTGCCCAGGAAACCCAGGTGAGGGGAGGCTACCCTTGGTCCCTCGAGCCACAACCATGCTATCCTGCCTGCACATTCTTGTTGCCTGCTGTCACTACCTGCCGCTCTGAGGAACATGCAGCCAGGAAGGCCAACGTGGACCTGGTGGTCAGCATTTGTGGGATGAACAAAAAGCAAGGATGAGCACACCTACAGACTTCCTATTCCATTCCAAAGATGTCAAAGACTTTCTTCTGTTTTGTTTTCATCACTGGCTGGGCAGTGTCGAGCATCATCAGAGCCACACTGATCACAGTTCCCCAGAGGAACTGAGCCAATAGGAGATGTATATGTGTATTCAAATTTTAGGAGATGCATATTAAAATTTGTATTGTTGGAACTTCTCACATGTTGATAGGGGCAGAAAAGTCTGCAGACTGAACACCTAGGGCAGTAGGCGGCACAGGGTCAGCAGCAGGACAGCTGATGTTATCTCGTAAATCTTAGTCCCTAGGCAGAAGAGCTATGCTGAGGCCCAAGTGGCCAGGATGCGAGACAATTCCCTTCCCTCTTCTTCTCTAAGGAGGCCCTCGACAGATTGCAGGGGCCTTGCTGAAACCCCTCACAGACAAATTCACAACACTGGTGAACCTAAGTGTCACATGGTGCAATGCTGTTGGCATGGACAGTCAACCACCTCAGTGTTACACCTCATGCTTGGTCTCATCTGCATTGATCAGGTTAGCTGCTGAGACTGGCCACCCCCTTATCAGGTCCACTAAGGCCCAAAAGACCCTCACCCATGGAGGGTGAGCACAGCCCCTCATATTCCTGGCTCACAGGGCCCTGAGTGGACAGGCTGAAGAAGACAAGACTCACAACTAGCAAGAGAGAAACTGAGACTTAAACCCAGCGTCAGTAGCCTCAAAGCTCCCAGCCACTAGCTGCAGGCTCTCTGGGGGAACTCATCTATAGCTCCATTGCCTTCTGACATGGACAAGGACAGCACCATGCTTGGTATACTCAGTCCTGAAACAGACCACACATCCTAGGGGGCTCTAACACGCCTGCTGGAACCCTGCAGTGAAGGGTTTATATTTATACCCTCATTTATCTGGAAGAATTTGTGGCAATTCACAACATAACACAAGCACAACTGAATACCCTCGCAGCAGCTAGTCAGTGATGGTTGGTCTACAGAACGGTATCACACCAGTACTCGGAGGGTTGTGAGTGTCTAACACACACACACACACACACACACACACACACACACACACACACACACACACAGTCCACTCAGACTGCTACACAGAAGGGAGAGTCTTAGGCAAGTGGTGTCGGCGTCCACCTCACTTTACAGTTGGAGACTGGATTTTATGGGAAGGCTGAGGAAGACAGCAGCATCGGGCTCAATGATTTCTTAAGGACGAGTCTCTAAATGATTTAATCTCTTCCTGAGACACTGCCCATGAATTGATGACCTTTGCTTTCCTCTCTCTTGTCTGATGAGCAATGGCTCTTCTGACAAGCCAGTAAATTTTTCCAATTGCTTCTGCTAAGATTTTTTTTTAAGATGATGAAGTGAAAGTGCTTTATTGGAAGCACTCTGCACCCACCCCCTCACTGAGCTGCTGGGGAAGGAAGGACAGGCTGGTGGTGATGACTGGGGCTGAATGGGACACTGTTAAATTCAAGAAATGCAGGTATACTCCAGATGGTGACTCATGCGCAAACGAGGCTGGAGTCAGGAGAGAGAGCTGGTCACCTTCGTAAGCTTTGTGAGGCTCTGCAGTGATGGGGCTAGAAGCAGGGCCCCTACCCCAAACACTCCTAATTGGCCATCTAGAGGGCAATCCCAGAAGGCTTTGTAGAAACCTGGGTGAGATCTAACCATCTGTTGAACAGCCGCAACCACCTACTGTGGCTCTGCAGACCAGGCACACAGCAAACACACACCTGCCAGGCTCCTGCCTAGGACATCTGGGACACTCAACAGATATTATTGTGCTGTAGAAACCAATGACTAACGACAGCAGCCATTGGTGGTGGTGACAGGACAGGTGCAACATCAGAGGGACTGTGACAGGGGCAAATAAACCTAAGGGGACAGCAAAGAGGGTGAAGGACATGGTGGGTGGTAGGTTTTAGGGAACCCGAGGGGTCGTCATTGGCTGCTGAAGTCTCCTGGCCATGCATGCAAGCCCACCCTTTGTGGATTCTGCAGCTGCATGACACCCCCTGCTGGCATACTCCTCCTGCTCCCCCATCCTCAGTTCAACCAGTAGGCACAGGATGCTGACCTTGGCAGTGCAGGATGCTGGTGCCCCAAGCTCTTCACATCTAGAATAAAGCAGTCTGAATGAGAATGAAGCACAGTACAGCATCCAGGTGCTGGCCACAAATGCATGAGGCACGCCCCCAAGACCACTCCCATCTAGGTCTGACAGCACCAAGGGTGGCCTCTCAATCTGAGTGGGGTGCCAAGATGACACTGTGAGTGTATCCTTCTTGGCATGGCTTCGTGGTCACCCGTGCAAGGGAAACAGGGTCACCCCTCTTCCTTTAGAATTATCATAACCTCAGCAGGCACTGCCACACCCTATCATTGTTTACTCAATATGCTGAAATCTATTGTTTTATTTACATTGATATGTGTGTGTGTGTGTGTGTGAGAGAGAGAGAGAGAGAGAGAGAGAGAGAGAGAGAGAGAGAGAGAGAGAGAGACATATGGCAGTCAAAGAACAACTTTCAGAAGCTGGTGGTTTTCAACTCCTATGACCACCAGGAGTCAGCTGACCAGGCTTGTTGGGAAGTGCCATTGCCCACCGAGCCATCTTAATAGCCATGTCTACTTGTTCTTTATGTCCAGCTTCTCTCCAGAAATGATGTCCTGAAATTGTCAGTCATGGTGTACAAAAATTGAACAAAAGGCTCCTTCAATGAAAATCCAAGAGCGAACATAGGTTACCACAAATGGAACAAATCTGGAACTGGCCTAAAACAATCTTGAGCTTCCTAGATGCCAAAGCAAAAAGGAAATCCATGACCTGCAGCCACAGTCACATGCTGAGAAAAGCTGCTGCTACCTAACCCTGCCAGGGTACATTATCGTTGTTGGAGCTTGGGAAGACATATTATGTGACCTCATCATTCTGACCTCATCAAAACCCCATGTTAAGTTCTGGTTCACTGACACATTTTATTACTTAGTAGCTAACTCCAGCTTAAGTTTTGTCAGAAATGTATAAAGTCACCATCACAACTGGTGGTTCCCCAGGCCAGGGTTAGCTTTCATCCCATGATGGGCACAGACAGGAGGTAGGAGTGTGGCAAGAAATGAAGGCAGTTAGCAGCTCCCCTTCCCTGTAAGAGGGGGTGGTGATGTCCACTGCCTGCTCAAATGTCCACATTCTGTGCAAAGACACAAAGGATACAGGCAGGTGGCAAAGAGGAAGAGGGTCACCAGCCTTGAAAACTCCCTTGTGAGCCATCAGCCAGAGGCATGGCTGAACACAGATCTCAAGGTGTTCACTCTGTCCTTCACCAACTCCCTATCTTTGTCTCCTGGGACAAGGCATCTGGAGCAGGCGACCCAGCATGGACTACTGCATCCTGAAGCTAAGCTACCCTCCAGTTACCCAGGGTTAATGGAGCCTAAGTGGCAAGATCATCCTAGGGGCCCAGCGATAGGTAAAAGGTCTAGATACAAAAAGCTCAGGGGTGGCTGTGTTTCCTAGTTGCTTAGGTTGAATCTTAACCTGCCCTTCCTCCCAGGCCTGGAGTCTCCAAAGCATTCATCAGAAAAGCCTAAGAAGTGAGACTCAGAGGGACTGTTGAGAGGGTAGGTTGGAGAAAACTAGTAGGGACGTGGACAGTACATTTTATGATCCTACACACACACACACACACACACACACACACACACACACACACACACAATCTTCACCATTTCCTCTGCCAAACTGCCCATCATGTGAGCAGCAGATAATCGGTGTGGTCAGAGTCTGGGACCATGGGATGGGATTCTGCTGAGACCAGTGAGCATAAGCCCCAAGAAGGCCTGCAGGGACCAGAGGACATCCATGGGCATCCTCTTGTCTTTGCTGTACTCATAAGAGCCCACAGGGAAACATCAGGTAGCATAGGCAGTAAAGAGGCCCAAGCTTTCCTGTCCAGCCCCTCCAGAGGGAGGAACACTGTAAGCAGATGGCACAGTGACCACACCCAGCCACTAGGATGTAGATGGAGAAGCATCATTGTCTCTAAGGTCCTTCTGCTGTCTTCTGTGTGGTACTGCCAGTGCCTCTCTGCTCCTCTCTCCCAGGGCCTGCCTGCAGGAGATGATTTGAGGACCAACTTCCATCAGTCTTGCTGGGAAAACTTAGACTCACACTCTGGCAGCTGTCAGCACTGCTCCTTTGCCCTGCTGAGTTGTCCATCTGTCCCTCTGCCTGCTGTTGCAAATGAAGCTGTCATTTCTAAGGTCAGTCGGGAGCCGACTGGGTCCTGGGTGGAGAAACTTGAGAAGCAGGTGTCCCTTCACTCATCCCCTGGAATGCTCCTGCCTCCCCCACTTGCTCCCACCTGCTTTTGCTGCCTCTTGCTGCCCTGGACAATCCTGGGGAGAAATCCTGGGAATTAACGCAACCCTCAGAGTCTAGTTACGGCTCATTACCCTAATGGAGAGAATTTCTGGACATTTCCCAAGTTTCTTCTCTTAAAATGTTCCATTAAGGACCTAACCTTAATAGAAAATGACCACTTTCTGGAGAATTCTCCAAAGTACTGATTCTTGTTCAGTGGTGTGTGTGTGTGTGTGTGTGTGTGTGTGTGTGTGTGTGTGTGTGTGTGTGTGTGTGTGTGTTCCTAAACTGATGAAACTCAATCATTCCAAATAAAAACAGAGCCAAAGAAGAGAGGTGAACAGACAAGCAAGACTGGTGGAGGCAGCCTGGGCTCTTCCCATCTTGTATCCAGCTGGTCCCTGGAGGTGCTGGGCTTCCTGTCCAGAGAAAAGCTGTGAGCACAGAGAAGTGTGCACGCCCTGGGAGCCGGCCAGGCTGCCAGCAAGGCAGCTGAAGTCTTGAGAAAACTTCCTGATTGCATTAACAAGGTCACACCACCAGGACCTAATCAAATCCCCCTAGAGAAGGCGGCTTCTGGAAAGGCTGCTGCTCACACATGGCAGAACAAGGGGCCACCAGGGCCAGACAAAACAGGAGGACCTGTCCTGGGACCCACGGTAGAAAGGCACAAGTCTTACTGCCTCACGCAGGCTGAAGGGGTACACAACCCAGGAGGTGGTGTGGGTTTGGTGGGCCAGGACCTTCCCCTCCCAGAGGGTATGTGGGGTCACTTGTTAAGCCAGGTCCCCAGTGACCATGTCCTAGGCCCTCCTGTACAGATCGGGGTGGGGGGTGGGGGGTGTTGAAAAGCTATGGGGCTGCAGAGGGCAGGATCTGAGACTGGCCTGCAGCAGCTCCTGCCCAGCCACACTTGTCCTGTTTAGGAAGAGCACCATCTAGAACAGCAGTTCTCAATGTGGGTCGCAACACCAACATGGGTTGAACACCAGACACCCTGCATATGAGATATTTACATTACGATTCATAACAGTAGCAAAATGACAGTTACAAAGTAGCCATGAAATAATGTTATGGTTGGGGGTCACTGCAACATGAAGAACTGTATTAGAGGGGTACAGTGTTAGGAAGTTGAGAACCATTGGGCTAGGACCCTTGTCTTAGCCTGAGGCCATCTGCACCTCCACCCAACAGAAGAAAGGCTGTGAGAACCCATGAGGCATCCACCTTGCTTCTCTTGGGCTCCGTTCCTTTAGCTGTGAAATGAACAAAATGTTGATGTTCAAAATAAAGGGCCTGTCAATCGAACCTTCAGCTAGTACAAAAAAAGCTTCAGGAGGTGATAGGAGGCACCTGAACTCAATTAGCACCGAAGAGAACAACCAATCGGCTTTTACCCTTTGCAGAACCAGAATACTTGAGAATGACTCCTACTAACCCATTCCACAAGACCAAGGGACAAACCCAAGGTATATCCCGTACTAATCCATCTATGTTTCTTCTCTAAGAACTTTTTTTTCTGAAAAGTTCCCAGGAGACTGTTTATCTTAGGCACCCACTGTATACAGGAAATGTATTAGTGACAGTACGAATACGGGGCGAATGCAGACACAGCGGATTGGTTGCTCTCTAATGCTCTTGAGGTCAGCTTGTTGTGGGCCCCCAGCAGACTCCCTCAGCTAGGCCTGAGCTGGGACCTTAGCTTTGCTAGTTCATGCCATGCTCCACTGGATTTTTCTGCCTCTTGGGACTCCTGGAATCCTTCATTGGCAGGCAGCGCCTTGTTGCCTTGAAGGTCTGGGCCTATTTCCCTTCCCCAAACCGGTGTTGCGTGGCCCTTTGTGTCCAGGAAAGGGTTCCAGTGGCTGCTTTGCCTATGCATCCCTCTTTCCTGGTTCAGGTCCTGAGACCTTAGGCCAGCAGCAGTTCACCCTTCTGTGTCCACTACCCCAGCTTCCTGTGACTGGCTCAAATTAACTGCCTTACAAAATGTGCTGAGAATTGAATCCAGGGCCTGACATACGCCATGCAAGTGCTGTCCCACTGAGCTACTCTCTTCATTGTTCATTAATGTATTTATTTATCTCACTTACAATTTTAATCTACATGGGTTTATTTTAAGACATAGCACAGAGTGTGACACTGGGACTCTTTAGTGGAGCACTGTAGCTAGTCTCAGCACTAGTTGTCGAACACCAGTGTTTCCTGTCTTCGGGATACCATGGACCAGAACATGGTCATGTGTTTGACTGGTGATCCAGCCCCACTTCCAGGGTTCAATCCTACAGTGGCCTCTTCCCAAAGGAAGGACCTCCACCCAGAAACCCAGCTGCCCTCTCTGAGGCGAAACCCTCTCTGTGCCTCTGGTTCCTGCTTTGTCTGCTTTCTCCAGCTCAGCTGTGCTTCCCTCTCCCTCCCCCAAAGCATGGGATGAAGCCCCCTCTCTCCCTGCCTTGCACCCCCAAAACAGGACCCTTAGGCTGCATCTAGGAGGAGCCTTCTGTCCTTGACAAACAAATTCGTTTTCTACCACCTTCAGTGTATTTTCTCTCAACTCTTCAACGCGCTCTCCCTCCTTCCCTTCATCCCTCCCCACTCCCAGCATTAACCTACATTGCAAGCACCGGGACCAAAGGCAACTTGGGGAGAAAAGAGTCATTTTACTCATCCTTCCACGTCACTGTCCATCATAGAAGCCAGGGCAGGACCCCAAGCAGGGCAGGAACCTGGAAGCAGGAGCTGAAGCAGAACCATGGAGGAAAACAGCTCACTGGCTTGTTCCTCGTGGTTTTCTCAGCCTGCTTTTTTTTTTTTTTTTTTTTTTTTTTTTTTTTTTTTTGGTTTTTGGTTTTTCAAGACATGGTTTGTCCTGGAACTCACTCTGGAGACCAGGCTGGTCTTGAACTCACAGAGATCTGCCTGTCTCTGCCTCCTGAGTGCTGGGACTAAAGGCTTGTGCCACCAGAGCCCTTCCTCTGCCTGCTTTCTTAAACTACAAGGGACCACACTCAGGGTCAACACTGCCTGCAGCAAGCTGGTCCAATCCACATCAACTGTTAATCAAAACGCACTACATTCTTGTCTACAGGCAGATCTTATGGGCATCCCTCTCCCGAGTGATTCTACCTTGTGTCAGGTTGCCATAAAACTAACCGGGACACTCCCACTCAGATACACACGTGTGCAGAGATGCAGACACACACATGCATCCCCACAGGCATTAGTGCACATGATAGTACTCAGATACACACATGTGCAGAGATGCAGACACACACATGCATCCCCACAGGCATGAGTGCACATGATAGCACTCAGATACACACGTGTGCAGAGATGCAGACACACACATGCATTCCCCACAGGCATGAGTGCACATGATAGCACTCAGATACACACGTGTGCAGAGATGCAGACACACACATGCATTCCCCACAGGCATGAGTGCACATGATAGCACTCAGATACACACCTGTGCAGAGATGCAGACACACACATGCATTCCCCACAGGCATGAGTGCACATGATAGCACTCAGATACACACATGTGCAGAGATGCAGACACACACATGCATTCCCACAGCATAGGTGCACACATGATACCCATGCGTACTCATGCACATTTATGCTAAAATTGATTTTATATGAAAGACTATACATGATAGACTCAAAGATGTCCAAAGTCACATAGCTACTGACTGGCAACATTAAATGCTTCTGTACTTTTAGCTCAACACTGGATGTTTTAAATGATACTCTTTCTTTCTTAAACAGCAACAAACAAAGAAGCAAACATGCAAAGTTCCAGATTAAAAATGAGCAAACTCATGTTATGCAGTCAGCCCTGGGAATATAAGCACTAAATAATTTTAAGTGCTCCAACTAGCAATTATTCTTGTGGTCACTGCTCATTGTAGGCGTGGGTCAGCCTCCCAGGGCTGGCTGCAACCATCAGCTTTCAGTCTAAGGGGGCATCTGAGGCTGAAGCGCCCCTCCCGGCCCTCTCGGTCAGGCTGTTCTTCCTCTTGCAGCACTTGCCTATGGCGCCACCTCGTGGCCGCTGCCGTAACTCCCAACGAAGAGGCCCTGATGGGGGTTTCTTAGACTGAGTGGAAAGAGCAGCATGTGGCCTCTCTAGAACCACAGCAGCTGCAGACAATCTCCCATGGAGCAGGGAAGGGGACTCGCGCTCATTCCTTAATCCTCTAGGATCATAGAGGGGAGGAAAGTCCTCTGAGTGTGTTTACAGCTGTACACATACAATGCGGCACACACACACACACACACACACACACACACACACACACACACACACACACGTCACTCCTTCCCTCCCACTCACCCCCAGTGGAAGTACAGTGGCTCACATGGGGAATCGATGCTGCTTCCAGTCACAAAGGCAGATTTCGGAGCCACAGCGTATCCCTGGCTCAGAGTATCATACAGATAGGAAAACCGAGGCTCCTCCGTGTGCATGCCTAGCACCCGCTGTCCTGCATGGCCTTCGTGGAGGGCCCTGGGTGAGCTCCAGGCCTGGAAAGCCAACCCAAGGGAACAGTCACCATCTCTGCTCTCAGTAGCCTGGCGGCAGCAGAGCCTCAGAAGGTACCCTACCACAGCAGGTCAGCCTTCCGGTCCTGGAATGTTTCAGCAAACAGATGTAAATAAAGTTATGGGATGGCATGGAGGCCCAGGGAACAGACAGACTCAGGAGCCAGGACCAGAGCAAGGAACTCCCAAGTAGAGGTGAATCTAAAGCAGTGCAGGACAAGTTGGGCACAGAACCAAGAGAGATGCTAGGACTATACAGGAAAGGCGGGGCAGCTGTCAAAATGCTCCTGGAAGACAGTAGGTAAGATTGGGTTCTGAGGACAAACTTAGCTCACTTCCTACCTTCCCACAAACACCACAGGAATATTAATTTTACAGTTTTTATGGTCTTACTATATGCCAGTTCCCAATCTTTTAGCATCCTGGATGCTGACATCCTAACTGCTCCAGAGGAATTTTTTACCCAGAAGCCCTCAAAAGTATTTGGGTACACATCAGCCCTTGTGGCCCATGAGTCTCATTGAGAGGGATTCTCACAAACCCATCCCTTCTTGTAGACATGGAGGGGGAGCACTTACCTACTCAAATTTTTAGACTTTCATAAAGTCTCCAGACTAGGCCAACTGCTCACAGCCTGTAGCAAACCTGCCAGTTCACTCTAGCAGTGGTTTCACTGAAAGAAGAAGGAAGAAGGAAGAAAGAAAGAGAGAAGAAGAAGAAGAAGAAGAAGAAGAAGAAGAAGAAGAAGAAGAAGAAGAAGAAGAAGAAGAAGAAGACGACGACCAGCTCAGAAACCCAGAAAATATATTTAAGATGATAGTGTATATAAGTAACCCCCAAAACTCTACCAGGGAACTCCTACAGCTGGTAAACATCTTTAGTCAAGTGGCTGGATACAAAATTAACTTTAAAAAAATCAATAGCCTTCCTATAAACAAACAATGAACAGGCTGAGAAAGAAATCAGAGAATCAACACCCTTTACAATAACCTTAAATAATATAAAATATCTTGGTGTAATTCTAACCAAACAAGTGTCTTTAAAAAAAGAAATTGAAGAAGATATCGGAAGATGGAATGCTCTGCCATGCTCATGGATCTGTAGGATTAACACAGTAAAAAAATAGCCATCCTACAAAAACCAACCTACAGATAAATGAAATCACCATTAAAATCCTAACAAATTCTTTACAAACCTTGAAAGAACAAAATTCAACTTCATATGGAAAAAAAAAAAAGCATAGCTCAAATAATCCTGTACAATAGAAAAACTTCCAGAGGTAACACCATCCCCGATTTCAAGTTTTACTACAGCTATAATAAAAACAGATAGGTGGATCAATGGAATCAAATCATAAATTCACATACCTTTAGACACCCGATTTTCCACAAAGAATCCAAAATTATACAATGGAAAAAAGAAAACATCCTCAACAAATGGTGCTGGTCTAACTGTATGTCAGCATGTAGAAGAATGCAAATTGATCCCTATCTATCACCCTGCACAAAACTCAAGTCCAAGTGGACCAAAGACCTAAACATAAATACAGATACACTGAACCTGAAAGAAGAGAAAGTAGGAAATAATCTCAAATGCACTGGCACAGGAGACAGCCTCCTGAGCAGAACACCAATAGCATAGGCACTAAGACCAACAATAAATGGGACCTCAAGAAATTGAAGTTTCTGTAAGGCAAAGGACACTGTCAATAGGACAAAACTGCAGCCTACAAAATGGGAAAAGATCTTCACCAACCCACATCTGACAAGAGGGATGACTCTTAAAAATACATAAAGAACTCAAGAAATCAACAAACCAAATAATTCAATTTATAAAGGGGGTACAGATCTAAACAGAGAATTCTCAACAGAAGAATCTCAAATGGCAGATAAACCCATAAAGAGATGTTCAACATCCTTAGCCTTCAGGGAAATGAAAATCAAAACAACTCTCGAGTTTCCACCTTACACCTGACAGAATGGCTAAGATCAAAGACACAGCAACAGCTCATGCTGGAGAGGATGTGGAGCAAGGGAACACTCCTCCATTGATGATGGGAGTGAAAACTTGTACAGCCACTTTGAAGTTAGTGTAGTGGTTTCTCAGAAAACTGGAAATCAATCTACCACAAGACCCAGCTATACCACTCCTGGGCATATACCCAAAGGATGCTCGCTCATCCCACAAGGACGCTCGCTCAACAATGTTCATAGCAGCATTACCTGTAATAGCCAGAACGTGGACACAACCTCAACTGAGGAATGGATAAAGAAAATGTGGTACATTCACACAATGGAGTGTTACTCAGCTGCTAAAAACAAGGACCCCAGGAAATTTGAAGGCAAATAGAACTAGAAAGAAAAAAAAAATCATCCTGAGTGAGGTAACCCAGACCTAAAAAGACAAACATGATATGTACTCACTCCTAAGTACATATTAGCTACAATCTAAAGGATAACTATGCTACAGTCCACAGACCCAGAGAGACCAGGTAACAAGGACAGTTCCTGAGGGAACACCCAGATCTCCCAGGGAAAGAGAAATAGAAGAGATTTCGTGAATGGACCAAGGGCAGGTAAGGATGGGAACATGAGTGGCCAGGTTGGGTGGGAGAGTACTGAAAGACATTACTGGAAGGGGAGGGTGCATCTTGGAGTCAGGTAAAAACCTGGCACAAGGGAATATCCCAGGAATCTACAAGGAAGACCCCAGCTAAGACTCCTAGCAACAATGGATATGAATGTAGCCTGAACTGGCCATCTCCTATGACCAGACTGATGCCTAGCCCAATTGTCATCAGAGGTGTCATCTAGCAACTGGTGGAAAAAGATGCAGAGATCCACAGCCAAACATTAGGCGGAATTTGGGGAATCCTGCAGAAGAGCAGAAAAGACAGTAGGAGCCAGAGGAATCAAGGACACCACAAGAAAACTCACAGAATCAACTAACCTGGGCTCATAGGGTCTCACAGAGACCCAACTGACAACCAGGTAGCTCACATGGGACTGACTTAGGCCCTCTGCATATATGCTATAGTTGTGTAGCTTGGTCCTCCTTTGGGATGCTAACAGTGAGAACAGGGGTTGTATCCTACTCTTTTACAGGCTTTTAGGACCCTACTCCTCATACTGGGCCACCATGCCCAGCCTTAATACACGGGGAGGTGCTTAGACTTACTACAACCTGATATATCATGTTTTGTTGATACTTGCAGGAGATCTGCCCTTTCCTAAACAGAAACAGAGGAGGAGAGGGCTGGGAGGTGGAAACAGAGAGGGACAGGGAAGAGGAAGTAGAAGAGGAGGGAGGGAGAAGAAACTGCAGCAGGAATGTAAAATAAAATAAATTTATTTTTTTTTAAAAAGAGCCAAATATATATAGTCAAGTATAATGCATGAGGATCATCCAAGCCAGGACCGCAGTCCCCTGGTTTAAAGATTTTTAAAAGCATTTACTTTAGGCCAAGCATGGTGGCGCCAACCTTTAATCCCAGTTCTCAGGACGCAGAGGCAGGTGGTGGATCTCTGTGAGTTCAAGGATGGCCTGGTCTTCACAGTGACTTCCAGGACAACCAGAGCTACACAGAGAGACTCTGTCTCAAAAACAAAACAAAAGGAACTTACTTTACCTAGTCATTGTATTAATCCCTGAAATATATGAAATAAGACATGAAATACCCACTAGGAACAGTGATGAAAGAGTTTAAAAGAAATCAAGAAAAGACTGTTACAACAATGCACCCTTCACACAAAAATCCAAAAGCTTGATTTAATATGTTTTTTCTTCCTGGGAACCTCATGAGACAGTAGACTTAAGTATTTATTTATTATGTATACATTGCTCTGCCTGCTTGTATGCTTGCATGCCAGCAGAGGGCACCAGATCTCATTATAGATGGTTGTGAGCCACCATGTGGTTGCTGGGAATTGAACTCAGGACCTCTGGAAGAGCAGTCAGTGCTCTTAACCTCTGAGCCTCCTCTCCAGTCCCAAAAGCAGTTATTTATAAGCACACCATCACATATTTACCCCCAAATAAATCACTAAACCAAAATTAATGGGAAAATAGTTTAATACTTTTATATCACAAAATAAACTGAGACAGGGAGAAGCAATGAGCTGTTCCTCAAACCCTCGGTCACCCTGTCATGACCCGTCTCATCTGAGAACAAGCACACATTCCAGTGGGTTCTACAGTTCCTCCTCAAGGCACAGTCTGGAGAACACATCCCAGTCTCCTCAGGCTCTCACCCTGACATGTCATAAGCACTGCAGCCACGTGGCTGCAGCTCTAGAGGCCGGCCCCTCTGTTCTGGAGACACGTCAGCTCTCCTTAGACCCTCTCAGACTGGACTTCTGACTTCGTTTCTCCTTCTGACCCTGGATCCGGAAGAGCTTCTTCCTCAGGTCCTTCTGCCGCTTCAGCTTCTCCTCCTCCTCCTTCTGCTTCATCTTCACGTGTTCCTTGTTGTGCAGGTGTCTCTGCTCTTTGGCCTTTTTCATTTTATGACTGTGTATTGTGCTCAGAGCATCTAGCAGAGCCAGGACCTGACAAGACAAAAGGTGGTGAGCACAACAAGCCAGCTGGAGCCCGACTGTCACCTACACCTACGTAATCAGGACCTCAGCAGACCGACTGCTGTATCAAATGAAATTCAATACCAAGCGGAAATTAATTGAGTGAAAATTCACCACAATCTGCATGGGGATGAGGTCTGTGTGCATTTCACCTTTATGTTAAAACCACCCACACTGATCACTGGAACCATACACAGCTAGCCAAGTGGTTCACCAGACAGGTGTCCCTTACACCCTATTCAGACATAGGTGGAAAATGGCTAACCAAGGTCGTCAAACAGCCTCTGGTTTTTCCTCCAATTTCCAATTCAAGGGCCCTGCACAAGTCTGGCCCTTATGCTTTCCTAGTGAAGTCTCAGAATACAGCAGAAATGACAGTGTGCTACTGAAAGTACTATTTTCACATCTAAATGCAATGAGAAATAAGCCACACACAGACAGTACCTTCCTCTCATGAGGTTCACGTATGACAGCCGGTCTCTGTCTATCCCTTGGCACTTTGCCTGCCTTTGCTTGGGTCTTGGGTTTGTTCTTAAATGGCAGAGCCTTCTGCAAGGCTTTTGGAATGTGCAGTGAATTGAAATGTTTCTTTTGTCTCAGGATTGGCTGAAAAGGAAAAAATAAAAGAAAGATTATATTTAAAGTAAAACCTATATGTACTTAAAACTATTAGATAAGATCATTGACTTTTCGACAAACTCAGTCACACTAGCATCTGCTAACTACCAGAAATCAGAATTCAATCACCCATGCAATGCGGTGATCTACACAGCAAGGCAAAGCGAAGAGTGCATACCTAACATTCACGGTCTTCTGGAAAATCAGCTGGGCCTACTTGAACAGAAGAGGTTCAAAGTATCTCGGTAGAGAACTTGGGTTTCTCTAGGACTCTGAGTGGTCGTCTTCTAGCATAACAAGGATAATCTAGCGTCTCATTGACTTGTCAACCTCTCTTCCTCAGCAGTCAAAGTTTAATTCTGATTCTGACTAAGATTTAGCCAGCACATACAGCACAATCCAGACACCGAATTCTATGTTCAAATTAAATAGTCTGACCTGGATATTAACCACAGCAGAGATTTCTGTAAACAGAGTTCTGCAGGAGCCAACCAAAGATGAGAAGCAAGTGCATGGAGAACGTCTCTGCGAGCTTCTATTTCTCCCAAGACATCGCCCACAGTGTCTTTCAGAATCTTGGTTAGAGTTCAGATAAAAATCTTCCAAAAAGGAGGCAGAGCCTCACTGGAAGTGGGTCACTGGAGACAGGTCTTGAGGGCCTATAGCTTGGCCCCACTTTCTATACACTCTGCTTCCTGACTGTGGATACAATGTGATGAGCCATCTCTTGGTCTTACGACCAAGTCCTCCCCAGCATGATGACTCCATCTCTTCTTAAAATGTGAACAAGCCCAACCCTTCCCCCCTAAGCTGTTTCTTATCAGGTATGTGGTCACAGTAATGAGTTAAGTAAATAATGGACTCTGCTAATAACTTCAGGACACACTAGGGATCCTACACTAGAACTGAGTACATGTGCAACCTGGAGACCACACTGTACCTGTCCAACTTTACAACATTCCAGGTACCCAAAAAAGAAACAAATTAAAACAAACAAACAAACAAACAAAAAACAAATGGGAGATTAAAAAGCAGTTAACAAAAATAGCAGAAAACAAATCTTCCTTTAATGTACACAGAGTAGCTAAGTGAATTTTTAAAAAGACAGATCCTATTACATGCTGCCTATCAGAAATACAATTTGTTGCTAAGAACACCTAAGTTAAAAATGAAGGGACAGAAGATATTCAATGCCATGAGTAACACAAAACTAACAAAACCCATACTCCTTCCAGGCTCCGGACCCATTATCTACAGCCTGACCAATAAACAAGATAATTTAAAAAATAGGAAACAAGAAAAACTCTCCCATTTACCTCATCTCTGCTCATTTCTTATAGGCTTCCACTCAAAAGAACTGGGTGTCGAAGCCACTAATACATCCTGAGCCATCACCTGAGCCCCTTTAATTACATTAGTCACTGCATCCCTAGTAGCTGTCTACAACACCTACATTATCTTTTATCTGCTTACATCACAGAGAACAAATTAAGTCAAAAACTATTACAAGAGGGCTGGAGAGATGGCTCAATGGATAAGAGCACTTGCTGCTTTTCAAAAAGACCCGGGTTCAGTTACCAACTACAACAACCTATAACTCCAGTTCCAGGAAGTTCATTGTCCTCTTCTGGCCTCTGCAGGCATGCATAGGCAAAACACCATACACACAAAAATAATAAAGTAATTTTAAAGGAAAAAAAACTGTTACAAGAGACAAAGATATGAATGATAAAAGTGCAACTGACTGCGATGGCATAACTGTAAACATACATATGCATCCCACATATATGTACTTAAATGCATGCATGCGTTACAGACAATAAAGATGGGGCAAAGTTCTTAGCCTAACACCTGAAACTCTGAAGCAGCTACAGGGAAGCAGCAGGAGGATCTTCAACACACTGGCACAGGCAAGTTAGTCAGGAAATAAGAACAGTAACTGACAAGTGGACCTTATGAGATTCAAAGAAAACTGCTAACCAAATGAAAAGACAGGCTATAGAATGGAAGAAAATCTTTGCCATCTATACACCTGGCAGATGACTAAATAAAGAATAAAGAAGCCCAAAAACACTAAACAAGAAAGCAAACAACCCCACCCAATGAAAAGAAGCTGAATATAGACTCCTCAAAGAAAGAAATACAATGGCTAATAAATTATTTTTAAAACTATTCAACATCCTTGACTATCAGGGAAATGCAAATTAAAACTACTCTGAGATTCCATCCCACCCCATTCAGAATGCTATTATCAGGATGACAAATGACAGCAAAAGATGGAAAGTGTATGTAGAAAGAGGAAGATTTATTTACTCATGACAGAGTGTAAACTTTTCTGCCATTATAGAAATCAGTGTGAAATATTTCAAAAAGTTAAAAAATAGGTATTCCATATATATGACCCAACTGTACCATTCAAGGACAAATACTCAAAGAGATCTACATCAAACTACAAAGGTACTTGTGTTCATGTTTACTGTAGATCTCTTCAGAACAGAAGAAACGAAAACCATAGGAAAACTTCTATGATGAAAACATAGGACATCATCTATGATGGACACTGATATGAATTCTCACAAGTATTAGAGGAATTGGCATCCAAACTAAAAAGAATTTATCCCTAGAATGCAAGGAAAATCAAACAGATACAAATCAATTAATATGATTGGTTTTGTTTCCTCTTAGAGTGATTTTTTTTTTAAGCTACTTATAGAAAAAACTTTATTTGGCTCCAAATTATTGTGGGGATAGCAAGGTGGTAGGAACTTCAAAGAGCCACTACCCAGTCAAAAGCAGAGAGCAATGCAATACAGTACAGTGTTCAGCTGGCTTTTCCCATTCTATTCAGGAAGCCCGATCCATGGAAAGGTACCAGCCACAGTGGGCAGCTCTTTCAACCAAATCAACATAAACGAGACATATCCCACAGGCCAGCCTGACCTAGGCAATTCTTCACTGAGACTCTTCCCAGGCAACTCTGAGATCATGTCAGGCTGACAATTAAAACTGACTACCACAGTGGCATACAGCATTAACAAAATATAAGGTAAATATCATATGGCCACCTCAACTAATCAAAACAAACCTGACCAAGTCTAGCACCCTTTCTTAATAAGAACTTTAAACAATTTAGATACAGAACAAAGTTCTTCAGTGTAACACATACTATATAAATATATAACATCATGATCAACAGTGAGAAATTTGAAGTTTTGCCTTTAATATTCAGTTTTAGGCAAGGATACTGGCTATTGTATTCAATATAATACTGGAGGTACTTGTAAAAGTAACCAGATACAAAAACAAAAAACATCTGAATTAGAAAAAATAAAATATTCTCTATTTTTGGATAGGATTCACTGTAGAAAACCTCAAAGATTTTCCTCCCTCTAAAATAGAATAAAATTAATATTGCATAATACAAAAAACCCAGCATATAAAAATACACAGTATTTGTAAAGGACCATACTGAAATTAAAACAATCCTATATATGATGCCACAAAAAAAAAAAAGCCACATATACACACTTAGGAATAAACTTGCCAAAGTGATAGTATAAACCACTGTAGAAGAAACTGAAGACATGTGAAAGATAATCTTGCCAATGAGTTGGGAGAATACTGTTATATGTGCACCTAAAGCAATTTACAGATTTGATGCAAAGCCTATCAAAATTTCATAATATAAAAACAACCCAAAAATGTATATGTAAATATAAAAAACAAAACAATAACAAAAACCAAATACCCAAGGCAATATTAAGGAAAGTAGAAAAAGGTTAAAGATATCACATTTCCTGATCTAGGGAGGAGCACTGTGAAATGTATCTTCTGGACTCATGAGCCTACAGTGGCTGTGGTCATCTGCACAGACCTGCACAGGAGCAAGCCAGTCAACATCCCAGCACTGGGGGTGGGGGAGGGAGATGACAAGAGGCCCCACCTCAGCTGAGGAGCTACTGGTATTCCATGACTACTGGAGAGAGAAAGTAATTGTTCTGGGGGTACAGCCTATTGCCTAGACCCACATGGATTCAGTAGGTTGTTCTTTAAAAATAAAGAGGCCAGGGGTTGGTGGTGCACGCCTTTAACCCCAGCACTCAGGAGGCAGAGGCAGGCGGATCTCTGTGAGTTTGAGGCCAGCCTGGTCTCCAGAGCGAGTGCCAGGATAGGCTCCAAAGCTACACAGAGAAACCCTGTCTCGAAAAAAATAAACAGAAAAAAGGAAGGAAGGAAGGGAGGGAGGGAGGGAGGGGAGGAGGGAGGGAGGGAGGGAGGGAAGGAAGGAAGGAAGGAAGGAAGGAAGGAAGGAAGGAAGGAAGGAAGGAAGGGGACATGAAGGTGTAAGGGGGAACTCAGAGGAAGTCCAGGGGTATCTGGAGATGGATATGACCAAGATACACACATACACATATATGCATACTGTTGAGGAATATTTAACTATGCAAAGATATGTTGCAGTTCTTTAGCTATGTAAAGATGTGTTGCTGTTTTACCTTGCTTGCCTAAGGCACCTGATTGGCCTAATAAAAAGCTGAACAACAAATCACAAGTGAGGAGGTATAGGTGGGACTTCCAGGCAGGGAGAGTAAGTAGGAAGAGAAATTTAGGCTTGGGGAAGAAAGAAAAAGAGATGCCAGGGAGATGCCAGGAACCAGTCAGCCAGACTTGTAGGAAGCAGGAAAGTAGGACATACAGAATGAAAGAAAGGTAAAATGCCTCACAGCAAAACATAGATGAATAAAAAAAAAAAAAAAAAAGGTTACACTAAGTTAAAAGAGCTAATAGGAGAAGCCTAAGCTAAGGCCAAGCATTCATAATTAGTAATAAATCTGAGTCTTTTTGTTTGTTTGTTTGTTTGTTTGTTTGTTTGTTTGTTTGTTTTTTGAGACAGGGTTTCTCTGTGGCTTTGGAGCCTGTCCTGGAACTAGCTCTTGTAGACCAGGCTGGTCTTGAACTCACAGAGATCCGCCTGCCTCTGCCTCCCGAGTGCTGGGATTAAAGGCGTGCGCCACCAACACCTGCAATAAGTCTGTGTCTTAAGAAAACAATATGAGTGATGAGAACAGGGAGATGGAGGTCAAAAGATAACTGAATGGCAGAAATGCAGGATGAGTGTGACAATACCCAGAGAAAAGAACTGTAATTTATATTAATGTCTTGTGTCTGGGATTTTTTAAGTAGATTTTTGAGTGAGGGGTTGAAATGGCAGAAACGCTCATCTGCTTCACCCACAGTATGTAACCACCTTGCCAAATCCATATCTCACAATGTCATTAGTAATTCTCAAATAAAATACTATGATTTTACAAAATGTTTTAACTTCATTTCCAATTCTGAGAAAACCACTGCCACTATTTTTGTATTCCTTCTCCAAAACAGCAAACAAATATACAACTGTGCAAATTGAATTTACCATCAGACTTTATACTTGAAAATACAAGTCATAAGTAAGACATTACAAGGTTGGTTACCTCAGAGGTAGAGCACTTGCTTAACATATGCAAAGCACTGGGTTTGAACTCTAGTGCCATAATAACTAAAAATATTACAAATCCATGTGATGCTGTCTATAAACACAGACACACAAGACCTTTACCTTATACAAGGAGTCCTTGTTTGGCTTTAGTTTGATGCCATGGGCAAGCCTCAGTTGATGTGTTGTCCGCATTCCTGACCAGGTATCTTTTTCTCCCACTGGTTTCAACAAAGATGTTACGGGGTTATAGAAGGCCGGGATGGAGACAGGATACCAAGTTCTTATGAAAACAATATCTACAAGAGGAGGTTTCAAAAGGAGGTTTGTATCCATCTCAAGCAACACACACGTTTGCACACCCCAAGTCACCCTTGGAAAAAGAACTTAACCAATTAACTACTGCTAACTATCACAAAGCTCTGGGTGTGAGCCCAGCAGGTACAAACACAGTGTGAATCAGTGAAGTACAGATTACTCCACTGGACAGAGCTGGAGCTGACCTTCCTTCTGAAGACCAAAACTCCTAATCAACAACAGCTAGAACCAGTAACAAACGGTAGCACAGTGTTCTCAACACACACAAAGGATTCTTACCACTCATGAGCAACTTGTCCTCAAAGGTGGCCCTGAATGCTCCTTCTGGAGCCCGGAGTGCTTTCTTGATTTGTCCCCTTATTCCACTGACAGTTCGAATGACAGCACCTTCAAATTTGGCTACTTCCAAGGCAGAAGTAAACATTCCCTACAGGCAACAAAACAAAACACTCCCATACATACCTTGCCACTTACAGCATAGGTTAAAAAACAAAAAGCAACTTCACTAGAAGTGAAATTACTAACATCAAAAGTATACCACTCAACTTTACTTTCACTGAAATAACTTTACAATGGCAAAGAGGTATTTATGGGTGTGAACTGGCCTAGACAGCTCTGGCATCCTCATTTTTGCAGTGCTGAGACCAACTGTAGGCTTTGTAAGCACTCTATTGCTAATACCTTACCTCTGTATACAAGCACTCTATTACTAAGTACTTCCCTCCAAATACAAGGCTTACTCTATTACTAAGTACTAAGCACCTCCCATACAAGCACTCTATCAGGGAGTTCCACCTCCTGTCCTTATGATCTTAGCTCTGTGTCTTTAATAGAGACTCCTTCCCAAATGAAACTTTCAAACTACCCTCTCTAAACACTGTGAAGCTGAGTGTACAGTCTGCTGAAATGTTGTTTACTGCAAACTGCATTGTCTACTTTCTACTCAACAATCAGACAAATTTAGGATTTTTTTCCTTACCAACATAGCTTTAAAGCAGTAAAACCAGTGGGTAAGTCTGTGTTGACTCTGGGACAGACTTACACAGAAGTCATAGCTGTAGTTACTAAGTACAGTACAAATCAATATAAATACTTTTCTAAAAATTCTAAACTTGTACTTTAGAAGTACAGGAAAATCTGCTCTCTAACCCCATTTGATGATTCCCAGTCAAAAGAAAGGCACACTTGGAACACTGTGTAACAAGACCTTCATGTGTAGTAATCTAACAAATAAAGCTTGTCTGAAAATCAGAATGCAGAGCTAAGCCAATAGTTAACAACATACCTAGTTAAGAGCTAAGCCACTAGCTAGCTACACACATACCTAAGCCACTAATTAGCCGTAGAGGTCAGGCAGTGGTAGCCACACCTTTAATCCCAGCAGCTACACTAGCTAGCCACAGAAGCCGGGTAGTGGTGGTACACGCCTTCAATCCCAGCACTAGGGTGGCGGCAAGAGTGCAGGGTATTCAGTCTGCAGTCTCGGTGCAGTCAGGAGCAGCTGAGGTTCGTGGATCGCCCCTAAGGTCTGAGCACTGGTAGAGGTAAAAACTTTCCAGTGGCTGGCTGGTCTGCTTCTCTGATCTTCAGCTTTAACCCCAATATCTGTCTCTGGGTTTTCATTATTTGTGCTACATCATGCTTGTGGATAATGTGTATATGACACACAGATGAACTTGTGGTTGGACTTAAGTTTCCTTTCCAAAGATAGCCCTTTGCAAACATAAAAATATTTCAAAACCTGAGATGAAAATCCACACTGGGAATATTGTTAGCTCTAAACATTTCCTTAACAATATATAATTTATAACATATGAATATATGGATATACAGACCTTAATAAATGAAGTATTCTTGAATATTTTAAAAGGAAAGCCAGTTAGCTTTAATTTCTTCACAATTTTTATAGATTTATCCAGGTCAAGAACAACTCCAGTGGCAGCAATCCGAAATTCAGGCTGAAAGGAACCACCAAAATTTGAAAATAATAATAGCAGAAAAGAAAAGTGACAATTTTCTGTGACATAATAATGCCAAAATTCCATTCACTTAAACAGTTAGCTACAAAAGACAGAAGTTCATTTCTGTCTAGGTGCTTCCTTAAGAGTTTTGTTTGCTTGAGAAATGGTGTAATGTAGCCTGGCTCACAGACTAGGCGGCAGAGGATGTCCCAGAGCTCTGCCTCCACCTTCCTGGTTGTAAACCAGGATTTTAAATTTACTAAGCCACTGCTGCTGACTGGAACATTCTCCTGAGAGTCATTTCCTGGTAACAGGTTCACAACAACGATCAATTCAGAACCAAAGGAAAAGGAAAAGGCAATTGCAACATTTAAACATGAGATTTTTGGACCTCTATTTATTATTCTTCTTTCTCATGTTATGTAGAGCCAATAAATGAAGCTTGCTCTGCCCAGTCAAAGACAACTGTGAACATACTTTGCCTAAAGAATGTATCACTAAAGGGTTATGTATCACTCCTAAAGAATGTATCATCTAAAGGGTTATGACAGTACTATGATAATTAGCATCAAGTGAAGGCTGATTAAATACTATTTAAGTAAGTCCAAACAAGGCACAAAAATATACAACATCATCAGTGCCATTGTAATTCTCCTCACACACTACTCTGGGAAGCCAGGCAGGAATTCTGACATTCAGATGGCTGAGGCAGGAAGATTGTGAGTTCTAGGCCAGCCTGGGTTACACACATCAAAACCTTGTTAGAAAAAAAAAAGGGGGTGGGGAGGAAGGCAGGAAGGCAGGAAGGCAGGAAGGCAGACAGGCAGGCAGGCAGGCAGGCAGGAAGGAAACAGAGGTGGGGGGGGGACAGGCAAAGGCTGCAGGAAGATACAAAGCAAGGAGAAACTAAGTATTACATATTCAAAGTAGCTGATTTTCAACTTAGCTTCATGAATTCAATTCAGTCTCTAATTCATTTGAATAATTGATAAAGAATGTATCTCTGATTTTTACCATTACACCACTGACAGACTGTATCGCCAAAAATCCAGTTCCTTGTGGGGTGATCGGACCTTAAAGAAAACAAAAAAGAAAAAATAGTAAACCACATTATTTTACTCCAACCCTCTTTCTCAAAGGAACAAATATTTAAGTTGGGGTTTCATGGCAGGAAAAGAACAAAACTATAATGATATAAGCCTAAATGGTATAAACTGATCTTATAATTATTATAATCACAATTTACCCCAAAAAGTTGCTCCACAATGCATGTGCTGTGGGGTGTACTTTAGAAGCCTTTGTCGGCCATTGTGGTCTTCAATATAATACAGTGGAATGGTCTGAAATCTCCTCCATCCTACAGAAAAAATAATTGGGTCTCGAGACTTGAGGATTTTCTTATACCAACGATGTTTCTTGAGGCGCATCTGGAGACATAAACATTCGATAAAACAGAGTGTACAACCAAATGACCTGTCTCCAAGCATGCAGCAAAGGGTACCTACCTGCACATATCCCACAGTGCCCTCACTATTGCCCAAACCACCCAGAATAATTGGGTAGTGTGGGTCAAAGTTCTGCACAAATTCACAGGGGATGTTTTCAATCTCGATTCGGACATACATTCCAGGTCGAAAACCCTCATACTCAACTCTGGCTTCATCATCTTCATCTCCAAATTCAGCATGGTTAAGCTACAGAAGAGACAGGGGGACAAAAACAGAAGCACAATAAACCCACACCACCAGTATTCTCAATATTAAAATTAAGTTAAAAAAATACAAAGGATCCATGGACACCACAATTTAGGTTTTATTGTAATAAAGGTATATCCACTTAACCTCTACACTTTAAGACATGTACCAACTGTGTTTTCTGTTGCTCAGGTCACAGCCACTGCCTCCAAAGGGATCTCTGAATGCTGCTCAGCAATGCTTCCCTGGCTATACACTAACTCTCCCAACTCTGTCAATCATTTTATGTAACTCTGCTCATTATCGGTTGTAGACCAGCCAATCCATCCTGCTTTATCCTCACTCCTGGCTGATAGCTGTTTCTCCCTCCAGTCAGTTGTGTTCTGGTCTTTGTACCCACACAGCCCTTTACTATAGCTCTGCACTGTGGATAAGGACAAGTAGCTACTTGGTAAAAACGTTTTTTGGACACAAGATCTATGTAACCCAGGCTAGCCTTGAGCTTCGAATCTTCCTGCCTCAGTCTCATGAGTGCATGAGTCACAGTTACATGCCACCATGCCAACCATAAATTCAGATTAAATAACATTTACAATACAGCTTTTCGGGCTGGAGAGATGTCTCAGGTGTTAAAGGCTAGGCTCACAACAATACAGCTCTTCAGTTGCACTTGTATGTGGCAGGTGGCTGTGATGCTGGACACCACAAGAGGCAATCTACAGACTACTTAACCACACCTCTATTCAATGCCAAACTTTTGGCTCCCCAAAAAAGTAACCCTTCTGTTACTTTTCTCATCTTTTCAAAACCTTTTGAGTCTGTTTCTTCACCAACTACCGTTCCCTTTCTGCTTCACTCTGATCACACCTCCAGTCTCTAGACCATCAGCTGCTTGTCTCACCTGCTATTGCGTGGAAGCGCTTGCCGGTCACCGCAGACCTTCACCATGCCTTAGTCCAGTGGTTGTTACCTCCCCTAGCATAGCTCCTATAGCAGGAAGGGCTGAAGGATATCCTAACTGCGGGTTTCTGGCACACCTGCTCTTTAAAATGTCTGTCTCGTGGCCACTCTTGGCCCTACTCCCCACCTCTACTCACACACATATTCCTGTTCTCCCTCTCTGCTACCTTATGGCTTCAAGGAGCCTAACCCTGCGCACCAAGGCCCTGATCAAACTTTTAACAATACTTGTCTGAGTATCATCACTAACCTAACCAGCTCAAACAAAGCTACACTACCTAGAGCTTTCCTACCCTACCATAACTGACGACCCTTTCACACTCTACCCCTACATATAGTCCACCAGAAAACCTACTGATCCATCCTTTGAAAAGAAAATTACATCTAGACCTCACCTATACTGCCACCTCCACCCCACCTGAGCTACCTTATTAATCTCCACATCACTTACAGGAAAACATGAACTTTCCACAAGATTTTAAATTTTAAATGGCTTGAAATAGAGATTACAAAGATTACCTCTGTGTTTTTAGTCACTCCTGTCAAAAGTCAATACAGACTGGAAGCCACTAATTCATGACTACTCAGAGACACTTCTTCACACTGGAGCCATGCTGACCTCTATCCTTCCAGTCTTAGCATGTGCTGAGGCCAGCAAAGGAGACACTTCTGACTGCATGAAGGTCTAGTCGAGCAAAGCTTGCCAACCACATTTTCAAGTTCAAAGGAATTCTCAGTGCTTCCACCAGCAGAGTGCAACCCAAACCCTCCCCATCCACTGTGTATGCAGCTTTGTATCTGCTTCTGGTGAAATCGTCACCTCAGGCAGGAGCGCCCCCCCCCCATCTCCTGCACACTCCTTACCCATCTGCATCTGACTTTGCATGTAACCCCTGTCTGAACAACCAAGATGTGTCAAAACTCTCCTGGAAAGAACTTTGTGCACATAAGCCACACGAGCCATGCAGCAACTCTACTCATTCAAAGCAGCAAGTGATCAGAATTTGAATTTACACTTGTACTGGCTCAAATCAATGTCAGTGCCAAGAGATGCAGCCCAGCATTGCTGCTAGTAGCCATTCCTTTTTAAGGGTTAAGCCAGACCATTAAGAACTTGAGGGCAATTAGAGAGAGGTTAAGTTAAAGAGTTTATTAGCTATTAAGAGAGATAAGCAGTGTGCAGCCACAAGTCAGGGTGTAGACTTGTTGAGTGAGTCCTATTTAGCTATCCTTATAATGGTAGATAACTTTCTGAATCTTTGTAAGTTACATTTGTTTTTCAAAGTATGTAATTTACAAAGTAGCAAGATTAAAAACTAAAGTTTATTTAAGTGAAAATATATACAAGCTGGTTTACTTATCTATAAGCTCCTTCTATAGTGGGCTGGGGAAATGGCTCAGTAAGAGTGCTTGCTATGCAGCCATGAGGACCTCAGTTTGGACCCCCAGAAAACACATAAAAGTAAGGAATGGCCACGCATGCTACAACCTCAACTCTGTGGAGGGTGGAGAAGGGAGGATTGATGGGACTTGGGGGACAGCAGCAGAGCTTCAGCAGGGTTCAGCAAGAGATGGGTCTCAAAGGACTACGGCAGACAGTAACAGAGGATGGCAGATGTTCTCTTCCAGCTGTGCACATGCACACACATGTGATCAATTGCATGCACATACACAGAAAACAATTTTCCTTTGTGAATAAAATTTTAAGGTGGTTTTAAGTGATGTGCTGTTTAAATAGGTATGAGCTCAGAGGGGAGTGCTAACACATCTAAACTCAAGGCCAAAACATTCTGGCCTGAAATAAACATAGTTTGAGGATTTTTAACATTCTTGAGGCGTTATCTACGTAGGCAATTCTGATTTTTTTCCATTGTGTTGATGTTTCTTGATTCATACAAGATGTAAACTAGATCCCAGGACAAGGGACTTCTCTTCCCACATTCCCTTAACTTTTCTGTGTTTCTATCATGTCCTATCATGCAAGGTCTGAAGAATCCCACCACACATTGTCAACCTGGGCAGGCAAAGGCAAACGGGGAGCAGGCCAGCAGGTGGCGCTGCCTCGGCAGGCAGGTGGTCAAGAACTGCTTTCTTACCTGCGCCTGTCTCTGCATTTCACCCTTAAGATCATCAAAATATGTGCTTTCTCCTTCTCCTCCATCGTACTCTGCGTCAAATAGCTCCTTCAACTTTCTCTTCTTATTCAGATGTTTGGTCTTGGCACTTTCCTCTTCAGTTGGGTCAGTTTCTTCCTTAATGTCTTCTTCTGTATCTTCAATCTTAAATTTCCAGAATAAAAAAATATTAAGAAGCAGATTTTCACAGTGTTTGAGTGTAAAAATTCTTTGTTACAATTATCATGAACAGACAGACTTTGGTACTACACCACTTCTTCATCTGTCTGAGTGTGGCAAGATGCACGAAGCAAGTGTCTCCTAGCTAGATGCTCCAAGACACTGTTCAAAGTACTGTCAGGAAGACTAAGGAATCTTTTTTTATGGTGTTTTTAAATTTCATCATTGAATGTTGGCAAAAGAAAGACAAATAAAAAGCATGAACTTGACAAATGACTACAGGAGGAAGGGAGGGAGGGTAGGTAACATCCATAAGCTGTACAAATGAACCGTTTGTTCATCTGCTGCCACTCTTAAGGAAGCTATCTGTCCAGGGACGTCAAGAGCTCCATTTCCCAAAGCAGATGTCTCAGGATCAAGCTGGCAGAGCAACATCAAAGCCATACCTGAGTATCCGGGTCCGGTTTTCCCTTGTGCACATCCCCTGTTTCAAGGTCTTCAAAGTCACCATAGAGCTCCTCTGAAAAAGAGCATTTACATGTCTGATCTATGACACTAGCACTGCCCAGCCTGGCTGACCCTGTGCTCTGCATTCATCTCTGTTGTTTCCATCACTATACATGCCAAGAGTCCTAAACTTACATAGCTTTAAAAAAAAAAAAAAAAAAAAAAAAAGCATTTCACTATTTGCTTAGGAAAAGTAAATGAACCCAAGACTTGAAACCTCACTATCTTTCACATCTAAATAATGGACACTGTATAAACGACACAAAGCAGCCTTAAAGGTCAAGTCCAAAACAACATTTCAAAGGATAAGTGAAAAGCCACAGCCTGACAACAGCCCACATAAAGTGTCAACACAACACATTGTGTACTGTGCCTTGGGGAAAGCTAAGACTATATAAGTATAGAACCTGGAACAAAATTAGGGCTCAAAACAATGCTGAGCTCATAGGAAGAGTTCATTAATTCATCTACTTGTTCATTGTTAGAGCTCTGGGTTCAGTTACAGGCGGTCCTCTTTAAAATAGACAAGAATGGCTTTGGGATGGCAACACTTACTATAATTAAGATATATTCATATAACAAACAGGAAGCTCTTATTTATAATAAAAACTATAAAATTAAGTATATAACTAGAACTGTTGGAAATTTACACACTAAAAAATAAATAAATAAAATATAACAGAGCTAGTGACACAGCTCAGTAAGTAGAGGGGCCTGCTGCCAAGCCTGAGGACCTGAGGTCAATTTCCAGGACCCACCAACTCCTGCAGGCTGTCTTCTGTCCTCCACACACATGCTAGCCATGCAGGAGCTTTATTTATGTTACGAGGGGGATAACAAGGGACATCATCGGACACTGCTTTCATAACAGCATTCTGTAACACCAGGTCCAGAGCATCTGACATACTCTACTGGCCTGCAGCGGAACCCAGCACACACATGGTACACATATATACATGCAGGCAAAGTATGTATACAAGGAAAACTAAAAATACATTTACAAAAATTGTTAAATAAAACCTAAACCCCAACCCAAAGCTTATACATAATACTCAATGCTGAATGAAAGCAATAAAGTCGATGCTAAGTCCCCCTGCTTATGAGCACACACACAAAATAACCTTCAGAAAAAAAAAAAAAAAAAAAAACTTGGTAATTGTGAACTACAAAAGGTGATCCAAGAGTTATCAGAAAGTCGTGTGTTGTGTGTGTGTGTGTGTGTGTGTGTGTGTGTGTGTGTGTGTGTGTGTGTGTGTGTGTGTGCGCATTCGTGCATTATACCAGGAATGAACTCAAGGCCCCTGTATATGTTAGATGAGTACTCTATTGCTGAGATGCATTCCTTCTACATAACAGTGCTCTGTAACACAGACAAAATACAAAATTGCTTAAGAGGTATCGTATCCAGCTAATAAAAACAAAATCTTTGAAGCAAATTAACGCTATATTTAAAAATATGATTACAGGTATCCTGACTAATTTTGTAAACTTGACACAAGCTTAGAGTCATTTTGGAAAAGGGAAGGAACCTCAATTGAGAAACTGTCCCACTAGATTGGCCTGTGGGCGAGCACATGA
Source organism: Cricetulus griseus (assembly GCF_003668045.3). NCBI lineage: Eukaryota > Metazoa > Chordata > Mammalia > Rodentia > Cricetidae > Cricetulus > Cricetulus griseus. The sequence continues at coordinate 26,497,591 of NC_048601.1, read as the reverse complement.
AGCATTTTCCTGATTGATAATTGTTGTGGGACTTATCAGCTCACTGTGGCAGTAGCACCTGTAGGCAAGTGGTCCTGGATGCTATAATAAAGAAGGCTGAGCAAGCTAGTAAGCAGCACTCCTCCATGGCCTCTGCATTTCCTGTCTCCAGGTCCCTGACTTGAGTTCCTGCCCTGACTTCCCTGGATGATGGACTACAAGCTGTAAGCTAAAATGAACCCTTTCCTCCCTAAGCTGCTTTTTGGTCATGGTGTTTCATCCCAGCAGGGGAACCCTAAGACAACAAAACTTCATACACACAGTTTTAAATGAGTAGGAGGAAAGACCTCAAAATGTTACAGGTCTTCTATGTGTAGTAGAATTTTAGTATTATATGTACTTTCTAAAATTTCCTGCTATTGATATGTATCTTTTATTTTAAATCTTCCATGACTATTACTTTTACACATGTTGAAGACAGCCCCCACCCCCACACATACAATATCTATTTACAACAAAACCTATAGGTTTCTCACTTTCCTTTAAAGTCCCTATATAGCAAATAGGTCAGCCAAGGACAGAAAACAGGATATTATCTGTCAATTCCCCCCAGCATTCACAACTGACCAATCTTCAACCTGACTGTAAGACAGTAAAGAAAATATGAAGGGTATGAGAATGTCTGTTAGTAAAGTGCTTGTACTTGCAAGCTCAAAGACCTAAGTTTTCTCCCTAGAATTCAGGTAAACAAGAGCTAAGTGGGTTACAATCCCGATTAGGGAGGTGGATCCCTGGGTCTTGCTGGGCAACCAGCCTACCATACTCAGTGAGATCAGGGAAATAAGAGATCAGGCCAAAAATTTTAAAAAATGGATAGGCAGTGTCTAAGGAAGGAATATCACTTGAGAAATGATACCTAGGCTGTCTGTCCCTTGCTTCCAGAGGCATGTGCGCACTCAAACACACAAAGAAAATATGTAGTCCTTACTTACCATCTTCTGCTAAGACCTTGGCTGCATCTTTATCATCTTCCCACTTCCCCGTCACAAAGCAATCTCTGATACTGTTCATAACCTTACACAGAAAATCCAACACTTAGTTTATTTACACAAAACAACTATTTCTGAGAAATGTTTGCAGACAACAATTTGCTTCTAAATATTTCTCAGAACACTTCAAACTGTCTCTGTAATCCTAGCATGCAACTATCATCCTAGTGCTAGGTTTGTTGAGGCAGGAAAATATTGAAGTTCAGTCTGGACCACACAGTGAGCTCTTGGCAACCTCAGAATACATAAGAGACTGTAACAAACATTTAGTAAGAAAGTAAACACACACCTCTGTGGATACATTCATTCCACCTAAGTGTGTGAGATAATTCCTACAGAATTGCAGAAAAATATCTGCAAATCATGTATAGAACAGACATGTACCCAGACTTTATAAACTGATAAGGGACATGTTCTCAGAAAATATAAACAACTCTTATAACTAAATGTCCACATTTTTAAAATAGGAGAACAGTATGAGCAGGTATATAGACAAATAGATAGCAAGTACCTGAAACGATGCTTGACAACATTAGCTATCTGAGAAATACAAATCAACATCACAATATAACATATTTCACACCTTCTAGTATAGATAAAATGAAAAAAGATACACAAAAATAACTCTTGAAGATGTAAATAAACTAGAACCCACAAATACTGCTGGTGGGAGTGAAAAATTGCACAGAGAAAAAAATACAAGTCACATATACAGGAAAATCCTTCAGAGTTAATACCTGATTTCCCAGGAATGATTTCTCAGAAATGACTTCTCATTTCTTGGGTAAAAACACTCTAAATCCTAAAGCCACACTACCAACCTAGCCTACCATACTCAAGCAAACTATCTGCTACAGTAAAGAAAGAAAAAGATTTTCCATGATCCAAACAACCTAAAATATTTCACTTCCAACAACAACAAAATGCTCAACAGAATAATGGATGCAATCCTCCAAACTGAAGGAACAAACACAGCCAAGAGACTTAGGAAGAAAACAAAGCTAAAATTTAATGAAATGCAAAGCACAACAAAGAACACAAATTAGCAGGAAAAATAAAGCAATAAATTGACTGCAAGTTATACACACCTTTTTTAAAAAAAGATTTTTACTTATTTATTATGTATACAGTCTTGTGCCTGCAATGCCAGCAGAGGGCACCAGATCTCATTCAAGGTGGTTGTGAGCCACCATGTGGTTGCTGGGAATTGAACTCAGGGCCTCTGGAACAATAGTCAGTGCTCTTAACCGCTGAGCCAGCCATCTCTCCAGCCCCTATATACACACCTTTTTTTTATAATAACTCTATTCAATTTCTTGAACTCTCCAACCAAGACATATGTTAGCTGAAAGCATTAAGAAACAAAACCTGCCAGGCAGTGGTAGCGCACTCCTTTAATCCTAGCACTTTGGAGGCAGAGGCAGGCGGATCTCAGTGAGTTCAAGGCCAGCCTGGTCTTCAAAGAGAGTTAAGTTCTAGGACAGCCAGGACTGTTACACAGTAAAACCATGTCTTGAAAAACAAAACAAAACAAAATAAAACAAAACCCAGGGGGCTGGAGAGATGCTTCATTGGTTAAGAGCACTGGCTACTCCTCTAGAGGACCTGGATTCAATTTTCAGCATCCATATGGCAGCTCACAGCTGTCTCTGTCTCTAGTTCCAGGGCATCTGACACCCTCACCCAGACATACATGCAGGCAAAACATTAATGCACATAAAATAACGTTAAAAAAAAAAAGAAAACAAAATCCATTATCTATCATCTACAAGAAACTCATCTTAGCTTTAAAGACAACCACCTTGAAGTGAAAGAATGGAAAGAAATATTCCAAGAAAATGGGATCAAAAAGCAAATAGGCACGGCCATCCTAATATCTGACAAAATAGAAGTCAAACTAGTCAGAATAGACAAAGAACAGTACTTCATTCTCATCAAGGGATCAGTTAATCAGGAAAGTATCACATGCACCAAACTCTGCTGCGCCCAATTTGGCTCAGCAGCCGAAGTGACAAGCATTGACTGGTCTTCTAGAGGACCTGGGTTCGATTCCTAACACCCACATTGTGCCTCACAACTGTCTGTAACTCCAGTCTCATGGGATCTGATGTCTGCTCCACGGGCAACACACACACACACACACACACACACACACACACACACACACACACACACACACGGACAAAACATCCACACATACAATTTTTTTAAGTCTTAAAGGAAAAAAAACACACTAATGGACACAGATTAACACAAATCCAATTATTGTAGGTGATTTCAACACCCCACTTTCTCTCATAGACCAAAAAAAAAGAGAGAGAGAGAGAAACCTCAGAATTAAATGACATCAAACACATCTAACAGATATACAGAATGTTCCACCCAAATACCAAACACACACTCTACCCAGCAGCACACAGAAGCATTTCTACAAGAGACCACATACTTGTCACAAAACAGACCTTAACAAAAATACATAAAAACTGAAGTAACTCTATGTATCCTATCCAATATTATACGATAAAAGTTGATAGCAAAGAAAACTCCAGTAAATGTATAAATTCTAAAGTCATGGAGATTAAACAACCCACCACTGAATGATGGATATGTCAAAGAAGAAACCAAGAAAGAAACAAAAACATTTATGGAACAGAATGAAAATGAAAAAACAACACAACAAAACCTCTGGGACACATTAAAAGCAGCTCTAAGAGCAAAGTTTAGAGCCCTGAGAACCCATTATGTCAGAAAGAGCACAAATAAATGACTTAATGATGTAACTCAAGAAAAACAAACCAAACCCAAACCCAGCAGATGGCAGGCAAGAAATAATAAAAATCAAAGTAGCAATTAGTGAAATGGAAACAAAGAAAACAACACAAAGGATCAATGGCCCTAAGTCTGGTTCTCTGAGAAAAGCAAGGACAACATATTCTTGGCCCAACTAACCAAAGGAAAGAAAAATGAGACCCAAACTAACAAAATTAGAGATAAACAGCGAAACACTACAACAGACAACAAACAAATTTAGAATATTCTAAGGGAGTACTTTAAAAATCTGTGCTGTTAAGATGGAAAACTTGAAAGAAATGGATGACATTCTTGATCCATCCAAAGGATCAAAGTTAAATCAAAAGGAGGGAAACAAAGAAAAAGTATAATCAGTCCTTACTTAGCAATCTTAAATTCTTAAAAAATGAAAACAGAATGATCACTCCCAAACTCATTCTAAGATGCCAACAGTATCACTCTAGTATCAAAACAAGGCAAATGCCAGATGGTAGTGGTGCACGCCTTTAATCCTAGCACTGAGAGGCCAGCCTTGTCTACAAAGCCAGTTCCAGGATAGATAGCCAGCAATGTTACACAGAGAAACACTGTCTCAAAAAATCAAAAACAACAACAACAACAAAACCAAACAGGCAAAGACAACAAAACTACAGACCAATATCCCCGATATACATAGATGTAAACATCCTCAATAAAATACTATCAAAACTAAATCTAAGGTGAAAAACAGTGAGATCTAATCAGGTTTAAGAAAATTTCATCGATCATAAATTAATCGTATAAAATACTCTTTTCTTCTTAGAAGTGATGTGTTTTATGATATCTGTGCAAAGCCACTTTACATCCTCTCAATGATTCCTTAAGATGCAGTCTGGGTATTGCAACTCAACAGTGACCCAGTCCAGCTGGTGAAGACTCAGTTAAGGGACTACAATGCTTATCCAATGTTCAACACAGCTCTCATAAGGAGTAATACTACTTTATGTTCAAAAGGCTCACATTATGGAGAGTTTTAAAAAAGAATAGCCTATAAATTATGACTGTACTGATTTGAGATCAAGCCAGTAGAGGCTAGATTTTAAAATGTACTGTATTCTATAACTCATTCCCTGTTAATTTGTGTACCACAAAATTATAAGTCAGGCAGCCAAAATGCCAGTGTGAATGATGGAGAGGCCAAAATACAGCATCCTTTGCTGAGTCACTATTTGCAGTTTGTGGCTGCTATGAGAGGAAGGGTCCATTTTCTTCAGGAGTGGAGCCCCTCTGCATAGACAGTGGCCTATCCATGGGTGTATAATAGTATTAATTGGACTTAGTTATTAAAATAAAGGAAACATGAATTTTGAATGGGGACATTGTTGAGGGAGAATCTTAGTGCTTGAAGAAGTTGGGGACTTAAGTTGGTTATAATTAAGATACATTGTATACATGTATATAATTTTCAAAGAATAAATAAAAATATATTTGAAAATTAAAAAAATACTAGCAAAACAAATAAAAGCACATAAGAAGATCATCTACCATGATCAACTAAGTTAGCTTTACCCCAGAAATGCAGGTAAGTCAGTAAATAAAATCATATAAATGGACTTAAAGACAAAAATCACATGATCATCAATAGATGCAGAAAAGGAGGCCTCTGGCAAAATCCAGCATGCTTTCATGATAAAAGTCCTAGAGAGGAGGACTGGAGGGACACATCTCAACATAATAAAGGTCAAAAACAAACCCACAGCCAACACTATCCTAAGGGGAGAAAAACTTGAAGCAATTCTATTAAAATCAGGAATGAGACAGAGCTGCCTGTTCAGTTGAAACCCCTGTTGGCCCCTGCACAAGCTGGGAAACCCCGTCTGCCCTACTTCCCCCAACCTCCCTGTACTGAAAAAAACTCTGAACAAAGTAGTCAATCACCAAAAGCCCAAATGCAACCCGCCTTTCTGACATGGCCAGCCCAGCCAAGTGCAGCCCAGGGGCTTAGCTTTTGACCATACTTGGTCATAGTCCCAGCACGTCATCACCCCTCACCTAAGGTCTATAAAACCTCACTGATCTAGGCTGGGTGCCACTTGTCTGGCCCCATTCTTTCGGACCATCCAACAAATTCAATTTGTTGTATTTATCTGTTTTCAATCTAGCCTGCTCTGGCCTTTTGCCTTGGCAGAAACCTATCACTGCCCACCAGCCCCACTCCTCTTCAATATGGTACCTAAAGCACTAGCCGGAGCTGTAAAACAGGAGGAGGAAATTAAAGGGTACAAATAGGAAAAAAAAGCCAAAAGATGCTTATTTGCAAATGACATGAGATCCCAAAAATTCCACCAGAAAACTTCTAGAAACAACAATTTCAGCAAAGTGGAAGAGCAGAAAAAAAAAAAAAAAAAAAAAAAAAAAAGAATCAGAAGTCTGTCTATACACCACCAACAAACACACTGACAAAGACATGGTCACACTCCCATTAACCATAGCATCAGAGATAATAAAATATCTTGGAATAAATAAACCTAACCAAGGAGACAAAAGACCTCTACAATGAAAACTTCAAATCTCTGAAGAAAGAGACTAGAAAGTGAAAAGACACCACATGTTATGAATTCAATGAATTAATACTGTGAAAATGGCCATCCTACCAAAGGCTATTCACAGATTCAATGAAAGAAATTCCAATGAAAATAAATACAACATTCTTCACAGAAATAGAACTAAAATGTTAAAATTCATATGGAACCAAAGAGGATCCCAGGGAGTCAAAGCAATCCTGAGCTTAAAAAAAAAGGGCAGTGATGCTTTCACACCAGTTGCTGAGAACTGAGTATTTGCTTTCCACCACAACACACCTACGGAGTCCAGTTAAATTCGGCACTTGTTACTGCTTATGTGCCAGAAACACTGATAGGGGAAAATGATCCGTTACAGAAATAAGAAGCCAGTGACGAATAGGCAACACTGAATCACAACATGTTCTTTAATTACTTGACGGCACTGAATGTGTGTGTGAGGGACGTGAGGTGTGGTAGGGACTGGATGTCTACAGGCTAGGTGAGCACTCTGCCACTTGTATACTTCCAGCCCCAATTCTTCCCAAAGCAAACACTCAGCATTACCTCCTCTAAATCCCAATCGTGAGGAGCCTCCACAAGAAACCTAGAACAGTCCAGAGAGTCAGCCTTGTGCTTACACTCTCTATCCGGCTGGCTGACACGGAACAGTCCTCCAAGCTCTTCTCCGGTGTCTCCATCTTCATCTTCATTATCCTCTGTCACTAAAGAGACCACCATAAAAGAAAGGTGAAAATAAAACTTCAATCCTAGAAAACCCCTTGCCCTGAACTAGTTAAACCACACATCTTAGAACTGAAGAACTGTGGGGTTCCTGCTCATTATAGACCACAAAGAGCCAAAAGGCCAAAAAGCTACCACTTAATGTGTCTGAAGATGTATCCTCTTGCAAAGCAGCAGCAAGAGAACTGGGGAGTGAAATACTGGAGGTTGGGGAAGGGAAGGCATTTAAAGGAAAAGATCTTAAAGAACTATGCAAAGTTCCCTTAGAACTTCCTGTCACTAAAAATCTGGAGGCAAAATCTAAATGAAAATCAATTTTCTTATCACAAGCAACTTATTTCTGCATTCTCCCAAAAAGAACTGATAAACAAGTTTAATAAACTATAAAAATTAATGAACCTGGGCAAAGAGAACACAGGGCTCTCATTCTCACAAGGGGGGAGGCAACTTTCATAGGCAGAAATATACTCCTAACATTAAATTTAACAAAACAAATCTCATGAAGAACTTTGTAAAATGATATAATGGACAATATTCTCATTAAAACTTTCATGACAACTGAGCAATATAAGACCAATTTATGGCTGGGTGGTGGTGGTGCATGCCTTTAATCCCAGCACTCGGGAGGCAGGGGTAGGAGGATCTCCATGAGTTCAAAAGCCAGCCTGGTCTACAGAGCAAGTTCCAGGACAGTCAGGGCTACACAGAGAAGCCCTAGCTTGAAAAACAACAACAACAAAAGGACAATTTATGGTCCTTATGACATGATTATAAACTTCTGCCAAGGCCAGCAAAAGCTTGGCGGGTGAAGATGCTTGACATGCAAGTCTGGTGACCTGAGGAAACCCATAAAAGGGTGGAAAGAGAAAACCAACTCCACCCATTTGTCCTCTAACCTCCATACATATCCTTGGCATCAGTACTCCCCCATACCATAAATGTACACACACACAGAGTAAGTACATTTAAAATCTGTTTTCAAAATGTCTGATAAATACAAAAAAGCTGATAGCCAGAAATGATGGGTGTCAAAAGTATAGCCCCAATCTTTTTGTCAATCTCATTTCTTTTTCAGGAAACAATCTAAGAACCAAAAACATGTTGAGTTCTTTACCTGTTCCATAAATCAGCTTTCGAAGATTTGGAGCTGCTTGCTGCTGCCTCAGAAACGCCTCTGCTGCCTTCCGGGAAAGGTCTTCCTTCCACTTGAGGGCACCTAAAAGACCAACACCCAGTAACACCTGCTCACTGGCTTCTGCCTCAAACTCCAAAGTTCACGCATCCGAAAACATACTCATGACATACAAATCCAGAGAGCAAACTCAAAAATGTAAACATCCTATTGATAATAGTTTGAGGATGCCTGGCATTTCTGTGACATATTTACCTGACGTTTCCATGGAGCTGCTATTCTCTTCCTTGTGATCTTCATCCTCTTTGAGTAAGTTTTCAATGTCACTGGTCTCATCAACCTCATTCTCTGACTCAAGTTTCTGCCCACTGCCCCCCTGAGGACTTGTGAGCTTTCCCCTGCCAGCCCCTCTGTGTTCTGAGTCTCCCTCCTCTGAACTGAGCTCGCAGTCTTCAGACTCATCTTCAGATGGAAACGCCTCTTCGGCGGTACAGTGACCAGAATCAGAAGTGGTGAGGGCTGCTTTCCTCACTGGGGAAGGCTTCTCTACATCCAGACGGTCCTTCCACTGATGAGCTGCTGACAGTCTTGGCCCACTGTCTCTCTCTCCTGCAGTACACTCGCCATCTTCACTGCTTTCCTCTGCTTCCTCTGCCTCCTCCTCTTCACCAGAGCTCCTCTCAAGATCGTCATCGCTATCAGCAAACGCTGGCAAGTCCGCCTCACTGTCTTCTTCCTGCTCCTCGAGTTTTGGTCGTTTGCTTCCCCTCACAGTCATGTATTTACAGCTGGTGGTTTTAGCGCCTTCCTCTTCCTCTTCGGCCTCCTCATCACTAGAGTCATTTTCCATTCCGTCACCTTCAGACATTTCTTCATCATCTTCAGAGTCTTCATCTCCAGACTCATCCTCTGTGTCTTCAAAGACAGCTTTCCGACGTACTCGACCAGTGTTCACGTCCACTTGCTTCTCCTCTTTCGGCATCCACAGCCTGTATTTCAAATAAATAAAAACGAATTCAAACTGTACAGGACTTAGCTCTTCTAGAAATGTCAACCCACTATGCAAAGAAATGGGAGGCTGAGTAAGGAGCTCTCAGTAAGGTAAGATTACATGGGCAGCATCCTGCGCCCAAATAGAAATTTAAAGAAAAATGGATTGGGGTAGAGTTTGTTAGTAGAACTCTGGCCCAACCTGGGCAGAGTCTTGTGTTCACTCCTTAGCATTACTAAAGAAACAGCACCATTACAAAATGACAGCACAAAAGAATGATGACAAACAAATAATTAATAAGCAAACTCATACAGCTACCTAATGACACGCTTGCAAAGCACTAACAGAACAAACAAAACAATTTATATTTTAGGAAAACTATTCAAAGGGTGAGTTAGTATTTAGTACATCTTCAAAACCTGACTTCAGGTCCAAAGGACAACGTCAACCTGGGACACCCTATTGTGTCAGAAAACACCAGGCCTATGCTCACAGATGAATGGGGGTGTGCCTTGAAAACACGACACTCAACACTGAGGGTCTCACCTGGGACTATGCAGGCATCAGAGTAAAACGACAGTAATGGGATGGCAACACACAAAATAAAACCAAAGTCCAGACTAAGCAGTGACACAGAAAGCAAATCGGGAGGGGGAAGCTCATGGTGACAGAACACCAGCTGGTCAGAGTCCTTTCTCAACAGCGCTCTATGAGTGGGCTGACTCATTTTTTGGGTGTTGCTGAGTTTGTAGAGTAGAATGACATGGGCTGAGGAGATGCCTCAGCAATTCAGAGCACTCACTGATCTTAGAGAAGACCTGGGTTCCATTAATTGGCACAGAATTATTGAGATGGTAAAGCTAAAATTAAAACTAAATAAAGCTACTCAATGTAGTACTACATATGAAACTGTGAAACCATGAATTACAAAAAACTATAGTATACCGTAAAACAGTTCCTAAGTCAGAAACACAAACTAAAAAAAAAAAAAATGGCTATATAAAGAAAATGCTCGGGATATTTAAATTATAAAGTTATTAATTATGTGTATGTATGTGTGTGCCTATAGAGTTTATGTGTACAATGAGCAAGTAGGTACCAAGGCAGTCAGAGTCCCTGGAACTGGAGTCACAGGCATTTGTGAAGCAATAGATGTAGGTGCTAGGCACTGACCCAGAGTCCTCTACGGAAGTAGGATATGCTCTTAACCACTGAGCAATCTCTCAAGCCCCAGGAATAATGACTCTTAAATAAACCCTTTAATTTGTCAAGTCACCATGCTAAGCAGTAATGTACTACCTAATAAATAATACTGTACATAATCTATCATTTTTGGAATGATGATGAGTAAAACAAAAACCAATGTTTAGCAAGCACCCACTAAGTACAATGGCACCTAAGTAGACAAGTTCCAATCCAGCTGAAACATGAGCCACGTTACTGGAATCTACCATGGTAAGAAATCACACAGGGCAGACTTTCAGAGACAAGGTGTGTGCCTTGGGACAGGACCTCAATAAGCAGCTACACACTATTCCAGAATTTTGGTCACTAGAAAACATCCAAATGGCCTCCTAAATAACTGAAAGCAGTACACAGAAAAGTTTATGTAGTATTTGGGCAATATTCTGAATACTTCTGTTGAAAGCAAGACTTGTATTTACTGTGAGAAAATTCCATGCTATGTACTGTGACATAAGTGAAAAACCGTCAAGAACCACATAGACACAATAAACCAAAAAACCTGGAGTCAATTTCTTATCAAAATAAAAACTGTGATGGTAGAATGGTAGGTAATATAATTTTTACTTTAACTTTTTAAAATTAAAAATTAGGAAAGAGCCAGTAACATGGGTCACTGGATAAAGGCGTTCACCGCCAAGCCTGACTTTCTGAGTTCAATTCCTAGAACTGACACAGTGACCAAAGAGCCAATTCTAACAATCTATATGCACACACGCATACACAAGAACACACAAAATAAATGTAAAAAAAAAAAATTAAAAAAATTAAATAAGAAACTTAGAAAATGGTAGACTTACCCTTGATTATCTATATCTTCTGACCCCAGAGGTTTGGAATCAGAAAAAAGTGTCACTCTGCTTGAAGCCATCTTGGCATCGATACTGGCATGGGTGGAGATGAGGCTCTGGACCAGTTCGTGTGTGGGGCCTGTTTCCTCCTGTCAAGGCCAGGAAAAGATGTGCAAGTGAGGAAAGCACGATGATTCTGGAGACATGCTGGTTTCATCATTTCTCAAAGCACCCTAAACACAGATGGGCTAGAGACAGCTCAGCAGTTCTGACTGCTCTGCTCTCGCAGAAGACCCATGAAGTCAGTTTCCAGCACAGCGCCCACACCAGGAGGCTCACAGCTGCCTCTAACCCCAACACCATAAAGATCTGACATCTCTGCTTCTGTGCCCACCTGGACACACACACGCATGCATGTATTCAGACGGACAGACAGACACACACAAGTAATAAAAACTTTTAAAAATTACCTTATAATTCTAAAAACCTTTCTCAATGTCGCAAGAAAGAGAGAAGAAACTTCTTGCAACATAGCTTAGACCTGACTCCCAACCCTGTAAACACCTCTCAATTCACACAGTCCATCAGTCTGTTAGCCCAAGCCCTTAGCTAGGAAAACGCCAGGTCTCAGCACTACAGTCAAGAATGATTTTAACCTAGTAAGATTACATTTCAAAAAACGAACAAAAATCTAAGTCCCAACACTGCCAAGGCTCAGGGAACACCCTGGAATATCAGGGAAAGAACATAAGCAAGAGAACAGGAATAATGCTCTGTAACTCTGTCCTCTGCGTGCGGCATGGCCACTGTACTCATGAACTGACAGCAGGTGTGCTGAGATCACAGGGGAGTATGTCAACATTCGCACCTCGGTCGGGGAGGGGTTCATGAGGCTCCATCCCTCCCTGAGGAGCAACTGATAGTTAATGGCTGCTGAGGGGGATTTGTTGTTGCCGTGTTTTAACGTGTAGCATGTAAGGGTGTTTTGCCTGCATACCCTCATCTGTGCACCACTTGCATACCTTTATGCCTGCAGAGGCCACAAGAGGGTGTCAGTTTCCCTGGAAGTAGAGGAAAAGTCAGTTGTGAGCCACCATGTAGGTGCTGGAAAGGTCCCAGGTCCTCAGGAAGAGCAGGTAATGCTCTTAACCTCTGTAATACGCATCCAGTAAATAACTCCAAACCTACTGTCATGTAAAGACCCTAATTAAACTCAGTGGGTCATTATAAAAATGACATACATGCTGAGAAGAGCTTCAGCAGGAAGGGAGGAGAGGGGAAACAAGAGGGGGAAGCAAGTGTGAAAACTGCTAAATGTTGGAACTAGTTTGAAGGGAAGACTTCCTGAGGTGTCCAGTAGGAGCATGAAGGAATGAGAGGGTAACCAGGGTTGACAATGACCAAAACATAATATACACATATATAAAACTGCCAAAGACAGTTTTCAAAATAATAAAAGTACCTTAAATTTCTTACACTTGAACACACACCTGGCTCTAGCCGAGGTAAGAGAAAGTTCAACAGGAAAAGGAGGGAAGACAAATAACACAGAATTTTTAATAAAACCTCAAGAAATCATTTTTTTATATTTACATAAAATTATATAATACATACAAGTACATGTGTACATACCTTATACACACACACACACACACACGCACGCACGCACGCACGCGCGCGCACACGCGCGCGCGCGGTGAAAGATCTTAAATGAAGTTTGCCACTTAGACCGACAATGTTCTTCACAAGAGCCACAGAGTAACAAAAACCCCAGCACCCAGTATGAAAAACTTCCCTGTGAGTGTGGTTCGTCAGGGGAGTCCAGGTGACTCCCAAACAATCCAAGCTATTGCTGTTGTCCTTGGTTGCCTCTCAGAGGTTGAAGTGTTTTGTTTTGTTTTTTAACATTTTTAGGTTTATTTGTTTATTATGTATACAGCATCTGTTTGTATGCCTGCAGGCCAGAAGAGGGCACCAGATCTCATTACAGATGGTTGTGAGCCACCATGTGGTTGCTGGGAATTGAACTCAGGTCCTCCTGGAAGAACAGCCAATGCTCATAACCTTTAGCCATCTCTCCAGCCCATGAAGGAACGTTCTTATGGCTGAAGACACCACTACTTAGGACACAGAACCTAGAGGATTCAAATTAGATCCCACCTGGAAGCTCCTTCCTGAGGTCTAGCCATCACAGTATTAGAAAACACTAAGCAAGCCACTGAGGGAAAGAAACAATGAATAGTCCGACCCAGCTGTGATGCCTATGAACCACACTGACTGTGGATGACTATGAACAAAGACTGCCATGGCAAGATGTTCCTAAAGGTATAATACTGGCACTCATATCTGGGTGATAACCAACAGCTGTCTAATTTTACTTAAGGCCTGATCAGCAGGAAGGTAACCATCCTTAGTATTGGAAAGCCAACCAACTAGGGGCTAGTGAAGTCATGGATCTTAGGGGACTTACTACCCCCACTTTACTAGACCAGCATAATTCCCAACTGCACTCCAAACATATCCATATAGCCACAGATAAGTGTAGCTGTCACCCCTCATTGAAGGAGCTTCTCTTTCTAGCAAACAGAGACCATTACAGGAAACCACACCTGGTCACAATGCAGAGATCAACAGATGGTGGGGAGCCCAGTCTCGATGGAGAAAGACAGCCACAACTCCTGACGTAAGGTTCAGAAAACATCAAAGAGGGGGCAGAAAGACTGTGAGAGCCAGAGGAGCAGGAGTTCTGTGGTTAAGATTATGTTTACTAGAAATGACAGGGAAACTACACTCCTGATACCTCAACAGTATGGCTACCTAAACAAGACTTAAACAATGACATCACGGATAGTCATGCCAATTGGATAGGGGAAACTTCACAAGATCCCAAAGGAACTGCAGACAAATAATGACTGCTGAGGGAAAGAGAATTAGACTTCCCCAGGGATGAGTCCCCTGATGAATTATCCAATACAGTGGTCAGCCCTGAAATTAAATATATACAAATACCATCAAATAGACTCACAGTTATATATTTATATTTACACACATGAATATACTTATAAATAACAATAATAAAGAAAAAGAGGCCATCAACTTGAGGGGGAGTCATAGAAGGGGTTGAAGGAAAGGGGAAATGTGATTTAATTAATTTTGATTTTAGATGTTGTAAATTAGAATAAAAATAACACCAATTACACACACACACACACCAGCCAGGGCTATGTAGACAGATTGTCTCAAAAAAAGAAAGAAAGAAAGAAAGAAAGGAAGGAAGGAAGGAAGGAAGGAAGGAAGGAAGGAAGGAAGGGAAGGAAGGAAGACATTCTAGACCTAGAAAACATTAGTTTTCTAGAAAATGAGCAGGCAGTGGTGCTAACAACTGGGAACTTCATATCTGAAGAGTATGAAAGATAGTATTTTGATTTTCAGCTTGATACAATGAAAAGCATCCTTTATGATCAATTCTTTTTATCACAACTTGGATTAAAGGGAAAAAGCTTTAATAACTGGAAGATGAGCATGATACCTGACAAAGATTTGCAAAGAGTAATTCAGAAGAGACCCCTTCTTACCATTGCCTGAAAGCCATGGCTACCACCGAGGTCGACATAGACAGCATCTTTGTCATACAGCACACCCCCAACTCCAGAGAGAGGTGCATAGACCAGCTTCTCCTTCTCATTCAAACAGCGCTTCTTTTGCTGTTCCGGAAGAGCACAGGGGTCGGGGAGAAAACTGACATCGCTGACAACAAAATCTCCTACGCCTAGAACACAGAACACAGGAAGTCAAGCATTCACAAAACAAGTGTCAACTGTTGGAAAAAACATTCCTGCATCTGAAGGCTTAGGGCATGACGCGGAAAGGCACCACAGATAGCTAGACAGTATCTGCAGCCACTCAACACTTTTGGCAGATGATACATAACTGGGTTATTTCTAAAACCTACAAAACATGGCTCTGCCTTGTTTGGTAATTTTTTAATGCCGCAGAGGAACAAAAACATCTCAAGAGGTCAATAAATACAGCTTGCTTTACAGTAAGAGAATACCTGGCATGTGAATCTGACTGTTATTTTTCAAGTAGGCTCCTCGTAAATAACCATATAGAGACACCTTTCGGTCACACTTGACATTTGTGCGGATGTCCTCGGGGTTTGTCAGATCTTCCATCCTAGAAAAATAAAATACAATCACATGGCAGGAAGGAATATAAAAAGTACTTCCACTGCTTGTCATGTGGTGACCACTCTTGTCCATGGGCTGGGAGCTCAGTCTCAGGCACCACAAGAACAAGACGTGCTCCTTAAGCACAACATTTATAAAAGTATGAAAAACAGAAATAAGGAAGCATGGTTCACCGTGTTCCAGGGGACACTGAGCAAAACCATGACTGCTTCCAACTGGCTCCATAGGAAAATACACTCCACAAGAAGGGAAATGATATCCTTTTTGGGTCAGGAAAGAGCACAAAACATGAGTTAAGATTAACCTCCTGGCTGAGCTTCTCTGGTTTAGCCTAGATTCCTCTAAGGAAGGTATTCTAGGCTGAGAAAACAAAACACAAGTAAAACAAAGGTATTGAGTGACTGGTTCTCTGGGCACAAGAACATCACCTCTGATACCTCAAAATTTTTCCATTTTTCTGTTATCCAGTTAGTTTGGTTTTGTTATTGTTTGTTATTTCTGTTTTTTGAGACAGGGTCTTTCTGTGTGTAACTCTAGTTGTCCTGAATTCACTCTGTAGACCAGGTGGCTTCGAACTCAGAACTCAAGAGATCCACCCGCCTCTGCCTTCTGAGTGCTGGGATTAAAGGTGTGTGCCACCAACACCTGGCTTTGTTTTGTTTATAAAAAAATAAGAAGTAAGGAAAGGAGGGAAGGAGGGAGGGAGGAAAAGAGAGGGGGAGGGAGGGGTAGAGAGGGAGGAAGGGAGGGAGGGAGGGAGGGAGGGAGGAAGGAAGGAAGGAAGGAAGGAAGGAAGGAAGGAAGTCAGGCACTGGTGATGCAAGCCTTTAATCCCTGAGCTCCAACACAGATGTAGGTGGATCTGAGTTCATGGCCAGGCAGGTCTACAGAAAGAGTTTCAGGATAGCCAGAGCTAAACAGAAACCCTGTCTCCAAAAACAAACAAACAAACAAACAAAAAAGAAAGAAAAGAAAATGCTGGGAATCAGTCAGAGGCTTTGTGCAAGCCCTCTATGCACTGAGCTATACCCTAGCCCTTAGCTTCACTGTAAATATTTTATAATTATTCACCCTGGAAAGCACAGCATCTTCCAGTGACTATACATAATAGGCACTATCACTGATCTTTCTCAAACCTAAAACATTTGAAAAGAAATACACAGACCAGGAAGAAAAGACTCTCACACTTATATTTTACCTGTCTGCCAGGATGTAAGGATGAGAAGTTTGCCATGTGAGAGGCCTAAACTTCATAACTGTAATAAATCGGCCCAAGTTATGAATCTCTTGGTTCTGATACTCTCCATGTACCATTCCAGAAAGGTAGAACAGCTTGGCACCCTAAACATCAAAAAGAAAAAAAGTAAAAGTCAACATCAATTAAACACCTGGCTGCCTTCATCAAGACTTGTCATGTGAGGGTCTCACCAAGGCAAAACCCCTCTCAGTTAACACTGGCATCTGTGGATCCTGAGCAGAGAAAGGACTTTATGACCAATGGGCCACAGCAGTACCAGAAGGAGAAACAGCAGGCCCTGGACTAGCAGAAAATTCTGAGGCATTAAACCATGACCAACAGAGGGTACACTGTCTCAAATATGTGTACAGAAGCAAATAAGATACACCAAGAGACCCAGATAAAGCCCAGATGGAGGAAACAGGCCAAGGACTAGAACACATGCATACAGGAAAACCCTAGAGATGTAATGAAGAGCTCTTCATTCTGGCTACATTAAAGGATTACAAGTAACAGGACTCAATAATAATTTTTCTTCCTACCGGGTATACTTCAGTCCAGAATCTATGCTTTAACCGCTTCTTTGTCTTCTTGAGTTGCTTGTTATGCTTGAAGGAGTCTAGATGAGTGAGAACTCCCATAATTTTAGGAAAGCCATGTACTTGACAGATGTTTAGAAACTCAAATGTCTCCATTTCAAACCCAAAGCTGGCATCTATAAGCATTAGCACCTAAAAACAGAACACAATTTCTCACAGAAGGCATGAAAATACTCCACCCAGACCAAGAGTAAGCAAGTTATGGCCCATGGGTCAAATCAAGACACACACATTTGCTTAAATATTCAAAAGAATGCCACACACATCTCCATTAATATTCATGCTCTCAAAACTACAAAACCATTAGTATTTCAGTCATTTTAAAAACATAAGGCTTAGCAAGCTTATATTAAGTTGTACTAAAAGTAATACTTCATTAATAAGCCCCAAATTTAACAATATGTCTTTAATATCAGTAATATTAATATCAGTAATATAAGTTTGTTGGGACTACAGAGAGAGATGGCTCAACAGTTGGAGCACTTGTCCTTGCAGAGGACCCAGGTTAAATTCCCAGCACCACATGGTAGCTCACAACCATCTATAACTCCAGTTCTGGGTATCAGACAACCTCTTCTGACTTCCGCAGGCACAAGCATGCACATGGTACACAGACTCATTCATATGCAAGCAAACCATTCGTTTACATATGCTAAAACAGATAAATCTTTAAAAAAATGTAATCAGGACAGGCTGATAACTTTTATATCTTTGGATTGTTTCTGGTCCAAAGGACAAAAATCTGTAGCTCTTTGACATCTAGTTAAATTAAATACACACACAGACAGACACATAATCCAGGATATCTGTTATCCAGTCATGCTAGGTTAAGAGACAGCTAAAAAAAAAAAAAAAAAAAAAAAAAAAAAAGTAATGACCACCACCAGTTCCCAAACTCAATTCAGGCTCCATGTTTTTCTTGTGCTTAGTACTATATAGGTTACCATGGACAAACCCTGACCGCTTCACCTATCATAATGATGAAGAATGGAATTTTGTGAAATTTACAAACTGCTTGGAATGGGAGGGGTCATCAAGTGTCTTACCCAGCTATGAACCCCACGAGCCACAAGGACGACCTGCCAGTCAAGTTATGTTCACCACTCAAATGACCATTACAGTGGTAACCAACTGCTTTCTGATTGAATCAGAGGCTTGTTCCACAGAACTCCTGCCTAACATTGTAAACCTGGTCAAGAGCCTGTGGCTGGGGAGGTCATAGCTCTAAAGGAATCTACTACTGGCGTTTTGCTAAAAGAAGTGTCAGACTGCCTTCCTTCTAAATGATTATGTTTAGCCAGGCATGGTAATGAACACCTTTAATCCAAGACCTGGGAGACAGAGACTGGCAGATCTCTGAGTTTGAGGCTAGACTGGTTTACACAGGCTAGCACACAGGGCTCATAGTGAGACCCTGTATCAGAAGTCAAAAACAAAACAAATTCTTGAGATTCTTTTTGCAATGGGTGGTAGTTATTACAGATTCACTGCTAGTCAAAGTGCTAAGAATAATGACTGTAGAGTGCTTGGCCCTAAACAGGACATTGGTACCACTGTATGACCCTCTCCATGACTCGGCAATACTGCAGAAGACAGGGTGAAATGAATGTCAAAAGCCAGAAGACGGGGAAGAGTGCACTCAAGAGCTCACTGTATCTGTGACTACCCGGACAAGATTGAGTCTATCACCATTCTCTCATGCATGGGGTTCCACCCCACACTGAGGCTCTGCAGTTAATGGATACTGGGAGGGGCATCAGTGATAAATTGCCAGTGTTCCAATATATAATCAAACTCACATAAGCAGTCATAATTAAACACAGTGAGTCAAATAAATCACTAACTAGATAAATATAAGGACATCAGCCAAGCATGGTAGAGCACACCTTTAATCCTAGCACTCAGGACACACACAGGCAGGTGGATTTCTGAGTTTAAGGCCAAGTTGGTGTACAGGGAGAGTTTCAGGACAGCCAGAGCTACATAGAGAAATCTTGTCTCAGAGAGAGAGAGAGAGAGAGAGAGACAGAGAGAGACAGAGAGAGAGAGAGAGAGAGAGAGAGTGAGAGTGAGTGAGTTCACTCCAAGATAAATGAGTTAGCTGATGGGAATCTCGATTTCATCTTATGTAAAGTACACGTAATACCTGAATGAGCACATTGGTGGTTATGTGAGCTAAACTCAGAAAAAGCTACTTATGTATAGTGCCTAGAAAGACTTCAAGAAATGGCAGGCATTGTGCAAGCAAACATGCATATGCATGCATGTATTGATATAATCATGCAGTGTGTATTCATATATTAATTTTGTCCATTATTTTCTCGACCCTATGGTTTTATCTAGGTTTTACAATGTGCTCATCATGCACATTCATTTTTAGGATGCTAACAGTATCATCATTTCAACCACTTCTACTCTATCTTTCCTTAATAATCACAGTGTTTCCCTGCAAGTGAAATAAACAACCCATCCCACCGTCACACTCTCACTCTCCATTGTGACCCCAGGCCACCCTCACTACTTACCAGATCTGCTACTTTAGCTAGATCAATCATTACATTGATGTCACAACCACATTCAATAATGGTAAGTCTGCGCTTTTTACCTGTAAGTACAAAGATGAAAATTTTACCTTTTAAAAATCTTGAAAATGCTCTATTGTTAACTCTGTAATGATCATGTTTTTACCTTCACTCATACACCTCTATAAAAATGTAACAGTTCAAATTTTTGTGGCCTAAACTATCAAACTAGTATCAATTCCATCCTGGTTTCCTTGCATTGGTCTCTCCTAAATTTTAAAATACACCAACTGCACCCAGATAAATAAGTGTGTTAAAAAATGTACAATCCTAGATGGAATTTATAATGACCATGATCCCGCTGAGCCACAAGCCACTCTCTTTATCTCCATCAAATTGTTCTATACTCTCAATACGGCTAAAACATCATCAAACCTCATCATCAAACAGGATGTTCATGGGATAGTCATATGTTTACTACTATAAACATTAATAAACCAAAATGTTCGTGGAACAGTAACTTTCCCAGTTAAGGATAAGGATAATGGTTAAGGATATCCCAAAAATAAAGCAATGTCCTACCCCATCACTATTGTAACAGGGCCCTTCCATCTCTACCATTACCATTTGGGGAACTGACTTTATTTTCCCTCACTTAAGCACAGAAATCCTAATCCCAGCACTCAGGAGCCGGAGACAGGTGCATCTCTTTGAGTTCAAGGTCAGCCTGGCCTATATAGCATGTTCCAGGGGAGCCAGGGGTATACAGAGAGACCCTGCTTCAAAAACAGAAACAAAACGTACAAATTCTCCTAAGAGTAGCTTAGAGAAGAAAAGCAGATGTGCGTGGTACACGGGAGCTAACTTACTGTGAAATGAATGTGCTCACAATGACGAGACCAGTGCTAAGCCATTCCAAGAAACACACTTGGCAAAGTCAACCAGTCAGACTAAGGTGGTATACATCAACATTGTTATGTCTAAGAAGTTACCTTTGAAGTTACAGGCAACTCAGTAAAAGCAATTATAATTGGCAATACAATGAAACATGTTGGTATTATATTTTCTGTTTGAGCAAACAAAACTCAGGTATGTTATCCTTCAGGCGACAATACTTGACAAACCAGCTCCAAGGCAGCACTCCTTACCTGACACAATTGTCACAGGGCCTCTGATCTCAGTCAACTTCTGTCTGGTAAAATTCCGAATGAGGCACCTTATCAAAGTGCTCTTTCCAACTTTTGGAGGCCCCATCACCACCACCACTATTGGTGGGGGTTCTAGCGGAGTTCGATCAACCACTGGGATGTGATGCTTTTTTGTCTTTAAATCCTGAGTCCTATTTAAAAAAAAAAAAAGTTTACTTCCAGAACACAAAAGACCTTAACATATTAAAGTTAGATTTTATAGAGAATAGTTAATACAAGGATACAATTAACTTTAATTGGTTAACTTCTAACTGCCCCCTAGTCCAAAATCTATTCTTCAGTAAAGATAAAACAGATGACTAAAAAATAAAGCTGTTAATCAAACACATCATAAATCAAACTGATTTGACCTTAAGAGAATAAAAAACAAAGATACAGACAGTATATAATACAGGTAGAGGTATAGACAATAAAGTAAATGTTCTATCAATCAACTGGCTATTTAATTTGTGCCTTGGACCTGTTTTCTTATCCACAGAATTGGATAAGAATAACTCCTAACCTCCCAATGCTGTTGAAAGAATTTAATTCAAACTGGGCAATGGTAGCACACGCCTTTATTCCCAGCACTTGGGAAATGGGCAGGTGAATCGCTGTGAGTTTGAGGTCAGCCTGGACTACATAGTGGGTTCCAAGAAAGTCAGGACTACACAGAGAAACCCTGTCTTGAAAGCAAAACAAACAAAAAACTTAATTCAGTAATATTTAAAGGAAACTGCTGGATAGATAAAATGTCTCCCTAAATACAGCTATTTTAGCACTTTACATTAAATGAGGAATATGGGGGCACCACCACACATACTGCCCTGGAGATATTTAAAATTTACACATTTTTTTCTGTGAACTGATATAAATTCTTTTCCCTTGGGGAGGAGGGGGACAAACAAAGGGCAGATTTTGGAGGCAAAATCCTTCTTTGGCTGGAGTTCTAAAATGTTAGGAAAAGCACTATGGCACGCCTAGGTCCTTCAGATCTGAATTAGACTCACAAAACCAAATGCCATCTGAGAGAGGCTCCTACCACTCAACAAAACGGAAGAACCACCAACCCCAGCTAACCACACCTGTGAAAGGACCGAGCCATCCGCACAGCAGACTGCACTGCAAAAGCTTTAGGGTTTCTCTTTCGGGCATCCTCTTCATCTCCGCGCTGTAGATCCTGCAGGTAGCGTTTCTTTTTCTTCTCAGCTTTAGGCCCACTGTGCTTCTTTCTGTGTTTCTTGTGGTCCTTGGCTTCCATGGTGGCTATTTATCGACTATAAATAAGTCTTAACCTATATGGAACAGGGTGGCATGGCGTGGGAAATATTATAATCGGGGCAACATGGGGGGGCAGTAAATTTCATTTGTTTATGAAGTAATGATATCTTTGCTCTCTGTATAGAGGTAGAAGCTGCTTAACCATCTTCTTCAAATTCATTTCCTTCTTATGCCATAAAGTAGAAGAGTTACCGGCAACGATATTATCCTTTTTATTATGTTTTATGTATCTTAAAACCATCGGCAGTGTTCACTTTTGTGATGACTGAAATATACCCTATCTATGGTTCTCAATACAGTAATCATCAACTACACGTGGTTACAGAGAAATTCAAACGCACCTTGAGAAACTGAAAAGCAACCTTAAATTTTAATTAATTTTTAAACAGTCATATGTGGCAAGTGCCTACTATTCCGAACAACTCAAGCCTAGCCATTCACTGAACTAAGTGGCTTTCTAATTTAAACGAAAACGAATATAAAAGTTTAAAGCACCACGACAGTGCTGGACAGACCCGTCTCGCAGCAACCGGAGGAAGCACATTTTTTCCCCTCACTTGTGCTCTCCTCTTTTTGCTCGGAAAAGCAAACCCAACAACAGAGCAGGGTAGGACCTAGGTCTCCTGCTGGGAGGACCCCTCCCGCCACATCTCCTCCGGGTCCGGCACGCCCCGCACTCCCCCGAGCACCTCTCCGGCGGCCGGGAAACTTGCCTTCCAGCCCAGATGCGCGGCTGGGGAACTGCCTGCCAGAGGCTTGAGCACCGACCTCGCGGGGAACCAGACTGACGGCGGAGGACCGCGGTGCTAGCAGGGTCGCCAAACCCCACAGCCACAACTGCTCCGGCCGGCAAGCACGACACCGGAAGCGGAAGCTGTCCTTTGCACACACTCGCCGGAGGGAAACAAACAGAAGAGAAAGAGAGATCCGCAGAGGGACGACTTTCAGGGGAAAGCCGGAAATAGGCTCTTGATTGGCTGAGGGTGTGCGCAGGTGCAGCTGCAGGTTTCGCGCTGGCTCCGCGCTCCTACAAGTTTCTCGGGTAAATCTTCCCCGCTCCTGCCGCAGATAGTGTCGAACCCGGATCCTCACCCGGAGCGACCCAGCTGCAGGACTCTGGCAGAGGAGAGCTGCGCACGCTGACTCACGCCAGGGGTCCGGGCGGCTTGAGAACTAGAGGAAAGCCAGAGGGCCCTGGACTCACCGCCAGTCCCAACTTGAAAGCTCAGATCCCCACTGCCCAGGGCTGGTCCAACAGGCTAGGGCTCAGTTATAAAATCAGCACTGAGCGTGCTTAGATTCCTCAGCTCTCTAGTGCTCTGGCGTGCCAAGACCGACCAGGAACAAACCGTGCTTCTCCATGCTCCTGGACAGGGCTTTTTATAAAGAAACACAGCCTTTTTTTTTACATTCTCTTTGTGCCCAGCCTTGTAATCCCAGGACACCTTCCAGCCCCCCTGAAGAAAAGCCCATGAACCCCCCAGTCGCAGGTAATTACTATAACTATGCCGGACCCAAAACGCAGCTCCTATCTCAAGAAGAATAAGAAATACTGCGCCAAGCATGAGTGGCTGTGGCCTGGGAATATTGATTTAGGTCCCCAACAAATAACATGTCCACACAAAACACAGCTCTCACCTCAAGGGCAACAAGAGCTTATTGCTCAACCGAATAGTGACAATGGGCTACGAACATGGATTCAAGTTGCCTCAAAATACCACGTTTTTGTACCTTTACATAGCATTAGCAACACAAAACATACTTAAAGGTTCATATGGAAATCATGAAACAAAATCAAAGATTTAACGATTTACAGTCTGTAAGGTTTGCACTTTCTGATCCTTTGACCACTATCAAGCAGCAATGCCCCGATTTCAGCAGGAAGTAGTTATAGGAAAGATTCTCTTGAGTTCCAGATCAGCCTGGTCCACAGAGCAAGTTCAGGACAGCCAGGGCTACATAAAGAAATCCTGTCTCGAAAAACCAAAAACCAAACAAACAAAAAGAGCAAAACAAACAAAAAACCTCTGGACACTTTATCTTCTCGTTTTGCAAATCCTTTTAAAAGTCATTGTGCACTAAAAATTATGACTTATCCATACTCTTCCCAGGACTTTTTTTTTTTTTAATCATGAATAGACTTTAGATTTTGTCAAAGGCTTTTTTGGTATCAGCCAAGACAATCGTGTTATTTCTGTCTTTGGGAACATTTATGTGGGGTATTACATTATCAGTTTGTGTATAGTGAACCGTCTCAGCGTCAGCCAAATAAAACCAACTTGTTGATAGTGAATGATCTGGTTTGGGGAGGTGGTCTGTGTCTGTGTAACTTTTGGTGATTTCCTATTTGTATACAATGTACTCTGATTATGTACACCAACCCCGTGATGTTCTAATGCCCCCTTCCCCTCCTACTGAATCCTTTCTTCCTCACAACCCCTCCTCCTTTTATGCTGTGTTTTTGCAGGACCTACAAAGGTGGTCACAGTTTCCATGCATTTATCCTTCTCTTTGGTCCATTGTATTCCTTCCCATATCTTCTGTAGGAACCGCTGCTGATTATATGATTAAAGCAGTGGAGGAAGGTTCATCCCAAGCTGGCAGCCAATCCTCCTCCCGTACTTTGGAGGCATGAAGGGTGCAATGGTGGCAAGGCTGTGGATTCTTGCTCTAGAGGAGCCACTCAGGTGAGGCAATGCGTGGCAGAGTTAAGACTCCCTGCAAGGGGCACTGAGAGACCACTGCGTGAAGGAGGTAAAGCTGGATCACAGTGGAGACTCCAAGATGGGACATGTCAAAGCACAGAGGCATCTGCCAAGGAGAACAGGAAATGCAGCCAGCCCAAGAGAAAGAGATAATGTTGAAAGCAACAAAGCAAGAGTGGCAAAGCTATCCGAATCCTTTAAAATTGAAGTCCCAGATACTGGACACACAGAGCTATAGGATTTGGGGTTTGCCCTACTTGTTTTGGTTTTGCTTCAGTCTAGTATTTCCTCATTATGTGCCCATTTCTCACTTCTGAAAGGGAATGTATATTCTGTGTCATTATAGGTTGGAAGTATGGGATTTGGTCTGTTTTAGTTTTTAATCTATAGGGCGGTCACACATAAGAGATTGCCTTAAGTCTCAAAAGAAACTTTGCCTATTTGAATCGTGTGGTTGTTAAAGACTATGGGGTCTTTTGAAATTAGACAGAATGCATTTTGTAACATCATGAAATAGCCAAATGCCTATAGGATCTAAGAGCCAAACATGCTCATGTGTTTGAACAGTTGGTCCACAGTTGGTTCAGTTTGGGTTGTCCAGGCACAGAAAATGAAACACCATGTTCTCTCCTATGTGGGCCATAGCTTCAAAACTTCTGTTATATGTATTTAATTTGAAGTATATGTTGTGGTGATAAATTGTTTATGGTTTAATAAAGCTACTGAAGATCAGAGAAGCAAAGCAGCAAGCCACTAGCTCTTACCTCTGCCTCGGGCCGAAAAGGCTGCCCTGTCCCCAGTGTGGCTAGAGAATAAATCTCTGAGACTGAATACTTGAATGCCCCACTACTGCCTTATATACCTCTCTAGAGCTGGGACTAAAGGAGTGGGATGCCAAGTGCTGAGATCTCTTTTGTGTGAGCTCTGTTTTAAGATTGATTCACTCCAATGCAACCCTGAGTGGCTCTGAACTCCTCACAGAATCCATATGACTTTGTCTCCTGAATCCTGGGATTAAAGCTGTGTGCCACCACTGCCCAGCTTTTATAGCTAGTGTGGCTGGTGGAATTAAAAGTGTGTATCACCATTGCCTGGCTTTATGGCTGTGGCTAGCTTTGCATTTTGATCTCTAGTGGCTTTGATAAATCATAAACAATATATCACTACAACACATGAAAGCCAGGAATCTACTCATAGGCCATAGTAAGATTAGATCCTTAATGTACAGGGGGTACATAGATGTATTACTTAATATATGTATAATAGCTATACTACTTAATTTTCTATTGTTATGCTGAAATTCCATGACCAGAGGCAACTTAAAAAGATTTTACTTTGGCTTGTAGCTGCAGGAGACTAGGATCCACAGTAACCAGGAAATCATGCTGGTAGGAACAGTGGTTAAGAGATCACATCTTCTGCACACAGGAAACAAAGACCAGTTAGTGGGGCACTGTAGTAAGTCTTTCTCTGTACCGCCAGCTGTAGGAAGCCGGTTCCTGCATTATCCATTACTATAATAGGTGCCGGAAGACACCAAGTTGTAAATTACTTCACAGGCGCTGGGTAATCTCCTTTCCTTTGATCTCTGCCTATCCCGTGGCTCATTTTTGCCTGAGGAGCTGAAGCCATTCATAGGGTAACACGTCCCAGGCGGCTGGTCAGCCTTTATAAGGGATGGTTTTCTTGGTTTTAGTGTCTCCGCTCAGTCTCTGCTCTGGGAAGCTTATGCTCTCCTCTCAAGATGCATTAAAGCTTGTCTGCAGAAGGATCCGAGTGTCCCGTGCATGATTTCTTGCTGGCGAGAAATACAGAGCATGCGCGGGACATATGGTGCCGAAACCCGGGAACATATGAACATCTCCAGCACCGCGGAGATTACCCAGCGCCTGTGAAGTAATTTACAACTTGGTGTCTTCCGGCACCTATTATAGTAATGGATAATGCAGGAACCGGCTTCCTACATATCCCCCTTTTTTTATTAATTAATGAAAAGGCTTTATATTATAACAAGCAAATAGGTCACCCATATGTTGAGGGATAGAGGCAGGGGTTGTACCTTCCCAAAATCAAACATTAAGACTGTGTACGGGAGTCACCATCAGGCTGTTAGCTTGACCCGAAGTACTCTCGACCTGTCCTCTGCCGTTTTTCTGGGAAAGGGATTCTCGGGGCAGGTAACCCTTATGCAGGTCAACGTACCTCCCAGAGAAGCCTGCATAATAGGCAACTCTGTGCGATGCCTTTGCTCAGCATCCCTCATTGGGGCTGCACAAACCAGACACTCTACCCTGTGCAATGAGCCTAGGCTCCGGGTGTGCAAGAGCTGTCTGGCCGGCGGCCTATTGCTTAGCCAAAATATAAGCGCTTGGGTGATCTCTTGGTTTGAGCCCTGGAGCTTACATGCCAGTCAAAAGTAACAGCAATCCACAAGCGGCTGCATCAAACAATTTCACCCCCACCCCTTTTCTCACAGACCAGCCAAAAATAACAGCAATCCGCAAACGGCTGCATCAAACAATAACACCCCCACCCCTTAAGCAGTGACAATCTCTCCGCCAAGGGCAGGAGTTAATCTGGATAACAATAGCGGCTCTCAATTCCCGGGGGGAGGGTGGAGTTCCGACTTTTGAAGGTCCCAAGAGGCTCTTCAGGTTGAGTCTTTCTGGGATCCACAGGGGATTTTCTTCATCCTGTGAGAAAACACAATATCGCTCCCCTGGATCTTATGAGAATAGGATACGGGCCTTTCCAAAGATCAGTTAAGATATCTTTCCATTTTACCATTTTCTTTTGGCCTTTTAGTTTTTGAGGTGAGACGCTTGGCCTCGGTATGGCCCCCAGCGTTAATGTTAATGAGGCTTTAAAGCCCCAGGCATTCCAGGCCTTTAAGAAGTGTTGAATAGCAGGCATGGCCTTTTCCCCTATCAAAGACTGGGAAAGCCATCTGTAATTTTCTCCGCTCCTCTGATGGTAAAAAGGAGTCGGTACCAAATAGTGGGGGTGCTGATGGAAGCACACCCGCTGGCATTTTTGGCAGCCGATATCTATCGGGGTGGTATCGAGCTGCTTTTTTCTCTAGCTCTGCTTCCTTGCTAGAGTCTAAAATCTCAGGAGCTGCTCAGCTCCAAGGCTTCCAGTTTCGTTGCAGGGCAGAGGCTAGGTTTTGAGTCCTCATCTCTCCTAAATTTACCGGGGTGTGACCGGTTATCTCCTATTTTCTCTCCCTCCATTTTTGTTTCTTTTTCATCTAGCTGAGCTGTTTCCTCTAAAACTTTATCTCTTGAGCTTTTTGTTGTAGTTTCTCTTCTTATATACACTCCCTTGTCACTAGACACCCCGGGAGGTCCTTTTTTCTTATACGTTGCAGTTTCTCTTCTTACACACACTCCCATGTCACTAGACATCCCGGGAGGTCCTTTTTTCTTATATTTTATTGTTAGGCGCGCCCCATCTCTCACCACATTCGGTTTCTGATATGTAATTCTGGACTTCTTTAAGATTGCTACAACAGTGAGAAAAGTTAAAATAGCTCCTAGCAAAAGCATAGAAGCCTCTATATTAACCTCCCACAATAGAAAAGTCAAAATAGCTCCTAGTCCTCTATATTAACCTCCCACAATAGCAACATTCCTAAGCCAAAGTCCAGAAAAAACATACCTCTCCGAATTTACCATCCTGCAGTTCTGAATCCGCCTTGTAGCCAAGGGGTCTCCGCGGTGCTGGAGATGTTCATATGTTCCCGGGTTTCGGCACCATATGTCCCGCGCATGCTCTGTATTTCTCGCCAGCAAGAAATCATGCACGGGACACTCGGATCCTTCTGCAGACAAGCTTTAATGCATCTTGAGAGGAGAGCATAAGCTTCCCAGAGCAGAGACTGAGCGGAGACACTAAAACCAAGAAAACCATCCCTTATAAAGGCTGACCAGCCGCCTGGGACGTGTTACCCTATGAATGGCTTCAGCTCCTCAGGCAAAAATGAGCCACGGGATAGGCAGAGATCAAAGGAAAGGAGATTACCCAGCGCCTGTGAAGTAATTTACAACTTGGTGTCTTCCGGCACCTATTATAGTAATGGATAATGCAGGAACCGGCTTCCTACAGCCAGCCAGCTCCAAAATAATGACACACAGACTTACTATTTATGAAAACTCAGTCTATAGCTAAGGCTTCTCCCTAACTAGGTCTTATAATTTAAATCAATCCATTTATAACAGTCCACATTCTATCACGTAGTGTCTCCTCTCATTCATCTTTGCCTCCTCGTTGCTCTCTTTTGTTTCTCTCGGCTCTCCTACATTCTTCTTCCCAGCCAGGCATTGGTGGCGCTCGCCTTTAATCCCAGCATTTGGGAGGCAGAGGCTCCAAACTCTGTGAGTTCAAAGCCAGCCTGGTCTACAGAGTGAGTTCCCCGACCGGCTCCAAAGCTACACAGAGAAACCCTGTCTCGAAAAAACAAAAACAAAAACAAAAAATCATTCTTCCCAAAGTTCTCTCTATCCCCAGAAACCCCGCCTAACCTCTTCCTGCCTGGCTATTGGCCATTCTGCTCTTTATTAAACCAATCAGAAGGTGCCTTGGCAAAGACACATCTTCACAGTGTAAACAAGTATTCTGAAACATTTCCCCGTTTTTGTCTAAATAAAAAGGAAAGGGTTTTACTCTAACACAGTAAAACAATATACAATAAGAAAAATTATCAGGTAAGAATTATATTTACAATATCTAATCCATTTGTACCTGGCAAATTCAGAGAAATTGCTTCGTTATCAATCCTATTTTAGTGAGTCCAAAGTTTTATACTTAAATCATTTTCTATCATAACATGTTCTACTATCCTAAAAATATCTTTTTGGACCTAAAAACATCTTTTTAGATAAACAGCTTAAGGTTTTATGTTTCTAAACCTTATGCACTTTATATATCTTATTTAAGTTTCTTTTCTGAATTTGGTAACAATGAAACTGTAATTATAACTGTCTAGTCTTCAACCCTATCACTGATCCAAGAAGGATAAGCTATTACCTGAGTAAACAGAAGTGAAGAGCAAGCAACTTCTAAAACTAAGAAATGACAGAGAATCTGGCTGCCTGGACAGTCACCCCAAGGTTCCATTGCAACATTGGGATATCCATCCTTGGCCCATGGAACTAGAATTTCTGACAGACATTTTTGTGAAGCAGGAATTTTGAAGGACTGTCCTACTTTGCCCTGGCGAAGTTTGGCAGTTGCTTTCTTTTGTATCCTGCTTGTACAATTTGGACAGGTCAGCAGTTGAGGCAAGGGCAGTTTCTTTGCCCAGTAGATAACCTTACCACAAATGAAAGCAAATTTCATAGGGAGGTTCTTCAATGCCCATCATTTTCTTTTGAAGTAAATTGATGCTGCCAGAAGCAGATGAGTCTCACTGTCATGAAAAGCGTAATGCTATTAGAACATCTTAAATGTCATATTCTGTAGGTCTCTGAAGTGTTTGAAGACCATCTATCTACCTAAAATAAGTCTTTGTTTGACCTTGAAAACATACCTAACATGACTACTGAAAGGGGAAAACTAAACTAAAAGGCTTCACTTCTAGGAATGGAGGGACCAGACCCTCACTCAGCCCCTGCTGTAGCAGCCATGACAGGCTACAGAAAAGACACATAGGCCTCTGACACAAGGAAACTCCAGATCCTCTGCCCTCCAGGAGCCTAGGGCCAAAACTGAATACAAACTCCAGACACACACACACACACCAGCCTCCTAGGCACTTGGTTCCTGGGAACTGTTTGGCAGCAAAAGAAACTCCAGGGGAGACCAAAGCCTCCCCTATAGTCTTCAGGATACAGTTCTGAAAACTGTTGTGTCTATGAACAACAGGCCACCTGCAAGTAACAAGACAAAGCCATAGAAACCACAGAATGTTCCCTCTCAGCACTGACAAATGAGAATACCTGGTACACAGGTATTTCATGCCAAAATATGACTTGAGAAATTTTCCTGATTGTTCCCAAATGTCAACCAATCAGAAACCAGCCTTACCTACTGATGTAATCCTGTAAGTTTTGTCTTTAAAACCTAGCAGTAGACAGGAAACTTCACCCCCTCTAGAGGCTGCTGCATCAGCTTGCTAGACCGGGTCCCTCCCGAAAAGGATAGACAATTTAATAAACCTTGTGTATTTGCATCGGTGGTCTGTCTCCCTGGGGTCTCTTTGGGGATCTTTGTAACTCAGGCACAACAACTACAAATCGGATTATCATAAACAACTAACTCCTAATCTGCATTTTTAATTATTCTAAATAGTTTATAATAATAGCTTTCAAAGACTATCATTTTATATTACATTTTAAATGAACTGCATAGATACAATAGCTTATAATATAAAAATAACCTTAAATTTGTATCAATATCCAAAAATACCTTAAACAAAAGTAGAAACATATATACAGTATTGTGGGAAGCTGTCTTTTTGGGGCTGCAGTCTGAGCCAGCCAGGCAGCCCACAGTTAGTACCTGAGAGGGCGAGTGTGGACTGAAGAAAGGCTAGCTAAAGACATTAAAGGAAAGACAGAGACTCAGGAGGGCAAATCAGTCAATAATGAAATGCCACGAGTTTATTTTTCACCACTCTTATATACCTTAACCAAAAAGGGGAACATGCTATTATGTATACTGAGCAAACAGACTTTTCTTCCTCATATCTCCAAGGATTCAGTAACCACAATTTAGATTCAACTTCACTGGGGGGTGGGATTTTCTGAATTATAGTCATGCCCTATTGTGGAATATTTGTTTACACTGTGAAGATGTATCTTAACCATGACACCTTCCGATTGGTTTAATAAAGAGCCAATAGCTAGGCAAGAAGAGGTTAGGCAGGGTTTCTGGGGATAGAGAGGACTTTGGGAAGAAGTGTATGTGTTTTGTCATCTTTGTCAAATACCAGATATCTGTACTTAAGTATACTTGTATCTGTGTCTTCTATTTTGTTCCGTTGGTTTACATGTCTGTTTTGTGCCAGTTCCATAATTTTTGTATTACTACAGCTCTGTAATATATCTTGAAATCTGGGGTAGTAATCCTTCCAGTGTTGTGCTTTTCCTCAGAATTCCTTTGGTTATGTAGGTTGGGTCTTTTCTGCTTCCATGTGAATTTTAGGATTTTTTTTCCTCCATTTTTTTGAAGAATGCTGTGGGAATTTTGATTGGAATTCTACTGAATCCGTAAATTGTTTTTGGTAGGATGATCATTTTATATTATTATATATAATTATTAATTACTCAAAATATTAATTATACCAATCCATGAACATGGGAGGCTTTTCATGTAGTGTCTTACTCAATCTCTTCACAGACTTCAAGTTTTCATTATAAAGGACTTTTACCTACTTGGCTAGATTTTATTTTCTTTGAGGCTGCTATAAATATCTCTTTCTCTGCATGTCTGTTGTTGGTATATAGAAAGGATATTGATTTTTATAAGTTTATTATAATCCAACACTTTGCTGAAGTTGTTGACCATTTCTAGAAGTTTCCAGGTGGAAATTTTGTAACCTTTTCTGTAAATCATATCATCCAGAATTAGGGAAAAGTTATTTCCTTTTTTTCTGTTTGTATTCTTTAGTTTCCTTCTCTTTCCTTGTTCACCCGGATAGTGCTTCAAGCCAAATATTGAAAAGATGTGGGGATAGAAGACAGCCCTGCCTTCCTCCTGATTCTAATGAGATTGCTTTTCATTTCCCCTCACTTAGGATGACTTTGGCTGTGGATTTCTCATATATAGCCTTTAGTATGTTGAGGTATGTTCACTCTAGTACTACTGTCTAGGACTTTTATCATGAGGCATGTTGGATTTCATCAAAGGCTTTTTCTGCATCCACTGAGATGATTATGTCATTTTGTAGGTCTATTTATTTGATGTATTACATTTATTGGCATGTATGTCAACCATCCGTGCATTCTAGAACAAAACCAATCTGTTTGCAAATGTTTTTCTTTATTTTTAACATAATTTTTATTGATTCTTTGGGAATTTTACATCATGTACTCCAATCCCACTCATTTCCCAATCCTTCCATGTCTGCCTTCCACCCTTGTAGCCTCCCCGAAAAAAGAAAGAAAAAGAAAAAAATGTCGCTTCTCCATCTTTCTCACCTCTCCATCATATATTCTTTTGTCACAGTGACATCAGGAGCTGTGGTGTGTCATGCAGTATACCCTTTTGCCCAAACAGCTTTACTTGCAAAAGTTCTTTGCAATTAGTTGTTGGTCTGGTTCAAGGCCCCTGACTTCTGGTACACCATCAATACTAGCGACTCACTGAAACTTCTCTTGGGTATCCTGCTGTTGCCCCAGTCATAGAGATCCTGTGGTTATGGTTCCTCAGGACCAGTCCTTCACATGATCCAGCAGGTGGGCCAACTCAAAGCTCTGGATGTGGCTGAGTTGGTTGGTTTGGGGATACACCAGGACCACCCCCTCACCCCGACCCCCGCCTCAAGCAAGGGTCAGAGCCGGCTCTCCCTCTTGCATGCAACAGGAGTCAGCTCTGAGTATGGGGCTAGTTCTCACATTGCAGCTGCCTGCAGGGGCGGGGGAGGGGGGTAGTTCTCCTAGGTCTGTAAAAGTTTTGGGCCAGCTCTCCTGTGTCTACATCACTGGGACCAGCTTAGGGAAGGGGGGTCAGCTATCTCACTGAGGTGACCAGTGAGGGGCAGGGCTACTGGGTCCAGCTCTGCCATGGCCCCCAGTGGTAACATGGGCCATAGACATCAACACAGGCCCAGTCTGTGGTAGACCATGGACCCAGACATCACCATGGCCCTGGGTGGCTGCACAGGTCATCAGATCAATATGGCCACCGGTGACAGCCTGGACCTCAGAAACCAACGTGACCTCAGGTGGCAGTCCAGACCCTGGACATTCACATGGCATTTGGCGCTAACACAGTCCAGGAACATCAACAAGGCCATGGAACCAGACATGGCACAGGGGCATCACACACCCAGACATCACATGGCCCCTGGAGGCAGCATAGGCCACCTATATCAGCCTGTTTCTTCTCTCCACAGTGAAGAACCACTCTGCTTCTCCTTCTCTCCCATTTCTCCACCATATACCTATTAGTCATGGTGGTACCCACCAGGCTGGGCATATAGCTATCTTCCTGCCCACCTGGGCTCATGGAGCACCTGGCAGTCCTCTCTGTTTGAAAGTATTTTATTGAAGATTTTAGAATTCACGATTTTCAGGGATATTGGCCTTAGTTTTTCTTTTTGTTTGTATCTTTTCCTTGTTTGGGGTATTAGAGTAATACTGGCTTCATAGAATGAATTTGGGGATGCTCCTTCTATTTCTGCTTTTTTAAAAATAATATACTTAATTAAGTGTTAGCTATAGATCTTCCAAGAAAGTCTGGCAGAGTTCTAGTGTGAAGCCATTTTAGGCCTGGGATTCTTTTACTCAGAAGGCCTCCCATTACTGTTTCAGTCTCATTGTATTCTGGGGTCTGTTGAGGTTGTTGATCACCTCTTGGGTTACCTTTGGTGGTTTTGATGAACCTAGAAATTTATCGGTTTCTTTTAGATGTTCCAATATAATGGAGTACACATTTTCCTAGTGTTAATTTATGATACGATGAATTTCTTTGGAGTCTGTTGTAATGTTTCCCTATTCTTTTCTGATTGTTAATTTGGGTCATCTCTTTCTTTTGGTTAAAACAGTCAAAATTCTATTGATCTTGTTCATCATCTCAATGAACCAGCTCTTGAACTTGTTAATTCTTTGTATTTGGAGATGGGTTTGAGAAAGGGTTTCTCTGTGCAGAACTAAAGCTGTTCTGAAACTTGCTCTGTAGACTAAGCTGGCCTCTAGCCCACAGAGATCTGCCTGCCTCTGCCTCCTGAGTGCTGAGTGCACCACCACTACCCAGCAATTCTTCATATGTTTTGTTTCTTTTTCATTAACTTCTGCATTTAAAAAATATGGTCTCACTATGTAACACTGACTGGCCTTAGAACCCTCAATGTGGACCAAGTTTTCCTCAAAATCACAGAGATCTGCCTGTCTCTGCCTTCCAAGTGCTGGGATTAAAGTTGTGTACCACCATGTCTGGCTCTGCTCTGATTTTTATTATTGGTCTTGCTGTCTACTGAATTTGGGTTTGTTCTTGTTTTTCAAATCTTTTGAGTGTATCATTAAATCACTTGTTTGATTTGTTCTCTTTCTGAATTCTTAATATAGGCACTTTGAGCAATAAATTTCCCTTGCAGGACTGTTTTTAATGTGTCCCAGAGGTTTTGTTGCATTTTGTTCTTACTTTCATCTAGTTCCATTGTTCTCTTTTTTTTTGGGGGGGGGGGTTCGAGACAGGGTTTCTCTGTGTAGCTTTGGAGCCTATATTGGCAGTCACTCTGTAGTCCAGGCTAGCCTCGAACTCACAGAGATCTGCCTGCCTCTGCCTCTGCCTCCCAAGTGCTGGGATTAAAGGCATGCTCCACCAATGCCCGGCTCCATTGTTCTTATTTCTTAATTTCTTTTTCACTCCATTCACCATTCAATAGAGTTGTTTAATCTCCATGGAGATTTGTTTGCTGTAAATTTTAAGCGTTACTGCATTATGGACATAGAGGATGCATGAAGTTACTTCAAATTTTCTGAATTTGCTAACCTTTATTTTGTATTTCATAATGTTGTCCATTTTAAAGAGGCTTCCATGGGCTTCTCAGTGGAATACATATTATTTGGTATTTGGGAGGAATATTCTGTAGATGTCTGTTAAGTCCATTTGACACATAACGCCATTTAGTTCTGATGTTTCTATGTTTATATTTTATCCAGATATTCTGCCTATTGGAGAAAGTGGGGGTTCTGAAATCACTTACTACTAATGGGTTAAGGTTACCTACTTTTCCTCATCCTTCAATGAAGCCTTTTCAATGAGGTTCATTTCTTTTTCCCAAGATCAAAACATCCTTCTCATAACTCTTCCTATTTTAATTTTTCTTTAACATTTGAAATCAACATATCCTTTGGTTTTATATTGCATGTGTGGAGAGCTGACTTTGAGTAGACCGAAGTACAAAAGCATTTTCTTGACACAACTCGTGGAAGAAACACCATAAACTGTCTGATCCACTGAGACCACTCCAAGGCTTCTATGTTCTAACTGGGTTACTTTGGAATAAACGATCACTCTAATGCTTCCAGTTGTGAGAAAGGCCTACTCTGTGATCACAGGGATAGAATCTGTTAGTGTTCAGGCATCTGTACTAGCCTACCCTTGGGGTTCTAACATGATGAGCCCTCAGCTGCAGCCACTAACAGAAACACCTGGGCATGTTCACTATGTTCTCCTTTAGAAGGGTCCTGACCACATCCCATCCTGCTCTCTTTCCCTCTCTGTTTCTCTCTCTCTGCCTCTTTTTCCACTCTCCCACTGCTCCTGTTCCTGGAGGCCAGTTTCTCCCATCCCCTTTCCCCTTTTTATGATCCCCCCCAATAAAACCCATCCACTTGACCTCTGTGGCATGGCATCTTTCTCACTCTGCTTTTCTTAAATTCCGACAGAATCTATAACTAATGTGCTAATTATTTGGAGGGTTGGACAACTTGATAAAAGCTAGAGTAATCTGGGAAGAGAGAACTTCAACTGAGAAAATGCCTCCATCAAACGATAGGGAAGTCTGTGGGGCATTTTCTTGGTTAATGATTGATGTGGGAGGGTCCAGCCCACTGTGAGTGATGCCAAGCCTAGTTATACGGCCCAGGGGTATATAAGAAAGCATGCTGAGAAAGCCATGGAGAGCAAGCCAGTAATCAGCATCCCTCCTCTATGGCCTCTGCTTTAGTTCCTGCCTCAACTTCCTGATCTGACTTCCCTTGTCCAAGTAATTGGACTTTGAGTCAAACAAACCCTTTCCTACCCAAAATGCTTCTTGTCATAGTATTTTATCACAGCAATAGAAAGCAAACAAGGACAAAGATGTTGAAAAGTTGCATTGAACATAAAAAAGCAATAGCAACAACACATTATGTCTGAGAACATGACGACGATGCGATAGCTAACCCAAAAGAAAAAGGGTGAATTAGTTAAAAAGTGCAGAGATATATCACCGATTTATAGGGGAAAATGCAAAGGGACTTGCTTACGCAGCCTATAACAATCGAAGAGATATTGTAAATAATGAACTTTAACATAAATATATGCTTCGGATGTGTCAAAAGACAGGCATACCTGCTATAGAACTCAATTTTCCAAAGGAATTTATTCATTTTTAACTTTACTCATATGAAAGCACAACACAAGAGAAAATAACTCTTTCAGTTAGTACAGTAAGTTTATTCACAATACTAAAGCTTAGGAATTTACAGAAACGAAAACCACTAAGCTGCTTATTCTACATTTTTGCTACCTAGACTCTCCCTCCACCTTCTCTGGGCTCCCCTGCAGTTGCACTTGGTTAGATCCTTCAAAATAAGGTGCTTAAAATTTGGTGCTGTAATTTTGGTAGTGACAGTTTCTTCCCAATGACATCAGCTTGAACTGGGATATGCTAACCTAATTTACATCTTTGTCAGAATGAAAATGGCTCCCTGTAGGCACTAGTCTCTGTGTGTTTCCACATCCCTTGTTCCTGACCACATTACTTGTGTTAGTCTACCATTAAAACCTTTTTATTTGAGGCATTCTGTTTTCCACCAGAAAGAACTGTAGCTTGAAAAAGCATCCATCCCTACATCAAACTATTAAAAAGGAATTTTCCCCACAAACCACTGTATGGAATGCCAGCACTTGGAAAAGTGATCTGTTATTAGCTGGGATGCCCTAATAATCAGCAAGTAACAAAGTCCCAGAAGAAGGTAGCATAGAGGGCTAAACAGCTCAGTGACATCATACCTGAGTCAGCTTTTTGTACTGTGTGCACTGTCATCTTCGGGTCATTGCCCTTCCGGCCCACAGACTATATGTCAGCATCATATACAGGTGTCAATAATTGCATCTAATGAAGGAAGCCAAATGGGGTCACATTTGGTTTATTAACAGACAAATCAGAATCAAGTACCACACTTACAGAACGAAGCTGCTGCCGCTACGAGTCCAGTGTAGCCGACTCATACACTGTCACTGTTTCCTCTGCTGTTCGTTCCAAAAGGGGATGAGAACTAATCCTCCAGCCACACAAGCTCCTGTGGCTCACTGTCAGCTTGCCTACACCCAAGAGAGCGTCCTTCACCTCGCCCTTTTACTGGGGTATTTGGGTCACATACCCTCTACTGAAAACTCCGCCCTTAGGGCCAAGCCACTCCTTATCATTGGCTAACAGACTGATGACAAAATTCCTGCAACACAAATCCCAAAAGTTATGATCTCTTTTCATGTCTCTATGTTGTCTCTTGCTATGACAACTTCACAACTAAGATCTATCCCAGTATTACATAGCATTCTCTAACTTCAACAAAATTGTCAGAATGGAGTTGCCATGATTTACTTTGACAAATCTGGACTCATTCCCCAAACAATCTGGGGAAGAGAAGAAAGATAAAACTTAACTCAGCAAAGGTGACCAGCATCTTTTAAACTAATAATCAGTGTGTTTCCAGGAGGTATTGGGAATAGAACAAGGAGGTAGAGACACTATGCAGGTATATAGTTACAGAAAGACACAGAACTATGGTTACATGCAACCATGCCTAAATAGATACACAATGAAATACCAAGGGTATAAAATGAACATTTTATTATACACTACCATATTTAATTTTCAGAGTGCAGTATTTCCATTTACAACTCATGTTAAGTCATGTAAATACCATTTTTTTTTATTAACAGCATTTATATGATTGACACAGAGGTAGCTAAAAAAAAACCCTCAGAAATATAGTTTGGTTTCTTCACCAAATGGGTAGTTTGGTAATAATGGCCATACTTATTCACAGTCTGAAACAGTGAAAAGTATGTGATAATGTTTTGTGTGTGTGAAGTAATCTCATGTAAAACATGTACTGGCCAACCTGTCAAGAGAATTACCTGTAGTGTTTAGAACTGGATAATTCTGAGGAAATTAAAAGGCTCTAAACATCTTTTGGCTTCTTTACTATAGAGGCAGTTTGTAATGATGGATATAGCCATTTGTTTGTTTTAGGAATAGAAAGAAAGATGGTGGTTTATACTTTAAATCTATCTGCCATGTGGTTCATATACACACAGCTTCTCTGAGAAAGACGCATGGACTGTCAGTTCCACCGTGTAAATCCTCTAAGACCAGGCTGCTACCAACATGAGAGTAAGGATGGCATGTGGTGGAGTCTGGAAGAGATATACAACAGTACCCCATCCTACAGCACTCTCAGTATGTAGACCAATGGTATGCAGCAACGGCTAACAGTGAAAGACAGGAAAATGATAGGAATGATGAGTGCTATTTATTTCCTTTGCTCTCAATACAATTTAATTGTAACTTCATGTAACTGTAAACAATTGATTCACAAAGTTCCTGAAATTTTACAATTATCAGCACTTTGAAGTTGGTGTGAGCTGCCTTTTTATGACATCACCATTTGAGTATAGGTGACGGGGGATGTCCTTCTGTAAGCTGTGAATATATGCTTCTCTTACTGGTTGATGAATAAAGCTGTTTTGGCCAATGGACAGGCAGGATGTAGCCAGTCAGGAAGTATAGGCTAGGCTTCCAGACTAGAAGGCTGGGAAGAGGAATGCAGGGAGTGAGTCAAGGGAGAGACGCCAGGTAGCTGCAAGGAAGCAAGAGACTTGGGCATTCTCTGGTAAACCAAGACCACATGGAAATACAGAGATTAATAGAAATGGGTTAATAATTAAGAGAGAGCTAGCCATTAAGAAGCCTAAGCCAAGCCAGGCATTGGTGGCACATGCCTTTAATCCCAGCACTTGGGAGGCAGAGGCAGGCGGATCTCTGTGAGTTCCAGGCCAGCCTGGTCTACTGAGTGAGTTCCAGGATAGGCTCCAAAGCCACAGAGAAACCCTGTCTTGAAAAAACAAAACAAAACAAAACAAAAAAAAGAAGCCTAACCCATTGGCCAAAGATTTTATAATTAATATATGCCTTTGTGTGTTTATTAGGGACTAAATGGAAACAGGACCAGGTGGGACAGAAATTTGGTCCACATGTGGAGCCCAACGTGAGGCAAGAATTTCCACATGAAATATAGGTTCATGCATATAAATATATTTACATATACACACATACAGGCCCACATTCACACATATGCTCATAAACATACATAATCTTATCAGCCTACAATGACACTGGTGGTACTTAGTATGGAAAGTATACCATAACAGTTATTACACTAGTTCATATTTTTTTCCTCACATCCTTATTGGGTTCCAATACATAAATCAAACACTTCCTAAATGACATAAATATTACATTTATACTCACACAAGGTCTTAAAATGTCACATGTCCTTTACACATATGTTTAATGCTATTGTCACTCGCCCTTATGAATACAAGAAAAATTAATGTTATCCATTCTATTTAAAATAAAATTTTGAAACACATTTGGAAGACATTACACAATTTAAACTCTATAGGCTTTTTTAAAAAACCATATTGTTTATATGAATGATTTCCCTTCAATACAATCTTTCTTAATCAAGGTTTTTATTTTCTTGAAAGCTTTCATGTATTTCAACAAAATGGCATTTTCTAGTACTCTGTGGTATTCTTTGGCAGTCTCTAAGCTCATTTTTAAAACTGTACAACCAACTTGGCAGGCATAAGAAAGGTGAAGAACATTCAGGATGCTGCAAGGGCCTTCATCCTTGCGTGAATTCTCTGGTGTTTGGTGAGCACTGACCGCTGACTGAAGGTCTTCCCACACACATTACACTCGTAGGGCTTCTCCCCGGTGTGAGTCCTCTGGTGTTTAGTAAGAGCTGATTTCTCACAGAAGGTTTTCCCACATTCGTTACACTTGTAGGGTTTCTCCCCTGTGTGAGTTCGCTGATGCACAATCAGGTTTGACTTCACACAAAATGACTTCCCACACTCACCGCATATAAACGGTTTCTCCCCTGTGTGTGTTCTCTGGTGGACAGTGAGGGCTGACCTGTGGCAGAAGGATTTCCTACACGCATTACATTCATAGGGTTTCTCCCCCGTGTGTGTTCTCTGATGTTCGGTAAGGTTGGATTTGACACAGAACGTTTTTCCGCACTGCTTGCATTCATAGGGTTTTTCTCCTGTGTGTGTTCGTTGGTGGTTGGTAAGGTGTGGTTTCTGGCAAAAGGCTTTCCCACACTCGCTACATTCATAGGGTTTCTCTCCTGTGTGTGTTCTCTGGTGCTGGGTGAGGTTTGATTTCTCCCAAAACATTTTACCACACTCACCACATTCAAAGGTTTTCTCTCCCAAGTGAGCTCTTCGAGACTGGGTGGGATGTGATTTCTTGCTGAAAATTTTCCCATTTTCATGGTATTCATAGGGTTTCCCTGCCATCTGTACTATCTGGTGTTTAAAGAGAGCTGACTTTCCCCAAGTTTTGCTACTCGCTTTATATTCTTGGGCAATCTTTCTTGTGTAAGCTTCCTGATGAACAATGAAAGCTGAACCATCACAGAAGATTTTCTCATATTCACTACGCTCATAAGGACTGTTTCCTGGAAGAGCTCTCTGATGTCCAAACTGTAAATCCACATAAAGGGACTTTCTACAAATACTGCATTCATGTGGCTCCATATGCAAATGAGTTTTCTGAGACACACTGAGCTTCATAGTGTCAACGAAAGTTCTTCCACAGCCAGTATGTTTATAGAGCATCTCCCTGAGCTCAGAGTACTGATTCGGACAAAGAGCCACTTCCTCGTGGATGCCTTGTCCGTTTTCATTATACTCCAAGGGCTGATAAGAAATTGGCTGAGTGAGATCCTGGCAAAGGCTGAGGCCACCCCTTTTCTCATTATATTTACATGATTTTGCTCCTATAGGAATTTTCTCATGTCGACTATTAGGGAGTGGTTTCTCACCTATATTAAACTCATTAAGCTTCTTTCTGGAACAGTTCTTTTTACTAATAATTACACCTGAAATATTCTTTAAATTCATGTCACACGAGTCACATATTTTGAGCAGCAAACTTCTTGAAACGGGGTCCATTTCTAGACTGGAAGTTTTTCTTGTGCTACCGCCACCCTCTACATGTATGATCTTGTTGGTGAGCATGAATTGCCAAAAATGTTCATCTTGGTTTTCCTGGCTGCTCTCCAACAGGTCATCCGCTTTCCATTTGCTTTCTACAAATGAGAAAAACAGATCACCACACCCTATGAATCTCAATACTTGTCTTCCTTTTAAGAAAGTTTTTTACAAGGGATGAGGAAACACAGAGAAAAAGGCCCTCCCCAGAGCGGAGGAGGGACTTGGGAAGCTAAAACACCTTAAAACATTTCTAACGCATGTGGGAACTTTTACAGAAATTCTCCACTCTGTGGTTAATGCTTTGGTTTTAGATTCAGTTTCCTGGTACAAACTGAATCCAACATATTCCCTTTAGCCTCCTGGTTTGAGGAGAAAAAAAAGTATGCAGCTGTAGAAGCAGGAATGGGGAACTGGTTATAATATTTAAAACATTATAAACTTCAAAAGTAGACACAAAATGATGGGGAAAAATAAAATTCTTAGGAAACTGAAGAGGCTAATTGAGAAGTCACAATATTCAAAATGGTAAGGTGAGCCCAACAAACAATGAAAACCAGCACAGTGGCAGCAAAGATCAACAGCCAAGAGGTTTTAGAGGGTGAACTGCACCCGGTGGGAACACAACACAGCGAGCCTCATGCCTCACACACAGCCCTGGAGGGGGTCCCCATCAGACGCCATGCTTTCCTGTACTATACATGATACACACATTAGAGTTCTGGAAACACCTGCTTCTTCAGGTGAAACGACAGTATGCAAGTCCAGGCCTAGAGGTTCTTTTCTTTACCTTTATTTGCAGGAATAGTTTTCTGAAATGCTACTAGAAAAGGTCCAAACCCGGTCTATACCAAGCGCATCTTATATTCTGCCTCATACTCTACCTGTTCACATCCTGGTTACTCTGAAACCCTCATTAGTTTTCTATACTGGGTGTTTGAGCCTCTAGGTTTTCATTTCCATGTAACATCTAGCGTCACCTGTGTTTTATTTACATGCGGGACCCCTAACCATCTGTATCTGTTACTGAAACTTTCAGTACACTTAATCATAAAAACCTTGGCTATCCTTAACTGTTGGTACTCAATGCAAGAATGTTAATCCTATGCTTAATTTTTAAAAACCTGTAGTGTCAGTCTACTGTCCTAAAGACCAACAAAGTTATAGTCCTAGCAAAAATAATTCAAAGCAAAATAAGCAAATGAATAAAACTTTGTCAATGGACTCACATTAAATGTTTAAATCAACATTCAACACACCCATTAAAAATATGTCCATGGAGGGATGAAAAACAAGCTCTCTGCAGTGCTAGCTCCATAGCAGACACGTAACTGCTCATCACCAGCCATGTTCCTCCCCCAGCTAAGTTCACTTCAGCCCTGGTTCTCCTAGAACCTACACAGCTTTCAATAAAATGCTTTTAGT
The DNA here is from genome assembly GCF_003668045.3 of Cricetulus griseus. Lineage (NCBI taxonomy): Eukaryota > Metazoa > Chordata > Mammalia > Rodentia > Cricetidae > Cricetulus > Cricetulus griseus. Next base: position 26,454,021 of record NC_048601.1, on the reverse strand, counting down.
TGAAAAGTGATGAAAAACAACATGCACAATACCATCTAAAATTGATGCCTTCAAATAGATACATCTAGGGATGGAGAGATGGCTCATCAGCTAAGAGCACCAGCTTCTTTTTTCAAAGGTCCTGAGTTCAATTCCCAGCAACCACATGGTGGCTCACAACCATCCGTTATGAGATCTGGCGCCCTCTGCTGGCATAAAGTTGTACATGCAGATAGAGCATGTATATTCATAAAATACATAAATAAATCTTTTTTTAAAAAAGGAAAAAATAGATTCATTTAGTTCCAGCGTCAGCTAGGCATTCCATTCTTGGATAACTCCAACCTTAAAGTGAACTCACAGGCCAGATTTGAACAGTTACCTCCAACTTTTCCCATTTAAAACTGAATTTGTAATGATCCCTTCCCAATCGTGTTTGTTCTGTGTTTTCTGTTTCAGCAAGTGGCTTCCTAACTTGTCTAGTTGCTTGAGATAAAGAATTCAAGTCATGTTTGACTCCTCTTGTACTCTTCATCCAACAGCTATCTTTGTGGCTCTATCTTCAAGATATCTGTACAAACCCAGCACTTCTCAGTGCCTCTGAGATGGTCTTGGCTAATACCCTTTCTTCTGGAATACATAGGAGTTTCTTAGCTGGTGCCCCTTCCTAGCTCATGTCCACTCACTGAACAAAACTACTGCACAAGCCAGACAATCCTTAGAAGCTGAAAATAAGTCTGATGATTCAGTCTAATCTACATTAACTCAAAGCAGGGTTTCTTACATCCCTCAAGATAAAATTACTGCATCTTCCATGAACCAAGGGGATACTACTCACAACATCATTCCACTAGCCTTGCCCATATACCTTACTTCCCAGCCACAAAGGGCCCTCCGCTACTGTTCAAACAAGTTCTCTCTGTCTAGAATGCTTTTGGTCCACGCAGTTTATTCTTACTCCCTTAAAGTATTTATATATAACACAGGCCTCATTTAAGTTTTCTCTGACCTCTGCCAAATAGCAAGCATCATCATGCTTTAGTCTCCTTTGCCCTGTATGAGCTCACTTTATCATACTTACCATCAACGGACACTGTGTATACAAATACGTATGTACTCAAGTATATATGAAAATAAACAATTGTATCTACATGATTTTGCTCTTCACTGTAGTATATATTCTATAACATCTGGTATATTACTCTTTTAATTACCTAGAACATGACTGCAGCACAGTAAATGTTCACCATTGTTCATCTGTTAAGTGGAATACATGAAGTACATGGGTATATGCTAGCTAATGAAATGTGTCCAAAGAAAATAGAGAGAAGGTGCATAATTTGTAAAGACAGAGAAATTAACCAAGAAAAAAAATCTAAGAGGAAGCCAACTGGCTTTGGATGTGTAGGTAAAAATTAAACGCTCCAAAATGTCCAAGCAAAAGAAAAAGTGTTTATGAATAAGAGACAGATGGAGGCGTCATTAAGGCAACAGGGTGTGGGAAGCTGTTCTTGGTCATTTCCAAAGGTCTGGAGTAAAACAGGAAATTTCTGAAAAAATATACCAAAGGTAACTGTGGTGGTTTGAATAGGAATGGCCCCCCCATAGGTTCATAGAGTTGGATGTTTGGTTACTAGGGAGTAGAACTACTTGAGAGGGATTAGGGGGTATGGCCTTGTTAGAGGAAGTGTGTCACTGGGGAGTGGGCTTTGAAGTTTCAGAAGCTCAAACCAGGCCTACTGGCTGTCTCTTCTTGCTGCCTTCGAATCCAGCTACCTCTCCAGCACAATGTCCGCCTGCACGCCGCCAAGCTTCCCACCATGATGATGATGGACTAAACCTATGAACAGTAAGCAACCCCCAACTTTTCCTTTATAAGAGTTTCCGTGGTCATGGTGTCTCTTCGAAGCAATAGAAACCCCAAGCCAGTAACCTACCTTACCCAGTGACACAAGGTGACTTTCCCTTGCCAGTGAACTCACTACTGTACCTGGGTGACATTGAAATCCGTTTTCTGGTATCCAGGGATCTTCTCCTTGCTCTATCTTGAAGATCACATCTGGCTTAGTAACACAATACCCTGTTAAGACAAAATAACACAGGGTGGACGCTCAATAGCTTAGCTTTATGAACTGAAAAAAAATGAAGGAAAAGAATGGTAAAGAGTCAGCTATGGTTCAGGGAAAGTGCTCAACATTCTGCAGAGAGGTGAGAATATATCATTGTCAGAACAAAAATGGATCAGTCATCTCAAACCCTCAAGTTTTAAGACTCCTAAGCCTCAAAGTGGAAATCACAAACATTCCCTCCCAACCTTGGAAATGTATGTGACTGGTAGCCACTGAGGGAAAACCCTTACCTACTGAGACAAAGTTGCTATAGTTCTCCAGGGTCACATCTCTGTAAAGCCCTTTCTGAGCAGGGTCCAGCAAATACCACTCTTCCTTGGTGAAATCCACACACACATCCTTGAATGACACTTGCTCCTGTAACAAAATATTTTTCTGAATGAAGTCATTAGGACTTGTCAATATAGAGAAGATTTAGCAGAATGAGTTTCTTTAGAGTTTATTGAAAAATAATAAACAGGATACCCCCTTTTTTTGCTACACTATGTAGAATAAAAGAAAAATATCTTGTATAAATTGAGATTCACCTAAAGGTCTAGGAGTGTTTTAGCTGCTATGAATATTGTTGAGGCAAACAAAAACACAGTTCCTATTTTCAAACTGCCTATGTGTCCTGCTAAGGACATGTATATGTGCATTTATTAAACATACATTTCAAACCTGGGGGTAGATTTTACTTTTTTATTAGGAAGCAAATTTGAAATTCTTAAATAAATAATGATATGGATAAACAAGGGACAGGCTCCCACTAGAAAAAGTCCCTAACTGATTAAGTGCTTGCCCTGGAGTCTAACATCCACAGGACAGGATCAAGCCTCTCTGATTGAGGAGATCATTTTCTGGAGTCTCATAGATTTTTTTTTTTTTTTTTTGGTTTTTCAAGACAGGGTTTCTCTGTGTAGCTTTGGAGCCTATCCTGGCACTCGCTCTGTAGACCAGGCTGGCCTTGAACTCATAGAGATCCACCTGCCTCTGCCTCCCGAGTGCTGGGATTAAAGGCGTGTGCCACCAACGCCCGGCTTCAGTTTCCCAATATTAATACTATCGGTACATGAAGGTGCCAGGTTTCCCCACCTTCCTGCATCTTCATTAATTTCTTTCTTCAGCATCTTAACATTTTCATTGTACACATCTTCCAATTTCTTAGTTGGATTTACCCTTTTAAAAAAGTTTTTGAGGTTACTGAGAATAGGATCATTCCTCCACACGATCATCGTTGCCATATAACAAGGCTACTGACTCTTTGTGTGCTATGCTCTATCCTGCTACTTTGATTTTTTATCAGCTTTAGGGGACTTCTGGGGGAGTTTCAGAGTCTTTTATGTATAGAATTGTATGTCATCTGCAAATATTGGTACTTTTGAGTTTGTCCTTTCCTATTTGTATTCCTTTTGTGTCCTCCTGCTCTAGATAAGACTTAAAGTACTATGTTGGACAGGAGTGGACAAAGTGGACATCTTTGTCTTAAACCTGACATAAGCAGAAATGCTTCAGTTTTCCCCCCACTTAGCATAGTGATGGCTCTGGGCTTACTGTATATTTTCTTTATGTTAGGGTATGTCCCTTAGATTCTCCAGGACTTTTCTCATCAAACAATGCTGGATTTTATCAAAGGCTTTTTCTGCACCTAATGAGATGACCATTTGGTTTCTGGCCTTGTAATTTTTATGTAGTAGATTATATTTATTGATTTACACACGTTGAACCATCTCTCTATCACTGAGATGAAGCCAACTTGATCATGGTAGACAATCTTTTTAAGATGTTCTTGAATTTGGTTTGTAAGTTCTTCATTGAAAACTCTTTTGTGTCTGTGTACACCAGATTGGCCCTATAATTTCCTTTGTTGGGTCTTTGCCTGGTTTTGTTATCACAACAATACTGGCTTCACAAAAAGAATTTAGGCAAAGCACAGTGGTATACACCTTTAATCCCAGAACTTGGAAGCAGAGACAGGTGGGTGGGTCTCTGTGAGTTTGAGGTCAGCCTGGGCTACATAGAGAATTTCAGGACAGCAAAGATGACAGAGTAAGAACTTATCTCAAAATAATAATAATTGGAAGTGTGTCATCCTTTTTATTTATGGAATAATTTGACATTAATTTTCTTCTTTGAAAATCTGTCAGAACTCAGCTCTGAACCTATCTGGACCTGTTTTCAGTTGGAGAGCTTGCTTCCACCTCTTTGGTTGTTAGGGTCTATTATTATTTACCTCATTCTGATTCAATTTAGTGGATCATACACATTTAGAAATTCATCCACTTCTTTTAGACTTTCAAGCTTAGTGGAGTATAAGTTTTTTAAGTATATTCTTAATGAATCTCTCAAATTCCTCAGTATCTGTTTTGAAGTTCTCCCCTTTCATCTCTACTTTTATTAATGAGTCTTTTCTTTTGGAGGGAGGTTTAATTTGTTTAATAGCTTTTCAATCATCAATTCTTTTTCAAAGAATCAACTCTTGCTGGAGAGATGCCTCAGAGGTTAAGAGCAAGACTACTCTTCCAGAGGTCCTGAGTTCAATTCCCAGCAACCACATGGTGGCTCACAGCCATTCGTTATGAGATCTTGTGCCCTCTGCTGGCCTGCAAGTGTAAATGCAGAGCATTCACATACATAAAATATAAATATAATAAAATAAAATCTTTAGAGCCAGGCGTTGGTGGCGCACGCCTTTAATCCCAGCACTCGGGAGGCAGAGGCAGGCAGATCTCTGTGAGTTCCAGACCAGCCTGATTTAAAAAAATAAAAAGAATCAACTCTTTATTTTCTGCTTGTTTGTACTTTTGTTTCTATTTTATTAGTTTCAGCCCTGGTTACAATTACCTCTTCCTTTATAGTGTTTGGGAAGTTATTCTTATTTTCTCCAAGGTTTGTAGGTGCATCAAGTTATTGACTTTGATGATCCCCCATGGGAGGCCTCACCCTCTCTGAGGCGTGGATGAGGGTTGGGTTGGAAGATGGGAGGGAGAGGGAACTGGGATTGGTATGTAAAATAAGATTGTTTAAAAATAAAAATACTAATTAAAAAGTTGTTATTGAACAATGTATATTAATGTCTGCCATATTGTCAGGGTATTTTTAGGCCTCATTTCTTCTTTTTGATCAACTGTTCTGAAACTGTTCCAGGTGAACTCTTTGGTGTGTTTATCATTTCCAGAATCATTTTAGTTTGGGTTTTCTTCAGCAATCTATCTTCATGACTGGTTTCCTTTTCATCCATCGTTTTAGTTTCTGGAATATACCCATGTCCTCTTTGAATTGTTTGGGCTTATAACTGTTGTTTGAACCCACTTGTTATTGTTTTTAATTGTCTGAAAATTCTCCCAAGTCATTTTCATGGTGTCCCAATGCTTTCCCTATGCTTGCTAGTTTTTATGTCAAGTTGACACAGGCTGGAGGAGAAAATTGGCTGAGAAAATGCCTCCATAAGATCAGGCAAGCTGGTTCTGCAAATGGTGGGTGGGGGGGTCATCCCCCAGCAGGTGGTCCTGGGTGCCTTAAGAAAGCAAGCTCAGCAAGTCACAAGGAGCAAGTCAGTAAGCAGCACTCCACCATGGCCTCTGCTTCAATTCCCACCTCTGGGTTCCTACCTTGAGTACCTGCCCTGACTTCTTTTTGATGATGGTGGACTATGGTTTAGAAATGTAAGAGAAATAAACCCTTTCTTCCTCAACTTGGTTTTAGTCATCATAGCTATAGAAACCCAAACTAAGACAGCACCAATTTAGGATTACTTATTTGTTAAGGAGATGTGTTTTGTTGGTATTTTATGTTGTTTTGGTTTCTGTGCTGGGATTTGTGCATATGGAGTTTGATTGTTAGTTGAGTATTTTTTTTTAAAATTTAAGGCATCTTTCTTTCAGCAGTGGTTGTCTCCAGTGTTCAGGAGAGGAGTAAGTCCTAGTAGGGTTGAGATATCATTTTCCTTGTACGTCTGGTATTTAGGGCTGGAAGTTCTATCCTAAATATTCCTCTAAGGGTCAAGTATTGTCCTGTGACAGCTAAGGCTTCCTGCATGGATCTTCAGCTTCAACTGGGAGTTGTTTAACTCTCTGTGGGCCTCACCCAGGGTCAAGTCTGGTCCCTCCCTGGGTCTGAAGTTTCACCTGAAGCCACCGGGGGAGGTGTGGAACTTCAAATAAGCCTGTGGGCAGAATTAAATCCTGTTCCCCATCCTACAACCACAGTTTCCTCTGAAGCCACTGAGAGATATGGAATCTGATTAGCACCAATAGTCAGTTCGGGACTTATCCCCTTGTAGTCTAACCCAGAGTCAGATCTGCTCTCTATGCCAGGTCTATGCCTTCTCCTGAAGCCTCTGGAAGGTGTGGAACTCCCTGAGCACCAACAGGCCAAACACTGGTTCAGGACTGGTCCACACACTGAATTGGCTGGGAGAAATTCTTTTTCTATACCTCTGACAGAGAATTAGCATCTAGAATATACAAGGAACCAAAAACTAGACATCAAGAAAAGAAATTACCCAACTAAAAGATGTGTGTGGAACTGAACAAAATTCACAAAAGAATATAAATAGCTAGTAAACATTAACACACACACACACACACACACACACACACACACACACACGAAATAAATTTTTTAAAATACAACTAATACTGACCCAACTATACCATTTCTGAGTATACACCCCAAAGAGCTCTATGTTGGTTAGGGTTTTTTTTTTTTTCAACTTGACACAGCCAGGGTCATCTAGATAAAGGGAACCTCAATTGAGAAAATGCCCCCATCAGACTGGCCTGTAGGCAACCCTGGGATGGGTCTTGATTAGTGATTGATGAAGAAGGGCACAGTTCATGGTGGATCGTGCTACCACTGGGCAGGTGGTCCGGGGGTGTGTAAGAAGGCAGCTGAGGAAGCTGTGGAGACTGAGACACTAACCAGTCCCTGGTCTCTGCTTTACTTCCTGCATCCAGGTTCCTGTGCTGCTTTGAGTTCCTACTTTGACTAACTTCATTGATCGACTATGATTGGGACATGCAAACAAATAAACACGCTCCTCCCCAAATGGCTTTTTGTCACGGTCTTTATCACAACAGAGAGGAAATTAATACAGGCTTTAATTCCAGAGACCACAGAAATATTTCCACATTTATATGTACTATAGTATTATCAAAAGAGCCAAGTTATAGATTACAATCTAGGTGTCCATCGACAGATGAATTCAGGAAGAGAATTATATATGCACAGTGAAATTTTATTCACCCTTAAAAGAGGATGAAATTATGTTGTTGGCTGAAAAATGGGTGCAACATCAGATCACTATAATAAACCAGACTCAGAAGATAAATACCAGTTTTCTCTCACTAATGGATCTTATATTCTTTAGATAATGTCTTTTGTTCCTTTGATATTAACTTTTATTGGCTGTACTCAGCCTAACACACACAGTCTACTGGATAAAGCCACACTTATACATGTGACATATGACATAAAAGTAGAAGGGTGACTGGGGGATGGCAGGCCATCAGAGGCGGCCGGGAGGATAGATTGGAAGAAATGGTGAGCATGCTCAAAGCACATCATCAATGCAAAGGAAATGACCTATATGAAATCCAACACAACAGTCAATAACTCTACAGCAGCAAGCATGTTAAACAATAAAACAGGATATGTGAAAGGGCTGGCAATGTTGAAAAGACACTCTAGAGAATCCTAGTATACCACTCTGGGGCATATACCCAAATGGTACTTCATCCTACCACAAGAACACTTGCTCAACCATGTTCACTGCTGTTCTATTCATAATAGCCAGAAACTGGAAACAACCTAGATGTCCCTCAACAGAAGAATGGAAAAAGAAAATGTACAGTTACACGAGTATCACTCAGCTGTTAAAAAATAATAACATCATGAAATTTGCAGGCAAATGGATGGAACTAGAAAAAAAATCATCCTGAGTGAGATACTGTGAAGTGAAAAGGGAGTGGCAAATATAATATATGGGCTTGCCATGCCAAATGTGGTCCCCTGAATGGCAGAACAGGCTTTGCTGTGAGCTCATTAGAAATTCAGAATTCAGAGGGAGCAACTCAGTGGTGAAGCCTTTGACTGTACAGATTCACAATCCAGCATTAGGATAACAGAGGCAGGTCATGAGCTATCGGCCTTTCTGGACTACACAGCAAGACCCTGCCTTAAAAACTCAGGGGCTGGAAAAAAACAACAACAAAACAACAACAACAACAACAACAACAAAAACCTCAGGAGCTGGGGGTGTGCCTCAGAGCAGAGTACCTATTGAGTGTATTCAAGGCTCTGGAGATAATCTCCAAGAGAAAAAAGAAAAGGAGAGGAAGGAAGATGGGAGAGAGAGAGAGAGAGAGAGGAAGGGAAGGAGAGAGGGAGGAAAGGGAGAAAGAGAAAAGGGAGGAAGAGGGGAAGGAAAGAAAGGAGGGAGAGAGAAAGGGAAGGGAAGAAGGTAGAGAAAGAGAGGAAGGAATGGTAGAAAAAGCGAAGGAGGGAAATTCAGGGCTCCCCCTACCTCTGCTATCTTAGAACACACACTAAAATGAAGTTACAGGGGGCTGGAGAGATGGCGCAGAGGTTAAGAGCACTGGCTGCTCTTCCAGAGGTCCTGAGTTCAATTCCCAGCAACCACATGGTGGCTCACAACCATCCGCTATGAGATCTGGTGCCCTCTTCTGGTGTGGAGATATGCATGGAAGCAGAATGTTGTGTACATAATAAATAAATAAATAAAATATTTAAAAAGAAAATGAAGGTACAGACTCACTGGTGCATCTGAGTCTGAGAAGCCCCAAGATCAGGCTTGTAAATAGAAAGGGAAGGGCTACATAAAATAGCTATGCATATGTTTTAATTGAATTAACACTAACATTTTCTAACAGTATTACAAAATGGTTAACTATGGTGGGATGACCATACATTTATATCTAGAATTGCCCCAAAATTTGCAAACTGACCTAGCCTAATTATTTATAGAATCTGTTTCATGCTCAGTGAAAATGTCTCAAGAGGATAAACATCACCCCGTGTACATGGTACAGAAAGATATTTCTGTATCTTTTGTATTAGTGCTCACCCCCACCTCAGATTTTTAAATTTTATTAGCACACTATCCTAAATGTTAACATATTACTAATTCAAAAACATTAAGAAAAAAACAAGACACATGAAACCCATCAGTAAAACAAAGTGTGTGTGGGGGGGGTCAGGTATGAAAGCAATGTCTGGAGCAAAAAGAAAAGATGCCGTCATAAGAGTTTGTGGGAAACCAGTCAGGAATGAGAGTTTAGAGCATGGTGTCCCAACAACAGAGAGCACTTTCAACATAGTCTCTGTGCATGCATGCATGCGCGCATGTGTGTTTTAGCTTGTCTGCTTCGATTTTTGTTTTTCTCTTAAGTTTGGGGGACAGGGGAGAAAGAACATGAAATTGGGTGGGGAGAATATGGAAGGAGCTGAGGGAGGGGAAAGAATATAATAGAAATACATTGTGTGAAAAACATTTTTTGAATGAAGAAAAATTTAAACAGCCCATTGACGAAACTACCAAATGCTGCTGACAGTCAAGAAAGGCAAAGACTATTCCCTGGCTGGCCTTGAGGATGACTTGGTGGCCCTTTGCAGGACTGACCCAGGTGAGTGGTGGTAAGGGACAAAGCCTTCTTTTTCAAGTTGAATGTAAATGAGAGATGTAGAAACATAAGCTTCCTGCATGCACAAATGAGCTGGCTAGACACTCAGGGGAGCTGCACTGGGCATACATGGGATGGCGATCCTTCCACCTCCATTAGCATTGGCTGGTGAACAAAACAGGAGCCCCTGAGCAGTCTACTCCAGCCTCAGTGTTGGGATCGACCCCCCCCACACACACACACACAGCCTCTGCTCTCGCACTTACAAGAAACATGACATTCACCTCCATCTAATTCTGTCAACTGTCCGAATTCAAATTTTTACTGTGACTGTAAAATTTTGCCTATTTTGATTTGTTCTTTAAAAAACAAAAACAAAAACAAATTCTCAAAACAAAATGGGAATGAATAAAACAAAAACTCACCTGGGACTTGTTCATTTTCTGTTGAGTGGAGGAGGGAAGAGCTGAGGGGAAAGAGGAAGAGCGTCAGGAGAGAGCGGGCCTGCCCTGCAGTCCTGGACTCAACTGCGCATGCAGTTCCACGCAGGTGTTTACTGCAAATGTGCCCCTAATACACGCCGAGTTTAGATACGTCTCGCTGACTGAATACAAACACCTGTTTCTTATTATCACCCAACTTATAGAAAAAAAATAAAAAGATGAGAAGATCTTTTTAATTCACTAAATAATAATCTAAAGGGAGAAATGGCATGGCTTTGTCCTGACTGATAATCAAAGGACAAGGGGAGAAATAGGGACGTATTGTTTATCTGATACCATTAATCCCCTGAAGTCAGATAATTCAAGAAAACTTGAGAAAAACGAATGCGTGCTTCTAAGGCAAGATATGGCAAAAATGTATCCCAAGTTTCTTGCTTACAACTCTCTTGACATCTCTTGATAAGAGACTTTGGGCAAAAACTGACAAATGTACAACCATCTGCAGGCCTTGGCTGTGTCACTAAAAACTTGCGAGATAATCTTAGGTTCTCAAGCTTAATGTAAAAACAAAAAACAAAACTGAAACTGATTAACCCAAGGAGCCACCTCCACTGCCCAGTGGACATTTATGGTCAAAAAAGCAGGGCCCATAGCATTTCCCTTCGTGACACCTTTGTAGGAGCCAGAGACTGCCCCCTCATAGACAACAAAGTAGGAAGGGTGCATGGGACGTTTGGGAAAGAGGGTGACAGCAATTCTGGACCTGTGGCTGGTGATCCTTTCACCCCTAATCGGTTCCCAAAGAAGTAGCATTCCCTGTGCAACTAGGTGCACCCATCACTCTCAACTCCAGCTCACCTCTCTCTCCTTAAACTTGTCCCAGACTTTCGGCGGGCACACAGTCTTCCATGGTTTCAAGATATTGTGTCATTGCACACAACAAATGAGCGAGTATCAAATTCAGAACGGGGATCCCGAGTGTGTGAGGGGCAGAAGGCTCGGTGGCTAGCTAGGCCGGCTCTTTCCTCTTCCTCTCCAAACACTGCGCCCTAGGAACCAGTCCAAAGGCCCGAGGCAAAGGTGGGCTCTCTGAGACCCTCGCAGGATATTCCCTGCACAAGAAGCATTAGCAGCTTAAGCAAACAAACAACCAAACAAAGGCACCAAGTATTCGTAATAGTCACATTGTGCAGAAAAGGAAACCGAGTCTCGAGTGGGTTATTCTGTCCCAGTAATTCATTCACTCGGGACCAGGACTGCGCGCTCGCCCCCCACATCCCAGCATCTGGCCCCAGCAGCCAGAGAACGCACGCGTCACAGCGTCACTCTCATGCCACGCATGCGTAACTCCTCAGGGTCCCACCCTACAACCCCGCTTCGTCCCCTCCTAGTGCACAAAAAGGCGCACGCGCGGCACAAGCTAGCGGCCCTAGGTTTGCTTTGCAGAGGTGCAGGACCATCTGGACCTCGGCAGCCGAATGCCGGCGTCCGAACGCACCCCAGTACTTGCTCAGACGGGTCCCCCGCGGGCCCCTGTTCGCTGCCTACCGCTGTCCGGATGGCCCCGAGTTCCCAGAACCCTTCGCCCTTGCCACCATCTAGGGCTCACCCGCCGCTCCCGCAATGCACGGAGCCGAAGGCCAGGAATTGTTTCCCAGGAGGGGCGCGAGGCCAGGGAAGGAGCAGGAATGCAGCAATACCGTGTGCGCATGCGCGGGGGAAGGGGCGGTGCGCCCATCTGTGCTGGGAGTGGGGTCCCTAAGTCCAGGGTTGGAAGGAGTGGTAGTTCCTGGAGAATGGAGTCAGCTCTTGTCTCACCCTCTATTGTAAAATGATGCTCTTGACAGTGTCTATAAACCAAGCTTTCCAGAACTAAAGACGTTTACAGTGAAAACACAACCTTGTCAGACTCATTTCTCAGGACCGGGCTTTCTGGTACACCATGCAGTTTCTGTATCTTTACTACTCCTATCTAGAGCCAACATTCTGTCAGAACCCTAGGGGTTGGGGATCAAATCAGTATATTCTTTACGCTTCAAAAGAAGGAAAGTTGTGCTTAAAGTTATGGTGGAATGTCAACTAGTGTTGGAATTGTTTTGTTTGTGTCGAGATTTCATGGGTGTAGCTTCCCTGTCATAACTAGATGGCACAGACTCACAACAGACTTCAGGTCCTCTGGCCCTAAAAATCTCTGCCAGGTCTTCTGCAGTGTTGCCTGAGCCTTAGGTGCAGGGGTCATGTTGTATCGGTTGGGGCTGAGAACTCCACCTTCAGTTGCTCTCTGTGTTTTGGTAAGATGTGGCCTTTGGTAATGGGCCCCTGCCTCTGTAGAAGCCCTTTTGATAAGGGGTGAGGTCTACACTTACCTGTTCCTTGTTCTCAAAAACTCACTGGCATGTTTGAGGTTTTAGAGACTTTTTGTATTTGTGAAGACTTGTTGGTATAAGACAACATGTTTTTCTTTTAGCATACCTCGAGCTTGAGCAGTGGTTAGTAAATCTAGGGTTCTAGACTATAACCATTGCATGCCAATTTTATGCTCCTATATTATCAAAGGACTGTGAGTTGGTGTAGCTAGTTGTGAGTTCTATGGATAGTTTCTGGGTAGTGAAAACAGAATCCATAAGACCCTCCCTTAACTCTTATACCTATGGTAACAGTAATTTACTTTGGACCAGAGAGATATATTAAGGTAGAAAGGAGTACGCACTTCTCGTTAAATATGACTTTTGGAAGAGTATGTGCAGGATATGTAATTCTAATCAGTTGATTGGAAGGCAAAGCTAGGCTTGCCAAGGTTATATAAGCAAAGTGTGTGAGCTCACTGGGATTCAAGTGGTCGGTTAAGGAAAGAGTGAACTTTGGAATGGTTCCAATAGTACACACACAAAATAGAGGTCATGGACACACAAGTTAGTGGGATAGGGCACCCTGTACCAAAGGAAAGTATAGGCAAGGACGGGGGTGAAAGAGGAGGTTCTGGGGTGGACTTTGGGGCTGAGGAAGAGGGACCAGGTAGAGCAAAGAGACAAAGAAGGCAATGGCGGGAAGACTGAGTGGTCAGGAGTATGAGGAAAGTCGGAGTGAAGAAATATGGCTCAGAGGGGTGCGTTGCGACCAAGGATGAGCGATTAGGTGTGCTAAGAGAAGAGGGGGCGAGAGACAGAGATAGAAGGAAGTCTCAGATGAAGTTTGATAAGGAAGTGGCTCGTCTGCCGAATCAGAATCTGAGAGACAGTCCAGGAGATTAGGGCTAAGAGTTCAAGCTCGTAGGGGCTGGCATGCAGAAAGGGAGGGAAGAGAAGGGATAGGAGTGAGGATAGCAGAAGGATTGGGGGCTGGAGAGATGGCTCAGTGGTTAAGAGCACTGACTGCTCTTCCAGAGGTCCTGGGTTCAATTCCCAGCAACCACACCATGGCTCACAACCGCTTTGAATGAGACCTGGTGCCCTCTGCTGGCCTGCAGGCAGAAGACTATATACATAATAAATAATCTCTAACCACGTTCCATCTCATCTCATTGGAGGAGGTTGTTGAGGTCCTCCCACCAGATGGCAGGGTTGAATGTGCCAAATTCAGGCCACCAGTTTTGTTTGTTGAGGGCAAATTGGAGCCAGATCTGAACAGAAAGTCAGATGAGGCAGGGGACTTTCAGATTCCATTGAGGCCTAATTGATTGTTTTTGTTGTTTGTTTGTTTGTTTGTTTGTTTTTTAACCCTGTCTCACCGTGTAGATCTGGCTGTCCTGGACTTTGCTATGTGCACACCATACCCTGTTTGTTTGAATTTTTAAAATGAGATGTATTTTACGTGTATGAGTGTTTTCCCTGCATGTATGTGCATCCTGTGTGTGCCTGTGGAGGTAACAAGAGGGCATCAGATCTCCTGGAAGTGGAGTTACAGATGGCCGTGATCCACCATGTGGGGCCAGGGAACTGGATCCGGGTCCTCTGGAAGAGCGGCCAGTGCTCTCAAACACGGAGCCATCTTTCCAGCCCCTTGTTTGAAAGTTTTTAGGAGGAAAACTGTCTTACTTAGTTTTCTATTGCTGTGATAAAACACCATGACCAGGGCTTTTTTTTTATTTCCTTGTAGAAAAAAGGGTTTAATTGTGTGTACAGTTTCAGAGTGTTAGAGTCCGAAATGGTAGAGCAGAGGCGTGGCAGCAGGAACGGCTGACCCACAAGGAGGAGGCAGAGACACACAATGGGAATGGTGCCAGCCTCTTGAAACCCCAAGCCCACCCCCAGTGACACAGCTCCCCCAGCAAGATCTTGCCAAAGGTTGAATCTTTTAGATAAAATCCACCCCAGGTCTTATTTTTATTAATTGTTTAAAATTTTGATACCTATAAACAACATACCTTTTTCATATATACCTCACTCCCTTCCTCCAACTCTCCCTGCCTCTGTCCAACACGTATCCCTCCCAACGTTTTAATTATTTCTGACAAGAATCCGATGAACCTAGTTAGTGTTTCCCATGTGCAGATGGTGTGGGAACATCCCTTGGGACATAGGCTGCCCCCCCAAAATAAAAGTAATTCTCCCTCCCCAATATTTACTTTAAAACTCTGGACATTTGGAGGGTTTGTTTTTGCTATAAAATTTCAAGATCTAGATATAGGCAGGGGTGATAAACTAACTTGGATAATATTGCTTTTCATTCATGAGGTTACACTTGGGCAAGCTCTTCTTATAATTCAACAGTTGGCATAAATGCTAATAAATTCCTGAGTGCCACAGATACCATCCCTATGAAGCCAGAGACTAGCCATGGCATAAATGGGGGCAAATTCCTGAGGGCCACAGATACCCCACACCACCCAGAGACTAGTCATCCAACGAAAATGTGATTCACAACCTCCTCGGTGGTTCAGTTCCACATACTCAAAACTTAATAATTTAAATAGCATAAACGAGCTATTTCTTCCATGGGCCCTGGCACTGGCCAGGGTCTGTCAGTCGGCTGGCTTCATCCAGGCAGTAGTGGGCAGAGTTGACTGGGCTAAGAAATCTCACATACACAAAAAGACACCTACACATAAACACACAAATACTAATAATAAATGATGTAGATGGCATGTTATTATGGAACAGAAAATTATAAATGATAAAAGAAAAACTAGTCATTGACTTGGAAGAAAATAGATGCATAGCATGGGAAAAGATCGATTGAAAATTCAATGCAATTTAATTGAGGCAAAGTTTATTTCATATATTTGTTACATTCCACCGGGAAATTTATTTTAATGTAACAATTCAGTAAATACAAAAAGAAAAAAAACACATTCCTTTGGGAAAAATACTTCGAAGCCTAGGCTTTTCCCACATATAAATACAATGAACAAAATAAATATACTACACAGAAATCACTCATCCACATACTGCTGCATCATGTTTCATAAACGGAACATTTATAGGAGTGGGCTCAGGACCGGCTGCGGTGTGGGCAGCTCTGAGTAACAGAAACCTATGTGATAAAGTGCTGAGTCGTCAATATCTTAGGCTCTTTTAGCCATGTGGTTTGCCTCTATCAGCTTTGCCGGCGCAGTGTGAGGGCAGCCACAGGCAGAGTGTAAGCAAATGGGTTTGTATTCGTGTTCTCAAAGTGCTTCATTTAAAGACACTGGAATTTTGTTTCCTACAACCTTCGTGTGTCACAAAATATTTAATTCTTGCAATAACTGAGTCATATAAAACTAATCTCAGCTTAGAGGCTACAAAAATGGGCTGTGGATCTATCTGGCAGAAGGACGGTGGTTCACTAATCCCTGGCCTTGCCTACTCAGGATCTGCTCCTGAGCCACTGTGGGTAGATACACAACCAAATCAAATCAAGGCACTAACAGCAATAAGGTGGGAGATATGTAGTGGGTTGCCAACCTTTTCACTGTATGAGTCAGGAAATACAAATTAATGAGAATCATATCTAATGTCAAGTTTTTATGTATTACAGACGCTGTTCTAAGTGTTTTAAAATATCAATCTATGTCAACCTCAAGGCAATTTTAGGATGCCCCTATCATTGCTCTCACAGGAAGGGAAACGGAGGCACAGTGAAGTTTCATGGCATGCCCATGCTGGTGTCTGGGTCAAGACATTAAGAGCCTAGAATCTCACTTTTAGCCATTGGCCATGTTGCCTCCCGCTACCCAGAAAAGGAAGGGAAAACCATGAGGTATTTTTCATACAAAATACAAAGACACATACTACTGCTACACAACATCTACAGTAAGAGAAGTAAATACGGCTGCCTTAGAAGCAGCTGAGACTGCTACAAATCCATCTCCAACCCAAAGTTCCGCTGATCATGATATAGCTGATAAAATTACAAAAACATTTATGTTTCTTCTGAGGGGTCCTTTAGTAGCAATGTCTGAACCCATTTGTAAGCGCCAGGGAGTAGATGAAAAGATACACGATATTTTTAAAGTATACACCAACACGTGTTACAGTAACAACACTATCAGTGGAAATCACTGTTGATGTGATGGGTGCAGGTGTTCTCACACATGACAGCTACTGAATGACAGATGGCTTCCACAAGCACATCGCACACCTATAAATTTGTTTTGTAGATACACACCTACACCCTAACATATCAAAAACACATCTTTGTTTAACGGTGTTTCCTCATTATTTTTGCTCTTTAAATAGCTTGATATATGTGATATCTGTTGGTTTTTGGTTTTGTTGCTTGCTTCTTTAGGAAGGAAAAAATCAATCTTGGAACTAGCAACATGACTTACAGTGTGGCTGCCGCCTTCAAGATAAATTCCTTTAATTTTTCTTAAAAATATTTCAAATATTGAAAATGCCTACATAGGTACGATTAAAGTATTAATATAATTAACATTCAGTGATGGATGTGTTCTTAATAAGGCTTAGTAATATCTGTTGCAATCTGTACACTAATTCCCCTCAATCTTTTTAACACAAGTGCAACTGTGTGAAGAGGCTTTTGAGTGCTCGGATACCCATGGGAGGTCCTCACTGTGGACTTTGGATGGTGGTACTAGATGCTATGACAGAAACTTCTGGAAATTCACTTACTGGATTTCTGCCCCATGTCATCTTTCATGTTTTACAATTTTCACAGTTTATGCCACCTGATATTTATAAAAGTTGGCCATACTGTAAAGTTCTTCCTAATAACATCCCAGAATTTCCTTCTGTACATGTGCTGATAATTCTGTAAGGGAAAAACATGGCCAACAATGTTTTTCTCGATACTTAGAAGATTCTCCTTCTGTGTGGATTATACGAGAAGGATGAATTATGGGGGAGATTCTGAATTCACACTATTTGTTAGCTTTCCCCTTCTTGGCATGTGTCTTCTGGTGCGCATTGAGTTGTGACTTCTGGACAAAATTTTGCCCACACTCCTGGCACTCATAGGGCTTCTCCCCAGTATGTTTTCTCTGGTGTATGACAAAATGTGACTTCTGGGAAAAGGATTTCCCACATATGTCACACTCATAGGGCTTCTCTCCCGTGTGAGTCCTTTCATGTAATCTGAGGACTGAGTTCACAGAGAAAGACTTGCCACACTCTGTACATTCATAGGGCTTCTCCCCGGTATGCTTTCTCTCGTGTTTGGTGAGGTCTGATTTATAGTAAAAGGTTTTCCCACACTTACTACATTTGAAAGGTTTCTCCCCAGTGTGGGTTCGCTGGTGCACAGTGAGGGCTGACTTCTGGTAGAAGCAGTTTCCACATTCCTTACATTTATAAGGTTTCTCTCCTGTGTGGGTTCTCTGGTGGGTTTTGAGGTGTGAATTCCTAGAGAAGAGTTTCCCGCATTCCTTACATTTATAGGGTTTCTCCCCTGTGTGTGTTCTCTGATGGACTGTGAGGTGTGACTTTTGGGAAAAGAATTTGCCACATTCCTTACACTGAAAAGGTTTCTCCCCTGTGTGTGTCTTTTGGTGCACCAGGAGGTATGCCTTCACATAGAAGAACTTCCCACACTCCTTACACTCAAAAGGCTTCTCCCCTGTGTGTGTTTTCTGATGTTCTGTGAGGTGTGGCTTCTGGTAGAATGATTTGTCACACTGGCTACATGCGTAGGGTTTCTCCCCTGCATGGATTCTCAGATGCCTAGTGAGGGATGACAGGTGGTAGAAAATTTTGTTACATTCTTTACATGGGTAGGTTTTTTCTCTGGTGTGAACTTTCTGATGTATTGTAAGCTCTTCGTTTGTATAGAAAGACTGACCACATTTTTCACACCTATGGGACTTCTTGGTATGTGTTTCCTGGTGCACGGTGAGGGAAGACTTCTGGCAGAAGGACTTTCCACATTCACTACAGTCATAGCTTTCATGCTGGGTGGGAGTTTTCCGACGTTTGCTGAGTTCTCCTTTCCTAGAAAGAAAGTTCCCAACTCATTAATAGGACTTTCAGAGCTTTTGGGGGTCTGTGCATTCTCTGAATAACTTTGATGGTGACTTCAATAAAGCTGTGCATTGGGTTCATAGGGCTTCTCCAGTGTGAGCACTGATCTACAGTGTGACTTAACACTGTACCGGATGAGGCTTCTCCTGAAATCTCAGAGTTTCTTAATGCCCACATTGTACTTTCTGGAATAAAGTCTCCCTTACTGCAAAATTCAGAAAAAAAAAGGAAAAGATAGCTACAAAGTTTGACTCCCTTGATCCTAAATCATGCTCCTCAGGAAGGCATGCCTGTTTGGGTCACATTCTTTGGGATTTATTCCAGTGCCAGTTTAATCATATTTCATATTAATCAACAATTTCTTTCCCACTTCCAGCATTTCAAACAAGACTATTCTTCCTCAGAAAGCTTCTATCCTACCCATTAATTATTGAACTTGCCTTGCATTTCCAGCCTGACGTTCCTGGTGTTTGGTTTTGGGGTCAGAAGCATTCCGTTGTTTGTCTACAAAGGAATCAAGATTTTAACACACCATTATGGTCAAAGGTTGATTCTTAGTCTTTAGGTAAGTCTGTCAAGATGAAAGCACTCTCAAATGAAAAGTTCCTCTATACCATTTGTGACAGTTTTCATTGTTACCCCAGAGAGTCTCAAGGGGAATCATCTAGATTTGTGGGCATGCATTGATTATGTTAATTGATGTGGGCAGAATCAGTCTAAAGGTGGGAGGCATTGCTCCCTGGGTCAGGTCTCCCCCGACACCAGTAATTCCTAGCCACAGGTGCCCACTATTATTTCTTATCCAGCTTACTGTTCACTGTCCTTAATGAGCTAGCATCGTTCTTTGATTCCCACATTCCTAATCAGCAACGTATTTTGTTCTCTGATCCATGTTCTTTCTCTTTTGTCTCAACTTTCACCTCTGGGTTCTTAGAGTTACGTTGACAGAGATGTCAGAGGTGTTTGGGTTTATAATCAGGTTCCTTCAGAGCCTGCTAAGTGAGTTTCAGGCTTTTTTTTTTTTAAGATTTACTCATTTTGTGTGCATTGGTGTTTTGCCTGCATGGGTGTCTGTGTGTGGGTGTCAGATCTGGAACTGGAGTTACAGACAGCTGTGAGCTGCCATGTGGGTTCTGGAAATTGAACTCAGGTCCTCTGGAAGAGCAGCCAGTGCTCTTAACTGATGAGCCATCTCTCCAGGCCCTAGACTTTTGTTTTTGACATAGGAATGTCCTAGTTTCATTTCTGCTTCAGTCAT
The DNA here is from genome assembly GCF_003668045.3 of Cricetulus griseus. Classification (NCBI taxonomy): domain Eukaryota; kingdom Metazoa; phylum Chordata; class Mammalia; order Rodentia; family Cricetidae; genus Cricetulus; species Cricetulus griseus. The sequence continues at coordinate 26,434,191 of NC_048601.1, read as the reverse complement.
AAAAATAACCTAACAAAAGCACTTTAAGGGGGTCAGGGCTTATTCCATTTACAATTCGGGGTTAGAGTCCATCACTGCAGGAGAGTCAAGGCAGAAACCTGAAGCAGTTAGTGACATCCACAGTCAAGAGTAGAGAGTAATTGGATGAAGGAATCAATTGACTCATATACAGGTCTTTACACCTGCAAACATAGATTACTGTTTAATAATATTCCTAGTGAAAGCTTGAAACTACAGATAGCCCTGTACTATACATCCTATGGCTTTCACCCCCCCCCCCAATTTATTTTTTTTCATTTTTTTCTTTGAATTAGAAACACAATTGTTTTACATGTCAATCTCAGTTCCCTCTCCCTCCCCCGCCCCAATTTCTTATGATATACTTTCTTCCTTATTAGTAAAAAGAAGTACTTAAAGGCTTCACTTTGGCATAACTGAATTTTTAGGATTTCTACTCTTGTGCTTTTCGACTTTTAATAAGAAAAAAAAAAGAAAAAAGAATCATTTGAGCACAAGCACTATGGTCCTTCCACAATTGGTCTGAAAACCAAGATGGCTACCAAGTGACTAATGCAAGCAACACACGTCGTGGCTGGAGTAGAGAAAAAGACTATTCATGCTAATGACTAACAGCAGGACTACCCAAGAATTCATCATGCTGCTCAGAATAGCATGTGGTTTAAACTCTATGAATTGTTGACTTTCCACTTAATATCTGCAGACTGCAGTCGGCCATGCATAACAGAAACCACAAATGAAACTTCAGGTGGACTAGGATTACTGTAGTTAGCAGACACACACTTGTATTGTACTTCTTCATCTGTCCAGGGCAATGTGGACATCAACAATAAAGTGAATTTCTCAGACTACCAATCTTCTCATATGGTGAGAAGTATCACTGTTGTTTAGGCATTTACTTTTCAGACAGTTGGCTTAATTTTTACCTGAACACGAGGACCTAGGAACACATACATTGGAAAGGAAGGACAAAAGGGAAATCAGGGGACAAACTATCTATATAGAAGGGTAAATTCCTAGTTGTCAAATTAGAGATTGCCAATCCTGATCATATCCTGACCACCAAATCCTGTGTTTCCAAGGCACTATTACCCATGATTCAGTAAAAGTCATGGGTCTTGTTTTTATATTTTAGCTCCCGTAGCTCTCCTTCCAACTTACTACAAGATCCTTAAAAAATTATTCCACAGGAAACAAAGGGTGACATATTTAAGGTCAACCTGAGACCCAGTCTTGGTGTTTTTTAACTCTAAGGGGAAAAAAAAGGAGTAAGAAAGTAAAATGTGACACCAAATAGGACAAAGATATCAGAGTCAGTTCTCAGTGTAAAATTGCATGCTTTGGTTTTTGAAATGGGAAGCCCTGGGAGGACTTTTATAAAGCAGAAAGTAGGCAGTATCTCTTGTTTCTAAACATTTGTACTCCCAACAAATGTCTAGCAAACAAGTAGTGTATATAAAGCATTGCCAATCAGCACACAAGTCAGAAGGCAGATGGAGATCACTACTGGATGGGGTTAGAGTAACTTGGTGTTATACCTCTGCAAATAACGTGCAGAGTTGCATGCTAAGAGCAAACCCAAGCAGAAACATCAGTTCTCCTGAAAGAAATATGACCGGCAAGCAACATCATGACTTAGAATCAGAATTCAGAGCTTAAAGACAGACTAGGAAATTAAAACTGGTGCTAAGAATAACATATTTTGTTGTTAATAGAGAAAAAGTGAGGGATAGCCTGTGAAAACATCTTTAAGGTTATGTTCCATGCTCTAACAGTAGGGGAAAATTGGACATTTGAAAACGAAAGATAAAACTCTGAGCTAAGACAGCATAGGAATTCTATTTTCCACCAAGAAAAGAGATGTAAACCTGTTTTTAAGAATGTCTAATAAAAGAGGGATTTCCACTGGGCAGTGGTGGCACACACCTTTGATCCCAGCGCTTGGGAAGCAGAGGTGGGTAGCTCTCTGAGTTTGAGGCCAGCCTGGTCTATAGAACAAGTTCCAGGAAAGCCAGGGATAACACAGAGAAACCCTGTCTTGGGGAAAAAAAAAGAAAGAAAGAAAGAAAGAAAAAAGTGTAGCTGGGGGGATTTCTATGGAGAGAAGAAAAATTGGTGTGATGTAGGATTCAAACGTATGTAGACAGTATTTTCAATCATTTCTAGAACTCTAGAGGACTTAGGGAGATTCTTGAAAAACTATTTCAAAAGGCATTCATGACAAGTATTTCAAAGGTCACATGCAACACGAATTTTTTCAAACATACCAGCACGTCTCCGATTTGGCAGTTCTTTTTCTGATACCCACGGCTCTTTTCCTTTCTTCAACTTGGAGATCACACTCCGATTAACCACACGGTAACCTGTTAAAGATAAAGGGGATGACACAGATTTCTTTGGAAGTGAGGTACAATTTCAGGAAAACAGTGGGGATCTCACCTGTGCTTCACAAGTTTATTCTTTAAATGAAGAGGTAGAAACACACATAGGTTTTCAGGTATTCCCAAACAGATTGACTTGGAATCATGGAACAACATACCACTTGACATTACAGAGACCTTACATGTCCCATTGAATGGGAGAAGAAATGGAAACAACTGGATTCATAGATGAGGAAAATTCTCTCACCCACAGCAAGCAGGTGACGATAATTCTCCAGCATTACATTCTTGTAAAGGGCCTTCTGGGCAGGGGTCAGTAACTCCCATTCTGCCTTGGTGAATTCCACAGTAACATCCCTTAGTGTCACGGGTCCCTGAAACAACAATTTCAGTTCAGTCTGAGTGACGACAGGAAAACACAAGGGTTAGGAGGTAGAACAACAGCAGGGTGCCTGATTAGCATTTGCAAGGCCCTGAGTTCAATCCAGGGGCAAAGGAGGAAAAAAGAAAAAAAGAAAAGAAGAAAAGGCTAGTTCATTAAATTAGCTCTGAGTTGCTTCATTATAGTCATGCTGGCTGGCTACAATAAAGCAATCACGCATTTTGACAAGGAATTTCTCTTTGACAAGAGGTAAAGATGTAGCTCCTTAATGGTTGCATTGCAGCAGACGCTATGGCAGAAGTATGTTCGGGATACAAGGTGTTCAGATGGTGACAGTTATTTGCATTGTGTAGCAGCTGTTAGATTTTATAAGGTGGTCAAACCATCTAATATAAACTAGAAATAAAGAGGTCATAGTTGGCAATGATATGGAAGTGTGAGGAACAAAAGCTGTAGGAAAATGTAAACGACACAGAATGAGAACAGGGTGTAGAACTGAATTAATTCACTTGCAAAGTCAGGTAAGAGAACACAAAGAATGTTTGGTGCTTTTTCTTTGTCCCCACAAAACATATTCTGCACATACATGGAACAGACCTCATGCCATATGTATTTGCATCTGTTGCATGAACTTTTCTGGGGGAGACACTAACAAATGTCTCCTCTCTAAAGATACGGCACCAATGACAGACCAAAGTACAGTTCTAACAAAGTCCAACGTGGTGAACCAAAGCGTCTATATTATTTTTCAAAATTAAGTTTATTTAAGAGGAAAAACGCAAGTAGATGTTCCTCAATTTTACACTATGCGACTGCCTTAGACATTTTGATAATGCTCACCCACTTTTGCAGATGCAAATGCAGACAACTAGGGGCCACTGATGAGACAGAAGTGAGCAGTGACGTTATAGGAGTGGATTAGTGACCACAGAGAAAACTAAACCAGACAGGGCACATGGCACATGACAGAGACATGAGCAATACACACAGTATCGCAGACACAGAGAAACCAAGAAGTATAATACAGCTTTTGTGTTCATGTGTTTGTGTGTGGTGGTATGTGTGCACATGTGTGCGCAAATGTGGAGATCAGAGGCTAAAACTGTCTCTTTCTCTATTATCCTCCTTGTGGCGGATTGAAGAAGAATGTCCTCCACAGGCTCTAGCATTGGAATACTTGGTCGCCAGTTGGTGGTGCTGGTTAGGGAAGGCTAGGACGCGTGGCCTTGCTGGAGGAGGTATGACACTGGGTTAGGCTTTATAGGTTCATATGCACATGTGTCCATCTTGTTTGTGTTGTACTTTGAGGTTTTTTTGGGGGGGGAGGCATGGGGTTCACTGAATGTGGCTTCCAGTTGGTGGCGCTGTTTGGGGAGGTTAGGTTTAGGTGGTGTGGTACTCCTGAAGGAAGCTCTTGCTTCATGCTTGTGTTTAATGGTGGGAACTCTCAGCACCCTGCTTTCACCACCATGCATGCTGCCTGCTCACACGCCTCTGCACCTCTGTAGCCACACGTCCAAATAAACTCTTCAGTAGGCTGCTTTTGGTCATGGTGTTGTATTATAGCAACAGAAAAGTTACTATGCTTTTTACGTGGGTGCTAGGGTTCAAAGTTCTAATACTTGCTTGGCAAGCCCTTTACCAAGTAAACTATTGTCCTGGCTTTTAGGAATTTGTTTTATTCGTGATCAAATCACAATCAAAGTTGACTTTTATTATGATGAGGTATGAGACTATTGCTCCAAGTGTTGTTTCAAAGGTCTATTGTTCTGTTAACAAAGTATGTTATATACTCCTAAAAGTCTCTGAGATGGTGGTCCTAGGGTGTATAAGAAGGCAAACTGACCAGGCAAGGAAGAGGAAGCCAGTAAGCTGTGGTCTCCCAGGCCTCTGTTTCAGTTTGGGCTTCTAGGTTCCTGGTTCAGTTCCTGGGCTGACTTCCCTCAATGGTGGACTGCAGCATGGAAGTGTAAGCCAAATAAACCCTTTCCTCTTCAAGTTTGTCCTGGTCAGTGTTTTTACCACAACAATAGAAAACAAGCTATGACATTAGCTTACAGTATTGAAACATTTGTACGTGAGCAAGAGTGCAGGTGTAGACCATAAAGCTAGAAAAGAGACTAAGCAAAGGAGAGGAAGTGTTTAGAAGAGGAGAGACCAGGACACACACCCTGAGAACACAAAGGAAGCTATGGAGTAGGGTGGAGGGGTGTAAAGTCATAGGGAATGGGGGGGGGGGAACAGGGAGTCAGGGGATCCACCTAACAATTTTTGCTTACTGTATATATTTTTCAAAATTTAAAAACAAGCAACATAGACTTCACTGGAGAAGATAAACATCAGATTTGAGCAGGCCGAATACAGAGTCTGTCAAGTTGACAGGGTCCTAGCACAGCAAAACTGGTTCAGCACTCTAGTGTCCGTATAATGCATTGCCTGTTACTACAAACTCAAAAAGAAAAGTGACACTGTCATCTCAAAAGATCCCAGCACTCGGGAGGCAGAGGCAGAGGCAGGCAGATCTCTGTGAAGTCGCGGCCAGCCTGGTCTACAGAGTGAGTTCCAGAACAGCCAGGGCTAAACAGAGAAACCCTGTCTTGAAAACAAAAGCAAAATAAACAAAAAAAACCTGTTCATAATGAAAAATGTAAACTGTTCAAACTAGAAGAAGGTGCCAAGGTTTGGTTTCTCAGTGTCCTTCAAAAGTCCATGCACTTAAGGCTTGTTGGGAAGCTGACAGAATCCTTAGAGGAGCTAGACAGATGTAGTCGGGTCACTGAGGTGTGCCATTGAAGAGCACTGTGGAACCCTGGTCCCTTTGTAGTCATAGTTATAAGAAGCCCCACCCCCTATGACTCCCACCATGAAGTAGTGGTTTCTCACCAGCATAAATGCAAGTGAGCCTACTGAGCATAGCCTAGAACCTCTGAAACCACTGGCCAAAACAATGCATTTCTCCTGATATAGTGACAGTAAACTGACACAGGGGACATCCATTGACCAAATATGTTTCTATATGATCTGCACCTACTGTAATACACAGTGAATAAATAAATTTGCTCTCCTTAACTTAAAGGGGGAAAATCAAATTGTCTGCTCGGAGCATTCCTATCCCAACATCATCCTAGATAGAAATCCTAGCCAGTGCTATAAATAACAGAAAATATAGACTATAAAAAGATACATAAATCTATTTTTCTTTGTAGATAATATTTATTTTTGTGGACAACTTCAAAGAATCATCAAAACATTTTATATGACTAATAATTGAGTAACTAAGGTCAATATTATTTAAATATATATTTCTATATATAGTACCATTAAATAGTTAAGTATTAACCCAACCAAACATGTGCATGGCCTGTATAAAGAAAAACATATAACAATGAAGAAAGAGCTCAAAGGCCTGCACTTGGAAGACTACTGTGTCAATCTCAGACCAATCAGCATATTTAATGTAATTTCAATCCAGTTTTAACACAGCATTTTTGTCAAAGCTAATTATAAAATGTATGTGGTTCTGCCAGCACTCAGAGAGAGTGAGCTGAAGATCTTGCTAAACAGTGAGGGGTGAGCTCACTCTCTCTTGCTCTACCCCATGGGAGCTCACAGCTTCCAGGAAAAGATGCAAAAATCTCCCGCAGATCTGCTGCACCCTGATTCTGAAATCTTAGCTAACAGAGCAGTGAGGAAGTCAGTTTCTGTTCTGTGTAAGTTAACCTCTTTCAGCTCTTTTGTCATAACATCACAAACAGACCTGAGACGGTCCTTATATATGTATTACTCAGTTTGTTTCCCTTGGCATGATGTTTTTAATATTAACTAAATTCCATTTTACCTTAATGCCTCCACCCCAAATACATCAAAAAGGAGTGGGATTATGATGGCTAAAACAATTTTGAAAAACAAAAAATTCATGCTATCTAGTTTCAAGTTTTAAGTTTGTCACATCTATGACAATCTTTCCTTGATTTTCAGTTGTTTAATTTTTACTTAGTTTTGAAACGTTGAAGGGGGACACGGAACCTTACACGGCTACATAAGCACTGGATCTCTGCCACAGCCCCTTTCTTGACTTTGATAACAATTCTCACGAGTATTCATCAGAACTGCATTAGTTACTTTGCCGTGATAAAAATATCTGAAAAAAGAAACTCAATGAAGGAAGAGTTTACTGTGGTGTGGTGATAATATTACTTATGATTTATTAAAGCTTGCCTGAGGGTTCAGAATGCAAAGCTAGCCACAAGCCATAGAGGTCAGACAGTGGTGATATACACCTTTAATCCCAGCAGCCATACTAGCTAGCCATAGAGCCAGGTAGTGGTGGTACGCACCTTTAATCCCAGGACTCAAGAGACAGGAAGACGGGTCTCTCTGAGTTCAAGGCCACCCTGGCCTACACAAGAGTGAAGAGTAAGTAACAGGGCTCACAACTTTGATCTCAGCATTTAGGATCCCACGCCTTTAATCCCAGCACTAGGGAGGTATAAAAGAAAGAAGCAAAGGGTCTCATGTGTAGATTTAGTTTCCAGACAGGAAGAGCTATTGTCCCTGAGGATTCATGGAAACAGAATTTCACTCTGAGGATCCATGAAGCCAGGATCACCCTTTCAGTCTGAGGTAGAGATAAGAGCTAGTGGCTGGCTGCTTTGCTTATCTTGAACCCCTATACCTTTCTCTGGGTTTTTATTTTTCATGTTACACTATGGCTCAAGGTTTGAGGGTGCAAGTTTGAGCTGCCTGAGCAGCTGCTCACACTGTCTACAGTCCAGAAGCAGAGAATAATGGAATCTCATGTTCACTTTCTTGTTTTCATTTTGCCCAAGGCTGAAGCCCATGGGGTAGTGCCACCCACAATTACAGTCAGTCTTCCCTCTGTAATTAGCCTGATCTTAAAGTCCTTCAGACACGAGTGGAAGCACATTTCCATGGTAGTTATAAGTCCCACCAAGTTGGCAATATTAAACATTACAACATCATCCCTTGTGAACTTGACATTCAAACATATCATTTTAAATGATATAAAACTCATAACCTTGTGATCTTAGAACGCAAAATGCATCCAGTCCAAATTCAAAAGTCCCCATAGTCTTTAACAGTCTCAGCAATATTCAAAAGTTCAAAGTTTCCCCTGAGACGCAAGCTAATCCTACCTGTGAGTCCTTACAACACCTAAAATGAGTACATACTTCCAACACACAATGGTACAGGCTAAACATTCCTATTCCAAAGTGTAGGGAGGAAAGTATAGCAAGGAAAGCAGATGGAAGCAAGAGAGAAACCTAGCCAGAAAAACATTGAATCCTTCAGCTCCATGTCCAGGATCTAGGATGCATGAAGGACTCGAATGGGCTCCCAAAGACTTGAGTAGCTTTCAGCTCTGCTGCCTGAAGCACACATAAATCCTCTCTTGAGTTGGCTCCAATATACACTTATAGTTCTTCTCAGCAGACATCCTACAGCCCTAGCATCTCCAATATCCATGGTCGCCATTACAACTTGGGCTTCACCGTCATAGCTTCATGGGTTTAGAGAAGAATCCCCTTTTCATCACAATATTACCGGAGATACAAATGCAATTTACTCATTAATAGTATGACCTTCGACATTACTGGATCCCCCGAAAGAGTTGGAGGGCACTTGGGGCTCTGCAGACCGTACTTTGAGAGCTACTGTTTTATTTAATCCTGAAGGTGATTTTAAGCCAGTTATACTTTCCTAGTTCAATATAGAGATTTTTTTATCTTTTAGATTTATTTTATTTTATGTGTATGAGTGTTTTGCCTGAGTGTGTGTGTGTGTGTGTGTGTGTGTGTGTGTGTGTGTGTGTGTGTGCACCATGTAAATAGCTGGTACCTGTGGAGGTCAGAAGAGGGCATCGAATCCTCTGGAACTGGAGTTACAGATGGTTTTGAGACACCGAGTGGGTGCTGGGAATCAAACCTGGGTCCTCTATAAGAGCAACAACTGCTCTTAACCACTGAGTCAATTCTCCAACCCCATAGATTCTCTTTCCAAAACCCTCACTGAACATGTATGTGAATACACAGAATTAAACAAATTAAGTTACTCACCTTGAACTTGTTCATTTTCTGTTATGTTTTTAGAAAGGGCTTCTCTACCCTTTAAAGTTGTGAGAGTGAAGTCATAAGAAACGGTATGCCACAGCGCCTGTGAGAAATTTATATACATTTTAGCACTCTGAGAAATTTGTATACATTTTAGCACTATCTATGGAGTATCCTTTTGATCCAATCAGAAGGTCTACAATGAAATAATTCTCACTTATCTGTTGATAGTGTTCTAACGTAATTTGGATGAGCCTGAGACATTTTTTCTTTTATTAAATATAAATGTTTCAACTGTCTGTTTGAAAGCCCGTGTTTGCTTACTGACTAACACAAAAGAACTGAACACTTAAACACTGAATAATAAATTAGTTTCAAAGGTGGCATAACATATGAAAACTGAGAACTTTGTGTTTATATTGGTGATACCATTTTTTCTGTTAGTACTACAACTCCTCAAAAGTTAGAAAGTCATTTAAAAGCTTTCAAACATGAGACACATCTTTTCCCTAAATTACACTGTCTTGAGGCAAAAAGAAAACAAAACACTTCTTCAAGAACCTTACAAATGATACATTTTCATTTACATATGATATACATTTTGTCTTTGGTTCTGTTGGAGGAACTTAGTTTCAATGTTATTATCTTTAAAATGAAAGGAATTAGACAATTGTGATTAACCCTTCATGCAGCCTGTCCTCAAGTCTTGACATAGGAACACAACAAATCTAGATCCCTGTATAACTACCCTCTCAAAACAGGCTAAATCTGGGGTAAATTTTAATTAAGTCTTAATGAACTTTGACACGACTCTCAAATCTAGTTTTTAAACAAATCTATCCCAAAATATCAATTTGAAGCCAGATGTGGTGATGCATGCCTTTAACCCCAGCCCTGGAAAACCTGGGTCAGGAGGACAGCAAGATCAAGGCCAGCTTAAGCTACACAGTGAGTGCTAGACCAGCTTGTAATACATAGTAGACCTTGTTTAAAAAAAAAAAAGTCATTAGACAACAGTTTTAGTTCCATATGCATATCGTGTATACAGTTAAAAGAACCAAATGCTCAAATCCAGTCAGCAGGGTGCTTTCAAAATGCCTAATATATACGTAACAAGGCCATATACAAATGAGCCAATCATCAGCATTAGGAAATCGCCTTCATAACAGAGAACATAAATGAACTATAGTTTTCATCCTTGAAAGAAGGAAATCTGTCTCTGCTAGACTTGATGGCACACACCTGTAAACCCAGCATTCCCCAGGATGAGGCACGAGGGTCAACAGTTCCAAACTAGTCTGGAGCTACAAGACCAGATCGCGCACCCCTCCCCCACCCAATCTGTCTCATACTATTCCCTCTGAGGATGGATACGATATTCATCTTCTCGGTAAAATTTAATATCGGAAGGTATTTTAAGAAGCAATACTGTTCATCCAAATAACTGCCCAACAGTCTGACAAAGGATGGTTGAGGGATGTAGGGAGAGCCTTAATTAATTGCTCACACCAAGGGATCGAGAGAAGGCTCGAGAATTTTTAGAAATAAAAAAACTCCAGGTATGATCAAGCATGCTTCACCGCTACGTTTTCAGCCGCTGCGCAGAAAACAAACGCAGACAGAACCGCCAGGGACTGGCAGTAACCGCAGAGTAAAACAAAAGAGGATTAAGGCCACCCGTAGGTACTGGGTAAATCAAAAAGCCTCCAGTGAAGGCGCCTGGAGGGCCGAGATGAAAGGACCCAGCACGGGTAATCGGGAAGCATCGCGCTCTGCAGGTTCCTAAGCACCCTGCACGACTGCCCTGCTCCGTGCGCCCGGGGCGAGTCTCACCTCGGTGACAGCGGCGTCAGGGATCCCACGGTCTCCGCTGCAGACGCTCGGGGGTGGCTGAGCAGCGGGCGGACGCCAACGTGGCGGGCGGACGAGGAAGCGATGAATGGGCGCTACGTCACCCGGGCGGAGGCTCAGACCGACCTCCCCGCCGCTCCCCTTCCCTCCCCTCCCCTCCCCAGTTCGCCCCGAGCCCCTCCTGCCACCGCCCCCCCGGGGGGGGGTCCTGCGCTCGCCCACTGTGCCCGTCGCACTCCGAGGCCCCCAGGTCCGGGGATGTCGCGGTGCTCAGCCACCCCCCCCCACACACACTCCTCAGCCTCCCAGTCCCCTAGCCCCCCCCCCCCATTCCCCCTCTAGGCAAAGCATAAAACTTCCGCGGGTGACAGAAAAGGTCTCCGCCCATGCGCCGAACGACACTCTGCGGGGAACTACGCTTTCCAGGAGCCTCCGCGACAACTCCATTTTGGATCACGTTATGAAGTTTGGCGCTCAGTGCATCACTGCTGTGTGCTGTCCACATCTCCGCAGGCCTGGTCTATGCGGATGATTGAGCGAGCAGTGGACACCCCTGGGCGGGAAGACAGAGGCTGAGGTCGTGCAGTGTGTACTAGTGGTAGCTTAAGGCTTAATTACTTGGACCCAAGTGCGATCTTACACCCAAAGATTTCAGTTTTATCCCAGGGTTGCTAGCTTTCGAAGCTATGTAAATGAAAACACGAAACGTGAGAAACAAAACGAAACAAAACAAAAGTGTAGTATATATAAACCAAAGGAGCAGACACCAAATGAAGCGTCATACATGTTACTTCCCAAAGAGTTTCTTTAAAGAGTTATCCAACCGATAACAGATGTCATTGGTACCATCTCACGAAGAATGATATACTGAATATGTAAAACAGCCTGTGTATGTCCCTGTCGACAACTTCAGTTTGCAATGTACTAACTTTAGAAATATGGAAACATTAAATCTTTCACAAGAAAATTACAATTAATACACATGAAATGTGCACATTATATGTATGTATGGTGTCAGAGCTTTTAGGATCAAAGGATCAAAAGAAGCCAGACTCATCCATTGGTCCACAAAGGGCCAACTTAAGAGACAGTGCTTTTGCCAGGCAGCAATGGTCCTTTAATTCCAGCACAGAAAGGCAGACGTCTGAGTTTGAGGCCAGCCTGGTCTCCAGAGCAAGTCCCAGGACAGCCAGGGCTCCACAGAGAAACCCTGTCTTGAAAAACCAAAAACCAAAAACCAAACAAACAAACAAACAAAAAGAGATAATGGTACCATGGGAACAAACAGTCCATAATATTCATGGTAAAAATATTGTTGACAGAAACACAGCTCTCACCTCAAAGGGGATAAGAAAAATTTATTTTGGAACCAAATTTAGTGATCATGGTCCTGGAACTTGGATTTAGGGTACCCCACCATCATATTCCAACATGGAAGCAGCTTCGTGGAGCTATTTTATTTTATCTTTATAGGTACCTTTCCAGGTGTCAGGTGTTGGGAAAATAATTAAAAATAAAGCTCCCTGCCTGCCAACCACAGATGGCCAAAGTTCATACAACTTTATTTTTGGAAAAAGAAAAAGCATTATCCATATGAGTTACAGGTCATCCATTGATGAGTTTGCAAAGGCACAGCTTCACATCGACACGCACCATCCGTCACATGTTCTCAAGACAAAAGAGAAACCCTCAAATGAAAGTATGTAAGGGTAGCTGAACCTATTTGCTACACCTAGTTTGTGTTGAATCTTCCTCAGGTGTCTCTGTTAATTTACAGCCTTGCCCAACCAAAAAGCGCTGTTTCTTATATTTCATGTGACTGGTGTCGACAGCAACGGGGCACAGGCCTCAGACACAGCTCTCTCTAATTTGTTGGCATCAGCTTTGGATTCAGATTGGGCTTGTTTCAAATGCAGATTCTGAAGCACTACGCCAACCGGAAGAGAGAAGTTAGGAGACTCACCAGTCTCTTCTACAAGGAGTCTGTGTGATGCTGAGAGCCACTATATTTAGTAAAAGGGAACAATGTTTCTAAGTGTGTATGCTGACACAAAGTAAGTTACTACTTTGCACTGGGTGGTCTGGCCGAGGAAGAGCACCCTGCAAAGGAAACACACCTTTAGAATGAAGGCATCTGCTTTACTGGGTTCTTCACTCATCGTTGTTGGTTTCTAGCTGATTTGAAAGTGGCTGGGAATCAAGAGGTCATTGGGAAACCCAAGCACATTATAGAAAATGTTCCCAGCTAAGCACTGTGTTTAAAATTTACATTTTAAATCCCTCTTTACCAGACACTAATGTAAAAACACATCTTTCTGGATTATAAACATGTAATGGGTCCAGAGTTTATAGTTGATGTTAAAAAAAAGCCAAAACTGGAATGTGCAGAAATAGGATTCGGTTTATTTGTGAATTCACTTTTTTTTTCTTTAACTTAAAGATTCCTGGAGTAGACTGGTTATCTTCTGTTAAAAGACTTACAGTGATCCATTTGCTTACACTGTTGCATCACAAGGGATTTACCCAGGGACCATGACCTGCTGGTGTGTGTATGTATTTGCAAAAAAAAAAAAAAAAAAAAAAAAAAAGCAAAAACATCCCACCCAAATCACCCATCGGGATATAAAGTAGCAATCACAAACTAAAGAGTACTTCAGCTTGTTGAGGTGCAATACCCTGACTCTCAGTTATTTACAGTGGGTCTTGATTGTTTTTGTGACAGAAGGATTTATTCAGACTGCTGTACTCTTCATTTCATGTAACAAAATGCTGTTATCTAAATATTTGTAAACAAAGTACCTGTATCTAGATTTAAAAAAAAGAATCTCTTACTTCCCCCCCCAATCTTCTTCTTTTTTGTTAATTTTTTATTTGAATTAGAAACAAGATTGTTTTACATGAAAATCCCAGTTCCCTTCTCCCTCCAGTCCTCCCCTGCCACCCCCCAACTAAAACCCTACCTATCACATATCCTTTCTGCTCCCCCTGGATGGTGAGGCCTTCCATAGGGTGTTAGCACAATGGGAACATGCTTCCATTATTATTTTCCTTTCCCCATAAAATACAAAATGAATCAACTATTCTAAAACCATCTTGATGAGATGTAAGTAATAATCACAGTCAAGACTCATGACACACATCTTTTTTCATAACACCTAATTTTAACTATTTCAGATGGAAGTGAAATTCCAGGGACTGGTATCATTAAAGATGTAACTGTGGGCTTCAGCCAAGAGGAACGGTACCTGGACCCGGGCCAGCGGTCCCTGTACAGGGGTGTGATGCTGGAGAACTATAGCTGCGTTGTCTCTATGGGTAAAGCTACTTTCTGTGTAATGCACAATTGTGAAGCATCTGGGCACTTTGTAAAGTTTAATGATATTTCAATCAAGACAATCTTGGTCAATGTTGAGTATCAGAAGATTGTGGAGTATGTGTGTGTTTGTGTGTGTGTGTGTGTGTGTGTGTGTGTGTGTGTGTGCACATTCGTGTGTGACAGTCATATGACATAATGTGTGTGTGGAAGTCAGAGGACAACCTTGAGTGACAGCCCTGGCCTTTCATCTTGTTTGGGATCCACCAGGCTAGCTGGCCTGCAATTGTCCAAGGATTCTCCTGTCTCTGTTTCTCATTTCTCCGTAGTAGTTCTAGTCTGGGATTACAGTTGCTCACACCACACACCCGAGGGTTGTGAGGATTCAAACCTGGGTCCTCAGGCTTGTCCACCCCTGATAATTTCTCTATTCATTTCTCTATTGCGATGTTCCAGGGGTCTCATGTTTCTTTTTTAAATTAATTTTATTTAAATTAAAAACTATCTTATTTTACATGCCAATCACAGTTCCCTCTCCCTCCCATATTCCCGAGCCCCCTGCCAACCTCTCATCCCACCCCCATCCACTCCTCAGGGAGGGTGAGACTATCCATAGGGAATCATCAAAGTCTGTCACATCATTTGGGGCAGGACCTAGGCCCTCCCCCATGTATCTAGGCTGAGAGACTATCCCTCCATAGGGAATCGGCTCCATAAAAGCCTGGGAACAGACCTTAATTTACATTAAGTGGCATGCTCCTGTCATATAGCTGGATTAGTGGAAGCATGGCCCTATCAAAATGACTAAAGCATTAAGCTAATTATCATGTGGGCATCACGGGGAGAGTGTTTGCAGGCAACTATGTCAAGGTGCCTTGAGATAAGCCAGTCACCCAGGCCTAGAGACATCCTCCAGGTAAGGTCAGGTAGAGAGCAGGAAGCCTGGCTGGGGAGGGAGTCCTCCATGTTGCTGAACTTGGAGAAAGCTGCCAGGCCGTGGTAAACTGCAACAACATCAGGCCAGCAGGGCCTCCCGACATAGACATTTCTCAAAAAATTAAAAAGAACAGCAAAACATCCTAATGAATTTAATACCTGTGGAAAATTATTACTCAACATTAAATGTGAGAAAATTCTTACTAGAGAGAAAAGTGTAGTTTTAAAAACAAGGCTACAACCAATGGTCATGAAATTCCTTTGCAACATGAAAAGGTCCAAGCTACAGATCATTTTTCTTAATATAATGTATGTCTAGATGCCATCCTGGAAAAAAGATGAGTAATCCACAGAACAGTGAGAGCACAGAGCACACTGGCTGTGAATGCAATAATTATGGGAGACTGCTTTCTGATAACTCACCACTTTTGTTCCCTCAGACATCTTTCTCTGAAGATAATCATTGTGAATTTGATAATTTGATTGTGATAGTGACTGTGATAAATTGCGTATGGAGTGCACTGCTCCAAACACGATGATACGCATATGAAACACTGTGACCATCATGAAATTGGAAAAAAATAGGAGCAAATCATGTCTCTCACAATTTCAGAAAACTCATAAAAGTGAGAAATGCTTTGGGTGCAATGAATGTAGCAAAGCTTTGTGGAAGAAATCACATCTCACCTGGCATCAGAGAGTCCATGCAGGGAAGAAAGAGAAGCTTCTAGTGTAATGACTCTGGGAAAACCTGGGAGAAGTCAAACCTCAAAGAACACCCGAGATCACATACAGGAGAAACCATGTGAATGCAGCCAATGTGGGAAAGCCTTCAACTGTGAGTCAGCCCTCATACAACTCCAGAGATCACATACAGGTGAGAAACCCTGTGAATGCAGCCAATGTGGGAAAGCCTTCAGCTGCAAATCAGCCCTCATACAACTCCAGAGATCACATACAGGTGAGAAACCCTGTGAATGCAGCCAATGTGGGAAAGCCTTCAGCTGTGAGTCAGCCCTCATACAACACCAGAGATCACATACAAGAGAGAAACCCTACCAGTGTGCTACATGTGAGAAATCTTTTACCAGAGTCAGATACCACAAACATCAGAGAACACACAGAGGGCTGAACCCCAATGAATGTTATGAATGCTGAAAATTGTTTTGTATGAATTCACACCTTAGAGCGCATCAAAAGACAGGCACAGGGTTGGGAGATGCTTTATATGTCCAGATTGTGGGAAATCCTTTTGTCAAAAAGCACATCTTACACAGCACTCAAGAGTTCATAGAGGAAACAAACCCTCTGTTTGTAATGTATGTGGGAAAAGTTGCTACCATGAATCAGTACTTACCAGGTATCAGGTAATTCACACAGGATTGAAACCTTACAGATGTTATGACTGTGGGAAGACCTGCTAAAGTCAGACCCCCACAGTACATGGGAGAACTCACACAGGGCAGAGATGCTTTATGTGTCCAGAATGTGGGAAATTCTTCAGCCATACATCAACCCTCTCTCAACTTTTAAGAACACACACAGGGGAGAAGCCATATGAGTCTCACGAATGTGGAAAACTATTTTACAATAAATCACACCTGAGTAAACATAGTAGGGCCCACACAGGGGAGAAGCCATATGGATGCAGTGAGTTTGGGACAACCTTCTGCCAGAAGTCACAGCTCACACATCATCAGAGAATTCACACAGGGGAGAAGCCCCATGAATGTTTTCAATGTAGAAGAGCAGTCTGCCATAAGTCAGCTCTAATTGTACAACAGAGAATCCACACAGAAGAAAAGCCCAACAGATGTAACGAATGTGGAAAATATTTGTGTGTGAAGTCAGGACCTATTTTACATTGGAGAAAATACACAGGGAGAGACCGTGTGAATGTAATGAATGTGGTAAATCCTGTAGTCACAAATCATCCCCCACAGTACATCATAGGGCTCACACAGGGGAGAAATCTTGCCAGTGTAATGTTGTGGAAAAATCTTTTACTGTAAATCAGACCTTGCTAAACATCAGCAATCACACAAGGAGAAAAGCCATATGAATGTAAAATATGTGGAAAAATTTCTCCTCAAAAACCAAACCTCAAGCCAGGAGGTGGTGGCTTTAATCCCAGCACACAGAAACAGGCAGGTGGATCTCTGTGAGTTTGAGGCCATCGTGGTCCACAAAGTGAGTTCCAGGACAGCCAGGACTGTTACACAGAATAATCCTGTCTCAAAAATTTGAAAAAACAAACAAACAAACAAACCTTACTGTACATCAGAAGTCATATGTAAGAAGAAAGTAAGAATGAAATATTATGAATGTTTATGACATGTCAGTCTACCCTACACTTCAGAGTCCACACACTGGGGAAAAAAATAACACATTTCTACAACCTTAACCCTGGAAATAATTTGAGTTTTAGAAACATAGATAACTGAATAATGCAATAGCCTTAAACATCTATGGGAGTCAGGTGATGGTGGTGCACACCTTTAATCCCAATACCCAGGAGGCAGAGGCAGGCGAATCTCTATGAGTTCAAGGCCAGCCTGGTATATAGAATGAGTTCCAGGACAGGCTCCAAAGCTACACAGAGAAACCCTGTCTAAAAAAAAAGAAAAACCCAAAACAAACAAACAAAAAACATCTGGGTGAATAATGGAATAGGAAGTGTTAAATTAGGGTGGGGATTGGAAAACAGGTAGAGGATGGAATATGGGGAGGGATAACTAACACTAAGGTCTTTTGAAAAAGCCACATGGAAGCCCACTACTGTCTGAGCTACCTAAAACCATGCTAGCAAATAAAATCTCCAGTACCAGCAAGGGTTACCTCTTTTGAGCTGTTGACCAATGATGGGCCATATAGACTCACTGGGCAAGCATCACGGGCTTCTGCTGACACTCTCGGCTATCCTCCAGAACTTGACAGTAAGACCCTGTTGCTGAAGACAGCACATATTTGAAGCACTGGACGGGAGGAAATCAAGTTGTTACTCTCTTCTGCAAGGTTCATCCTTGACGACTAGAAGCTGCTATGTCTTCTACCGGAGGAGAAAAGTAACTACAACTACAACGACTGGACTGGCAAGGCATGCTCACTGGTGCAAGACTGGCACACATGTTACGTGAGTAAATCAGCCACTTTCTGATTGGATCTAAGGCCCACTGCATGGGAGAGAACCCATACCCGGCACTGTTAGAGGCCCAAAACCTGCAACAAGGTAGGTCATAGGGCCTAGGGGAGAACCAAATCTCTCAACCCTCGCCAGAGAAGCTTCTCTTTTCGATAGATCTAACAATTAACACAGAAACCCTCAGCTGGTCAATGTGCAGATAATACTGAATGTGGAGTGCTAAGTCCTAAGTGGGGCAGTGATCTTCATGGAAGAAGGGGCAGAAAGACTGACTATAAGAGGTAGAGATGATGGATAACACCAAAAAAGGGTTTCCCCAACACAACAGGGCAATTGAACATGTGAATTCATAGCAACCGTGCTAGCGTGCTACAAGACCTTTGCAAGCTCAAGCCAGACAATAATCACAGCACAGAGAGAAGTTGGGCACAAAAATCCCATTCTGATTTTTCTGACTATAAAAAAAGACATATTGAGATAACTGTTAAAATTGAAATAAAGCTTGCAGATTAAATACTGAACTTCCTGACTCTGATTATTCCACCATAGGTATGTATGACCAACCACTCCTGTTTTTAAAAGACTATTTGGGAATAAATGTGTTACGTCTGCAACTCCCAAGAGAGAAATGCTCTTTTATGTCCCCTTATTTGCATTTACTTTGTAAGAGGAAGAGAAAGGGAAGGATAAAAACAAGTGTTAACATTTGGGAAACAAATGGTAATAACCAAGGTTTCTTGGTACTATTCTTAAAAAAAGTTTTGATAGTGCATCAGTTACAAAATAGGACATTTATGAGCTCCTGAACACATAGACAAAGGAATAATACTAAGTGGACTCAATAGGACGTGGGTGGCACATTTATACATGTGTATACGTATATAAAAAATAACAAAGGGGCCATGAATTTGAGAGGGAGCTGGAAGGGACATAGGAGGGGTTGGGGGGAGAGGGGGAGTGGAAATGAGATAAATATAGCACTCATATATAAAATTCTCAAATTTTCATTTATTAAAATATAAAAATAATTTAAAATGTTATCAACCACTTTTAAATCATTAAGTAAAATTTAGAACCATTAATCCACAAGGATACTAGTAAATGAATACATTGTAAGTTTGATGAGAAACAGATATTTACAGTCACAAATTATCTTCCCACAAAATAATTATTACAAAACAAAAGTAAATATACAGAGGAAAAACATAGCACATAATTGTTCTTATGATCAATATCAACATCATAATAATAGGGAAAAATCTAACTTAGAGATGACATAATAGGATCAATTACATCTGTAATATTCTTGCCAAAAAAAATGCATTATTTACTCATAATGAAACAGAAAAGTCAATTCAAGGACACTACATGAATTCTACCCTGGAGATTTAAGGTCATGAAAACCAAGGAAAGTGTGAGCAATGCTCCAGACTGAAGCAGTCTAAGAAATGTAAGTGACTGGAATCTATGAGTCTGACACTGTAGGCAAGAAGGCAAACTGGAAAGAATCTGAGGATTAAATGCCAGGGTGTATTAGTGTTAGCCTTCTCATTACAAAGGTGACACCACAGTTACTCAGGGCGCCGTCAAGTACCAAAAATACAATAGTCAAGAATGGTGGCAAGACTGTTGAAAATAACTTCAAAGATGAACAAGCAAGTGAATAAACACAACGGGTAAAAAGCCTTAGGTAACTGTGCTTTTCTGTAGGATCAAGAACTACAAATCAGTGCTTTAAAGTCAGGCCTGATGGCGATACTGTGGCTGCAACACATTACAATGTTGACAATGGCTACAGCAGCCGCACACTGAAGTGATGTCTGGCTAGATCTTTTGGCTCATATGTAGTGATAACAGAAGTATAAATACAAAGATGATATTTCATCCCACCAAAGTACTTATGAGAAACAGGCTTAGGTGTTTTCATATGTAAAACTTGGTAATACTGGTTTAATAATACTTGAAGCCACCAAAAAACCCCCAGGTAAACATATTAATTTTTTAACACATATGACAAACAAGTTTTCTTCACTTCTGTTTTCAAGTCATACATTTAGCAGTAAACAAAATATATAAAGTCTAAAAAATACAATATATTTTAGACACATATATTAATATATATTATTTGTGCAAAATAGTAAGTTTCATAATGACTTCCTTTTTCTGTGTGAGACATGTAGCCCTGGCTGTCCTTGAACTTGGGAGATCTACCTGCCTCTGCTTCTCAAGTGCTGGGGTTGAAGCTGTGTGCCCCCACATCCGTTTCACTGAGACACACACACACAGTGCCTGCCCCTTTATCTTCTCTGGTCCTCTCTTCCTCTGGTTCTTCTCCCAAACAGTCCTACTCCTATTGGCATGTCTTTCCTTTCTTCCTTCATTTTTTAAATTCAGCAGATTGTGTATTTTTTCTTTAAAATGTCTATATATTCTTGCGATGCTTCTGAGAGTAGATCTTGACTTGGTTTAGTAGCAGATCCAAGGGGAGAAACTCTGCAGAACTCAGATTCCAGTTCAGCGGCAGCTGGAAAGAAACAGTGATGCAGATGCATATATATATATATAAAATCATATAAATATATTTACATATGTATGCATATATGTATGTGGGTGTGTGTATGATATATATTTGTATATATCTCAAAGACTTCACAGTTAACTAAGCACATGTGAGCAGAAGAGTTGAAACTGAACTGGTAATGTATGTGTAACTACAGCGCACAATCAACTAAACTTAACTTGCTCTCAGGTGCATACTTAATTATCAATGTGAATACCAAAGTGTCTGGGTTGATTTATTTACTCAGCAATCATGTGCTAAGCTACTGTAACAAGCACAGTAATGACCAGATGAGATGACTGGTTCACTTCCAACAATCACGTACATTACATCACAGACCCATGTGCTGAAAACAGCCTGGCACAGCACACAGATGGGCATGGAGAGACCAGAGCAGCAGAAGGCCACTGGAACCATGGCGTAAGGCCACATATTTACAGCTGTCTGATACTTGACAAGATTCCCAAACTATACATTGGAGGAAAGAAAACATCTTTAACAAATGGTGCTGGGAAACTGGATGTCCGCATGTAGAAGAATGAAATTGGACCATTCTCTATCACCATGCACAACAACAATTCCAAATGGGTAAAAGACTTTGATGTAAACCTGAAACTGCTGGAAGAAAACAGAGGCAGTACTCTACAAGATACACACATGCAGGTACTATAGAAGCTTCCAAGGGAGAAAGCTGTCAAGATCTCCACTTGGCTGTAAAACCCAGAACCACGATGGCACAGGCACGGTACCCTAACAGTGCGACAGTGGCCCTTGTATCTAGGGGGCGGGGGAGGGAGAGAAAGGGGGGTGTTCACCAACAGTGTCGAATTGAACCTAAAGCCCACTCAATTGGAGGGAATTCATGCCTGGTACTGTAAACCTGGTACTGTAAACCTGTAGCTGGACAGGTCACAGACCTTAGGGGAGAATCCTTTACTATCATGCTATTAAAGTAATACAGTTTCCAAGTGCCTTGTGAACTTCTAACTCCTTATATCCATAGACATGTGTAGCTCCCCTCTTTGCATCATAAGGAGGCTATCACAGTGACCCACACCTGGTCAAAATGCAAAGACCAAGTGACTATGTGGTGCCTTATCCCCAAATGGAACATTTATCTAATAACTCCTACCCCTAGCGCACAGGGATGATCAAGGAGGAGAAGGTGGAAAGAAGGTAAACCCTGAGGTTCTGACATCTGCTGTGACACAATGTCTTCTGGACAGGGTGAGGATGCTGTATCCATAAACTCCCAACAATATAGTTATCTCCACAGCATCTGTAAGACTCCATCAGTTGGCATGCCTACAAGGATGGAGGAAAAAAATTCACAAAGCCCCAGTCTTTGTTTTTTTTTTTTTTTTCTGGTCAACTTGACACAATTTATCTGGGAAAAGGGAACTTCGGTTGAGAAAATGCCCCACCAGACTGCTGGTAGGTGAATCTGTGGGACACTTTTCTTGATTAATGGCTGATGTGGGAGGAGCCACCCTTGGGCAAGTGGCTCTGAGTTGTACAAGAAAGAAGGATGGTCAGAAGCCGGGCGTTAGTGGCGCACACCTTCAATCCCAGCACTCGGGAGGCAGAGGCAGGCAGATCTCCGTGAGTTCGAGGCCAGCCTGGTGTCCAGAGTGAGTGCCAGGATAGGCTCCAAAGCTACACAGAGAAACTCTGTCTTGAAAAACCAAAAAAAAAAAAAAAAAGAAGGATGCTCAGTAAGCAGCCTCCCCCCACGGCTTCTGATTCAGTTTCTGACTTGCCTCAGTGATGGAAGTGAAAAAAACCCTTTCCTCCCCAAGTTGCTTTTGGTCATAGTCTTTATCACAGCAATAAAAACTCTATCTAAGACAGCCTTATCCTGAGATGAAGCGCTACAGGCAGACACTGGCTGCTCATAAAGGGAAAACCAGTCTTTTTCAAAGATGAGACCTCATTCCTAAGTGGTTAGTCCTAGAAACAGGCAAATAAGGGCAACACTAATTGGGCCTATAGGTTGAATATATTAGAAGAGGTCATGAGTTTGAGAAATGGGGGAGGGGACACGGGTGGAGTTAGAGTGGAGGGAGAGGTGGAAATGATACTAATACAGTGTACTTATGAACGTCTCAAAAATATGAGAGATAAACATTTGCTACATTAAACATGAAAGAAATATCTTCACATCTTTAATTCTGTGTAAGACAATGATTAACTAAAAATCTATTCAACAAACAAGAAAAATGATGTCACTTAATAGTTATAATTTATTTCATATATTAGTCAATCTAAATGTAATTCATAAATTTTGGTACATACCTTCTTTAAGTTCTCTATTTATACTTTTTTCCAACTCCTGATGCATCTGAAATGAGTTAAATATTTATAATGTTTAAGAAAGTAGAACTTTTTAACTTAGAAATGAATCTTCTGCAATGTAATACATGTATTTAATTAATATGTCATATCTGCACCGGATCCCTCTAACTCAAAAATATCCATATGTAGGTATTTGCATGTCACCCATTCTCTCGTCATTTGAATGGAAAACTTAACCCTGCAGGAAAATTGCCATTAGAAGGTGTATGGTAACATTTCAAGCTACACCTGTAGTCACGACTACATTTAATTTCCCAAATCTAACTTAAGCATAACTTTTAGAGAAATGTAGTGGCTTAACTATATTCACTGAACCAAGTAATAGTGAGCACCTGTTGAAATGAGAACTCTAGGAACTTTAATAACTTTTCTCCTTTAGCGTAAATTACTATCACACTAGTATGCACAGGCCAACCAAACAACTCAGTATTCATGTATTAAAAGTGAGAATTTTGTCAGAAACTTGAAACCAAAAGGAAAAAGAGAAATATACTAACCTTGGTCAGGTAGATTTCCATTCTTTTATTTGACGGCTGTAGGCTTGAGGTAGGAATCACTATGTTTTCTCTTGGAATAAGAGCTCTGTTGAATACTAAACTATTATGAAGACTTCCAACGCAAGGACACTCTACAACAGGCCTTGTACTAAGAGAGCTTAGCAAGGATCTATTCTGCTGTTCCTCCAGGTGAAGCTTAGTGCTGGCCTCCTCCAGCCTCTCATTAGTCCTGTGAAGACCACAAAAGGCAAATACTCAGTGTCTCAAGGTCCCGAGAAAGGGCTGTTTAAAAGCCTGCCATGTGAATACATAGAATATACAACTCAACAGTGACTTAGCATGGAAAACCTGTCAGAATGTAACTACTGAGTATTACAGCTTTGTAATTATTCTAAAAAGTACAAGTATTTTTAGAGGGACTCCAAAGTAACTAATAAGTAATTCCAACAAAGCAGGAGGAAGAGTCATGGCTGTTGAGATGTGCGGCTTAACCACTGACAGCACTGTCTTCTGGAAGGCCTCTGCTTCCTGGCTTCCTGAGGGTGACATCAGAAACACTGCGTTAAGCACTAACTGGGGGACGACTGGTGGACTGATTTGTTTCACTACAACAGATATGTCCCTGGGTATAATTAAAACATGTTTCACCCCCTTAGGAGATCTGTAAGTGGAAACTTCCCTCAAGAGAAGTGTAATTTGCTCCCATTATTCAGGATAAACCAATCACCTGACACCAAGGACTAATGCAGAGCAACCCCAGGAATGAGGCGCTGGGCTGGCGCTTCCGTCCTACATTAACACTTCCCTGCCTCCCGTGTAAACTTTACACAGACTAGAAAATCTGTCCATTATAGTTTGTTTATAGGGACCTCTAAGAGAAATACTAAAGACGACAATCAATGAAAGTTAAAATACCAAATGCTCATAGTGCCCAGAGGAGTATCAGCAGAACCTGATCCTTGGGACTTAGTTGTCTTCTTCCCAACACAAATGCAGTCAAGCTGCTAACACACTCCTATTTAATGGAATGTGGACAAGCAACTGTACAACAATATAACTGTCTTCACTATAAAGCTTCAAAAGTATCTATCTGAAAGCCCAACAGACCACATTAACTAAGACAAAATGGCAAAAAGAATATGAACTATCCCCAAATAACATTCTGAGGGTCACTTACAACATTGTTTCCAATATAGCTAGCCTTCATAGCCTTCTGGTCTCACTGAAAATGCTGCTGTGGAGATAAAGCTCGTTTTTTTGAGAGTCAATGTCGTGACTTACTTGCTTAGTTTACTCGACAACAATTTTCTAACTTGGAATTCTTCTTGGTAGAGTTGCTTATATTTTTCTAGTTCTATTTTATCAAAGTCTTCCTGAGTTTTCATCCTGGAGAGCTGGGATTCCAGGTCTTTAATCCGGAGCTCCATCTGAGTCCTCACTGAAGCATTACTGTTCTCTCTCAATTGCTCCAGGTTTTCCTGAGATGCTGCCTGTGCCTACAGCAAATAGGAAGAATATACTTTAGGAGTAATTACAAGCCAGTCACTATTCATGTGAAAAGATGCTTATGCTGGGATTTTAAACACCTATCAACTATATCAGATGTGAATTAAAAGAACTGAATCTTCTTCATCTTTTGTTGTTTATTTTAGTCCTGGGAATCAAATCCAGGGCCTGGTGCATGCTAACTGAACACGTCACCACTGCAGGGTATCCCTAGTTCTGAATGACTTCTGTGTTAGAAACTCTGATATTTCAAAGAACAAAAGAGTCAGCTCAAAAGTTTAAAAAGTTGAACTAGATGACTTAAGAATAACTCAAGAGTTTGGCAAACTTTCTACATAAATTTGTTTTCCTTCTAGCAATCTTATTTTATGCAAACCAGCTTTAAGAGTCAGATGATTCATCCCTAATGGAAGATGAAGTGTTATAACAAAGAAGAACTCGGGACCACAGGAAGAGGCATACGCCTGCCCCGCTCTAAACCCCTAGGAAACAAACCAGAGCAATCACACCCTGTGATGCGCGCAGCCAGGGCCCATCGGCAGCGAGGCCAACCGCGTGCGCCACAGGAACAGAACGAACCTGCAGGAAGAGGTTGACCTGCTTTAGCTTTTCCACCAGGTCCTGCCTCGCCCGCTCCTCGACCTCGCGCTGGTACTGCTGCAGCTGACTGTGCTCCACCATATGCTTTTCCATGTGACTTCTGAGCCGGTCCACTTCCTCTTCCAGTCTCTTCTTATGCTTCTCTAGTTTCACACACTTCTTTTGTATACTTTTCATCAGCAGCAACTCCTGCTGAAGAACCTGATTTTTTTTACCCAGATGTAGACATTTTGAAGATGCAGATTCCAGTTTTGTTGTAAGATCATCAATCTGCAGGAATAAGATGCTACAGTCAGGTATGAGGAAGGCTGAGAACAGAGCAGCATAAAACCAATCACAAACCTAAGTTCAGTTATAATTAAATATAGCCTGAAGTGAGTCTAATAAGGAGGTTCCTTTTTTTCTTTTTGGTCTTTGGAGACACGGTTTCTCTGTGTAGCCCTGGTTATCTTGGAACTCCCTCTGTAGACCAGGCTGGACTCAAACTCAGAGATCTGCCTGGCTCTGTCTCCCAAGAGCTGAGATTAAAGGCATGTGCCACCATGCCCAGTCATAATGAGGTTTCTAATTACTCAGAAAATAAAGTCAAAAGTATTAGCAGTCATAAAACATCCTCTTTATGATCATTATTTGTTACACACCAGAGCCTTCATGTTAAGATTTGTTTTTATGGGACTGTCTCCTATCTTTCCTTCTCAAAATGACTCTAAGTCATTTTGGAAAATCTGCACGGTGGCACACTCCTTTAATCCCGAACTCACTTGGGAGGCAGAGACAGATGGATCTCTGTGAGCTCAAGGACTACCTAGGGCAGTCAGGGCTATGAAGAGAAACCTTGTCTCAAAAAACTCAAACAAAAAAATCTGTAGCCATTTCCCCCATCATCATGTTTCACAATTTCTAGAGACGTTTTAAGGATATACTGAGTTACTCAGGCACCTACAGCTTCAGTGACTCTGGGTGAAGAGCAGTGACATCTTATAGTATAAATTTATCAACATGGCCCACCCTTTTCTTCAACAAAACCCATCACACACTAAACGATAACTAGGATTGTCATAGACTTGATTATTTAGGGAAGCCTTCTGTAGGAGGTACGGCTGACTATCCTGCCTAAAGCTCCAAAGGTCAGCTTAAGTTGGCAGCCACAAGAATCAAGTGTCCTTCATACTGGTCCCCAGCTTCAAGTCATCCAGATGACGCCAAATGGTGGAGAAATGATTGATTCAATGAGTCTTATCTAAACCAAACACATGTTGCTTTGAGATGCTACAATTGAAGTGGCTTATTATATATCACTAAGTGTAATTGATAATGACACTAAATATCTTTTTAAAAACCCTCAAAGATGTAGGGTCCTTTAGATCAGATAGGAAGGAGCCGTGGAAAGGACCTAGAAAAAGAAACCCAAAGGACTACAAGGGAGTTTTGGGGAGCCTGCTGTTGCTCATGGAGACTGACAAGAAGGGCTTCAAGGCCTGTGAAGAAAATGACACCATAACCTGGAGAACTCCTGTCCTAAGGCAAGTGATAAAATTGACAAGAGCCACCCAAGTACACATGGCAGGGGTGGGTGGGTTAGTTAACAAAGAAACCAAGATTTACTGAGTTCAATGTCTTTTACTCAACTGTAGCCTTTTTACACATCAATCTGCCAAAAGATGTTAAAATAAGTTTCTGAGCTAAGAAATCCAGACACATGTGGTCTGAAAGTAGAGCCAAGACGATGATGACTGTAAAACCATTTGTCAAGACTTTGGAATGATGCAGGGCAGAGCCTCAAATTCCCTTACGTGAAGGTCACTGTCTCAGAACAGCTTGTCTTAAAGATCTGTAGAAGTGGTTCTTCTACTGAAGGACACTCAACGGAACACACAGGGGTCTCAGGGTTCTTGGGAGAAACACAGAAATACAAACAATTCGCAAACAGAGACAAAGACCAGGACAGTAAAACTGAAAAGTGGTCCCTAGACCCTAGATAATCTAAGAAAAGGGTATACCATAATCCTTCTCTGTACTGGCTCTGAAATGAATTTAAACATATATATATATATATATATATATATATATATATGTATATATATACATATATATATAAAATATATAGTATATATTTACTATATTTATTTAGTGTGTGTGCAGACTAAAATATAACTGTGAAGTAGCCTCTCTTTATGGATTCTGAGATCTCACTGGTCCTCAGGTTTGGCAGCAAGAGCCTTTTACCAGAAAGCCACTCGGGTGACTTGGAACTTTAAATGACTACTCTGAAGTCTGTCTTTGGTGAGCCGCTTGAACATACGTGCTGTGCTCCTGAAAACTGTTACTTTGTATGGCATCCATGAAACCTAGTGTTTGTTTGTTTGTTTATTGGTTTTTCAAGACAGAATTTCTCTGTGTAGCCCTGGCTGTCCTGGAACTCCCTCTGTAGACCAAGTGGCCTTGAACTCAGAGATTTACCCTCTTCTGCCTTCCAAAGTGCTGGGATTAAAGGTATGTGCTGCCACCACATGGCCTATATTTTTATTTTTTAGAGACAATGTTTTGTAAGGTAGTTCAGGCTGGCTTTGAACTGCAATTCTCCTGCCTCAGCTTCCTTAAGCACTGGGACCAGTGGTCTATTACAGTGCCAGGCTCCTGCATTCTACTAAGCTATGAAGCTTTAGTTTGTTTTCTGTACCAAAAAAAAAAAAAAAAAAAAAAAGATGAGCTCTATTGCTTTTCTTAAGAATCACATCCCAGGCTGAGAGAGGATTAGCTGGGACTGGTGGTACACACAAGTTGTTCCAGGGCTCGGGAGACCGAGGAAGGAGGACCTTGAGTTCAAGGCTAGCTTGGGCTCTATCGCAAGCTCCTAAAAGGAAAGATGAAAGGAAGGAAGGAAAGAAACAGAAAGAATTCAAATCTGAACTCTAAAATCAGCTTCATTTCCAATGAGAAAAGCCAGAAGCCCATACTTAATCTTCTTTCTAGTAGGCAGAGATCCTCAGATGATCTTATAAACTGTAATGAATTAATGGGATACAGTGCAGTAAATACAAATATGCTGAGTTAGCAGGTTGTGTGCCCTAGATTGGAGACAAGTATAAGTGAAAAGAGAAACACTGGGAAAGAAATCAAAAGTTTAAATTAAGAAAGAGACAATGAATGGGCTCTATCTTTACAAGACTACCCTCACATGTGTCACGGAATCAACAAGGCCGGAAATGGCCACAGGCTTCTTCTAGCTGCAAAACAATGTTTTCACAGGCATGAAATTGAAGGGCTTCTACTGTGCTGTGCTTTATCATTACCTAAGGCATGTAGCAATATGCAACAAGACTGGAAAGTTCTCCCTTAAGAACCCAACTTGATTTGGTACTGGCCTGGGGAGGGAGAGACATGTAAAACAATGGGAAAGAAGTGTTACCAAGGCCACAGAGAAATTGTCAACCCCAACAGTGGTGGGGACAGGGTGCAGCCACTCTGGAAGTACACTGGCAGTGGCAGCTGCTTAAGTCTAGCAGTTTCCACATGACTCACTCTGCAGTTCCTAAGTACGCAAGGAAAAATGAAAACAGATGCAAGCTATACTTGTCCATAGCAAGGTTACTAGTACCTGGCCAAAGTGGAAGCAATAAGTGATAAAAGAGCTAAATCTAATGTGTGTTCTACCATAGGACAGGGCATTACTCAGCAACAAGAAGACATCTTGATACAGCCAGCACAGATGGACCCTGAACACAGTGTTAAGTGAAAGGAGCCAGCACACACACTGTGATTCCACTGACAGGTAACACCAGAACAGGGAGTTATAGGGACGAAGCAGACTCAGTGGGTCCTTAAGGCTGTGCTGAGAAGGAGAACACATGATAATTAAAAGGCATTGTTTTAGAGTAGCAAGAAATATTCTGAAGTGGTAGAGACTGCACTATTCTATAACTGTAATATGGGATGTGCTAACTATATCCCAATAAAGCTGCTACCAATAAATAAATCAGCAAAAAGACTTGGGACTCATAATTTAGTATCATATAATGATGAATTGCAGCCTGGGTTCAAGATGTAAGATCAACAGTATGACTTTCTACTAGAAAATAATACAATTTTTATTGACATCAAGTCCATAAAATAAAACAATATAAAAACTTCAATGAATCCAGATTTAGATTATTTAAAAGTATATTTTGGGGCCCCAAAACTGATTAAAAATTACCTTGTTTATTAGCATATTAACTGAGATATCCATTTCAAATTGACTGTTTTTACTATCTTGATTGTGATTAAGTTCTCTGTTTTCATGTTCATTTAATTCCTTTTTGGTCATTTGTAAGAGTTCCTTAAATCTGCAAAAGTGCATAGAATAAGTCAAGACTTTAAAAAGTACATTCAATAGTTATTTAAACATACTACATTCTATTGTATAAAAGAGATACATTTGTGCCAGGCGTTGGTGGCATACGCCTTTAATCCCAGCACTGGGAAGGCAGAGGCAGGCAGATCTCTGTGAGTTTGAGGCCAGCCTGGTCTCCAGAGTGAGTGCCAGGATAGGCTCCAAAGATACACAGAGAAACCCTGTCTCGAAAAGAAAAAAAAAACAAAACTAAACAAAAAAAATACATTTGTAAATTGTGACCCGATCTCATTTGTACACCTAAAATTTAGAAGCATTCTAATGAAATTAAAATCTTAGGTAAACAATGTAAAGAAAAATTGATGCTATGTATGGAGATAGAGCTAATATGGTAACTATGTACAGAATACCTGTAATTATTTATATCCATTTTAGTATATTAATATAAAACACTTCCATATTAGCTATAACCCAGACAACAGTAATCAGGGAGAAGACATATGAATTCTCTTTATTGCCTGTTGGCACTCTTTTCCAAGACAAAGCACAAACAAACCAGCATTGAGGATACAGCAGAGAAGGAATGCTTAGCATTCAGTCCCAAAAGTATCAAGATTATCCAAAGAAGAAAAAGGGAAAAGGAAAAACAAGTGCTTGCAGTTTGAGTGGAAGGGAAAACAAAATAGAACTTGGAAAGAAATGAAAAAGAGAAATAGCATACAAAGACTTAGAGAGAGAAAAAGAAATCTAGAAGTCTTTGATAGGAATATCAACAAAGTCCAAAAGATGTAAAACTGCATTTAGAGCACAGGGCTGCATACGTCACTCAGTGGGAGAACTCTTCTAGTGTATGCAAGGCCCTGGGTTCCCTCTCTAGCACAGCACATCCTTCCACACAATGGATGCACATAGGACAGTTAAGTAAGAAAAAAGCACTGATTAGAATCATAGAGAAAACACAACATCTCAGCAACAAACAGAAAAGCAGTCATGTGGGGGGCTGCGAACACTGGAGAATATTCCACTTTAAAAGACTGGTGCCATAGGGACTGAGGCAGCAAGCAGGGGGCCTGCATGGCTCTGCACCAGGTCCTCTGCATAAATATTACAGCTTTCAGTTTAAATTCTTCATGGGACCCCTGAGTGTGTGAAAAAGTGCGTCTCTGATTCTTGTGCCTTCTCTTGGGGTCTTGTCCAACATCGATGTTGCTTTATCTTGTTATAGCTTATTTTGTTATGTTTGTTATTTCTTAGAAGCCTGTTCCTTTATAATGAGAGACAAAAATGGAGTGGATTGGGACGGGAGGGGAAGGTGGGGAGAAGCTGAGAGGAGCAGAGGGAGGGGAAACTGTAATCAGGATATAGGATAAGAGTAAAGAATCTATCCCCCACCCCCACGCCCAGCAAGGTTTCTTTATAGAACAGTCCTGGCTGTCCTGGAACTCACTCTGTAGCTCAGGCTGCCCTCAAACTCACACAGATCCACCTGCTGCTGCCTCTGCCTCCCTAGTGCTGGGATTAAAGATGTGTGCCAATACTGCCAGGCAAGAATCTATTTTCATTAAAGGGAGGGCTGGTGACAGAAATGCAAATGCTCACTTCACTGTACTTAAGTAGTTTGTGTATGTTTGTATGCATGAGACATGCACTCAACTCTCTGTACTTGTGGATTCCACTTTTAAATAACTTTGCATTAAAAATACTGAAAAAGGAAAAACTGCACTTGCACTGAACACAACAATTTACACTTTATTTGGAATTTTAAGTAACTAGAGGGGAGAGACAGTATATTGGAGGTTGAGAATAGGTTAAATGCAAATAGTACACTATTTTAGTTAAGGGGCCCAAGAATCCATGGATTTTGCTATCTGCAGGGAGTGCTAGATCCAATCTCCTGCACGTGGCATAAGCAGAGACTGACTGGTTTTACTGAAAGTCCCACCTCATTTATGCCATGGATGTCCAGCGGGAAACTCAAAGCACTTAAAAGCTTGTTCTTCATTTTTAATCCCTTTTTTGACCCTGAAATGTGGGTCACTTTCTTGTCCAAATCCACAGATATATTAGTCATTTAAGGAGAGTTTATCTACAGCTAGCTGGCAATCCTCCTTCTAAAGACAAGATATAAGTAATAAGATATTTTTAAGATGTTTGGGGAAAAGATAATCAACAGACTGTCAAATACCAACTTTTATAATATCACATTCCAGGCCCCTGGTGTGACACCCAGAAATTTCGAGTCATTACTCGAAACCCAAGGGAACTGATTCCGTCTTCCCTTTCAGGCTTGACCTTTTCTCTGATTCACCTTGTGACTTTTGATTCACTGTAGTGACCCTGGATTCTAGGAATAGTAGACATTATCTATAAACATGTTGAGGCAACAGTTAAAGCTATTTCTAGACAGCATCTACCTTACTGCTAAGATTTCCCAAGGGCATCCTCAGAAAATGATGGACTGGATACCATTCTGACACAAGCATACTTTTCTCTCATCTCCAACCTTTCTCTAAAATAATCCTGATGCTCTTTGCAGAGCCCTGATGGCAGGGGACCCCAATTTCTTCCCAACAAATTTATTCCAAACAAATTCCTGCCCCGTGTTGCTGTTCTTTTTACCATTTGGTCAGCTGGAAAGAGAGGCTAAACTGGCCTCTTGGGGACCCTCAGAGTCAGGCTCTGTCTAGAGTCTGGTAAGAGTACTAAGGGATGAAAATATAGTACATATGTATGTATGAATATATATTTAAATTTTTTCAAATAAAGGTTCAACATCATGTAAACCTCATGTACACATGGGAGATGCCCATGGAACACTAGTTTGTCTCCATGATAAATTTTTGTAACTAAAAAGAGAAAGAAAATATGTTATATAATTTCTGATATAATTAAAGAAAAACACAAATAGGTTTTTAAGATATCAAAATGCCTAAATGATGACGGGAAGGATACTGTAAAAGAAGGAAAAAGATCAAAAGTGTGTTAAAAAATGAAACTTCAGTTGGGCAGTGGTGGCTCATGCCTTTAATCCCAGGACTGGGGAGGCAGATGCAGGCAGAACTCTGTGAGTTCAAGGCCAGCCTGGTCGGCAGAGGGAGTTCCAGGACAACCAGAGCTACACAGAGAAACCCTGTCTCGGAATACAAAGAGAAAAAAAAAGAAACTTCAAAGTTGATGAAGAGTTCAGTTGATATCGTATGCCAAAGGCATTACCATTATCTTAAGGAACTTTAAAGAGTAAAAGCAATGTTTTAGCAATCAAAAAACTTTAGTCTTTAATGCAAGTTTCTGAAGTAAATTTTAAAGTAATTATGAAAATGCAGACAGGAAATGAATTTGCTATTTAGGCTTTAGTTAAGTCAATTAAGAATGGCTGAGGAGCAGATGGAGGGAGTCGGGGGAGACAGAGGAGGAATGGGGAACTGGGATTGGAATGTAAAAAATAAATTAGTAAAAGAATGGCTGAAGAGATTGAAATATTAAAACCTTACTCTGTCAGTTCTTTTTCTAATGCATCGTTTTTCTTCTGTTCTTGGTCCAAAGTATATTCCAGAGATTCTTTTAACTCAGCAAGTTTCTTCAGTTTTTCTTTGTCCTCTTCAGACTTTAAAATAATTTTTAAAGAAAGTAATTATTATTAAAAAAATATTTCTTTTGTGTATCTGTTGGGGTGGGTGTGTGTGTGTGTGTGTGTGTGTGTGTGTGTGCGCACAGCTTTCAGGAGTTAGTTCTCACTTTTTACCATACAGATTCCAGGGAGCAAACTTAGGTCAGGCTTGATGGCAAGAGCTTTTATGTGTCTGATCCATCATGCCAGTACTTAGGTTTTGTTTGGTGGTGGCTGTTTTGCTTTGCTTTGCTTTGTTTTAAAGTTTTTCAGCAAAATCAACTGTTACCCCAGGCTAGTTTGAAACTGACTATGCAGCCCAAGCTGGCCTTAAATTTTTGGCAATCTTCTACCTTCAATCTCCCAAATTCTGGGATTACATATCTTTCCCTCCCTAAAAGGAAATAAAGAAAGCATAACTCAGGTATAGTGGCGCACAACTTTAATCCCAGCAGTTGATAGGCAGAGGCAGGCGGGATCTCTGTGATTTCAAGACCAGGCTGGTCTACATAGTGAGTTCCAGGACAGCCAGAGTTACATAGTGAGGCCCTGTCTCAAAAAAAAAAAAAAAAAACATAACAAGCCAGGCAGTGGTGGCCCATGTCTTTAATCCCAGTACTCGGGAGGCAGAGACAGGATTCAGAGATATCTGAGTTCAAGGCCAGCCTGGTCTACAGAGCTAGTTCCAGGACAGCCAGGGATACACAGAGAAACCCTGTCTCAAAAAAAAAAAAAAAAAAAAAAAAAAAAAGGGAGGGGGGGAGATAGAAAGAAAACTCACAAAATCACAAAATGTAAATTTAAATTTATAATCTTAATACATTCTTTTAAGACTACTCACCAACATATTATCATGTTAGGAAATATCAAATCAGGAAATAAAATTAGATAGCCTGTATGAAATCTATAGAAACTACCCTTCAGTGGCCACAGGAAAGAATAATCAACATAAGTATTCTAGACTACCCAGCATATGTGCCTTTGGGATGGACCACAAAGGGTCACTTTGGTGGCTGAAGTCGGCAGTGAGAACAACTCTGATTGGTATCCAATGCATCTATCTTGTGATATTTTCCACCATTAATTCTGCTTTTGTCTTGTTTTAATTCAAAGTTGAAAAATAGCTCAGCAGAGGGAAAACACTTATGATTTGGTATCCATTCTTGACAAATACAAATTATAAGCAATCTACTCTCAAAATCTCAGTGAAAGTCTTTGATTACTAGAAAAATTCAGAGGTCCTGATCAAATAACTTAAATTTCTTAGAATTTAAAAATTACGGGCTGGAGAGATGGCTCAGGGGTTGAGGGCACTGACTGCTCTTCCACAGTTCCTGAGTTCAGTTCCCAGCACCCACATGGTGGCTCCCAACCATCCGTTGTGAGATCTGGTGCCGTCTTCTGGTGTGCAGATGTACATGGAGGCAGAATGTTGTATACATAACAAATAAATAAAATCTTAAAAAAATTACTGTAATGTACTAGTGGGGCAATATTGTCCAATATCCATAGTAACTTTACATCTATTAACTAAAAGGCAAAGGTAACACACAAGTCCACCAGTGGACGCAAGTGTAAACAAGATGTGGTATGTACAAATCACTAGACTATCACAGTCCTTTTATTAAAATGTTAGTACTGAAATCATTAATTTATGAACTCAGCCAACTTCTCTATAGAGAGAAGGTCTTGTACTGTGAGGAGCAAACAGTGTGAACAGAACACAACACGGAGACTTTGCACATGTCCACCATGCTCTGTATCACCACAGGACTGCCGGCTGTGTTCCCACAGTACAACTCTAGGCAGACACGCCCTCTCAGCATCAAAGGATCCAGGAAGGGGACCACTTACCAAATTCACACTTGATAGGTTTTCCTGAAGTTGCTCAATTTCCTCCGTTTGCTTTTGTATTGTAATTTTAAAGTTGGAGTTTTCAAGTTCAAGCCTAAAATTATATTTACAAAGCAATTTTAAAAAAATCTCATTTTCTGAAAATCAACTACATACTATGTACAGCCTCTCTGTGTTGACCCTGTGCTTCTTCCAACTGGAATAAAGATTAAAACAAACCTTTACTAATGATCTATTCTAAAGCTGCACTACATACATTCTTTTTTCTTTTTTCTTTTTTCTTTTTTTTTGATGCAAACAGCATGAGGCTTTATCATAGTTGTTAACGAGCTAACCCCATGTTAGCTCGGGTCTTTCACCTACCCGCCATGGCGGATGGCTAGCAAAGACAGCTTGAAGCGTCTGCATAGTGATCTTATAGGGCAGCGTAAAGGGAGTGTCTAGGGGTACACACAGGCTCAGGATTGGCGTGCCTCCAGGCTTGGAGGGCTTGCCCTGTGTTGACTGGTCAACTGGTTGTTATGGCCCATAGGCCATATACATTCTTAAGGGTCTGAAATGCAGATGATTGGGTAACTATAATTTATTTCCATATGTTTTGTGGAACAGGAGTCAAAGCCAGATCTTCATGCACAGGCGACACCCCTAACTGCATATCCCTATTCAAAGGTATGCATTTGAAGAAACTCAGAGGTGAGACTCTGCCCTGGCTTCAGAGAGACTGCTATCAGAACTGACACAGATGCCACACTGCATTGCTTATTTATTTGCTTTATAAACACTGGAGTTATACTGTTTAAACTGTACTTTTGTAGGTGGTCTTGCGTCTTCTCAGCACGCTGCACAGCCTCTCTGTGTTGATCCTGTGCTTCTTGCAACTGGAAGAAAGAATAAAACAAACCTTTACTAATAATCTGTTCTAAAGCTGCAACCTCATTTGCTGACCTGCAGTCAGTGTTCATGTGCACTTCTCTGCAGCAAAAGCAAATTAAAGTGAGTTGCTGCCAACAGGGATCTTACTCTCTCAAAAACTAAACCTGGCCCTTTACAGAAAAGTTTACCAATGTCTGCTCTATGACTAACAGTCCATTTGTAAATCATAATCTACTACTGCCTGGCTAGCTCAGCCATCGAAGTCTTTAATTGTAACCTACCAGTTAAGCAAACTGATAACACTGGTGAAACTTGGAAAAGAGGGAATTTCTGATAGTGTTTGTATTTCTGTATTCCAACCACCATCTTGTCAACTGCCATTTTAAAAGTTCTTACGCATATGTGTTATGTATCTGCATATCTATAAATTGCCACAGCTCTGCCAGTTATGATGAGCATGGTGTTTTAATGATAGCTGGTTGTCTTATGAAATAGTTTCAGTGGAGGTATATCCACACAGAAGCCAGAACATTGTTGTAGGATATTTGATCACACTGTGAACCCCCAGATAGAGTTATTTACTGGAAAACCCTTTTTCTAGCTGTGGTGTGGCTCAGTCCTAGTACACCTTTAATCCAGGAGTTTTCTGCTTGAATACTGTAAACAGGATTAAATAAAGTCAACCATAGGCCAAAAGGAGAGCAAGCAACAGGAAGTGAGGACAGGATTAGTAAGAAAAAACAAGAGAGAGTAAGAGGTACTTAGGCAGAAAGGGAGACAGAGACGCACGGGAAGTATAAGGGAGGGACAATGAGTTTCAGGGGTTTTTGTTGTTATTGTTGAGACATCAGAAGAGAAATAGGGTCTTTTCCATGGATGTCAGACGAGGAGGAAGGTCAGCTGGATGCTTTCTCTGCCTCTCTGAGCTAGCAGGCTTTCACCCCAGCATCTGGCTCCTGAGTCTTTATTGGTAAAATCCACTGATTGAGATTTTGGCAAAAACAACAGAATGCTTGGGTCCAAACGCCCCCTCCTCCAGCTGCTAGATATATAGATTCTGAGCAAATGAACTTTTTGTATCTTAGTTTCTTCATCTCCAAAATGGAAATAATCCTATCCACATTAATGGACTACTGAAAGATTAATTAGGGAATATAAATAAAGTACTTGAACTGCAGTGAGTGAGATTTTAGGCAGATGCTATGGCAACCATAGATGATGTCCTTTATGCAAACTGTAATTGCTCATTCCCTATGTAACGGAATGTGGCAGGAAATGGGGAGAGTGAGGCCCATACTATATCCCTAGTACTTCATGCAACTTCCAGAAATTTCACTGGCCACCAGTAACTTTGTCCATGTGGAATACTTTTTAGCTTCTTTTTATTTCATACTACTTGGCTGGCTAGAATCGTATAGTGTAATGTAAACAGTGTTTCCTGGTGTAAGTAGTAAATGGTGTGATAATCAGAGGCTGAAAATATGGGGCTCTGTTGACAAACTGAGGTTCCTAAATTGACTCACTCCCCCAAAGTATGTTGGGTTGCTTTATCCAGGACTCAGTATGGAATACCAGAAAAGCTGTAGACAGAGCTTTGCAGTTGGCCAGCTTCTATAGACTTTGCAGTTGGCCAACTCTGGCTATATAATGAAAGAATGCTTTCCATTTCATATGCAATTCCTTAAAATATAATAAGAGCTTTATTATAGGGGCTAGACAGATAGATAACTGAGCTGGTAAATGCTTGCCTGGTATGAATGAAGTCCTGGGTTAGAGCATTAGCAATACATAAACCAAGCATGGTGGCATTTGTCTATAACTGTAGCATTTGGGGGATGGAGGCAGGAGGATCAGAAGTTCAAAGCCATCCTAGGACACATTTGGCCACGTCTCAAAAAAAAAAAAAAAAAAAAGAAAGTCTTATCACCTTAGTGCCTCAAAAGGAAATGGTATGAAATACTTAATTTTATTCTAATGATTACTAAGCAAAAACATTTTCAATTTATTCAAGGACATATGCATACTAGACATCAACCCTTTAGGTAAATTCATATCCCAATAAAATTATCTCTTATACAAATAACAAACATGAAAGAAACTAACCAAAGAAGCAAAACCCAATTAAGAGTAATAGAAACTAGGATGTTAAAGTGAGACAAACTGAGTCAGGAGTCAGGGAAGGCTTCATGAAAATGTTAACTGTGAGTCAGCTCCAAATTAAAGGAGGCGAAGAGAAAAGCTTCTGAGAAGATAAAAAGGTGGTGCAGTCAGGCTCGTTAACTAAGATGATTAAATGGTAAAGTACCCTGTAAACAACAGTTCACTAGCAGATGGTATAGCAACAGCAAATGACTCGACAACAGGAAGATACGAAGGGCTGACAACATCATGCTGAGAGCCATTCAAAAGAACTAAACACCACATTATATAAAATGCTCAAAAAAAAAAGTTATATATAGACATAGATTGATGTGTCTTGGGAAGATGGAAGGACTAGGGGTGACAACAAGAGACAAGAGACTCGTGGTTTATTCAAGATCATGAAAATGTTCTAATTGACTGTGGTGACTATGCAACTCTGTGAATACCCTAAGAGATGCTGATTTTTACTTAAGTAGTGTGCTATGTATTTCATTATAGATCAATAGTGTTCTTCTGTTAAAAAAAATTCAAAGGCAAGCCAGGTGTGCTGGGGCCCACTTATAACCTCAGCGCTTGAAAGGAGGAGTCAGGGGGATGGCTGCAAACTACAGGACAGCCTGCTGTACTCAGTTACTTCTAGACCAGCTGGAGCTACAGAGATTCTAAAACAAACAAAACACACAGAAAACATATGGCAGAACCTAGACACTGTTTTTCATTCTGTTTTTGGATATGAGCACTATATATGATCTGGATATTTCCATGTGGTTTTATTTCTAAATGAAAGAAATGCTTAGCTTTGGAGACAGTTTCAAATACCCTAAAACACTTGCTTTTTGTTTGTTTCCGGCATAAGGGATGGAGCAAACATTCTTTCTGTCCCCTGAGTATACTCCTCAGCCCTTTTAGAAGTTTTTCAGGTTGGCCCCAAATTCTTGCCTTGGTCTCCCAAGTAGCTTAGATTATAGGTAGTATACATATGGCCTTTCTGTACAAGCTATCTTGAAATCCATTAAATAAATACCAAAGATGCTGTTTCCACTCACAAAAGTGACGATAATAAGGAAGCTGATTTTCTGAACTTTCCATAAACACCATCTCTGGTTTAACCTACTGTGCCTCAACTGCAATAGAAATATCTCTGAGGAAAGATATATAGTTCTCAATTTTCTCAGGGATGAGGGATGAATTTTTTTTTTAAGGCTTACAAAATTGTACGGAAAAAAAAAATGGGGCTAACGAGATGGCTCTGGGGGTATGAAGGCACTGGTGGCCAACCTGATGATCTAAGCTGGGTCTCCGGGACACACACACACACACACACACACACACACACACACACACACACGCCTGTGACCTCCACTGGAATGACTCAGCATGCTTGGCCTGTTCCCTCACAAGAAATAAATGCATTTTTAAAAGTCAAATTAAAAATAAATAGCAGAATAAAACTGGAATTTAAGAAATAAGTTCATTATAAAGGTAATGGCAAGTTACAATGAAAATATAAAAGAAAGCCATCTACTGGATTTATCCTAAAACTATATTATTTAATAAGTTGTACATGAGCAGTTGATATACTACATTTCACACATACTTGATTTCTGATTTGACCTAATTTCTTCTTTAGATCTCGTGCCTCGTCTTCTAAATTACTGCGGTAACGTGAGGAAACTTCTAGGGAAGCCTCTGACATTGACTGCTTTTTTAGGGTGTCGGCCAGTTCCTGTTGAAGTTGCCTCACAATGACCTGGGAAGATATTAGTTACCAATTTTATATATTATATCACAACATATATTGTACCAGCTAGCGCTTCCGTATACTCCAAAGAATATCACTGCATATAATAGTGTGTGTATCAATTTGGTGGGGGCAAATTCTATATTCTATACTTAATTTTAATTTTCTCATATTTTATATCTTCATTCTTAACTGACATGTAAAGACATAAAATTGCACATATTAGCAAGGTTCCACATGATATTTTGATACATGTACACATTAACGCTTAAATCAAGTTAGACACAATTATGGTTCCTAACACTGATCATTTCTTCATGGTGAAATCCTGTTTTCTAGCTGTGTGAAATATACAGTATATTACTATTCGGCAGCTCCATGTTTCCTGCTCTTAACTGTAATTGAGCACCGACTGGCAGACTGCCTCCCATCACTCTGCTCTCTTCTTGAAATGGAAACAATAGCATGCTACTCATTAAAATATGGAAAACCTACAAACGCTGATATGAGAGTATTAACATACTTTTAACTTTGTTAAAGTTCACACACATCTGTCCTAACTTAGGATGTAATAGAAGCAGATGCTTTTGGAGTTATAGTCATAAGATATATAATTTGGGACATTTATTATCTGATTTAAATTCCAGTAACACAGGACAAAATTATACCAACAGGAATATATACAAAGCTACTGAAGGGGAAAAAAAATCACTACAAAATATAGTATCTATATTCTCATTCCCTGATGAAATCGAGAATGAACAACTGAAGCCAACTATTTCATGGAATCACAACTGCAAGCTATTAATATTCATCATGAAAGTTTCCACTTACCTGCTTCATTATGGTCCTAAAACTTGGCAACATAAAAGCATTTAGATTATTTCATGGCTGGGGTGTGTAGGTAGTAGTATATATATAGTATGTGCAAGGCCTACAGTGTTCAGTTCCCAGCATCAAAAATCACAATTTAAAAGCTCATGCCCTCCCATTTATTATTTCAGCAGCATAAAACCATTATTGTTAATATCAGTATATAGCTAGTAAAATATGTAACTTAATCACAATTCCTAAGGTTATACAATGTGTTTACTCAAAGTAACACACCTGTCAAGTCTAATAAAAAAAAAAACAAAAACAAAACAAAACAAAAAAGAATTGTCCCTTCTTTTTGGATTTCAAATTCAGTGCTATGTATGTAATTATGACTCTTTCAAAAATTTAAACATAATAATGGTGCATGTTTTTAGGTACAGTGTGATAATTCAAAGCAAGTATACAACATGTAACAAACAGTCAATTCTGAGTAACGGATACAAACCACATCAAATATGGATTACCTTTGTTTTGAGAATAAGATCTAAGTTGTATTTGCTGACACAGGTTTGTTTCTAAGGTAATATCACAAATATGATCAATAGATTCAAGCTAGATTCGACACTTAATACTAATGAACAGTATTTTGAATTTTCCTGTGGGATGTTTTAAAAACGTTTATCTTTCTTGGGGCTGGAGAGATGGCTTGGTGGTTAAGAGCAATGGCTGCTCTTCTAGAGGACCTGGAATTCCTAGCACCCACATGGCGGCTCACAACCATCTATAACTCCCATTCCAGGGGATCTGATGCCTCTGTAAACACCAGGCATGCGCATGGTGCAGAGTCAGACACACAGGCATACACCCATGCACTTGATAGAAGTAAGTTTAAATTCTACTTATCTTTTTGGATACTCACTTCTCTTTCTGCTTTCTCGTTTTCATACTGACACATTCTCTCTTTTAAGTGACTGCACTCACTGACTAACTCCTTATTTCTGTCTTCCAGCAGCAGCCTGTGCTTCTGGCTCTCAGCTTGGAGTCTGCTTAGC
This sequence comes from Cricetulus griseus, assembly GCF_003668045.3. Lineage (NCBI taxonomy): Eukaryota > Metazoa > Chordata > Mammalia > Rodentia > Cricetidae > Cricetulus > Cricetulus griseus. The sequence continues at coordinate 26,392,161 of NC_048601.1, read as the reverse complement.
ATATCATGGAACTGGTCTTGGATATCAACTATTGTCTTGTCTTTGCTGTCAGCTTTGTTGGAAGCATCATCTAACTGCTGTCGGAGCAACATGTTTTCACTCTGCAGCTGAGACAGCCTCTCCTCTATGGATTCTTGCTTCCCCATGTATTTATTCACCTTCCCTTGCTCATCCTGATACATATGCTCAACTTCCTTCATTTGGCACTGTGTCTGGTTGAGGTCTCTTTGTACGTGTTTCAAAGCCAAAGTCTTTTCTCTAAGTGCATCTTTTGTATGATGAAACTCAATTTCTAGGCTATTCAATTTTTTTTCAGTTTTAGAAAGTTGTTGGGAGAGAATCTCATTGTTATCTCTGAGGTTAGACATATCAAAGTTCATCTTGTCTTGCAAACGAACCCACTCATCTCTTGCCCTCTGGAAAGCAATTTCTAGGTCTCTTTTTGATGTCTGAATTTCAGCATGGTCATGCATAGCAGAAGCCAGTCTAGATCGGAATGATTCGATGTCTGTTTCCAGTCTTTCTTTATTTTGTTTTTCATTCTCCAGCTTAGAACTCAGCATTGTGTTCTCAGTTGTAAGATTGTTAATCTGTCCATTGTACTGGAATATTGTCTTTGTAAATGTTTCTTCATTCAGCTTTATCATCCTTTGAAGCTTATCACTTTTTTCATTTGCAGTCTTAATATCCTCCAGGTACTTCTTCTCCTTCTCCTGGCTGTGGGTCTTCACTGTGTCCATCTCCAGTCTTAGCATGGCAATTTCATCCTGCAACCGTTGGTTTTTATGCAATAGATCTTTCTCTTTTTCTTGACTAACAGATACCTAAGTAAGGAAATAAACATTTAGCTAGCACAATTTCTTACAGAATTCAAGGATAGCATGTGAAGTTCTACAATCTAAGAATTGAAATATATAGATGCAACTAAAAATAAAAAAATCAAATTTCGGAGCTTACAGAAATACAAATTCCCAAACTTTCATAAGCATAATCAAAGACAAAGACTTTACGAAAAAGTAATGCTACTTTTTAAGAAACTCAGCACTGGAAAAGTCTTTCTCTGGATTATAACAGGCTTAAGGCACAGAGTAAAGATTCCTAAACTGGTTCACATTCCACATCAGGAGACAGCTTAGTGCAAGTGAGAGGACCAGAATATGGCTCCCCAGTACCCATGTCAAATCTGGGGCATGTGCAGCCCACCTGCAGTCCCAGCACATGAGAAACAGAGATGGGAGATCCCCGGGGGCAAGCTGACTAGCTGGACCAGCCACGTCAGTTCTGTGAGAGTCTCTGCATCAATACCTGAAGTGCAGAGTGATCAAAAAGATACCTAACATAAACCTCTGGCCTCTACATGCATGCACATACGTGTGCTCCCAAACAGATATGAACACACACACACACACACACACACACACACACACACACACACAGACACACACATACACACTTTAATATCTAACATATACAACTGGTCCAAAGTAAGAGCCTTAGTTCTTTCGTTTGGAAAGAAGAAATTTCCCAAAATTCTTTTAATTCCTTTTTTTTTTTCCAGAAACTTTCTCTAACATTTTTTTTTATTTGTCATAGGAACTCCATTTATTGGTAAAATGTTTAAAATAAGCGCTATACAAATAAGTACGTTTGCACACATGAGTGGCCTAGTCACCACCATTCTGAAAAGGAGAGATTAAAAATGTAACAAGCTGCAGAATTCCCAGGTCCCCTGACCCTGCTGCGAGTGTTCCTTCACTAAAGCACTTACTCTACTTTAGACAGTAGGAGGATACTTCTGCCATCTACTCCTGAAACATGTGTATTATGTATACACACAGATGGCTCAAAATCCTCTATATTTTCCATGGAGCATAAGGTTGGTTCTGAAAATATGTAAATATATAAATACACATATATTTAGAAAACTAAAGAAAATACCTCAGAAGTCATTTTCTTCTGTGCCATTTCTATCTCCTTTTGTTTGGAAAGGTGATTTGCAAGAATTCCATCTTGTAACATTCTGGCATTCTGTTCTCGGGAAAGCTGCCTCTGAATCTCATTTCGTTCCTCTAAAACCTAGAGATACATTTCATAAAGCTTTCAGTCTCATACTATTGTGCTGCTGTGGACAGGCACCTAAAAGCTTTAAGAATAGAACATTAGAAACAATCTAGAAGCAGCTTATGAAAACATGTGGACTCTACCCCACAAGTAACACTTAAATTTGCACTGAATATAATAGTTACACTGCTTAAAAAGCAAGAACAGTTCTTTTAGACAGAAAGAGTATTGTAAACTACTTTGTTACAAACATTTTAGTTTTAACATAGTTTCAGTTAGTCTTTATCTTAAGAGAGCCAGACCAACACGTCTTTAGTACCTATTAGTTTCCAAGAGTCATAATAAATACTTCAGCTATCTATGTTTAAATTTATTCTTAGCACAAGGCACCATCGGTCAACAGTGGGCTGCATATATCCTGGTGGCCCCACACAAGGACATCAATTTGTGATGAGGCTGATGTCTGACATGCTCATGACATGTGCATAGTAATGAAACAGATATTTTCATTAAGTGGGGCACAGAGATATGTATGTGACATGTGTATAAATATAATATGTAATTAAACTGGCATTAAAAGTAGTGATAAAGGCACTTTAGTAAGTAAAAATTTAGTAAGAAATTTTTATCATCCAGGAACACTTTTTTTTTTTTTTTGGTATTTCAAGACAAGGTTTCTCTGTGTAGCTTTGGAGCCTATTCTGGCACTCTCTCTGGAGACCAGGCTGGCCTCGAACTCCCACCAACTCCCTGCCCAGGTACACCTTTAATCCCAGCACTTGGGAGGCAGAGGCAGGCAGATTTCTAAGTTCAAGGTCAGCCTGCTCTTCATAATGAGTTTCAAGACAGCTAAGGTTATGCAGAGAAACCCTGTCTCAACCCCCCCCCAAAAAAAAAACTCAACCAAACCAAAAGAAAGAAAGAAACAAAGGAAAAAAAGAAAGAACGAGAGAGAAAGAGAGAGAGAGAGAGAGAGAGAGAGAGAGAGAGAGAGAGAGGAAGGAAGGAAGGAAGGAAGGAAGGAAGGAAGGAAGGAAGGAAGGAAGGAAGGAAGGAACAAATAAACCCCAAAGACATTTTTTGAGAAGATTAACTTACCTGGTTCAAATGATTTCTTACTGTCTTCAACTCCATATCCAATGTTCTGAGAGAGACTTCAAGCTGTTGCTTCTCGTCAACCTCATTCTGATATTGCTCATCTTTCCTCCTAAGCTGGTCCATAGTTTTCTCAGAAAGCTGATCGGCACTTCTCCGCTTCTCTTCCTCTTGTTTCAGTGCAAATCTGAAATTATGTGTTTATCATAAAATTAACCTGCTTATACAAAATGAAGTTCAAGATAGTGACGGGCTGTCCTAATAAGATCTCCATTGTTAAATAATTGTTTCTCAGCCAGGTGGTGGTAGCGCATGCCTTAAATCTCAGCACTCAGGAGGCAGAGGCAGGCAGATCTCCATGAGTTCCAGGACAGCCAGGGCTACACAGAGATACCCAGTCTTGAAAAACTAACAAACAAAAAAAATTGTTCCTCTTTATGACTCATGGGTTTAATTTCTCATTTCAATCTCTTCTAAAGCTCATATACTCTTGATAATAACAAGAATGGGGAAAAAAAAGGCAATCTAAAGATTTAATGCAACCTCTCCAAATTCCAATGCAATTCACAGAAAATGGGAAAAAAAAAAAAAAAAAAGCTTAAGAACTTAACCCTCACACAGAAACACGAAAGACCTGGATAAATACTTGCACTGTTCCTGCTTTAAGCCACACCACAGAGTCATAGCAGACAAACACACTGATAATGGAGCAGAAATGAGGCCCACACTCCTATGCTACCTGACTTTTCACAAAGATGTCAGAAAACACAATGGAGAACTAACAGCACCATCAACAAATGCTGCTGGTCAAACTGGACACCTACACACAGAAAAACCTAGATCCTTCTCTCTTATCCTACACAAAACTCAATTCCCAATTGGTCAGGAACCTCAACATGAATCTGGACCTGGCACCTGAATTAGACAGAGTAGAAAATCAGGAGCACGGTTCTCTGATCTGTGGACTGAGTGGACTGAGACTTTGGGAAACCTAGGGCTTGAAGGTCCACATGGGTTGTGGGCTCTTGTCCAGCAGGAGGGTGTTTCACCAAGGTGGTGAGTGAGACAGCAGAGTTATGATGGCTGGGGTAACGGAGATGTGGCCTTGTATTGGTGAAGCTGGGAGGGTCCTAATGTGTGGTGGTTTGATTCCAGTGGGCAGGGCTGTGCCCTCCCATCTCGGGGGTGATTAGCAAATGTCATGATTGACAGGCTTAAGTAAGGTATGAGGGATCTTAAGCAAGATGCTGGGCGAAGCCTATCTTCTGTGGCATAAACCAATGCTCCTTGAAGGTCTTCAGGTGGCAAGATTAGCACACCAGACAAAGGAGGAGTGAAGGTTTTACATCTGGAGAAAGCAGGTACTCAGCCTCAGATGGTAGAGATGGGGTTCTGAAGAGCCGGATAAGTGGAGACTTATTTGTAAGCAAGAGCTGCAAAGGGGTCCTGGGATGGCAAGCTCTGAGTGCCAGAGGGCACAGTGGGCAATCTTCCTGCAGAGCAAGCAGGAAGAATATATAGATCTTCAGATGCCGGAAGTGGAATACCCAGGGATCAGGGATCAAACTACCAAGCAAGAGGTAAAGTCCTGCAAAGAAAGTGGCAGGAGCCCAAGAATGGTGGGTTTATAGCACAAAGGTAAGGAGAGGGTGAAAACTGCAAAGCAGATTAGGACTATCTGCAGCGTGGGTGACCGGAGTCCTGGGAGGTGGGGCTGTGATGTCACAGACTGGAGAGCAGGTCTTACAGGTAGTGAGTCAGGCACAGGTCCCGACTGGGGGCCGAGGGGAGAGAGGAAAGTGGCCCTTGCTAGCAGCATGTATGGAGGGAGTCCTGGAAGGGGACGGGAGTTTGAAGTGGCCAAGGGATGATAAAAGGAATACCATTAATGGTAATGTATGGGCCATGGGTCCTGGGGAGGCGGTGGCGTTGGGGTACCCAGAAGAGGAAGGAAGGCCCTTTCTGGAAACATGTGGAAGGGGTTCTGGGAAGGCTGAGTGTTTGGGGTGGCTGAGGGAAATGGATAATAAGCCGATGCTGGCACCTTATATGGCAATGGGGATACCTGGGGAGGTGGTGGGGGCTTAGGGTGGCCGTGAGAGGAGGAAAGACCCTTAGGAGAAATATGTGTAGCAGGAGCCTGGGGAGATTTCAGGGATCTGGGGTAGTTATGGGAGGAGAGCAGGCTCTGAAAGGCAAGGTATGTGGTGTTGGTTCTGGGAAGGCTGCAGGGTTTGGGGTAGCTGAGGGAGAAGCTCAACCAGACAACCCTAATTCCTGATACACTGTATACGAAACATCTAAAACCCAGCAGTCTATCTATATACCAGTAATGACTTCCTGAGAAAGAAATTGGGGAAATCCCATTCACAATAGCTTAAAACCAAAATAAAAGAGCGTGATACAACTTGGGAATAAAATTAGTCACAAGGTAAAAGACATCTACAATGAAAACTTTACAACACTGAAGGAGATACTAGAAGGTAAAGACCTCCCATGCTCATGAACTGACAGAATTAATTTAGCAGAAACTACCAAAAGCTAACTATAGATTAAACACAATATTCAAAGCATCAAACATACACTTATTTCCCCTCCCTCTCTCTATAATTTCCATGTAAATATTACATAGAAATCATGAGGCTGTGTGATGAGCTGGAGTGTTCATATTATATATTGGAAATTTAAGTAAATAATTATATAGAAAGAAACTTACATCAGTACTCTAATATAAAATAAATTTTAAAAGACATTTGATCAGCTGGGCAGTGGTGGAGCACGCCTTTAATCCCAGCACTTGGGAGGCAGAGGCAGGTGGATCTCTGTGAGTTCTTCTAGATCAGCCTGGTCTGCAAAGTACATTCTAGGACAGTCAGGGCAATATAGAGAAACCCTGTCTCAAAAAACAAACAAACAAACAAAAACATGAATCTCCCCACAAAAGGTTATTTAATTAATAGAGATTTTTTTTGTTTTTTGGTTTTTTTTTTTGGCTGCTTTTATATAGCTATTAAAGCCATGATTGTAGTGGAATCTATGGAAGAGTATCTGTTTAATTTTTAGAATAATTCATAGTTGAGTTTGCTATATTATTTACAAGAATTTCACATTTCAGAAGACCAGGAAATATTCTCTCTTGAAAACTCCAGGGCATGTCAACAAAGGCCAAAATTCAAGTACATCTCTATATTATAAACAGTGGAAACATTCTTTTAAAGCTAGGCTAACATGGCTGGGGAAATGGCTTGGTGGGCTGGATCTTGGGGACCCACATGGTGGAAGGAGACTGACTCTCCCAAGTCAGCACCCGACTTCCACATGCCAAGGCATGCGCTAAGTATGAGCACACTCACATGTAAGTAAGTGAATGTAATAGGACATTAAAATTTGATGAAATAAAACCAAGACAGCATACCTCAGATTGGAGAGCTCTTGTTCCCATTCTACCTTTTCATGCTCTAACTGTGATCTCACTTCTTTTGTTTCTGATATTTCCTTCTGTGATTCCTTAAATTTATTTTCCATTCTTTTAAGTTTTCCTGTAAGTAGTTCACAGTGGCTTTTTTTAAATTCTATTAATCTTTTATATGAATAAACTGCATCCCGGATTTTCAATAGACTAACAATATCTGAATCAGGGGGAAAATAAGAGACAAATAAAATGAGTGAGCATATTAAAAGAAAAGACTGAATTTTTATATTCATTTACTTACACACTGAGGAATGTACAGTAAGTGCTTACAGTGTGGAACACAGTATACTAAGCTCCGCAAATAACATAGGCAAGACCCTTGCTCTTTTTCAGCTTAAAAAGAAAATATAGAATTATACACCTGGATTTTTTCATATGAAACTGTATAGAACTGGAGATCTTCATGTTAAACAAATTAAGCTAGACTCACCAAATACTCCATGTTTGATTTAAAGCAGAAAACAAAACATTCAGTGAGCCTCTCTTTCAGTCTGCTTTTAGCCAAGATGAGGTGACAGCTATGGAGCCATGTTCCCACTCAAAACAAGCCAGATGAACACAGTTAAAATATCTCAATAATTCTCAAGACAAGGATCCTTAACAGACAGGGAATAAATGAACTCTACAAATATCCCAGGTCTCTGACTCTCTCACAAGAGAAAGAAGTGAAATAGAGCTCCCTACACTTGCTGTCCCTAGACAGCATGAGATCACAGGACAGAGCAGAGAGAGCAACGCAGAGGAAGACCCTGCAGGTCTGTAGAGGGTCCCTGGATTACTTAGCCAAGTACTGAACAACAGTCATATAGGAAGAAACTACGTGAACAAAGCATAAAACATCTGAAAAGGTTAGATGAAATCTCACCCATTTCTCCTACAGGACCAAGAATATCTATTCTGCGTAGTCAGGCTGGACAAACATGATTTCCAAGATGATGGATACGGATCAGAAAGGAGTCCATCAGAGCAAAGAAATAGAAATCCATGAAAAATGCTGAACATTTATAGGCAGTGTGAGGCACATTAAGACCATAACAATATCCATACCACACACCTATAAGAAAGCTAAGATTTAAAACACTGATGAGCAGTGTTTGTGAAGACAGAGCCACTGGATCTCTCCTGTCCTGTGGACTGGAAAATGGAATGGGGAGCTACATGGGAGGACTGGGAGGAGGCTTTTGTGATGGATTTGTTTACTATCCTGATATGTGTTTAATACATATGTTGAAACTAACCAAATAACCCTTTATATAGCAATATGCCTTGCTGACGCCGTGTAAAACAAAATACTCTACCGCAAGAACAAACTTCTAAGACAACAACTGGGAAATGGAAAAGCAGGAGAAAACTAAAGGATTGAAAAACTTAACCTCATAGCAAAGGATTAATATGATCAGATCTGAATCTTTGCAACTACACAATTACAGTTAAAAAGAGAGAGAGAGAGAGAGAGAGAGAGAGAGAGAGAGAGAGAGAGAGAGAGAGACCATGTTTGCAGGAAGTGGGCTAACAGGGAAAGAGTTCTCTAGTTTTACAGTGTTTTACACAGAGACCAAGGTGTCTTAGGGGTACTACTGTTATGATGCAACATCAAAGCAACTTGGGGAGAAAAGGGTTTATTTGGTTCATGCTTCTGCATCACTGTTCATCATCAAAGGAGTCAGGCCAGGAACACAAAGAGGGAAGGAACCTGGAGGAAAGAACTGATGCAGAGTCCACGGAGGGGTGCTACTTACTGCTCCTCATGATTTGCTCAGCACAGAACACCAGCCCAGGGTGGTACTACCCACAGTAGTCTGGACCCTCCCCCATCAATCACTAATTAAGAAAATGTCCTATAGGCTTCCTACAGCTGGATCTTGTGGAGGCATTTTCTCAATTGAGGCTCCCTCCTCTCTGATGACTCTAGCTAATGTCAAGTTGACATATAACTAGCCAGCCCACCAGGCAACCTCATCTGCTGACAGTAAGGCACAGAAGAAAAGCAAGATCAACAAAAAGACTGGCTGTGTCAGTCCCACGAAGTCCAGTGAGAATAACTATAGTGCGTTGTCTGATGTTATAAACAAACAGCTCTCATAGTATTGTAATATAAATCACACTTCTGCATGGACAGCACTGCCACACCTCGGTGTTCTAGGGTCAATGCTACATTACCGTATGTGGGAAGGCGGTCTGTTTATACAATGATCTTACCTCTACATTCCATTCTGAGATGCTCAATTTCACACAAAACGCTCTCATAATCGGGGCACTGTAGCTCACAGTCCTCAGAGGCTGTTTCAGACGACTCATTCAAGTCATCCAGGTCATCCACAGCAGCTACCTGTTTTCTGACCTATAAAATAAACACTATTTAAAATGTTTCCCTAGTGTTTACATTACACATGAAATAATGTGTTATACAAGCAGAAACAGACACTTCTTAAAGGATCAGATGGCTGGCAGGAGGACGCCTTTATCAACAGCTATTATTTCTTCCTTTTGTCTTTCCATAACAAGCTTCTCTATTTTTTCACTTTATCTTTCTTATCTTTTAACATCACTACCTTTATAATGTAATTTAAAACAAAATACCAGTTTTTATTATTTTTACATTACCTTGTTATTTTTATTAGATGTTTTCTTTATGGGCCTAAAATAAAAAACAAATCCATAAAAATCCTTTAGGACTAATATTATGTGAAATACAAAGAATATCCAAGATTATTGACTTCTATACAAAACCTCTACATTTGAAATTTATTTCTCTTACTAACAAAGTTTACAGGCTATTTAAAATATATTTTTCTATAAGGGGATTTGATTATAAACAGTAAAAGATAAAACAATTAATATAAGAAGGAATTAGAACATATGTAATTTTTTTTTTATTTAGCTGAGGGTGACCTTGAGCCTCCTCTCTTGACCACCAGGGCTGAGGATTTAAGCATGTGTCACCAATGCCCACAGTGGGTTACTAGGCAAGCACTCTACCAACTGAGCCAAATCCTCAGGACCAAAAGAATAAACATAGATCTAAGTACTGATGCTAAAAGTAAAAGGAAAAACATGCTTTCTTTACTTGATAGAAAGAAATATACCATTAAGAAAAGTTTTATGTTTCTTTTTAGTATATGTGTATACATGTGCATACACACATGTGTTATAGTGCGAGTGAAGAGCCTAGAGAACATGTATGAGCTGGTTCTCTCCTTTGCTCATGTGCGTTCTGAGTTATCAAGTTGAGGTCCTCTGGCATGGTGGCAAATGCTTTCATCTTTTGGCTCCTGTTTGTTGTTCCTGTCATTTGCAATAAAACAATGTTTTGTGGGCACTACAACCTATCTGGGAAGTACTTCTGAAGTCCTTACACAAGGAAAACTTTTTTTTTTTTAATCATTTTTTTTTTTATTTGAGTTAGAAACAAGATAGATAAGGTCTAACTCTGTAGCCTAGAAAAGCCTGGAATTCAGTATGTGATCCAAGCTGGCCATGAACTCATCAAGAATCTCTTGTCTCAGCCTTCTAAGTTTTGACTTACAGGAATAAACTACCAGGCCTGGACTGGAAGCATTCTTTTTGTTTGTTTGTTTGTTTGTTTTTTGTTTTTTGAGACAGGGTTTCTCTGTGGCTTTGGAGGTTGTCCTGGAACTAGCTCTTGTAGACCAGGTCGGTTCGAACTCACAGAGACCCACCTGCTTCTGCCTCCTGAGCCCAGGGACAAAGGGTGAGTGCTACCATGCCCAGATGAAAATAATGCATCTTAAAAATTTTTGAGTGGAAATTCCGAGGGAAATTAACAATACATCTTCAGAGAAAATGTCAAGTTTAATACCTTGGATATACACAGCAAAACAGCAAGTAAACATACACTTCTCTGCTGGATCCTGATATCATGCAACATATTCTAAATACCTCTTTTAAAGAAGATTCTTAAATGACACATTTTTTTTCCAGTTTTCTATTATCATTCCCTGCATAAAAATCTGAGGAGTTCGTCATCACTTCGGTATTGCAGTCAGACTTCTGTGGGAACCCTTTATAAACTACACTTGTTGAAGTCACTCGCCCTGTCTTCCCCTTTCAGAGAGACTGGTACAGGTTAGTTCTTTGCCTGGAGACTACAACATTCTGTTTTATTTCCAAAACTAAGTATTCACAGCAAATATTCCTACATAGGGAATAAAGAACTCCTACTTTACCTCATTTCACTGTGGTCTGTGTCACTTAGACTGGAACCGTCCTGCATTTGTGATGAACCACCAGGTGGTGAGCCGGCTTCTTCAGTCACTGGCATCAGAACAGATTCTCTGGGTACCCGTTTTTCACTTTCCTTTTTCTTCACTTCCTTCATAAGCAAGGCAGGACCACTACTTAAAAACAATCTGTTAAAAATGCCAGCGTTTTAAAAGTAATTCTACTGACAAAAGATTAAAGAAAAGTAATTTTGGTGAAATTCTTATTTTTTCACCTTAACTTACTAAAAACAAAAAAGCCAATTAAACACTAGCTGAACATATGCTCAGCAAATGCACAAATGTCCACCGATGGTGCAGGTGATGTATCAGAGCTGCCACAGGAGAAGCACTTATCTGGGCATAAGGAAAGCTTTTCTGAAGAGGTCAAACTAAGCCTGTTCCCACCCTGTAAATGTTCCCAGGTAGGCCCTGCCCCTCCCAACTCCACAGGCCACCTGACTACACATCCGTTATTAACATGTGTGAGAATGCCTTTACTTTGGCCAATCCTAGTTATTTTTTTAAACAAAATATTATTAATGTAACTGGGAAAATAGGTTCTTTTATGTTTTTCTAACAATCATGTAAATCTGAATATGTCTAATCTCTGCCTAACATTTATTTGATAATGAATAATAGCCCAAATTAGAATTGGCTTTATAGGACAATAACAACTACACATACACTGTTAAATAATGCCACAATCTCACCTATCACGTTCTTCATGCCTCTTCAGAGGAAGCTGCTGATTGTCAGTTTTTCCACTCTGCTGATTTACTCCATTACCAACACTGTCAACGGAACCATCGCATAGACTTCCTGACACTTTGGCTTCACTAGTTTTGTAGTTTCTTTTTTCTTCAACCTTTAATAAAAAGTTGACACTATGGATAACCTATTTTTTGTGGGGGCACTGAAGAAATGGCTCCACGGTTAAGAGTACTGATTTGGTTCCCAGCGCTCACATGGCAGCTCACAACCATCTGTAACTCATGCTCCAAGCCATCCAATGCACACTTCTGACCTCTCCATGCACTAAGCATGCACACAGCACACATATGCACATGTACATACCCATACATAAAATAAAAATAAACCTTAAGAAAATAAAAGCCGCTGGGCGTTGGTGGCGCACGCCTTTAATCCCACCACTCAGGAGGCTGAGGCAGGGGGATCTCTGTGAGTTCGAGGCCAGCCTGGTCTCCAGAGCAAGTGCCAGGATAGGCTCCAAAGCCACAGAGAAATCCTGTCTTGAAAAACCAAAAAAAAAAAAAAAAAAAAAGAAAGAAAGAAAGAAAAGAAAAGCCATTATTCAATCTTTTTAAAAGTCCTTAGTTTTCATTGATTTTTACCACTTGACAGCTTAACCATGACTTAGATTTGACACCCAAGATCTGTGTTTTTTACACTGAGATGTGCAGAATTTTATTTTCAAGAGTTCTTCCTTAAAAAAAAAACAAACTTTATTTTTTAAATACTAAGAGTATATATAAAGAAAATGTTTTAGCTATTTCTAAATCACATCTATAACTAAAGTAAAAACTAATTTCCCTCACTCTAAATTGGATATTATGAACCAGTAGACTGAATACGTCTATTGTTTGTCTGCACTACACTTCTGTGCTACACTTACGAAAAACAAGTTAGAAGGCTGCTTGTTTTTGTTTTAGTATTACAAAGCTTACCATATCACACATTAAAGAGTACATTAGTCCTTTTTCTAAAGATCACTGAGTGGGGAGGAGGCACGCTATTAACTGACAAAGTCATTAATACCAGTTAGAGAGAAGAGCAACGTCAATTCCAATTATAAACTATGCTGGTGTATTCATTTCTTTTAGGTCCAGTTCTAATACAGTCTCTACTTGGTAAGCACAGTGGGAAGAAAGCACTTAGAGTACCTACCAGTTTCTTACAATTATATACAGTTAGAAATAGAAAGTCAATGCATTTACCCCCGTACCACAGCCTCCCTCCAGAGGTATGCTTCTCTTTACAGGCAACAGAGGTTATTTTATGTGCTGGTTCAGAGAGCAGTTAAAGTTATTTTGAGGGAACTAAGGGCAGAGTGAATGATGCATGTATGTGATTCACCTGTGAGCGCATGAGTGTGTACATGAGTGTGAGTCCTGAGGCCGGAGGAAAATGTTGGTGTTGGCTCTAATACTCTGCCTTACTCTACTGACACAGGCCTTTCACTGAAGCTAAAGAGTTTCATTTTGGTGCTGGCTACTGAGCTCCCAGAATCAGCTATCGCTGTCCCCAGTGCTGGGGTTACCAACACACATGTCCATATTAGGCTTTTTTTACATGGGTTGGGAATCTGAACTCAGAACTATAGATTTTTATACAGTAGGCAATCTTACCTAAGGAGGACTCCCCCTAGCCTTATTTTAAATGATATAACTAGCTAAAATGATTTTAAAATGAAGTATTAGGGGCTGGAGAGATGGTTCAGTGGTTAGGACCTGAACTGGGTCTCCGACTGTTGACCTGGTATCTGTGCGTAACTCCAGCTGCAAGGGTTCCTATACCCTCGTCGTCTGCCCTCTGCAGGCACCTGCACACACGTGCACTTGCCCCACTACACATACATGTAATAAACACAGTCCTTTTAAAATGAAGTATTAAATCATACTATACTGATCCTAAAAGGCTATCTGAATGAATTCATCCAACATGCTGCATCACTACAGCCACGAGCACGCTGTACCAGGGTTAAGCTCTCACGTACCTGTCGCTGGCTGTCTTCACTGCTACTGAGCCTTCTCTGCTCTTCTCTTGGTACTATTTCTATGTCTGGTTCTGCAGACAAAAGCACATATTCAGTTAAAATAAATTTAGTTAGATAAAATCTTTATAAACACAGAACAAACAAGTAATAATTTGGTTTTTCACCTAAGAGTTTAAGTTTAATCATTGGCGACAAAGGTAAATATTTACCACCTTAGGAAATACCTCCAATTATCCCAAACACATCATTCAGAGACACCACATGGCTAAGGACAAAATACTGGGGTCCACCCTAGAAGCCACATCCATACTTGCACGTGTCGTGGACTTTCCCTGAGTGGCTCTCTTTGAGCTCCTCTGCTTAGAGGCTGTGTTAAAAAGTTCTTTAAATAAATTACAGCTCACTGAGAGATGCACACCCATAATCAAATATGCTTTTATTCATTTCCTGAATGTTTTTCTCTCTACTTTCAATGAAAACCCCAATTCTGCTTCACCCTGGCTACTCCTAAAATGCTTTTCTGTGTCAAAACCACTAACTCAAAAGAGTTTGACTCAGCTGAAGCCCCGCAGTGATTAAGGAGTCCCCTCCGGCTTCAGAGGGTGACAGTACAGAACTGAGTTCCTTTTTCCTCACCACTGATGGATACCAACAGCAATGTCCCATTATTTATTTCAAAGCTTTCCAGAAAAACTTTGGGAGTAAAATGTGTTTAGGAACCAGAAAAAGAGCATTTACAATATTTCATGTGCCTTCCCCTAGAATATTACACAATTTACCTGACTTGAACGTTGGTACATCCTTCATTCCTACTGTTTTGTACAGAACAGGATCCATCCTTTTGATGGTAGGCTGGATAGGTTTGGGAACAATAAAACTGTTTTATTTAACAATAAAACAAATGTAAATTTTATAACACGTAGTTAAAATTCATGATGAAAATATTATCATACCTCCATGACTGGATATTTCCTGAGGGCCTCTAAAAAGCAAAAGGGAAGTTACATATAACTTATATATTTTATATATAAATATGGTAAACCAACCGTATTTACTATGGAGCCAAACCCTCATGCTATATTTGAAAATCATCAGTTTTGCCACCCTCCCCTGCTTAGGCAAGCAACATACCAGAAATACACTCAATAAAGAACAAGAGGGTAAGCTTGACAAAACATGCAGTTAGGACTCAAAGTTAAGTAATGACGGTAACTAAAATGGAAATGTGACGTGTATTTGCCAATGAAAACATGCTGATGAACAGACAGAAACGTGACCGTTAGTTAAAAGAACACGTTACGACCGAGAAGATACATTTCAGAGACGATGGTAGAAGCGTGTCTTTAATGCAGCGCACCAGAATGGTTTATTACATTATACTACAAGCATTTATCACCTCCTTCAAGTTACCCTATAATTTAGAAAAAATAAAGATGGAATAATAGTTCAGTTGAGTGTACAATTCACTTCTCACCAGAGAAGATTTTCTAAACTGAGTAGGTTGGATATACACTTGTAGAATAATAGCTCATAAAAATACCAGTTTGGTTTTTTTTTTTTTTCATACCCTTGTGGGCTACTGGAATGCCTACATTTCTTGACTCCTCTAGTTTAGCCATCTTAAAGTTTCTTGATCCACTCATGCAAGAAGGTATATAACTCACATCTAAGAAATAATATTCACATTTTTAATATTCAATGATTATCAAAAGGAAAAAGTTAACTGAGTTGTCAGATATTAGAATAGGTATTAATAAACTTTTATTTAAAAATTGGTTTTAAGATTTTATTTAAAATAACAACTAAGAAATGAACCATATAGCCAGGCAGTGGTGGCGCACTCCTTTAATCTCAGCACTCAGGAGGCAGAAGCAAGCAGAGCTCTGCGAGTTCGAGGCCAACCTGGTCTGCAGATTGAGTTCCAGGATAGCCAGGGCTATACAGAGAAACCCTGTCTTGAAAAATCAAAAGAAGAAATGAACCATAACACCGTGCTTTAAAATCGGTTTGATTTAGCTGTTCATCATGTTAGTGTTTAATAAATTTTCATGAAACAACTACTTTATCAGAAAATTAGCTATCTCCAAAGACAGCAAAGGTCTGAATATGTAATTAATTATCTAAGTAATACATTAATGAGACCTGATGCTTGCTAGTGATTCAGAGGACAGCTGTGTGTCTGTGGTAAATCAAATTCTAACAGCACTTCCTAATCCCAGTAACATCTGAAGCAGCAATAACCCAATGTGAATGCAGATGTACTGAGGGCGTCATGAGTTCCCTAGCATCCCCTCTTCATCAACTCCAACAGAACCTAGATTCCGCTCCTTCTTCCAGTTCCAGGGGATCTGACACCCTCACACAGACATGCCTACAGGCAAAACACCAATGCACATAAAAAAATTCCTAAGGTCAAAATTCAGTATGTTGATACAACATGGAACCTGATTCTCTGGTATTAACAATATGATTTACTCTTAGTAACATTTATAGAAAACTGGATACATTTACTGACTGAGTCATTTAGGACTCAGTGATTCAATTTAATCCAAATACTAAATTTAGTTGTTTTCTCACTAGATGAAGCCTTTAGATGTTGGACAGTGACCAACATAACAGTAGGGAAAATTCTATTAAGAATTATCTATGGGCTATCTGCTTACTGTGATAACAGATTCTCTTGCTGTGCAGAAACTTGACTTACCGCAGCTCCTCTGTTGGTATATGGGGCTTCCTATGCTATTGAAGTCCTACTCAGAAACTTCTTACTCAATGTCTTGAAAAGTATTCCCTGTGTTTTGTTTCTTTGCTTGGATGTATTTTTTGTTTTGTTTTGTTTTTCAGAAGAAGGTCTTACTGTTCTGGAATTCACCACGTAGATCAGACTGGCCTCAAACTCTTAGAATCTGCCTGCTTCTGCCTCTGAGTACTAGGACTAAAGGCATCAGCCATCATGCCTGGCTTCCCTTGTGTTTCCTTCTAGAAATTTTAGCATTTTATGGCTTATTTTAAGGTCTTTGATACTCATTTCAAATTGAATTTTGTACAAGGAGAGACATGAATCTAATTTTACTCCTGTACAGGTAGATTTCTAGTTTTATCAACACCATTTGTTAAAGTCTTTTTTTCCATTGCATGACTTAGCTTTTGTGAAAGATTAGGTGGCCACAGTCTTGCTGGTCTAATCAGGGTCTTCTATTTGGCTTCAGTGGTCTCAGGTCTGTTTTCATGCCAGAAGGTCTGCCTTGAGCATTCTAGCTCTATAGTATATAATCTGAGGTCAGTTGTGATACCTCCAGCTGCATTCTGATTCCTCCAGGCATGTCTTGGCTATTGGTGTCTTTTATGATTCCTTAGGAATTCCAAAGATTTTTTTCTTAGTGAAATATGTCATGGGGATTTTGATGGGGATTGCATTAATGTGTAGGTTAATTTTGGTCATATTGCCATTTTCACAGTATTAATATTGTCAATTCAGGAGCATGGAAATTCTTTCCATCATCTAGCATCTTCTAGGATTTCCTTTTTCAAAGTCTTGACATTCTCATTGGAAAGGCCAAATCCAGGAGAGGGAGGAGCAAGGGAGGTCAAGTTCATGATGGAGAAATCTACAGAGACAGCTGAACCAAGCTTATAGAAAGTCATGAACTGTTGAGTGGAGACTCCAGGGGACCAAACTAGGCCTTCTGTATGTGGAAGACAGTTTTGAAGCTTGGACTAGCTGAGGGGCCCCTGGCAGTAGGGCCATGATACAAACCTGGTATATGAGCTCGCTTGTTTTAGTCCATTCCCATGTTCAGTCTTAATGCATGGGAGAGGGGCCTGGCCCTGCCGCAATCTATTGTGTCAGACTATATTGACTCCTCATGAGAGCCCTTCCCGTGAGGAAGAGAAGACTGGGGGTGGGCTGGGGGGTAGATGAGAAGGAGGTGTGGGAGGGATAACTGTGGTTGGAATGTAAAATGAAATAAAAGAAAATGGCAAAAAATAAGAAGGCCTGTCTCCTTTACCTCAGGATTTACTTTTTTAGGCCATACTACGTTCTGTTTTGTAAGTTTTAACTTTAGGGATAATATTCCTACTATATTTATATGTCACGTGGACGTGTTTTATAAGATACAGATGACAATAAATAAAACTCAGATCGTAATGGCTTATACCTGATAGGATTCAGGACTTCTCCTAGGGCTCTACCCAATTTCTCCTGAAGATGCTTTCCTGATATCCATCCTTAATCAAATTCTAGAAGTGAGTCTTCCCAGGACCACAGGACATCAAAGTATTATTGACTTTACATGCAGAAAATGAGAGGCTTGGCCAGCTAGGAGAACTGTCAACTAATGTTCTAAGGCGGAAAAGCCAGATGTGTGTTAAAGACTTCAGGGGCTGAAAGCCACAACTCCTGTGATTGCAGAGTGTCAGAACATTGCAGGTCCATAACCAAATTACCTTGATTTATCTTTAGCACTCTTAGTAGCTATTCAAATCTCACCTCGGGATCTGACCTGAGCCTTTGGTCAACACAGGAAAGTACAAATTGAAGTTTATAGAAAAAGAAAAGCCATAGCTATGTTAAATATTCCACAAGGCTGACTAAAATGTCAATAATTATAGAGAATTAGAATGATGCAGGTCCAGAGCCAAATCACTTTGAGCCCAAGGTCAGCTGACTATTGTCCATTTCTGTATTTGGCCACCACCCTTGTGACTGCCAAGGATACTCCTTTTTGAATGTACAGAACCCATAGATTCTACCAACTCAAAGGCTGAGGACATTATTAAATATAATCTGATGTCTGGAGCAGAGACTTTCTGCAACCCATTCTCCTAATGTCTACCCATTTATTATGGAGGGTGGATCTGGTAATATGGCGTGCATTGCATGTGTGTGTTATGTGTGTTGTGTGTGTGTTGTATGTGGTGTGTGTGTGTGTGTGTGTGTGTGTGTGTGTGTGTGTGTGTGTGATGTAGCTGGAGGGAAGAGAAGACTGAGTCCATGTGCCCGCAGGTACACAGAGGCCATGGCAGCCCAGACACTGTCCATTGTCCTTATGCTTTTTGGTTTTGTTGGTGTTGGTTCTTGGTGTTTTTGAGACAGAATCTCTCATTGGCCTAGTACTTGCTGAGCAGGGTACACTGGCTGGAGGGCAAACCCTGGTGACCTCTCTGTCTTTGCCTTCCCAGTCCTGAAGAACAAGCAAATGCTGCCTGTTTTGTTTTTTACAAGGGGGTTACTTTATTAATGTGTATTATGGAGAATTAAATGCAGGTCCTCAAGCTTGCATAGCAAACACAGAAACAGAGGTAGCTTCCATCATGTATTTTTAAGACAAGTTGATTTATGATTTTTTTTTGTTTTGGTATAAAAACTCCATGAAACTGTTATTAAATTGGAACATGAATAGGTTATCAACAGTCCTATTTGTCTCCAGAACAATGTTCTATTTCTTTGGAAGTGAGTGTTATATTTTTGTCAACACCAGCAATTGATTCATTAAACTCAGAGAAACTGCTCTGTGAGGAGTCTAATTCCAAATTCCCATCATTCTATGCACTTCTGGAAATGAACCTCAAGTTCCTATCGTTCCCCAGAGAGGGCAGAGTTCACCCTTCTTGTGGACTTTTGCAGGACATGGCCTTCCTGAGCTCTGTTTTCTTTCTATTGTTTTGGTCTATAGAAAAAATTTTCTGTAAAGTAATAACATTTTAGAGGACAACAAATTATACCTCCACATGTACATGTGGCTAGAGTCTGAGAAGGCCACAGAAGCTCGTGAGCTGCACTTGGTCCCCAGCTGGCAGTGCTGTTCCTAAAGGTTGTAAAAGCTTTAGCAGGTGGAGCTTTGCTAGAGGGAGCAGGTCGTGAGTGGGTCCTGGGGTTTTAATGCCTAGAGCACCCCTCCCCTCCCCTCCCCACCCCAGCTTCCTGCCCAGTCTTTACTTCCTACCTCAGACACTAGGTGACCAGCTATCTGCACTCTCCCACCATGCCACCCTGAAAAAGACTGTATCCCCCCGCTTAGCTGTAAACCCAAATACACCCTAATCTCTTTCATGTCAGTCACTTGGTCAGGAGACAAGAAAGTAAGCGATACACAGGTGCATGTTTGCTAGAGGAAACAGCTATAGCTCTGCATGACCAGGCATTCTGACGCTGGTCTTCTCACCAGCCAGAAAACAGGAGAGGCGCTCACTTGCTTCTCCCGCACTAGGTAATGAAGCATTCTTCATAGCTCCTGGGTCTCTATGCCGTGTTCTTATCCACACACAGGCTTACTGTACTTTCCCACCCGTCACGATACGAATCCCCTTCTTGCCCATCATCTTCCTCTGCACTCTCTGTCATTCTTATCTTTAGTACCCTTTCCCTCAAGCTCCAGAACAGCTTCCAATGAACAGTGCAGCTCTTAGCAACACTCCCAGTTTACTCTGTTGCTGAACCCTGGGAATTCATATACAACTTACCACTGCTTACTTCTACGAACTCAGCTGACAACATATTAATTCTAAATAGAGATCTGTCAAATGACTTTTTAAAAATAACACAGTTCTTACCTTCATCTTGTCCATGTACTTTAGTCTCTCCTGTTTGATCTGCAGTCCCAGATAAATGACCCACACCTTTCAGTGAAACACTGTCAGAGATACTCTGTTGAAGCAGACATCAAAATGAGTTACATAAGGACTTCTCAATTGTTTTCTAAAATATTTCAATTTCCTGTTTTAAACAGTCAGAAAAACAGACAAGCATGCACTGAAAAGAAACATGTCAATAAAGAAACTTATATGTGCTCTCTAGATCAAATCTATTTTTGCTCTGCATCTGGTTACCAAGTATGAAGGGAAGCATGGAAGATCAGAAGATCATAATCATTAAAAAAATTAATTTATTTTCATGTTTCAGCAAGCAACTAAGCTCAAAACACTTACCATTACTTCCTTATTCTCCATGCAATGTAAGAGGACAACTAAAAAAAACAGATACTGCTCTGTGGGATATCCTGGCCTGGGGACTTCGGGCAGGTCGATTTGCCCCTGGCAGACCAAACCATCCAGAGTCTGCTGACATCACTGTACCAGTCCCACCCCCATTCAGGAGAGAGGTGATCATGGGCCCCGGTCTCAGGCCTGACTTCTACTTGCCCTCTTTGGGATCTCCTGGCCTAGAGACTGGGGGCAGGTCGACCTGCCCCAGGTGGATCAAGCCATCCAGAGTCTGCTGACATCGAGGTGCTAGTCCCAACTCCACCAACTGGAAGAGGGAGTGTCTCAGACCTGCCTGCACCTACTGTGAGACCCATCGGAGTATTAGACTTGCTTGCACCCACTGGAAGAGAGCCATGGACCTGAACCCACCAGAAGAGGAAGAGACCCCATCTGCACCCACTGGAAGAAGGGAAGGGAAGATGACAACATAAGAACACATTTGGTAGTGAATCAGTATTTATCCCTGGCGTAAGAAAGGACTTTGGGAGCTCATTCCATGTGGAGGGATGATCTCTCAGCCTGGACACATGGGCGATGGCCTAGGCCCTGCCCAGAATGATATGACAGACATTGGGGATCCCCTAGGGAGGATAAGGAGAGAATACGGTGGGGGGTTGGTGGGAGGTGGGGGAGGGAGAGGGAGAAAGAGAAAGGATTGACATGTGAAGCAGGCATGTTTCTAATTTGAACTAATAAAAAAATAATTTCTTGGAAAAAAAAGATTTAATGTTTGGAAAACTTAAACTAATCATAAACAGCTAGAAGACACACGAAGTTTTGAATCAAAAAGAAAAAAAAGAGCACATTCAACAACAGAAAATCCAATATGACACCACCATAGTCTAGGGAAATCACATCAGCAAGACTTGAACATCCCAACACAGATGAAGCAGAAGAGAATGACTTTAAAAACAAAAGCATGAAGATGACAGAGACCCTAAAAGAGGAAATGAGAAAATCCTTTAAAGAAATGGAAGAAAAAAAACAACAAAAAATTCAAGAAATGGAGGAAAAGACAAACCAAAAATAGCAAAAGAAAAACAAAAACAAAAACAAAAACCTCCAATTCGAGCAGTTCAAGGTTTGAAAGCTGAAACAGAGACAATAGAAAAACAAAACAAAACAACAAACACAGTCTGAGGGAATGCTGGAAATAGAAAAGCTGAGTAAACAATCAGGAATTACAGATGAAAGCATAACCAACAGACTATAAGAGACGGAGGAGAGAATCTCAGGCACTGAAAATACACTAGGAGAAATAGATTCATCAACCAAAGAAAATCTCAAGTCTAACAAATCCTTAACACAAAATATCCAGGAAATATGGGACACCATGAAAAGGCTGAATCTAAGAATAATAGCTATAGAAGAAGATGAAGAAGCCCAACTCAAAGCTGCAGAAAACATATTCAACATAATCATGGAAGAAAACTTTCCCAACCTAAAGAAAGACATGCCAACGAAAGTGCAAGGACCTGACAGAACACTACATAGAGTGGACCACCCCCAGAAAAGTCCCCTTGCCACATCATAATCAAAACACCAAACATACGGAATAAAAAAAGAATATTAAGAGCAGCAAAGGAAAAAGGCCAAGAAACATATAAAGGCAAACCTATCAGAATTACACCTGACTTCTCCATAGAAACTCTGAAATCCAAAAGGTCCTGAACAGATATTCTACAAACACTAAGAGACCACGGATTCCATCCCAGACAAGAAACATACCTCAACTTCAAAGACAGAGTAAAGGGTTGGGAAAAGATTTTCCAATCAAATAGACCCAAGAAACAAGCGGGTGTAGCTACCCTAATATCTAGCAAATTAGACTTCAAACTAAAATCAATCAAAAGAGATGAAGGTCATTTCATAGTCATTACAGGAAAAATTCATCAGAATTAACAGCACAACTGAAAGCTCTAGAACAAGAAGAAGCAAACTCGTACCAGAGGAGCAGACGCCAGGAAATAATCAAATTGAGGGCTGAAATCAATAAAGTAGAAGCAAAGAAAACAATACAAAGAATCAATGAAACACAGAGTTGGTTCTTCGAGAAAATCAACATGACAGACAAACCTTTATTCAAACTAACCAAAAGGTAGACAGAGAGACAGAGAGAGAGAGAGAGAGAGAGAGAGAGAGAGAGAGAGAGAGAGAGAGAGAAATGCAAATTAACAAAATCAGAAATGAAAAGGGGGACATAACAATGGACACTGAGGAAATCCAGAGAATCTTCAGGTCATACTTTGAAAACCTGTACTCCATAAAATTGGAAAATTTAAAGGAAATGGACAATTTTCTGGACAGATATCACTTACCAAAACTGAATCAAGAACAGATAAGCAATTTAAATAGACCTATAACCCCTAATGAAATAGAAGCAGCCATCAAAAGGCTTCCAACCAAAAAAAGCCCAGAGCCAGATGGTTTCAGTGCAGAATTCTACCAGAAATTCAAAGAACTGCTAATACCAACACTTCTCAAAGTGTTCCACACAACAGAAGCAGAAGGTTCATTGCCAAACTGTTTTTATGAGGCTACAATTACCTTGGTACCCAAGCCACACAGAGACACAAATAAGAAAGAGAACTACAGACCAAAATCCCCCATGAACATTGATGAAAAAAATACTCAATAAAATACTGGCAAGTTGAATCCAAGAACATATCAGAGAAATCATCCACCATAATCAAGTAGGCCTCATTCCAGGGATGCAAGGATGGTTCAACATACGAAAATCCATCAATGTAATCCACCATATAAACAAACTGAAAAAGAAAAATCACATGATCATCTCACTAGATGCTGAAAAAGCCTCTGAAAAAAATCCAACACCCCTTCATGATAAAGGTCTTGGAGAGATCAGGGATAACAGGAACATACCTGAACACAATAAAAGCAATATACAGTAAACCAACAGTCAACATCAAACTAAATAAAGAGAAACTCAACTCAATTCTTCTAAAATCAGGAACAACACAAGGCTATCCACTCTCTCCATATCTCTTCAATATTATACTTGAAGTTCTAGCTAGAGCAATAGGACAACAAAAGGAGATCAAGGAGATACAAATTGGAAAGGAAGAAATCAAACTTTCACTATTTGCAGATGATATGATAGTCTACGTAAGTGACCCAAAAAACTCTACCAGGGAACTCCCAAGATTGTTTCTAATATAAATAAGAAAAACTGAAAAAAAAAAAACAGATATCTTAAGAAATTCTTATAAGTGCGCTTTGATACAGCATAAAACATTTAAAATATGCCCAGTGATAGAAATTTAAAGTCAAAATAAGAATCCTGGCCGGGCGTTGGTGGCGCACACCTTTAATCCCAGCACTTGGGAGGCAGAGGCAGGCAGATCTCTGGGAGTTCGAGGCCAGCATGGTCTCCAGAGCGAGTGACAGGACAGGCTCCAAAGCTACACAGAGAAACCCTGTCTCAAAAAACCAAAACCAAAACAAAACAAAACAAAACAAACAAACAAACAAACAAAAACAACAAAAAGAATCCTGGTATGTATGGTAAGAAACTAGAGTGTGTTACACTGGTTACACATAAAGCAATGTAAAAGTTCCTATATTCAGGTAAACTAAGGTTTAGAAAAATCAAAGTATTTTTGTGTAAAATTTTTACTGCCAGCAAAAATGGCTGAATAAAAATGATAAAACCTTTTCTGATTGTATAGATAAAAGCACACAAAAATAAATGTAGAACGTGACCCCTTCCCAATCAAAAAGAACTTCTAAAATATGCAATAACCTTTGATAAGAAAGGATGCAAAAATACTTAAAATATTTAAAATGTGCTAGGGAATTATTTTGTATATAGTATATCATCCATCTATAAATGAATATATTCATTCAACTTCGTGTTTCTGAATAAACTCAGGACATATAGATCAAAACGATGAACAAATGTGATTCTCTGTTCTTTGGAATGTTCTCCACTCTCAGGGGCTAGTTGATGCTGCCATCTTTTAATTGGGAGTTTAAATGTCATTCTCAGAAAGTACCCTAGTAACGGCACCTCCACTCCATTTGAAATCCAAACCCCCTCCAATTTTCTTTATATGAAGCAGTTAGACTGACTTACAATACATTGCTTGGTCTTCTGTTCATTATTACTCTAACACTGAGCCCTCATTTGTACTATTCAGCATCTAACCGCCTCAGACGTAATGGTAACTCAGTCACAGAAATCTACTCAGGGGCAAAGCATTTAGACTCTCATTAGAAAGACCTTATGCACCGAATAACTATTCTTCTAGGTCATCTTAATCAATGGTTTATTGAGTCTTACCATTTCCAAACTGGAAATCTGTACGCCCCTTCCACCTTCCCATTCTTTTCTTGACACTACTTCTCTACTGTATGAAACGGGTCTTCAATGTTCATTTTGTTTTGAAGAACACTAGGATCTGGCTGCCACATATTTGCAGACACATGTTATACCTCACAAAATATTTTTTATTCCCTTGTCACACTTGTGCATCACATATCTTTATGGTACAACAAAGTCACTGATGATCAGATAGATTAATTTCCCCCAAAATTCTATAAATATTAAATGCCAGAACTAAGTATGAGCATGCCCTTTGGCTGTAGGGGTTCCAGTATGTACAGTTGCTACACTTCCAAGCCATTCTTTCTACATTGGTATCATTAAAACTGGTCATCATTATTGGTATTTAAGTTACTTCAAGCATGAATCTTACACAGGTACTGAATGTATTTCATTTCTGAAAATGATTTAAATCTATTAAAGAAATTAAATTAAGACAAATGTAAACAAAATTGCTATAACCCCACAAAGTTACATTCATTCTTTTCTTTCTCCTGACATTTCCCTGGAAGATTTATACTTTATAACCCAGAGAGAATGACAGTTTCAAGTCTCATTTGTTGCCTTATCAGGTTTCAGATGTAAAAGATTACAGCTCACATTTTCCCTCTGAATCCCATAGGGCTTGCACACACCCACATCTGTCACAGAACCTTTCAGGTTCAGGTCACAGGTTGAAATGATTTTTTTAATTTACTTAAATTTAATTCAAAGTTGTTCCTTCTGACTTCTACATTATTAAATAAATCACACAAATTAGCAGAACTGTACTATGAGCAGCAAGTACTTGGTAGGTAACTACTATTTATAGGTTAAAAATGTGAGGAAAGAGTCCCCCCCAAGGCTTTATGTGGGTGAGAAAGTAAGCACCTTCATTTATGTTTTTTGTCAGTACCTCAGAATCCCAAGGCGATTCTTCCTCTTCATCTTCTCCTAATCCTAACGCAGACATCATTTCTGTAAAATGTAGTTATACACACACACTAATGAGAATGTTTACCACTGAATTTTAAACACATGTATGTTTATCTACATTTACAAAATTACAGTAAAGATAATAGCAAAAAAGGAATTTCACTGGGTTGAAGCAGTTTCAGAAAGAACTGGAAGCAACAAAACAGAGCAAGAGAAAAAATACTTAGGAGAAACAGACACTATATCTGATTTAGAGCTTCAGCTTTTTGTAACAGTATAGATCATGGAAAGTGTTTAAGTATTCACTAACTCACCACTTTTATTACTTCTGTGCCAACCGCCAGCACAGGTTAAGTTGTCACCATTTGGCTGCTCTTGTGAAGCCCTTTCAACAGCATCAGCACCGTTTTCTTGTGAAACGTTTTCAACAGCATCAGCACCATTTTCTTCTCTTCCAGTTGCAGGCTCAGTTGCTCCTTCCTATGGGAAAGCATCGACTTCAGTATTTCAGTGCAATTTACAGGGGTTATTTACTGTTTAGTGAAAATGGCTAACAGTAGATCACAGTAGGACAGAAGTCAGTGCCTGCAGTCTGAGAAGTACCACACGGAGTATAGAGGACCCAAAAGGCAGACCTGAAGAGTGTGTTTTTTTTTTTTTAATTTTTTTCTTTTTTTTTTAATATTTTATTTATAACATATACAACATTCTGCTTCCATATATATCTGCACACCAGAAGAAGGCACCAGATCTCATTACAGATGGTTGTGAGCCACCATGTGGTTGCTGGAAATTGAACTCAGGACCTCAGGAAGAGCAGTCGGTGCTCTTAACCTCTGAACCATCTCTCCAGCCCCCTGAAGAGTGCTTTAAGAGTAATATATTGGTTGGGCGGTGGTGGCAAGGCAGAGGCAGGCGGATCTCTGTTCAAGACCAGCCTGGTCTACAGAGCTAGTTTCAGGACAGCCTCCAAAGCCACAGAGAAACCCTGTCTTCAAAACAAAACAAAAGAGTAATATATTGGGTGGGAAGATGGCTCAGCAGTTAAGAGCACTTGCGGTGTTTCAGAGGACACAGCTGCAATTCTCAGCACCCACACCATAGGTCAGCATCATATGCAGGCCCAGTTCCAGCGCATCTGATGCCTCTGGCATACATGCATACATACATGCAGCAAAATACTCATATAAATAAACCTTAAAATAATAAAAAGAGTATGATCCCATAGTTATATGAAAAGAGAAAAGAAACCCATCTAATCAAAAGGGATTCCTGAGCTTTCAAGATAAAAGAATTTACATACCATTGGGTCAGGTGACTGACATGACAGAGAAGAGGTCTGGACTCTGGCTGATGTTCCAGGACCGATTTCAACTGCATCTTCAATTTCACTATTGGAATTACTATTGTCAAACAGGATCCTATTTTCTAGGTTCTCAAAGCCACATTTTGTTTCTATTACCAAAAAAAAAAAAAAAAAAAAGAAAAGAAAAGAAAAAAAATATGAGAAAATATTTGTTTGAATCAATGAATAGCGCAAGAAAACACCACTTTCAAATGACTTACGGTTTTTCTTGGACTGCTGAGCAGCTGCCCACAGCTCTGTTAAGTTAATTTTGGGGACATTCTAAAAAAAAAAAACCAAAACAAAACAAAAATAACTTCTAAAATAACATATAATAAAAATAAAACAATTATAATATTCACTCTTACTATCTGATCTAATACAAAGTTGGGGAGGAGAGGGTTTATTTGGCTTACACTTCCATATTGCTGTTCATCATCAAAGGAAGTCAGGACAGGAACTCAAACAGGCCAGGAGCCTAGAGGCAG
This sequence comes from Cricetulus griseus, assembly GCF_003668045.3. Classification (NCBI taxonomy): domain Eukaryota; kingdom Metazoa; phylum Chordata; class Mammalia; order Rodentia; family Cricetidae; genus Cricetulus; species Cricetulus griseus. The sequence continues at coordinate 26,364,496 of NC_048601.1, read as the reverse complement.
GAGCTGATGCTGAAGTCATGTATGGATGCTGCTTACTGGCTTGCTCAGCCTGCTTTCTTATAGAACCCAGGACCAGGAGCCCAGGGATGGCACCACGAACAATAGGTTGAGCCCTCCCCCATCAATCACTAATTAAGAAAATATGTCATAGCCTGATCTTATGGAGGCATTTTCCCAATTGAGGTTTTCTCCTTTCAGATAACTCTAGCTGACATAACTATCTAGCCCAACACTGAAGCCTAAGATTTGTAAAGAAATGTGAGAGCCTTGATTCACAGTACATCCCTAATAATGACTTGTAGTTACATTTTGTAGATATTACTATAATGAAAAGTTTAATTCTACACTATAAAATAGTGCTTTATTAGTTAATCGTGGCTATCTACCATCATCTGAGAGATATAACATCATTACCAGATAAAGAATACATTGTAAAGAACAATATTCCATAATGTCCTCCTTGGAGAAAGATTTGCTAATCAAAATTCTATGGGTAATATATAGCTTCAAAAATATGTTATTTAATCCAATATGGGGTGGCTCTCAAAATAAGCTTAAGATATTTTAAAAATCTCATTCATAATCAAAATCCACAGTTTCAGGGCAGTAGACATACACTGGTGTCTTCTTCCTTTTAATGATACTTCTCTAATCTGTTCTTGGCTTTTTTGTTTGTTTATTTACATAACATTTCCTCAGTGTAGCTCACATGAGTTTACATCTAAACATCAAAAGGGACTATAAAGGTAAGCATGTTTTAAGAATTTCAATAGACTTTATGTTTTTAATATATGACATTTCTTCAACACAATGCACCTGAGTTTATATTAAAGGGAATATAAAGGTAAGCCATATTTCTAGAAATTCAATAGACATTATTTGTGGCAGAACATCTACCAGGGTAATGAAGTAGGAAAATCCTTTCGACATAACTGTAATAAACAGATTTAAATTAGTATATTTTTATAATTTCTGGTATTATGGTAATTTATATGCACACTAAGGGTAGTAATAGAGAAAGCTTACCTAAAAACTATATCATACAGCAGGGCAATGGTGGCTCATGACTTTAATACCAGCCCTCGGGAAGCAGAGACAGGAAGATCTCTGTGAGTTCAAGGCCAACCTGGTCTACAGAGTGAATTCCAGGACAGCCAGGGAAACACAGAGAAACCGTGTCTCGGAAAACAAATAAAAACTGTATCATACTAAGAGGTGTCCAAGAAAAAAACGAAACAGAAACTGCATGCTGTATGTTTACAGTTTTGAAATTAAAGGCACCATGAAAACTCCATGATTTACTATACTAACTGGGCCCATCAGAGATTAATTTGAGTATATAATAAAACTCATATTCATATAATTTACAAGTGCTAATAAGGTACATTTATTGAAGTAATTTTTGATTCAATCTCATTTTTCTGTATTGTAGGAAGTTTTCCTTGATGAAATTTTCCAGTCACTGTGGATTTTCCAGCCTCTACCTCCCCAAGGAATCAGTCTTTGATATTCATTGAAATAAAAAAATAGTAGTTAGTCACTGTTCTGTGAAATGGTTTTCTCTGATCAATACTCCGCATAGAACATTGACAGACCACCACTAAATTCAAGAGCAAACACTCAACACAACAAAGCTATTGTTTTCACAAAACTGCATTTTACCTTGCTATCAAAATTGTATTCATCCTCATCCGACGTTGGCCAGGAGTCAGCAGGATCAGGTGTGTTAGAAGACCTTAGGAAAATATCCAACAAAAAATCTAAGCCGAGTTCTTAAAAGAAATCTAGGAATAAATCAGTGACCTCATCAATATCTAATGTCACTTTTGTCTCCAGAACTGAAGAGAATCTGATAACCTACAGCATGGGACAAACCCTGTCTACCCTGCTCAAACACTCAGCAACAGACTAAGGAATGACAGCCTTGTACTCAGCCTGGAAACCACCTAATAAGGACCCCTCAAGCCAGGTCTGATGGCACATGACTACAATCACAAAGTGGTTCAGACTGTCGTGAGATGAAGGCCAGTCTGGTTTACATGGAATGTTGCAGGCTAGGGAGGGTATGTAGTCAAACCTAGGACCCTATAGCTTCCAGGTACCATAAAACAGTATAGGGGAACCCATGAAATATTTAGTAACCGAAACTGTGTGGTGATATTTTGTTTATGGTCTAACAAACAAAGCTTGCCTGAAGATCAGAGTACAAAGCTAGATACACTAGTTAGCCATAGAGGCCAGACAGTGATGGCACACACCTTTAATCCCAGCACCTGGGAGACAGAGGCAGATGGATCTCTGTTATTTCAAGGTCGGCCTGGGCTATACAAAATTGATCCAGTCTAAAAGAGAAACAGAGTTCAATTAAAGGTGATTCCAGCATTTGGAGTGACATGCCCTTAATCAGAGCAGTAAGGAAATGGAGACAGGAGACAGGAGTGGTATAGCTGGGCAAAGAGGAATATAAGGCTGGAGGAGATAGGAGGGAGATGTAGTCTAAGCAATCTGAGGACAGGATTGCCCCTTTGGTCTGAGTATTAGTAGAGGTAAGAACTCTATGGTGGCTGGCCACTTTGCTTCTCTGATCTTCAGCATTAGCCCCAATATCTGACTCTGAGTTTTTATTATTAAAAACAATTAGAAATTGTGCTACAAACATCTCTGTCTCTCTCACACAGGGAAATCTGTAGTTTGAAAAATCAATTTAAAACATCCTTTGGGACTGAGGATTTATGGAGTGCTTGTCTAGCATGCACAGAGCCCTGGATTCATGTGATTCATGCCTATAATTCCAGTACTCGGGAGTTGCAGGCAGCAAGATCAGAAGTTGAAAGACATCCTCGACTACAAAAAAAGTTTGAGGCCAACCTGGACTATATGAGACTCATTTCAAATAAATAAAATATTTTTAAAGTCCTATAAATAGACCCAAATGTAATTAATACAATTTAGTCTGCATACTATTCTTTCTTCCAGTCTAACAGCTCCTCTCCAGGGCTTGCCCAATTTGGAATGTCTGTGGTCACACAGCCATAGCTGGGTAAGATGTGTCCTAAAATCTTTGATGATTGAAAACAAAGCACAGCTTGCCACTGCAACTGTCAACTCTAGGAATATAACTGCTTCCAAGGAAGACTTAGATCAAAGCTAACATTAACTGAATTTGACTTTCTAAATTGTCCTGTCCTAAATCTTATCCCAGTGCTGCCACAGGCCCTTATCAATCTATAGAGAGGGGCAGCAGACTGGATTTGGGGGTTGAAGAGATGGCTCAGCAGTTAAGAGCACTGGATGCTCCTCCAAGGAACCCAAGTTTGGTTTCCAGCACCCACACCAGCAGCTCACAACCACCTGGAACTCCAGTTCCAGGGAATCTGATCCCCTCTTCTGGTCTCCATGGGCACCAAGCACACACATGGGGCACAGACCTACATGCAGGCAAAACACTCATAAACATAAAATAATAATTAAAAAATTAGCATAAATAAAAAACCTTCTTTAAAAAAGACAGTCAAATCATAGATAAGACACCAATTAACCATGGAATCATAGGCTAATTAACCTTTCTGAGTGACTGCCGCCTAATGAGTCAGAAGGAAAGCAGAAGGTGGGTAGGCGGGTTAACAGCAGATACTTCGAAGAGCTCTTGTAACTGCTGGAAGGAATAAATGTGAATCACAGTACACAACATAGCTGTCTAGCTCACAGAAGAACACTTAATAAATCTTTTTTTTTCCCTAAAGATTTTATTTATTTATTTATTTATTATGTATACAACATTCTGCTTCCATGTATATCTGCACACCAGAAGAGGGCATCAGATCTCATTACAGATGGTTGTGAGCCACCATGTGGTTGCTGGGAACCGAACTCAGGTGCTCTGGAAGAGCAGTGGGTGCTCTTAACCTCTGAGTCATCTCTCCAGCCCCCACTTAATAAATCTTAGTCTCTATTCCCTCCATTCTCTAATCAGCTAACATTTACTTTAACAATGTTATATATTCCTACCCACCTGGTTAAAGATTCATCTTCAGAACCATTATCCACTGTTAAAGAAAAACATAAAGTACATTTAAAATTAACAATAGAACAATGTAAAATAATGTTGTTATAATTATTAATGCTTTCTCTTTGGTACCACACCTAGAGGCTATCCTAGAATGAACACTAATAATGCTGATTAGGTAATTAATTCACTAAGATTCACCTGTCCCTCCTTCTTTATATTTATCAAACCCAAGAAAGAATAGGATGTATAAAAATCTGATACCTAAAGTACAATGGCCACAGTCCTAATTGAACATTATCAGAGCATATCAGTAGATGGCACAATTAGCAGATTCCATATCATAGCAGGATTCTTCTGTACTAACAGCACTGGGAACAATTACAGGAGTACACTTATTTTGTTATGATACAATATGGCTTTCCCAGGTTTTCAGTCAATACTTAGTTGGGGATTAAAAAGAAAACAAAAAAAACCTGCCATAAGTAGGCACAATCTAGGAGTGCTGTGCAATTTCTAGTAAGTATCTGATCTTTTAAAATTTTTTTTATTTAAAAATAATCTTATTTTACATACCAATCCCAGTTCCCTCTCCCTCCTGTCCTCCAACTCTCCCCCCCACCATCTCCCTATTTTCGGAGAGGGTAAGGCCTCCCATGGGGGAATCATCAAAGTCTATCACATCATTTGGGGCAGGACCAAGGCCTTACCCCCTGTATCTGGGCTGAGAAAGTAACCCTCGATAGGGAATGGGCTCCAAAAACCAGTTCATGCACAAGGGATAAATACTGGTTACACTGCCAGCGGCCCCATGCTACCCAAGCACCACAACTGACACCCACGTTCAGGGGGCTTAGCTGGGTTTTATGCAGGTTCCCCAGCTGTCAGTCTGGAGTCTGTGGGCTCCTGCTTTATCAGGTCAGCTGTTTCTGTGGGTTTCCCCGGCATGGTCTTGACCCCTTTGCTCATCACTCCTCCTTCTCTGAAACTGATCTTTTCTTTAATGTATAAAAATAAGACTATTAACTCAAGCTTTCAGAATGAGACAACAGTTGGCTTTCCTTGGTAAAAGAAAAAAATCTCTCTCGTTCCATGCAAAGTATGAATTAAACAAACTAATCAGTGTCTTGGCATTTCCCATGATGCTACTCATGATAAGTCTGAGGTTTGTTGAGTGGTGGAGCACCTGTACTACAAACAGAACAGAACAAAATGGGCCTGGCAGTATGGTGGAAGCAAGGACACCTTAAAAGACTATATTCAATTACCTTGGTACTGAATCTAATGTTTCAAACACTGGAAAACACACTCACTGTATCATTCCAACTACATGACTACTCAGGAAAAAGCAAAATTCTTAAGACAGTAAAAAGAGCACTGGCTGCCAGGGGTGGGGGTCTGGGAAACAGAAATAGGTGGAGTCCAGGGAATATTTAGAACAATGGAATTATTCTAATTACGATATTCCAAAGGTAGCTACAAGTCATACACTGGCCTAAAGCCATAGAATGTACCAGACTGCAAGTGAAGCCTCATGTAAGGTCACATGTTGGAGTAACAATGATGTAACAATGTAGGGGTAACAGTTTTAGCAGGGAGAGGGTAAGACAATGTGAGAAGTTATGTATGCTTGGGAGTCACAGGGTGTATGGAAAATTCTGTTCCTTACTGTTAATTTTGCTGAGAACCTAAAACTTACCTAAAAACAAAGGTTACACACACAGAGAAACAAGAAAAAGAAAAAAATTACTTATTGTTTGAAATATGTATTTAGTAAGCCTACTATGAAAGTTCAAAGGAACAATACTGGTATCTTCTCCTGAACAGAAGACTCTGAAAACACACACAACAATTTTAATTCTATACCTAGGGAAGAAATTGATAAAAATTAGTGAAAAAATGTGCCTACTTTAGTTGCAATACTTTATTAGTAACTCCAACAACTATAATGGCATTCTCTTAATAAGTGTAACCTATTTGCTGTACTATCCATTATTATGCTAAGTGTATCCTTCTGTAACGTGGACAGAGGAAACAGAAAGCATAATAACTGAAAATCATTTTCCTAATGGATTTCAGGGGTCAAAATTAAATGCTTTTTTTTTTCAGGAATACTGTTTTAGTTGGCAAATTTCTTTTAACTAATTTCTTAAATAATCCTCATTTCCAGACTGAAAATAAGGAAAAAAGTACGAATATCACTTACATAATGATTTTTGTTTTATATTGTTCTTCTGTGACCAAAACTTTCCTAACTTTACATGTTTACCCAGGGAAGGCCCACAAAGAGTGATTTTTCATGAGGAATCTTACCTGGATTGCTATTTTCAGAACTTTTTAGTCTCCTCCCATCATATTCAAATATTTGTCTGTTGCTATGTTAAAAAATGACAAACATTACCAATTTAATTCTCATAAGCAAAATGATTACTAACTATATTAATTAAACTCACAACAGTATTACAAACAAAAATCAGAGATAATATCAGAATCACATCCCACATGAGTCAAGCATACAAGCTCTCCAAGCTTTTGAGTGTCCTAAAGAAAGAGAAACAGGAAAATGGTGAAGAACTGCAGGCAGCCGATTAAATTAGCATGGCTGGGCAGGATGGAAGGTGCCCTCGCACAGCCCCAGCCCTGCAGGTGATGGCTTTACTCTTAGGCAACTTGTTTCCCTTAGGCTGAATGCTTTCTTTCAAAAATCATGGATTTTAGTACTCTCGGTTACTAAATTCCTCTGAAGATCCATAGAGAAAATATAAATGCATGCTAAGCTATTTTGGAGTTCCAAGCAGAATCCAAATGAGTGTATATTTGTTTACAGATTCTAACACTGCTACAGTTAGTTACAAAATACTGAGGTTTACCTTGATTATTGGTGCTTCAATTCTTTGTGGCTATTTGACCCTAACTAGCTACAGTAATTTGAACTAAATGTATTGGCAAACATCTCATTAAATTAGGTAACTGCCTCCTATGCTATGACTGAACTAATCAATGACACCAAGGGCAGAAAACATAAAGATTAAGACTTGGCTTGGGCACTATTGCTTGTCTATCTATTCCAGCTCTGAAACCAGTAGTTTTCTCTTTAAACAATGCTTAATTTCTACGTTTACCTCTGACTGGCGTGGAAGACAAATTGCTCTGTTATACGTGGTTGGTCATGATGAGGACCTACATCTTGCAGGAGTGTAATCTTCCTTGACTTAGAGATGTCTGCTGAAAAGCTTCCTTGTCAATCCAAATTTCAAATACTCTGAAAAGCTAAGGCAGATCCGGGGAGCTTGCTGGCCAGCCTGCGTAGCTCAAAATGTGAGTTTCTGGTTTACCACTCTTTACCCTACTCCTTTAAAACAGGCTCTTTCACCAAACCAGAAGTGCTTTTGGCTGACTAGCCAAAACCCTTTAGGCTAGGCAGGGTGGCCAAGAGGCCCCAGGATCTGCCTGCCTGTCTCTGCCCCCTCAATGCTAGGGTTATAGACACACACAGCCTCACCCGGCTATTTACACAGGAGCTGGGGATCCTAACTAAGACGCTGTGGCTTGCACAGCAAGCAACTCTCACCCACTGAGCCACTTCCTCCAGCCTAGTATAACCCAAAGGATATACTATCCTCCCTTTCATATGAGGAAGCCAGGAGTTAAGCTCAGCAATATGTGAATCTAAAACTGTTTCTTTCCCCATTATTATCCACTGAAGGAAAAGATTAGCCATTTCAGGCTATCCCTTTCCCTCTTCTCAAGCTAATTAAAAAATGTTAGACTATCAGAAGCAAAACAGGAAAAAAAATGAACAGTATGTAATGATGATTATACATGTGACAACCTAACATCAACACTCTTCACAAAAGTAATTTACGACAAAAAAAAAAAATGGGAAGAAAGAAAAATTTGCAACTTCTACTTAGGTTCAATTTCTACTTAAAAGGAATATATAAGTGGTACCATATATAAAATGGTACAAAATAATTAAGGATTCAATGTTGAGTCAGAAAGCAAACTAAAGGTTTATAGAACGAATGTAAAATTGGTATAGCTAATATAAGATCTTAGATCAGGCTACAAACCTCACTCGTTAAAAGGGAATATGAATCCAAGTATATGTTGTGTTGCCCAGTCTGAATAACTGCTTGTCTACCTAACTAATGTAGGTATTGATGTTTTTCAACATCTTAGTAATTAAGTTAATCTTAATTTATATTTCTGAGTAGTTGTTAACACATTATAAAACTAGTTTTTGCCTGTTTGTTTAGTGTGTGTGTGATGTGTGGTGTATGTGTACATGTGTATGGTGCATACATACTTGTGTGGTGTATGGTATATGCATATGTGTGAGGCACACGGTATATGTGTGTGTTATGTGTAGTGTATGCATATATGTGTGTGATATATGTGGTGTCTGTGTATGGTGTGTGCGCTCGTGTGTGTGGTGCATGGTATAGGAGTATGTGTGTGTGGTATATGGTGTATAGGTATGTGTGTGCTGTACGCGCTTGTGTGTGTGGTGTATGCATACATGTGTGTGTGTTGTGTGTATAAGTGTGTGTTATATGTATATGTGTGTGTGTGATATGTGGTGCATACACACAAGTGCAGAGGAGGACTTTAGGTGTATTCCTCTATCATACCCCGTGTGTACTGAGACAAGGCTTCTCAATAAATCTGAAATCCCCCAATCCATTGGCAAGCTTCTCTCCATACTCCATCATGTTGGTTCTAAGCATGCACAGCATGACTGGCTTTACATGAGTGTTAGAGAATTAAACACACAGCAAGCACTCTTGCCCACAGTCATTCCCCAGTCCCAGCTGTCTCCTGAAACAACAAACTACTATACCTTCCAAGCTGATCAACTGCATGAATACTTGCTTTTTTCTTTACTAAAAATTCTACAATATGCTGTTTCTTTTCCTTTACAGCAAGCAACAGAGGTGTGAGGTCATCCTGTAAGACATTAAAAGCAATCTGTAATTCACAAATTGCTGACTTGTCAACTGAACTGTACTTAGGAATTACAGGAGTGCAATCCAGCCAGTCCAGCATCGCTTGAAGGAACTTTTGTTTCAGTAGGTCTAAAAGAGCTACAAATTTTAAATGACCTATTGAATTAATGAACAAAATTACCATTTAATAAACCAAACAATGGTGTAGGAAGTCTCTAACTTTAATCAATCTTTATTGAAAATCCTTTTTGTGGCAAACATTAACACTGAAGGAGTACGTTTCAGGGAATGAGTTGGAAAGCTTTGTAAGAGTGTGGCGGTTCCCGCTAAGCCAGTGGTTCTCAACCTTGGGTCATGACCCCTTTGGGGTTGCATATCAGATATTTACATGATGATCCAGAACAGTAGCAAAAATATAGCTATGAAGTAGCAATGAAATAATCTTATGGGTGGGGTCACCACACATGTGGAACTGTCACAGCATTAGGAAGGTTGAGAACCTCTGCTCTGGATTATGCAAACATGAAGGAAACAGACAGACAGATGGATGACAAATAAATAAATAAATGAGCAAGCAAAAGCAATAAAAAGAAAGTAAGGCAAAGGTTTAACCAGTGAGTTTCTGATACTGATGTACAGGTTCTTTTTGTCACAATGAATGCAACTTTAAAGGGCAATTATATTCAAACTTAGACTCCACCAATGGGTAAAACACTGATTAGATGGAATCCTCATGACCATTTCTGAAAATATCCTCACAATCACAAAACACAGAAGTGGTGTCGTCCGTCGTCGTGTCGTCGTCGTCGTCCCCCCCCCCCCCCCCCCCCCCCCCCCCGCCGATCATGGTGACAACCACCATCACAATATGTCACTGATAAATGTACTTTCGGTGACAATATGTCACTGATAAATGTACTTTCGGTGATTAGGAAATAAAGTCATTATACCTTGTTTTTGGCTTCCGTATTGGCATTGTGTGCAAGCAGTCTGGCTGCTATGGATGTGTTCTCACTGCAGACAGCATAGTGGAGGGCGGTGTTGCCACTGCTGTCCATTACATTCGGATCGGCACCATGCTCCAACAGTATAGTTGCACATTCTTCCTCCTGGCACTGGACAGCCTGCCGTTATTGCATCAAGAAACAGATAATTAGTTTAGGAGTTCAACATAAGCACATTTTAGGTTTTACTTACTACTACATTTAAATGAAATTGATTTCTTTTTTTCCCTAAGTATTTAAATCAAATCCATTTCAGCTGGAACTGCTGGCGCTATGTACCTTAATGAGAGCTGTGCTGTTCTCGCCGTCACGGGCATCAATCTCACATTTTCTCTCTACTAAGAGAGTCACCACTTCTGGATGGCCATAAGCACAGGCAAGATGTAGCGCAGTTCTGTGAAAATGAGAGTGCCTTTTAGTAAATTACAGAGCATCATCTAAAAACGTATTTCCTGTAATGTAAACACTAGACAGTATGGAATGTCTCCTCTTTCCCAACAACTATTTTTCTTCTGGCATCTGAACATTCACGGACAACCTACTAGATTTGTGTGTGTGATACTGCAGTGAAGCCCTGAAACTTGTGTTAAGTAAACAATTACTGAGCTAGAGTCCTAGCCCAGAGCAGCCAATGTGCAAAGTAGCCTTTGGATTTAGCTTGACTTGGGTATCAATGCTCTTTAAGGTCCTGCTAGTTATTAGCCTCACTTAGCCTTTTTCTGCCTCAGTTTTCTCACCCATGAAATGGACAAAGGCATTTGCCACAAAAGCTCCATGACCTGAGTACACTCCATAAATCCCACGTAGATCAGGCTGGCCTCGAACTCACAGAGCTCCATCTGCCTCTGCCTCTCATGTGCTGGGATTAAAGGTGAGTGCCATGACCACCCAGAGACACAGTGGTTTTGTAGTCATTCTTAGTCTTATTTGTCTTGGTACTTTTCTCATTATTTTTTTTAATGTTTAAATTATAATCTATCAGGAATTTATTTTAGTGACATTAAAACTGTAGCTTGTTTCCTCCAAACAAGTTAACAAGCATTTTATTCATGAATGCCATGTTTCCCATTAATAGGGGTGTTACCAGAATCAATTTCTAAATTCTTACATATATTTGATTGGGTATTTCTGGGTTTTCTATTCTGCTTTAGTCACTGATGTGTCTCTTGGCTGCTAGTAAATGACTGATGTGTGAAAACTAATATTATACTTTTTTTTGATACTTTAGAAAAGCTTTTTCCAAGTGTCATCACAAAATCTAAGGCAACACTGAGAAACTCAGAATTGTTAAAATGGCGATATTCTTATTTGGTCTAGGTAAATTGGTAAGAATATGGAGTTCACATTCTGGGAATTATCCATAATTCTATTGGAGAACACGGAACTATTTTCCCACTTCAAAATGCAGCACAAAACATATTCACACAGGTGTATGTTGATATATTATTGGATATTACTGGAAGAACTTTAAACCTTGAACAGAAATAATTCTCCCGTTATATATTTTACAATTTTTAAATGTGTGCAAAACTTTCAATTGTTTCGTTAACTCACTTTACACAGCCAATAAAGGGAACTGTAAGGGGATCAGGAGCCAGCTAGAGTGTTTTCTGTTGCTGTCTCTGCTGCTCATACGGGGCGGGGCTCGAGACCCCACCAAGGCTTAGGCATCAATGTGCAAGGTGGAAGGAGCCAAGCTTCCTTAGTGAGTGCCATCCTCTGGCCCGGCCTTCCAACCCCTAAGCCAGACAAGGTGCATGCACACCAGCCACGTCCCGCCCCGCTAGCTCGCTGGCCCCATGTACACCTACCTGTCCTTCTTGTCTCTGTCGTTCACGCCACTTTTCCCAAGGATAAGGATGTGCTGTACTTTGGCTACATCACCGGCGCTTGCAGCCTTGTGGATCTTGCCCATATCCTTGTCGTGAATGTGGTACCTGGGCGTGAGGGAGCCACTAGCACCCTCACGCCCGAAGCCCACGCAGTTGCTCCGCGGGCGGGCAGAGGGGCCTAACGGCGACGGGCCCTTACTCCTGAAGCCAAAAATCTTCTTCATGGCCGGAGGGTACGCCCCCCACAAGGCACCTTGTCCCTGGCGTGGCGTCGGCTGCCTCCACAACGCAGCCCTAGCGCCTGCTGAAAAGCCAGCCTAGTTCCACAAGGTCCCAACGAGAAAGTCGCTGCATGGCTCCGCAGGATTTTAAAGCTCGATAATCGCCAAGCAAAGCTGCAAACTAGCAACCCGCGCCTTCTAGTCCCCGCGCATGCGCGCAAAGGCTCGGGGAGCAAACGGGGCCCAGCACGCATGCGCAGGGCCAGGCTCCGCCCTCTATGCTATTCGCGGATGTGAAGCGGCTGCCAAGCTGGTTCTCTAGCCTAGGGCTTTGGCGCGAGGTGGGAGGTCGCTTTCCAGAGGCGCAGGTCCACCCTCAGCTAGTGTGGGGCGCGGGCTAGCCTCGGCTTCCGGGGATCGCTGCAGGACTCCATCGGGGACGGAGCGCTCGCCGCGGTGGAGTCAGGACCCAGCATGTCGGGACCGCGGGCTTCTCGGCGCCTGCTTGGCTGTGGCCTTGTATTTCAGGGGCAGCGTATAAGGTCCTGTGGAGCAAACCTGTTAGCCTCCAGACAGGCGACTCCTTTAACTCAACCTGGGCCGTAATCCAAAATTGGACCACATTATAGACAGCATGGACGGGATTGTGGCATGGGAGACTAAGGAAGGAGATTTGTTTTTTGTCCAGCTAATCCGTGTAGTAGTTTGGGAATTAGTGAAATAAATGGTTGTGTTTCATAGCCTAAAGAGTCAGTGTATGAATTAATTATACAAGTTGATGGAAGGTGAAGATGTCTGCATTTGGGGTCTGAATGAAACAATGCGACCTTAAATTTTGGGTTTGGACGTGGAAAAAGTAATTCGTAATAAATAGTTTTCCTAGTGAAAGTATCTGCTTTGATGTTTTACATTCTTAATTATTTTGTCAGTCTAGAAACACAACTCACCTCAACAAAGGGTGTGCTGACTCCTCTTATGTCAGTTTGACACACAAACTAGAGTTTTTGTAAAGAAGGGAACCTCAATTGAGAAAATGCCTCCATAAGATCCGACTGTAAGGCATTTTCTTATTTAGTGATTGATGGAGGAGGGCCCAGCCCATTGTGGGTAATGCCATCCCTGGTGTAGATTCTATAAGAAAGCAGGTTGAGCAAGCCAGTAAGTAGTACCCCTCCATGGCCTGCATCAGTTCCTGCATCTAGGTTCCTGGCCTGTTTTTACTGTCCTGACTTCCTTCGATGATGAACAGCAATGTGCAAGTGTAAGACAAATAAACCCTCTCCTCCCCAATTTGATTTTTGGTCATGATGTTTCATCACAGCAATAGAAAACTAAGGCAAAGGGAATAAAATACCATTTATTTTGGAGCCAAATATGGCTGCCCAAGTCCCAGGAACACGGGTTCAGGTTACCTCAGATTCCATCCCATATTCCAATTTTAAGAAGTTGTACAGAAACAGAACAACAAATCCACACACTTCTCAAATGCATTGGTGGGCACATCAGTTAGATAGGTTTTTAGCAACACTGGAGGTGGGGGTGACTGCTACACTCCTCAGATGCCATTTGATGGATTTCTTAGCCCTTTTGATCTATGGAAACTAGGAGGCTGATTGAATATTCCAAAGATTTTACCTAACAGTAACAAAGAGGTTAGGTCACATGCACAGGAGAACAAGATGGTCTCAACATAGTTTGGCTACAGATTTACAACATTCAAAACTCATAATTTTGATTTGTGGTCACTGCTTCTTTCTGGGAATTCTACTGCACAGTGTCGGTCTATTTCATATGATGAACACTGTGAATAATGATTTTGACTATTGTAGGTTTACTTTTTTGAAATAAAAATTGAAATAAGTTCTTTTACTGCTTATCTTTTGTGTAGGGGGGTGGTGTCTCACTCACTCTGGCGTGAAGCTATAGTGATTCTCCGGTCTCTACCCGGGAATGTTGGTGTGAGCGTGTAAACCACTGCTCCTGCCTTCTATTACTCTATCACACTTGTCTGGACTTTGCTCTGACTCTTTTACTGTCTGCTAGTGGTACTCTGCTTTTTGACCAGTTTCGGGATCTCTGTAATGACCTCCATCTGCTGCACAAAGAAGGTTCTTTGAGAAGTGAGAGTTACACTCATCTCTGGGAATGAGGTAATTATTTAGAATGCAGAGGGAGGTGGGGAAGAGATATGGCTCAGCCAGTAAGAGCACTGACCACTCTTCCAGAGGACCTGAGTAGAGCTGTCAGCACCCACATGGTGATGGTTAGCAATGGTCTGTAATGCCATTTCCAGGGGATCTGGTACCCTCTTCTGCCTCCCATGGGCACTGCACAGACATACCTGCAAACAAAACATATAAAAATAAATCTCAAATACAAAAGTTAAGTTAGAAATAATGCTAGTTAAGAAAATAACAATAGAAGACCATAGGGTGCCCAACCCCCAACTGATACATCTTCAACAAAACCCCTACACGTAAGTCTCAGAGAACAGCTTGGAAGAGGGGGGTGGAAATGACTGTTAGAACAAGAGGTCCAGCACACCTGATGCTAGTGTCCTCTGTCTATGAGATGGAAGCTGCACCCATAAAATCTCATCAAGGTAGTCTAGACAAGAACTGCATAAAGACACCACCAATCAATATGCCAGTGGGGCAGGGAAGTCCCACAAGACCCCACCCCTAGAGAACAACTACAGGCAATTAATGGCTGCAGAGACAGGGAGAACCAGTCTCTGAGGATAGCTTATCTAATCTCAAGTGGTTAGCCCTAAATACAAGCAGCACCAACTCAGCAGGAGGCATATATGCAAACATACATATATACATGTGTGTAACAGTAAAGTAGACAAGGTCATGAATTTGAAAGAGATGGAGGAGGAACTGGGGTGGGGATGAGGTAGAAATGGTGTAATACAGTACAGTAGGAAAGTCTCAAGAAATGATTTCCAAGGATAGACTAGTTTGCTACTCACTAGATTTGTATTGAAGTGCAATGTTCACTTGTTGTTGTTGTTGTTGTTAGGTAGATTCTGCTACCCCAGGCTGGCCTTTTAACTAGCTCGGTAACAGAATTACCTTGAACTTGCTGTGATCCTCCTGCCTGTACCTCCCCAGTGCTAGAATTTTAGGCATGCATTACCATGTCCCATGTTAATGTTATGCTTGGGGGTGGAAGTCAGGACAAGCACTTTACCAACTCAACGACATCCACAATCCCCAGAGTACAACTTTTTTCAAGCCATCAAGTCTTATCCAGGAACAGTATATTTTTCTATTTGTTGAGAGCTTGATTTTTGTTTTCATACTTGTATTTCTTCTAGATATTGTTTTTACCATTGTTAATGAACCTCTTAATTTTTACTAAACTTATTTCTTTATTTTCTGAACTCAGATCATTAAGCTTAGCAGCAAACACCTTTACCCATTAAGCCATCTCATCAACCCTTGATTCCCTTTTCTAAGAAATTTTACTAATGGGAATAAAACTATTAATTTTATCTTTTATCTATGTGGCATTGTAAATTAAGAATTTGGGGTGCTGGAGAGATGGCTCAGAGGTTAAAAGCACGGACTGCTCTTCCAGAGGTCCTGAGTTCAATTCCCAGCAACTACATGGTGGCTCACAACCATCCATTATGAGATCTCGTGCCCTCTTCTGGTGTGCAGATATGCATGGAAGCAGAATGTATAATACATAATAAATAAATAAATAATCTTAAAAAAAGAATTTGGTAATAATTTTATAGTAATCTTGAGTTTTCTAGGTGAATAATTGCATAATTAAGGATAGTAGTTTTGCCAGGTAGTAGTGGCACAAGCAGAGGCAGGTGGCTCTCTGTGAGTTCAAAGCCAGCCTGGTTCTACAGATTGAGTTCCTGGACAGCCAAGGAGGCTCTTCAGAGAAACCCTGTCTTTGAAAAAAAAATAGTAGTTTTATAAATTCTTCAACTGTGTATGCTATTAATGGCCTTACTTAATAAGCTTAACTACTATTTAAACAAATTAAAATTATTTATATTTACTTAATTTTGTATATTGATTAGAATAATTGTCAAGCTTTTCTTTCCTGATTTTTAAATGAAATGCTATTTATGTTTTGGCATTTAAAAGTGATTTCCATTGTTTTCTTAGATATGGTATTTGATATGTTTGTGTCTTAGGGTTTCTGTTGCTATCATGAAACACCATGATCAAATGCAACTTGGGAGGAAAGGGTTTATTTAGCTTACAGATTGGAGTCCATTATCTAGGGAAGCCACAGAGGGAGCTCAAGGCAGGAACCTGGAGGCAGGAGCTGAAGCAGAAGCCATGGAGGAGAGCTGCTTATTGGCTTGAGTTTCAGGGCTTGCTCAGCCCGCCTTCTTACACACCCCAGCACCATCTGCCCTCCCACATCAGCCAACAAGCTAGAGAATGTCCCCACAGACATGCCACAGTCCAGTCTGATGGCAGTAGTTCCTCAGTTGAGATTTCCTCTACCCTAGTACTTATAGGGTAGAGTTGTGTCAAGTTGGCAAATGCTGTAACATCCAATCCTTTGTCAGATTTGATGTGAACACATCGTTTGACGCCAATCCCTTTTTATTATTGTCACTGAGATCTAACATTAACGTTACAATATAAGACACACTCCAACTTTTAAAAGTCCCACAGTCCTCAAAAATGCCAGCACTTAAGTGTCCTAAAGGAAATAGAAAAAGAAAGGTTACATACTTTCTTATTCTGAGAAGGAAGAACCAGGACACAGTTAAAATTGAATCATCACAGAAACAGAAAGCTAACTAGAATATCAGCTATGAAAACATGTCCTGTAGCTATGCTTTAAATACAATTTGTCTGTTCAAATAAGACATGAGTTATTTTCATTCGCATTACATTTTATTGAAATATATATAGTCCTTTCTCTTAGGCCTTACATGAGTTGCCACATTCTCTTACAATTGTTTTCATTAAATGCCTTCCCTATTTGTAGGTATTTTTGTTTCTTCTTGCTATTATTATAATTTCCCTTGGCACCTTTTCCTTTATTGATATCCAGAGTAATTTATTTCATTTTATTCTCAACCAGTTTTTGAGGTTTTTCTCACAGATTTTCCCATTTAATTTTTCAATGTTAATGATTTAATTTTTTAATTTTATGTGTACGATGCCTGCAGAGGCCAAAAGAGGATGTTGAGTTCCTCTAGAATTAGAGTTACAGATGGTTGTGAGCTCTCACGTGGGTGCTGGGACTCAAACCCTGGTCTCTGGAAGATCAAGCGGTGTCCTTAACCTCTGAGCCATCTCTCCAACCCTCTTAATGATATGTTTAAGACTGGGGTGTTGTGTAACTCTTTGCTTATTTCTTGACTACTGTGATGTGTTAGTGTGGTCCTGTGGTGGAGTAGCAGCAGTAGCTTGTGCTGTAGCAGTACTCCTCTGTTTCTCTTCTGCTTTGACCCGAAGTGTTAGAAGTTAAGTTTTGCTGTTCTCCTGCACAGTTGGGTATGGGGGGGTGCTCTCCAAGTTTACTGGGGTTGCAACTTTAGACTTATGCTTATAATTTTCTAGTTAAGAACTATGCCCACTTTTCAGAAGCTCAGAGTCGCTCGCTTGCTACCCCCAGTACTGCATGGCTCTTAGAACTCACTCAGATAAAAGACACATCACTATCCCTCATCTGGATACTCTCATGAGGAATTTCCAGAGTTGAAAATTGGAAGACATATCTGCTTTTCTTTAAAAAGCCACAACTTTCTCTTTAGCTTATCAAATTTTAAATATCAATGCTCTGAGAACAAGGTAAGAGCTTCCATTTGTGAAAGAGGGCATAGACCATGAAGGCAAGTTTAGAAAGAATTCCCTTCAAGTAATGGTCAGACTGCTTCTATCCAATTTGTAAGACTGAATTTTGTAGAGTACTTTAAAATTAGCTATGGATACCCATATCATAAAATTCTTTGTTTATGTGCATCGATGTTTTGACTATAATGTGTGAGGGTGTCCTCTAGAACTGGAGTTGCAGACAGTTGTGAGCTGCCATCGTAAAAATTCTCCTGTCAATCCCATCAATTGAGAATAAGACCACTACCACAATTTAAAGCCAAATTTGAAGCAAGCTTTAGTTAAATACTGGACAGGTGCATGGACTCTGGCCAGGCCCATACTCCGGATCCTGGGAAATGTCCCAGAATCAAGTGTGGCAAGGATTTAAGAAGGAAAACTCATAATTCATTTCATTTCCCATCAGGTCCGATCGGGGCAAGCATGCATCCTGAAGTACCTCCAGCCTGTGAACCTCCTGCCCACATGTGATCAAGCACGTCTGGTGCAGAGGGCCAAACAAACTTGTTTAGGGGAGTGAAAACACATGGCTTGATCTCCCATAAACAACAGCCTCCAGCATTTCAGGGACTCTCTGTCCTTGGGCAAGGGGCTTACAGATTAGAGGCATTTTTGTTTCATGGATCTCTAAGGCATAGTAATTAAAACTTAAATGTAACTTTGGCTCTCATACTTGATCCAGTATTTTTAATCTTTTCATCAGCAGTCATTAACATTTATTTCTGACAAGAAAAGGAAAAACATTATATGCTCAGTGAGGAAACTGGTTATTTTTAACACCTTACCCCAGCAGTTGGCTGAGCCTGCATCAGAGTTCAATTTTAATCTGTGGGACTCCTCTTTCCCTGATTCGTATTTTCCCAAGTGTTGATACTAGGAAAGCAGCCACAGACTCCTAAAAGCTGTGGATGTTCCTTTATTTGTGTGCCTTTCAATGCCTTGTGATAAGTATGTTTGAATCCCTGGCAAAGGGTATCTCCACTGATGCAGGCCGAATTAAAAGTCTAGATTTAATAAGGAAAGTACCCCTAGGTGATTGGGGGGGATCACATCGCGCTGCTCCCAAGAAGAGGGCCTTAAATACCCTGCAGGCTGGTCTTTGGTCTTTGAGCAGCTCCAGGGAAGGAGCTGCAAAGGGCATCATTGGGAATTGGGGAGTGAGACTGGAGTGGAGATTCCCAACACCTTGGTCTGAGAGAGCCTGCTCAGCCTTCCCAGGAATGCGCCCTGGATGCCATGTTCCTCTCTTCCTAAACATCCAGATGCGATCTGTGGCATCTTATCCCCACTGAATAAAAGGCTATTGGATCTGAGTGTCAGGCAGACACACCCAACAGCACATTCTCTGACCTGGAATCTCTGGTTAGCACTCCATTTAAACCTTGCAGGATATGGTGCTGTCTCCCACTCTCCTTGGTCTTACTCCTTAAGAACCATACACACATCTGATGGGGGAGGTCCTTCTGTGTATATGATTATCTTATTGGTTGATAAATAAAGTAATATTGGCCAACAGGAAAACAAGATAGGTGGGTCTAGGAGTCAAGGAGGATTCTGGGAAAGGTAGGAGAAAGCAGAGTCACCATGTGAGCCTGGGAAGATAGGACACTTGCCACTGGCATCCAACAAGATAAGTCTTATAAAATATATAGATTTATGATAATTAAGACTGAGCTAGCAGATGAGAAATCCTAGTCATTGGCCAAGCAGCATTTGTACCTAATAGAAGTCTCTGTGTGTTACTTGGGACCTTAATGTGGCAGCGGGTGGAACTTAGGTGGCCTGGCAGAAAGCACCCACATGGCAGCAGGACTCTGGTGGCTTGGTGGAAAGACTTATTGTTACACACATGCTTATGTTTCTGCCAATACGTATTTTAAAAAGTCTAAAATCTTGCAGTAATTGTACTGATTAAAATGTATCCTCTTGGGCCAGACTGTGTGCCTGACATTTGAGTCAAGATGCAGGTTAGGGCAACAGAAACTTAATAACTATGGGGGCCTCTTTTTCTAGGCTTCAATAGTATTAATACACTCATAGTCTTTACAATCATCACCAAGTCTTGTTCAGAAATTCACAGCTCACAAAACAGAACCTTCATACCTATCACACAGAAATCCTCCCCTTGCCTTCTTTTCAGCTCCTGGCAGCCATCACTGCCTGCCTCTGACTTTTAGCCACACGCAAGCACAGCATAGAAGTGGAACCATAGCGTGTGCCTAATGAAGGCTTATGTCACTTAGCCTCATGCCCTCGAGGTTCTTCTGTTCTGCAGCATGGATCAGAATGTCCCTTCTTTCTAAGGCCAAGTGATGTGAGGCTTTATGCAGGCACTGGATTTTATGCTTCCATTCTTCAGAAGGTCTCTTCCTTGTTTTAACTATTATGAACAACTGAGAATCTGCTTTCAATGATTTGAATGTATCTAGAAATGGAATCAGTTGGTCACACGGCAACTTTGTGTTTAACGGCCCGAGAAACTGTCATTTTCCACTGTGGTTGTACCATTTCACATTTTCCTCACCAGTGACATTTGTCCCAGTTTCTCCACATCCCAGTCAACGCTCCTCCTGTCCCTTCTCCTCCTCCACTGCCGCCTTCTAGCCATCCTAATGGGTCGCTTTAGGTTGTCTTTTAAAAAATGACTAGCAAATTGGGTTATTTTCTTTTGTGCTTATTGAAAACACACATAAATTTGGAAAAAAATTTACACGAGTTCTTTGCCAACGTTTATCATTTTTATCAGTTATTTGTTTTTTGGTTGTTGAATATTAGCTCCCTCAATGTTCTGAATATTAATAACTTATCATTTATTTATTTATTTAGAGACGGGGTGTTTCTCTACAGCCTTGGCTGTCCTGGAACTCACTCTGTAGAACAGGCTGGCCTCAAACTCAGAAATCTGCCTGCCTCTGCCTCCCGAGTGCTGGAATTCCAGGTGTACACCACTGCCCAGCTTATTAATTACTTACCAAATATGTGATTTTCAAATATTTTTTCCACTCTCTAGGTTTCCTTTTAAAGTTTTTTTGGGCAAGACCTCACATGTATCCTTCTGGCTTTAGACATGGAATTCTGCTACCCCAGCCTTCTGAATGCGGAACTCACAGACAGGAACCCCCAACACATGGCAAGGCACCTTTGTTTTAAGCTTTCTTGAAGTCCAATTAGTAGGCAACTTTTTAATTTTTTTTTTTTACCAATTCCTTTGGTGTCACATCAAAAAGAATCATTGCCTAATCCACTGTCATAATTATGTTTATGTTTGATTCTAAAATATTCTATAATTTTAGCTCCTACATTTATGCTCTTGATTCAGCTTTGGTCTATCGTATTAACTAAGGATATAACTTCATTCTTTTTCACATGGACATCTGATTTTCTAAGATCCATCAGTTGATAACAGGACCTTTCCTTCAACTAATGGTCTTCAGTGCCACTCAAGCTGACTTGCCACGTGTGTGAGGGATTATTTCTGCAATCTGTATACCACCCCATTGATCCAGGACTTAATTAGGGTTTCTATTGCTTTGACAAAACACCATGACCAAAAAGCAAGTTGGGGAGGAAAGGGTTTATCAGGCTTACACATCAGCATTGCCATCCATCACTGAAGGAAGTCAGGACAGGAACTCAAGCAGGGCAGGATCCTGGAGGCAGGAGCTGATGCAGAGGCCATGGAAGGGAGGTGCTTCCTGGCTCGATCCCCTGGCTTGTTCAGCTTGCTTTCTTGTAGAACCCAGGACCAGCAGTTCAAGGGTGGCACCACCCACCATGGGCTGTGTCTTCCCACATTGATCACTAATTGAGAAAATGCCTTACAGCTGGATCTCATGGAGACATTTCCTCAGCTGAGGCTCCTTCCTCTGATGACTCTAGCTTGTGTCAAGTTGACACACAAAACCAGCCAGTGCAGTTTTTATGTCTGTGTTTAACCTAGTATTCTAAAACCTTACTGTTTTCTAGGTTTTGAAGTAAAAAAAGCATAAAGCTGCAGCTTTGCTCTTACTTTTCAGGATTGTTTTGAGTATTTGGATTTCTTTATAGTTTCCTATGAATTTTAGAGTGGATTTTCTATTTTGGCAGAAAGTGTGATTGAGAGTTTGATAGGAACTGTATGGAGTTTTATGACTGTTTTGAGTAGTTTTGACATCTTATCTATGAATGTGAAATGTGTTTCGTTTTATGCTTTTTCATTTGGAAATACTTTGTAGTTTCTCTTGTATAAATTTATTTTTAACCTCCTTGGTTAAATTAATTCCTAAGCATTTCATTCTTTTTGATACCATGATTTATTAAAGCTTGCCTGAGCATTCAGAAAGCAAAGTCAGCCACAAGTCATCAAGGCCAGGCATACACCTTTAGTCCCAGCAGTCAGAAGCTAGGGACCCCAGCCCTGTTAGAGATAAGAGCTCTCTGGTAGATTGGCTGCTTTGCTTCCCTGATCTTCATCTTGGACCCCAATATCTGTCTCTGGGTCTTTTATTTTATCGTGCAACACTTTTCATAACTTTGTTTTTATATTGTTCATTGTTAGTTTGTACAAGTGTAACTAATGTGGGAATGTAGTTCAGCCATCCAGCACTTGCCTGGTATGTATAAAGCTGTGGATTTTCTACTCCCAACATCAAGGAAACAAAGAAATGCATCTGAGTTTTGTGGGTTTTGTTTTCTGCTATTTTGCTAAACTCATTTATTAGTCTAGCTTTCTTTGTGTGTGGAATCTTTAGGGTTCCTACATGTCCCATGAAAAGAAACGATTTTTATGTCATACTCTGTTACTTGATGCTTTGTTTTTTGTCCTCTTGCTCTGCCTGGAACTTACAGTACTGTTTTGAGTAGATGTGGCAATTGTGGGCATCCTTGCCTGCGTCCTTGCCTTGCTCCTGATCTTAAAGTATTAACCTTTGCCATTGAGTGTGCAATGTGCACTATGGGCTTTTTGTGCAAGGCTTTCTATTATATCAAGGTAGTCTGTTTTAATAATGTAGTGCTTTTAATAGTTCTTTGAGAATTCCATGCATTCATATGATGACTTTTGGTCAGATTTACCCTCATTCCTCCCCATAACTCTTTCCCGTATATGGGGTTAACAGTTTTTAAATTTCACTGATGTCCTCAGAGAAACATGGTTCAGCTTCATTTATCATCTTTTCTTTCTTTTTTTTTGAGACTGGGTTTCACTTTATAGCTCTGGATGTCTTGGAACTCTAAGAAATATGTCTGCTTTTGCCTCCTGAGTGCTGGGATTAAAGGTGTGCAGCATCATGCCCAGCTTAAATTTTTAAACTTAGTATACACGATTACAGGCGTCATTTGTTTCTGTTGTTTCTTCCATCCCATAGTTTTTCCTATGCCTTCACTCTCCCTTGATCACACATCCTCAGTAGCCTCCATTCTGCTTTTGGAATACAGATTTCCTGTTGCACACTCTCTCCAAGACCTTTTTTCTCTTGTATGTTTTCCTTACTAGTTTCATAGCCTACACCTGCACTCACCCCTGCCCTCCATACAAGTATAATAGACATTACAGGTTAGGACAGTGGTTCTCAACCTGGGGTTGAATGACCTTTTCCCAGGGATCGATCACTTATGACCACCAGAAAACACAGATATTTAACTACAATTCACGACAATAGCAAATTACAGTTATGAAGGAGCAATGAGGGTAATCTTATGGTTGGGGGTCACTACAACATGAGGAACTGTATTAAAGGGTCATAACATTAGGAAGGTTAAGAACCATCGAGCTAGGACCTGCACAGACAGACACATGGTTTTATTGTTGTTTTGTGTTTTTGAGTAATATAAGACTTTCCAGATGCATCCATTTCATTGAAATTTTCATATTTTTATTTTTATTTACAGTTGAATAAATTCCATTGAGTGCATATGTATCACATTTTCATTACTATTCATGGGCATTTAGGTTGATTTCATTTCCTCTTCTATTGTGAATAGTGTAGCAATAAACATGGATATGCTAGTATCTGCATGGTAAGATAGACTCATTTTGACATATGCCCAGGAGTTGTGTAGCTGGATCATGTGGAAGTCCGTTTTTAAGTTTTTGAGAAACTTCCATATCAGGAGGCCCTGCTGGCCTGATGTTGTTGCAGTTTACCACGGCCTGGCCACTTTCTCCAAGTTCAGCAACATGGAGGACTCCCTCCCCAGCCAGGCTCCTGCTCTCTACCTGACCTTACCTGGAGGATGTCTCTAGGCCTGGGTGCCTGGCTTATCTCAAGGCACCTTGACATAGTTGCCTGCAAACACTCTCCCCCTGATGCCCATATGATAATTAGCTTAATGCTTTAGTCATTTTGATAGGGCCATGCTTCCACTAATCCAGCTATATGACAGGAGCATGCCACTTAATGCAAGCCTGTTCCCAGGCTTCCCAATCCTGCATATTTCCTATACTCTGAAATAAAGTTGAGTTGTCTCACTGAAGCCATCTCCTGGAGGGTCATCTGAACCCCATTCCCTACTTCAGCTCCCTCCATCCTTGTGGACACAAGGAAGAAGGAGACCCACACCTCCATAGTGGCTGCATTAGTTTACACTCCTGACAGCAGAGATTAAATGGCCATCTGTCCCTACATCCAGTTCAGCATTTTTTTCTTGTTAGGGATGGGGTGGAATCCCAATGTAGTTTAATTTGCATTTCCTGGATAGCTAAGGACATTGTATACTTTAAAAACATCTATCTGCAGAAAGTGACTTACACCTTTCATCCTAGTAGGAGGTACAGGAGGCAAAGGCAGGCTGATAACTGTAAAATTCATGCCAACCAGGGATATATAGACAGATCCAGTCTCAAAACCAAAAAAAAGAAGACAAAACATCATCCAAAATTGTTTTTCAAGCAAAATGTTATTTGCCATCTGTTTTTCTGCATTAGAGAACTGTCTGTTCATTTCACTACTATATTTATTGATTGGCAGCTTTGGTGTTTTGGAGTGTTTAATTTTTTAAATTCTTTGTATATTCTAAATATTAACCCCCTGTCTGAAAAAGAGTTTCTCTTACTCCATGGACTATCTATTCAGTCTGCTGATAGTTTCCTTTGCTGTGCAGAAACTTTTTATTTCGTGTGATTCCAATCGTCAGTTCTTGGAATTTTCCCATGCAGAATCTTGTTCAGAAAATTCTTGCTTTTATCTATTTTTGGAATGTATTACCTGTATTTTCCTTTAGGAGTTTCAGATTTTAAATTATTTTTGTGATGGGATCCAACTTGGTATTTCTGCAAGTGGATATCTGTTTTGCCAGCATTGAATGGCTTTTTTTTTTTTTTTTTTTTTGAGACAGAATCTCTCTACGGAGCCCTGGCTGTCCTGAAACTCATCATGTAGATCAGACTGGCCTTGAACTCACAGAGATCTGTGTACAGAAGTTTCTGTCCTGCCCAGTCCCACTGCCGTTCAGTCCCAAAATAAACAAACAGAGGCTTATATTAATTATAAACTGTTTGGCTATGGCTTGGGCTTCTTATTGGCTAGCCCTTTCTTAATTATTAATCAATTTTTATTAATCTATGTATTTCCACATGGTCTTGGCTTACTGGAGAATGTCCAGATGTCCTGTCTTCCTGGTAGCTAAAAGGACGTCTCTCTCTAGAGACTGCTTCTCTGCCTTTTCTATTCCCAGCTTCTAGTCTGGTATCCCCACCTATACTTCCTGCCTGGCTACTGGCCAATCACCATTTATTTATCAACCAATAAGAGAAACCTATATTTACAGCATATAGAAAGGCCTCCTCCATCAGAGAACCGACTGCCTCTGCCTCCTAAGTGTTGGGATTAAAGGAGTGTGCCACCACAGCCAGCTGTGCTCTTTCTTCTAAGGATTGCTTTGACTATTTGTGGTCTTTTGTGTTTTCATATGAAGTTTTGAATTATTTTTCCAAGTTCTATGAAGAATGTCAGTGTAATTTTGAAGGCAATTTTACTGATCATTTTTGGTAATATAACCATTTTCACAGTATAAATCCTGCCAATTTGGGATCACATAAGGTTTCTTTCATTAACTAGTATCTTCTTTAATTTCTCTTCTTAGGGTCTTCAAGTTTTCATTTTAAAAGGATTTACATGTCAGCTACAAGGATTATTCCTTGGTACCTTATTTTGCAGGGGGCTATTGTAAATGGAATGGTGTGTGTGTGTGTGTGTGTGTGTGTGTGTGTGTGTGTGTGTGTGTTGCAGGGTGTGTGTTTCTGAGTAGCCTTGGCTGTCCTGGAATTCACTTTGTAGATCATGCTGGCCTCTGCCTCAAGTGCTGGGATCAAAGGTGTGCACCACCATGCCTAGTGGTTGGAATGTTTTTCAATTTGTTTTTGGTATATGCGAATGCTATACCAGTTTTGTGTGTTATTTTTGTATTTTGAAAATTTACTGAAACTATTTATTAAATCTAAAAGATTTCTGGTGGAGTCTGTAGGGTCTTTTAAGTATAGAATCAAAATGTCATTTTCAAATAAGGATAATTCAACTCCTTCTTTTCCCAATTTTATCCCTTTTATCTTTTTGCTTGGCCTAACACTTCATGAACTATATTAAATATGTGTGGAGAGAGTAGACACCCTTGTCTCCCTCCACATTTTAGGGGAAATGCCCTCTGTTTCCCCATCTTACTTTCTTAATTTCTCCAAGTCCTTTGTCATGTCTGCATGATAAACTTTGTCAAAAGTTTGCTCTTCATCTATTAGAGAATCATGTGACTTCTTTCCTTAAGACTGGATCTTTAAGACTTAAGCTTTTAAAGAGACTTCAGTGAGACAGTATACAGTAGGCTTCTTATTTTCTGAAACAAAATGAAAAGCCAAACTGTTCTGGCAATTCCTGTCTGTAGTGATATATTATTTATGATTTATTAAAGCTTGCCTGAGAATTCAGAAAGCAAAATCTGCCACAAGTCATAGAAGCCAGGCACACACCTATAATCCCAGCAGTCAGAAGCTAGGAGGTGGTGGTACACACCTTTAATCCTAGAACTCAGGATTAAAAGGTATACAGATTTCTGTGAGTCCAAGGCCACCCAGATCTACACAAGATTGAATCCGTCTAAAAGAGAATTATAGCTCATACCTTTAATCTCAGGACTCATGAGAGGTATATAAGTCAGTATCAGGATTCAGTAGAGCATTCCCTCTCCAGCTACGATGAGGAGAGACAAGGTGAAGAGCTCATGCATGGATCAGTCTTTTCAGCCTAAGCTGATCTTCAGCTTGAACCCCAATATCCATCTTTGGATCTTTTATTCTTTTGTGTTACACCTGTCTTTGAATTGGAAGTTTTAATTCACTTAATTTTAAAATAGCTATTCATTAAGATAGACTACTGTTAATCTGCTGTGCACTTGCTATGCCATTTAACACCCTGTGCTTGTGTGTATGTATGCACATAGTGTGTATGTATGTGTCTCACTGACCCTGGAGCTGACCTATGGGTTAGCCTAGCTGATCGGCAAGCTCCTGGGGCCCTCTTGTCTCTAGTTCCAGCACCAGGATTACAAACTTGCTGTTCTATTTGTATATCATTTTCTTGACTTCCTCTACATTTTTCTGTAGTTTTGAGATCGTCAAGAAAGTTAGAGCCCTGGAAGGAGGGAACTGGTTCCTGAAAGTTGCCCTCTGACCTCCACACGTGTGCTACGGTACTGTACACCCTGCATCCCCAGACAAATAAATGTAATTATAAAAGAGAGTAATATTTGCTTAGTATTTTTCCAGGTCTTATTCAGAGATGGTCTGTTGAATCTTTTTCTTTTGAATGAGTCATTCTTTGTATGTTTTGTGATTTCTTGTTGCACAATGGACAGTTGAATCTAAAAATGTAGTGACTCTGGAAATCAGGTGTGTCCCCCTCCCCACATTTCTTATGGTTGGGTGCTCTTTCATTGTGAGGTCTGGGTGGCAAGGTCTCTCTATCACTTATGCTGGGCTGGAACTCACAATGTTGGCCAGGCTAGCCTCAAACTCACAGTCACCCTCCTGCCTCAGCCTCCCTCTGTGTTGGGATTATAAGTCTTTAAGGAAGCAGGGTAAGCTCCATACCCAGGGCCAGTTTTGATGAGCACAATGTATGAACTTAGGCTTTCTTGCATCTTTTCTGAGGCCAGCCTTTCCCTGGATATGGGCAATCACTTTCCAATGTCCTTCATCTAAATAGTTACTTTTGGATGATTAGTCTTTAATGTCTAGTTTCCAAAAGGAGAAAAAAGGGAAAGAAGGATGGAAGAGGGTGCCAGCCCTTTAAATCTAGGAAGTCACTTCAGCTGCGTGGGGAAGCAGCTCCCAGTGATAGGGGTACAAGGATGATTTCCTGCTTCTGTGTTTGCACATCTGTGGTTAGAAGCAGCAATCTCTGCTGAGTACAGATTTTTGATGTTCAAGACAATTTGCTTTTCCATCTGCTGTGGTCCCCACAGGCTCCATCCATGCCAGCTGCTCTGGATGAAGGTTCAGTTGCTGTGCCGGGCTGAGTGGGGCATGTGACTGCTGCTGGGATGAAAGCTGAACCTGTCCAAGTTAAGACAAGTTGACTGTCCAGGAATTCCTCTTTGGGGTTTCCTGAGGAGTTACAAGAAGCCAGAGACCAGTAGAGCAGTCCCTTTCTAGGCAGGAAACAGGTTCCTGAGCCTCCTGGAATCCCTGCAACAATCTGTTTTTCATGGAGATTATTCTGCAAGCTTTGTGTGAGCCAGTTTACATCATCATGGTAACCACAGAACCTTGCATATGATAGCTGCAAAGCCCTGCACATCCTACTTTCTCTCTCCTTCCCTAGTGTACACCCCTCCCCCACTTATCCAAAACCAATTATTTAGGGGACAGTACTTCTATTTTCTGAGCTAATCACTTCATTTCTCTTATTCTGCTTCCTTATTCGCCTGTGGTCATTTTTGTCGACTCTTTCATAAATGGAAGGACATCTATTTGAGGTCCACTGTGGTCATGAAGTTAGGGATTATGCTGGAGTCACATCCCCCATCTTCCCCCACTTTAAAGGATCCATTGCAAGTGAAACACTGAGGGTGAAATCTATTTCTGTGGCCTGAAGAAACAGGAGAAAAAGGACAGGTGTGGAGAGGGGAGATACTGATTAGACCAAGATTGGCATTGTTAAGAAATTTATTTGCAATTCTTTTTTGCGTTTTTTGTTTGTTTTTTAAATAACATCATTCCTTAGATAAAAATGCAATCTTACAGGAATATACAGTAGCGTCTCACACAGAGATGGACCCTGAAGCTCTCCTTGAAGGTTTTCCCTTCTAGATTCCCTGGCCTTGCTCGAGGGGGAGAAGGCGCAGCAGGCAGGGCCTTTGACAACAGGATTATTTGATGATTACAAACTGTACAACAATATTTACAACAGTCAGACTGTGGTGTCGTGGAGCCTGGAGGGGCAGGGTGTGGGATGGGCAGGAGTATATGAGTCACACAGAAGCCTGTTCATCTCTTCATGCCTCTGTGGGAACAGGCATGGCACATGACACAGGCTTTCTCGGGAACATAAAAATGGACTGAGCAGACACATGGAGAGGTGGGGGTGGCATCTGCTTTATGTGGACCCTTTACATGAAGGGACGTTTTCCTTAGCAACACTGGCAGATTAAAGTGGAATGGTAGTGTTATGAGAGAGGCAGACATTGCAGCGTTCACTCCTGGGGATCTGCCACCCCGTTTCTCACTGACTTCTTTCCCCACAGGTTGTTCTTAACTGCTACCGCCACAGAGTGTGTAAACCCTGTTGTTCCCCTGCCGCTCAGGCTTTGTTATGGGCAGTGAGCGGGAAACACATGTCCAAGCAGGGCAGGGCAGATGGGTGTATGGTCTGGTAGGAAGGCTGAGGGGTGGATTTCAAGTCTAGGGGCTGGGATGCAGATGTGGAAATGTGCTGTGTGGTGAACAGAAAGGTGCCCATAGCTCATGGCTCACTGTGATGCCTTCTAAAGGGCCCTCCCTCTGCAGGGATTGCTTGCTTACGAATCACCTGTCGTCAATTCCCAAGAGTTCTCTCCTCCTTTTACCCTTGGTGTAGTTCTCCATGCTGGGAAGTCTTAGCAGGCAGAGGCTGTTTCAAAATAAAAGCTAAAGCACTTGTCCAGCATGCACAAGGAAGGTCCTTGGTTCAACCTCCCGGTACCTTCACACTGCTCCCCCAAAATGGAAAATGGAATCCCCCTCTGACTCCCTACAGCCTCTGCCTCCCCAAACTGTCTCTGTAGTGACCCTGCTGAGTGGTACACAAGGGAAATTTTAGGTGGCAAATTTGCAATAATTGACTCATTTCTGCTGGAGTGAGTGGCATGTCACCTGTTCTGTAGCCTTCATACATTTAGATTCTGGGAAATTGGGGTGCATAGGATTTCCCATGGGGATGAGGGGTTACATCTCCAAAGCAGTGAGCACCTGAGGCAGTTTGGCTCTGGTGATATGACATTTCACATTTCCATTGTATTTTTTCTGGCCTTGTCTTCCTTATAGCTAGCAGAGACCTGAGAGAAACACAACAGGAAAATCTCAATTCAGACTTTACTCTCTGTATTGAATTAATTTGCAATGCTTGATATATCCAGCTACATTCTCCAACTCCCTTTCAGAGACAGGTTAGCAGGTCTTCCTCACATAACCAGGAAGATCAGGTTCTTATCATATATTATATGGAACCAAACCTCTTAAGATGGTTGGAGGAAAAGGGTGAGTTTAAGAGTGGTAGTATTACTCATTGTAGATGAATAAAACTGTCACCATTTTCACCCATGGAAATTGTTCTAGTTTCTTCCACGTGTTCCTCTTCAAAGGTGTTCACTGTTTTTCCATTATAATAAGACATCATCTACAAATGTGCTGGGTCACTTCACCTCTGTTCTGGGACACAGAGTCATAGACTCAATAGGTTGAACACACCTACCATGGTCCTCCTTTTCTTTGGGGGGGAAAAAAAAACACAATGTGGCCATCACCTCAGCACTTGTGCCTTAGGGTGTGTGTGTGTGTGTGTGTGTGTGTGTGTGTGTGTGTGTGTGAACTGCCTCTCTAACAAGGTGAGATATGGCATTAAAAACAAAAACAAAAACAAACACTAAGAATCTGCAAATGGTTCCTTCCACCTCTGTGTTCCATTCACTGGGTTTGCAGAGGAGGGGAAGGGCAAGTGGAGGACAGGGAAGGAGGAGGGAAAGGAGGGGGAGGAGGAGGAAGAGGAGTGAAATGCTAAAGGCAGGAAGGGGCCTGTCACTACATCATAGGTAGGGGGCTTTTCTCCTCACAGCCTTCCAGGACGCCTTTCCACACGGCAGCTGCTGTAGAACATGGACTTTGGTGAGTGAGACCCAAGCTCCCCCAACGACTTTCCCACTGGCAAATTCTTTGGCCCGATGCCGTGGAGGGGCCTCACTTGTCCAGGTAAGGACAACATCTCTCTAGCTAGGCTGATTTAGCTGGAAAAACACCTAGGGTAGGAATTTATTTTTCACAAAGCAGATTATGGCGCCATCAGCCTTTGCCAAGGCTGGATCACACAGAAGCCGCTTTCCATATGATGACAAAGATGGGGTCAGGATATGCCCTTTCCTCACCCCACACCCTCTAGTTCTCTCTGTGCTGACACCTGCTTCAGAGCCAGGGCTTTGTTGAAGAACAGATTCAGCCAGGACACTTACAACAAGTTTTAGCTTCTCTGGGCTCTGAGTAGCTCTTCTGAAAGCCAAACAATCCTTCCTCAGGTCCTACTCAATTGTTTCTAGCTCCCGAGTGAGGGCATTTCAGTCACTCAAGGTCCCAGGATGGAGGGGCCATCCTTCCCCTCTTGGAGACATTTGAAATGTGGTATGGGAAGGCTAAAAGCCCTGATGACCAGATTTGACTCGATGCTTGACCTGGATTCTTGCTCTCTTGGCCTGCCCTCACGAGCTGTGGAATGTGTCTCCTGGCCTCTGTACAATAGACACTTTCCTTCTGCTGACTTCAAGTGTTCTCAGAAATGTGCTGATTTGGGCAAAGGAAGCGCTGCCTGCTGTTAGGGTCTCTGGAGCTCTGGATGGCTGAGAACTGTGAGAAAGAAACAGACCTTCAGTTCACAGTACCCAGAATTTTAAACCAGGGTACTAGAGGAAGGTAAAAGGCAGATTCCTAGGGCCTTGGATTCCTAGACAGGTTAAGAAAGATGGGAACCATGATTAATAGGGAAGACATTTACAAATCAACTAGGACTAGGAAAGTGTCTCTCTTTTAACCTGAAGATATGAAGAACCTTCTAGGACCAGGCAGAAAGGAACCAACTGGACTTTGTATAATATGGCCTCACACATGAAAAGATTGGAAATGAAAGAGAAAGCTAGTCATAGGACAGATGTAAGCACATGGTCTATGCTCCTTCATGTACCTTTGGTCCCCAGCTGCAGCCTAATTCCCCTGCCATTCAGGGACTCTCAGGCTTGCAGAAGACCTGATAATCATGTTCAAAACAGTCACTGGGGAAATTCCATGTTGGGTGGAGAGTAGATAGTCTGGCCTGGATGTTCACTGGCTTTCCTACACACTGTTCCCGTCTGTCCTGGTGGCAGGCAGCATGTGTCAAACTTATTCAGGTAGTCATTAAGCCAAGCATGAAAGACCCACTGGCGGCTGAATCTCCTTTCCCTCTAGCAACCAAGGGCAAGGGGCCCATCGTCCCTGATGCTGCTATTCTTGCAGGGTGCAGTGTATGAGTGAAAGGCTACTCTGGTCTTCTTGGCCATCAGGGAGAAGGCAGCCTGTGGATATGACTGGTGTAGGGAGGGTTTGGAAACCACACTGGACAGAGTCCTGACAGGAGCTGCAGGAGCTTGGCCTGTAGCTTATGCCATTGGTCAGTAGAATCTGACAATGCAGATTTCCAGAGGAAATCAAGGCAGCATGAGGAGACTGAGCATGCAGAGCATGCATGTCTGTGTGTAGGAGCAATCAAAACACCACACTTCCCCAGGGTCAGATGTATGCAAGAAACAGACAGCCAATCAGAGGGCTCCCCTCTTCATCGTCACTACAGTGATATCAACACAGTCGTAGAACTTTGTGGAAACAAGACAAAGGATGCCATCTACTCTACATTCTAGAAGCCATTACTGGTATTGCAAAGGGTGCATAAACGCCTGGTCAACAGCACATGGAAATCCTAGGAGACACCTGTTTCTAGACTTTGGTTGACCTGTGGACACTGGGTACCTATATGCATTTTCATGAAACAGCCTGCAAGAGTAGATTCATCTTCAATGAAGAATATCCTTGCTGGAATTTCTAGCAGATTCTCACATAATCTCCCCAAAAGACTGTTAGGACAGTGGGATGGGAAGATATTCCGTACCTAGGTAAATTCTGGGTGAATGGTCAAGTCTTATTTTCCCTAGTCCTTCCTTTTCAACCATTCCTGTTAAGACACAACTGAAGGACCTGGTGCTGATTGTAAGGGTTGCTGAAGGCAGACAAGACACGGAGGAGCCCGAATAAAAGCCCCACACAAACTGCTCCTTTCATCCCTATATGAGAGCCCAATGTCCCGCCCTCTTCTCTGACTCCCTGCTTTGGAAGAAGGAAAGGATGAGTAGTTTCTAGAAGGACCACTGTTCCATCCCATCACCTTTCTCTAGGCATGGCTATGGCTATCTGTGTTTGGGTAGATCACTGTGTCAAAGATGAATCTGTCTTACACTGCCCCAGTCTGATCATCTGTCACCTCATCCTCTCAGTTGGGACGTGTGCTGCGGGAGCACTTTGGAAAGCCAGCCACCTCCACAGGAGCATCCTGGACAAGTTTCCACAGAGAACAGCAGAAGGCAGAAAGTGAAGACCTGGATGAAACATGTGCTGACCTTGCAAAGCAAGATGTAGCAATGGACTGTCTTACCACCTGGTTTGGGAAAGATATTGAGGGAAATGGAAACAAAACACAGGATATGCAAAATGGTACCTCCCAGACCTGCCAGTGGAGAGCAGAGTGAGGAGTGACACCAGGGTTACCTTTGTTCACTTTGCAAATGAAAGAAAACCATCTCCTCCCCAACCACATGTAGAAAAAGCACTTCAGAGTTCAAAGGTAAAGCTTGTCACACTCCAAATACAAAATGATTTACTTTACATGCAGCAAAATATACAAGAAGTGAATTTTAAAACAAACTTAAGTCATTGTATTTGCTTGGCACAATTGCAATTCAGTTTTTAAAAAAATATTTGAAAAATACTGAAACTGACCTGAATTCAAGTATAACAGTTTCTTCAACAGAAACATTATCAATGCAATAAAACATTACACAGAATATATCGAAGCAAAATGTCTTCTTGAGTTTTTCCCTTAAATTTTGTGTTTTTTTAAAATAGAATTTTAATGCTGACACAACTCACAATCGTATTTTAAAATGGATATTATTGCATTGCTTTTGCATATCTCGTGGGACAGGAAATGCAGTTACCGAGTCTCGTTTCAGAAGCAGAAGCGGAGACAGTGATTTGTTTTTGCTTTCTAACAGCCCCGGATTCAGAGCTCCCTGCAGTCAAACCGGAACGGGGATCTACGGACTTTTGTGCAGGGGTGGGGGTGGGGGGTGGATGGGGTGCGCACGCACCATGTGGGTGCACACACGCACAGACGACCCACTATGGACACACGTGTGACACACAGATGCTCATACATCCTCTCTCTTGAATCTATCCATACGCCCAGCTTAGAACGGAGCCCAGCTCAACCGCCCAGGCGCGCAACACCTAATCTAACTGCCTGTTACCTGCAGATTGTGACGCTCAACCCAACCAGAAAGAAAGGGGGGGGGGAGAGGCGCTGTTACTTAAGGAAATTGTAACAGGTTACTGGGCATACACAGAGCAGGTAAACCTTCCTGTGGTGATATTGAGCCCTCGCTCCATGGGTGGAAAAGGAGGGGTGGGGGAGAAAACCGCACCATTTAAAGAATATAATAAAACCAAATCCGACTTAAATAACGCAAATATGGAAACAGTGAGTGAGGCTGCGCAACTGTAAACGCTCTTCTTCCTCCCTTTCCCGTGGAAAAGCACAGCAAATAAAAAATAAAGAAACCAAAACCCAGAAAACCGCAACATGCTAACAAGGACCATCAAACCATGAAACCGCGATTACTAGGCAGCAGCCTGCACCCCCCTGGCCTGGCTAGCTGAGGGCGGGTGGTGTGGTCTGCACTGGCTCTAGCCACCTGCACCTCAGCTCCTGCAGGGGAAGGATCCCTGAAGGGACCAGGCCTGCACTGCTGGGAACCTTGCAGCCACCTCCC
This sequence comes from Cricetulus griseus, assembly GCF_003668045.3. Taxonomy (NCBI): domain Eukaryota; kingdom Metazoa; phylum Chordata; class Mammalia; order Rodentia; family Cricetidae; genus Cricetulus; species Cricetulus griseus. The sequence goes on along the minus strand of NC_048601.1, from coordinate 26,329,373 downwards.
CAGCCCCTACACGGGGCGCTGGCCTACTCCCGCCATAGATCCCTGGGTCCCTGCTCCATTGAGACGGCCAGGCTCAGACAGAACAAGTGCAAATGACTGTTTTTACAAGCAAGGGGAAAACACCCTTTTGCTTAGGGGGGTGGGGTCCTTTGGGCGGTGCTGCCGCGGGAAGGTGCTGGAGCCCTGCACCACGGCCTTGGCCTTCTCTCCCCTGAAAAGCCGACTCCGCACACCGCCCAGCTCTGAGGCTTGTCCCGACAGCAGTGAATGAAGACGCTGTTCCGGTTACCTCCAGGTCACGAGAACAGTGAGGCACTTCTGAAACGAACCCATTAGGAACATTGAAACGAATAAAAAACACCCGCGTCTCGCCAGCCCCGTGGACTACAGGTTGCTGACGTAGGCCCTGCTGTCCGGGAGCGCCTCCTCGCTCCGGCCTCGCCCCAGGGCATATGCGCAGCTCTCGTCCTCTGGGACCACAGCCCTGTCCTGCCCCGGGTCCCTGCAGTTCACAAAAGGTAAGAGGGTGCCGTTGGGGCTCTGCTGGGCGCCCCCACTGAGGATGTTGTCTGCCGCATTCTCCATCTCCTCTATCGTCATGTCACAGGCGTCGGCCAACTCCTGGGTGGTGACCTCGATGAACTTGGGATCTTGAGCAAACTGTCCCAGTCCTTCTGAAATCAAGACCTGAAAAGGCGGGGCAAGAAGACAGAAGAGGGGCGTGGTCACTGGAGTTCAAAGTTCCCTAAGGATGAAGCGGCAGGCTGCTGAGAAGCAAAGCATCTGTGTGTGTACATAACATGTGCCGTGTGTGTGTGTGTGTACGGATGCATGGATGCATGCATGTGTGTATGTGGGGGGTGTGTATGCGTGTTTGTGTGTCTGTATTTGTGTGCTAAGAGGGACACTCACTGGAGAGTAGAGATGGGGTATGGATCAAAGGAAGTGGGCGTGCACAGATCAGAGGAGGGAGCTTTAGGCAGGCGGGTTCAAACAAAACGAGGAGGAACTTGCAGAGGAGCTGTGTGCGGACTCCCCTCTGCTTTTCCGCAGGCAGATCACAGCCTGCCTCCTTTTCTTTTCTCCTCTCTGGCCCCCAAGCCATCTTTCACGTTGTCGTTTCCAAGAAGCCTTCACTTTCATTTGGTGATAACCACTGCCCCCACCCCGGCCAGCTGTCTGCAACTCCAGGGCTCCTTGTGTCGGATGCATGGTCTGCTTTTGTTTGGGAGCATGTGCCCACCCTTCCTGCTGGCTGCTTTAGCGACTGCTGAAGGAAGACTCCGAAGTCTCTGAGCTAAGGGGTAGAATATGGCAGGCAGGGCGGGTCTTTTTCTCCCTCGCCCCTGTTCCTCCCCCTCTGCCCGAGTCACTCTCTCCTCACCTTGCCTGACTTTTCTACTGCTACCCCGCCTGTTCCAGCCCTAGCATGCTTATTTTTTCACCTGTTTGCCCTCACCACCACAGTGGGAGCTCACAGAGAGCTAAAACCCATTTTCCCAGAGGTCTCACTACACCTGAGTCTCTGCACCTAGTAAGAGTCTCTGGGACTTGAGATGAGCAAGAACAAGCAAGCTCAAGCGAAGACTTAGCCTTTCCGAGTTGGAAGGACCAGAGTTACTTGACTGAACTCCACTCCCAGGTCCATCTGACCACAGGACAGACGCAGCCACAGCTTGATGGCAGAGACTGACTCCCTTACAGTCCTCTTAGTGGGGACAGCTGTGTTGGCAAGGTCTCCCCTCCACCGGTTCTCCTAGGAGATGGTTTCTAAGGACCTTGCCACACTCGTTGGGGTTTGTTTCAGTTTGTCAAAGGCTCCAAAAATGAGATGCTAGGGTTGGAATCGATGCTCCTCGGGGCAGAGGACTTGTGACACTGAACTCTCTAAAGGAGGAACAGAAGCCAAGGAGAAAAAAATTCCATCTTATACTTGGCCACTCATGCGTTAGAGTCACTGGGAGCCCTGACAACGCCTGTTTCCTCTGGCAAGCTTCTAAAGCTCTGGGGAGCTGTTCTCCTGAGCAGTGAGAGTTGAGCACACTGAACCCTGGCCCTCTTTGTAGGAACAAGTCCCAGCATGCGTGAACACTGGGAGGCAGCAGGGCCTTTCTTGGGTTCACTGGCCCCGTGCTTTACTAAGGACTTTCTCCCTGTTCATTACACCCAGTGGCTATCAACTTGTATAGTCATGGTTGTGATTTTCTGCAGGCCAGGCCTTCCTTCAGCAGTTCCCTAGTTTACACACTTGACACCTAGTCTACTTGGGAAGGAGCCAGGATTCCACATCTGCACAAAAGTCTCTTGTTTTCTGGAGTCTCTCCCTCCCCAGGAGTTCAAATTCACATACCGCTTCCACCAGGCTGCTGGCACTGCCATGGAACTGTCTCCCCGGAGCTCCAGCCTGGCTGGGCACGGTGAGGGAGACAGGCCGGGCTCTCCGAGCCATGCTGCTGCCCCCACTACAGGCAGTGGTCTCGTCAGACCAGGAGCTGCAGGGGATGGATGGGAAGCTGCTGTTGAGTTTCTCGCTGGACTCAGCCCCCTCCAGTCGTAGGGTGGGGATGGGCTGTAGGGGCCTGCCCCGGCTGCCAGGGGTGACAGGGGGTGTGGGGCATGCCCTGGGGATCTTGGTAGGAGAATGGCTTCTCTGCAGGAGGGGACTCAAACCTGCCACTGCCAATGCCTGTGGACACAAGAAAAGGAGTTACTAGGAGGGTCAGCCCTCTGCCTTCGGAGTAACTTTGAAGCTAATATTTCCCAGTGAGTTCTGTCTAAAATTCTCGAAGCTCAAATCCCGTCTACCTCACTGAGACTTGGTATAGGAAATATTTTAGTGAGCGTTTCCTTTGACATGATGCATTTCCCTCTAGCTTCAGGACCTTACAACTGAGTGCAATCCTGATCATCCACTGTGTAGACTCTGCCACCCATATTCTCTGGATTCAGTCACTCTGGCTTTCCCATTAGAGCAGAGAGGACAATGATGATGTGTTCTTCACAGAGCCAGAATTCGCCAGTGCCCTCTCAATGCACCGACCTAAAGGCCAGTGTGAAATAAGGTTTTTGAGGTATAGTGTCTATCATTAAGACCTAGACAAAACCAGTAGTCATAACATCATTATTTGAACTTTTACCATGAAATAGGCCCACTGATAACGCCCTGTCAATCTCAAGCAGGGTGTTTTGACTCCTGTTTAACATTAGACTGATTAACGATTCCCATGTCTGTCTTCTCCATCCCCAAATGCTCCAGAGAATCCTGAGGGTAACCCTGCATCCCCACTGTCACTGTGACTCTCTGGCACTGTCCACTGCTCAGATGGGATGTGTTTGTTGAAAAGAATGACACTGTGTGGTGGGACTGTTCATCTCTGGGAGACAGAGAGAACAGGTTGGAGGTGGCAGAAGGACACAAAGAGAAACCTCATTTTCCACCAATGGGCACAAGGGCACATGGACAAAACCAACTTGGAGGAAGCTTTTAAAATAGACCATATAGTGTCCCTATATCCTGCTTTCCTTCCCTCTCCCCAACTCATGGAGTCCCCAGCTTCTGGGCACCTGGAAATGTAAGGGAAGCATAAAGCTATGTTCATTATGTTGGAACAATGACAGTATCATGACAGTAATCCCCATTTAGACAGGGTTTTGGCCTTTGAGTTAAAGTTGTATCAGTTTATAAAACACATTTGTATGCTTGTGCTCACACACACAAACACATGCACACAAGTACTAACATACCCACACATATGTATACACACATATAATCACATGCACACACACACACACACACACACACACACACACACACACACACGTGCACATATACACACTGATAGCATAGGTCCAAAGGGAGTTTGTAATCACAAAGGTAAACTGGGGAGCTGAGGTTTAGATCCCTATTTGCTGTAGCCTGAAGTTTCTCCTTGTTCTACATCACCAAGAGTGTGTGTGACATTGGTGTTTTCACTTTCTCAGCTGTGCCATGATAGGATAGATTTTATCTAACTCGTCTCCCAGGCCTTGTCTCCTTGGAGACCATTCCCCACTCTTTTTTTTTTTTTTTTTTTGCCTGTCCAGCCTAGTCTTAAACTTTCCATCCTCTTGCTTGCTGTGACTGGAAGCATGGCCACCATGCCCAGCATTCCCTACTCTTAACCATGATGCCATCATTTCTGCAGTGCAGTGGATGGACAGACAGCTGCGAAGTTCAGCTTCCAGGTCCCCAAAACCCTAGGTCTGACTGTATCTGCTTCAGAGAGTGCAGCATAAGGCAGTATGTCAGGGAGGGATATCTGAGTGCTGAAGGAGAAGGCTTGAGAGTCCCAAAGCTTCCAGTTAGCATCACAAAAGGAAGCCTCACTAGGATGTCATGGGGACCTGCTTTTCAGAGTCACTGTGGTATCTGCCCTACCCAGTGGATGGTCCTACTCAGGGGGCTGACGCACAGCCATCTGAGAAGGGAAGACAGAAGGGTTTCTGGGATCTGCTGTCATCCTAGAGAGGTGTGGCTTGTGGCCTGTGCACAGGTGTAAATACCTGATGATGAACCAGATGCAAGGGCAAGGCTGTTTTCTGAGATATGTCTCCCCCTTGATCCTTTTGTCTCTTCAGACATTCCAGGTGGAAGGAGGCCCTTCGACCTGCAAAAGCAGCAGAAGAACTAGAATCAGGACATAGGTGATGGTACCGGTCTGTGACAGCTCTGCTACAGTTAGATCCACAACATCTACCTAGGACCATGTAGTAAAGGCTTAGTCCCCAGTTGGTACAGCTGAAAGGTTGGTTTAATATTTGAAAGGTGGAACCTCATGGGAGCTTTCCGCCTCTGGTCATGTGTCTTTGGAGGAGATCATGGGACACTGGTCTCTTTCCCTCCTTTATCTTCCTGGCCAGGAGGCAAAGGGCACATTTCCCATCATGATGCACTATTGTGCCACAGACTCCAAAGTAATGAGCAGAGCTTCCAAAACTGTGAGCCCCAATTCATCTTTTTTGTTTTTAAGCTGATCATCTCAGGTGTTTTATTATGGTGACAGAGCTGACTGAAAGAGGCTCATTCTCAGGTAAGGCTATCAGTCCCAAGCTCATTTTATGCCTCAGCTTTTCTCCGAGGCATCTGAGTAGCCAATGTCTAAGTCCCATTCCAACAAACTCAGTCTTTGGAGAGCTATCTTGTGGAATAATCTTTTTGTACATTGTGAAGATGTGTCTTTGCCAAGGCACCTTCTGATTGGTTTAATAAAGAGCTGAATGGCCAATAGCTAGGCAGGAAGAGGTTAGGAAGGACTTCCAGTCAGAGAGAGAGGAAAGGAAATGAATCTAGGAGTCCGGGAGACTCCAGAGGAGATGGGAGGGAGCAGGACATTCAGGAGGAGAATTAAAAGCCATGAGTCACATGACAGCATGTAGATGAACAGAAATGGGTTAATTTAAGTTATAAGAGCTAGTTAGAAACAAGCTTAGGCTAAGGCCAAGCTTTCATAATTGATAAGAAGTCTCTGTGTTATGATTTTGGGGCTGATGGTCCAAGAAAGCCTGCTACATTATGTTGTCACTCTGCATGCCTACCAGCCCATCTCTAGAGACTGCTTAAGTGAGGCTTAAACAGTTTCTCAGTTGTCCCTTGGTATCTGACCACTGCCATCTTTGGATGTGACTACTGTCTACATTTCCAGAGAAACATGTGAGTTTACCTAGAGAGGCAGAGCGGAGGAAACTCCTCTTTGGAGATTGCTGGATCTCCCTCCTATCCTCTGGAGATGTCAGTTGTCTGTTTTCATCATCCTGGTAGGAGAGTCTGGAACAGAGAACGTTTGGTGCTTGTTCCTGAAGACTGAGAGGCGCCACCCACCAGGACAGGTGCTATTCCCAGAAAGCAGTTTCCTTTTTCCTTAGTGAAGGCAATGCCTGCCTGTGCACCTACCCTATAGGTATGGGGGACAGGTAGCAGAGTGTGCTAAGAAACCTCGGTCTGCTCTCAGGCATTGTAGTTGTTTCATAGGCCTTCTTGTGGGGGTCCTGGCTCTTGATACATACCCTGTACAGGAGCCTTGTAGTTGATTTTTCTTTATTTTTTCCATTTTTTAGATGCTTGCTTGACTTTACATAGTAGGTCTATGCTGTTTACTATGGTCATTCTCAATGCTCCCACACTACCGCTACCCCTCCAATTCTTCCCTGCCCGACCATCCCTTCCCTATCAAAAGCACACAAGTCACCTCCTGTAGCAATCCTGCAATCAAACAGTCAGCAGATAGCAGGACAGTGGCGGCAATTAGTGCAGTGCTTCCTAGTTAGCTTCCGAATGCTGAGACCCTTTAATACAGTTCCTCATGTTGTGGTGACCCCCAACCATAAAATTACTTTCATCGCCACTTCAAAATTATAATTTTACTACTGTTATGAATCATAATGTAAATATCTATGTTTTCAAATGGTCTTAGGTGAATCCCAAAGGGACCCGTAACCCACGGGTTGAAAACAACTGCCTTAGGGCCTATAGCTGATGACTTATAGACTTTGATGGTGCCTCACAATGAAAACTATATTGTACATATCCCCAGTATCATAGACACACCGAGCCATAGGAGACATCCCACTTTTTGCATGTACCACTCTCTGACTATTTCTATACTAATTTAGTTGGTATTATTTTTTTCAATGACTGTTGGCTATTACCCACTGAGGTAACTTCATGACCCTCCACTGGTCAGTCTTCATTTGGAGAAGCACAGTTGTATCCAGCCCTCAGTGATGTGGATTAGATTTCAGACTGCTACTACTAAAACTCTTTCGTTAAGTATGCTTTTTCATTTTCTTGCAGCACTGAGGATGGGACTCAGAACCATGAGCATGCCATGAAAGCACTCTACCACTGAGCTAGGCTTGAAGCCTGTTTCCTCTGACTCCACCCCTGCAACCAAGTACAGTGATTCTAAGAATGTATGTATGGGCAGGGGAGTTTGGGACATGAGAATCTCATATTCTTACTCTGCCAAGCCTTGCTTCCATCCCCAACTAGAGAAGTCCTCTTCCCAGCCCCGAACATCTTATTCTTGCTCCATTGTCCCCACTCTTGCAGACCTGACTTCTGCTTGGCCTGGTACACAACTCCAGCTACGTGCTGCTGGGTTGTTTTGCATGTCTGTGCCCCTTGGCACTGGTACCACTCCATGGGCAGTTGGTTAGGAAGGTCCCCATTTTCTCCCTCTTCTGTGATCTCTTCCTAAATACTTAGCAGAATCTCCTGGATGTAAAGCTGACTTTTTGGAGTTAGACAAGCATTCAATAAGAACAAGATTCTCTTCTTCTGGGCCTTTAACTTTAGGGCCCAAGAAGCTGGTGCACAGCAAAGCACTTTCTGGAACGTGAAGGGTGTCCGCAGCAGTCATTAACATCTTACAAGGAGCCTAGAGAGCTTAAGCACACACTTCAGAAACGATATTTGTTTTTGCAGTAACTTTCTGTCATCTTCTGCTGCTGTGTTTTATCTATTTGTATCAATTATTATCAACTGAACTGCACATTTATGAGGCATGGCGTGACCATTTGGCATATGTAGATAATGTGGAATGACTAAGTCTGGGCAGTTAATGTCCATTTCCTTGGACAGTAAAGTTTGTTGACTGATACATAATAGCACAGTATTATCAGGTGCACTGTGATAATTCAACAGGTATGGACAATATGTAATGAATGCCTCCATGTTTTTATATTACTTTGTATTCAACACTTTTGAGGTCCTTCTTTTCTAGTTATTCATAAAATATATGCTGGTTCAATTCTTAAGAGCTCTGGTCCTAATCGGGTGGTGGCAGCGTAAGCCTTTAATCCCAGCATTTGGGAGGCAGAGGCAGGTGGACTCTCCGAGTTCGAGGCCTGTCTGGTCTACAAAGCAAGTTCCAGGACAGCCAGGGTTACAGAGCAACCCTGTCTTGAAAGAACCAAAAATCAAATCAAATCAAACCAAACCAAACCAAAAAGCATTGGTCCTTGTCACCAGATGGACATTATAGCCACCCAGTAGATCTAGGTGGAAGCTAAATATTCCTAAGAGGACTGAGCTAGCATCCCTAGGTGTGCTGACTGTGCCTCTCCAAGGCAGACTTAAAAGAAGCGGTCCCATGCATGTTTATTTAAGCATCATATATGTTTACTGACTCACTCTAAGAAATACACCCATGACTTAATCACAGCCTCATAGTTTAAAAGATTTCCTGAAAGTGTCTGCAGCGAGGCAACTTGGCCAAGCTGCACAGGGAATCCTGGGAAGGTGCTACTGACATGCCATTGTCTGGTCCGGAGGAGGGGGTCCCCTCCCTTTTCTAGACTTAGGATCGCCTGGACAGGAGGCTTACATATCTGTGGAGAGCAGGCTGGGCTCACTGCAGTACTCAGCGTCCTCACTCATTCTCACACTGCAGGTCTCTTCTGGAAACATCTCTTGACTCACCGAGGCCCCCTGGCTCTCTCGGGAGTGGCACCTGCAGCATCCAGAGCAGAGAAAGATATCAGCGTCTTCCAGCCCTCTTGCCTCTTCCTCAGAAAGGAAGATGACACTGGGCACATGTAGAGACACAGTCCCACAGCTTGTGACGAAGCTGCAGAGCCATAGAGGTCACAGCTGAGTCAGGGCTCTGTGTGGTAGATTCAAAGAGGTCTGGATTCTGTCCCCAGATCACTTACTCTATGGCCAAGACCTTTAGCTAACCCACTGCCTCAGTTTTCTCCTCTCTAACACTAGCATAACACATTCCCTGTCTGATGCAGAGGCTTAGTCAGTAAAGTAACTGTCACCCAGCATGAGGATCTGAATGCAATCCCTAGTACCCACATAGAGAAGCTGGCACAACTAGCTGAACTGGTGAGCTCCAAGTTCAACGAGAGATCCTGTCTCAGTGGAAAGCAATTGAGGAAGACCTCTGACGTCAATCTCTGTCCTCTAAACACATGCACACATGAGTGCATGCACACCCCACAGTCCTCAACATGCACAAAGACAAAAGTGGGGAAGACGTAGTTTCGAAGCAGAGTCCTGGACTGTGCAATCAGTACGGAGTACCACAGGATAGCTGTGGATGGCTGAGCCTTTAGGTGGCTGTTTGAAACATCTGACAAGTTCCTGGAATCATATTCAATATGCCTTTGCTCTGATCCTGAAGTGAAGGCACAGGGAAGGAACTTCACATGGAGGGCTTGTTCTAAGCAGGCAGAATAAGCTCGAGTCTATGCTGTGCCTGGATACTTCCTGAGCTAAAGTAAAGAACCCGCCACACCTGGATGTGCCTCCGAGTAGAATGCTGTCCCTCCTGGGACAGGGCCTCCTGCCCACTCCGTCATTTCTTCTCTCCCTCTCCCTTGTGTGGCCCAGTGCTTCTCTGCAGCACAGCTCTTATGGGCTCAGCATGTCAGTGCCTTAGGCCTACAGGAACCCACTAGGGCTGTTTTACTACATGGATGTGCAGTCAAAATGCCTCCTGAGTATTTATATTTGTACCCATAGAATAGTGCTCCGATCAGCCTTGGTCAGAGATGCTTCTTTCAGCTATGAGATGCAGAGACTCACATGTGGTCCAAGTGCTGAGAATAATTTACTGTTGAGAGAGCTTAGTCCTAAACAAGACATCTGCATCACTCTTTCCAAGGCTCAAGGACTATTTGGGGAGAGGGGGCAGGAAGCTGGAGGACTCCACTGTTTGCTGCCTTCTCACAAGACTGGGCCTATCAACATGGCATCACAGAGTGGGCAGGGCTCAAGAGGTTCCACCCCTCCATAAGGAGCTATTGGATCTGGGAGGAGAATGGGGGCTCATCTCCAATGTGTAACCCTCTACTCATTCTTACCCAAGCAACCCTAAGTAAACTTAGTGGACCACTTAAAAAAGAAAGGCATAATGGTAGGAAGGAGACTAGCAGGAGAGGAAGGAGATAAGAGAGGGTGATGGGGTATGAATATGATGAAAATACATTATATATGTGTGTGTACGAAACTGTCAAGGAAAAAACCACACAAACCCAAAGTCTGAAAAAGAAAGTGAGGGGTTTTCACAAGGCAAAGGAGGGAAGAGCTGGTACTAGGATTGAATCCTCAAAGGTTGTGGGACTCATGCAAGTGTTGCAGAAAAGGGTGGGGCCACCAAACAGGCATGGGACAATTGTCTCATCTTAATAAATCTCCTAGGTGGAACCAGCTGTCAGAGCAGCACACACACCCTGTGTGGAGATCTCCTGGGTCCAAGGGCTCAGCCAGCACTGCTGTTGGGTGGTTAAAGCAGTTAGTGGCCCAGAGCATATAGTAGGGAGGATGGATGCCATGGCAACGGCATTCGAATGCATGGGCCATGCAGACCTGCATATAGCCACCTGGAAATGGGATTGTGTGAAAACCAGTGAGCAGGTATGTTGCTCCGTGGATAGCAGATCAGGACACCTGGGATTCAGAAGAGATGCCTGAAGTTCTTGATTATATTCTAGGCCAGAGGGCAAGAAAAGGGGCAGTCACACTGAGAACCAGTGGACTGGAAGGGCAGCTAGTTAAGGGTGATGAACAAGATGCAGAGGGTATCCGTTCCCACCCTGGCTCAGTAGCCTACAGCTGATGAAGCAGACAAAGAAGTACCTGCCGCAGCCCAGAGCATGCCTCCTTAAGGCCTAGAGCAGTTATAGCATCCACCACACCTGCACTTCATGAGGTGTGTCCTACAGCACAGGCAGTGAGGAAAAGGGTGAGCCAGCCATGGGAGACATGGTCAAGACCCCAGGGCCATTCTGCACTACTGCTACGGAGGTGGATACACTGCCCAATCTCAACTGGATAAGATGCCAGGCTTAGGGCCTTGGGAAAGGGCAAGGGCTGGTTTTGTTGACTGGCCCAAGTCACACATCTTGGAGGGCCACAGGTTAACATGTTGAGGAGGGATGGGAGGGGAGAGGACTGTCAGAAGTATGGGATCTCAGAAGACATCTGGGAAACAGCGTAATGTCCTCACTGACATTGCCATGTGTGAGCAGGAGCAGATGTGTGTGGCAAGCTGACTCCAACCTCTAGTTCAGGGCAGTAGCCTTCACTGGAGACTGGAGGCTGCACAGAAGGCCGAGGTGTCTGGGTCTGTCTTTCTTGGTGTTATCTGGCTAGGGTGTGTGAGCCTGCATGCCTAGGCTTACCGTCCCACTTACCTCTTAGAGCTGAGCTTCCATGCTGCCTCCTGTACCCGGATAGCAGGGGACAAGGGAGGCCCATGGCCCTCCACAGTGCTGACTGTGCTGGAGTAGCCAGTGGGATGGGGGAAGCGGCCCAGGGCAGTGTTGTTGGCATTGTTGATGTTGGCATTGGAACCTGTGGATGAGTAGCTGCTGGGGGTGAAAGTGGAGTCCACTAGCTTCTCATGGGATGGTGACTCGGTGTCACCTTGGTTGTTTCCCGTCTTGTTGATATGCAGTGGGCGCTGGGTAGTGAAGGTCTGAGGAAAGTTGCTCCTGCTGTCACTTTGATAGTAGCTGACATGGTTGCCAAACAGGCCTCCAGCTCTCTGTAGACAAGACAGAGGGGTAGGTAGAGAAGACTTTTCTGCCTTCTCTCTCCTCCCTCCTGCATCCCCTGCTTGTCTTGTATGGAAGTGGTTAAGGAGCAGAGGCCACAGGAAGCCATCTAGCCCTCCAGAGAGGCACACACTCTGGGCACATGGTGGAGAGAGGGACTTAGATGCTCAAGGTTCTCCAATTCCCCTACATGTAGCGCTGGGACAGGAATTCCCTCATGGGCTGGGCAGGCAGGAGGTTGCTGGTCTAGAAGCTTCCCTGGAAGTTTGTTCCTAAAGCAGCACCAGAGACTGAGATTGGGTTTCAAGGACAAGTCCTAGATGGCTGTCCTTCATAGAAGCCAGCTGTTTAGCTTGGTGGAGCTTGCTGTGAGTGTTGAGGGGTGAGGAGAAGGAATGGAAGATGCGAACCAGATTGTTTTAGTGGAAATACAACTGGCTCGTGGAGCTACAAGGTGTATTGGCCAAATTGAAACTAAGAGTAAAGAGTCTACTATATTGATTATATCACTGCTTCCTTTCCTGTAGGGATTCTTTGAGATTTGAAGTCAGGGACAAGTATTTTTCTTCAATATTCTTTCTTTGTCCCGGAGCGAGGGGTGGGAGGGGTAGTGGTTAGGGGTTGGGGAAGCAGTGGTTTGCAATGTTTGTCTAATTTGGTATCTGAAGGTCCTTAGGAGCCAGACCTGGGGACTGGGAGTGAGGGGAAGTAGAAGGGAAGGAGCCAGATTGGAGACTGCTGGCTTATGGCACAGCAGGGTGTGATTTTTCTCACTGCCTTAATATTACTCCAGGAAAGGAGGAGCAGGCCTAGAGGGTACCACAGTGACTTGGATATCATGTATTCCATCTTAACAAGGCAACCCCTGCTTGTCTAGCTGTCACATAAGAAGCCACACAAAATGTGGCCACTTAACCTGATCTTCTTCTCCAAGAAAAGCCAGAAGTTTGTGTTTTTAATTAGATATGCCAGGTATTAAAACAGTGGTAAATAAAACAGGTTTTCATATTAGATGAAGGCCAGGAGTTCCTACTCCACACCTGATGAGCAAATTCTCCAGGAAAATTTCTTTACAGAAATAGGGCTCCCTGTTCTCTGAGAACAGGTCATATTTTTGTTTTGAGCTGCTGTGTCCTAGGAGGATGGCATGGCGCAGAGTTGGCTTGGAAAGGAGACAGGAATAAGGAGACATCTGACTAGGAAGAATATGTCACCCCTCAGAGAGATCAGGCAAACACCAACTTAGTATACCATTGCTCCAAACTGAACTTCGTAAAGACACTAATCACAGCACTTACCCTGAAGATGTCGTCTTCAGAGGCAGCAGACACAGCCTCCTTCATAGCCTTGTCCAACTCCTCCTCAGCGGTAAGATCCCCAGAGATGGCCCGTCGGATCTCAGGCCCAATATCATGCAATGTGCGTAATCCAGCCTGGAACCCAGAGGGACTTGTAAAGACCCAGGTCATTTCTACTGATCTTAGTCGGCCAGAACCCCGTTGCTCCTTCCCAAGCCCCTGCCTCCCAGCTTGTCTGCCAGGCAGCTGGACGTCCACACCAGGAGATGGGCTTCCCTGGAAACCCTCCCACCCCAACCACCCTAGAGTACAAGAACCTTCTCATCTATTTAGGAGGAATGAAGGCATATTACAGGACCACCCAAAATCTGCTGTCTCAGGAGCAGAGGTGCAAATAGGACTGGGGGCTGGGAAAGCTGGCAGGATGGTTGAGGGAAATATATGGGCAAGAATGGAAGAGACAAAGAGAGCACATTGCCTTCTCATAGCCATCTTCAGGAAGGCTTAAAGTGCTCACAAGTTTTCTTGGGATGGGACTTGGCCTCTAAGCAGCCAGTGAGACTTGGATCCTGGCTAGGGTCAGAGGGAAGTGACCAGGACCTGAGTATGAGCACCTCCCTCCAGGCCCTCACCTGCAGGGACAGTGCATTCCTCTGTGAAGGCTTTCCCACCAAACCTTGCTCTTTTCGCTTCTTGAATTTTCGGAAGTACTCTTGGATCAGGAAGGTGGCGTAGAACTTGCCTACTGTGACCTCATCATCTAAGGCACACAGAGAGGAGAAAAGGGTGAGCGATTCCACCAGAACTCCAAAAACTTCTTCAACATATTAGCTTTAATTGTTTGATACAAAAGAAAACATGTAGTTTTCCCTGGTGTAAGAAGGGACTTTGAGAGCCCATCCCACGTGAAGGGAGGCACTCTTGCCCTGGACACATGGAGAAGGGCCTAGGCCCAGCCTAGGATGATGTGATAGACTTTGTGGAGCCCCTGTCGAGGGCCCTGCCCTGTCTGGGGTGTGGAAGGAGGATGGGGTGGGAGTTAGGTTGGGGGGTGGGGGGGAGGGGAGGGAGAGGGAGAGGGAAAGGGAGAAGGGATTGACATGTGAAACAAGCTTGTTCCTAATTTGAACTAATAAGAAAATTAAAAATAAACATGTAAAAAGGCATATGCTTAAAAAGTCACCATATTCCTGTCTGCTTGTTCTTGTTCTCCTGTTTTCAAATGTATTCTTCCCTCATATATTACATCATGACCTCCATTTCCCCTCCCTCTTTTTCTCTCATCCCTTACTTCCTTTTTCTCCTAGATTCACTCCTCTTCCAGTTCCCTTCAGAAAAGGACAGGCCTCTCAGGGATATCAACTGAATATAGCATAGCAAGTTACAATAAGACTAGGTACATACTCTCATATCAAGGCTGGATGAGGTAACCCAGTAGGAGGAAAAGGGTCCCAAGAGCAGGCCAAAGAATCAGAGACAGCCCTGCTCCAGCTGTTAGGAGTCCAACAAGAACACCAAGCTACACGATCATAACATATATGAAGAGGACCTAACTCAAACCCATACAGGCTCCCTGATTGTGGCTTCAGTCTCTGAGCCCCTATGAGCCCTGCTTAGCTGATCCTGTAGGCAGCGTTCCTGTGGTGTTCTTTGGCTCCTATTGTCCTTGCCACTTCCTTTTTAATTGAGACAAGCTCTGCCTATCTTATCCAGGTGTCCTCCTGTAGTGATATATTATTTACAATTTTTTAAAGCTTGACTGAGGATTCAGAAAAGCAAAATCTTCCTCAAGCTATAGAGATCAGGCAGTGGTGATACACACCTTTAATCCCAGCAGTCAGAAGCTAGGAGGTGGTGGTGTAAAACTTTAAATTTAGGACTCAGGATTAAGAGGTAGATGAATCTCTGTGAATCCAAGGCTACCCAGATCTACACAAGATTGAATCAGTCTAAAAGATAATTATAGTTCACACCTTTAATCCCAGCACTAGATGGGTATAAAAGATAGAAGCAGGGACTTCAGTATGAGGCTTTCATTCTCCAGCCACCTGAGGAGACGTTACGGTCTGAGGCTTGGTGAGAGCTCATGGAGACAGGATCTCAGCCCACTCAGCCTGAAGTAGAGGTAAGAAGCTAGTGGCCAGATGCTTTGCTTTTCTGATATTCAGCTTGAAGTTTGAACCCCAATATCAGTCTCGGGGGTCATTTACTTTTTGTGTTATAGCCTCTAATTTCTGGGATCAAGTGACAATTCCCTCCTGAGTAGCTGGGACCACAAGCATATGCTGATGTGTATGCCTTGGTGTTTTTTTTTTTTTCCTCATTTTTTTTTTCCCTCACAGAAAAGGTAGGATATTATCATGGTTACTTTCCACCTTGTTTTTTTTCCACCCTCCTGAATGGACATTACTAAGTCTTGTTTGTTTCTACTTGCCATCAAATGATCAGTCTCTTAATTGTCACCACAATTCTAGTTGGGTGACAGGGGCTAGTGGCAGGGGACCTTCCTTATTTAAGGTCGGTGATTTCCCTTCCAGTCAGTTAGACTGGCTTAGACCATGTTTCCTTGATGGGCTGGGCACACAAGACCACACATGACATAGTCTTGGTCTTAGAAGTGAGCTGAATGGTGGGAAAGCTCTAAGTCCCAGGGGGAGTGTTTCATGCCAAGTAAGTGGTCCCTTTGTCTTGTCCCCTTTTTGGTGTGAGAAGGACAGATGGTTGGGCTGGGCCTCAGGAACTGCGATGGCTTTCCTCATTGTTCCTTCAGAGTAGCCTACAGAAGTTCTGGGTTTACCATAAGGGCTCATTGCCACATGAAGGGAAAACCCTGGAGATCCCTGATAAGGGAAGCTGGGAATGAACTTGGAGTCCTAGGTTCCTTCAGGCCTGAGTTGGATGCCTCGGTCTACACTGTACTCACTGGGAAATCTGCATGGTTGGGAATGTCACTGCCTGGAGTGAACTTCATAGAGACGCTGTGGGCATCAGATACAATTAAGAAGCAAAGCATTAGGTGGTACATGGCAACTCCCAGCATGCCTTGCTTCACCCATTGGAAGTGGGTCTCAAACAGGAAGTCTCACCTCTTAAGGATGTTTCTGGAATGTGTGGACTCAACTAACATGCTAACACAATATACATGACACATGAAAAGTGTTGACAGTATTTAATGCTATCTTGTTTACTTTCAACAGTTACTCAGTCTAAGTGTTTGCATGTGAGGATTCCATCAGTTATTACAGCTTTTTGTATAGGTGTACTGAGCATTTTATATTGAATGCATTTGCTTTTAACATACCTCATTTTAAACATTCTATCAGTGCTGTGGAAATTACAAGTGCAGGCAGGTTATCTATGATTCTGACTTGGGATTATCAACGGGGTGGTATGAAGGAAGTACTTGCTATGAAAAGGGGCTTGTGGTTTCACAGGCATGACAAATGCTATTCGAAAAACAAAATGAGCCTTATAAAAAGACGTGATGAATCTCAGGCAACTTTGCTTCCAGAGCTCCAGAGCAACTCTAGAGTAGTCAATCCGATGGCTTATGGGTAAATCTATACCCATATATTGTAGAGCTCCCACTAAAGTTCTGCCAAACCCGTAAGCACGGAAGGCCTCGCTTGTTCCCATGTGTGAATGTGGGATTACAGCAGGTTTCTAACAGGAGAGGTTGCATCCAAGTTAGTGCAGGACATCACAACAATGGGGCCTCTGATCCCTTGGAAGGGCCCAGAGAAAGAAGGATCAAGGATCGGACACAGTGGACTCAAGCATGGAAGTCTCAAGGGGAAGAATCCCACATGGTGAACTCAAGCATGGATGTCTCAAGGGCTGTGTCTGAAGTGCTGATAATGGCACAGCTGGAAGACAGGAAGGTGGAGAAACCCTACTGGCTGGGCCAGTAACCCTGGCCTGGGAATGCAGAGAACACTCACCACCTGCAGGGGGCACCACTTGGTCCAACAGCTTCATGCTGGTCCTCTTCCAGATTTTCTTGATGATGGCCCGCAGCTCCTCATTGGCTTGTTCTAAGTTCCCTGATGGAAGGAAGTGCAGACTGGAAACATCCCCCATGTGCTGGGAAGCCCCACAGGTCACCCTGAGTTACCACATTCTGCTCCCCCATCTCCTATTCTCTAGTTCCTTCCATTTGCTCTTTCCCTCTCTCTCTTTACTTCCTGTCTTGTGACTGTCCTCTCTTGCCCTGTCCAATGCCATTCTCTTCCTTTCCTATTCCATTGTAAGCCAGCCCAAAGTCCCCCCACCCAAGTCCCTTCTGGCTCCAGCTGGAGAGCGTGATGGTGCCTGCAGACATTCACGTCTCAGCTCTGATATTGTTTGCCATGGAGGGCAGCATCCAGGCTGATCCTGATACTGACATTTCACAATGACCTCTGTGGTGGCTTGAAGGAAAATGGCCCCCAAAGGGAGTGGCACTATTAAGAGGTGTGGCCTTGTTGGAGGAAGTGTGTCACTGAGGGGGCGGGCTCTAAGGTCTTTTTCTCAAGCTTCACTGAGCGTGACAGTCGGCTGACTTCCTGTTGCCTGCAAGATGCAGTACTCTCAGCTTCTGTACCACATCTGCCTGCACGCCACCAAGCTTCCTATCATGATCATAATAGCCTGAACCTCTGAAACCATAAGCGAGCTACCCTCAAATAATGTTTTTCCTTTATAAGAGTTGTTGCGGTCATGGAGTCTCTTCTCAGCAATAGTAAATCCTAACTAACACAACCTCTGTGTACAGCTGCAGGAAATGGAGATGTTTTTGGGGGAGAACAATCCACTCCTCCCACACATATACACAACATAGGGGGCACACATGTGTCCAAAAGATCTGTGCTGAGTAACCCAGGGAAGGAAGTGGAGAAATCTTAACAATGGAGGCAGAAACCTGAAGGCCTATGCTGTGGTAGTTTGGACTTCATTAGATGCATGCTGCCTGAGACACCAGTCTCATGCTGGTGGAGAAGCAAAGCAAAAAAGCAATTGTAAGAGGGGATTGTTAGAAAGGATTTGAGGATCCACCCAAGGAAGCCTGCCCCTCGCTACCAGTGTGCATGCACTGTGCAATCACACGGAGTGAGAGTGTGCTACACGATATTCCTGTGATTAGATTATGTCACACAGCACCTATTACCTGACCAAAGGGAAATGATGTCCATGACCTACTCACAGAATTCATATGTACATATAACTATATTTTGTTCATTGTATATTTACTAAAAAGGTTATTTTAAAAGAAGTCTAGTGCCTTCTCAGGCTGGGAGCAGGAGAGTAAGTAGGACATGTGGGCCCTGATAGGCCCAGATGAACGAATACTGTGCACTGAGCAAAGGAAGCAGCTTGCAGGGAAGGAGGGACCGCACACCAACAGTAGTGGGAGAAGAATTTCAGTCCCAGTATGAATGTGCTTGGCTTAATTAGTGTACTGTTTTTTCTGTCTTGAGAGTCCCTGAGCAGAGTGCCCCACTTCTCAAGTCTGGACTTCTGATAGAACTGTGAGCTAGTCACTGGGTGTTCGTGGAAGCTGTGAAGTTTACGGGGTTTGCTGCATAGCACTGGGAAGAGGATATGGCTGGTAGTAACATTCACCATATGGAAGGTGATGGAGAATTGTGTGATCTATGGGGTCAGACTGCCTGAGTTCAAACCCAGCTCTGGAATGGTATGTGGGAGAAAGCAGAGATGCTCATGAGGACTGAGTGATGGTTCCTGAACATGTAGAACATCAAATTCAAACTGCAGCTGAAGCCAGAACACCTCCTGGGCATTCCAACATGCCTTCAGTTCCCTTCACTGGAGGTGATTTATGGCTTTGTTTGTTTGTTTTCTGAAACAAGAGCCTATTATGTATCCCCGATTTACCTCAAACTCATAATCCTCCTGCCTTGGGCATTCAAATGCTGGAACTACAGGTATGTGCCTCCATTCTGGACTTAGTGGTTTCTGACACATGCAGTGAAAGAATCCTGATATAACAATGTGCAAATGAATTCATCTTTTATTGGGTTGAAAGAAGTAATCCAAAACTTATGTCTACATGAAAAATCAGAATGTGAATTTATCTTGTGTGGTCGTTTGAGTGTAATTGGCCCCCATAAGCTCATAGGGAGTGGCACTATTAGTAGGTGTGGCTTTGTTGGAGGAAGTGTGTCACTGTGGGGGTGGGCATTGAGGTCTCCTATGCTCAAGCTACACTCAGGTCACTTCCTGTTGCCTTCAGATCAAGATGTAGAGTTCTCAGCTCCTTCTCCAGCACCATGTCTACCTGCATGCCACCATGTTGCACCATGATCATAGTAGACTAAACCTCTGAAACTGGAAGCCATCACCTCAACTAAATGTTTTCTTTGTAAGAGTTGCTGTGGTCATGGTGTCTCTTCACAGCAATAGAAACCCTAACTAAGACAGAAGGTACTGGGAGTGGAGTATTGTTGTGATAGGCCTGATCACGCTTTTGTTTGAAGGAATATGGACCTTGGGACTGTGGATTAGAAAAGGCAGTTGAATGTTTAAGTGCTACTTAATGGTCCATATTAGTAGGAGCATGGAGAACAATAATGCTGAATAAGATTTGATGAACTGTGGAGGCCTGATTCAAGAGGTTTGAGAGGATAAGAATTTTAGTATATTGGCTAGAGATTGTTCTTATGATATTTTGGTGAAGAATGTGGCTGCTTTTTGCCTTTGTCCAAAAAATCTTCCCGCAGATAAATTGAAGAGTTTTTGATTAATTCTCTTGGAAGAGAAAAATCTCAAAACAGCTTAGTATAGGCTCTGTTATATGGTTATTAGTGTTAACTATAGTGAAGATTTATAATGAAAAGGAGCAAGGTGAGAAAGTAAAAATACAAAATGTACAATTTGAGGAGAAAAAGAGCATCAGGAAGTGGAATGGAGCTAAGTCTTATGTTTAAGAAGAAAAACAAATTAACAAATGGAATAAAGAGAGTAGTGATCGCAGGGTAAGGTCCCACCCAGCTAAGTTTATTTATAAAAAGGAATTAAAAGAAAGTTTAGAGCTAGGTATGGTGGTGTCCACTTTTAATGCCAGTACTCAGAAGGCAGAGGCTAGCAGATCTCTGAGTTTGAGGCCAGCCTGGTTTACAGAGCAAGTTCCAGAACATCCAAGCTTAGGCAGTCAAGGAAACCATGGAAAACGGAAAGCTGGTGAAGATGTAATTGAACAAGGGAGTCAACGTTCCAGCCCAAGAAAGCAGCAGAACTTGGCAGCTTCAGTCACATGGTTCATATTTAGAGTCAAGGAACAACTAAGGAAAGCCACAGAGGTCAGGCATGTGTCAGGGGTGTGTGTCCCTGAATGGAGGCCAAGAGAGGCCATTGTGTGAAGCTGTGAAGTTTACGTCTGGATTGCCTTGGAGACCCCAAGATGTTAGAGATGCCACAGGCATGGAATACCTGCCGAGGAAAGCTGCTAACAGGGAGTGGAACCAGCCAAAGAGAAAGAAGTGTGTTGCAGACAACAAAATTGAAAGGAGTTGGGTAACTGAAGAGTGCTTTGATATCAGACATGGAGGTGCAAAGTTTGGAGTCTGACTGGCTGGTTTTTGGTCTTGCTTTGGTCCAGTATTTCCTACCTATGCTCCCTTCCATACGTTTTGGAATTGCAATGTATATCCTGTATCATTATGGTGGAAGTAATGTGATCTGTTATTTTTATTTTTATTTTTATTACAGTTAAGCAAATGCATGAATCTTAGAAGAGACTTTGAACTTTGGACTTGAAAACGTTGTTTAGACTGTGATTATACTATGGGGACTTTTGAAGTTGGACTAAATGCATATTGCATTATGTTTATGGGGCCAGGGAGTGGAATGTGGTAGCTTGAATATAATTGCCCCCATATACTCATAGGGAGTGGGACTATTAGTAGGTGTGGTCTCGTTGGAGGAAGTGTGTCACTGTGGGGGTGGGCTTTGAGGTCTTCTCCTTTGCTCAAGCTTTGCTCAGTGTACACTCAGTCTACTTCTTGTTACCTTTAGATCAAGATGTAGAATTCTCAGCTCCTTCTCCAGCACCATGTCTGCCTGTCCACTGCCATGTCCCACCATGATTATAACAGACTGAACCTCTGAACTGTAAGTCACTCCAATTAAATGTTTATAAGAGTTGCCATGGTCAATAGAAACCCTAACTATGACATCTAGAAACAGGGTCTTCATAGAGGTAACTAGTGAAGTCATGATATGTTAGGGTAGACTACCCACTCAATGTGATTGGTGCCATTGGAGCAAGAAGAAAAGACCAGTGGCACACAGACTAGGTCATACTGTGAAGAGGGTGGTAGAGACTGAGGAATGCAGCCATGTACCTGAGACCACATGAAGCCAGAGAGAGACATGGAGCCCATTCTCCCCCAAGACCTCTGGAAAGAACCAGTCTGCCAACACCTCACTTTGGGCGGTTAAATTGTGAGAGGAACCAAGTTTGTGATCATTTAGTCAGACCTAAGGAAGAAATGTATCTTCCAAAGGATCCTACACATTTTTAGGCTTTCATTTATTTCTATAACAACCCAATGTAGCCATGAAATTCCACCAATAATTGTTTCATAATATATATGTTTTATTTTTATTGTTCTGTTTTCAGTGCTGGGGGCTGAATCTTGGACCTTGTGCATGTTAGGAACCTGCTGTAGGGTTGAGCTACACTCCAAGCCTAATTTAAATACCTTTAAATACCTTCTTCCTTTAGTGTTCCGATGGAAATTCTTATTCAGCTTGATACTTGGCTTGGGGTAAGGTTTCTGGTTCTTAAAGTACAAGTTAATTTTTTTTCTAGTTACTTCCACTTCTTATAAATGCCTGAAGGGTGAATGAAGATTGATTTGTCTTATCCCTATAAATGTTGGTGTTTCCTCGAATTTCTTGTCTGAGTGGTGTGTTGACTCCCAGTCTTATGTAACAAGTTCATAGAAGGCCTGTTTTAGATGAAGGCTCGGCCTCGAATACTGAGGTATTACATGCCCCTGGTGGCTATCCCCAAGAGCCTTTATATTTAAGTGTTTATCTTTAATTCTTAATTAACTGTATGTCTCACTGGCTGGCTTCTCTCCTCAGGAATTCCCATTTCCTAACAATGGTTATATGTGATTGAGTATTTGGCAGCCCCTTAGGTACTGGCATTATTTCATGGAGATCTGGTTTGCCTGTGCAGTGCATCACTAAGCCTTGGCTTCTGTGCACAAGTGCTTTTTATTCCTTCCTGGAGCCAAAACCTGCATTATTAATTTGTTCCAAGCTTTAAGTATCACAACACATTCTTTCTAGTAGTCATTCTGTCTTTTCTCCTTGGAGAAGGAAGCCCTTCCCTTGGAATGGAAAGGAAATAATAATCACTGTTGAAAACTTGGAAAGATGGAGTTGAAAGAAGGTTCCACTACACAGTGAAATCAATATTAATATAACAGCAGACATCCTTCCAGTTTTGTCTGTTATATACATGTGTGCATTAAGTGTGTATCGAATTTTCTCATCAGGCCCATTTACACCTACCCCAGATTGAAGTTTTGCACTACTAATGACATTTTTTTTTTTTTTTGCCTTTGCTTTCTTTTTAGTTTGCCAGGAGAATTTGATCCATTTTTATTTTTTGAAGGTTGGCTCATTATCCTGACATGTATCTTGCAGGATTGGTTCTTGGTTCCCTTGTGTCTGTTACTCTCTGGAAGAGTGAAACTAAAGAAGGCACCTCTCTGGGTGACTCTGTGAAATAAATGCCAAATGCCACCGCCTTTCATTATTTCACAATACGGAAACTGAAGCAAGACAGTGAGTAGTTACGCCCATGCTGTGCTCTGTTGTGATGCCCAATGCCCTTCCACTGCACTAATGACACTGGCTAGAAGCCAGGGACTCTCAGGGTGCACCAGCGGTGCCAAACTCTAGTTCATACAAGAGAAATCTGTGCAGTTCTCACTAAATGCAGGTTCCCAAGCTTCTGCAGTCAATGACTTCTATTTACCATAGTCACTGCTCGTCAATGTCACCTTTCTAATATAGGTCCTTTAAATTTCAAAAGAGAATCGAATGTTTGGGAGACATGCCTGTCTCTAATAAAAGTCCATCGGTAAGGGGCTTGGTCCTGCTTTGCAACACAACCACCTCTTCCATGTTTTGCACTAAACCTTCAGTCCTCAGGAGGTTACCCGGGCAATTTCTAGGGTTTGATGGAAAAGAATAGTTCAAAATAAATAAGCTATGGCAAGGGGGCCATTTAGGAACCAGAGAGAATGTAAGCGTGATGCCCCTCTTGGAGAGCCAGAGTGCAGGCTAGGTAGGCAGGAACATTTTTCTGACTCTCCTAAGCACCCTCCTACCAGTGGTACCAGTGATCCACGGGAGCCATTACCTTCCGTTTTGATCCTCAGGGCTGTCCTGACTAGGGCAAACAGGGTAGCATTGAACATGACTGTCCCATCGCTGTTCAGAGGCATGTTCATAGACACCAGGCGCTGGAGGGAAAGGAGGCTAAGTCAGTGACAAGGACAGGCAGTCCTAAAGGCTCTGTGCAATTATTGTGGCACGGAGGTTGGCAGCCCTGGAAACTGGGATGGGTGCTGTCGGGAGTGGGAGGGGTATGCATGTGGTCACCACAGTGTTTCCACAGCTTTTCCAGGGAGAAACAAGGCTTTGTGGTAAGGATTCTTGTGTTTCCACATCCCTTAGCCCTTGCTTCCACAAAGCACCCTTCCCTACTCTGTGCTCAGGCCGATAGACACAATTAAGCTATCCACTAGCAGCAAGACAGTTCCAACTTCAAAGAAAAGGAATATGAGATGGCTCTGGGGGGACCCTTTTCTGTACATAGACACAGTTATCTCTACTTCAGTCCTGGCACTAAAATCACTCACCCAAACAGGATTTTGTTGCTCTCCAACCCCAAAACATGCTCCCTTGGCCTCCTCCTCCCTTGGGGAGTCAGCAGCATACAGGGATCATTGGGAGAAGGATGTGCATTGTGGAGAGCACTGATGTCATACTGATCACATACTGATGTGATATTTTGCCAAGGGTTGTATTTTTCCCGGGTGAATGCATCATTTTGAATCTCTTAGACACTAACTTCAGTCCCAGCTCTTGGCCCTAACAGGCCCATGTTAAGGTCATGACCTGTACACTCCAGTTCCCTCTGGGTTGTCTGATCTTACATTTTATTGGTACTTCTTTCAGCTTGAATCCTAAATGTCACCCAAAGGCCATGCCATAAAAGCTCAGTTCCCAGGCTCAGTACTCTTGGGAAGTAGTGGACCTTTCAGGAGGTAGGGTCTAGTGGGAAGAAATTACAGGAAACCACACCCTTGAGGAGGGTATTAGGATCTTGGTCTCTCTTTTTCCCTCTCAGCTTCTGAGGTGAAGAGATCCTGAGGTGAGTGGGCCTCTTCCTCAACTGTAATGTTCTGAAGCTGCCATAGACCCAAAGCATAGGCCCAGTGATCACAGCCTCCAAAACTGTGAGCCAAAAGAAACCTTTTTACAGGTTAAGCAACTCAGGTACTTGTCACAGCCCCAGAAAGCAGAATGATAGAAGGCTCCTGTTTCTCGTATTTTCAGGACCCTTGGAAATCTCCTGAAGTTCCTTTTGAAATAAAGTGGGGGTATTGATAAGGGAAATCAGACTACCACAGAGCATAAGTAAAAGTTCCATGCTTCCTAAACTCTGCTTTCCCAACTCTTTCCAAGGTCACCAGGGTTCTCACCAGAAGCACAGAATGGGGAGAACGGAGGCAGATGGTGACTGAATGAGGGGATGCTCCTCAGCAGTCCCTGGGCCATGTGGCAGGGTCTACAGTAGGCTTAAGGGTTCCTATCCTCAAGGTCAGCGAGTGGCTGTGTTTATCAGAGCCTGATGTGTTTGTCCCAGCCAGTTTTGAATCACAGATTTGCTTAGGAATTTGATAAAAATGGCAGGTTCCTGTCTGGGTAAAGTTTGTATTTTGTGATGAGACATAACTTGTGACCTCTCTAACTGTTTTCTGACTTCAGGTCAAAGTTCCTAACCCCTCTTCCTAGGTGAGGAGAGTCACCTGATGCCCAGGTCATGCAGCCTGATGGGCTGTATAAACCCTTTCTTCAGATAGGATATCTGCTTCCCTCACTGGGAAACAAGGCATTTGCTGTGACGGTTGTTCTTTTAAAGTCTTGGGACTTTAGATCTGGAAGGTCCTTAAAATAGACTCCAGCTCACATTTGTTTCTCTAAATACCTACAATATCTTTATTCCCTTAATAATCACAAAGGCAGTAGGTATCTAGCCTCCTGCATTTGTCCTTTCCCTTCAGGAACCCAGGTCATTTCTTACTTTGCAGGCCACACGGTGAGGACACAACTTCCCAAAACCCAAGGGGGGCTGAATTCGACGGAGGAGGGTCACCACATCCAAGTGTTTTATCCGACCCCTAGAGAAGAAGAAGAGAAGGAAAGGAGGTCAGAAGGTCAGGGCTCACCTCCTGCGGGGGTGGGGGGATGGGGATGGGGACCAGATGCAGGGCATTCCCTGCAGGGCTACCTGAAGGCCTTGAGCAGGGCAAAGACACATGACAGAACTGCAATCCCAGCACACATGTTAGTTTCATCACAGAAGTCTGTTAGGGCTGTGCTCCAGGGAGAAGGTATTCTAGTAGTGCAATTAAATCCCACTATATATGTGGTGCTCAATCATTTGGCCAGAATTGAGGGATGGTCATTTAACAGTCATGGGTACTCTGATGACCCCCCTCTGGAAGGCCTCACCCTCCAGGGGAGCAGAAAGGATATGGGATAGGTAGGGTTTTAGTTGGGAGGAGTGGTAGGGGTGGAGGGGAGGGAGAGGGAACTGGTATTGACATGTAAAACAATCTTGTTTCTAATTCAAATAAAAAAATCTGAAAAAAAAAAAGATATTCCCTGCATGGCACAAGGCTGATTCAGCTCCAGCCAAAGAACCATAAACAGTTCCAAGGAGCACCCATCCTGGTCAAAATGACCCCATCCGGATGGTCAGGCAATGACTAATTTTGATAAACAGCATCTTCTCGTCACAATTGTTTTTGCGGGCAACTGTTAGTAACAATTTTGAAATTCCCCTAACCCCCAGGTCAATGAATCCAAAGGTCACCTACTCTTACCCAATCCTGAACAGCCAAGGCATGGCCATTCTGATTGTGTTTTTTTTTTTCTCTTTCCTTTATAAACCCCTTGCAATTGAAGCCAGGCACACTTTTCCTGCAGCTGCTGTGCCAGCTTGCTGGACAGTGTCCCTGCTGAGCCTTGTAACTTAACATTAAGCCTTATGCGTTTGCATCAGTGAGTCGGCTCCTTGGTGGTCTCTTTTTGGGGTCTCACAAACTTGGCATAACAGTCATAAGGTTCCTTATAAAGCCAGTTATTTGGCTGTTGTGCATATGTATGCATGGTTTATGTTTTTGTTTTACTGATTTGCATTTACCTATTAATGTAATGTAAATATTATCTGGGAATATTTACAGGAAATAAATTGCAATTCTTTAAAAGACAAAAAAAAAAAAAACAGTTATGGGTTAATGAGTTTCCATAAACCTGAGGTCAAGATGGGGCTGGAGTCTACCTAACCCCAAATGACTAGTGTTGCTAGTTTCATCTGACACTAGAGTCTTTTATTTTCCCATTCAACTGATATGTTCCCCAGCTTTGTGAATGGCACCTGGCCTCCTCTTGCTGGCCCTTGACCCTCCACTCTGGTCTGATACATTTCAGGGTTTTCAGTTAGTACACCCAATGTTGACCTCTCTTGGATCTCTTCTGCAGGTCACTCAACCCCCTCTCAGCTTGGTGGGTCGGAGTTTCCCTCTAGGAACTTACTTGGCTTCAGGGTCATACTCGGCCCAGATCCTTTTGAATTCATCCAGATGATGGGGACCAAGGATAGACCAATCCCTTGTCAGGTAGTCAAAATTGTCCATGATAACGGCTACGAAGAGGTTGATGATCTGTAGGGAACAGTTGGTACACTAAGGGGTTTGCCAAGATTTACACATTTGCTACCTAAGCCCACTTCAGCAGCCAGGGCCCAGGCAAGTCTGAAACCAAGGTATCTAAGTATCAGAAATATGCTACCATTTAGGATGCCAATTTGAGTCTCTTGGGCATGAGCTCAACACTATTCCCCTGAGCATCATGAGGGATGAATCCTACACATAGACCAGTTTCCTTTGTACCAAGATACCAGGGACAGAGAAGGGCTTTGTCTGGTCACCTTTCCCTCACTCCTGAGCAAGGTATTAGGGACATACAAGTTCATGCAGAGCTTCCACATGTCTTAGTCTTTTAGAACAATGCTACTGTAAGAGCCGTGAATGGACAAGATGGAGTTTGGTTGAGTCTCTCTGGGCCAAGGCTTCTGGCCCTTCTCAGGGGTGAGACAGCTCTACTAATTCAGTCTTCCCAAGACAGCTCTCTTGCTGGGATTGCCCTGACCCCACGCTGTGCTGAAACTGCCCACCCCCCATCTCAATGCTGTTGAAGAATTCCACCTCAGCTTACCAGGAAGGCACAGAGCATGTAGAAGCTGATGAAGTAGAAGACAGCAAAGCTGCTGCCACAGGGGGTCTCCCCTTCCGTGCTGTTGCTGGGCTCAGACTCTGGGGCGCACTTCTTGCCCGGCATACAGGCCAGCATGATATCCTGCCAGGCTTCCCCAGTGGCACACCTAGACAAGAGAGGCGAGAGTGTCAGCTGACCACTCACTCACCCATGCAAGGCTCCCTGAGCTCACCTTCCAGGAGGAGTTGCTGAAAGGAATTGAGCATTCAGTGTTCACTGGACGTTGATTGTGTTCATTAAATATGGAAATATAAAGCATTGTTTTGAATATTGTAAAAATTGAAACACACAGGAAGTCTCTGAAAACTTGCTCTTTTATCTATGTGAATATTTTAGATGCAGCCAGATAGACATATTGTAGCTGTAGTTTGTTTTCACTGCTACAAAGGAGCACCTTCCATGAGTACATTAAAAAATCCACCCTTGCTATGCGAGTGGCTTTTTCAGAAAGATTCTTTTTTGCTGTCACAGTTAACACTGTAGTAAGTATGCTGGCCCATGTCTTGGGTGTCTGCTTAGGATTGGAACTACCAAGTCTTCATTTTTACCGGATAGCACTTGTCTGGTTTAGACTAGGGTCATCAGTGTCATTGCAGACACATCAGCTCTTGGTGTTAGTAAGTTTTAATCCTCAGATGATGGTGTGGAATGATATTTCACTGCTAGTTGGCTTTTCTAGGCCAGCCTGGGCTTCATGAGGTCCTATCTTGAAGAGAAATAAAACAATTATCTTTTTAAAAAATGGCTTTGAAATGATTAGTAGGTTGCCAGTTTTGATTGTGTGTCTTCTTGAATGCATGCTCATGGCATTGCTCCTTTGACTTAATGGGCTAGGTATCTTCTTGTTTAGTCAAAAAGTCCTTGGCATTTCTGTATTAATTCCTATGTTAGTTACATTCACTAAAAATGTCTCATTCCAGATACAGCTTGTCTCTAGCTTAACGTCACACTTGCCAAGGCTCTAAACTCAAGGTCTCCATGCTCTCAAAGCAGGGACCTTACCCACTGAGCCATCACCCCAGGTCATCCTGTTCATGTTATTGCACTGGATAGAACGTTCAACATAACATGGACTAGAAAAAGTGATAGCATAATATGTCTGTTGTATTTACTAATTGGTTATCACAAGCTGGTAATTTTCTTGGTGGCTCTCCCACCTCACTGATCCTACCCACTGTTATAAAATTGGTTTGCTTGCATTTTCTACCTGAATTAGCCTTTGTCTTCAGATGGTAGTATCCCATGCTGTAGTGTTTGTAACTTCTTGCTTCTCTTTAAAAAGGAAAATAGGTGGGGGAGTGGGAGAGGTTCCTGCCTCTTTCTATTTCTGAGAGTTTGGATGACTTGGAATTATTTAGTCCTCGACCACAGATGAAAACACATCAGCGTGGGACTTGTAAAGGCTGTGATTTTTGACAACCTTTTCGATATCTACTGTAGCTAATGTTACTCATTTGTTGAGAGCATTTCACTGTTTAAATTAGCACTAATCTGCACCTGGCAGGAAAGGCTGCTCCTTCTGATAAGCCGGAACTAAATGGCTGTGCTCACTTTGATTTATGTAAGTGGCAGTCCAGAAAACTATACACGGGGACATTTTTTCAAAGAATAATTTGTTCTTTAAATTTGTAGTTTCTTGATTTATCAGTGATCTTCCAGTTAATACTTTATTTTTTCTTAAAAAATACTATCTAGATCAATTTATTGCTGTCCAAATATTCTTGGATGTGTGGTCTTCCACTGGAGTGACATTTTTCTCCTTAACAAAATCTTTGTTTGTGGGCCTCTTCACAGAATATTGGGGAAGATAATCTTAAAGAGATTGAAAAGTTAGTGCATCTTGCACCCTTTGGGAGGGGGGGTGTCCAACAAATCAGTCAGCGATACCCTTCCACCTTTTCCCCAAAGTAACCAAATGCTAAGATACAAGCAACCTGGAGAAGGATTTGCATATTTTTCTGCAGTGTACACTGGTCCACAAGAACAGGAAGGCCCAGGCTTCAGGGGAGGAAACAGCCCTGCTTCACTATGCCATTCTTGCATTTATTCCGTGCACATAGCCCTCCCAGCCTTCCCCTGAGTGCCAGAGGCCACTTCTGTGGCCACATGCTTCTTGTAGGAGTTACCAAGTTTGTGTCCACTGCCTGCTTTAAAGACCTTCTGGCAGCCAGTGGCAAGAAAGACGTGTAGCGTCATTCTAAAGTAGCTGATCCCCTCGGTGATGAGGCATGAAATTCACTCGCTGTTCTAAAAATCATCTCCATATCCATAATTTTTTAAAAGATTTTTGAGACAGGTTTCTCTGTGTAGCTTTGTAGACCAGGCTGGCCTTGAACTCACAAGAGATCCGCCTGCCTCTGCCTCCCAAGTGCTGGGATTAAAGGCATGCGCCACCACCGCCTAGCTCCCACATCCATAATTATGCAACATTCCCATGCTTGGTGTTGTGTTTTTGTTTTATTGTGCTTATATTTAATAAATACATATTTACTTATTGGCATTTAAGGAATCACCTTCTAAGGATTAAAAATCAAGCTTTGTTTATTTTGGCAATTTACACTTTTATTTTTATGAGTGAACTCTTTCATAATTTGGGATTATTTTGATGTTCATTTGCCTATCTGTTTATTTCATATAATCTACTAAAGAAGGATGCTTGAGTCGTGTGTTGGTTGCGCATGCCTTTAATCCCAGCATTTGGGAGGCAGAGACAGGCGGATCTCTGTGAGTTCAAGGCCAGCCTGCAGAGAGAGTCCCAGGACAGGCTCCAAAGCAATACAGAGAAACCCTGTCTCAAAAAACCAAAAAGAAAAGAAGAAGAAGAAGGAGGAGGAGGAGGAGGAGAAGGAGGAGGAGGAGGAGAAGGAGGAGGAGGAGGAAGAGGAGGACGATGACGACGCTTGAGCTCTTATTTTTCTTTGGCATTGACCAGTCATCTCACCTTGGTTCCCAATACTGAGAAGCTCAACTCAAGCGAATAGTGAAATGTCTTAACATTTTACGTGGGTAGATTTTAAAGGGGCTTATTTTTGTGCATAATTTCTAGCTTGCTGTATTGATGTTGGAGAAGCTTTAGAGCTTGTTAATGAACTTATCACTTAAGTTGTGGCTACTTTGTGGATGTTTCTGAGTGCTCAAAGAGAATGTGTCTTTTTTGCCATTTATTGAGGACAGGTCTATAGGTGACATTTCTTAATTGTGTAATTTAGATGGTCTTTCACCTATGCCAATCTATAATTTTTTTATGATCTATACATTTAGCCATTCAGCGTTATGTGTTTGTTTTCTCCTTGAGTTCTATTACTATATATATTTCCAAACAATATTGTTAAGCTTCTATTGTTTGTAATAAACCTTTTATCAGCATCAAATCCTCCTCTTTGTTTGGTTTAATGCTTCTTACCTGGAGTTTGACTTCTATGGACGCTGTGACTGCTGCATACACATGGCAAGCACTGCTGGTGTTTCCATTTCCCATCTCTTTATCCTCACTCTCTTTGGGTCACTTGGTTTTACCATCTCTATTACACATATTCTGGAGTTAGAGTTCTTCTTCTTTTTCTTTTTTGTTTTTGTTTTTTGAGACAGGGTTACTCTGTGTAGTTCTAGATGTCCTGGAACTTACTATGTAGATCAGGCTGGCTTGAAACTCACACAGATTTGACTGCCTCTGCCTCCCAAGTGCTGGTTCCATGCCTGGCTAAAATTTTATGCATGTATCATATCTGATCTTTATTATTAAAGAATTTAAAATTATTTTTGAGTGTGGGTATGTGTCAGTGTACATGTGTGGTGGTCAAAGAACAACTTGCAGGACTCAATTTTTCCCTTCTACTGCGTGGGTCTTGGGGAACTGAACTCAGGTTGTCAGTCTAGCCAGAAAGCACCTTTACCTATTGAGCTATACTGCTGGTCCTAATGCTTGAATTTTTAATGAAAATTTTAAACAAGCTTAATTTTAATATCTTTGTATTATCTTTTTTCTTGCTTTTAGCTTTATTTTTCTAGTTTTTTATTTATTTAAGTGCCACTTTTGCCCTTCTTTTGATAAACCATTGAAGTTTCCCTTGACCAGTGTTTTGACCAGTGGCTTACTTTCAGGCGGGGCTGGGAATCCAACCAAGGGCCTTGGGTTTGTCAGACAAACAATGCACCACTGAGCTACATATACACTCTCCTCCCCCTGCTTTGGAATGTACACATTCAATCTCTATGTATCCAGTTGTTGACTTTCAATATTTAACATATACATTTGCAAGCACTTTACTCCAGTCATATAGACGAGTCACACTGTGAGTCTCATCTACTGAGATGGCCACATGGTTTTTGTCCTTCTTTCTGTCAATGTGCTGTGTCACTTCTTGATTTGCATAGGGAGGACCACACTTACATTCCAGGCTTGAATTCCACCTGTACACAATGACTGATGCTTGCATTGTACTGTTCAATGAAGTCTGCTGGTATTCTGTTGAGGATTCTTTTGTATTTACATTCATTAAAGATATTGGTCTATGCAGTGGTTCTCAACCTGTGGGTCACAACCTCCCTGGGGTTTTTAAGACCATCAGAAAACAC
The DNA here is from genome assembly GCF_003668045.3 of Cricetulus griseus. Classification (NCBI taxonomy): domain Eukaryota; kingdom Metazoa; phylum Chordata; class Mammalia; order Rodentia; family Cricetidae; genus Cricetulus; species Cricetulus griseus. The sequence goes on along the minus strand of NC_048601.1, from coordinate 26,297,367 downwards.
AGATACTTACATTATAATTCCTAACAGTAGCAAAAGTACAGTTTTGAAGTAGCAGCGAAAGTAAAATTATGGTTGGGAGTCACTACAACATGAGGAATTGAATTAAAGGGTCACTGCATTAGGAAAGTTGAAATCACTGGTCTATAGTTTCCTTTTCTTGTATTGTCTTTGTACAGCTGGCCTAAACAAACAAAAACAGCTTGAAAGAATTTTCCCTTTCTTCAGCATTTTGGGGTTTTATACTTTGGAAACCTTTAAGATCTTTTTTCTTATTGTTGGCATTCTAAAAAGCCAGCCTGAACTAACAGTTAAGGCTATTTGGAGGTAAAATTGAGAGAGGATACTGCCATGGAATCCCAACTAGCTTTACTCATGACCCCTCTGCTCCAGCCTTCTGAGTTCTGAGTGCATAGGCATGAGCCACCACCTCTGGGAGGTCAAAGATTTTTCTGTTAATCTAGTCTTCACTTAGTAAGTCATTTCAATCTGAAGGCTTACTTCTGTCTTGAAATTTTATTGGATCAGCCCAGTGTTTTACTCTCTTCATTTCCTCTGTTCTTGTCTGGAATTTCTATTCCATGGTAGGATTTTCCTATCTTTTTTATCTTAAGCTTTACTTCATACTTTATTTTTCTTTGCACTTTGGTTATACAGTAAGTGAACCTCAGTTGATATTTCAGCTCATCAATACATTTTTAGATGTATCCTTTCTGCTAAACAAATATTTAAAAATAAGTTAGAAAGGAAAATAACAATATTTAATCTTTGTATTTTGTCTTCATTTAGATTGGAGAAGCTCCAGGTTGTTCTCACCCTCCCTGGTCTCAAACTGTCTGGAAATGTGCTACTCTCGTCTCACTCTTTTGTGAACGGAACCTCGTCTCCTTTCTTCCATTTAGAAGTTCCTCAACACTTCCAGTCCACCCGTAGCACTCTCTCATCTGTTTCTTCTTCATCTCCAGCAGTGTTATGGGTTTGTTCTTTGAAAAGGTATTTTCTGCCATTAAGAACTTTAGAAGAGAGAGAGAGAACTCAGTGGCCAGTTTGAGGTCTGTGACCATCTCCTGCATTTGAGTGTGGCACAAGCTTGTGCTGTGACATGGCAGATTTACAATAAATAGCCTTGCATTCTGGTGGTGTGTGATTTGGGAGGCAGTGACGCCAGGCTGATGTTAAGGAGACCCATCATTTTGATAAATGCATTTTGAGCAGTAATAAACATGGGTGTGGGATCAGGTTCTGTAGGAGATGGTGGAGGTGGCATCAGATGACCAGGAGCTTTTCTCCTCATATGCCTGGAAAAGGGCCTCGAGGACCTGGAAAGCATATCCCTTGGAGACAAGAGAAATATTCTCATCTACCAGCCAGGGACTAGATGGAGTCTCAGGGTGTGACATCATGCAAAGCAGGAAGTTGAGAAGATGGAAGCAGATAAGGGGATCACGGTGAACCAAGAGAACAAGGTGATGAGGTGGTGTAAGAGATGAACTCTGGGCAGTGTGAGAAAACTCCCTCTCCGCCACACCCCTGGAGGCAGATTTCCAAGAAGTATGGAGTCTAAAGGATGACTTGCTAAACATATTGTCAGAGAAGGTAGAACAGTTGTTCATGGTCAGTGTGTCGAGGGTTGCCTATGCCCCAGTTCAGATGCCAAACCGCCATCTGGGAGTCCCCTGACCCACTGGCTGGGTCAGGGGACTCCCCAGATGATGGGTGTAGTGCTTGTGGCTGCACATGGAAAGTTGGTGTAAATGACATTGCGACTCCCTGGCTAAGAGGGGAGAAGAGACCATTCTTTTCCTGTTCCCTTGGCTCTTCCAGGGAAGGGCTATTGTCCTGTAAGTGTGCATGTGTGCACCTACATCATCAGAGACCAACCTCAAGGGCAGTGGCCCTGCAAGTGTGTGTGTGTGTGTGCGCACATGTGTGCACCTATGTCACCAGAGACCCACCTGAAGAGCAGTAGTACAGCCTGTGGGAACGTCTGGAAGTTGTTGTTCCGATTGATCTCTGTGGTGTCATTCAAGGCGATCTTCCCAAACACCTGAAGAAAGAGGAATTCAGGGACCAGAGAAGGACAGCATGCTCATCTCCTTTCACTGTCTAACAGCCTCTCTGGGATTATCAGGCCAAGCAGTCTCTGATATGACTCAGCAGACATCTGCTGTCCCCTGATTCCTGGACCTCTTCCCAGCATGGAAAACTTGAGGGAGAAATATGCCCTCAGCCCACAGGAAATGTCTCCCACCCAGGGGAAGCTGGGGCAGAGGTCAGGGTGCTCAGTGCAGGAACCAGGGCTCACTGCCTTTCGCCTTTGCATCTCCAGGCACCCAAATACACAGTTGATGCTTGGATTTTACAGTGATATGGAATGGGCAGCCCAGATCTTGGACAAGCTTCATTCATTCCTGATGTCAGGGGCCTGCTTGTGTTTTCTCTGACCTTCTGAAGCTAGGCTTCTCTGAGAAGCTTCCAGTGCTATATCCCTGTATATGATGTCAAGGTAGATCTTTTTCTTTCAAAGTGCAGAAGATTTTTTCCCCCCTCAGGAACTTTTAGGGATTTTATACAGGGAGATATTAAGTGAAGATCCTGGCTCATATATACATGCTTGGCTGGGGACGCACTACCCCACAGAACCTGGAAAGACTCAGCTGGAGCCCTGAAGGGATGGAGAGACTCTGGGTGAGGGAACAGAGAAAGTGCAGCAGGCCCCTGGGAAGGAAGTCCCTGAAAATGGCTGCATGTTTGAGGGGCAGTGTTCTTTCTTCTTTTCTCACTCCAAATTGGGCACAGCAAATGTGAACAAAGCAGAGGACACTGGTGGGACACACCCACTTTCTGCTGTCTCTCCATAAGGCTGTTCTCTCCTGAGGCCCACTGCTTAATTTATGAGGGTGCTCCCATTGCAGAACCCAAGAAAGCAGGGGTCCTTGTGCTGTCTCTCGCCCACGGCCTATAGCACGTCCTATTGGGGAAGTTCCAGGTCTTTGAAGGTTGAGTGACAGTGACAGGTAGGAACACAAGCCAGGAGAGAGGGAGGAATATGGCTCTGGGGGCTGCGAAGAGACCAAGGAGGCAGAGTTTCTCATACCTGCATCCCAATCACTGCATAGATGAAAAACAGCATCACAATCAGAAGGGCCACATAGGGCAGGGCCTAGAAGGAAGCACAGAGGGGCCATGAGACCCAGGGCCACAGGCCAGTAGGGTTCTTTCCAAGAAAGCATTGCAGTCCCAGCCACAGCATTCACTGGTGTTTGGCTTAGAGGGACTGAGCACCAGGGAGAGGACCTGAGAGGTGAGCTCTGGCTTCCCATATCAGCAGTCTATCTGTCTATTATCTATCTATCTATCTATCTATCTATCTATCTATCTATCTATCTATCTTCTGTCATTATCTATCTATATCTGTCATTATCTATCTATCTATCTATCTATCTATCATCTATCTGCAATCATCTATCTGTATCTGTCTTCATCTATTTGTCATTATCTGTCTATTATCTATCTCTATCATATATCTGCCATCTATCACTTGTTATTATCTATTTATCATCTGTTATTATCTATCAGTAATCATATCTATCTATCTATCTATCTATCTATCTATCTATCTATCTACCCACCCATCTCCTAGGAATGGAGCTGAGGGCCTCTACCATTGAGCCCTGGTCCCAGTCCATAGTTTGATTTTAAAAGCATGCTTCAGAGTGATGGAGGAGGCATCATATTGTTTATTGAGAACAATCAAGGAGCAGCCCTCCTCAGACTATAGTTACATATTTGCACAAAGAAGGAAAGAGTGATGGAAATTACCCAACAAGACCACTGTAGTCACCAGGGAAAAGTGGGAAGGAGGCAGTTTATACCCTGTCTTTATGCAGTTACTTTCATACAAATGAGCAGTCAGCACTATTGCTATGAAAACAGTTAATAAGGAGAAATGTAAGAACAATCATGGGCTGTCATGTTGCTGTCCTCACTTTCCAGCTCTGGAGCATGGACAGGTTAATTAACTTCTCTGGACCTGTTTCCTGATCTGAATGATGAGGATGATCGCATTTAAACCTGGCAAGGACTGTGACATTTAAAGGATCTAAGGCTTGTGAGATACACGATACAATAGCATATACAAAATTAGGTTCCACAAACTTTACTCCTTCAGTATACCTCCTACACAGAGCCACGGACAATTCGGAGGAGGCACTGGGTATCACCACCTTTGTGAGATCATGGAAACCTAGCTTTCTGGCTTAGGAAAGATGTAGCCCATGTACCACTAGATGGCACCAAGAGATCACCCAATCTTTTCATGGATGGTGGGCTCTCTTGCTCCCCGATTAAGTCCCATTCTTCAAGGTCACCCTAGCCACTTCCCATTACAAGGAAACGTTGGGGTGTCTCAGGGGTCAAGGCAGGACCAGCCTAGAAACCTCCCTTCATTTCTACCAGAGAAGGGTCTTGAGGTGGGGGTGGGGGAGCCGCAGCTTCTCATTAGGGGCCAAGAGGCCAGCAGGGTGGGACATTACTAGAAGAACACTGGATCTGTGTGCAGCTGGAATGGACCTTGAGGTCATCCATCAGAGAGCTTTGGGTGGCAGTGTCCACAGAGCCGTGAGTTTGGAAGAGGACTCCAAACAGGGCAGGCAAGTCACCACCATAAGACAACTGTCCACTGGGTACAATCACCACTATGAGCACATCTGGATGGAGACAGACTCCATGCCCTATTTGAACTTGGCGCTGTCCAGGGCAGGGGACATGAAGGCCTAGATGCAGGGTCTAGGGAAGGCTAAGAGTGGATGTGTGGGAAGAGAAGCTGGCTTTTGTGTGGTGTCTTGGAAGCACAGTTAGGAATTTCTACAGACCTTTCCCAGGAGTCCAAGTGCCTCAACGACTTAGCTTCTCATAAACTTTACACCTACACAGCACTCCTCAGGACTGGTCTTACAACCCCTTTTTCTAGTAAATTCTTTGGAAAGTGTTGAGCCCTGGATTTTGGAATCACAGGTCTACTCGTATCCTTTCTCCCTTCAGAATGAGAAAGCCGGGTGTGATCACATTGCAATCACACACTCACACAGTCACTTAGAACAGCATGAGAGCCAGCTCCAGCCAGACCGGGGCCTTGAATGCTGTGCTGGAGCTGTTTCTTTCCCAGTCTGCCCTTTGTGGGGGGCCCTAGAGAAAGCCACAGTGGAGCACTAGGTCATTCCACTTGCTGGAGCAGTGGAGGTTGTCTCTCTACCAGCTTTACAAGGTGGGGAGAGTGGCATGGCTACCTGGAAAGACTTGATGAAGGTCCACAGCAGGGTCCGGATGCCTTCCCCACGGCTCAGCAGCTTCACCAGGCGCATGACCCGGAAGAGGCGGAAGAAGGTGATGGAGATGCGGGAGTTCTCCTCTGCGCTCTAGAACCCGTTGGCAATAGGGGGTGCAGTTAACACAGCAAGAAGGCGGGGCAGGAAGGGATCCTCTGAGAAACAGCCATTGGTTGAGAGGAGGCAGGCCAGGGTGGGGCCAGCTGCACTAGACTCTTTCCTTAGGCCCCAACTCCCTGTTTCCGAGGTGGGAGGCCAGCGCATTTCTTCCCAGGTCGGCAACCTATCCCAAGGTGTCTGCTAGATACAGCCCTGGGCCCATGCCTTGTTTTTCCTATCCTCTCCTTTCCCATAATTCCTAGCTCTTCAACTTTTACAAGCTGTGGAACCTGGGCCCAGAGCCACTGCCCTAGAGGCTCATGCCCTCCTGTGGTGGGAGAAAGCAGCCCAGCAGCTCCTATCTCTTCAGCGGGGAGTACTGCCTTGTGAGAGGAACTCTGCTCAACCGGGAGGAGGCAGGGATGGTGAGGGCTTCCCGCCCACCTGTCTGAAATAGCCTCTGAGCATGCCTTGTATGCTCACTTCTCCCTGTCGCCACTTTCTTCTTCCTAAATGGCTGCCGGGAACGGTGGTAGTGGTTTGCTGTGTTATAATGGGGGAGCCACAGTCCCATGCCTCACTGCATGGAGTTGCTGCCCTTTCATGGTCCTCAAGGCATGGCCTGGGAGGTTGTGACCTTCCCAAGAGGTCCGCGGTCTAGAGGGACTGACGACAACAGCAGGAACAAGGCAGGAGAGTCATTCTGTGCATTGAGCCCTAGACAAGGCTGAGCCTGGTATGTGACCACTATGGGTGCCACTCAGGGTTATCTGTGGTATGGCCTCTGGCAGAGAAAGAGAAAGAGGCAGCCTTGAGGTCGGGGAGGCTGAGGTGAGATTAGAATTCCTGGGCTGCTGGTAATCTATGGCCAAATGTTCACCACTGGCATCTTAGTCGGGAGGAGCCCGAGGGTGTGGACACCTGCCTAGCCAGGTCTTTGGGGCAGGAGTGTCTCTTTTTGCCCCTATACATGAGCAAAAAAAACCCAAAAAACCTGACCGTACCCTTGGCCCTCCTGCTCATGTGAGCAACTGGCTGTGTTCCAAAGCTTCAAGAGCTGCTGGGAGCCCTTCTGCCTTCCCCAAAGCTAGTGCAGCCTACCCAGCCCTGCTGGTAGCGGCACCAGGAGAGAAAGGACCCCAGAACTTCCTGTTACGGCTCCCATCCCAGGCACCCCTTGAAGGAGGGGGTCTTATATTGCTTGATCTCCTGTTTCTTGCTATACTTGGCAGTGTTTCTAGCTCAGGCCCGCTCTGACAGCACCATGACAATCTATACCCTTGAATACTCCTTAGCACTAAAGCTCTGGGGCTCCACAAGCCCTTCAGTTCTTTTTCTATGGCCGCTGAACCATCCCTGAAGGTGGCATGGCTTTATCTCAGTTCTATCGGGAATTGTATATGAAATGAACTTTAGGAATATGCAAGGGGCAACAGGCTGGAGCAATGGGATATTCCATCACCATGTCAATGACCACCTCCTAACGGAGGCAGGATAGTTTGGGGCAGATTTTCCAGATCAGCCCCCCTCCCCCATACTGGGAGGGTTCTGAAGAAAGCAAGCCAAGAGGGTTCTGGTTTTCAGACCCTCCAGATAGGACAAGAGTCAAAACATTTCTTACATTTTTGAAATTGGAGCTACCCCAATTGCTTTAAGACTCTTAACCCTGCCCAGGCAGTAGACAGACTCATAGGTACCAGGAACTCCTAAGGCTTGCAATGTGGGCTGCTGGTCCTACCCAGGAAGTCTTTGACTCCCTTACCATCAGCATCTGTTTGCCTCCTCTAAGTTCTATTTTCTGTCCTTAGAGGAAGGTTTGCTCCTCAGAGGACTGTACAGGGAGCTCAGAGCTTCTTGCTACCTGCCAGTCCTACCATGTTCAAGCAAGGAAAAGAATATCCACAACTAAACAAAACAAACTTAAGTGGAAGGACTTCCACTGTGAGTGTCAAGCATTTGTGAAGCTGGGACATCTAGGTCTGATGAGTTAAAAAAACAAAACAAAACAAAAATTTTCTAGGCAGTCTTTTGGCCAGCATTGGCTGCTATGGGGATCACAACTACATCTCTCAATCTAACTTTCAGGGGTTTGGGGAATCATTAGCCTGGATTGAAAGGGGGAAGCTATTCCAAGGAGCTTAAAGGTCATATGGTAAGGCATGTCTACCACTCAGACAAAAGAAATGTATATAACTCCTCCATCTGGAGTGGTCCAGTTGGTTTGCTTTCCTGCTTCCCACATGTTACAGAAAAGTGGTTCTAGTGCAAATGTAATGGACTTGAGGAACCAGGAAAGATGCGATACTAAGGTTCAGGGCTACAGTAGAGAGATTATCGGGCCACCCCTGTGCCATAGCAAATGCCAGCTTGTGCCTCTCATACAGCCTTCCACACGAAGCCCAGGAGAAGCTGGTAGTTACAGAGCTGGTTAGAACTGCCTTCTCTTCTAGCTGGACCTCACCCCTGCTTTTGTCTTTTCTCTGGAGCCCTAATCACAGTTCTCCAAAGTATCCTTCACAAATTCCCACATTAGATGAAACACAAAGTCCTTGGGATGTTTAACAGGAAATAGCATGGGTCCAGTTCTCTCCCAGTGGATCACGGTGACTCACCACCCAAAGGAAGCTTGGGGAAGTAGAGGAACACCACTGTACACACACCCTTGCACAGCTCGCGTGAGCACAGGCAGGTAAGGCACACAATGGACATGGTGGCCACATGCAGTGGGAGCTGGGCTGAGCTCCCAGGGCTCTGGAAGTCGGGGTGGATAAGTGGTGGCGGCTAGAGGGGACCACAGAAGCTGGGAATGTGGTCTGGAGGGTTGTTCTTACCATAGAGGGAGAGCATTGAGTATGTTCAGCTGGCTTTAAAGAAAGGCAGACAGAGATAAGCTGTAATGAGTCTCCAACGAAGAGCCTGGTATTCTAGGTCTTGGCTAACAGAGGAACAACACAGTGGTAGGAGAGGGCATAAGGAAACAAGTGAAAGAAATACACAAGCGTGGGCCTGGCAGGGTGAGGGACACCAGTGAGAACATGGGCTGTGTTAGTAGACCATATGGCCAACAATGACCAATAAGCTTCTCCTATCCTATTCAGTGACTGCCTCTGGCTATGAGTGAAATAACTCAGCCCCGACACAGAGGAGGAAAGGAGGTCTTCCAGAATTGTAGATAGAGCTCAGTTTTTGTTTATTGTTTGTTTTCAGTTGGTCTGTTTCAAGCTAACCATTTAGGGCTTCCACTTTCTGCACTCTAGCCTTCTCTATGAAGTGCTGGGCCAAAGGACAAACCGTGGTTTGAGTGTGCCCATCACTGTCCACACAGAGACAATTAAACAAAAGAGCTCCAGGGTGGCAGCCCCTCAGGTTAGAGAAGGCTGAATTCTAATTCTGACTAAAGGAGACGTGAGGTGGTAGCCTGCACCTTGGTCTTTCTTTAAAAGACCAAGCTCAGGTTGGACATGGCCTTGCTTAGAGAGCTCAGATTAGTGAGGTGGGGGCCCCTTGGCCATTGATGTGGGAGTAGATTGGACTGCTTTTAAATCCTGAAGGCCTTGTATACAATTTAGGATATCATCAACAGTGTCCCAAGAAGTTGTTTTCCAGGGTTAGACTGTTGAACTTGTTTGGGGACAAGAGCTCACAGGAGCACCTCAAGACCCCTCCTCTCCCAGTTTCCCTAGTAATTTTTCCCAGGAACAGCCACGCACTGGGCTCTAACATACAGCAGCCACATCTGACTGTTCTCACCCACTGGTGCTGCAGCCGAGGCCTGCACTGGCTACTTTCAGGTGTTGCCCCTGTGCTTGTTTTTAAGGTGCAAACGAGGAAACACCTAATGGGATTTTTGAAGGAAAGAACTGTTCATAATTAGATGTTTTCTTGAAGTCTGAAAATAACTTCTTGGTTACATAGTTCTTAATTAATTAAAAAATTCCCATAGAGAGTTGGTTTTGATGGTTTTTGGGGATGGTAGAGAGAGTGAGTCCGGGAGGAGGATGGAAGGGTCTTCTCTAGTCATTTATAGAACTCATTCTATGTTTGTGAGGAGTGCCAGCTGCCCCGCCAGTCTACATGTCTGGAGGGGATGGCTCAGTAGGATTGGCTTCTGGGTTGATAGGAAACATAGAAACAGATGGACGGACGGACGGACGGACGGACACACACACACACACACACACACACACACACACACACACACACACACACACTCACACTCACTCAGGACATTTCTTGTCCAAGCACCCAAGTTCCTTTTCCACCAGCACGAGGCAGATGCCATGATGGTCAAGCCTGTCTCTTAGTGTATCTCCCCACTCCCCCCAGCTGGTCCAGGGCTTTTGCCCATAGATTGTTAAAGAGTTCAGTGTTTCCGGAGATTTGGCAGTGGAATGGGAGAACCATGTGGAGGCCATCTGCTCTGTAGACATAGGGGCTCTGAAGTGAGGTTTTGGGTTGTTGCTTTGCTGTGAGAAACACCCTAATGCCATCCCAGCTACCCATCACTTTCAAGTAACTTGAGTCAGCCCTTAAAGGACTTCTGGACAAATCTCATCCTAAATAAGACCAAAAATGGAGGCACTTTAGAAAATTCACTAGCTCAGTTGGCCCCACTAAACCAGCTTCTAGCCATTACTAAAATATAAAGTAGTTTATTTTACCACTTGAACACTGGGGATCCTTCATTGGAGGACTTTAAAGATTCAATTGGCCATGACTGTCTTCCCTCCTGATGCTATTTTACTTGGCCATTTGTTGCTTGGATTAAGATATCATCTACTTAAGTTATGTTTTACTTCAAAAGTTATGCTTAGGTCTGATTACTTCTCTGGTATTTTACTGTTTTAGTATCATGCTCTAGCTTGGAAGTCCTTAGATGGTGTTTTCACAGCAGAAGACAAGATTTCAGAGCAGCTTGGGGATGAGGGCTCTCTGAGATTTGTGTCTTAGGCTTCCCAGCCCAGGTGATGAAAACTTTGCAAAAAGGCTGAGAAACTCTGGGGTAACTTTTTCTTGAGCCTTAAAGCCATACTACCCAGACAGCTTTTGTTTGGCTCGAGTTTTGTCTTCCTAGCATCTCCCACACACTGTGCTTACATGATCTCAGAAATATCCATTCACAACAGAGTCAGGCCGTAATCACGGAGTAGGTTCTGTGTGGGAAGTAGCCTAGGCAGGCCAGATGCTGATCCCCAGACAACCTCATGAGATCATCTGGGTCTTCAGTACCTTTCTAGCTGCAAGTGAAACTCCCCTGGTGTGCTACATAGGGGGCCTGGAACCACTGACATTGGATGCCCATGATGCCCTAAGCTAAGCAGTTTAAGCCTATGGTCATATGTCTTGTTTGCTACTTTCTGAGTTCCTCATATTTGTAGCAGTGGACACATAGTAGGCAGCAGTCTCCATGCCCAGGCTTTTCTCCATTGTAGATCGGAACTGGAGGCAGGGAAGGAGCCAGCAGGCTTCATTATCAGGGAACCAGTAAGTTGTGCCTGTGGTCTGTGCCAGAAAGATGCCGAGGGGGGAAAGACAGAATCAAGGATGGCAGTGAGGGAGACCTGGAGCTAGCACCATAACCCATCCTTTCCTGAAACTAACCCCAACCTCTGTGTCCTCCTCCTGTTTTTTCTCCTTGTCTCTTGTCCCTGTTGATTTGGGCAATGGACATAATGTGCATTAAATCTCCGTATCTGCTCTCCCTAGAGTCTCTCCCCTGCTTCTGCCCCTGTGAGGTCCCCACACAAGGCTGTGTGTGAGCATTCTAGGAGTAGCCAGCATCTCTTGGCTAAGCATCAGCACAGGGAACCTGGTAAGCATGTCTATATAGGTCAGTTTCAGAAAGTACCAGATGAGGGAGGGCCCTTGAGCAGCAGAAGCCATCACCCCCTACTCTCAGTGATGCTGTGCTGACGACGTCTCAGTACATGGTCTCAGTACATGGCTGTAGCTCTGTGGGAGTGTAAAAGTTGATTGATAGGGATGGCTTGAATCACAGACTTGTCACCAGTTATCTGTAAGATTTTAGAAGACTGCTTGCCTTGCCTAGATTTCACATGTGAGGCGGGGGGGGGGGGGGAGGGGATCCTGAGGTCTTGATTCAATCATGAGTCATGTAATTATCCTGATGACTGACACAGTCAAGGATTAGATCTCATGTCATCCCTTTTTCCTTTTCCTCCTAATAAGTCAAGGCCACAGGAAGTGACATCAATCCTTAGTTTATTTTCCTGCTCTGGTCATTTCTGTGGTTCAACACATTGTGCCTAGTAACTCTTCCTGAACTTGACTAGAATCCCCCAAGGGTTGGAGTTCTTTCCCCAATGGTATCCCAGTGCCTGCAACTCTCCCTAGAGTTTCTTCCCTGCTTCTGCCCCTGTGAGGACCCCACAAAAGGCTCTGTGTGAGCATTCCAGGAGTAGTGGTATGGTCTCTCTTGCCCCTGCCTCTGTATAAGACCCCACACAAGCCACACTGGAGCCTAGTAGGGCTGAAGAAACTGAGGACCTCAGAGCCCTAGGAGAGCAACAAGGAACTCTTACTTCACCAGACTGTAATTAGAGAGGAGTTTCAAGAGACTCTCTGCCCTCCCCATTTAACTCCCACCACATTCAAATAAATTGAGGCCCTGGGACCTGGACTAATTGCCCTGAGGCACCTGGTTCCTGGTGCCGAGGCTGGGAGCGTAATCATGGCTTCCTAACGTACAATTTGAAAATGGTTCTCCACATCCATAATGTAAGAAATGAAGTCTTCCAGCACTTTCTGTTGTTCAAAATCTTTTCATAGGCATCACGAAAAAGTGCTCAGGAAGGCTGTTGATCACACCCCCAAACTGATTCCCATTTGGGAGACCAGAGAACACTCTGGGGTGGGGGTGGGTGCTGTCAGAAGTCCGTGGACAACCATGGAACACATCTAGAAGGTATGATTCCATACTCTAGGACTGGAGAAGATGCAAGGCTCCACCAGAGTGGAGTAATGCTACACTTTGACCCCACAGGGCTCACGAAGGAAGAACAGGGCAGATTTAGACAAGGTGATGCACTAGAGAGAAGGGCAGAAGCCTTCGTCTGAGACATCCGTATGAGACAGAGAGGGGGCTTAGAGTGGTACTTGTAAATAGACTGCCACTGTTGGGGGGGGGGAAAGAAGATGCCATTCTGAATCTCCAGAGTTCAAAACTGAGGAGAAAAAGGAATATAAATACAAAGTGGCTCTGAACATAAGTGTCCCCACCTGTTTATGCCTGGTGCCCCTGACCAGCCCTCTTTGAACCTCCTTGTCCTTATTCTCTGTACTTAATGCTTCCTCATTAGAATGCAAACCCATGAATGTAGAGTCTTTTTGGACACAGATATATCCCAGGTGGCTAAGGAAGTGCCTAGCCATAGAAAGAGACTATGAGCATACAGAGTTGAATGGGTACTGACCCCTAGAATTGATGAAAAGTACATTTCCTGGGAGGGAAGGGCACTCACCTGGGGAAAGCAAGATGGAAAAGTAGGTGGATTTAAATATGCAAAATACTTGTAAGGACATTAGGGTGAATAAGGGAGTCTGTGAGTGGACAAGAGCCAGCCATGTCCCAGAGGAGCCTGAGGAGATGGGTTACAGGTGAAAAGCCATCTTGGATAGCTTCTGGATAGAACAAGTTTTCTTGGAATCTACGCTTGTGATGACACTGTGTGTCTAGAGAAATATGGGACAGCCTGGAGTGTAGTGGCATCTTGCTTTGCCAGTGCACTTGTGGTGGTGGCCATGTCCTAGAAGTGTGGCTTCAGGTATGCAGACGTGACCCATTATAAGAAAGAGGAGGGGCTGGCTTACTCTCTTGGGTTGTGGTCAGAGCATCCGAAGGGCAGAGACTGCACCTCATGGGAGGCAGTCAGTAAGCAATGTATGTTTTTGAGCGTTACAGATCATAGTTACCCATGCCTCCTATACCTAATGATGTTAGTCAGGTTCTCTATGTGTTCAGAGATGTACCCAACATAGATATTTGATCTTCAAACACTTCAAAGATCTACAGAATATGGCATTTAAATGTTTTAATAATTTAGAACTCCACTGACACGAGACACAATTGCTCCCGACAGCACCGACCTATTTCCGAGAGTATGATGGGCACCGATGACACTCCATTTAGAGTTATTTTTCTTCTTGGCAATACTGGCCTTTTGAACAAAGAACTGCCCCTGCCTCAACATCTGACATTGGACATGCTGTCCTAACTGGGTAAGCCAGAGATAAACATAGAGACTGCTGAACCTTGCCAAGTCAGGGTAGGACAGTCTTTCAAATTTTCCTGCTTCTGAGATGGTCTGTCAGATATCCTAATACTTAGCCAAAGTTGTTTACCCTGACAATACTGTGAGACCTTGGGTGACTGTCCAGGTAGCCTGCTGTTTCTGTTATTTCTTGCACCTTTAGGAAGTCGCCTGTTTATACTTTCTGCTCACCCTAGTAACGTTATTTTCCTTCTCAGGTCTTTTGATGAGGTTGAAGACTAGATAGTCACAGCTAATATCCTCTCTTATCTTAGATAGAACATATTAGGTATAAGAATTACACTTTTTAGAATAGGACAGCTATCAGAGTAATCTCTGTTAATGCCATTACCCTGGGTCTGGACATTTAGTATGTGTTTCTTGCTTAATGCTGTTCTTGCTGGTTGTAGCTTTAAATTTGTGTATGTTTTTACCTTTCTTTCTCTTGGACTATGCTTGATATTTGTTATCATTGTATATAATTTTTGTATCAGGCTTAAAACCCTCTTATTTAGACAAAAGGGGAAATGTAATGGCTTCTTGCTTTGCCAGTGATGCTGTGATGCTGGACACATCCTACAGGCATGATTTCAGGTGTGCAGACATGACCCCTTATAAGGAAGAGGAGGGGCTGGCTCCCTCTCTTGGGTTGTGGTCAGAGCATTGGAAGGGCAGAGACTGCATCTTCAGGAGCAGGAAGACCACAGCAGTTATTTACTAGTATTTGCGTAAGTGCTTCCCTAATAAATACCTGTTTATCATTTATCTTGGGTCTGGTGGACTCATTTAAACCCCACCTCCACTGGAGAAGGTGTTAGGGATGCAGGATTTCCTGAATTTTCCCATGGGATCCTAAGAAAATCCTGACACTGTCCTTGCAGCTGCTCATCACCGAAAGGCAGAGGAACACAAGCAGGGTGTTCTTATGCAGCTCTCCTACTGGCTGCTGTTGGATAACATGTGTGGCCAAAGGCCTGCCAAGGCTCTGGTTATGTGACTGTTGATGCCCTGCACTTTCTCTGGTGGCTGTACCTGCTGGTCCACTCCATGAGCCTCATTAATAACATCTGGAAAGGGGGGGCACTCCTGGTGTGTGGGGGTTACAAGTTACGGGTATACCAAGGAGATGGTCTTGTGAGGCAGGCGTTTTGATGTGATTTGCTTGAATGCTTTCAGTTTTACTTCATAGACCTTTACAGTTGACATAGGGCTTTTAAATTGGTGCTTTTATGTGAGCAAACATCTATACACACATTTATTTTATATAGGGAACTGTGTATTTGCTTTGCCTTTGTTTTCACTGAAAACAGAAACAGAGAAGTTATGGCAGGATGAGAGCTATTGCTTTTGCTAGCAGTACAAGAACCTCAGAGGAACTTCTGGGGGCTACAATGGGTCTTCTGCCATCATGGGAAGCAGCCAGCGTCCTTCCCTGTGTTTTCCTACTGCAGATCTCTGCATTGATTTCTGTACAAGTCTTCACTACTGTCTACATACAGATGGCAAAGTCCATGCCTCAGTCTTTAACTGCTCTCCTGCAGGACCCTCAGAACAGCAAAGCACATGACATCTGTGCTAAGTGTAGAGTCTGGCCTTTAAGTTCCGAGACTTAAATAACAACAGGAATATAACTTAGGGTTCACACAGACTGCATGCTGGGAGTCTACTCAGAAAGGAAGCTAGCAGCAGTTGTGGAAGACTGATTTTGGTTTTTAGTTATCTGAGGGTTTACTGGAAGGAATCAAGCCTAAGGGCTTACATGCAAGTACACACACACACACACACACACACACACACACACACACACTGAGACAAAGACAAACCCTTTGAGACAGAGGGGCAATTGAGGCTAGAGCTATAGGATAAGCAAGGGCATAGGCAAGGGGACAAAGGAAGGGACATATGTAGAATGTAAGCTCCTCCTTCTTAAGCACAGTGTCTACACAGAGGAGAATCAAACTAGTAAAAGAACATGTCAGTTCAATGTCTTGGGAATGGGCCAGGCTGCATGGAGGTAGTGGGATGTGTGGAGGGCAGCAAGAGAATTCCAAACATCTATGATCATGTCCCAGAACTGGGTGCTCTGTGCTGTTATTCGATGGTTCTACCCGCCAAAGGTTTACGCAAACATTATCAAATCTCTTACTTATGGAAAAATAATGACAGAAAGTAAACAATACATGTTAAGGACTAATAGCAAGAAGACTTGCTTATAGATAAAGAGAGGATACTCAAACATGCCAGGTAACAAAAAGACATGTGCAAGAACCGTATAGAAGGAGGCAGCTCTGGGGAGGAGAGGGCAACAGGGCTATGGCTGTGGGGCCTGCCTGTGGCCAGTGAGCCAGGGGCAGGTTATGAGGGGTGAGGGAGGGAGAGCAGATGGGTGCACAGTCTACTCTCCATGATGAGTTCATATGGATATGAGGCTCTTACATGGATCCTGTTTCTATGGCAATGGAAAGACAAAACCCACCCGGAAAGCTCTCAGTAAATCACCCAGCCACCAGGCTCTTTACTGTTCCCAGAGATAGAGAACAAGCAAATCCCAAACACCATCAGTACTTCTCTCCCTGAAAGTGTCCGCATGGGATACTGATGTTTAGTCAAAGTAGACAGAGTTTGTTCAATGGGAAGACAATTAAAGTACTTTATGGGAGAGGGTGGGCCATGGTTGACAATGAAGGCAAATTCCTAGCCTCAACTCTGGATGTTCTGTTTTGAGGGCACGCCTTTTTAGGATGTTATGGGGATGGAAAACCAACAGGAGGAGAGGCAGTATCTGGAGGTGAAGCTTTGGGTTAGGAGAGGTTTGGGTCCCAGCTCCAGTGGTTGTCCAGAACTTGTAAAGAACCCTTCGTTTTCTCACTCCGTAATTCACATAGCTGCACCCTCCTATACAGTGTGAGTCATGCCAGGCTGATTATAAAGGGAGAGAGAAAAAGATGCAGCAACCAACACTTAAAAGGAAGTCTTAGTGCGTTCCAAAGATTAAAAAAATTAAAAAATCTCCAAACAAAGCAATAAGAAAAAAATAATTTGAACCAAATTTTTAAAATTTAAACAAATTTTAAAAAATGAAATAAAAATAAGGAGGTGGGGCAGCACAGAAAATAAAAATGAAAGACAAAAATAAAGCAGGGAGAAACAAATGGATGTTAGAGCAGGCGGGGTCAGCTGGGTCACAGACACCATGTACTTACGTGTACCTCGGTGATTGCTATATCAACAATGCTACCCACAACAATCAAGGCATCAAATGTATTCCATGCATCACAGAAATAGTGCTGCATGGGGCAGAAAAGCCAGGAAAGAGAGAAGGGAACAAACCAACAAAAGAGGAGAAAACAAAACAAAGGGAGGGAAATGAAAAAAAAAGAGGCATGAAAGAAAGGAGAGAAGAGAAAAAAATGAGAAAAGAAAGAGGTTACGTGGGTATATTAAATACTCTTACCACTCTATAGTTCTGGCAGCTCAAACCTGGGCAACCTGGTTTTCGCAGGATCGAGAGGCCTGACAAAAGCTAGGTTAGTTCCGAGGTGGGTGGGCGACAGCCACCTGGAAGGCAGCCAGTGTTGGCCCAACCAATGTGCAGCCTGTCCCCTCCGCTCAGCTCTGCGCCCTTGGGCCCAGCGCAGCCAGGACAAGTGGGAAAAAAAGGAGAACAGATTTCTGCTTTTTTTCCCCTACAAGACGACGGCAGGTTCAATAAAAAGCATGACTGGAGGTGGGTAAAATCAGAAATTAAAAAAAAACATAAAAAGAGGTAAACAAAGAGTGAGCGAGAGAGGAGAGAGAGTGGAGGAGGCGAAGAGGCGGAAGGAGTAGGGTCCCTGGGGAGGGCAGAGTGATACTCACATTAGTTTCACTGAGAATGACATCAATTATGCTCCCAATCACGATGAGGAAGTCAAAAACATTCCAGGGATCACTAAAGTAACCCTACATGAGGGAGGGGCAGGCAGGATGGGGATTAAAAAGGAATATTAGACAGACAAGAACAGAGCAACATCACCATTAGAATCACTGTCCAGGCACCTGAGTGTTGCTGTTGGGAGTTCCAAATGTCAGCGTCTGCCAGGAGCCTGATTGGGTATGAGCAGCAGAGAGGCATTCAGTTCAGCCCTCCTGTCCTGCCTTTCATGGGTCACGTGATTTGCATTCTCTCTACCTCCTCCACAGGGGACCCTTCCCCTTCCTCAGGGCAGAAGTGCCCATGGGCATAGGGACAAGTGTAAGACACAGTGGTTCAGGGTGTGGCTGGATTCTATCGTTTATGTGGCATCTCCTCTAGTACATAGTACATAGTTAGTATATAGTATCTAGATCTAGCATCTAACATATAGTAAAGGACCCGTACCCTCAGCTCTCTCTACCAGAAGGACCTATCAGGAGGGATGGAAGTCAGTGGCTGATGTCTTGTGGTTGACAGGACTGGAATGCAAGCTCAGAGACAGCCAAAGGACCAAATCACTCCAGCAGTGTCCACAGTGAGTTAGACCCTGTATAGACAGAATGGGGTTTAGCCTCTTTCCTGCAATGGACATGCCCGTCTGTCTCAGGGCAAGTTTGCCTTGTAAAAACTTTCCTAATGGGATTGAAGTGTCTCCTGGTCTAGGAGGCCTTTCTAGACAGTACCCTCAGGGGTTTCTCTCAAGTACAATCCCAGGCCCCTTGACATAAAGTCTCAGTAAAATGAAAATGCTCCCAAAAGTGATGGGCATTATCAAGGACTTAAAGACTTCCCTGGGCTGGGCTGGTGGAGGTGGGATTGACTAGTGGGTGGGGTTACTGCCTTCTTAGAAAGAGAATAAAGGTAGGAGAGCCTTGTGGAAGAGAGAGTCTCAGAAGGGGAAGACTAGGTTCCCAACTTTATTATTGTCACCTGTATACATGGTTTAATTGACGTTCCACTTATTCACAAGAGGGAAGAGATGAGCTGCCATTGAAGACTTTTTGAAGGACATGGACAATTGTGTGGCCAGGTATCTAGAATGTCCAGAGGGCTGGGTAGACTCCTGGGTGGGCAGCCGCCTTACAAAGAGCAAGTGGCATTCTCAGGTCTTTATTATTGCCTCTGTAGGAGTGTGGCAGCTTAAAGGGTCATGTCCCAAGTCTCTACAGAGCATAGAGCCACAGCCCAGGAAACCCCAATAACAGGACAGTTGTGTGCCCCTCAGTGGAATGTAGAGTATCTAGGGCCAGGAGATCTATCTTCTTAAAAAAAAATGACATTTGCTCCATTTTTTTCCAGGTAATGCTCTCCAAAGGGGACAGATTAGCATTGCCCTTGTTTGCTTGGCAAGGTCACTGCTCCCATGCCCGGAGCTCTCTGCAGACGGATGTCTGAGGTTGGCAAGAGGCTTTGGAAACAGGAAGAGTGTGCAGGGAGCTTCTCAGCTCTCTAAGACGGCCACTCTCTTGCATTCTTTTACTCACAAGAGCTGAGCCTATGTTCTTCCATCCTCCTTGCTCTACCCAGCCCCCTAAATTGCCTGGCTTCCCAGACATCTCCTTCCATAGTAAACTACAAGATGGGCTGGCCTAAGGCTATTATTCTTAGAAGAGGTCAGGCCCCAAGGAAAAGGGACTCTAAGTTCCCAGGCATTTCTGCCCAAAGAAAACCTCTGTTGCCCCAGGAGGCTTTGGGCAGCCAGACTGGGGCTGAAGTTGTCTAGGTCACAGGTCAGATGAGGGTCAGCCTGCGCCAGGGCTCTCTTGCTGGCTTCCTAGAGCAACACCCTGACTATCTCAGGCAGAGACTTCCCTCTTCCATTTAAGTCACACACAATCTTAACAGGAAATAACCAATGTACCCCCAGGTTCTTAGACACCACTCAGGGTAGGAAGGGGACATTGATTTGGGGGAGGGAATCTCTCAAATGAATCCTACATATGTGAATGCTTAAAAACTTGATCTTGGAAAATGCTGGAGGCTGTCTTTAAATGTGAGTTGTTTGTCTGGAATAGAGCTATTTCAGAAGAAATATTGAAGAGAAGTCAAAGAAGAGAAGGGAGAGAAACCGGTCCAAAAATGACACTGTAGGATGTTGAGCACCAACCTAGAAAACGTGGCAAGCAAACATTATTGGGGCATGGAACAGGAGGAGAGAGGAGGGCGGGAGTTTCAGTTTTCACACAAGGCAGTGAAGCTGGAGTCTCCTCATCCATCAAAGACCTGAAACCAATGGGTAAATCGGCCATGTCTGCAATACCTCTGAGTGGGGAGAGAGGAGAAGGAAGAAAGTGAAGAGTGGGCTACACGGTGAAGAGAGATACACACACAGTTAATTTGCTAGTATGCAGCAGGGGAAGGGGCTGAGATTTAAAGGGACTCTGTCAACCTCCAGCTGTGCATCTCTGCTCGCCCCTTCTCTTGGATGTATTTTTTTTTGTGTGTGTGTAGAGAGAAAGAAATGACTGCCAGTCGTCACCCTCCTCCAGCCATAGCTGCATATCATTGGACTGCCTAGGCCTGTGGGGATTAATCACACCTGGTTGCCCATCAGCTGGGGCTTTTGCTTGGTTTCTCTGTCCTCTGGAAAATTACCTTGTGGAAACCATTGGGTGCAGAAACCAATTAGTTCCCTTGTTGCCAAAGGCTCTGGTGGACCCAGTCCTGGCAGACACATGCACAGCTGGAATGCAGAGGTGTCAGAGCAGGAGGGTGGAGAGTCCCTTGAAGAGGCAGCTTTTCACCATGACCTATATACCCACAATCCCAACCCTCTGTCCCTTGGCCCATTAGTCCTCCCCACTGGACCCCGAGGATGGCTTCTGAGTCAGCTTCCAGGTTTCCAACCCCTTAGTTGGTTTCTTCTTCCCACTGTTTCAAGAACCATGGCCTCCCACTTGCCCCACACCAGTTCCAGAAACAAAGCCCATGTCCAATTTGGTAGTAAATGGGTTGTCCAAGGAGACACCTGGCCAAGTCCTTATATAAGGGGCCTAGAAGACGGTTTCTTCTATTAGCTCTGGTGTGTACAGTCTTTCATACACACACATGTATGCACATGTACCTACTTCCCCACCATTCATTTTTCCACAAGTAATGGGGGCTTGTGGACGTAACAGAGAGGAAGGTGGGAAAGTCACATTTTCTTTTATAAAATCCATTTGACCAGGACCAGCTTATACTTGCCACCATTTTTTTTTCTGTTGAGTGGGTTCCCTATAGGTGGAAAATCAGGGCCAGAGAGCATTGTGTAGGCTCTTTTAGAAGTGGCAAACCAAACCTCTGTGTGCCCAGCTCCTCAGAGCCAGGGAAGGTGGTGCATACAGAAAAGATGGTGCAAGTACAACTATAAGACTTCTCTTGCTACCTGCAACATCCTCCACGCTGAGTGGTCTCCCCTTTTCAAATTACCAGCATCTTGGAATGAAGTCAGAATAGGGGCCTCTCCTCTGGCCTAGCTGCGGAAGGTCAGCATGGCCCCTGGAGACACAGTCTGATTATCATCACTCCTTAACCTCCTCCCGCTGGGAGAGGTTGCTGAGTAATGGACAGCTAATTAGCATTTGCTTCACCCAATCATTTTCAGGAAGGAAAAATGATGACAAAAGTTTCATGCTACACATTTCACATGCACAAGATTTTGGATTTCCTTCTCTTTTGGATTAGCTGTATCTCTATTCATCAATGTCATGGGAGACCTACCCTTTTGACAGAGGCAGTGGTAGTAACAGTATGATCTCTGAAGATAGTTGGTTTAAATCTTATTCTGCCACTTACTAACTAGGGAAACTGTGTATGTCAGTTTTCCATTATCATGACAAAATATATTTGGGAATCAGTAAGAGAGAAAATTGATTTTGGTCATGTTTTTAGGTAACGGGGCACTGTTTCTACTGCTTTGGGTCTCTCGTGAGGTCGTGGATGGTGGCAGAAATAGGTCTGTTCATTCCATGGTGGTTGTGGAGGTTTGAAAGAAAATGGTCCCCAGAGGGAATGGTGCTATTGGGAGGCATGTCTTTGTTGGAGTAGGAATGGCCTTGCTATAGGAAGCATGTCACTGTGAAGATAGGCTTTGAAGTCTCAGATATGCTCAAGCTTCACTCAGTGTGATACCAGATTACTTCCTGTTGCCTGCAAGATGTAGGACTCTCAGCTATTTCTTCAGCCCCATGTCTGTCTGCACACCACCATGTCCCACCATGATGATAATGGACTGAACCTCTGAACTGTAAGTGAGCCACCCCAATGGAATGCTATCCTTTAAGAGTTGTCATGGTAATGGTGTCTCTTCACAGCAATAGAAACCCTAACTAAGACATTGGTCA
Source organism: Cricetulus griseus (assembly GCF_003668045.3). Lineage (NCBI taxonomy): Eukaryota > Metazoa > Chordata > Mammalia > Rodentia > Cricetidae > Cricetulus > Cricetulus griseus. The sequence continues at coordinate 26,275,394 of NC_048601.1, read as the reverse complement.
AGCAAAGGAAAACAGAAAGGGTTTCTACACTTCAAAGACATTCCTTCGAGGACCTACCTTCCACCAGGTCCCTACTTCTAAATGTCCAACTCACACATACACAATACTTTAGACCTGCGCCTAATCTGGAGGGAGCTCTAAATTCCTATTAGCAACGGTCATCATTAGCTAGAGTCAATGTGCTCACCTCATTGTTAAGCAGCATCTACAGCTCAGGTTTCTTGTGGGACTGAACAAAGGGAAAATCAAAACCAGGCACTGAGAAGCAAAGCATGGAGCAGAGGAGGAAAGAAGATGAAGATTCTTGGGCTTGCCAAGGCCCTTTCTGCTAGTCTTTAGATGCTCTTGAGTGTAATCAGGCTGGCACTGTTGACACCATGACAGCATACAGCTTGTCATGGTTTAATTTCCATCAGACTCTAGTTCATATAGATAGTTCACTGTTAAATGTTTAAAAAGCAACTATTCAAACCAGAGGAGACATGGTCTTCCTTGGGCTAGAAGGCTGGGTGAAAGGAGTGCTGTGCTGGGGGTGGGCCTTCATCTCTGACGCAGAGAGTAAGATCACTGCAGAAGAGGTTGTAGGGACACACCTTTGCAGGATTCTGGATTCTGTTTCTCTTCTACCCAGAGCAGAAGCCTCCTCTGCCAGGAGCACCAATCTGCCAGGAGCACCACATCAGGTGGTGGAATGTAGGAAGCCACAAAAGCTCTATACATACTTTCATTGGTATGCCAGGGTTATGTTACTCATCCTTAGGAATTTTAAGGTAAAAATTATGTCCTTTCTATTCTTTGTTATTTTTGTCTTCTATGTTCCTTCCTGCCCACCCTCATCATTTACCTTATATGGGTCTGGCAAAGCCAAGCGAAGAAGCAAAGAGGAAGCCAGGACCTTCTTGCTACCTGCCATGAAAGGGGATGACACAGTGTCTCTTCAGGGACACTGACCCAGGACTGCTCCCTTCCAGGCCACTAGAGCACAGGAGAGCTTTGGGAGATCTGAGCTGAGATTAGAAGTGAGACTGTTGACACAGAGAGGTGAAAAGTTAAAAAAAGAAACTACAAAAAAAAAAAACCACCAAAAACCCTCAAACAAAAACAGAGAAGGGAGGACTCAATGCCATGGAATGGAGATGGTAGAAATAATGTGAAAAGCAAGAGCTGGAGCTGCTGTAAGTGAAAACGGTCACTTAAGGTAGGTGGGGGAAGGGAGACTATGCAGGGCGGGGAGATACACAACACATGGATGGCAGGAAACGGGGGTGCCGAGAACAGGGAAAAGGAAAAAGAGAAAGGAGGAAAAAGGAAGAGGAAGAGGAGGGAGAGGCCTGGATGTGAAGTAGCCAAAATATAGAACTCTGGACTGGCCACACAATTCTGGCAGGGAAAAGACACATGAGTCAACATGAAACCAGTGGGAGTGGTCAAACCCTCCGTGCAGAGCAGGGTTTAAAGGGAGAGAGACCAAAGTGGCCTATACCCAGTCTAGAGCATGGGGTCCCAAACAGTGGAGAGTCCTGGTTTGGGGGAGCAAATGTCTGAAGAAAGCTGTCAGACATGAGGTTGACCAGCAGCACAGGCTGTGAGTTGGTGTGGAGGGGACAGGCATGACGGAATGCTGAACCTAGTTCCTGGAAGGAATGGTTTTTCTGGGTCCTGAGCTGTGGAGTTGAGAGGTAACAAACTAGATGAACTTGGGGGAGGTGCTGAATCCAGCCAGACACGGCAGTGACCGTGGCGAAGCCTCACTGTGTCTGTGAAGAGATGATATTATGGAATATCATGGAATCAATGGTTAACTGACACCAAGCAGAGATAATATAAATCGCATTACATTAGGGTGCCACTTAGATATAACTAATCACGGAGATTAGTGGCGTCTAGTGGCGAAGGCGTAACAGAGCACACAGCTGCTCATGGCCTACAGCCTGAGAGGCAGTGAGGATTTCAGCTTTTTTGTCAGGCCTGTTCTGTAGCCTGCTAATTCAGAAGCTCTGGACAGCTTCCCACAGAAAGCTGGCTACTGGAGGCCAATGGGCAAGAGCAGGCCAGGGTTGGGACGTTGCCCTGAAGATGTCCTCACTGGGACGCTGATGTGGTACTCCAAGGATGGCTGGAGGAATACAGACCTGGGGATGTATGCTTTTCATAGACACCTTCTGCTCTGGAGTTCCACTGGAACAAATTGAAGGCATTCATTCATTTATCTCATCAACATGCAATGGGGGCTACCGGGAGCATAGAAGTATGCAAGGCTGGATCTAGTCCGTGGACCTAAATCGAGTCTACCTCCTGAAGCAGGTAGAATTGGGAACTATGACCTAAGTTCCTTTTGGGGTCTCAGGAGATTTTTCTGCCTTAGTTGCCTTAGTTGTACTAGGTAGACTGGGTGATCCCATAGCTGCATCTCCCTGCAATACTACAATAGATGAACAGATTGATGCAAAAGACTCCTCTCAGGTTAGGGTGCTAGAGGCTGTATCCCTGGAGCCAGGCATGGCAAACAGCTTCAGGGTTGAGCTCACAATGCCCTATAGCCCATGACTAAGAGGACCTGGCAGCAATGGGAGTGGCCTAACAAGGAAGAGCAGGCTGCCTTTTCTGAGAGGGAGGGAAAGAGCCTGGTCCTGCTGCAGCTCTCTAAACAGTGTGATGGCAAGGCTCTGGGGAAGCTTTCAAAACCTGGCCATGACGTGCTTCTTCCTGCTTAATACCCTTCTCCGCTCCCCAGCCCCACCTACTGTCCGTTGGTCCCAGGCCCCGAGTCTGCCTGATTTTACAGGTATGATTCAATAGAGGTTATTTGATTCAGTCACCTGCCTCACATTTGTAATAAGACACAAATGAAATGGTGGGCCACTTTCACTCTCAGAGGCGACTCTGGACAGCCGTGAGCAAGCTGTCTAGCCTCTGTGGCTCAGCTTCCTTACGTGGCAATAACAACTGCACATTGTCTCTGTGGGTATGTGCAGTTTGTGCGGTGTTATGCACGGGAAGTACCTGCAAGGTCTGGTTCTGAGGAAGTGCTCAATGCCCACTTTCCTGCCATTACTGCCTCACTTCCTGGTGGCTCCAGCATTATAGAAGGCCCTTCCTGCCCAGGAGAATACGGTAGTCTGTGGCCACCCAGGCAGGTTTTGTGTAGGTTGACTTCAAGCCTCAGCACCTCCTAGGCTTGGGAATCCCTCTACTCGTGTGTTCAGTTTCTTTTCCAGTGGCAGGATCAGAGACAGGGAACCACAGTGTACTTTCCCACTGGGCTTTTACACAGTGTGAATACTTCTCCACATTAAATAATTAAATGTAATAGCTAATACTTCCCTTCCCACACTAAGGCTTTATGTAAGTCATATAATTACTTTTTATCATTCATGGTGAAAGCACCATGCAGGAAAGAAACCTGTCACAATGTTGCAACAATATGCAAATCTCTGGGTACAAGAGCTGTGGCGAGGAGGTCCCTCCAGAGGAGGCCATTTGTGCCTGTCTGCTGGGCACTGTGCACACCAGGTGTCCGTGGGCACACGTAAATAAACAATAATCAGGGGAATGCCTTCTTACCAATCAGCTGCTAGAAAGCAAGCAGGGGCTGGCTGCACACCCACAGGTCCCTGGGCTCTCCTAATGAGGCCAGGGGGAGTGGGAGGGGTGGTGGCTTGTCATATACAGTGCCCTCCTCCCTCCACCTTTCTATTTCTATTCCTTTAAGTGACATGTGTGGCGAGTCTGTGGGCCCATTGGTTCCACTGACAGCGAAAGACATTGTGATTTTTAGTAACTGGGTGAACAGATTTCAACTAAATTCAGTTAAGAGGCTGAATTTAGTTGCTCTTTGTCCCACTCATTGGCCTCCAGGGGGCACTGTGGAAACGGGTAGAGCTACAGAGTGGGTCCTGGAAGCCAGGTCAGCTTTTTGGATTTAGCGGGTGGGAACAGGGACACCAAATATCCTGATGTGTGGGACAGCTGAGCCTTACTAGTGATATAGCCACAGGACTTCCCAGAGGCACATGCAACTTCAGTTTTTACTCTAAGGTCCTAAGCCTTTGCTCTTCTGTTGTCTTCAGCTTTTGAGGGGAATGAATCTTTTACCACACACAACCTTTTCACTTGCGTTATGGCTAAGAGATTGTGTATTTTCAACATTTTTATGAATAGTGTGAATGTTTGCGAATTAAAAAGACATTACAGGATATTTATCATGAAATGGGGGCTTGTGGGTCTAGAAAGGATCCAAGACCTAAAAAGGATGGCTAACTTTCTGTACAAGTTTCTTTCTTTCTTTCTTTGTTTCTTTCTTTCTTTGTTTCTTTCTTTGTTTGTTTGTTTCTTTCTTTCTTTCTTTCTTTTTGGTTTTTCAAGACAGGGTTTCTATTTGTAGCTTTGTTGATCAGGCTGGCCTCGAACTCACAGAGATCCGCCTGCCTCTGCCTCCCAAGTGCTGGGATCAAAGGGCGTGTGCCACCTCTGTCCAGCTTCCATACAAGTTTTAAGAGGAAATATTTTTACTTACTCCTGAAGTTATTTAAATTGTATTTTCTAGATCAATGTGACTTTGAAGGAATACAGTCCTCTGCATCACTCACAGAGGGGGACTAGTACATCTAGGATCCCCTTCTGCTCCCCTGGATTAGCAGGGCAGCCACCAGGCTCTCTGTTCATCCTCCCTTTCTTCTCTGTAGCTGGCTCACTCACACAGCCCATTAGCCTGAGAGACGGTGGCTCTCCCAGCTCTTAGCCTCCAGACCCCCTCTCCCCTTTCATTCTCCCTTTTTCTCTCCCCCTCACCTGTTTGTGAGCTTAGCATCCACATTCTGGGACGAGGAGGCTCCAGGACAGCTCTCTTGGAACTTCTACTTAGGCAGGCCATATGTAGTACTGACTCCTAAAATAGATCTCTTGCCCAGACTGCCTGTTCCAGATTTTTAACAGCTTTTAAAACCCAATACATCTCCAGATCCCCTTCAGGCTGGCTTCTCCCTGCTCTCCTCAATTTCAGTGAACTGTAGCACCAGTCCATTCCCGGAGGGACAGGCCAGGACACTTTGAGCCATCTTTCATTCGTTGTCTTCATCCTCACAGCTGATTCACTGTCAGATGATATCAGCACAGTGCTGACACCACTCTGTACTGCTGGGCTCTGGCAGACAACTCATGCTCTGAGCCCTCACCAGGCTATTCCTCACTAACTAATCAACACACCAGTCTCAGAACCCCCTACTCAGTGCCCCGGGGCTTCCCAGGAGAAAACAGCCCCCACCGGAATGCCTCTAGTCATGGAGGGTAAAGTGAGTTTCAGTCTTACTGAGAAAACTATGAAGCAGAGAGGTTAAACACCTCCCATTAGGGACAGCCTTGACCCCTGATGTCCTAGACCTACTGTGCTGGGAGGAGTGTGCAGCCCCAGACTCATCAACTCTTCATTTTGTTGTTCTCGATAAACCTTTGTTGACAGCAAAGCCTAGGGATTTAAGTGATGACATTATCTAAGACAATAGTCCTCTTGCTAAGAGTGCCATGTCTGTGGTTACACCACCCTTCAGCAGGCCCTGTGTTGCCCTCCACAGTCAGGTCAGAGCTGCCAACATGAACAGAACCCTTGAACTCCAAGGCTCATCCTAACAACTCCCTGGAGTCTGTTGTGTGGCTCCCTCACTTCTGCTTCTCTTGTTGGGGAAGGGCTCCTTAGGAATTTTAATTGGGCTTGTGCTGAATATAGGGACCAAGTTGAGAAGAAATAATGTTTTAGCAATGGAGACTTTCCAGTCTGAGAATTCATCTCTTCAGTTATTAGCTTCTCTTTAATCCTTGCTATAAAATTTTAGTTTTCTTTTTGTTATATTTATTTTTAGACACTGGACATTTTTAGCATCTATCATAAAAGTTTTCTTATTTTTTTCTGTAATTATTGACATATTTCAGGTCATGATAGAAATACAATCTATCATATAATTAAACAACTATTTAGTTAACCTCTGGACATTCCAACCAAACCTTTCCTCCAAGTTGCATCTGCATATTCATGTAGAACCAAGGATCATCCAGGTTTCTTTAGCCTGTTTTCCCTACACCATAGGACAGGATTCCTTTGGCATTCACCTATCCTTTCCCTAGATCACTTCTGCTTTCTCTAGGTTGTTTGAGAAACAGAAGGTCTTTAAACTTGTTTATATTAATATCTCATATTTCTGTGAATTTTTTGTATGAACGAAGTATGGATTTAGGGAGTTGGGCAGTTGGATTCAGGCAGAGATTTTCTTGAGGAAACTTATTCCATATTGAGTAGTGAAGAAAACAGATATGAATGAAAAGCTCATAAGCATCCATCACTGTAGAGACAATGGAAAAAAGAAACAGAGCCGAACTGATAGATCAGTCAACCAATCAGATATGGCAAGGAAGACTAAATCTGGGACACCTCCAGATGATATAGCCCTGACTATGGGTAATGCCAATGCTGTGGTTTGGATGTTAAGTGTCCAAAGGATCATGTGTTAAAAGCTTGGTCCTTGGACTGGTGTTATTGGGGGAAGGGAGGAACTTTCAGAAAATGGAGCCTAGTGGAAGGAAGGAAGGAAGGAAGGAAGGAAGGAAGGAAGGAAGGAAAAAAGGAAGGGAAGGGAAGGAAGGAAGGGAAGGGAAGGAAGGAAGAGAAGGGAAGTCACTGAGGGTCTGCTCTTTGAGGATTGTAGGATTCTAGCTTGCACATTTGCTCTGATTCCTGGTTACAAATGTGACTGAATTGCTCCTATACACAACCCTGTTATGATGTGCCACTACCTACCACCTTCCCTGGAATGTGTTGATGGAAGCACCTTGCACTCAAATCTTCAAAACTATAAATGCTGCAGGCATTTTACAATTATAATGCCAGGATGGCTAACACATCCACCTTCTACATTCTTGCTAACTGTTCTTTCACAGGGAACTCATACCATACATGAGCAACTGGTGAAAATAAAGTCCAGAAGCCATCAGTATTGCAGGTCTGTTAGAAGCTACTCCACTGTTCGTGGGTAAACTCCAGGTAGATATTTCTACCAGAATTATGAGGGTTTCTGCCTGGTATTCTGTCTGAAAATTTCAAGGGACATTTTTCTAGTCTGTTTGTCAGTGAAGAATACAGTTAATGAGGCTGTAGAGGGACCAGTCACCCCTTCATCTTCTTCTCAATTCACTAGTCAACAGCCTTTGGTCACCCTCATGAATAGTCTTCACTCTTCTATTGTCAGGTGTCCCTTTTGAGAAATTAATAGACGAGATGCCCTTGCCATCCTCTGAAGACAAAGAGTGACTCTTGCTATGTGAGATGCCCCTCTTCTATACCCAGGAAAAGTTTCTCATATTTTACCCCATGTTCTCATTACAGAAAACCAGGTAGTGAAGAAAGTAGGAAACCCTTTATGGTTTAGGTCATCCTGGTTGGTTATGTCTTATGAACATGCTTGCTTTTCATCTGTAGGATATACCTAATGTATGTTTCAGTTCAAGGTACCAGAAGATGCCAATCTCATGGGCTTCACAGGGCAGATGGCTTAATGTTAGAGAGACATGGGTCAGCAGGGCTCTGAGATGGCCTCAGACACAAGGAACATGGCTGATTCCACTGTGGGGTGATTGAAGACTAAATATTTAAGTCGTGTGTTGAAAACTGAGGGTAAAGCCCAGCAATCCTGCTCTCCTGGCTTGGCTAAGGATGCTCTGGTGATGCTTTTGTATTCTAAGGCATGGAACCTGGAATAGGGCAACATGTGGGTGGCAATGCTTGTGGGCCCCAGAGAAGGGAGTCACAACAAAACTTGGTAGTCTTTTTTAGGCCAAGACATCAATTATCCCTTAATGGGTCTAAACTTGGAAAGAAATATGACAAAATACGTATTTCCTTCTTGGAGGCAGGGAAACACCATTATTATGGCTGCACCAAATGAGGCTCATTAGGAGTCTTAGTATTCAAGGTCCCTAGGTGTCCTGTGGTTGAAAAGAAGAGGCAGTGTTTATGAATACTGAATGTACTATCCCTAAGTGACTCAAAGTGTCTCTGCTCTCTCTGAAAAGTATCCAGCAGAGCTCTTGCCAAGGACACACCCTTGTGAACAGCTCCATGTGACAGAGAGCACACTAGCTCCTTCCCTTAATAATTGTGTAGTTGGTTCTGGGTACGTTGTCAAAATTTAAACATGATATAGCTGAAGACTTGTCTTTTTGTCCTGATTTTTTGACTTGACCCCTGCTGTTCTGTGTTGTACCTGGTAAAGTTGCTGCTGCTGGTGGTGTTGATGGTGGTGGGGAAGCTTGGAAAATTGGTTAATGTTTCAAATCTCTAAATGTAATTCTCCAGCCATGTACTTTTCACCACTCTCCAAGACATGTTAGGGTGGCCACAGTAGTTATTGAGCTGCTGTTATAGCTGCCCTCTAAAGCAGCTGCCAGTCACGGGTCAGTGAATATCAGAGACTCTGGACTTTTGTGAAGGTCAAGGACTACAGGCACTACTTCTTCAAGCCTGCTCTGGTGTCACCTGGGACAATGGGCGGGGCTGGTAGGAGAATGACAGGCAGTCAGCTTTGTCAGCCCCACCTCATTCAGACAGTGCTAGCCCTTCTTTTTTGATGAGATGCTGTTTGCAAGAAGTGACAGGAAAATATGCAGGCAACTGCTCTTCCTGTGCTGGAGGACAAAGGGAGCAATGGCAATGTCTCTGAGCATGCGTGCATGGCATGGGGTGCTGGGCCCTGAGCAAAAGTAGCCCAGCCTGGCCTTCTCACAATCACTTCTGCATGACACATGGAATGGAAGAGGGGCATGTCGGGGACCTTCCTAGATCTGAGGGGCTGTGCCAGGAGAAGTTTGGCTTGCCAGGTTGTGGGGAATGGGAGGGGAAGGGTTGTAGTTTAGCTCATGGAAAGACCTCAGCTCAGCTACTTTCTGTTCATCCCAGTCATGGACAAGACTACAAGGTAAGTTTATATTTCAAGGAGTTGGCCTGGTTCACCTCTTGGCCAGTGTAGCTTTTACAGCGCTCTTCAGAGAAGGGATGACCCTTCACTGGCAAGTTCTCCCTTCACATCCCTTATCCCATGGACACATACCCTCCCCTATCCCATCAGACAGCTTGTTCTCAGAGGCCTACCTTGGGTTTGAAGGCAATGAGCTTCAGGATCATCTCCACCGTGAAGAGGCCAGTGAAAAGCATGTTGAGTATATTCATGGCAATTTTGAAGAGGCAGCTCTGGCCATAATGCTAAGTGGAGGGAAGGGGAAGACCATGAACATGAGGCTGAAGTCCTCTGGCTCAGCTTTTTCCAGCTTTCTCATATGCCCCATGTCTAGAGAGATCTTCCTTGAGCCATCCTCAGAAGGTTGCCCACTATGCCTTGGGCAGGCAGGTGGACTCTGGCCATACTGCAAGCTCTTGCCTTTCCTACCATCTCTGATAACTGGGGAGGCAGAGATCTGACTTCGTGATGATCGGGCATGATGACTTCTGGATGTTTCTGGTACTTGAGAGCACTGGGACAAACTGACTTCCTTGGAGGTAGGGGTGTTGAGTCCACCTCCACATCCCATGCTTAAGACGATGACTCCAGGGTTATTTTCTCGGTTCCCTACCTCCTCTATTCTGTTATAAATCCAGGGCCCCAGGGATTCTTCCATTAGGTTTCAGAGGAACCCCATCCCTGAGAAGGGATACTTGTCTTTCTCTTACTCTTCTGTCTCTCTGACTTTCCCAGCCACAGGCATGTGACCACTTGACCTGGCCTTGTGGTTCCTTCTATCTACTACGTCCTTCCCCAGCATTTCCCCTAGTCCAGCACCCCAGTCATAGACTGACCTGCATGGCCAGGCAGATGGTGTTGAGCAGGATAAGGACGAACATCAGATACTCGAAGTAGGTAGAGTTGACCACGTACCACACTTTATACTGGTGCTGGTTCTTGGGGATGTACCTTCGTAAAGGTCGGGCCTTGAGGGCATATTCTACACATTGTCTCTGGAAGGGAAGAAGGAGGAGTGAAGGCTCATGGAGGAAGAGTGGGGATGATGTAGTGTGTGTGACAATAAAAGGTAGGATGCATGTGAAACTGTGTCCTCGGGCTCTACTCACAGCTGTGGCATCTAATGTGAAGAATGCTTCTGATTTTTCTGGCATCCCTATCAAGGACAGAGGCTCAAGGACAGAGGCCCCTTCCATCAAATCTTATCCAGATTGCAAGCAATGAGCTCAGTTGCTTTTCTCCAACTGGTAATGATTGGTGCATTGCTCAGCAAGTGCTTGGCACCTCATAAATACTGACTGGCTCATTGGTTATACCCCACACCAGATTCTTCATGGGACATCTCTTGCCTAATTTGTTTTTTTCTATCCTAAATCCTTTTCCTTATTGTTGAGTATCTACCAGATTGTAAGACAAAGAACTATCAAGAAAGGAACTCTTGTTCTAACTAGAATCTTGGGAATACAGAAAATGTCAGGCAGTCTCTATGCACAGCACCCAAATCTCTAAATCAGGAAGCAGAAAGCCACTCCAGCCTGTTTGACCCTTGGCCTCCATGCTTAGTCCCCAAGCCTTGCCAATCTGACCTCCTGCTTTTACATCATTACCACAATTCACTGCTGTTAGGTCAGGTTCTCAATATGCCTCATCTGCACTTGCCAGTTGGCTTCCCTCCCTGTCTTTCTTGCAACACAAAGTAGCCCAAATGTTGAATCTAAATGTTGATATCTGTTAAGTAGCAGATATCAAAGCTGACAAGGGGTCCAGCTTTCCTGCCATGCACAGAGCTGGGCACCCTGGGCTGTGTCTCCATGAGGTGGCTTTATTCAGAACATGTTTCCACTGGGAGTGCAAAGGGAGCTGAGTTTCCACACCGATGTCCATCCCTGACAGTGCATTATTCGCTGAGGGAGTGGCTAGCCCTTTCCCATAAGCTAACAGAACATACTCTAGACCTTGGTGTCACCATGTCATTCCCCATTAAGATTCTCTTCTCTCAACCCCTGCTCAGACCTCTGTTTTGCTTGAAAAGCCATCTAAGAGTTTTCCTAAGTCTGTCCTCTTGGCCATCCCAAGCTCTCTCTTTCCCACATTGTCTGGTTTCTCTCTCCTTTGTCAATGGTCCCATCACACCTGAGCATAGAATAACTTCCCGATTTTTGGATAGGACATAAATTAAATATTTGCTGATTGAGCACATTTTCCAGACCTGGGATTTGTGAGGACTTAATATCTGTCAGGTCTGAGGAATGTGAGATCCACATTTCTGCCACAGAAAGCTGGGACAAAAACCCTGTTCTGTTGGATGACAGAGGACAGAGGACCTTGGCATCCACACACATCTCTCTAAATACCCTAGGCTCTCTTCTGAGTGGGTCTAGGACAGCCACCTTCTGCCCTTCCTTATGTGGGTCCTGCTTTCCTCCTCTCCTTCCCAGAAAGCTACCTGGTTCTTGTCCAGCTCACAGTTCTTGTACTCTTGCTCCCCCTGCTCCTGGAAGGTGACAATGACGAAACCCACGAAGATGTTCATCATGAAGAAGGCAATGATGATGATGTAGATGATGAAGAAGATGGAGATCTCCACGCGGTAGTTGTAGATGGGGCCCTTGTCTTCTGTGTGGGAGTCGATGGAGCGGTACAGCAGCCTACAGGAGGAGACAGGCTCACAGAGTGAACTGGAGAAGCAGTGTCACCGCCATGAGATGATGGCACCACTGCTCCCAGGGGTCCCTGCAATCAAAGGAAACAGCTCCAGGCTGGGGCCAGAGGGACAGGGCTCAAGTCCCATCCAGGCAAACCAATGAATCTCTTTGGCACTGAGTCCACAACTGTCGAGTGGAAACGGTAATTCTCTACTCTCCTATCTTACAGAGCAGCTGATATAATATATACACAGTGTTTGGAAACTGTCAAGAGCTGTTGAGCTGCAACATTCACCGTTGACATCAATTTCAAATACAGAAATATTGGTAAATATTGAAACAGCTTTGTGAACTGGCATGGACCAAAGGAGGTGAGGCCAAAGAAAAAGTAAATCGGAGAGATAAAAACATTCATTTAGATAAAGTAAAAGTGGCATGACTCTAGATTAGCCACATCATCTACAGTGGTTTAGATCACACACACACACACACACACACACACACACACACACACACACATATATATATATATATATATGTGCCATTCATTTCAGTTTGGGCTATGGGACCAACTGAGCTTGTTCTTCATGGACCAGGATGATTCCTTCTTCTTCTCGTGTAATTTCCCCAGCATATGGCTATTCTCATATATATATGTTCTCTCATTATATATCACTTATAGATTGTCATATAATAATGACAAATCCTATCTATGCACCGTTAGATGGGGACATAGATGTTTAAACCAAGATACAAAGAATACTAGATGGACCAGCCTGCTACAAGCAATGCTGTGTGAGGACCAATGAGCTGGTCTAGTAGGGAAAATATCACATCTGCAGAAGGATTGGGCTCCTGGCTTTTGTCTCTTTTTTATTTGACAGTATCAATTTTAAGGCTTTCTCCAAGGAGACTAGTTCAGGGTCTAACTAGACAGACATGTTGGCTACCTTCACCCGTGTCAGCTGCATGTGGGGAGTGGTACACTGGAACTCCGTGGTAATCAAAGGTTTACACCAGAGAAATTCTCTCTGTATTTGACTCTGAAATGCCATAAAGAAAATGCAGGGATTCCCAATCTTGTGACTCACACTGAGCTTGGGGAAAGGAGTTAAAAGGTATCCATTTTTGGTTGGGGTTTCTAAAATGCTGCAGGTGTACTGAGTGGAACAGCACTTGTACATAACATGCACAAGGCCCTCAGTGAAATCCTCAGAATCTTTCTTCCCCAATAATATCTCTTATAAGAGTTTGTTTTTGTTTTTAAGACAGGGTCTCACTATGTAGTTTTGGCTGGTCTGGAACTCACTACATAGACTAGGCTAGCCTCAGACTCACAAATATCTGCCCACTTCTGGCTCCCCAGTTCTGGGATTAAAGGTGTGCACCACAATGCCCAGCTAAAAGTCTGTGTTCCTGTAGTGATCAAGTTCTACAGAAGTTCTAGAAACATTCTCACTGCTTGGGGACAACACAGCTCTGACCTCTGGGAAGAATTCAGGAAAGGTATAAGACCTTGGATAATAACTGGACAGCCAGTGTCTCGACTCTCTAGTGTCAGGTTGATATTCATACTCACTCTGGCCACCCCTCAAAGGTGGAGACGGTGAAAAGGGCCATCATGGCTGCCAGAACATTGTCAAAGTCAAACTTGCTGTTCTCCCAGCTTCGAGGTTGGATAATGGGGTGGTCAACCTCTCCATCTTTGTATGTGATATAGTTACCCCTGAGAAAGGAAGAGAAAGGTAACCACAGGATGTCCCTTAGCTCTACCACCAATAATTCCTGGCATGCTGGGTAGTAAGTATACAACCACATTATCCCAGCCATCAGAAGAATCAGTGGCTTGAACTCTGAGGAATAACATCACATGTCACAAAACTAAGGTCAGGTAATGAGATGGGCGAGAGGACACATGCCACTTCTTTCTAACCCAGCCACCACCTCCCCAGAGTTAACCAGCCCTGGCTCTGGGAGCCTGCTAGCTTGAACTCACTTGCATTCTGCCTCGGTCTGTTTGGAACTATCCGAACAGGTATAGAGCTTTCCCTAGAAGAGAAGAAGGAAGTGATTAGAGACGCTCCTCAAGGGTGGATCCGGCAGAAGAGGATCAATGACTATGTCTGGAGCGCAGTCCTGAGTTTGAGCCTCGGGAATAACAGGTGAAAGATGGACAGAGTCCAGATGCAGAGGACATGACTCACAGTCAGAGCCGAGAGTGCTCAAATTCAAAAGCAGGGAGCATCAGCCTTTGAAGGCTCTGCTCTCTAGGAAGGTCTCGAGGGTAAGAAAGAAGGGGATCTGTGCTTGGAGGGAGTTTATGGGAGGAAATTTAAACAGCAGGGTGGGGGGTGAGGGAAAGAGAAAGAGTGCTTCCTGTGACAGAAGAGCAGAACTAAAGAGATGGTAACAGAAAAAGAAGAAACCAGCCAGGCCTCTGGCCTCCAGCTGGGTGGTGTAATGTTGGCATGGTACTGTTACTAGTTAGTAACTGCTGTGAGCTTTAAGCCAAGGACTGACAGAGAGGTACCAGAGGGTAAAAGTCATCTGGGAAGAAGGGCAGCTAACTGAAGGGTGACACAGAGGCTTTTAGCTGGGAGAGGCAGAGCCGATTTTCCTCTACTCTTTTGGTCAGGAAAGCTCAAGTCAGTTGTGGTCAGAGGTCACACTGCCTCAGGTCTGATAGGTTGTAGTCTGAGGTCACACTGCCTCAGGTCTGATAGGCTGTGGTCAGAGGTCACACTATTCTGTACACCTGACGGAGACTGCTGTCCCCTCTTGGATCTGCTGGCTCCCTTCCCTGGGATTGCTGACGAGAGAGGAAGGAGGCAGGACTTTACCTTGAAGAGCTGGACCCCAATGCAGGCGAACATGAACTGCAGCAGGGTGGTGACAATCACAATGTTCCCTATGGTCCGGATGGCCACAAACACACACTGAACTACATGCTGCAATGGGAAGAAGGAATGGGAAGGGGGTCAGGTTTCAGTCTAAGCAGCCTTGAGCCATTCCCTGGATCCCCACACACAAGCAGAGTGGGCAGATCCCATGCAGGCTTCCAGAGCCCAGCTGACTTTCCAGAGTCACGTTGATGGATCTCAGAATACCAAGGGCTCCTAGGACTCTCTGATGACAGAGATACAAGCCCCTTCAAACTCCTATCTGGATGGTGGAAAGACCAAGCAATGTTACCTCAGAAAAATGGCTTCTTCCTTGCCTTAACCCTACCTTTGAATCACACCCATTTTTATCTTTCCTTTAGGTGATGATTAATGTGGACTATCACTTCACAGGATCTGAAATCACCTAGGAGACATCCTCTGGGCGCACTTATGAGGGATTATTTAGCTTCTGGGCATGCCTGTGAGAGGTTATACTGATTAGGTTGATAGAGGTGGGAAACCCTACACTAACATTTGGGCAGCAACGTTCCCTGGGCTTGGGTAGATCTGCACAGAAAGGAGACAGCTAGCTGAACACAAGCATTCTTCACTCTCTGATTTCTTACTGTCATGTGACCAACAGCTTCAAGCTCTTGCTGGTTGACTTTGCTGCCAGTACAGAACTTGTTCACAGTTCAAGTACTGTACCCTTGAACTGTGAACTGAAGTAAATCATTTATCCCTCGATCTACTCTGGTCAGTGTACTTATGTCTTTGAGATATAAATTTCTTATCTGGTTTCTACTAAAAAGCACACCTGGCTGTGTTGTGTTTGTTTATGGTAATTATTTTCTTGCAATTGTCTTTATGTGTCACAAGAAAAGAAAACTGAACAAAATCTGTGGCTACTTCATTTATATAGCTTTCAAGAAGTTAGAAAGTGCTATTCTTGGTATATGCTTAGTTTTAAGACTTGTATGTATAGAAATGTGGACATTTTAAAAATATTTTTAACTGCTGTTGTCACTTGAAAAACATAATTCAAGGCCCTTATCTAGCCATGCCTAGGTATGAGACAACACTAAAACTATGAAGAACAAAACAAAACAAAACTGTCACTTAAAAAACTGATTAACCTACTTAAAGGTAGACAATGGCATCTTAAGATTTACAGATGATCCTAATATGTTCCATTGCAACATAAATATAATTTTTCTTTTGCATTATATTACTATGACTCCTGGTTTAAAGAAGGAGAAAATACAAAAAAGGAGAAAACACTTTAAATAAAACACTTGTTAAGTGATTAAAATCTTTACTGCAAAGGTAAGCAAATGATATAAAGTAAAAGTGATAAAAAGGATGGAGACAAAATGCCTCACTATGATGCTGCCTTCCAGTTGCCATGCAGACCTAAATGACAAGCCAATGCTTTTTAGGCAGAGACAATTTCTAAAAGCTTATTATAAGAAGGCTTAAATCTTTAACAAATAATTTCAGTTTTTTGAGGAAAATATCTCCAGAACCGTTCACACGTGTTTCAACTTCCTGTGTTTTCCTTTAAATTTTCATATAAATTGAGGCATATTCAAGCACATTGGTGAAAACATCAAGTAGGTGGGTTATAGCCAAGTGGGAAAACCTCTGTCTTTGCTGTCACCTGATGGCATTCTTAGCCATGGGTTTGTGACAGTTTGGGATCTGTTGTTGCTTGCCAAAAGGGTTTATCTAATAATCAGGGGATGTTAGATTACATTCTTTGATGTGAAGAGACTAGCAGTGTTCCCTTCTCTGCAGATGACAAAGGTGAAGGGTTGTTTTGTTTTTGGTTGGCTGATTCCAGTGACATTCATGTCACTATTTGCACCAGTGGGCTAATGCTGCCAGGACAGCCATTATTTTATCTCATAGTGGGTCACAGCTTGGAAAGATCAGTGATTACTTCTCTCCTCTGGTAGCATGTACAGCACTTTCCAGAACCATGAAAGCTAGCCAGTAGGGACAAAGCTTCCAGGTCAGTTTGATTTCTCCAGGTTCTATGACTTAAGTATGTGGTACCTTCAGCAGTAGGGTCTTACCATCAAGTTCTGAAGGGTAACTAAGAATAATGGCAATAATGGCAATGTTTGGGGGTTTATGGGACCCCGTTGGCCAACAGGTCCAAAAGAGGTAACCTATTCCTGGTACTAGATTCTTAATTTGGTATGTTGCGGTGTCTAGTAGGAGCATTGTTCCTGCTATAGGGTAACTCCATTTAAACTATTCCCACATGTGCATATTATGTATTTAAGAATCTTCTACCGCCAGGAGTTTCCATATGACCTTTTCAAAAGGCCTTTAGTGTTAATTCTCCCCTCCCCACAATCCCCCCTCGACCCTGCAAATGCCTCTACACCATTTAATTACTCCTATTTCATAACACATACTTTCCAAAGCTCAGGAATAAACCTAGAAGAGGGGCAGAAAAATTAAGAGTGAGAGGCAGTGGATGACCTCAATGAAACTGTTTTATGGACACAACAGGACAGTTGCATATATTAACTTAAAGCAGTTGTGACAACATGCCCAAGACCTGCAGAAGTTCAAGCCAGAAAAACTCCAGCATGGAGAAGAGAGTTTGGCACAAGTTTCTACCTCTAGCTGAGGAACTGTTAGCAGCTGATAGCTGATGGTGGGAGAGTCCATTTTCTTTAAGGGTATGATTCCTCTAAGTCAACCATGGTCCAGGGGATGACCTCACACCCAAGAATATTTGGGCAGCACAAATTAGACTCAATGGGTTAAAAAAGAGGACATGAAGTTTGGTTGGGCAGGGACCTGGGGTGGACCTAGGAGAAATAAGGGGAGCAAGGGTGACTAGGATCAAAATATTTTGCATAAGATTCTCAAAGATTTAATAAAAATATTATTAAAATATTTTCAATAAAAAGGTTGTAAAGCTTTAAACTTAAAAAAGAAATGACACTGGTATGGCTAAATTGGCTATAATGAAAGATTATTAGAAATTCTTAAGGTCAAAATTCAATACCCTGAGTTAAAACTGATGGCTGAGTAGAATTAAAAAAGACAAGGCCCAGAGAACAAAGATATTCTATTTTATCATTTTATAAAATAAACTTTAAACTTAGTGATTAAAACTTAGTGATTGTATTTCATACAAATGTTAATATACTAAGACTGTGTGTTTAACAATGGGGCAAAGCCTTCTTTAGTGGGATGGCCACCACCTCCACAGCAGGAAAAATTGTATTAAAAAGAATTACTTGTAAAAATTATTCATACTTGGAGGACATGCCTGTTAAATCACATAATAATTACAAAACTTATTTTAGTAGACAATATTTAAATCTATTTTAAAAGTTTGATCTATTGTACAAAATTCCATCCCCCTGCCTGTGATCTTCAATTTTCTAGCTTGGTAGGTAAGTAGCCGTGTTGCACTAGCTGTTAAAAACTAAAGCTTTTGCTTTCTTAGCCTATGACATTCTTCTTGCCTCTTTGAAATATAAGATATACTTATTTTCTTGGAAAATATTTATTATCTCTTTATAAAATAATTATTGGGTTCTCATTAAAATTAAGTTAATCAATGCACCATCTTGTACTGTTTTTTTTTTCTTTCCAGCTTGACCCAAGCTAGCGTTACCTGGAAAGGGGACCCTCAACTGAGAAAATGTTTCCATCAGATTGCTTATAGTGTGGGATTAATGATTAATGTGGGTAGGCCCAGCCCACTGGGGGCGGTGACACCTGCAGACAGTCCTGAGTTGTGTAAGAAAGCAGGCTGAGCAAGCCATGAAAAACAAGCTAATAAGCAGCTCTCCTCCACGGCGTCTGCTTCAGTTCCTGCCTTCTGGTTCCTGCCCTGACTTCCCTTTATGATGAACTACAAATATAAGCTGAAATAACCCACGTTGTTTTTGGTGATTTTTGACAGCTAATTTTGGTTGTCAACTTGACTATATCTGGAATCAATTAAGACCCAAGTAAACCTCAGTATGCCAATGAAGGATTTTCTTGATTGGATCATTAGAAGTGGGAAGATCTCCCTAAATCTGGGCCACACCTTCTGGTGGCAGCCTATATAAAAGGAAAAGGAAAGGATGCTTTTGCTCTTTGCCTGCTTCTACCCTCTTTCATGGGCAAGTGCATCTACCCTGTGACTGAGGCATGCCTTGGCTCGTGACAGAACCTATTTCTTTGAGATTCCAATGTAAAATGAAGAGCAGAAGCTCTCTAGCACCTCCATGGGACTCCATCATGAGACTGGGACTGCTGAGATGTTCAGTCTCCTGGACTTAACAACTACAGAATCATTGGCCTTTACAATGTAAGACAGCTATTTTTGAACTGCTTGGACTGCAGCCCCTAAGCCACTCTAGTAAATTCCACATATATAACTCGACCATTTCTGTTCCTTTAGAGAACCTTGACTAATACAGTCATGGTGTTTATCACAGCAATAGAAACCTAAGAAAGACAAACATTTTTGCCAGGTTCATGGGCTATTGTGACGACCTGACCATGTTGTTTTTGTGAGTATTGTAGAAAGGTTTTGAAACTTTGGACTGGAAAAACCATTTAGTGCTCATAGCTTTACTGGGTTGTTACAGGAACTTGGGTGACAGGAATGATGAAAGGGATGCAGATGATGGAAAGGTCTGGCTTATGATGTTTCAAAGGGAAGCAAAGACTATCAGGGATGTTTGAGTGACACTTTGAATCAAGAATCTGGGATTCTGGTCAACTGGAGATGAAGAATCAGGTGTGATTAACAAAAGACCAGCGTCATTAAAGTGAAACCTTTGTATTGATGGGACAATTGATGCTGGTTATCTGGAGCTGAGAAACTGGCAGTGCTTAAGAAGAGACTGGCATAATGGAGGTGAATCTTCTGGGAATATTTTCTCAGGGTCAGCAGACAGAAGCTATGGTCCAGAGAGGGCCAAGGCTGCATCCCAGGTTAGCAGCTGAAGGTAGTACTAGTTTTGAAGGCATAAAGGAGTCATGGAAAGTAGCTGAGGCTTGGCACTGGGTAGAAGGGCTGGAGTCCCTAAAGACAGGTCTGGGGAGGCCATTGGTGAAGGTGCAGCTTTAGTTGTAGTGGAGGCCCCAGAATACTGGAGACAGCAATACCATGGGGTGACTGCCGAGGACCAGTCTAAGCCTATCAGATGTGCTGGAGAAGGGAAGTTGTCCAGGCCCTTTGGAGCTCAGAGGATCATGAGTGAGGCCCACATTCAAACAATGAACTTTGTACACTGCTTACTTTTGGTTTTGCTGTTATTTGATTGTGACTGTACCCTGGTTCTTCCCTCTTGGAAAATGAAAGTATTTAGCTTAGTTTGAATTTTATAGGAGTGCACAGTTAAAAAATGGAACTTTTAAAGAAACACTGGATTTTAAAAGAGACTTTGGACTTTAAATATTATGGGACTTATAAAGTTATACTATGTTTAACAGTATGATATTAATATTAACATGACATCTTGGAGATAAATGAGAACAGAAACTTCACGGTTCAATAGCATTATGTTTGTGGGTCAAATAACAAGGGGCCAGTTGTCCTGGGGTGGGGGACTTGTCAACTAGACACAAGCTAGAGTTATCTGGGAAGATGAACTTCAATTGAGAAAATGCTTCCATCATATTTCTGTAAGCAAGTCTATGGGGCATTTTCTTGATTAATGACTGATATAGGATGGCGCAGCCCACTGGGGAGAGTGCCACCTATGAGCAGACATCTCAGTTGAATAAGAAAGCAGGTTGAGCAAGCCATGAAGTACAAGCCAGTAGGCAGAACTCCTCCATGGTTTCTGCTTCAGTTCCTGTCTTGAGTTCCTACTCTGACTTTTCTTCATGATGGGCAACAACTGGAAGCTGAAATAAACTCTTTCTTCCTCAAGTTGCCTTTGGTCATGGTGCTCATCATAGCAAAGGAAACCCAACTAAGATTCATGTTTGTTAAAGAGAGACATACTGTAAAGACAAAGAAATTATAAAGTTCATAGAAAAAACAGATGGATCTGGAAAGCAATATATAAAATGAGGTAACACCAACTCAGAAAGACAAAAATTGTGTATTTTCTCTCATATGTTGGTTGTTAGCTTCAAATATTGTATTTTGTGTATTTATCCTGGAGTACATATGGAAGTCTGGGAACTAGCAATGGGCTAGTGGATGGGGAATGCACTTACAAAGAGGGGATAGATTACAGAATTAAAGTAGAGAAGGAAAATACTGGCCACAGAAAAGTTTAAGTAGATATTGCAGCCATGGGGCTGAAGGAACAAGGACTGGGGGAAAGGGTTAAGCAAAATGAAGTGTGCATGAAGAAGCTACATGGGAACTAAAGCATACATTCTAATAAAATGGGAGAGTAGCACACATGAGAAAGAATGGGGCCACGGAGCCAGGCGTTGGTGGTGCACGCCTTTAATCTCAGCACTCGGGAGGCAGAGGCAGGCGGATCTCTGTGAGTTCGAGGCCAGCCTGGTCTCCAGAGCGAGTGCCAGGATAGGCTCCAAAGCTACACAGAGAAACCCTGTTTCGAAAAACAAAAAAACAAAAAAACAAAAAACAAAAACAAACAAACAAACAAACAAAAAGAATGGGGCCATGGATCCTGAGAGCTAAAGGTTTACATGGAGATGGGAGCAAGGAGGTTGGGAAAATCAGAGGTAGCGTGTGGGCTAACCAAAATTAAGGATATATGAAGAAGTCTTATGAAATCCCACTCGTTTTATCAAATAGTTAAGAATTCCAGCACGGAGGGGGAGGGGCTCCTAATAGATAACCCTAGCTGAGGAGCCCAGGGCACGTGGTGATTGCTGAGGGACCGGCTGGAGAGTCATTTTCCTTTGAAGGGTGGGGTGGCTATTGGGTGATTGCCAATGCCCTAGTAGATGCCCCTCCCTCACAGCCATATGAGAAGCACCAATTGGACTTTGTGAGTTATCTAAGAAGAAGACTAGAAGTTTGGAGGGAGATGGGAGATGTTGGTAGGGAGAAGTGGGCTGGGGGAGGAAAGGAAGGTGATAGATAAGACTGGATATATTACACACACACACACACACACACACACACACACACACACAATTTTCAAAAGAAAACAACTGGTAGCACATGAAAACGTGGTCTTTGCTGGTGAGTGGATAATGAAAATGTGTTGCATATATACACTGGAGTTTTTTTCACCATAAAGAAAAGTTAATGAAATTTGTAAGAAAATGAATGGAACTGGAGAACACTGTATTATGTAAGGTAAAAACAGGCACAGAAGACAATAACTGCAAGTTCTTAATTTGGACCTTGGCTTCTAATTAAGTGTGTGTATTTAGGTGGGAGCAAATGTGGGTAATCTCCAGGAAACAAGAAAGGGGATAATGAGATGGGAAAAAGAGGCTTCAAGGAAAGGGGAGAGTAGAACAGGTGAGATAGGGAAGGCGTGATGAGGAGAGCAGAACAGGTGAGCTAGGGAAGGTGTGAAGGGGAGAAGTGAGGAGATGGGAGATAACCAATGAGAGTGAAACATGAAAATTCCATAAGGGAAAACGTGTTATGCTGTGAGACAAGTAAAATAATAAATGAGTAACTAATTAACAATAAAAACACGGTATTTGTTGCAGCGGGTTGAGTACTCATATTTGGCCCCAAAATAAATAAATTTTTATTTTCTTTAAGGGAAAAATCTGTGGTTTGTTTGTTTATTCGTTGCCTTGACAGGGGTTTGGAAGACCAATTGGTATGACAGTTAGCTCAAAAAACGGCTTCTCCCTTGTCTTAGTCCTACCTATCTGAATGTTATCTAAGTGGAAGAGTACTGTGTGTGCTTTGTGAGTTGAGCCAGGTAAGGAACAAATGAGGGAATTTCAATTGCTCTGGAGGCCACTCCCTGGAGCCAGCTCTGTTAGTGCCCTGTAGATTCCTTCCAGGAAGCATCTAGGAAGAACCATTCAATACTACATGAACGCTAGATCCTGACAAGGGAGGGCCACCAACTTCCTATTGTCTTGGCCACTCTCCATCAGTATCAAGTCAGTAACCTTCTTTGCTTATTCTATCTTGATGCAAATTAGTGCTTCTGGGACCCCAGCCTCAGTGTCTACCTTGCCAAGATTCGGGTACACAGAGACTGGCACACCACCTGAAGTATCTGTGTGGGGAGGGTGACCCTTTGAAACATTTTGCTTAAGAGAGTGACTCTACCATGGTTGACACTTGTCTATCCATCTGGTAGCCTGTCTGTCACCTCAGCTTCCTCCAGCCAGAGGGATAGTTAATGTTTATTGCTTTGATGGCTGCTCACCCAGACCCTCTTACTTTACCTTTAGCCCCTTGGCCCTGTTGATGGCCCTCAGGGGCCTGAGGACCCGCAGCACTCGTAAAATCTTCACAACATTGATTGCACTGGACCTGGGAGAGAAGCAGGGCGGGTGGTCAGTTCCAATACAGCAGAAAATGGCCTGTGCAGATGCTGTTCTGACTGGTCTTAGATGGACAATGGATGAATGGATGGATGAATGGGCAGACAGATGGACAGATAGATAGATGATGTAGACTCTGTTTTGGGGACTGAGAACTTCTATCACTCACTGCTAAGAATCTGGGACTTTCCTGATAGTAAAGGGCAGTGGGGACACAGCTCAGGGTGAAGGCTTGCCTGGCATGCTTGAGGCCTTCTTTTGATCTCCTGGTGTAGGGAGGGTTGGGGCACAAAACCCAAATCATTAGCAATAAAATATGCTAAGTAAGAGGTATCTACAGTGTCAAAAATATGACAATGAAAGCAAGCCAGACCTGCATTAGTTCCCATTGCTGTGACCTGCCCATTGAATCACCCAGGACACATTTCTTAATTTTGTGTGCCCCCGTTTTTCATCTGGAAAATGGGGCAGTAATTAGCTCCAAGGATTGTTTCAGAGATTGAAGGAGAATTTGTGGACATTAGGTAGTAGGAAATTGGCACATATTACAAATCTAGCAAACAAATGGCAGTTTTCATTATCTTGTCTGCTGAAGACATCATTACACTACACCCCAAATGTATGGTGAAACTTCAGGCCTTGTGGTTGGAGGTGGTAGGCATGGGGAAGGAATTCTGCAACATTTCCAAACACAATGCCTGGGTCACTGCCCACTACAGTATATACATTTTACTGTGTTTCAGGACATGCTCAGACACCAATGAGGCAACAACAGTGTGCCAGTAAAAATGTTCAAAGAAAAAGTGATGTCCCAAGAAACATGGAATGTCAACGTCATGCCAGCATATCTCGGTGCCTTGGGCTATGGGTACTTCCTGGTGGAGAGTAGAGACAGGTACCCACATGCCCTTCATAGAGATGGCTAGATGGTTTCCATCTGTCATTAATGACACTCAGTGGTTTAGCAGCCTCTGAAGTGACCTCTGACCTGAGGTGCTGTCTAATTAAGGAGTGTGCTTCAGCATGTGACAAGAGGACTCAAACTTGCCTAAGAAACAAAAAGAAGGGGTCTGATGTGTTAGCAAGTATTGATTTTATCCTTCCTATGTCAAGAGGGAGCTAATACAAAAATCCAATTTCTCTGGTTCATAGATCTTTCTTTCAAAAGACAAAGGACATTCCTCTCCATCAACGCTCCCATAGCATCTCTGGAAGGTGGCAGTTTGCACTGCATCACAATGGAAAGAATTTAAAGGACAGATTAGAAAACAAAACAAAAATGAAAACAACCAACAGGAATTGTTGGTTCAACGTGAACCAGTGACTATAGTAGTGCTGAGGTGGGAATCTTGATGTCCAGGCTCTCAGAGAGAAATTTTAGGTAACATAATTGATAACCAAAGAGAAGGGTTTTACTTCCATGGCCCCCATATCACCATGGAGGCTAACTATGAACCAACCTTGGGAAGACAGACCCAAGATGCCTGGGATACAAGTCTTGGTCACTGGTATAACCTTGGATAAATCTCCTAATGTACTAAACACCAAATTTTATAGTAGCATTTCCTTGCCTACCTTATAGGTGTGTGTGTGTGTGTGTGTGTGTGTGTGTGTGTGTGTGTGTGTGTGTGTGTGTGTGTGTGTGTGATGGAAGAACAGGTATGTGAAAATGTTTTAAAACTCAAAGCGTAGGATTAATAAGCACAGCTGTTAAAATAGGTAGAAACTCGGAATCAAATTTCTTTAAAACCTGAGCAAGGTTTAAACTTGACCTTAGAGGGAACCAGGCTACAGAGTTTTACAACTCATACCTGGTCCTGTGCATCCGAACCTCCAGGGGTGGGACCCAGGAAAAAGGCATTCTTTTTAACTTACCCTAGAAGGGTTCCTCTGTGGAGCTAAGATTAAGGATCAGTGCTCCCCACCCTCCTCCTCAATCTCTCTCTTCCTCCTTCTCTTTCTGTAACAGAAGTGCATACATACTCCCCTCTGTGTATACACACACACACACACACACACACACACACACACACACACACACACACACACACACACACACACACACACACACACACACACACACACACACACACACACACACACACACACACACACACACACCACACACACACACACACACACACACACACACACACACACACACACACACACACACACACACACACACACACACACACACACACACACACACACACACACACACACACACACACACACACACACACACGGCTTTGATTGAGGACACAAGTGGGGATCAGACAAAGAGTGTGAGCTAGGTCAGGATAGGTCACAGGTCATAGCCATGGTAGGTTTGGACAGCTCTAGGACAGTCCCAGGCCTTAAACACAGTGAAAGAGACTCAGGCAGAAGAAGGTACCATAGATGTCTGTTTGTTTATCATGGGGCCTGAACCTACCATGACAAAAATGTAGACATTTTAACAGATTCTCATGGATCAATATACCCCAAGTGTCAGATCATGGAAGACAAAGATACAAGAAATTTAGTAGGACTTGGTGGTGTAGGTCTATAATTTTCACTACTCAGGAGGCTAGAGCAAGCCTGGGGAGCAAATAAAAAGTAAAAAGAGCGGTAGCTGTTGCTTAGTGGTAGAGCACTTGCCTAGCAAGTTAGGCCCTGTGTTCAATCCCAGGTACCCAAGGAAGAGAGGTGGGAGAGGAGGAGGAAGGGGAGGAGGGGGAGGAGAAAGAATCAAAGCAAACATTGTGTGCCACTTTAGGTCCCATCCCATTCCAATCATAGTCACACTGTGTGAGTCCAGTCAGAAGGCTCCCCAGGGCTTGGCTGACTTCTTTGACACCCACTTGTAGCTGCCCGAACCCATCTTGAGTTGAGGGACTCACTGGATGCCAAAGGAGATGAGGGACACGCTAACCACCAGCAGGTCCAAGATATTGAAGTAATTTCGGCAGAAAGAGCCCTTGTGCAGGAAAGCCCCGTAAGCAGTCATCTGCAGGGAGGGAGAGAACATGAGTGAGCGACCC
Organism: Cricetulus griseus; assembly: GCF_003668045.3. Taxonomy (NCBI): domain Eukaryota; kingdom Metazoa; phylum Chordata; class Mammalia; order Rodentia; family Cricetidae; genus Cricetulus; species Cricetulus griseus. Next base: position 26,249,415 of record NC_048601.1, on the reverse strand, counting down.
GTCCAGGCTTCAGAGGCAACATTTAGACACCACGCTTCCTGTCTAGGCCATCAGCATCCCCAGGGAAGAGCCCAAGCACTGCACAGGGACAGCAGGAAGGATCAAAGGTAACACAGTGCCAAGAAGCTCCTCTGCCATCCATTCCACCACTAAAGAACTTCCCCAGCTCAGGACATTAAGTAGTTCCGACAAGTGTCAGGGTCTTCAATCCAAAACCCTTTCAGGTTGGCACCATGACACTTCTCTACCGTTCCACCGTCCTTCATCCCCAAGCCAACACGGCTGCACCCTGCAGGGCCCTTTGCTGCTTCTGCATAGGTTATGTTACCACTGTGTGCACGCCTCCTAAGTTCTTTTCTGCATCTCACTCTCAGGGCCAGCTGAGACACTAGGCATCAATGAAAGAATGAGACACACCTAGATGGGTGTCTCACCATCCTGATTTGTATAGGACTTATTAAAAAATAATCTCATGCCCTAGAAGATCTCTGTTGTACCAATAACTGCAGTTAGTGTCTCCCTACATGCTGGTCTTAGTAGTGCTTAGGACCTCCATCAAATGCATAAGCTGGACGTCACTGTCTGTCTTCTAGTTTATATCTGGGGTCTTTTTAAGAGTAGGAGCTATGTTCAGAGGGGCAAAGTGGTACAGTGGTATAAAGTACAAGCTCTGAAGCCAGATGACCTGGATTCAAAGCTCAACTTTGCTATATTTCATGTGCCTCATGCAAAAAATTAACTTTTTTGTGATCCACACATTAGGACAATGGCAATACTTGGTCCATGGGTTGTGAGCATCAGTGGAGTAATACATAAAGCACTTAGGACATGTTTCTGCACGACAAGCTCCACTTATGTGTTGTCTTTCACTGTAACTTGGTTTTGAGCTCTATATTCTTCCTGTACAGTGGAATATCTATAAAGTGTGAGTGATGTTTTTTCTGCAGGTCAGACAGCAAAGCAAAGGGAGAGCTCTCTGAAACTGTTCAAAAACAAGAACATGTAAGGTGATGACTGTTATTTTAGGATCTGACTAACATTGCCTCCTGTGTTAGCATTGCTTGTGGAAAAGTGCACCCTGTATACTCACACTTTGCTGCCTGCAGTAAAGGCTCACAGATACCCAGGAGGAGCCAGTACAATGTTGCAGGTCATGAAGGATCTGCCCAAGAAAAAATTTGGAACTGATGGCTGAGAGACCAAGAGCAGCTTCCTGGTCATCTACAGCCCAGTTTTTCTCTTTGGAATCAGAGCATGTCCAGGGTGGTACACCCAAAGACCAATACAAAAGCCAACATGGGGAAATTGGCAAAAATAGCTCTTGCGACCTAATTCTTTCCATTTATCTCCTGCAGCAGGATACCACAGGGGACTGGGGAATCTGTGCTCTGCAGCAGTTTTTAGAAGTGGGGAGATTACATAAAAGGTTATAGGCTAATATGGCTACAGATCGCTTTCAAAGACTACAATCTGGTGGGCTCACTGTCCTACGACTCTGTGAAGACCTGGACCCCAGACAGTAAAGTGGCTGCCACAGTTTATATTCACCAGAAAGTTTTGGTCAGTGGGACAATGTGGCTCATAGCACAACTTCTGTCTCTTGACTTTGGACTTGTTTTGTCGGGGACACTAGAAGTAGGGCAGCCCTTTAGAATGCATGACAATGTGGGGTGGGAGCAATGGACATGTGCCCAGGCAGGATCAGAGTAAGGACGGGGTGAGAAAGGGCAAGCAGGTACTTGGAAGAGAGAACATATATTGGGAGTCTATGTGCATTCATGGCACCAGAAAAAGCCATGTTCAGATACCTGTACAAGTGACCTTCTTCTCCCCTGTGCTACTTACTGCTTGTCACCTATCTGGTCCCTGCTTCCTGAAAACTTGAAGCCATTTCCCAGGAAAGGCCTGGGACTAAGCATCTGTATCCTGAGAAAGGAATGGAATGAGACAGAAGCTTCCGAGTTCTTTGAGCTGGAGGTGAAGTTGTCTCCTGCCACCCAACCCAGACAATCACCTTTCTTCAGGTCTAGCTCTAGGGACAAATCACCCCATCACTTGTGTCATGTCCTTGGCTGGTTCTGATTCTACGTTCACTTTCTTCTACAGAACAGTCCTTTCCATTATTCAGAATAACTAGTATGCTCCTATCTGCCCTGTCCTTTTAAAGACAAATGCCCCCAGACCCTTCAACGGTCTCTTAGAGCAAATGAGGCTCCGGGCACCATCACAATTAGAGCCTTGGCATGATACAGGACCTCCCAGCTGGGCAGACAAACCCAAGTGTGGGTGGTGTGGCAAGTGGACTGGGAATGCGGGGAGGAGTATTCAGAAGCACAGTGAGCGAAAAGAGACCGGAAGCCGAAGGAAGAAGTGGGGGAAGGGCTTGCCATGGCAATGCTTGCAGAGACTTTCATTTCCGCTTGCATGGCAATCTTAAGGAGAAAGCACCATTGAAATCCTCAACTGAAGCTTGGCACGGGGTCCTGAGAACTGGGCCTCAGAGATTTTCTTGTCCTAGGAAAGATCTTCCAGGACCTGTTTTCGATCTTGAGTTTAGGGTGCAGCAGCCAAGCGGCTCGCCATGGAAAGGGAGTCCTTTCCAGGAGGAATTTGAATGTAGGCTCTGGGTACCCACTTCCAGGAATCTGTTCCCCATCTACTCTCTCTGAGCAGGAAAGAAAAATCTGAGCTACACAGCTGGTGAGCAAGGGAAGCTAAGGGTCAGTACCACTGAGCCTCTGAGGCACAAGGACATCCTGGGAGGCACACAGAAATTGCCCACCTCAAGTTGTATCTGGATGACACAGAAATGTCAAGCCCACTAAAAGGCTGGGCGTGATCTGAGGGTTTCATCAGGAAAAGAAAGTAGCTGGCACTGGTGCACACTCAGAGTGGACAGCAGCTTGTATCTACCCCAAGGATGGGCTGAAGAGAGGCCTGAGCTTTTTGGGAGAGGGCGTCGTCCCAGGAAGATGCTTAAGCTGAGGCCTGTGCTCAGAGACTACAACTCCTCTGTTCTGCTCAAGGGTAAAATCTCCCCCTTGCTCAGAGAGAAGCCAATAATACCCAAGGTCCTACAGCCCAGGTAGACCATCAAGGCCATGCATTGATTTACAGGTTCAGACATACATGTAACAACCTGTAAAAAGACCTCTCTCATAGAGCAGCAGGTCACCAAGGGGTTAGAAACAACCTCTAGTTGTCTGCTATATGACCCAGTTGGGACGCTGGCTCCCAATCCCACCATTACTATTACCCAGCCCCAACTTCTGCTTAGCTATTATGTTAGCCTTAGTACTGAGGGAGGTATTGATGACAAGCCTCCAAAGAGAGGAGCCAAAGTGACTCCTTCAGGCGCCAGAGGTTTTGCTTTTCTAGAGCCTGTGTGGCATTTCCTCTATGCAGGAGGAGGGAGAGAGAATTTCAAGTAGGGCTCAGCCATCGACTGATTGGAGAAGGTACATGCGCACACGGGTACTGAGCACACAGAAATTGTGCTCAGTACCACATTGACAGCCACCATGCTCAGCCAGTGGGATGGGACAGCGCCCATGGTGACACAGCCTGTGCGTGACTTTTCTGGGCCTAGAACTGCTGCTGAGTGAGCAGAAGGGAGAGGTGTGGTAGGGCAGGTTTCTCCTGGCGTCTGAGCTGGGGTGAAGTGCTAGCATGAAGTGAGGACACAAGAGTCAGAGAGTGGAGGGAACAGAAGAGTCACCAGACAGAGCAGAGACACAGAGAGACAGAGACACATGGCTCGGGGGGCATTACCTTAAGGATAATTTCTAATGTAAAGATACTAGTGAAGACATAGTCTGCATTGCCTAGGATCTGAAAAATAAGCAGAATTGGATTAGTGGCTCTGAGAGTGCACCCAACACCAACAGGAGCATGTGTTAGCAACAAGACAGACAGCAGCAGAGAGCTGGGACTGGCAGAGAGAGGAAGGAAGATAGAGGGAGGCGGGGCTTTACCTTCAGAGCAATTTCAATGGTGAAAATGGTAGTGAAAACAATGTCAAAATAAAACAGAATCTGCAAAACAAAAACAAATAGGATGGGGGAGGGGGTGGGGCAGGACACAAGCAGGAAAGGGAGAGGTCAGTGGATGTTCACCAGAAAAGGAAAAGCACTTCAAAACAAGGTGCAACCCCGTACACTGCCAGAGCCTTTCCACATGGAGACAGGCGAGCAGACAGGGAGGAAGGACTTCCCCAAGTCAGTTCCTACTCAGGGCTAGCACAGGTGGCTCTGGCTCCGCATGGCATCTGCAGGCAGGTAGGGGGAGCTTCCAGGGCAGGCCTCAATGGGAACCAGGTCTAAAGAGCATCCGTCTGGATGCTTCTGTCATCCACCCAATTTAGTTACAAACCCAGAATAGACCATGGAATGTTGGTCAAGAGAGCAGAATGGGCTTGTGTTTGCAGGGCCACTCAAATGCTCAGCCCTCACATGGGTGTGGTACCCTGTGTCAGAGGAGGACACTTACATTGCTTTCATGGGCTTGGGCTCTAGGAAGGAAGTCCTCCAGGTCAGCCCAGGCTGAGGACGAGCCATAGCATTGACATTTGATTTCATCTTGAGAGGTGGATCAGGTCTGAGGCTACTCCTAGTGACCTCAGCAAAAGCCTGGAGCAGGCAGAACCCCAAAGCTGAGAACTTTGTTTATAGACATGACTTTGGAGAGTGGTTCTTTTCTTCATGCCTGCGTGGCTGAGGTTTAATAAAGCTTTGGGGTTTTGAAGTACAGCAATCCTTATTTTAGTATTTAAAGTTGGTCACTAGAACCTTGGGTAGCTCCAAACAGATTAACTTGAAGATCATCACAGGGTTTTTGTTTTTTCCTTATACGGTCAGCCTTACCATTGGCACCTAATTGCCAATGCTCCTCCTTAGTCAGAGGGAATGGGAGCAGGGCATGAAACCAGTGGCCACATTGCTGACTTACAGGCAACTTGAGCTTCCTGGGGAACATCCACAGGCAACAAGATGCCTGGCTGCTGTCCATTATCAACTAGCCAGATGCATTTGGGTACATGCTCACTTGCTCAGTGAAAACTTCCAGTCTGGGTTTTCTATCAAAGTCCTAATCTCTTAAAGGACTCTTTATTGTGTACAGATTGTGAGGTCTGGATCAGGCCTCCTAAACTGAGCGTGACGCCAGCAGCAGAAGCTGTGGGCCCGTCCCATTCTCAGAAGGACAGGGTGCAGAAACAACATAGAGTGCATACATGGTTCCTGAAGGAGGTGTGCTGGACTGGGTCCTCAGCAGCCAGAGAGATGCTGCTGAGCAGGATGAAGAAGAGGATCAGGTTGGTGAAGATGGTGTCGTTGACGATTCGGTGGCACTGGAGGCGGAACCTGTGTGAGAAGGAGGGAGAGAGATGACAGGAAAGGTGAGGCTTAGCCTGAGCCGTCCCCTCGGTCCTTGTAATATACCTCAGGAGCCTGCCCCTTTGGTCCTTGTAATATACCTCAGGAGCCTGTCCCCTTGGTCCTTGTAATATACCTCAGGAGCCTGCCCCCTTGGTCCTTGTAATATACCTCAGGAACCTGCCCCCTTGGTCCTTGTAACATACCTCAGGAGCCTGCCCCCTTGGTCCTTGTAATATACCTCAGGAGCCTGTCCCCTTGGTCCTTGTAATATACCTCAGGAGCCTGCCCCTTTGGTCCTTGTAATATACCTCAGGAGCCTGCCCCCTTGGTCCTTGTAATATACCTCAGGAGCCTGCCCCCTTGGTCCTTGTAACATACCTCAGGAGCCTGCCCCCTCGGTCCTTGTAATATACCTCAGGAGTCTGCCCCTTTCATCCTTGTAATATACCTCAGGAGCCTGTCCCCTTGGTCCTTGTAATATACCTCAGGAGCCTGCCCCCTTGGTCCTTGTAATATACCTCAGGAGCCTGCCCCCTTGGTCCTTGTAACATACCTCAGGAGCCTGCCCCCTTGGTCCTTGTAACATACCTCAGGAGCCTGCCCCCTCGGTCCTTGTAATATACCTCAGGAGTCTGCCCCTTTCATCCTTGTAATATACCTCAGGAGCCTGCCCCCTTGGTCCTTGTAATATACCTCAGGAGTCTGCCCCTTTCATCCTTGTAATATACCTCAGGAGCCTGCCCCCTTGGTCCTTGTAACATACCTCAGGAGCCTGCCCCCTCGGTCCTTGTAATATACCTCAGGAGTCTGCCCCTTTCATCCTTGTAATATACCCCAGGAGCCTGTCCCCTTAGTCCTAATATACAGGCAGGACATTTTCAGTACTGGTGAGCCTCTGTGTCTTAAGGTAGAGGGACTTAGTGAAGTAGCAGAGGTAACCACTGGTGGACTAGGAATACTTCACACATGAGAATCCTGGGGAGGGAAGTAATGGCAGACTAACTGGTTAACACTCCAGGGCTCTCCTAATTGGTGTCTCCACATATGTTGTGGGGAGCCAGGAACACCCAGTCTCCTCCTGTAAGTTGGATACAGTCTTGTGCTAGGTTTGGTTCTAGGAGGAAGCAGTTTTCTTTCCTTGCCATTCTTACACACCTGTTGTTCGGGCTGAAGATGAAAAACGCACTGGCTTCTGGCATGGGCACTGCCTTTTCCTTCAGGTGTAGCTCAGACAGGGGCCGGGGGCGTGGCCCTACAGGCATCTCAGGCTCCTCCTCGTCCTCTTCCCCTGTAAGAAAGAGCAAAAAGCTCCATTCTCAACTCCATCACTCAGTCTCACCTCTGTGCCTCCTTCCAGACACAACCTATTGCAGGACCAAGAAACCACTGGTGCCTCTGAGCTGAGGAACGTTAATCCAGGCAGATGTTCTGCTCCACCCCATGGGGCTGTCAGAGGCTTTGCTAGGAGTATATAATACTAGGGGCTATAGGATGAACAATACGTTTGTCCAAACTGCTAAGGTTTTAAAACTGAAAATCCTGTATGCTGGAAAACCCACTAATACTGAGAAAAAGAGACAATTGGTTACCCTGGTTGAAAGGTGTTAGAGAGCAGGCTGGGATAAGCCCAGGCGCTGCCAGGTGTCACCCATTCATCTTAGCTGAGGTGAGAAAAGAGGATGGCTCACGTGACTTGTGCAATCCCTTCTGGCCAAGTCTATTCTTGAAACTCCCCTTCATCAAATGAGGGGACTTACTATTGCTTTGTATCTGAATTGACATGGCCACAAATTGCCTTCTGAATATTTATCTTTATGGCCACAGAAAATGCTACTTTCAGCTGTAATCAAGAATCTTCCGGTCACAATGGATGGTAGTTAACACAGAGACTCAGGGTTGCTGTTGATGCCAAGAATAAGTGACAGTTGCATGCTCCAGTCCCAAATAGGACACTTATATCTAAGACTCAGGGAACATGACAAAACTTGTAAGCCCGAAGACAGGAATGAGGGCTGCAGAATGCGACCTTCTGGGTATGACAGCCATTGCAGGCATGATTCCACAGCAGCTGAGGTGGCCTCTACTGGGTCTGCACAAAACTGGGCCTGTCAGTAGTCAGTCATGGACAGTAAGAAGAGACTCACAGGGCCCCACCTTTCCATGCTGAACTACTGACTTCACTGGATTCTGGAGGGGCAGGCATTGTCATTGGCTGAATACACAAGGAAGAGCCAGCCAACCAGGCTGCAATGGACAATTCCAATACCCACAGCCATACAGGCAGTTCTGATTAATCTCAGTGAGTCACAGAACCACTAAAAAAGACACAAAATGTAGGGAAGGGGGTGTGTATGACAGGGGTTGAAGGGAGATGGGAGAGGTAGGGTGTGGCCACAGGAGTAACCAGAATGTTGTAAATATATGAGATTGTCAAAGAACTAATGTAATTAAAATTCATTTTTAAAAACTGACCAAATTAACTTCAAAATCCCCGTATTTTTCTATGATCTCCCAGAAAATGAGGCAGGAATAGTAGAGCCCAAGCAATGACAAGAGGCCTTTGACCATGATGTTGGACAATGACATCAAGTGGAGGGGTCCTCTGCTCTTCTGGCCAGTGGCCAGAGCTTAGGGAAACTAAAGTCAAACAGTTCCTACTTAGCTTGCCTCATGGCATCTGTGGGGAAGGCACTACATGTGCTTCTGGTCAAATATTCTTAGAAATGCACAGCCTGGGAAGGGTAGCTTGCAGTGGCTGTCATACACAGAAATGCTCCAGGAAATGCCTTCATCTAAGTCATGACTCTGGTGCTTTCTGAATATGGCTTTTACATTTAGTCTCTCCGTGCTCAGCTCTTATGATGGCATAGTAGTGAGAGTACACAGACATTTCAGAACAGTCTGGCATGGAGCTGCAACTGTGGGAGTGGCAGCTCTCACACTGCCATCTCTACCCAGAGGACAGATACAGAGCATGTGAAATTAGTGGTCAACATCTTTCTCAGTCTCCTCCTTGCCTGCTCTGAATTCCTAACAAACTATCTACTCAAGTCCAATCATTTTCTGGCTAGTAACTTCCGTGAGTTGACCCAGAATTTCAGCGCACGGCCTTAGAAACAGGGTCTTTGCAGATGTAATTAGTTATGATGGACCATGTTGGCACATACATGTAATGATTGTTGCTCATGCAAGGTCTAAAGGCACACTCGGGTTAGAAGGTCATGTAAAGAAGACAGAGCTAGAGATTAGCATGGTAGGTCTACAAGTTGAGTGTTTCAGGCTACCAAAGGAATCAGGCAAGCAAGGACTTTTTCCTTGCAGAAGGAGACTGGTTCTGCTAACACTTTGATGTCAGACATATGTAAAAGTGTGATAGTGTCAACTTCGCTTATTTTAAGGCACCTGATGTGTGGTTATTTCTTAGGTCCCAGGAAACTGCAATGCTATGTGCTTTCGCCGAGGCTAATGCCCTCTCTCTCTTTGTGCTTCCCTGCAGTGCCTTCTCTGCAGGGCTGCCGAAAATGTCAGTGCAGAGACATGCATGTGAGAAAGGGACACATAGGGAAAGCGGGAGGAGACCCACAGGGGTAGGAGGGAAGTAGGAGAGGGTAGGGAGGTGAGAGTAACCAGAATGCATTATATATCTATGCAACTATCAAGGAATAAATTTAATAAGAATATTCCTTTAAATTAACAAATTATACTTACAACTAAAAACAAAAACAAAAACCAAACACCTCCTAGCACACAGGAGGCAGAGACAGATTGATTTCTGTTTGAGACCAGTCTGGTTTACACACTAAGTTTCAGGCCAGCCAGAATTTTGCAGTTAAACCCTGTCTCAAAACAAAAGCAGAAAACAACAACAACAACAAAAAATTCACCAAAATTCTAACCAACTAAACAAAAACCCCAAACCAACCAACCAACCAAACAAACAAACAAACAGAACCACACCTATATTTTCCCATTTGAATCCCTGAAACATATGCTGTGGAGAGAGTAGCCTTCCCTCCAGTGTCCTGAGTACCTGGGCTTCAAGGAATGACCTCCCCAGCTCCCCTCTGTTATATCTCCCAAGTGCTGTGGGTTGCATATGTGTGTTACACATGTTTTATGTGGTGCCCATGTGGTCGGTGGATAGAAAGCAGGGCTTTGTGATTGCAGACAGGCACTCTACTTGCTGATCGACACCCCCAGCCCAGGAGTCCTTAGTTTCGATGATGATTAAACTTCCACACTTTCTTAAGAAACAGAACTACACACACATACCCTTGACCCATGGAGCCTTGCCAAAGGCCTGAGTGACTTCGTCAAATACCATGGACTTTGACCTCTGAAACTGAGTGAGTCAGAGCCCTTCATCCTTACAGAGTCACTATTTCTGGTATTTCATCACTGACAGGAAGCTGACCAACATAAGAATTAAGGGGGTGAAAGGACCAAGAAAAATGAAGGCAAGTGTCTATCAAAGGCTAAGAAAAGGTTAACACTCTATATTCTACTTAGACCAATACAGCTCAAGATCATAGCCACAGACATGGGAGGTCTGGTGGGCGTTCAAGCTTGGCTTAGCTGAGTATATGTGTGAAAGGGTGCAAATACAGTCCACAGTGTACACAGGGCTGCCTCCTACAGGCCACACTAGCCTGAGATGGGCTCTTCTTGGGGCCCAGAGTGGTGTATTCTTTTTACTGTAATTTTACTTCAATGTTTACAAACATACACAGGAGTAGAGAGACTTGTAGAGTGGCTTTCTATATCTGCTTTCGACATCTACTGACATTTGCTGATGTAGTTTTACTTATCTTTTCTGCTCTCACGTTAGTAGACTGTTGAAATGTTTTTACAGCAACTTCTAAACACTTCAGACTCTAGATATAAACACTGTAGTATTTTAGAAACAGAATTACCACATTATTATACTAACACAATTAACAAAAATCTACTTAAAATAATTTAGTCCCCAGTCCATATTCAATTTTCTCCCAATTATCTCAAAAACATCATTTTAAAATAGAATTTATTTATTGGGGACACAGACAAGACCTTTCCACTGCATTGAGTCATTGCTCCTAGCAAGCCTTTAATATTCTGTGAAGCCTTCCCCATAAACCCAGAGGATTTTGAGACATCAAAACATGGACACACTCTGCTCTTCTTGTGTGAGCCACAGACACCAAACCTACTTCCCTTCCAGGGAAAAGGGAGTGAAGGTGGAGGAGAAAGAGAGCTGCTTCCAGGGAGGAGGTCTGTAGCACCTTTGCAGACCCAGTAGAGAACCAGTGAAGGAAAAGCAACATGGAGACATATAGCTTTGCTTAAAAACATGGCTTCCTGTCACCTCCCTGGTTACCAGCCCAATGCAGTCTAACCTGGTCAGAGAAGAAAGGTCACTACAATCTAGAGTCATTTGCTGTGTGTTGGCTTCAAGCTTGGAGTTTGTGACAAATTAGCAGCTTAAGGAAGCGAGCCTAAGGCTCATGTTGTGACTGGGCTTCCAGAAGCTGGGGTGTATACTGTGGAGGGTCAGCCAGGGCCTCCGACCTTAAAACCCTCTGAAAGGAGGCTGTTAAGTCATGCATCAGACAGATGCACAGAAACTTGTCACAAGAGTTCCCTTTGCAACGAGAGACCTGAATCATTTCATGGAGCCACACACGGGACATCTGTGATGGCAGCTGTCCTCATAGTGAGCAATGCCTCCTAAGTAATGACAAGATGGATCTTGGATTGACTATTATTAGGTGAGCATAACGCAGCAACATATGCTATACTAATAAAATATGTAAGTTGACAGTGACAGGAACGCACTGTAATGAAACCTTAAACACAACAGTGGTGAACACATCTTAAACTATGGGTCATGGCAACTAAATATGGGGGTTATAAAAACTTTGCCCATAGTGAGAGGTTTATGAATGTGTAACCACCAAATTTAATTCAAAAGCAAGGGTGAGATGGATCAACGGTGCTTCTGCCAGCACCTGCTCATGTTTCCCGCAGCTTCATTGCAGCCTTGGTTCTGAACACCCAGCAGGAACTTCCACTGTGCGTGCTGCCTCCCCATGCTATGCCAGCAGACACGGCCCCAGACATCACAATTCAGATCTAAAACCATTGCAAATCACAAAGCACAATTGGAATCTTCTGCTGTGGTAGATCCATAATGGTTTAATTGTGGGAAGTAGGCAATATTTTACTATCATTCCTCTAATGTAAGAGTCAAATGATCTCTAGATATTAAAAATTGCTGTTTGAGCTGCTGTCATTAAGAAAAATCATTAAATGAATGTTGGCTTGGGATTAGGATGCCATTTCTAACAATTTCTGGCCCTAAACATAGGTCCATTATTTACTGCTGTTGATGTGAGATAGTATTCTTAGCACTGACACTTATAAAATAAAAATATTGACCAAGTATCTAACATGTTAAGATGTTCTGTGTCCTGCAACATCAAATATCCAGCCAAGATTTGTCTTTATATATAAAACAAGCCTATCTGTCTAATTAGTATGAAAATTGCATTAGTCTTTAATAGCTGATAAAATGATATGTATATGGAAGAATTATTTTTAGGATAAATTTCTTTGTGAAATTTACTATTATTAGAAAATATTTAATTTGTATCCTGCATATGTTGTTCTCCCTTTTCTTAAACAAAAAAACAGTAATTTTAAAAAGACTGAGTCAAAGTAATTATAATTCAAAGTCTTCTTCAAATATGCTATTATCTCAATCTTACTAAGAGGATGCCAGGAAGAGCATCTCTCCCAGACGACAACTGGAAACACTTAAATCCAGATATGAGATGCTTAGTGGTGAAGGTGCTCGTAGTGGAAACTAGTCCCATGGTCCCAGTGCTGGGTCACTCCCACATAGCTGAGTCTACCCACAGCCTTTCAGTCTCAGAGTCAGGTAGTACAATGGTACCTGCAGTGTCTGGGTTGGAGTGGGGACTCTTATCTTCATTTTCACTGGGCTGGAGGTCATCCATGTTGATCTAGGCAGCCAAGGGAAGGAAGAAGAATTCAGTTAGATGAGTGCTGAAGTTCTTGGACAGAGAGGAGCCTTGGAATTACACCATAGTCAGGTTCTGCAAAAATGCATCCTTGTCCCTGTGGCTTTCAGCTCCCCTGGGAACTCAGGAAGGCTGAGGTCCACCAGTGTGTCTTTTCTTCCCTCTCAGTTCCATCTGTCACTCTCTTCCGCCCTCACCCTTCCCTTCTTTCCCTTTCCTTCAGGTAAAGAACAGGAACCCCCCCCCCACATACTTAGTGGTAGTCCCTGAGCTTCTAAAGAAGCCCCTCACCTTGGTAGTGGGTGGGGACTCTCCATCTGCAGTAATGGACTTCAGCTCAATTTTCTCCTCTTTGGTCTCCTCCACTGCTGGCTTCTCCATCACCTCCTGTTTCTTTTCTGGGCTGGCAGTCCTGGCCGGTCAGCAGGAAAAAAACCCAGAAATGGATGTTTACTGGAATGATAGTGGACAGTGTAGACAGCTTTGTGGTCTTCTGGGGGCAGCAAGATCAGTCTTGGGTCTACACACATTGTCTCTATTGCAGGGAACATCACACTTGCAGCTCCATTGTAAGTACCATAGGGCTAGGGCACCCCTGGCTCTGTCTGGTACATCTCCGGCCTCTTCCAGATTCTTAGTGGCTCCCCCTTTTAAATCATAGGATTCTGGGTCTCACTTAGGATTCCTAGAGGATATCTACCTGGTGTCCAGCAGAGGCATGCATATGACAGTCCTAGCTAGATAATTATGGGATGGAATGTAGAACCTTATGTTGTCTTCCTAACACACCAATGGCACAAACATAGCGAGAAAACATCATTTTCTGAGCTGAGTTGTGTTTTCTTCTGAAGGCAGCTTCCCCCTATCTTCTCCTTGTGTTTCCATGGCTCCTCCTCCCAAAGGATGGCCTCTTACTTCCTGTACTGGCAGAGGAAATGCAACACCTCTGCAGAGACTACAGCAATGATTAGGAGCTACGGGGGAGCCACATTGTTATAGAGGCTTCACTCCAGTCCATTTCAACCAAGATGCCACTGGACGAGCAGCACCAGCCCCTTCTCCCACCTGGGATGACATTCTAAGCTTAGAGGGTTACCTGGCCAGCTTCTTTCTCTCCTTCTCTTCTTCTTCTTCTTTTTGGGCAGAGGTGAGGCTCTCGGCATCAGCTAGGTTGTCCACCGCAATGGCCAAGAACACATTCAGTAGGATATCTGTTTGTGTCCATTCTTAAAGAAAACGACCCTTGGTTTGGGGAAACATGACATCCACAGGGGATAGGGAGAGTATAAAGCATGCAGAAGTAAGAGTTCCCCAGGAGAAGCCCACTCTGGGGGGTAGAGACCAGTCATGTACCTTCTCTTTTTCCCCCATCAGCATGCTTAGTGTTCAGAGCTTTCTAAGTGGTTGAGATCAGGTGGGCTTTGCAGACATGAGCAGGGCAGGTCTGAAACAGCAGTCCCTGCCTTGCTCTTTAGTTGCTAGGTTTCATTTTTCATTTTACCACGGAAATGTCTGGCTTTGATAGGCAGCCCCGTCTCTAGCAGATTCTCTTAAGACCCATTCACGCGTAACAGGGCACTGAAGAGGTGGCTTGGAATCCCTGTCGGTCTGTATACGTAAACACCCTTAGCAGGTCTGACTAGAGCTGAACAGACTTGAGAATTCTTACTGAAGCAGTCATCTGCCTTTGTACCCCTGCCCCTCCTGCTTTTCCACCAACAGAAACACTATGGACCAGAGAACCATAGAACCAAGAAAGTACAGCTGGAAGGGTCTTAAGTTTGTTAAACCTACTGCCCTGTCCTGGGCACCTTATATTCACACCACTCCCCACAAAGAGGGGAGCATAGGGCCCTTGTGTGCATCTTTCCAACCAGTTCAAAGAGACCCTTCAAGCAGTACTCCTTATTACTCACTGCAAGCTCAGGAGTTCTTATCAGACCACTTGCAGCAAGATCTGCATTTCAATTTATTGTTCAAATTTTGAAATACACATGAGGGAATTTACCTTGGGGATAGGGCCCAAAAGACATTTGCATATATATATATATATATATATATATATATATATATATATATATATAATATCTTACACACTTTGACATCAACTTTATACAAACCTTTAATTATTTTGTACACAAGATGCTCATGTGGTCTTCTACCTAATGCAACCTGTAGGCACTAGAAAGCTTCCAGATATTGGGTTATTGAGCAGGGATTCTCAGCCTGTCTTGCACTGTAGATACACTGAGGAAGAAGGCTGTTGATGTGCCAAAGGCCATTCAGCTGATGGAATGCCAATTTTGTCTGCAAGTGGCATAGTGTTCTTGATTTCTGAACAACTCAAACAAAGGTTTTACTCAAGTTTTGGGGCTAGAGGTGTTTCTATTTTATCACCCAGCTCTAGATTCCATTCTCACAGGCTCAACCAGTTCGAGAGAAGACAAGCCTAAGGCTTCAGACCCGGGGTCCTGTCCCTGCCTCTGACTGGCTATCAGGAAGGGCTTGCAATTTGTTCAACTCTGCCTATGACTTTAGCCCCAAGAACAGCTTCAAAGGGAGGAAACGAATCAACACACAGGGTGGAGCTATCAGTAGGTACAGTGGCTTCAGAGTGGCCAGGACACACATCTCCAGATATATTGCATCCTAGTCTGTGTGAGATTGGCTGCACAGGCCACACTGCTTGGGGCCTGATCCACCTAGTCTGTGACCAGAGCACACCTCATAGAGAGGGTACCCTAAAGTGTAAGTGAGTTCAGGAGTGTGGGGTGCACTGTCTCCTGAGTCCCAGCTGCAGCATGTACCCAGACTGGTACCATGGCTGAAGCAGTTCTAGGCCAGGACACATTTCCTTACAAGAGTGGTCTTGCCCAGCTAGCTTGTGGCTGGGCAGCCACAACACAGAGCCCCAGCCAGCGCCTGGGAGCACATATATGGCACTGTGCAAAAGGCTGAGTGGGATAGCAGGGTTGGGGCAGCATCAGCATCAAAGGATACAATTTCCACAGATGAAGAGGATGATGAAGTAAATACAGACTAACATCCCTGGAAAAGAGGGGCCGCCATAAGCCATGATCCCATCATACATCACCGAATTCCAGTCCTCCCCGGTCAGGATCTGAATGACACATTCCCACCAATAAGGGACACAGCGTTAGACCAACAGCAAACCCCCAAACTCCCCTGCCCTGCCCTGCCTGCCCTTCCCTGCCCTGTCCCACTTTGTTAACAGAAATGTCCCAAATCTCATTTCAACTTTGTTCCCTTGTTCTGACTCCCAATTATTCTTGGGGACTACAGGCCTGGGCAAGTTAACCCCTACACACACACAAAGTGCATGGCCACTAGCATATAAAAAAGATTTGTGATCAGTACATTATGTTGCTCTTAACATATAGTATAAGGGATGGCCGCCATTAGTTCCCTTGGTGGCAGTACCAGGCAAATATGATCATGAGGACAGTGACTGGCTATATCCACATCTGTTAAATATAATAATTTGGTACCATCATTAAGATTTTAGCAACATAAAATATACATAGATTGTTCCTCTTTGTCTATAAATAAGCCTATTTTGAAACTCAAATGTATGTTATTCTAGCTGTCATATGCCTAAACATTCATGAAAGCACAACTCTGAACCATCTGTAATTCTTCCAGTGGCAAGGACACTGGAGCAAGGATGCTAGAAAGTAAAGACAGGTCCTCTATTTCCCAACAATATCAGTCTACTTTTCTTTCTGTATTGTCTGTCCATACAGGCTTTGTTTGTTTGCTTTGGCTAATGGGCGCCAAGGCCACACAAAACATTTTAAAACTGATCAGTTAGATTGTTGTATCATTCGTCTACCCACCTATGCAGCTCTGTGGAAGGCTGAGAGACAAGAAACAATAGAAAGACCTTCCATGGATGACCCAGGCCGGCATTACACCCAGTGAGAGGGTGCTGCTTTCACCACCCCACCTTTCCAAGGCTTCTTCTCGCCCGTCTCCCATTCACTACTGAGCTACCCTCCCAGTGAGCACGGCAGCATCGAGTCCATACCTGAAACACAGTGAGGAGCGACTGTGGGAAGTTATCAAACGTGCTCCTACGGGTCTGCATCTCATCAAAGTTGAACTTCCCGCCAAACAGCTGCATCCCCAGGAGGGAGAAGATGATGATGAACAGGAAGAGAAGCAGCAGCAGGGAGGCGATGGAGCGCACTGAGTTCAGCAAGGACGCCACAAGGTTGCTCAAGGAGTTCCAGTACCTGGGGACACACAGGGGGTTCAGGTGCCTGTCCATCAGCCCTCAGCCGTGTGCCCCTGCTGGCTCTAACACAAAAGCTCCATTCTCTGCTATTCCCTCCATTCCCCTTTCCGGGTTGGGTAGTGGCGTGAATGGACTCACAATTAAGATGTGGAGCTATAAATTCAGCATCAGCAAGGAGAGAGGGCTCAGGGGCCAGGCATTCCCACCCGCTCCACCAGCTGCTGATGTCCTGGCACAAGACATTTACCCTCAGCCCTTTCCTGCCTTCCTGTCTGGAAAGAAATGAAGATAACAGGAGTGTATACCTCATTAGGTAACCTGGAAGATAATTCTCTCCCTTTCCTCAAGACAGTGCCCAGTTTCCTGTCTGTCACACAGTTAATTTAAGTTTATAATTATCACGGACACTTCTGGTTTTTAGCAGAGAAAACACACTCCCTTCTCCAAGAATGCCAGTCTGAGCAGACTGCATCACCTGGGGAGATAGGAAGGGTGTTACTCACGGGAAAGAGTGGGCAGAGCTTAGCAATGGCCCCAACGTCCCTGTCACGGCGGTCAATTGTTAAAAGCCATTCCTTTGGAAATTCTGACCCTGTGTCTGAGCCCAGAGATCTGCAGTTTCAGTAAGAATCCAAAGGATTCAGATAATTTTAGATTACAACTAACCCATCACGCTTCTGGGGACAGCTCAGGCAAGAGTCCTCCAAGGAGTCCTACGGGTCTCTGTTTTCAGTTTATTAGTTCAGTGAGCACAAGGAGTAAACATTTCTTCAAGAGCCCACCAGAGCGACACTTTTTGTAGCAGAGCTCCTCACAGACAACCCAAATTATTGATTCAACTTCACATGGCCATGGCCACCTTGAGTCTTACCCATCATAATTCCCCCAGAGTAAGCCTTGTCATTTCTTTTTCTCTTGCATAATTTGGTGGTAAATTACAGATATAAAACCATTAGAATGGCATGCAGGGCTTTACAATCAGACCCTGGCTCTGGAGATGCTCCCAACTCTTTGACACTGTCTTAAGGTAACAGGTCTGTTGTGGTGAGGATATAGTAACTTTGGTCCTAATCAGGAAACTCATCCTTTTTCTGAATCAAATTATAGGATCCAACTGGCCTGGCTCCCTTCCAGGCCACCCTTCCATCAGCAAATCACCGCCAAAATTGAACTGTATGTAACCACAATCTGCTTCCTGCATTTTCCTCCGTCTCACAGTACCTTGGTGCCAGCTCTCACATGCTAGGATTGGTTGCTCTGAAAAGCCCTGATGTGTGCTAGGTTCCCTGGAGTCCCTATAGGTCAGAGTTGGGAATGATCCACTTAATGCAAGAAGTTAGAGAGAGATTTGGGTTTGGAACACCTTTCCCTATTACACTGCTGGAGAGCAGAAGCTGCTCAGATGTTAACCATGTCCTAAATGCTGCTTCTCAGGTCCCACAGGAAGCATGAAGTCACACTCTCTGATGCTGGAGCTTGAGGGATTCATAAGCAGTCAATGCAGTGCTTGCCAACAAACTGGTGTTCAGAAGCCAGAGCATATTAAATGTCCAATTATACAAAGTGGGAAGCAACTGCATGTAGACTGGGTTCAACTGTCATGGAAGGTCGTAATGGCCAAGGAAAGTCATGAAGTACACAGCGTGAGGGGAATAGCAACCTGGACTTGAACTGAGGTTCAGCTATATCTGGGAGCCATGGGATCAATCAGAGGAGTTAGCCAAAGAGGCTCGGGACTCCAGAGGGTAAGTCACTCCAGAGACCAGGTGAGGAGGCAGAAGAAACAAGGCAGGACAGAGATCATTCTTGATCCAGGGTCTCCCGAGGCCTGAAGCTCTAGGGACGTGGAGTCTAACGTGAAGGAGTGAGGCATGGGGCAAAGCAGAGCTTTTTGGGGTGAGAGCTGGATGAAGATCAAGGGGCTGGCCAAGGGGAAGTTAAAGTATAACCCTTTCCCCCACCACGCCCCACATCCCAACCACAAGTGCTATCCTGGTTAGTTAGTCTAGGCTTCAGGAAGTAAGGAAGCTGTGCCACATGAGCTGTGAGGTTTCCTGACCACTTTCTTTCTCATGTCAGGAAATAAGAACAGCAGGGGACAACCTGCATGTTCTTTACCTCACAGTAGTAAGTCCCATCCCATCTTCAAAACAATCTTGAGGTTGGCCACCTCCTACTGCATCCATCACCTTGGCCTAGGCACCAGCCTCTCTCACTGGGATTTTGGAACAGCCTCCTACCTAGTTTCCCTGTCATGACTTGGGCTCCCCATAGCAATTCTCCACACCAGAGAAGTAAGGCCTTTATAATGGGAGCCACGTCCAGCCCCTGCCGTCCCTGGTACCCAGAAGAAAACCCTGAACCCTCGTAACCTCTGGCCTGGCTCTATGCTCTCTCTCCCTCTTTCACTCCAGCCATGTGAACCTTGCTTCTCTTCCCATTTCAAGATGCATTCTGCCGAATAGGTCCCTATTCTACCAATGGCCTACCCAGTTCTTCCAGAAGTTAGTGGAGGGTCCTAGGCCTCTGACTTCAGAGCAAGCTCCTCTGACCTGTAATTTAGCCACTTATTCTATATTATCTCTTAAAATTTAAATCATTTTATTATTATGTGGTGGTGGTGGTGGTGGTGGTGTGTGTGTGTGTGTAAGTGTATGACAGCATACATATGGAGGTCACAGGATGACTTTTTGTAGTCATCCTGTCTTACCTCTGCATGGGTTCTGGGATTGAATTCAGGTTGTCAGACTTGCACAGCAAGAACTTTATTCAATGATCCATTTGAACAACAACTGTTCTATTTTTAAAGAAAATACAAGCAGCAGACAGGTGTCTATTTCTTTGATTAGTGTTTCTTTCCACTGCCAGAATTGAGGTCCACGGGGGACAGGAGTCACACGTGCTGCTTGGTTCCCCCATTCTCTCTCTTAATGGATTCTTTGGGAATTTCACACCATGTACCCCAATCCCATTCACCTCCCTCTCCTTCAATATCTGTCCCTCACCCCTGCAGCATGGCCCTCCAAAACATTAAAAACAAAACAAGTAAACAACAACAACAACAACAAAAACCAAAACCATCTTTCCAACACATCTTTTGTCCCATCAGCCCCACCCGAAAAAAAATGTTCATTGCAATGAGTTATTGGTCTGGTTCAAGGTCTCTGGCACACCATCATCACTGGACCCTCACCAAACTCCTCTTGGGTATCCTGCTTGCCCCACAGAAGGTGATCATGAGTATTTTATTGAATGAATGGATGAATGAATTCAGCTATAAATTAGCACATTTGTACCTGAGGGATAGGCAGTGTTTGCTTTTGTGTACATGCTGTGAGGTGGTGGCAGGGGTAAGGGTAGAAGGATATGAAGCTGGAAGCAGGGAGGGCTGGGAAGAGGATCTGAGGGGTGTTAGAGGATGAGGAGGTAATTATGAACCAAATAACATTCGATACATGTATGAAATCCTCAAAGAATCAATAAAACATTACCTTAA
The DNA here is from genome assembly GCF_003668045.3 of Cricetulus griseus. Classification (NCBI taxonomy): domain Eukaryota; kingdom Metazoa; phylum Chordata; class Mammalia; order Rodentia; family Cricetidae; genus Cricetulus; species Cricetulus griseus. The sequence goes on along the minus strand of NC_048601.1, from coordinate 26,229,264 downwards.
AATAAAATTAAAATGTGATTTTAAAAAACAGAACACTAGTGTGGTTCTGAGGTGAGGGAGCTGGCTGTTTGAGCCCAGCATGCCACAGTTGGCAGTGGGGGTGGTTTCCACCATGTGCAATAAGTGACATCTGTAGGTACTCAGCCAGTAGCGTTGGCAGTACTGGTGACACCCTCAGGTCTGCAAACCCTCTCCATCTAGTCTCAAGGCTATTGCTGCTAAACACAGGACCACAGCCCCCTCCCCAGAACCACTGTCCTTTTCTGGAAGCTAGCTGGTGCTAAGCCTGAAGGTTTCATAACATCAGTCTTTATCCTAACTGATCAATGCCATGAACTACACAGCCTCACACACCAACAAAGAGAGCTTTGGAGAACAAATCCTCAGGCCTCCAGCTGCAGACCTCATAGAAAACCTGGGAGACCTAAATATCTGTGGTCAGAACAGGAGTCCACATAGCACAGCTGGGACCTCCATGCTGCCCCACCACTGGATATCTGTGTTTCTCCTACTGCACCATCCTCTCCAATGTGTGTTTCTGCCTACCTGTCCCTATCCCTATCCACAGCTTCATTGTTTTTTCCTGAGCTGTGGTACACTTGAGGGGGGCTGACCCGGTTGAGTTCCCTTCTATCTAAGCCCTCCCCTCCCCCTCCTCTCTGCTCTGCCTCATTGTTCTTCTTCAGTTTTTTCACTCACTGACCATCCATTCTTTTCCCCTCAGTCTCCTGGGTTGATTCAACACCCTCTGTTCAGGGACACTTTGACACCGTCTCTTTTCCCTCTGTACATCCGTTTTGGGATCAGGGCCTCTGTAGAATTTATTTCTCTCTCTTTTTAATGATCTGAGACTTGCAGAACCTTTCAGTCCAGAAATCTTTTGCTTCAAAGAGCTTAGGGCCAGCCCTTTACCTTCGTGCTGGCGTACTATAAATAAAAGATGGTGGAAACAACAAGACTGACTGCTGAGGATGCTTCAAAGTGCTCCGTCCTGTTCCTGTGTACCATCATGTTCCTATGTTCCAGAGAGGGCCATCACTGAAGGTGCCTCTGCCAACCGTTCTTATACTGGGTGGTGGAAATGCTCTCTTGGTTTTGGTGGGAAGTTATCTGTTGCTGGAAGAGTGTTTATAAACGGATTTTCACAAGTAAGTTTGTGGACTATGCTGCTTTGTGGCAGAAGAACAGAAAAAGAAGGGACGGGAATCAAGTAAGGCAATGGGGGCAGAATATATACAGTGAGCAAGCTCAGCCCTTCTCTTTCCTGTCCTTGGACCTGCCGCAGGGACCCCAGCAGTGGACATCCTTGGACCAAAACAGCAACTTGAGCTTGGTCCTGGGGGGTATGACAAGAGTATAAAGTGCCATGTAGTTGGTCAGAAGGAGCCATAAGGAATTCCAGACTGTCTTGGTTAGGAGCTAGGATAGTTTGGGCCCAGAGCACAGTACCTGCTAATACCTGCCTGTCCTCTCCATCCTGTATGGAGAATAAGACTTGGTCAAGACACCAAGACTGCTTGGTTTTGACCTTGGGATGGCTTTGGGAAGGTGCTTCTTTGAGATTCTAGACCAGAGGTGCTCAGAATTAGCTAACTATCCCCCCAAATCATAAATTGATGGGGTCTGAGAGGAGGCACAGCATCTTAAGCTCCTGTAGGTGACAGTTGCCCCCCATGGAGTAACTTCCCTTCCCACCCAAAGGACGGCATGTGGCTCCTGGGTCTGAGCATCTTCTCCATAGACTCTTACCTGGGAACGTCACAAATACCAGACTCCTGTTTATTGCTGGCCTTAAGGGAGGTAAGAGGCTCCATGGGCTTCTGAGCAGAGGGCTTTAGAAGGCAGTAAGGAAAGCTGGGAGGGTTGTGGGTGGAGGTTGGGCAGGACTCTGGGCAAGGAATTGGAGATCTTTGCAGCCTGGAAGATTTGCAAGCGGCACTCACATAGAGCTTTGGGCATCCCACTGGTGGTTGTGATTTAGGGTGAATGTGTCTTCCTAAGTCAGCCTAATGGCACATTTGAGAGCATGGGATGCAGCTGTAGGGGAGGAACAGAGGACTACAAGGGTATTTTGGTTTGTAACAAATGCAGTAGAAACACTAGTAATAATAGATGCTAGCATGCACTAAGGCACACCGTGTGTTGGATAATAGCGAGTCCCAATGCTGACATCTCTTAGAGCAACTCAGCCTCAATGATCTCAAAGGATGAGAAGAGAAATGATTACAGATGAGATGACTGCATATGGAGAGGTCGGTCATTTGCCCAAGGCCACACTGCTTAGGTATCACACTGGTGACAGCAAACAGCAGGTCTGTCTCTCAGACCATCCTTTGGACCACAGTGAGCTGCAGAGCTGATAGTCCAGGCTATCTTGTTGTCCAAGTCCCAAGATAGGACCTAAAGGATGGTGTTCATACTGCCTCTTATTAGATAACTGCTGACCGCATTTCCTTTTCCCGGGGTCTGATAAACACTACCTTTAGCTTTCCAGTTTTCACTGCCTCTTAAATAATTCTCACATGGCCCATGTTTGAGGTCTGCATTTTGTTTTTTCCCTTTCATTTAGAAAAGGAACTTCACAGCTAGATATTGTTATAACATCTTGGAGCAACTGCCCATTGATTCCCTTTTAACTGTTTTGTGTATTCTCACTGTGAAAATATTGACAAGAAACAACTTTTTAAAATTTGGCTTGACCAGAGGGCATCCCATAGTCCCCATGCAAAAAGAACTAACAGTATTTCCAGGACTCAAAAAACCCAGAAGCAGAGTGATTCCACTGTCTAACCTGAGGCTACTTCTTCAGGTCTCCAATCATCTGGAAATGCGTATGCATTCAGATGTGCACGTGTGAACAATGGTAGGGTAATGGAAAGTGGTTATTTGTGTAGAGTGCCGTCTGCTGGGAGGCACCTACTTCCTGTGAGCCTCTCTCCTACCTTACATTTGAAATGCTTACAACATGGGCTGGGTGGGGGCACTGAGATCTTGGAGACGGGGTACTTATGTGCGGTCCTTTTGTTAAGCAAGTGTATTTCTCCTCAAATCTCTTGGAGGATACCTCACAAAGTATTGATACTAGTCACACACTCTTTGTAATAGTGCAGTATGAGCAGTGTCTGTGGTTTCTGAGCTGCTGAAATCCTTAGGGAACTCACTGAGAGCTCCGCCTCTCAGAATGGCCAGAGTTCCTGGTCCATGCTTGAGGTCGCATGACCTCACCGTCCCCCCCTAACAGCAGTAAGAGCACTGACTGCGCTGAACACATAAAAGCCTCTGGCTGCTGTCAATGAACTTAAATTCAAGTGCCTCTCCCTGGAGTCTCAACAATACTGTGCCTTCAGATGGCTGCCCAGAGAATTGTGACAAGAATAGTGACAGTTAGGATGCCTCATAGGGCCTGGTGACTCACACAGAGGAACACCCTGTGTGAGTTGTGACACACTTGTCCTTGACCTGGAGGCATAAGTCTCTATTCTTGTTTCTTAACACAACCCAAGTTAGGGGTTTACTGCTCCTATGTCCAAGGATTGCCCAGAAATGAGCTTCCTAAGGGATCTGGGGACTTGTATCTGGAGAAGGGTTGAAAGACTCCCTCCAGCTGGTCCTGCACAAACACGTTTTGGTAAGTTGGCCACAGCGCACTTCACACATATGTATTACACTGACAACCAGGATGCTATCACAAAGGTTCTTATGAAATGATGCTCATGGGGTTGGGAGGTCCGTAGATGTTTGTCCAGTCAATCTCATTCTTTCAGTAAATGCAATGGTCAAAACCAGGAAGAAAGGAAACTGTCATTTGCAGTATCATGGAGGGAGCTGGAGGATATTATAGTCTGTGTGGCGTAGAATAAAAGTGTCACGTGGTTCACTTATAGGTGGGGCCTAAAACATTGATCTCAAAGACACAAAGAACAATGAGGTAGTAGCCGGGGTAGAAGGGAAGTTGAGGGGAGGACCTATCACAGACGGTAATGGAAGGTACAGTCACCTCTGATGCTCTAACACACGGGAGAATAACTGCCAACCACAGTGAACTGAACATTTCAAAGTATTTAGTAGCAAGGATTTTGAGTGTTTTTATTAGAAAGTTATAAGAATTTAAAGTAAGATGATTCGTTCCATTTCATCATCCAATCATTACGTGTTGTGCACACATACTGAAACGTTACTCTGTGCTCCATAAATATGTAAACTACCATCTGTCATTTAAGAAGAAAATAGGTAAAGAAAGAAAAAAAACAAATAAACCAAAAGGAACACCAAACAAACAAGTGAATAGAGAACAATTAGTATGAGGAGTGGTGAAACTGGAACCCTTAAATTGTACATCACTGGTAAGAATGTAAAATGGTCTGGTCTCTTTGAAAAAAAATACAATTTTATCATTTCTCAACATCTTAAAATGTCTATTGAATAACCAAGAGGTTGTATTCTTAGATATATAGCCAAAAGAAATGAAAATCATATATCTCTGTAAAAACGTGGACACAAATGTTAAGATAGGGATAAAGCAGCTAAACTCAATGTCCATCACTGAGGAATGACTCTGATGAGTGTGATAACCACGCAGTGGATATTATTCACCGAGAATAGGTATGAAGTTCTGATCCACGCTAAAACCTGGAAGTAACTTGAAGACACTAAACTAAGTGAAAGAAACTGGACACAAAGGACCACATTTTTCATTGTTACATTCAGAATGCAATAATGTCCACAATGGGCTATTGTTTCCCTGATTTCTTTCTCAGGACATTTGTCACAATAGACAAATCTAAACAACAACGAGTGGTTACCTAGGCCTAGCATGGGGTCAGGAGTTAGTGGGGAGAAATGTATATAAAGTTTCTTTAGGGAATGATGACAATGTTCCGAAACCAGAATGTGGTAATGGTTGCAAAACTGAATCTACACACACAGAAACGAAGTGTGCTCTCTAAAGTGGTGAGTATATGGCATGAAAGTTAAATCTCAACCAAATGGTTTAAAATGATGATGTGAGACTGTACATTGATTCCAGCAGCCCAGGGGGAGCACTGACCGGGAGCAGGCTGCCTGCTCCCTGGATTCCTGCTGGACCCCCATCCTGACGCTCTGACTGCCCTGTAGCAAGGATGAACAGTCTGTGGATGGGCCAGTGGACAGACAGATGGACAAGTGTGTGTGTGTGTGTGTGTGTGTGTGTGTGTGTGTGTGTGTGTGTGTGTGTGTGAAAGGCCAGATCAAAGTCCCCTGAAGTATAATTCCTACTATCTTGACTCAGAGTTGGCCATCTCTGCTCCATTTGTAGCGACCCAAGCCTGTCAGCTTTTCCTAACAGCAAGAACAGCCGAGACCAGAAAAGAGCTTGAGGAGATTTCTGGAAGAGAATTTTTCCATTTTAAAAATGATCTGTCTTTATTTATTTTGTAGTGGGGAAGGCGAGCATGATGCAGTCAGAGGACAACCCGCCAGGGGTTGGCTCTCTTCCTCCACCACGTGGTTTATAAGGGTCAAATTCAGGGCTTCAGGTTTGGTGCAGGCCTTTGCCTTCTGGATGATCTTGTGGCCCTTAAGACTTAACTAATAACTGAATTGCTTATTTAGAGAGAGCAAGTACACCTGTATGGAAGCTAGGGGAGTCAGTTCTCTACTCTGCCACTTGGGTCTCAGGGCTTGAACTCAGGCTGTCAGAGCAAGCACCTTTGCTCATTGGGCCATCTTAGCAGTCCATTTCCCTCCATATTTTTATGGTGTTAAAACACATATAACATAAAATTATAGTCTCACTCACTTTAAAACTTACAGTTCAAAGATACTAAATATATTAATAGTGCAAACATCCATTTCTATGGTTCTTTACATCTTATAAAACTGAAACTCTTGTCTTTAAATAGTATCTCCCTTTCTCCCTACCCTCTCCTCTTAAGCCACTGTCCTGTTTTTTTTTTTGCCTCTGTGATTCTGACACTATGATAAAGAACTTGAAATAAGTACAACTAAACAGTGTTTGTCTTTTGTCACTGGCTTATTTCACTCCGCATAATGTCCCCAAAGTTCATTCATGTGGTACCATGCATACAAACTTTCTTTTAAAAGCTTAGTAATATTCTGTTGTACATACTACCTTTACTTCATCCATACCCATGACACTTGGGGCACTTCTACATTCTGGCTCTTGCAAATACTGTCACTCTAAACGTGAGTGTACAAACATTACGACAAGACCTGGCTTTTAGTGCTGCGTGTAAATACCCAGAAGTAAAGTTTTGGGTAATTTGGGTAATCACTTGGTAATTCTATTCTTAATTAATTAAGAAACGGCAGCTCCGTTTTTCACAGCAACTGTATCATTCACTTCCCATTTGTACCACAAGTTGGTTAGTCTTGACTGCCAACTTGGTGGAAATTTAGAATTACTTAGGATACACAAACCTCTGGCATATCTATGAGGGGGAGGAGTCACCTTGAATGTGGGCAGCACCGCTTTACACACTGCAGTTACCCAGAGAAGATTAAGGAGAAAGTGAGCTGAGCACAGCGGCTGTCCTGTTCCTCTGTACTTGCTGATTGCAGATGCACCGTGCCTGGCCACCTCACACTCTGGGTACCACACTTTACTCCTGGTGGACTCTGAGCCAAAATGAAGCCTTCCTTCCTTGTGCTGCTCTTGTCAGATATTTGGTCACAGGTTTGAGAGAAGTCACTAATACACACCGAAAGTGTCAGGGGACCCAGCCAGGGTCCCCAGCTTTCTACATCCTCCCTCACATTTGTTGCTTTGTTGCCCTGTTTGGTTGCTAATAGCATCTCTAACCCGGGGTCTGCCTGGGATTTTAGTGGAGCAAAGAAGCAGACTAAGCTCTTTATTGCTTTTCTAGAATTGATAATACCTCAATGTCCAGAAGCCATCTTGTACCCTACAGTTCAATCAACACCAATGCTGGTCAAGTCAAGGACAGGAATTGACCTAGTCCCCGATGGTGGCTACCCACCTCTGCACTCCTAGTCATACAGCAGAATGAGTGCAGCCAAGTCGAACAACAGCAGTCTGCAGCTGAGGGCGTTTCCGAGGGGCATACCACCCAAATGAACCACAACTCCCCTTGTTGCATACGATCAGAGGCTAGACCTCTCCAGAAACTGCAGCATGCTGGGCGGTGGTGGTGCACGCCTTTAATCCCAACACTCGGGAGGCAGAGGCAGGCGGATCTCTGTGAGATCGAGACCAGCCTGGTCTACAAAACCTAGTTCCAGGAAAGGCTCCAAAGCCACAGAGAAACCCTGTCTCGAAAAACACGAATAAGACAAAAAGCAACTACAGCTCTTCCCTCACCCAGGCTCCCCCCTCTGGCCTGGAATCCTGTGCCCAAAGGGAAAAGAGGAGGCGCATACGCACCTGGTGATCTTAAAGATTCTGAGCAGCCGCACACATCTCAGCACAGAGATGCCCAGGGGGGACATGATCTTCGTCTCCACCAGGATGGTCTCCAGGATGCCCCCACACACGATGAAACAGTCAAAGCGGTTGAAGAGAGATACAAAATAGGCCTGCAGACCTAGGCTGTACATCTTCAGGAGCATTTCTGCAGTGAAAAGGGCCAGCAGTGCCTTGTTGGCTGTGTCTGGCGGGTGTAGGAACCGGTGGGATTCAATCAAGGAACGGAGAAGAGCAAAGAGAAAGGGGAGGAAAAAAATAGAACAGTCACTGTCATAGCTGGAGAAAAAGACCTATCCCTTCCTCCCTTATTCTTCCTTTCCTCCCTCCCTCCTCCTCCCCTCCCTCCTCCTCCCTCCTCCCTCCCTCCCTCCCTCCCTCCCCTCCCTCCCTCCCTCCCTCCATTCCTCCCCCTCTCCCTCCCTCTGTCCAATGAGACCTCTCCCAGCTACTTCTTAGAGAACAATTAAGTCCAGTTCCCATCATTATAACCATGCGCTGAACATCCACCATGCATTAGGGGCTTAGCATATGCTCTCCTCCTTATTCCCCATAGAAACTCGAGAGGTTTGGTGATGTTCTCATTAAACCCAGTCTTTAGAGATGAGACAGGAGGGGCAGAAGGGTCAATGACCCGTACAAGTCAACAGCCAAAGTTGAGAGCAGGCTATGTGCGCTGTGCCTTGTTACCACTAGATAATCTCCTCCCAGGATCCCCACAGCCTGGGCCGTATCTGCCTCACTCCCCAGAGATGTTTAGGCATGGGTTGCGGATATGTTCATAGGGGTCCAGGCACAACAAGGGGGTCTTAGCTCTGTTTGCTTCTTGCCTATTTTCTTGTATTTGGGGAAAAGACCAGAAGAACTGAAAATGGCTTCTGGGAAGTTGGCAGCAGGGGTCTGAAACAGCCAGATAAGCTACAGCTCCTGTTCTGCTACTTGGACTCAATGATGACTATGGCTGTAGGGGAACGGTGGGAGGGACATCAGTGTTTGAAGGGCCACATCTGTTCATAACAAAGGCATGGATTTTAACATGGGGTTCGCAAGCTTCCAGGCCCTTGGGCTTTCCAGGATGGCACCAGACAAGCAGTGGTCACTGGCTGCTTTCCTGTCAATCTCCCACCAATAACTCATCCTTCCCCAGGACCAGGGCTGAGTTATCAAGAGTGAATAGTCCAAAGGCAGGGGCTTCTCACCTTGGACTTCTGTGAGCCAGTGGGGCTGGTTGTAGTGCTCTGAGGCAATGGTGAGCGTGTTGAGGAACACCAGGAAGATCACAAGCCAGTAGAAGATGTTGGACTTAACTGCCGCACGGCACTTCCTTCTGCAGAATCTATTCCACCTGCGCCAGTAGCGGCTGAGAAGGGGTAAGGAGGAAAAAAACACTGGGTTGGCTGGGAGATCTAGACTTCTGCCAACCCAAAGCTCATGAGGTAACATCTCACCCATCACCGACTTGGCCTTACTGTACAACCTGGTCATGGAGTGGTCAGACTTTTCCCAAGCTAACTAGGCTCTACTGTTTAGCTATCCACGTGGTCTTGAGGGTCTATCTATCCTCCATCGCTAAAGCTTCGGTTAGAAATGAGAACAGGGATAATTTCACAGGATTCTTGTAGACATGCCTAAAATGCCGTGTAAGCCATTCTGGTATGAAGCTGAAGTTGCCCAACAACTGGGGCTGTTTTTATTTTCTCAGCTGGGGATATACCTCAGTGGTAAAGCCAAGCACGAATATGCCTTGGTTTCAATTGCCAGTGCTGAAAGAGAAAGGAGTTTCCAACTGTTTTAAATTTATTTAAATGGCATTTAATGGCAGAAATAGTGTGGCAAGTATAGAGGGAAATTAGTCGTTATGCTGGTGGCAGTGACAGGACTAGTAAATGGTTGCTATGAATAAAGCCTTCTGTGGGCTTGGTATTTTAGGAATGTCTTAGGGTTTCTCCAAGTCTTTAAGTCAAGCATGTGTTAGCCTGATATCGAGGAGGAAACTAAGGACCATTGGGGTTCAGTGGGAGAGGCAGGATGATGCTCTCCCCAGCCCTGCGCCTTCCACTGGACCCGTATCACCTCCCCATGCAGAAGAAGAGGCTGCTTTACAGCAGAGGTTCTTTACACTCATGGGGTCCTATGATCTCTTGAGAACTCAATGAACCTTTAGATTTTGTTTAGAAAAGTGGGTACACCCCTACATGCACACAGAGAACCCCTAAAGCTCAGCTACAGTCATATAGCATTCCCCAGCGCTCTTGGTCAAGGGCTCTGCTGGTGGTTTTCAAGTGTAGCTATGTTTAGAGTGACTTGAGAAAGCTTTCACAACCACCTAGCCACTATTCCCCTGGCACCTCACCTCAGTGCCAAATCAATCTGATTGAAAACTGATTAACTGGGTGCTGGGTACATTCAAATACCCCAAAGATAGCACTGGTACTTTTGAACTTCCTCCAGCTGGCTCCAATGTTAATTATGGCTGAGAACCATTAAGCTGGATGATCCCAAAGAAACATTCCCATTTTATGACTCTATGATAGAGGGTTTCACTGCTCCCCTCCCTCACCCCACCCCCGCTATCACAACATACACAACACACAGCTCTGTTGGGGATTCAGGAGAGGAAGTATTTAACAGCTGCCTGCAATGGAATGGAGAAGTGTGGAGAATCAGACAGACAATAGACAGCCAGGCCAAGGCACACCATAGGAAGACCCACACAATCAGATTTTAGTTCAGAAAAGCAGACAACAGACACAGACATGTGGTGAGCTTCTAGATCTAAGTAGAACCGGGAAGACAGCCCTAGCTGTCTGGATTAGCAATGATGTAAGAAAAACTTTATTAACGGCACAAAGGACACTGAGGACACAGCAGATTGGGTGCAAAGTCAATGGGGGACTAGAATTCAAGAGGAGAGAAAGGCACTAAGAGGGGCACCAAAATGCCTGCCTGGTGGTCTGGGGGTGTGACACCCACAACCAACCAAAAGCCAGAGAGGGGTGTTCTGGGAAGGGAGAGCAGCTGGGAGAAGGGCAATGCATTTAGCTTGGAATGTGGTTCAGAGTGGTGGCTGAGCATGCACGCAGAAAGATCACTAGGCAGGCAAAGTCCCTGCTGCCTGCTGGGGTGGTAAAGAAGGCAGGAGGAGGTGAGACAATGCCCTGGTACAACAATCACAGGTATCTGCACTTTACATGCGATCATTTCTGTTTGTCCCTTTCTAGTCTAGGTTTCTAAGCAAGAATGTAAAACCTGTTTGCAACAGAGACTTGCAAACCTCATTCTGCAGCCCATGAGTGGATGGAACATCTATTTGATAGGCCATGATTGGCACTGAGAAAAGAACAGCATGAAAATATCATAGCATGACTCAAAATAGTAGTAAGATATATTGAATAAAATCCTTAGTGTGGATGTGTGTGTGTGTGTGTGTGTGTGTGTGTGTGTGTGTGTGTGTGTGTGTGTGTGTGTGGTCCTGGGCCAAGATACAAAAACTAGCCTCCTAATTTAGAGCAATGAAATTGACCTGTGGTGCAACATTCTGAACAAGTCTATGTCATTAGTCCAGTCTTCTAGGCAGAGACAATCACAGAAAAATGTAGTCATTTCTCTGTAGAGTTACTGGTGTTGCATCAGTTGAAGAATCATGAATGGTCCTCAGTGTCACATAGCACCATATGCAAGCATGCCAGAAGTGGGGCACTGAAATGGCTGTATATGTTACATCCTCTGTCCCCAAACTCAGCTTTCTAGTCCTTAAGGGAAACCTTTTCAACATCACAAGCTCCATGCCAAGGATAGACTGTATTTTATGATCCCAGAGACAGACCTCTATATGAATAGTTTCTTCCACTTGCTCACATTTCCTTTTGGGATATTGAATGGTTCCTTCCACTTATCCACATTGTCTTTTGGGATATTGAATGCTTCTCTTCACTTACCCATATTGCTTTTTGGGATAGTTTGGCTTCGTCTATGTCTCTAACACTGTCATTTCTCTCCCAATTGTTCCCATTACCAAGGCTTAACTGAATTCTCTGGTAAGAATGGAAGAGCCAGGGGCAATCTAAGCATTTGCACTCTTCCCTTAAAACTACCAAGGGGAACTTGGGTTTGGGCCTGCGAGGTGAATAACAGATAGATTAATCTCAGTGTTCTGACCTGACCCATCCTTCACTGAATGCCCCAGATTTGCAGGGACACTCAGCTTAGCTGGTGCTTTGGAAATTTACTATGCACAGAAGAGACACCATGCAATTCAGACATTAGTCTGCAAGTGCCCTTCAGGGTGTTTGAAACATCGAGTCATGCTATATGCAAGTGTGAGGATATGTGGAGAGGGACAAGTGGCTGGGACAATGAGTCCCAGGTATTTATAATGAGAGATGGCCTTTTGCATTTGCCAGAACTGGATACTGCATAGTTCAACGTTATCAGAACACATCTCTACTTCTTCCTATGATTATTAATACTATAGGATTTCAAAAACATATTAATTGCAAAGATAATGATTTAAAATAGACCCAATCCCATACTGTAGAAACCACTGATAATTGTCATGCAGACTACAAAACAATCAAGGTTGCTTTTACTCACAGTAGGTAGAAACTGACTTGGAGTCCATTTAATACTGAGAATTTGACCATGGCCATTTCTGTCATGTTTACAAGTGGGTGAACATGGGTTGTTGTAAAGTCAGGCCCATCACATGGGTCTACAATAGCTTTCTGCCAGCTCTGTTAAATGTGGTTGCTACTGCACAGAGCCACTCTGGAAAGTCACATGGAATTTGGGTTGTGGTGGGGATGGGAGTAATTACTATCCAGGGAAAGTATTTAAAGATAATTGTACATCTCCTACTTTTCAAACAGTTTTGCTTGACAGCTGGTTTCCCAGCAACACTTCCTACTATATAATAAATGTAATAGTTTATTAGAATGTGTAAATTTATTTGTGTGTTTACATATGCACAGAGGATATAGAAATTAAATGATAAAACAGGGAGGAGCAATTTGCCTGCTATTCATGTTTTCTTTGCATTAGCTGGAAGCCATTTACTAGAAATACAGAAACAGGAGAGAAGGATAGAAGTGAACGTGTCTACTGTACTTAATTATCTGTAGCACTGTGCTCTGCTCCCTCTGTCTTGGCTCATGTTATCATCACCCCTTCCCCCTGCACAGAGCTTTGTACCTTTTTTTTTTTTTTTTTTTTTGCAACACAGAAGCCAACTATGAAGGCTTCCATCTTCTAGTCCTATCTTCTAGGTCCTGCTTATCCCTAGGGCCCAATTCAAACCCCAGCTTCTCTGCAGTAGACTTTCTACTCTTCTAGCCCTGGCATCCCTGAAGAGCCTACCTATGTTACTACACAATTGTTGGTGCAGTCAAGAAACACTTATTTAAGGCCTACTATGGGCAAGATAAGATATCAACAGTTAATAGACACAGTCCTTCTCAGCACAAAGCCCAGCTAAGGCACAGCAATAGGTGAACATGTCACGTGCTGGGGGACTCTGTAATAGTGTCCCTAGATTCCATCTTAGGCCGTCATGGAGGCCTCCAGAGAGCTTTCCCCCAGCAGAGGACTTCCATTGCCTGGTATTAGCAGTTAACTTTCAATGTATGGCTCCCGACTCTTTACTGAGATAATCAGATCCACAAGAGGCAGGGGCCATGTCTTCTCTTTTGTTATAGATCTGTAGAATTAAGCACACTCCTTCTCACACAGTAAGATGCTGGCTCATAGGCTGTGTGAGACATGATCCAGAGACATACTCCGGGTCTAACTCCCTGAAAAAGGCAAGGCTTAAAAACCTTCAGCCTTGGGAAGGGGAAAGGGCAACACGCCTAAACTGCTTTTCTCGACATGCAAAGGCTGACAAGCCTGAGACATGGAAACAGTGGACATAGAAGGCTGTCTAGTGGCTGTAGTAAGTTTCCATCTTAAACGGAACCTGGAACAAACAGAAGAGAAAATCGCTAAATTTAACTCTTTTATGAATAAGTAGTCTAAAAATGGGCTGTAGAGACTGGGGCAGACTTGTGTTTATGACTAGTTGTTTATGGCATAGCAGAAATGCAGTGATGTGCCAGGCAGTTCTTCTGAAGACTAAGCCAGACAGTCCTCACATTTTGGAACCCCATAATATTTGCTCTGAATTCTGCATAGTTGTGTTAGGAAAAACTCCAACCGGTCCCTGGACCAATGATGCTTAGTAGGTCTCAAATATAGCCAATTCTTCATTTTCCTTTACATGAAAACCTGAATTATCAAAGTACCCAAGTATTATCTAATTTGTCTCATTTTTTTCCTGCATGCTCTATTCCACTATTCTTTCAAAATTAACTATGACTTTGTATCATCCAGTCCTGCACCGAAAATAGGCCAATTTGAAGCTCAAATTCTATTGCTGTCATTATTAAATTGTTTCCCCAACTGAGAGAACTATTTGGAAAATGTTGATAATTCTGTGAGCATTTTCAATCCATTACCAGCCTTAGCTATTCCCCAACCAGACACCACCAGTGGGCTGAAGGATCTAGGTTAGTCAGCTGCTTGTGATATTGCTTAGAACCAGGGTCCCCTTGTCTGGGTGGCAGCCACTAGCAACATGTGGCCAATCTAAACTACGATACATAGTAAATGTAAGGGACATGCTAAGTTGCAAAAACTCTTGATGCAACAAAGAACACAAACTACTTCACTAAAATGTGTTACATTAATTCCTGTTGAAATGACAAAGTTTTCATTACCCTGCTTTAAATAAAAAGGTTTCATTTCCTGCTGCTCTTCTGCACTTCCTTGCCATGGACACTACAATAATCTCCAAAGCATGTGCGAAACAGGTTCATTATACCAGCCAGGACTTGACCAATAGGATGGCCGAGGCTAGTCCCCCTCTGTGACTCTGGGCTTCCTTAAGCCTCAGGGATCATCTACAGGTGTTTTTAATAATGGTGCCAATCCACCGACAAGAAGCCATTTATGAATACATGGTTTTTTCTGTGCTTCCCTTAAACTGGAAGTACAGATAGAGAAGCATCCCCTCCCCAAAGTAAGCAATTAGAGCCCTGTGGCTGGGAGATGCAGAGTGGACAAAGTCCCAAGGATAAAAAGATTGTAATTCTTCAAGAACTTACTTGACATGATGGATTACCCAATTCAAAAGGAAGGTCTCCTGATAACTCACTAGGGTCCGCCAAGTATGGGATCATCTCCACAAGTCTCCAGATTATGCTTATCCATTCATTCATCTATGATTTCCTCATTTGCATGTAGCAAGAATAAAATTTGGGAAATATTTTCAATGTAAAATTTAATCTCTTTACTGTGGGGGGCTGTGGAACTGTTCAGAGTAACATGTACTTGTCAAATATGACATTGTCTTATCAAGACCAGGTGATCCATCCATCCATCCATCCATCCATCCATCCATCCATCCATTATTACTAAACTCTTATCACACACCAGCTAGTTCTTCACATGCAGAAGCTAAAGAAAATATCTAGAGGGCATTCTTTTGTTTTTAATGCTTTCTTTCATGTAATAAAAGCCAGCACTGGTAGGTCTGATCCTCTATTTTTCATACTAAGGATGCCTTGGTTTGAAAGAACAATAAGGGGGAAGGGAGTCTGCATTTTCCAGTCCCAGTAGAACACGGGAGAAAGAGGGCACCAGAACTGGAGCAGTGTCAAATAACAGAGTCCTCACTTAATCTTAATGCTTGGGTGTTGAATGCCATGAGATTAGAGGGACTTTCTTATAAACACTTGGATGTCAATAGAGAGGGGCTGAGGGAGTTGGGGCTTGTAGATAGGCTCTGCAGGCCCTTCCAGGAACACTAATAATTAGCCTATCACTCTGTGCGGCTGGTTCTCAGACTGAGTTGGATGCAGGTAGGTAGAGGATGTGCGCTGGGGCTCCTAGTTCCAGAGCTCAGTGATGGATGACGAGAGATGTGGAAGTATGGAGTGAGGGGATCACAGAGCTTGGGAGTCAGAGAACAGATTTCAAGGCTGGAGGAATGCAGCTCAGGGGACATGACACGGCCTGTGGTGGTGGATGTCCAAACCGCACAGACCCATGTGTCAGAGCTGGCAGGAGCCAAGAGAATCTGGAGAACTTCGGGACCTCATTCTTTAAGCTGATTCGGGGATCGTGACATTCTTCTCCCATTGTATCCAAATCCACCTTAGACAGGAGCTGGGGAAGACGAACTCAAGCGACTGCACGTGTGGCCTCCAGGAACTGCTTAAAACATCCTGTTGTAAACACCTGGCTTAGTATGACTTATACTCCTGCTACATATATGATGAGGTTTGGAAGGCATGACTATGCTATGAAAAATAAATGGCCAATAGTTTTGGTGTCTAAGGTTTTTGGAATTAAGTTTACATTCCCATCTTCCATATATAACCAGTCAAGCACTCAGGGAGCTTGAAGAGTCAACCCGTGGGGTAGCTAGTTAGGCACTGAGCAGACTCCAGTGTGCAGACAAAATTCAATGGAGGCAACAGGCTTTGAGTATTGCAATAGGTAGACTATACTATGGTAAGTACTAGGACAAGCATGTAGGAATGGAGGATGACGGGAAGACCATTTTAATCTCATTGGGAGTGTGTTGTGCCAACGGTGCCACAGATGCTCTAACCTTTGAGTTGATTGCCAAGTCTGACATTTCTAGATAGAGACATAGATGGTGATTTCGGTGGAGCAAAAGCCCCACAAAAAGTCTTAGTGCGCAAGAAAATAGAGAACATTTGGGGATCTGTAAGGAGTTTCATGTAGTGGGAAGAAAGTATTTGTGCAGACGTGTAGAAGGAAAAGCCAGAGACAAGTCACAGGGTGGATATTCTAGGAGCTTCTGTCACCTTCTCAAAGCAGTGGCAGAATTGACATTCTGTCTGTAACCCTCAAAGTTGTGAAGCATACCAAGTAGTAACAAATGTTCACACATTTATTTGAACTGACTTTATCTTACACAGGAAGTAGATATGTTTGTTTCTAACCATGCAGGAACTACCCAAGAGAACCCAAGTCTCAACCCTTGAGCTAATTCCCTTAATCAAACTGTGAACCCCCATACAAAAGGAAACAGTTAGAGCCCCAGAAGGATCCTAGCTGATAGGAATTACCTTGGTCATTTGACACAGTAGCTGGGGATCAAGCTAGAGAGGCAGAAGGGAAGGGGAGCAATTTGCATCTCACTCACCTGAACTTGGATTTGGAGATCCGGTGGCTGAAAGAGTAAAAGGAAACATTAGCAAGGACAATGCACTCACTTTCTTCAACATAAAGAGTGTTTAACCACCCCCAACCCCAGGAATTTGGTGTTCTCCAGGACTATATGTGGACATTGGAAGGATTTGTGGGGGTACGTTATAATGCCACAGAGAAAGAACACTTTGTGTATTTGAATGTGGCTGGCCCAGCTGACATCTACAAGTCTAGTATCTTCTAAGCGTGGGTGATCCTTACAGGAAAGGGGTGCACATAGTCTTGAAGGATAAGTATCTGCCCACGAACTCCATGAAGGGCTAAGCACAACACTCCTTGAGGAAAAAGCCATGTCGAATAGAAACCTTTCCTGCAACAGAAGGACCCGAGCAACAGGGAACTCTCAGCGCTGAGCTCACTGTGGTCTGCCACAATCTCTGCCAGAGCTGGGTTAGGAAGCCACTTGATTCAGCTGGAAATGGGAAGGGCCATCACTTCCCTAGCTCAGAGCTGCTCACTAGATATGAACACATAGCCTCGGGCTCTAAAGGACATTGTGTGTGCTGAAGTCAGGTGCGGCCCTGGAGATCTACCACAACAGGTAGGGTGTCCCGATGACAGCTGCACAGGATCGTTGCATAGGAAGGGTCCTGAAAGGTAGCACCCCCAGGGAGGCCTTGAGACTGTCAAGTTCATCCAGGACAGAGTCCAGGAAAGTTACATGGAGTTAGTGGGTGGAGAGAGGTCAGGAGAGAGGCTTGTTAATGAGAAGTACAGGAAAGGGACGGAGGAAACGAGAAAGGGGGGAAAGAGGGAAGAGAAAGGTAAGGGGGGGGAGGATGCAAGCAATTGAGACAAAACATTTTGGAAAAAAACGCCAAACATTTGAAGGTACATGTCAGCCTAGCTTTGATGCTAAGGGAACAGTGAATACAGGCAAAATAGCAGGTTGAGTGAGACTGCTCAAACGGCCACAAGCAAGACCTGCAAAATGACAGCACCAGGGTCCCACCCTTAGATGAAGAATTACAGGCAATCAACACTACCAAGAGAGGGTGAATCCATCTTTCCAGGGATGAGGTCCCTGAAAGGTTATCCAATTCCCAGTGGTCAGCTCTAAACACATTATATATGAGCAATGCTAAATGGACTCAGTGGATTATATATTTATAGTTATATACCAGGGATATTTAAAGAGAAAGAGGTCATGAAATTGAGAAGAAGAGGGGGCATATGGAAGGTGTTGAAAGGGGAGAAGGGGTGGGGATGATGTAAATACAGTACTCATTTATGAAATTCTCAAATGAAATAGTTTATATTGAAACATGGACACAAACAATAGAATCCAAATGAGAAATGACAGTTATCAGAGACGCTTGTAGAAACGTTGGAAGGTGATTGTTTAAAGCCATGTTGTCAGGCAAAAAGCAAGCTATGTCATGTAGCACGAAAACATCAACCCTTCTCGTTATTATTATTTTATTTTTAAAAAAGCAGATGTGACAGGTGGCAAAGCCATCGTGCATGAGATAATTATATCTCCAGGGCACTGAGTAGCTGAGCCAAGTGTCTTTATTGCTCTGAACTGTTAGCTAACAACCCTTTTCCACCCCCAAGACTGCCTGCTAGGCTGCAGGGTTTAATCACATGTTAACTGAGCATGTGGGAGGGGGACCTAGAGCCCAGGGCAGCATCTTTTATCTAGAGCCGTTTAATAGGGGATGAAATGTTTGTTAGCTGCTAGGGAGGTAGGCTACTCTCTGCAGCGAGGACATGCTGAGCTCAGGATCTTGAAGCATACTGAGTTGGCTCCAGGCTTTCTTGCAGAGGGTCTCAGTGGTTTCTGGCTCATCTTAGACCCTTTGCCTACTGCAAGTCTCACTTTCAGTCTAATTAAGTCATAAGCAAAAGTGAGACCATAGAAATTCCCCAACGAGGAACTAGGGACTTCTCTTAAAGAAATAAATCTGTGATATGGGATAAGGGGAGCTCAATGCTGAGTGAATATTTGTCCTTGTTCCCATGTGGCCACCGTTCGGTGTCCTTGTACTCTTGGGCCAAAGGAAATGGCTCTGATGTGTAAGCCTGTACAACTCACATGAAGAAGGCTTGTTGCTAGCAGAAGCATGTGAGCATTACTTCAGGTTCTCTGTATCCAAAATATCCATTTGTTTTTTAATATAAGCACATTTCTGCAGCCCTCAGCAGCACTACTTGGTATTGCAAATCGGAAAAGAGTGTGTCACTCAAGTGGGTCCTAGAAGAGCTGGGCTTAGATCTTTTTATAAGATGAAAGGCTTTGGTTCCTTGGCACTCCCTGTATGCAGAGGCAGTTAGCTACAGGACTTCACAAAATAGAAGGACACTACTGCTCACAGCCCACCGTCTCCTGGCAGTAACGACAGAGTCCATGTTTGGATAGCTGTTTCCATTGTGGAGAAAGGAGCCAGAGAGCACTGAACACCTTACCACACATGCCTCCTACTGATGTTTGAAGTCTATGCAGACCGTAAAGTCCTGAAAATAGCAGAAGCCTCCAGTGTACCCAAACCCCAATGGGCATGATTAGCTTGCTCCAAAGTTTCTGGACTTTTCCATCATTCACAGTAAGTGCAACACCATCCTTACTTCATGTCTCAGGCAGATTTAGAGCAAGGATACAAGGGGGTTAATGACTAGTAAGTACACGAGACCCCCAGAATACACCACTGGGTGGGGACTGAAATCTGTTTATCCCCAGGAACTCACCTGGACCTCTAGAATCAACCTGGAAGACCAAGATTTTCCTCCCTGATTTTGACATTCAAAATTAGACACAGACCCCAAATCATTTTACCTCTTAGCTACCCGCCTGTATTTATCATTATCTGACAAACATTTGAAAGTCTTGGGAATTGTTTATACTTTCAGCTTTTCCTTCCTTCTTTGAGTGATAAGTACTGTACACTTACTACCTGCTGTGGAAGAGGTTTCTTGAATTGTCCTCATTTTGCCTTCAGCACAGTCAGAAAGATTGCTAACTAAGCTTCTCTGACTCCATGGAGCTTGATCATGACCCCAGCTGTTACGATGAGAAGGGACATATCCTGGAGTCTGCCCAAGCTGAATATGGCTCCAGATATTAGATGCTAAACCCAGCTGCTCCCTGTCTGTAGCCTGAGCCTCCTTCCTGGAACCCAGGCTTTGCCTGCAGTCTTCTCAATCACTCTGCCTCTTCCAAGGCTCCCAGGCAAACAATAGACTTGGCTTCTAGTGTTCAGCTTGACCTTCAGTGATGTCAATGTGACCCTTGACATTAGGCAGATTACCCACTTGGCCTTTAGCTGGGTCACTGTGGCTAATCCCCACCCAGATTCACAGAATTATTTTTTTAGTCTTTTAGGCCATAAAAAGTACCAAAAATACATTTAAAGATGCCTAGTCTATATCAACAGTGTAACTCTCCAGAATGTCCAGAGATGCACATCTAGTGGTCCCTTGGTGGTCTTCCCATTTGTATCTTCCAGGTTATCCTTCTACAGTAGCCGGCCCCCACCCTGAGAAAGATGATGGGTCTTAGAATGATTCCCATCCCTGCCCAGTGTGCTCCTGACTCCACTTCACATTCTCTGCAGAACTACAGGCCCTCAGAGGGGGAAGGAACCCTTCCTGTCACGTGGGTATCTGCTCTGTGATTTCTCAAGCTGTAGAATGCCTTATTCATTGGTGTATCACATGGAAACACATATGCCAGCAAGATGGCATATTTCAGTCCCCTGGAAGGCAGTGTCCAGTCTCGGCTTCTGCTGGAACTAATGGTTCATCCCGTCCCTTTCTTGGGAGGAAGGAGCTGTACCATAGAGAGGGTGATTGCTTGAGGTCTCATGTCAGGTTCCTTAAATTTTCTAAGGCAGAGGAAATGTACTTCCTGTACTCAATCCCTTTGTGGTTTCCTTCCTTCCTTCCTTCCTTCCTTCCTTTTGCAATTTTCATTTTTTAAAATTTTTTTAGAAACAATCTTATTTTACATATCAATCCCCCCATTCCCTTGCCCTCCACAACCCACTCCCACCCACTCCACAAGGATAGTGAAGTCTTTCATGGGGGATCATCAAAGTCTGTCACATCATTTGGGGGAGGGCCTAGACCCTCTTCTGTGTATCTGGGCTGCAATAGCATCCGTCGATAGGGAATGAGCTCCCAAAGTCCATTTATGTCCTAGGGATAAACATTGGCTCCATTGTTAGAGGTCCCATAGACTGCTCAGGCCTCCTAGCTGGCACCCACATTTAGAGGGCTTGGTTTGGTCCAATACTGGTTCTCCAGCTTTATGACTGGGGTCCTTGTGCTCTCACTAGATCAGGTCAAATGTTTCTGTGGGTTTCTCCAGCACAGTCTTTGGCTCCTTTGCTCTTCCCTCCTCCCTACTGCAACTGGATTCTGGGAGTATGGCTCAGTGCTTAGCTGTGGGTGTTTGCTTCTGCATCAATCAGCTACTGGATGAAGGCTCTAGGATGGCAATTAAGGTAGTCATCAATCTCATTATAGGGGAAGGGCATCAAAGGCAGCCTCTCCACTACTGCCTAGATTCTTAGTTGGGATCATCCTTGTGGATCTCTGAACATTTCCCTAGTGCCAGATTTCTCTTTAAACCTATACTGGCTCACTCTATTAAGGTATCTCTTTTCTTGCTCTCCTCTATTCTTCCCCTGTCTCAGGCTTTGTGATCCCTCTTGATTTCTTCCCCCTCCGCTTCTCCCCTTCTCTTTTTTCCTACCTCTCTCCTCTCTCCCCCTGCTCCCAATTTGCTCAGGGGTTCTTGTCCCTTTACCCTTCTTTGGGGGACCATGTGTTTTTCTCTTAGGGTCCTCCTTGTTTCCTAGTTTCTCTGGTGATGTGGATTGAAGGCTGGTAATCCTTTGCTCTATGTCTAATATCCATATATGAATGAGTACATACCATGCTTGTCTTTCTGTGACTGGGTTACCTCACTCAGGATGGATTCTTCCAGTTCCATCCATTTGCCTGCAAATTTCAAGATTTCATCATTTTTTCCCCTGCTGAGTAGTACTCCATTGTGTAAATGTACCACATTTTCTCCATCCATTCTTTGGTTGAGGGGCATCTTGGTTGCTTCCAGGTTCTGGCTATTACAAACAATGCTGCTATGAACATAGTTGAACAGATGTCCTTGTTGTATGAATGTGCATTCTTTGGGTATATACCCAAGAGTGGAATTTCTGGATCTTGAGGTAGACTGATTGCTATTCCTGAGAAACCAACATACTGATTTCCAAAGTATTCGCACAAGTTTGCACTCCCACCAGAAATGGAGAAGTATTTCCCTTTCTCCACATCCTCTCAGACATAAACTGTCACTGGTATTTTTGATTTTAGTCATTCTGGACAGTATAAGATGGTATCTCAGAGTTGTTTTGAGTTGCATTTACCTGATGGCTAAGGATGTTGAACAGTTTCTTAATTATCTTTCAGCCATTTTAGATTCCTCTATTGAGAATTCTCTATTTAGTTCTGCACCCCACTTTTTAATTGGATCGTTGGTGTTTTGGTGGCTAGCTTCTTGAGTTCTTTGTATACTTTGGAAATCAGCCCTCTGTCAGATGTGGGATTGGTGAAGATCTTTTCCCATTCTGGGGGCTGCCATTTTGTCTTGTTGAGTGTGTCCTTTGCCTTACAGAAGCTTCTCAGTTTCAGGAGGTCCCATTTATTAATTGTTGATCTCTGTCTGTGCTACTGGTGTTATGTTCAGGAAGCGGTCTCCTGTACCAATTTGTTCAAGGGTACCTTCCATTTTCTCTTCAAGAGGTTCAGTGAGGTTGGATTTATGTTGAGGTCTTTGATCCATTTGGACTTAAGTTTTGTGCATGGCAATAGACAGGGATCTATCTGCAATCTTCTCCACATCAGCATCCAGTTATGCCAGCACCATTTGTTGAAGATACTTTCTTTTTTCCATTATATAATTTTAGCTTCTTTGTCAAAAATCAGGTGTTTGTACATGTGTGTTAATATTAGGGTTCTCAATTCAATTCCATTGGTCTATCTATTTTTGTGCCAGTACCAAGCAGTTTTCAGGACTGTAGCTCTATAATAGAGCTTGAAGTCAGGGATGGTGATGCCTCTGGAAGTTCCTTTATTGTACAGTGTTGTTTTAGCTATCCTGGGTTTTTTGTTTTTCCATATAAAGTTGAGTGTTGTTCTTTCAAGGTCTGTGAAGAATTGTGTTGGGATTTTGGTGGGGATTGCATTGAATCTGTGATTGCTTAGGGAAAGATTGCCATTTTTACTATGCTGATCCTACCTATCCAAGAACATGAGAGATCTTTCCATTTTCTGGTATCTTATCTTCTTTCTTTCCTTCAAGACACAAAGTTCTTGTTAAACAGGTCTTTCACTTGTTTGGTTAGCATTACCCAAAGATATTTTATGTTATTTGTGGCTATTGTAAAGGGTGATGTTTCTCTCAATATTTTCAGCCCATTTATCCTCTCTATATAGTAGGGTTACTGATATTTCTGAGTTAATCATGTATTCTGCCACTTTGCTGAAGGTGTTTATCAGCTGTGGGAGTTCCCTGGTAGAGTTTTTCGGGTCACTTATGTAAACTATCATATCATCTGCAAATAGTGAAAGTTTGACTTTTTCCTTTCCAATATGTATCTCCTTGATCTCTTTTTGTTGTCTTATTGCTCTAGCTAGAACTTCAAGGACAATATTGAAGAGATCTTGTCATGTTCTTGACTTTAGAAAAATCACGTTGAGTTTCTCTCCATTTAGTTTTATGTTGGCTGCTGGTTTACTGTATATTACTTTTATAATGTTTAGGTATGTTCCTGTTATCCCTGATCTCTCCAAGACATTTATCATGAAGGGGTGTTGGATTTTGTCAAAGGCTTTTTCAGCAGCTAGAGATGATCATGTGGTTTTTCTTTTTCAGTTTATTTATATGGTGGATTACATTGATGGATTTTCATCCCTGGGATGAAGTCTACTTGATCATGGTGGCTGATTTTTCTGATGTGTTCTTGGATTCTATTTGTCAGTATTTTATTGAGTGTTTTTGCATCAATGCTCATGAGGGATATTGGTCTGTAGTTCTCTTTCTTTTTTTTATTCTTTTATTAGTTCAAATTAGGAACAAGTTTGCTTCACATGTCAGTCCCTTCTCCTTCTCCTCCCCCCAACATCCCACCTGCCCCTAGCCATCCCCCTTCCACTCCCCAGGCAGGGTAAGGCCCTCAAAAGGGGCTCCCCAAAGTCTACCACATCATCCTGGGCCAGGCCTAGGTCCTTCCCCATGTGTTCAGGCCAAGAGAGCATCCCTTCATATGGGATGGGCTCTCAAAATCTCTTTGTAGTTCTCTTTCTTAGTTGTGTCTTTGATACCAAGGTAATTGTAGCCTCATAAAGAGAGCTTGGCAATGTCCCTTCTGCTTCTATTGTGTGGAACAGTTTGAGGAGTACTGGTATTAGCTCTTTGAATTTCTGGTAGAATTCTGCACTGTAACCATCTGGCCCTGGGCTTTTTATGGTTGGGAGACTTTTGATGACTGTTTCTTTTCATTAGGGGTTATAGGTCTATTTAAATTGCTTATCTGTTCTTGATTTAATTTTGGTAAGTGATATCTATCCAGAAAATAGTTCATTTCCTTTAAATTTTCAAATTTTGTGGAGTACAGGTTTTCAAAGTATGACCTGATGATTCTCTGGATTTCCTCAGTGTCTATTGTTTTGTCCCCCTTTTCATTTGGGATTTTGTTAATTAACATGCTCCTTCTCTGCCTTTTGGTTAGTTTGGATAAAGGTTTGTCTATATTGTTGATTTTCTCGAAGAACAAACTCATTGTTTCATTGATTCTTTGTATTGTTTTCTTTGTTTCTACTTATTGATTTTAGCCCTCAATTTGATTATTTCCTGGCGTCTGCTCCTCTGGGGTGAGGTTGTTTCTTTTTTTCTAGAGCTCTCAGTTGTGCTGTTAATTCTCTAGTGTGACTATTCCCCACTTTCTTCATGTGGGCATTTAGTGCTATGAACTTTCCTTTTAGTTCTGCTTTTAAAGTGTCCCATAAGTTTGGGTATGTTGTGTCTTCATTCTCATTGAATTCTTGGAAGTTTTTAATTTCCTTTTTTAAAAATTTCTCCCTTGACCCAGGAATGGTGCAGTTGTGCATTGGTCAATTTCCATGAATTTGTAGGGTTTCTGCAATTTGTGTTGTTGAATTCTAACTTTAAACCATGGCGATACAATAGGATACAGGAGCTTATTCCAGTTTTTGTATCTGTTGAGATTTGCTATGTTGCCGAGTATGTGGTTGATTTTAGAGAAGGTTCCATGTGGCGCTGAGAAGAAGGTATAATCTTTTGTGTTTGGATGGAATGTTCTATAGAAGTCTGTTAATCCCAGTTGGGTCATAACTTTTGTTAGTTCTTTTGTTTCTTTGTTAAGTTTCAGTCTGGTGGTCCTTCTAGTGGTGAGGGAGGGTGTTGAAGTCTCCCACTATAAGTGTGTGAGGTATTTATTTATTTATTTATTTATTTATTTATTTATTTATTATGTGTACAGTGTTCATTAGAGATGGTTGTGAGCCACCATGTGGTTGCTGGGAATTGAACTCAGGACCTTTGAAAGAGCAGGCAGTGCTCTTAACCGCTGAGCCATCTCTCCAGCCCCGTGTGTAAGGTTTTATGTGTGATTTGAGCTTTAGTAATGTTTCTTTTATGAATGTGGTTGCCTTTGTATTTGGGGCATAGATATTCAGAATTGAGACTTCATCTTGATGGACTTTTCCTGTGATGAATGACCTTCTTCATTTTTTTTTATTGATTTCACTTTAAAGTCTAATTTGTTAAATATTAGGATAGCTACACCTATCCTAGGATAGCTTGTTTTTTGGGAAAAATCATTTCCCAATCCTTTATTCTGAGGTACTGTCTGCCCTTGAAGTTGAGGTATGTTTCTTGTATTCAGTAGAAGGATGGATTCTGTCTTCATATCCATTCTGTTAGCCTGTGTCTTTTTATAGGTAAGTTAAGACCATTGACACTGAGGGATATTAATGACCACTGATTGTTAATTCTTGTTCATTTCTGATTTGTTGTTGTTGTTGGTATTGTGTATGGATTCCCCCTTTTTTGTATTTGGTAAAGTGAGATTATCTATTGCCTATGTTTTTATGAGTGTAGTTATCTTCCTTGGGTTGGAGTTTTCCTTCCAGTACTTTCTGTAGGGCTGGATTTGTGGATATGTATTGTGTAATCTAGTTTTGTCTTCCAGTGGACGTAGGAGGGCCAAGACTCAAGTGGAGGGTGGAGGGTAGAGGGCGGAGGGGGGGCTAAGACTCAAGTGGAGGGTGGAGGGTAGAGGGTGGAGGGGGGTGCTTAGACTGAGGTGTGGCCAGACTCAGAGTGGTCCATTCTGCTGGGGCAGTTCTACCACATGTGGAGTGGACCCAGGATGTTCCTAGGAGGGGATGTGGGGAGTTGGGCCCGAGCAGAACCTACACTCACCTCAAGCAGAGGGCAGAGGGTGTCCCTTTGCAGTTTCTTTAGCCTCTTGATTTTCACTGGCTTCTCAGTGTCTCGAATACCACCCGGATGGCAGTGAAAGCCACCCCTTCATTACTGTGCCACCTCCTTCCCCTATCCCATTTTTCTCTCCCTTTGAATGGCCCCATTGTTTTAGTGGGTGCCCTCACTGGCACATTTCCACCCTCCCCTTGCTAAGACTGGTTCCCAGGGTCAGTATACCTCTAAAACCCCTTAGAGCAGAGAGCTCCAGGACTTACTGACAATCGCCCATTCTTTCTGTCCCCACATTACAACTCTACCCGAGGCTGCCATTAACCCACAAATGAGCAGCCACAGCGGGTGCTTCATGAATATGTCACCCTCTTTCCTAATTGTTCCTAATGTCAAAATGATCCTCCAAAAGTACAGATTGATAAAACTGCCCCCCTCACAGCACTGAATTCTTAAAACCCTTCAGTAACTTCACACACTCTTATAACAAAGACCAAGTTCATTGTGGGGCCTACCAGTCCTTGCCTTGAACCTGATCCACCGTCCCTCACACACATGCTGGCCCCTGGCACTTAGTATTTATATCCATTATTAGTTTTCAGCTTAAATTTTAATCCCTCAGTGAATTTTTCTAACCTGCCACTCCAAACCAGGATTCTCCACTATTGAGGGCACTTATGCATCATAATACCCCAATTTCTAGTCTTCTGCCCTAGACTGTCAGCTCTGCAGGGTCAGTGCCATTTTTTTCTGGATGACTACTATCTCTACCACCCAGCATAGGCTGTGACCACCATGAAGGTTGGCACAGAGAGGGCTTTCCTGACATCTCCCTCCCACATCTTCCAGTGTAACTGTCTGTTTACTTGCGTCTTTCTGTCCTGTGTGTCCGTTTCCCCAAAGTTTGGTTCAGGTGTCCAGCTTACTACACCTCTCTTAACAAACTCTATCCTGTGACCTTATCAATGGCCTCAGATGCCAGAATTAAACCTCAGAGCTCCTCAGCCTGCTGTCCACACAGTACTTACATATCATTTAGGCTGGACCTCCTCGTCCAGTTTTGCTACAGGCTTGTTATCAATTTCTCTTTCAAATTTTGGTGAATCCTTCCTTTATATCTCTCTTTGTCACTGAACTTCATCACATTGCAGTTTTTTTTACACCCCTCTCCCACCCACGCAACATCTTTACCCCAGCCTTCTCCTTGACGACCTCTCACTCTGCCCTCAGCCTGCTTTTATTCTCAAGTCGATTCGCTGATAAGAACAGTGGCAATCTTGGCCCATCACTATCTTGCAGGGAGAGGGTGAAAGAAAGAAGATGATGGAGTGTATAATTACAATTCAATTCTGGCACCACAATTTTATATTCTGTATGCAGCACAGATATGTATCAACCTGGGTATGTGTAGGAACAAGAGTAACCATTTCTGCATAACTCTTGAAGCAGAGCACATCCTCCTAGGAGGTGACAGATAGACCAGCAATGCCAGTTTCCTTCCACAGGGGATAATCATGTTTGCTTTGCAACCCAGCATCATGTTCTCTGAATCTGTAATGTTAAGTGAGTTCCCAGTGCCAGCTCCCTGGCCCTCCTGGTTTATACCTTGGGCCACACCCCAAAGCCAGCCTTGTAATAACCTTGATAATCTGTTCTCCAAACTTCCCATCCTTGATGTCAAGCAAGCAGAAATGCCTAGAACTTATGGGCCAGAGAGGTCCCAGATGCCCGGCCCTATCATTGCTATTTGGGGCCACCTCTAGAAACTCAAGTGCTTATTCTGTAAAATTCCAAAAGAGAAAAGAAGAACAAAGACTGGGAGAGCTGCTTACAGATGTAATTAGCACCATATTTTAACAACATTTTGACAATAATTGCTTCTCCACAATGCTGAGAAATCTGCAGGGCAGACTCCCTGGTGCCACTGTCAGAGTGAGTGATGCCACAGCCCTGTGTACCCTGGAACCTGCCTGCAATGCTCCTCAGTCTTGCTCACCTCCCTCTTCTGGCTCACTCACAGGCACACTCAGATGTGCCTGCAGCTACTGTCGTGAGAAGGCTGGGTCTGCGTGGCAGTGAGTCATGCTACAGGGGAAGGTGTTGTTCTACTCATGGAGCATTTGGAGACACATTTTGTTTGGGCTACTCCTACTCAGAGCTTTCTGTTTGCAGTTCCTTCCAGTGGTCAAGACAAGGTCACAGGTGACATGCTCATGGCCATAGAAAAACCAGTTATTGCCTCCAAAGTGAAGCCTGGGCGTGGCTATCTAGTGGCATAGCCCTTTTTCCCCCCACAGCTCTGCTTTCTGTGACACTAGTAATCAAATTGGTTTTACCAGTTTTAGTAATGAAACCATTTCTCCCTTCATTTAGGGAGCAAGGGTCATTGACATGAATGATGCGATTAACATGGGTGACTTGATTCTGTGTTCAAGACTGTCATAATCTATTCATGCACTGCTCTCATGGACAACAGCTCCTGCTCTCTCATCTGGCTAAGTCCCAGGTCAGATCCCCTGGGAACCAGGAACTGGGAGGAAGGCTTAGTTGCGAAGGACTGCAGCCTCCTAGGCTAAGGACATCTAGGTGGTACCCCAGGCAATGTCTCTCTCCATTCTAAGGGCTGCACAGGACCAGAGGGTCATCCCCTGGTAGTGGAGTTTCTCAGCTGGTGATTTTCCTTGAGGCCATTTTTGCCAGGGACCCTGACCTACTAGCTCTTATGGAAAAAATAAATGAAAGGGAATAAGAAAAAAAAAAAAACCAGACATCAGAGCACCCCTACTTCTGTACTTCTACAGTGGGGTGAAAGGGTCCAGCATCCAAGTTTTGTGGCCCTAACAGAAGTGCTGAAGATGGACTTGAAGTTAAAGAACCCACTGCCACTTACAAGGCCATACTTCACCTCAGGCCTCTTTTCACTCCACACACAGGGCACAGGTTGTCACCCAAGATTCTGATTGTGCCCATGCAGTGAGGACCCATCACACTCGCCACCATGAGCCATGGCCCCAGAAGAACTCAGCGCTAGGTTTTCTGTGGGTACTCACGCAAGCCTGGCTCCACAGTTCTCGCCCTCGATGTCACCTCCAGCCACATTTTCAGTGTTGACAGACTCAGTCTCACTTGTGGGCATGCTCACTGTGAGTGAAAGGGAGACATTGAGGGTAGGGAGAGAAAGGAAGGAGAAGAACATTAGTGTACAATATACCATCTAGCCCAGAGCTGGCTGGGCACCACCTGCTGACCTGTCTGTGGGGGCCTGGTCCTGGCACTGTCCTCATCAGGCTGGGCAAGTCAGCTGCCAGGACATTGCAATTGAGTAGAATGTTGCAGGGACTCTGGTGATCAGACCATTTACCTTATGGGACACAGCTGGGCAAGGATGATGGTCGCATCTTTCCTCTGCCCTCAACTTCGTAGCCTCAGAAAGGTGGTAAAGTTTTCCACTTGCATTGTCAACTTACCATGGGGAAAGACACTCTTAAAACAAGACTCTACCACCTTCTTTCTTTCCTTACCAGCTCTAACCCAACACTGGAGTCTAGCTTGTTTTTAGGAAGGGCAATTTTGCTACTCAAATTTCTTGGTAGATTTGAGGACACTATTTCCTGTAGTGCACTGTGTTATAAAACAAAGACACTTAGGACTACACCTGAGGTGGTGGGCTTGAGGTAACTGGCAACTGACAATCTCACCTGTTTGGCCTCACACAACATGGCAGAGACAAGGATTGGAGGTGTCTAGTTGCAGGATCCACAAATTATGCTTAAATGTGGGTCAAAGAGAGCCTGCAGGGATACCATCTCTCTTCCCATAAGTCCTGGCGCACCCTTCCAAAAGAGATACTAGCTACCTGGTTCTCCTGGAGTCAGTCTGTCCAAGCAACACTCAACATCTTACACTATGGCAGCAGCAGGCTAGATTTCTAGAAGGGAGTTTTCTAGCTTAGACTAAGCACGGTGGCTTAGAAGATACCATTTCTTTTAGCATTATTTATTCTATGAAATTAAAGTTTAGGTCAAAGAGTTCTTCAGAACTGCCATCATCCTTTATAATGTAATATGAATCTCTCTCTCTCTCATATATATATATATATATATATATATATATATATATATATACTTTTAAAAAAAAGAATATATGTTTTTGATATATTCCAAGCTGTCCTCAAACTTGCATCCCCCCCCAGCCTCAGCCTCTAGAGTGCTGGCATTAGTAGTGTGTACCACAACTCCCAGGGAGTTATTTGATTTTACTAATATTACTTTAGAGCAATGTGGACCATCACTCCTTCCAGAATAAACCTCATTTAGTAAGAAATGACTAGCCTTAGGCAGCCACAGTGTCTACAACTAGTGACAAGTCTCCATGGTCTACCACAGCTCAGGGGAGGACTTTCACTGCTTACATGGTAATGTTGATGGAAGTGAACTTCCCCAGTTTCTTTTCTTCTGGTTTAAGACATGCCAGGTGGATGGAAACAGACTCATTCCCCAAACGGAAGACACAAACAGGAAACCCACGACTTACTGTTTTGAATGTCACATGGAGTAGTTCTCTTTGTCTTAGGATTATGTCTCAAAAATGTTGAGGAAAGATAATCTAGACATCATCTCATAGATATTAAGGGATGGAGGAAACTATAGAAATTACCCAGCTCTAACATGTTCCCCTTACGTCACAGGAAAGTAAGGCTTAGAGAATGGGTATGATGGTCTAGGTCACATGGTATACCTAGAGAGGACTAGTAACTGGGCACTGTCCCTGTCCCATGTTTACCTTGACAACTCCAGTGTAGACGAAGTCTCTTCTCTACATCTAGGGTAAGTCAATGACTGGGAAGTGGACTCAGGCCCTGGGCACACCACTGGATGGCACAGAATAGCCCAGCAATGCTGTTCAGTTTTATAGTATTGACATTGACATGCCAGCCTAGGTCTTTGGGTGGGACTAGTCTGCCAGGTGGCTTAGCATTGGGGACTAGAATAGGGGCCTTTGGCAGTTCCCATGGGCTTTGGACAATCCATATTAATAAGGAGCTGTAAAAGTGATTGGCGTTTTGCCTTTCAGTTCATTTATCTTTAGCCACCCCAGACTCAGGCCCCTTTAACTCTCCAGGTATCACGCTTGGGATGTGTGAGCCATATATAGAAAGCCACCTGACTTTGTGATACTTGGCTCTCAGAGAACCTCTCGTATGTGAGTAAAGTGGTGTGAAAATAGTAGTGCTAGGCTTGGAAAGACACCAAAATCCAGAAGAAGTGGCCTGGGCCTCAGGAGTAAGCCTATCCTCTAAAGTCAAGACACTTCCAGCCCTGGGGCTCATTCTGCATTTACAGTGACTGGTTCTAGCTGTCACTATCCAAAGGAAGGACTCCAACTTCTATCAGGGAACTGGTGCTGCTGGTTGTCAAACTCACTGACTCTGTCCAGTGGAGGAAATGAGGTCAGCAGTCTTCCTCTCATAAACACACACACTCTCTCCTCTCCTCTCTCTCTCTCTCTCTCTCTCTCTCTCTCTCTCTCTCTCTCTCTCTCTCTCTCTCTCTCTCTCTCTCTCTCCAGACATCAAGAACAACATTCTCCCATGCAATCTGTATGGACCAACATACATTTACACACAGAGAGCATAGGAGACATTACCATGGGTTTCTGTAGAGTGACTAAACCAAGCAAACTTCCCTTTCTTCTGATCAAGCAAGCCCGCTGCAGCGCCTCCTTTCACAGACAGGATGACCAGTGTCAACACCAGGGACAAGACATCAACAGAGAACATGCAATCAGCACAGGCAAAAGAAACAACCCAGTTCTTACATAGAACACTTTTGTCTCCCCAAATTAATGAAAACAATGAAAAGCATAAACCAAGACATGTAAGAAAACATAACAAAATCTGCTCAAACTCCTTAAGTCACATGAATTAACAACATAAAACGAATGACAGACCCTTAGTAAAGCAAACGGCAGACTCTAGAAGAGGTTCCCAATCACACTGACACGTGTAACTGGAAACTGCCTGGTATTTGTGGCACCTGAGTCGGGTGTTCCTTGTACAGATTTAAGTAGGTAACTGCTAAGATCATGCGTGCCTGAATTTCTCCATCTCACTGCTGAGGTGGTTCAAGCTTCGTCCTCACAGGAACCATAAATGCCAGCTTCAGTGACCACCAACACTTCCTTCCCACTTGTCCTGGAGTGGAGACACTTGTCACTTGTCTTTTGATCTACTTTTCCCTTGTTTAGCTTGTCATTGTTTCATTTAATAAGATGCGATCCAATGCCTCAGTCTTGGTTTCATCCAAAGTACATATGCATCCTCTTTATTTGGATTTCAAATGCTTAATTTGTTTAATTTTGCATACACTATGCATGTAACTCATATATAGTATATTTCACACTCTGTTTTCTTTTGAAGAGGAATAACCCGAGAGTCTGGATTGAGTACAGAATAACTAAGCTGTCTTGGGAATTGACTTTTCATCAGAATTAAGTTTCCTGTGCACAGAAAGCCTTAGGCTCTGCTCATGTCTGGGCTTAACTGAAGAGGAAGGAGCTAAAGGACAGGGCAGTCTGTGCTATGCGACTACCTCAAGCCCTGAGAACCAATGCTTTAGCTAACTCCCCTGAAAGGGTGTTTCTCTTGATAACACTCATACTTGTGTGCTTCTGTGAAGCCCCAGAGCAGCTGTAGGAAATCAGCAATGGACATGAACTGACCTCAGCTTATTAAGGAGGAGCAGCAGGGGACAGTGGTAGGAAGTTACCAGACAGTCCTACAAGAATGGATGTGCTCTGATGAGGACAGGCAAGTGGCCCCGTGTGCTCTAGGGAAGGCTGTGCAGGGAACTCACCCTAGTCTCCTGCAACTCAGATTATAGCTAATGAGCTGTCTTGTTAGTGGGGATTCAGAAGTCTGGCTCCTCTTAGAGAGGGGTCAAACTTTTTGCCAACCTACAGGAAGGTCCATGTCTCCAGCGTACAAAACACGGGGTAGAATTAAGAGCAACTCTCAAATCAGCTCTGGGGCTTCTCTTTCTTCTCAAAAATCCCACCAGAATCAAGCATTAGAAGTGAGTTAGCTCATATCTCCCTTCTAGAAAGGTATGTTTTAGAAGTAGAACAAGAACTAAAGCAAGAATGAGAGCCTTTGAGGACCATGCTTTCTGTGGATGTTAGAAATGCAAACAGAAGACTGCCTATTGCCAAGCTCCTGCAGCTGGTGTGAGAGAACATGGGTTCCAGTCAGTGTCACAAAGCTCAGAGACCTGTTAACCAGCAGCATTATCTAGCATTATGCTTGATAAAAAGTGTGCCCCATCTTGTCTGATTCTGGAAACAATCTTAGGGTAACTTTAAAAGCCATAAGAAGAACCTGACAAATATATGGTGTTCAGCTGTACCCACATGTGGTCAGGATACCCATGGTGGGGTTTGGCAGAACTTCTGGCTCAGTTCCCTATGTGGCCTGCATGGTCTCCACTCAATCTCCTCTGTGGGTCTAGTTACAGCTCTAAAGGTTCCTAGTTGAAATGAGCATCTCTAACCAGAAAGGCACATTCATGACCGTTTATCCCATAAACATCTGGGAGATAAAACAGCTGGAAATGAAGCCGTCAGTAAAGGATCACACAAGAAGCATGGCAGCTGTTTTTTAAGGGAGACTTCTGGGGAACTATGTGCTCGGATTGTTTAGGTCTAGAATCACAGATGTGAGTCAGAAAGCTTGACCACCTATGGTTGCTTAGCTAAGGTAATTGGCTGAAAGACGGGTCAGAGGACACCCCATTCCAATGTGATTATGTGATTGCCTGTATCTCTCCAGTCAGGTGAGGATATATCCTTTGTAAAATGCAGCCTGTGTACATGTGCATGTGTGTGCATGTGTGCACAAATGCTCAGGGTAAACACTCATTTTCTGACTTTACTGCTAACAGGCACTATCACCAAATGCGGATCTCTGGGGTTTGGGGAGGAAGATTCTAAGACAAAACAAAACAAAAAAAACCCAAAGATTTCTTGAGAAAGCAATCCACAGTTGTCGTTGCAACTGACAGGTGACATCATTGTTTCTTAGTTTGGGTAGCAATAGCTAAAATGTTGTATAGACTCTACTCTTTCTATTTTATTTAACACACGGGGTCCTGTGATGATACTAGGATGCTTGAACTCCTTAACTTAAAGAGTCCTTCTTCTGCCTCCCAGCTAGCTAGGAGCCACCACGCCCACTTAGGCAATGGCTTGCCAATAGCTCGTTTCATCCCTGAATTAGTATGTCCTACCCTTCCATCCCTCTAAACACCTACTCTCAGTAGCCACTCTTGCTTGAGTGGCACTTGGTAGTCTGTTTTTGTGTCTCAGGAGAGGTACAGCTAGTGCCTCTCCTCAGCTTGCTTGGAAAATGACGGGGTAGATGCCATGGAAATTGTAATGAATTATAACGATCTCCACATATAATTTCTCCATGAGACAATGTGGAGACCACATGATAACACACCTCAGGGGAGGTATGTCAGATCTAAGCTGTTGTTCAGACAGGTGTTTCCTGGCATGTGTGGGTCTATAAACGCTCTGAAATCTTAGCTGCTGAGCTCTGGGACTCCACCATGAGACATCACATGGTGTAAAATAATTCTCAGAAGGGGTTTGACAAAGGCTTGAGAGTCAAAGCAATTTGTGTTTTGGTAAAGGAAAATGTTAGCATGGTCACTTAATAGGGAAATGGAAAGATTGTTGGTGTTCCCTTTCTTTTCTCTTTTTTCCCCCGTATTTCCCAACCTCAAGGCTTGGAAGACATACAGGGAAAAACAATCACATATAAGACACCTAGGCTGACCTGCTCTCAGAATTCCCTTTGTGCTCTTACCACCTAAGAGGTACCAGAGAATGTGAAATGAATCTGGGAAGAAAGATGAAATATGCTGAGTTTTGAAACTTTTGGGTTCTCAAACAGCCTTGACTTTGTCCCAGGTGTGGGGTTTTCTAAGGTCATCATTTGACTTCAGTGGGGATAGCCAGTTTCTCCTGAGACTTAAAAAAATATTGTCTTCATTTTGCAATGTAGCTGTTAAGCCATTATACAAACTCAGAGAACTTACCTGCTACTTTCAAACCCCTGCCTTCCCCCATTGAGAAAGTTACCACACCAGCATAGACATTACTGGCAGTGACTGAAGGTGTTTCCCCACGAGGCAGAATTCTGGCAGGAGTCCCAGGGTGACTCTTGGCATCCAGCCTGCTGGGCTGCAATGGCTAGGCCCATTCACTCCTATATGGAGCCTTGCCATTTACTTGTCTAGATGTCCATTTTATTACATTTTTATATTAAAAATGGGAATAACTAGCATTTATTTCCTCAAAGTATGGCTAGCAAACAAAAGAGTTCCTAGTGCCTTGCCTTGTAGGCTATACTCCCTTTAACTTGGGCATCTCACTTGCTATGGGTTGGATTTTGCCCCCTAGAAACCCATATGTTGATGTCTTAAACCCTCTTAACTAGAATGGACTGTTTTAGGAGACAGTGCCTTTAAATATATTATATAATTAAATGAGGTCACAACCTAACATGACTTGTACCCCAGTGAAAAGACATTTGGACAGAGACAGAGGAGAGATCACAGAAAGATACAGGGTGAAGACAGTGCTTCTAAGCCAAAGAGAGGGGCCTACACAGACTTCTCCCTCACAACCTCCATGGATCCAGTCTGGCCTACACCTTGATCTCAGATTCTGGCCTCCAGAATCAGGAAGACAATCCATTTCTGTCACTCAAGTCTGTGGTACTTTATTAGGCAGCCAAAGCTATGATGGTAGCTGTCTCCATCCTTCCTGAAGAATTCTCCGCACAAACTGAACTGCCTTACCACTGTCCCTTGATGCACTCACTGTCTCTCAGGCGCTGTCTACATGGCATCACATAGCATCCATCCCTCCTCAGGGGAGGATCTGGTCCCTCCATCTCATATCCTGCATGCCTATAAACTGCTGCTTTAAAGCCAAGTCTAGACTGCCACTTATTCCTGTGAATAAAGTTTTTGCAGTGACCCTCTCCTGATGCTGTGATTGGCCATTTTACTTTAGAGAGTGGAGCTGAAGACCTGTACAAAACACTGCAGGGCCTCCAAAGCCAGGGGCATACACTGGTTGGGCCATCCCAGGCAGTGTGGATCCCCTATGCACTCATTCATTCTTAGGGATCAAGTTCTAGCCTCTGGTGGCTTCTAGAATCATCCACTGCTCAGAGTCTTTCCTCCTCATCTCCTAGAGCGCTTGTGTTGCTTATAATATTAAGTAAAAATCTGTATGACAGTTTGTGACCCACCCTATACCAACCTCATGACTTCAGGTAAGCCACTCAACTCTTCTGGACACGCATTTCCTCCTCCACAGAAAGATCATGGTATTATTTAGTCAAAGACCTTTGGTATGGGTTAAGTGAAATAATATTTGTGAAAAGAATTTTGTAAAATGGTAACTGACATAAACACTCGGTAGTATTATCAACTAATGTTAAACTGTTTTTCTTAAAGTTTGTTATTTCTGAAGTAAATCCAAACTTTCTCAAGGCTAGGGACATCATCTTAGAATTCTCTGACTCCATAGTCAGACTCTATGCAGCAGCAGCAGCAGCAGCAGTAGCAGCAGCAGCAGCAATGTTTTGTATTGCCATAGATGTCAGAATACTTCTGTGTGTTATCTGTATGCCCACCGTGCTACAGACTCCAGGAGGCTGACTTTGTAAACCATATCAAAAGTTCTCTTTCTGAGGCTGGCCAGTGAAGAGCACTAGCCAGGGGGTAGGTAGGTCAGAGGAGAAGGGGCTCAGGTCCTTACTCTGCAATTTCTGGGCATAGGGCATACTGGCTGCATCTTGATGCCAAAGGCCATGGGTCTGGCCATGTGGTCCTCTCCACACAGCTGCTCTGTCCTTCGTAACTGCAGGCAGACCCATAGATAAAGTTCCCCTACTGCTAGTTTAGGGCGCTGTTCTGACTTCCTGAATCCCCTGCCCAACTTTCTTGAACCCCGACTCCATCTTCATCAAAATCTCCTTAAACCACCTGCCTAAAAGCACTCTCTGTGAGGACCTGACAGATGTGCTCCTAGGGTGCCATGCAAGGACACGAATCCCCAGTGACAATCCTATGGGAGATAGGTTGTTGAGGGGAAAGCTGGCACATGTCAGAGAATGGATGGCCATGAGTCCAGGGTTTATCACCACCACAGGTAATGCCTGGACAGCGTGTTCAAGTCTACACCATGAAGGGTGAAAGATAACTGGTGTCTCACTATGGCGCAGGGGAGACACATCCCAGCCAGGAAGGAGGTGGATGTCCTAGCTATAGCTGCTACTCTAGTGACTCTTGGGAGGAGGAATGGCATATACCCACGTGATGGTCTTTTCTCTTGCAGAAGAGATACTTGAGTTCATCATTTTTCTGTGATTGACACATCAAACATACAGCCACAGATCTCTCACTGTGCAGGCTTGTGTTCGACTTGAAATTCAGGATCTGCCACCCCCCAGTCCCATTAGTCTAGGACACATCAAGGTACTCCTGGCCTTGGACACTAAATAGCTCCAGAGTACTGATGCATTCCATGACAAGTTGAAGTCCTGTGCACTTCATCTCTTACGTGGGTAGGCTCATCTACATGATTGGTGAAAGGCTTTCTTAGGAAAAGTGTGGATAGGAGGAACCCAAGGCTAAGGAGAAAGAGGGCAGAGACAGTGAGAGAGAAGAAACAAAGGGGTACCAGGTGACAGCAGTCTGCCCGAGTAGGAAGGTCACAGGAAAAGGTACCAACACTTTCAGAACCTTCTGAATCACTTCCTGTCAGCCCAGCCCAGCTTGGCTTCCTCCACTTAATAAGCAATTAAGTCCAGGCTAATTCTAAGCCAACAAGGTAAATATAAAAACAAGATCGAATATTAAGAATCCAAACAGAGGCCTTACTTATTAAAAAGGAGCAATACAGGTGTGGCGTGCCATCATCATAATTATCATTGTGGCTGCTAACTGGGAGGAGGTATAAATGGCTGCTCTGGGTCTGCTATAACCCTAAGAAGAAAACCAAGGTCGCTGCAACCGCAGCAGGCTATAAGCATCCAGCACTCCAAGCAGAAAATCCCTTTCCAGCAGGATGGCACTGGGTCTGCGGGAGGGCAGGAGGGCGGGAGGGTGGGTAGAACTGGAGGAGGTGGGGAGGGAGTTCAGCTGCACCAGACAAGCTGCTGAGTGTGGGTGCACATCTCTCCTTTCCTTCTTCACAATGCCTGCCTTCATTAAGAGTGACAGGGACAGGTACAGCTCCACTGCAGCCCAAAGGGACGCGGCACAGACCCTCTGCACACATTTGAATGGCTCACATTTTTGTAGGGCTCCTCTGTGAACCAGGTATTTTAAGCATAAAGCTCTTCCTAGGTTACAGGGGTGTTTTTCTAGTTAGCCAGGCTTAGAAGAATGTGTCATCTATCTGGCATGTTATGAAAGAAAAGAAAAAAGATGTGTGTCCCTGATCTCTTTCTAGCTTGGCTCTGGGGTATTTCATGTCATGTCACATGTCTGTTTTAGGTTGTGTCCCCCAGCGGTATATATAATGTTATCTTCTGTCATAATCCTAATAGTCCTGTTTTTAAGAATTTGCTATATGCTAGCCTTCCTTTTGTGTTTCACAAGTATGAACTGAGAACACCATGAGTGAGGTATTATAGGAGCCCATTTTATAGAAGAGGAAACTGAGGCTTGGAATTTAATCACTTGTTCAAAGCGAGCAGCTAGCTAATAGGACCCAGGAATTCAAAGCCAGGTAGATCTGGTGCCAAGCCTCCTCTTAGCCACTGTGTAAACTAGATGGACTTGTTTTTTGTAATCATGAAAAAGGGTGAGGGTACTGTAGGTGCCCAGGTCACTGAGGGAGAAGCCTCTTAACTTATGATCCTGCCACAGCCTCAATGTTAGCAGCTCCGAGCCAAGAGTTAAGAAAGGAATCAGAGCACCGTGAACTTTGGAGCTAAATGTCTGTTTCTGTGACTAAAATTGTTCAGGCAAAGCCACCCCAGGGTAGAGTCCTGGTCATGATGGGTGGGACTAAGAAGGGCTCTTTGAGGAAGGAAGAGGACAGCCAGTCTTGTGGACTGTGGGGCATGTGGATGTTTGTCAATGTGTAAGAGGACCAGGGCCCCTCGGGTAAATTCAATCAGCTCTGTTGCTGTTGCCTCTTGCATTGTGGGGTGATAACTGTAAGAATAACTGGGTGAAAGAGAGCAAAGATGTGAGCTTCGGGCATAGAGAGACTGACTGATTGGACAACAGTGGGAAGGGGTGGGGGAAAGGCTGGCCCAGCACTCTCCAGCCACAGCAGGAACTTGAAGCTGCAGTGGCAACATCAGGAGCCTCACTGAGGTGTGGTATTGCGATAGCCTAGTGCTTCCAAGAGCCGCTGGGGGAACTGACTAGTCGGGGGAGGCAGGAGATACTTTTAGAAGTATAACCACCTGTGGGAACGTGAGGCAGATGAGAAGGCAGAGAGAAAGCAAAGCAATTAGAGTAACTAACCATTCAAAGATAATTAACAGTGCCATCAACAGTGTTGCACCCACAGCACCTCAGACCGATATAGGAAAACTTCATAGCTACAGTTGTCAGCTGAGGTGAAGAGACATGCCCTAAGTTCTTTAGCAGCAAGCACTTTCCTCTGCAGCCCCCTGGCACCCACTCAGAATGGGGACAGTGATCCTCTACAAAGAAGCACTGTCTCCTCGGTGGGCCAGGCACACATCCATTCTGGAACAGGGGATTCAAAGACAGCGCCAGAGTGGTGATCAACAGGGGTTGAAAGCCCAAGGGTGTACAGGGTTGAGCCAATCTGTATATTATTTTACAGAGCAGGAAATTGAGGCTCAGGGAGGAAGGTGTTGTCTGAGGACACTGAGCTAATTTAGATTGAAGCCGAGACCAGGAACCAGGGCTCCCGACTTGCTCTCTAGGACTTTTCTCTAACCATCTTTTCCAATGGGCCTCCTTGATCTGTCACACCTGGATGAGATATGGAGAACAGATTTTAGGGTACAAGGATATATATGTATGAATGTATGCATGTATGTATGTATGTATGTATGTACGTACGTATACACCTTGGGGAGAGCCAGCATGTGCCTCCTGCTATGTAGTCATCCATTCTCAAGCAAATGATCTTAACCTGACCTTTTCTTCTGGAAATGGAGACATAATCCCACCACTCTGGGAGGGTTTGGTGAGGATTAAAGACAATACAACTAAGATGAGGAATTAATTGTGGCTGTCAGTCACAATACTAAAAAAAAACAATATAGCATGTGTATGGAGAACACTGGACACTATGTCTACTGGGCAATGCAAAAACGAAGTGTAGGCTGACACAAGGAACTTCAGAGTCGCACACACACCCTGTGTCTCAAAGGCAGCAGGAATCTCAGCACTTAGTGGCAACAGCTGTTTCAGGGTCAGTCCCTAAGAATGGCAGCAGCTGCCTGGTCCCTTGGTGGCTGGCTGCTTCTCAGACACCT
Source organism: Cricetulus griseus (assembly GCF_003668045.3). Classification (NCBI taxonomy): domain Eukaryota; kingdom Metazoa; phylum Chordata; class Mammalia; order Rodentia; family Cricetidae; genus Cricetulus; species Cricetulus griseus. The sequence continues at coordinate 26,188,557 of NC_048601.1, read as the reverse complement.
CCATCCCTGCTGTCTTCCTAGCATGAAATATTTAAGAAGCCCCTGTTGCTTGCTTGCAGAAACTAACCCACGGAATGGCCTCATCTGGGGAAAAGACTGAAAAGTCTCAAACTTCACTAACAGGAAGATTTTCCCACCAGAAAAAAGAGAGATTCTTTAACTCCCCATTGTGCCTCCTGAATTTGTTTCTTTAGAGACAAGGTCTGTCTATAGCTTCAAACTCTCAATCCTCCTGTATCAGCCTCCCAAGTGAGCTACCACATTGGGCTTGGATTATTATTAGTTTTTTAACCTTAAGCTGAACCAAGGCTGTACCAGAGACAGTGTTCTGCTCTTTTAGCCTGATCTCCAACATGTCAAAGAAGTTATTTGTGACCACCATCTGGGCTCTGCGGTGGGCCATCTGGCTTTGCCAGCTAATCAGTGAGGTCAAGCTGACATCTTGGAAGACTACTACCATGGATTTCTGTGTTTTAACTAGAAAGAGATTTAGATTCTATGAACCAACGAGACCAGGAACAGGGCAATGCTCAGCTTTGGCTCCAGTTTGATTTTAAGTAGATTATAGTCTAAGCATATTTTTCAATATGCAACAATTGGGTTAGTCTAATGACAAATGTCATTCCCAACTATTGCCAGAGCAATATGCCATTTCCATTAGGAGTGAAGTTTCCTGGCCAGATTAAGACATGGAAAATAATTTTTGGAGATCAACAATTCCCTTCAGTCTCACTGATCAGATTAGGCCTAGCTACGGAAAGAGGACTTTACAAATTAGATGCTGTCCTCTATTTATTACCAAAATGGTCGCTTTCCACTCCATCCAAGAGGTATAGCAGAGATCTCATTAGGTCTCAGCTGGTGCTAACACTCACTCCATAAATCAATCTCCTTTGCAAGCCAGTGGATGGAGTGAGAATTATGCTGAAGACCACACAGCGATGAAAGCAAACCTCCTCACCCCTCGAAGGAAGTGAGATCAGCCTTTTTAACCTTAAAAGCCTTCAGTGTTGTGGACCCAAAGAAGCCACGGGGCATCTAGCCTTACTTGCCCCTTAACAATTTGCTGACTGCTATTCTTGGCTGGCTCGCTGTGAAAATCAAGAGATATCCAGAGTTCAACCTTCACATATTTGAAGAAGAAAGGGAGAAAAGAGAAACACATGAAGAAAAGCATTATGGGATAGCCTTGCCCTCCCTGAGAAGTGAAAAAAGAAAGGCTGCTGGATTAAAACAACAACAAAAACCCCAGAGATGGAAAGCTAATTTACATATCTGATTCATTTACATTCTCAGCTGGACCAAATCTGACCCACTCTGGTGTCAGATCTGACAGTGACAAGATGGGCCTAAGTCCCTATTCTTCCTCCCCCCCCAACCCCCCGATTTTTAACCGATATGTACTGTCCACCCATGCTCTCCCAGGCTATGCTAGTGCTGGGAGGACAGAGGTGCTGCTTCTAAGAATGGACAACCCAGCACAGCATTGGATAAGCTAGCAAAAAGACACAAGTCGCGTTTAGGAAGTGCTGTGCAGCAGGCTGGTGAGCATGTTGTCTCAGTAAGGGGAACAGAAGTCCTTCAGGGGATGGGCAGAGAGCAGAGCTGCTAAGAACAGCAGGAGAGGAGAAGAAGGTTTAACGTTAAATGGTGGGTCAGGCTTTCCATGCAGAGAAGTTAGGGTGCTTGGGGGGGGTCTTTGGAAGAAAAACCAAGGTTGTTTTGGGGACACAGACTGTTGTGTAGGGATCCCACGTCACCCCAGAAGTCTAGGGGTGGCAAGATCCTAGACTTCTAGAATGCCTCACATCTGATAGACTAGAACAAGCACTCCAGATCTGACCTAAAGCTATTACATATCATCCAAGTGCCATGGGAACAGCTCACCATAGCTAGAAGGTTTGTTTGTTTTTAACAGCCAATCTTCCCCCTCATTGTACCACCAAGGAAGTGTGGAGAGGCAAGTTGCAGATTAATTATTGAGTGTGGCCTGAAGCTTCCAGTTTTCTCAGCCACCTACAAGTTTTAGTCTAATGCAGTATTGGGACCCCAAACTCCAATAATCCTGATATATATATATATATATATATATATATATATATATATATATATAATTTTATTATTCTTGAAGTTTTCATACTTGCATATAATAATACATGACCATACCTATCCCACCATTTTCTTCCCTCTAAATCCCACCAACATGACCCCCTTCCAATTTCATGTCTTATTTTTGGGTAACCCATTAAGTCCAATTAGTGTTGCCCATATGTGTACAGGTGCAGGGTCATCCACTGGAACATGGGGAACTTAGCAATGGCTGCACACTAGAAAAAGAATGTTTTGCACCCAGCAACTATCAACTGTCAATAGCTCTTGAGTGAGGGATGGGCCCTGGAGAGCACCTTCCCAGGATGGGGGCTATTCTTGATTGGATGAAATTTCAACTTCTCTAGTCAGCGGGAAAGGACTCGAATTCACAGGACAAGTGAAGGAATTATGGGAATCATAGGTAGATACAAATGATTTTACACCCTCTATATAGGCTCCACACAAAGTGCTACAGCTTTCAATAAAGCTTGGGATCTTTCTGGGGAAACACAGTCACTATGCCTCACCATTAGCACTGGATGCTTAAGTTCCTTATCCATGCAGAAGGGCAGAGTAAGCTGGGCACCTGGCCGCAGGGACCCTCTGCCACCAACTGTCTTTCATGCCTAGCACCTGGCCAGCCTCTGCCTCTGCTGGGCACAGGAAGACATCACAAGCTTCTACTCAAGCAGGATCCAGCTGACCTCAGTGAAAACTAATAGAGGGAGACACTAATGAACACTCCAACAAGAAATGGACCTTTGATTTCTCTCCCTTCTGTGCCGTGTGTGTGTGTGTGTGTGTGTGTGTGTGTGTGTGTGTGTGTGTGTGTGTGTGTGTTTGCTCATGCGCACATGCACACATGTTCGTGAGAATTTTAGAGGGCTTTGTTACCATGATAGTTGGACACCACAGTCAAATCTCATGAATCATGTGACTTGCTTATTGGATGAATGGACCTGCTGATCTTAGGATGGAGGAGGGAAACAAGCTTTTCCCCTAGTGCCAGTCTGACAGGCATGAAAGCGTGTCTCTTCACTTCAAGAATAATCAATTTGGACAGCTCTAGTCTATCATTCCTAAGCAAAGTTCAGCAGCAAACCTAGGTGGTTGAAGTAACTTCCTGGCCTCCAACATGGGCTGCCTATATTTCTAACCTTGGGAGTCCTCGGAGTGATGTCTGGGGCATATTAGTTAAACTCAGTCTGGACGACTATTTTTCTTCTATTATTATTAGTTAAATTTGTTATTTGACAATTGTATGCAATACATTCTGGATACTCTCACTCCCCAACTTCTCTTTTCTCCCTCCTGATCCTACCAACCTTCATTCCCCACAGTTCCTTTCCTGTGTCTGTGTCTTTTTGTTTTGTGATCCACTGAATTCAACTAGGGCATTCCTTTGAGTGACCACGGCTATGGCACAATCCAACGGACCCTGGTGGGCTCACCAGTGGGTACACACACATCTGAATATAATAATACCACCCTCCAGATTCCATCATCAGACAATCATTCATTAGGGAAGGGTCAGAGTCCCAAGAGCCCCACCTGATTCCTGACTGGCTATAGACTGACCGAGTGCAAGAGAAGAACATCACTGAGTTTATGATTACAAAGGCCATGCCATACCCTTGATGACGTATCTTTAGTGAATGATTTAAGGGCCAGCCAGAAATCCTATGTCCAGAAACTTAACATCCTCTTTCTCTCTCTCTCTCTCTCTCTCTCTCTCTCTCTCTCTCTCTCTCTCTCTTTCTCTCTCTCTGTGTATGTGTGTGTGTGTGTGTGTAAAATAATCAAAACCAAAGAAACTTATCAGAATTTAAATATATGTTTTTAGAAATGAGAGACATTTAACCTAATCAAAGTTTATCTAAGCTGGGCACAGTGGCATATGCCTGCAATCTCAGTACTTGGGAGATAGAGGCAGACGGATCAGGAGTTCAAAGCCAGTCTGGACTAAAGGAGCCACCATCTCAACTCAAATCCCACCCCTCAAAGAAAGCCCACCTATTCATTATCCACCTGGTGAGTCCTGAAGATCTTTGGTGAGAGTAGTTTCTGTCAGTCTGAGGAGTGCCTGTTAATGAGTCTAAATTGCAGTAAATGCTTGTTTATTTGTAATGGAACAGAAGGCTAACACTGAGGTTTACATTTTCCTCCATAGGGTGACTGGACAAATTCTTTGGTTTTGGTCTACCCCGATGACCTCGCCAGAGCCCATCCATGCACTTGGGTGTTTGGGACTCAGTCAGAAAGCTGACTTTTCTAGTAATTAGTACAGGAAGTGGTCTCCCATCTGCAGCTGCCAGTTGATTACCCAATTCTGAAGGCAACTTTTCAGAGTCTAAGGGTCTCATTAGAATTGTTGGGGCCAGAGGACCTGTATCTGGCTCGATGGCCTCTGTCTCCTGGGAGCAGTGTGAGGTCAGCGTGGCCTCTGGGGCATGCTGACTTCAGAGTGCTCAGTCAAGAGAACCAAGGAAAACAATGGATGTAGAATGTCTCCTGAAATATGAGCAGATCCTTCACGGACCTCTGTTACTGGTAAAGACACATGACTGCTTCTGGCCAGAAGTAGATCCAGGGAAATGCTGACTACACCTGTCTTAAAAAATTGTTTTAATATCAAACAACTATGTTCATGTCCTTGACCCATATCTAATGTAAATCAATGATATTCAGATTATGCTTACAAACCACATGGGGCTTTTTGTAGACAACCTGCATCTCCCCTAGGCCCTCAAATTTCTGTATTTCAATAATGCATTATCCTGAGTCCTGCAGGGTACACAGAAGGCATATGCTTCTGTTGGTTAATGATGATTGCAAAAGTGACTCTACAGAGTCATGTTACCAACCAGCACTTGTGCAAATATTTAATCTTCCTTATCTGTGTATAAACTCCACTTTCGGTTCTACTGCATTCCATCTTTATCTGCTCATCCAAGTAATTACGTGTCTTACAGTAAGTTTCAGAAGGCTGTGTCTGTACTTAAGTTGTCTTACTGATATGAGAGGGAGATTCCAATATGAGTATACATTTAACAGATGCATTTACTTTTTACCTTCAAGAGAAGAAATTCCCATCTTGCTCTTTTTAAAAATTGCATTTATTAGTCTGTATGTGGGGTACATGTGTGTAGAGGTCAGAGAACAACTTTTGGGGTTGCTTTTTCTCCTTCCAAACCAATATGTGGGTTTCAGACATAGAACACAGGTTGCCAGGTGTGCACAGCAAGTACTTTCACCTGCTGAGACATATTGCTGGCTCCCTATCTCTTTATACCCAGCTTCTCCCTCTAATGCCTTCTATCAAAACAGAGAATGGACCTGAAAAGTGGACTATGTCCTTAGAGCAGGGCATCTCCACCAATGACAATGAGCTGTATGCATCAGCAATAGTCTTCAATGGATACTTAGAAAGGGGTGCTCACTGAAGCCCAGAGGAAGGCTAGAAGCAGCCAATGGCGTGGTGAGGTCTCATTGTTGTCCTAGTCTTTACCAAGACCACTCCCCCACATGGAAGCTACACATGCCCATTTCTTGTGTCTTGGGATGCATGGTGGTGGGATGGCTCTTGAGTATCTCTCATGTCTTTCTTTGTCGAGGCTATCTATGAGCAGTTGCTGTGGCAGAGTCTGGTGCTGACATGACTATGGATGGGGACACAATTAAAGACTGGGATCTAGCTATGGTCTTGTTTGGGCTACAGATATATTGGATTGATTGAGTGAGTATCTTCCTCCCTCCTTTATGGTATCATGAGAGACTGAGTCCTTACATCTCCAGCCGCTGAACCATACCAGCTGAAGAGGAGGACTGCAATCATGCGTGGGGCCACCCTAAGACCGAGAGCCTGAGTGACTGAAGAAAAGAATGAGTAGCCCCAGGCTTCAGCCAGTGTTCCCGCCAGTGTTTCCTCATCCCACTGGCCTTCAGCAGCATTGCCACTCCTCCTCTGGCTTCCTGCTACTTCTCTGGTCTCATTTTGCAAATTTTTGTTTCAGGCAGGTTCTTTTTTATTAACCAGTTTCCAAACCTCGGTCTCAGTTCTTGGCTTTACTTCATCTCTAGTGACTCTTTCCCTAGTGATCTCACTCAGACAGTGTGTTTCAGTGCCTTCTCTATGTTGCTGACCTCCCAAACTACAGCTCAGTGTCAAAGCTTTCTCTTGAAATCAGTCATTGCCAGTCACCTACTTAACATTTCCTTTTGCACATTTTGTAGGCATTTAAACTGACAGGTCTGAGTTGCCTTTATTCATATTCTTGCCCCATTTGGCTCTGCTTTCCTTATGTCAGTAAATGGCAACCCCATTCTTACACTGACTGGGAATGTCATCGACTTTTCTCTCTCATGTCCCATATTTTATCTGTCAGCAAATGATGTAATCTTGAATTCTGACTTTATTGCCTCTGTTATTGCCAAGCTAAGATACCATCGTCTCCCAGGGAATCTCCTCTCAGCTAGCCTCTACCCTAGTGGCCTCCAATTCACTCTACACATAGTGGCCGCAGGGATCCTGTTAAATGCATGTCAGATTGCATCACTTCTCTTCTCAAAACCTCCAGTGGCTTCCTGGCTTACTTCCAGCTAAAATCCAGGTCCTCATGTCAACAAATTACACAATCTTCTCCCAGCTTCCCTCTGCATCTTCCCCACCACTTTCGGCCTCGCTTCTGCCCAAGACCCAACTCCATGAGCCTCTTTTCTGCTCTCATATGCAGTAGTCCTGCTCCTTCCCTTCACGTCACCCTTCCCTTTCCCAGGAACGATCTCTTCTCAAATACCTGTGTGCTTCCTTTTTAGTCTTCAAATCTTTAGATACTGCCTTTCTCAGTAGTGTGCCATGACCACCTCATCTAACGCCACAAACTCTCAATACTTATCTCTCTGACATATGATTTAATCTGTTCTCCACCCATTAGAAAAGAACCTCTCCAAGGCAAGGGGTGTTAACTACTTTGTTCACTGTTATATCACCTCAGTGCTAACAACAGTTCCTGCAAGAATAGACCTTTATTTTACAGCTAGATGGATGGATGGCAAGAGTAACTGGAGCCTGTGTTTATATACAGTTAACTGCTTATATATAGCTTACATAATTTTCTCTAATCTTTTAAGGGAAAATCTCCCAACTAAATGCTTTTTTCTTTGTTATCTTCCAACCTCTGGTTCTTCTATCTCTCAGTGGCTTTGCAACTTTTCTTATGAAAGTTGACTAACAGGTCCACTTATGCTTGTTCAGCTACAGCACAATGATGTGACACTGAGTTGTCCCCACAACGCAGTTAGCATTGCTTCCAAGTGACTTGTACTAGTAGCCTCTGGTCTGTGCTGATAGGGATGCTGGCTGGGGCAGAAGCAGAGTTACCAGAACTGTGAAGAAGTAGTCACACCTCTTCTCTCTACTTTGTGAGCTGGGTGATCACAGCTCAGTTAGTAAAATTCTTGCTGCACAGGCATAAGGACCTGAGTTCCATTCCTGGAGTCCATGCAAACACCAGGCAGAAAAGCAAGCACTTACAGTCCTATTGATGAGGAAGTGGAGACAGTCAGATCCCTACAGCTTTCTGGCCAACCAACCTAACCAACCAGCCCCAGGTCCCAGTGAAAGATCCTGTCTAAGAAAGCAAGGTGGATTGGTCCTTAGGAATGACACCTGAGACTGATCCCTGCCCTGCCTGTCGTTCACATGTATGTGAAGGTGTGTGCATGCATCCACACACAGGGATACACACACTTTTCACACATGTGCATGCACAGACACATACACAGTATTTTCTCTCTCTCTCTCTCTCTCTCTCTCTCTCTCTCTCTCTCTCTCTCTCTCACACACACACACACACACACACACACACACACACACACCACACAATTTTATTTCTGAGCTGAAAAGAACTGGAAAAAATCCCATAGTGTAATCTTTTAGACATTTCAAAAACCAGAGCTACACTAATTAAAACACAAGCATTTCTCCACTTGTATTTATTTCAAAGAACAAATCATGAAACCCTAAAGAGAAGAATATAGTTTTCAAGCCACAGAATTGCTCTTTCTGCAAGTAAACTATATCTAAACAGTAAACTGTCTATAAATATAGCATCTAGCTCATCTCTTCACCTATCCACGAATGAACTAAAGGTCTACTCTTTACCAGGTCTTCCTTGAATCCAATCATTAAACTACATTCACTCCACATTTATTGGAAATCCTACAAACTCATTCCAGCTTTGTTCTGGAGTCTCACATTCCCTTTTTAACATATGTAACTACTGTACTTTCCATTTCTTGCTTATTTGGATCTTTGTTCCCCTGACTCCCCGACCCCACCCCAGGAACAGTCCCTCCATCTTCCTATTTATATAGGATTTAGAATCCCACTCCAGTTTTCCTAGGACAGGGCTGACCAGGGACAAGAAGCATACTCCAAATGTTCCTCCAGCCATAAGGAAGCAGTATGGGGGAGAGGTAAATTTTTGGAGTCTAACCCTATCAATTCTTGGGCTTAGGAAAACTTAGCAGTGACCAGCTACTCAACAAGCCTGTTAGTACAATCTGCTTTTACAGCAAGGTATGCTCCATGCCTGGAACTCTCCTTGGAACTCACCCTTATAAAGGGCACTTTGGAGAAGCAGTGTGTGTCTTTTGGAAGCTCTTAATTTAACAGGAGACAACACAACTACGTGTCTCTGTGAATGGCAACTGGCTGTGAAGCAAGTTGTAAGTATTGCCCATTTCTATGTGACACATCCTAATAAAACATTTATCCTGATTAATCCTGAGCAAGGACAGAAAGAGAGCCAAGACATCGACCCTCTGTAAGCTCCCCTGTGACTCACAGGCCAACTTTGTACTAGTCCACTCAATGCCACAAACTAATCAACTGCCCTGTGGTTCCATCAACAATGTAACAGAGGCTGCCATGCCATTTTTCCAGAAAAACCATCAGTGGCATCATTGCTCATTGTAATCATCTATCAAAGGCCCCATCTTCCAGCTTACCACACTACTTAGCAGAGCATAAAGGCTTCCTTGGGTTGTTAAATTAGGTTGTTACCAGTCCCTTGCTGTTTCTGTGTTTTAGTTGTGTCTTTGTACCTTGAGCAGGGTTATTGGGAAAGGAGTAGTTGATAGGTTTATTACAGCAGTTGTTGGAGCGAGAGAGCTGTCTTCTGCCTCCTCCCGTTCTTCCTGAGGCCCTCTCTGCTTAGAGACAGATTTTGTCTTGTTACCCTCACCTGCACAGCTCTGTGCTCCAGATGCCCAATGTTTAAGGAAATTTGTCTTTAAATCATGTTGCTTGAAAGGACAGAAATGCAACTATTCAAGCATATAAAATGCAAGAGAAATGCTGAGCACAGAAGATGCAGAGTATTAGGTCCACAAAGGTCAAGGCCACAGGAAGCATGCACTGTTGGAATAATCTTTTTATATATCATGTAAAGATGTGTCTGTGTTTTACCTCACCTGCCTAAGGTACCTTCTGATTAGTTTAATAGAGAGTTGAATGGCCAATAGCTAGGCAGGAAGAGGATAGGCGGGACTTCCAGGCAGAGATGGGAACTCTGGGAAAGAATCTGAGGCAGGAGATTCACCAGTCAGAAGTTGAGGAAGTCGGACATATGGTACTGAAGAGAGGTAACAAGCCACATGGCCAGCTGTAGATTAATATACAGTTGTATATTATAGTAAATATTTTATAATTAATTTTTAATTATATTAATTAATATAAAAGTAGGTTAAATTAAGTTTTAAGAGCTAGTTGGGAACAAGCCTAAGCTAAGGCCATGCTTTCATAATTAATAAAAAGTCTCCATGTTATTATTCAGGAGCTAGTGATCCAAAGAAAAATCCATTATAATGTACAGTAGTTAGAGCTAACCTAAAATGTTCTAAGACTTACCATGCATCACAATCTTTGGTTAACTTGCCCTGGGGTTCCTTAGTGGGTTTGGGCAGGATCCCATGGGTTTGCATTCCTACTAAGTTCCAGATGCCCCCATTGAAATAGGGAATCCCACTTTGAAAACTACTGGGCTAATCAGATTTAAGTTTGAATTTTCATGATTTGTTATCTTAAATATTTACAGTCATCTATTGTTCCCATTTTTATTCCTCTGTAGGTTTTCCAGCAATCTGCCACGAGAAAATCCAGTGAAAGAGATTTGGCTCTGTGTCTATAATCTAAATGGATTCTGTGGAATTCCTCTGCATTTCCTCCAACCTTCTCAGAAGCATTTCATTGGATCCTTGACTATAACTTACCAACTCAAAGAGAGTGTTCATTCTGTTCCTCCAGAGAAATCTGGGGGGATCCCAGAAGTCCTCTGCCAGTGCAGAGAGAATCCTGACCAGGTACACCTTTCCAAGCAGCTGGCTAGTAGAAACTGTTCCTGAGGAACAGGAACAGGATGTCTGCCCCCACCTTAAGGGACAGAGCCCACAGGAGAGGCATGTTTCACTCACCTTAGCACAAACTCAACTGTGTTTTCAGGGCAAAGCTTCTAAATGGAGTATGAGGTTTTCTACATTAATGGCAGTGGTTTCCCTTCTGACTAATGAGTAGCAAAAGACAGCAACCATTGAGAGGAAAGTTCCTCATCAGTTATGGGCTAGAAAGAAAGGTTGGTGGGAACCACCATCTACTGCCTCACTGCTCTTCCCATCTCCCAGACCCCAGTCAAAGAAAAGACAGCTGCTCACTGTTTCGGGGTTTGTCTTCGTCCATGCCCTCATCTTCATTCTCAGGGTCAATGTCTTCCGCTTGGGTGATCCAATCCAGGTAGCCTTTGAGATCTTCTTCTAGCTGCTGCTTCTCTCGAAGCTTTTGGAAATCCCCCCGAGCTTTGGCTTTCTCCCTTTCTTTGGAAAACTCTCTGGTGTGAGAGAGAGGGGAGCGGGTGGGTAGGGCAGAACATCCGGGAAGGGCCATCCGGGAAGAAAGACAGAGAGAAGGGGAGACAAGGCAGGTATTAATTGCTTTGTGAGGAGAACCCTGTCCAAATCACCCCCATTTCTACAGACAACTATCTCCAGCACCCAGTTCTGTCTTCACTCCCACAAGAAGCAGAAGCACTGAGAGCGTGCTCTTGACACAGGCCAGGAAAATCTAAGGGGATGAGGGCTGTCCATTCACTTTCTAGATCACAATAGATGTTGTCTGTGGATAACAGCTGTTCTCCAAAGATAGGGAGAACAGTCTGTAATGTCCCTCTACAACAAGGAAATGTGTCACCCACTATTAGGTCACACCTTTTTTTTTTTAATGGCAAAGCATCTTCAAATGACACAGATTATTAGGACCCAGTGATGAAGAGTCCACTTACTTGTACTGGGTCTCAGAGCCAACAATGCCTTCTTTTCCCAACTCTGGTTTCAGTGATGTCTCCTTGATAGTATGATAACAACTAAGTTTGGAATATTTACACCATGAAAACTAGCCAATGCAATTAATTGTTCAGGGCATTTCCCCATGGAAAGTAGTACCCCGTTGTCTAGGGGCCCAGTAGGTTTGATCTTTTCAATCTCCATTCTCATCGCTACAGTCCATGCTACTGTTCTTAGCATGCCTGGAGGGGAGTACAACGCACATGGATACCCAAAGGATTCCAAACACAAGAAAATACCCTGGGGCCTGCCATTTGGGTTAAAGAAATCTATCCAGGATAGGAAAATACATAAAATGAAGATGGTATTAAAGTTAATGCTTCAGTTTAAAGCAATGATCAGCAGAAATTGTAGTTTGCCTGGGACTTGCTGGGAGAAGGAACTATATAGGACAGTCTCTTCTCAGTTGTCTCGGATGAAGTCCTTCTTTTCTCTAACTCTGAATTCACTTTAAGCAAGGCTAAGGCTTAGAGCAGAGGCAACGACAGACAAGCTAGTTCCTAAGTGCCACAGCAGGTGCGAACCTTTTCTTTCTATGGGTGGCGGAAGAATTTACTTTGTTTGGATTTCTGATCTATTGAAATGGAGTCCTTGGTGGTAGGATGGGGGTAGGAGTGTACATGTGAATCCTCTGGTGTCTTGACTAATCGCTGGGCCACGGTTCCTGCCTTTCTTCTCAGTAAGGGCCCAGATTCAGGACAACCGGCTATGGAACCATCAACAGAGCTTCGTGCACAGGCTTGGGGCTGCAGGGGAAAGGCACTGTGGAGGTGATCATGTCACCAACAAACCTTGGAGAACAAAAGGCTCAGTGGAGCCTGGTATCCTATACTGGAGGCTCTATCACCACATATCACCCACCTTGTGTTTATATTTTGTCTGTGGCATTTGGCAGAGCTCAGCTTTAGCACTCTCACCACTGTGGTGAAATGGGGTTGAGCCCCGGGAGGAGCCTAGGGAATGCTTTGATTGGGAGAATGGGGGCTCTCAAGCTAACGAGTCTTCTTCAGCTACCTCCTTCACAAGGTTCTGGTTTGGATTGAATTTTCTTTTTAAATCTGATTGAATCCAATTATAATCGGATTGCACTTGCTATTTCTTGGGCTTCTTGCCAACCAGTGAGTACTTTTATTTCCTTCCCAGAAAGTCGTATGCCAGGGAAGAGGCGCTAGATTGACAGATCACGGCAAAGGTAGGATCTGGCTTGGCTTTGCTCATCCTGCTTCTGTTGTTGGGGTGGCCATGGAAAGATGCCAACCTCTCCTTGCTTCCCCCCTCTTACATATGGCATAGCCTCCCCTGCCTTAATCTCACTCTCTACAGACAATAGATTCGGGGTACACGCTCTCCTTATGTAAATAAACTAAAAAACCTGGCATGTTGAGTTGAGGATCTTCTCCTGAAATCTTTCTGCTGCACCCAAGTGCTCTTTTTTTTTTTTTTCTTCCCTTGCGCTGGAGTGGCTTTGAGTGAGTTTCTAAGGGATAAAGTTGCTAAGAGAGTGCTTTAGTTCTGGATGATTTTGGAGAGTTCAAGCTCTGGTTTTAAGATGCCCACCATCCCTCTGGGTGTTGGAAGAACAGGCCCAGATTCAGGCTGGCGTTAGGAAGTGGCCCCAGTCCTGTTTTACAGCATCTGTCTTGGAGTGGAAGCTCACTGGCCACACCTGCAGATCCATGGGAAACCTAGATAAACAGCCACGGGGAATACAGGGGAACAGGGTGGCTGCACGCTTCTGTGAGATTTGCCTGCTTCTGCTCCTGTACAGGAAGTAAGGGCCTACTGTGTTAGAAGGGAGTGAAGATGTGGCCTGAGCAACAAGGCAGCATGGGGCTTTGATGGTCCCACGGGCAGGGATGCAACCAGAGTGTGGCTCCATGGAACTTCAGGCTGCACATGGTAGTGATGCACTGATTGACAGCCCCTGGGTCTCTTTCCTCTCCTGGATGCCAGCCATGTGACAGTGATGCACTGATTGACAGCCCCTGGGTCTCTTTCCTATCCTGGATACTAGCCATGTGCCTGCTCTGGAGTCTGAGCTGATGAAGACATAAAAATACAGCCTGACAGGCTGTGCCCAGCCTAGGGGCCAAAGCCGGCAAGACTATCAGTTACTACTGTGGCATTTGTCACAAGGCAGGAGTGCATCTGTCACTAGCAATGGCCAACATAAAATATGGGAAGAGGGGTGGTCAGTTCTCAAGTAAAGCATGCAACAGGGGGTATGGTTGGGGCTAGTCACATGGGACACTAGGTTCTCTGAGAATCAATACTGAGTAGATAAACAGTAACTCTGATATTTCAGGGTTTTCTAAAATTTGTTCGCAACCCCCTAATCAATGTTCATGGCACTTTCAATCATGTGTAGATATGCATGTAATGGCAAAAAAGTCACATGCTCCCTGCTGAGGTCAGACAAGGTAAGATGCTTTCAGGTGCTCTCCCTAATTCAGCTGCCATAATGTAAGCAAATACCTTTCTTGAGGGCCTGTGTATTCAGTACCATGTCTTTTGTTGTTGCTGTGTTTTTGAACTGTTTACTAGAGATTTTGCTGTTTAAAAGGTCCCAAGCACACTTCTAATGAGAGAAGGCTGTGATGTGTCTTACAGAGAAAATGTGTGTTAGATAAGTTCATTCAGGCACGAGTTCCAGTGCTATGTGTCCAGAGTTAACAAATGGGTGACAGTTACTAAATAAGTTGTGGACAGAAACACACACAGGGCTATGTTTTACTGGGTTACCAAATGTGACCAGAGACTCAATGACAGGAACCTAACTCTTTACTTTGCATTGGTGGCCCAGTATTCACCGGTGCATTGTCCATCGTGAGTTGGCAGAACATAACCACTGAACAATGAGAATCCATTCTGGGTGGCCACCTCTCCTGCTCCCGCCATAGCGCATGCAGGCCTTCTCACTCTTGATGTCCTGTCTTAACAGTGGCATCATAGTCCAAGTATACTCTCAGGCTGTCACTCTCCCACCCAGCAGGGACTCTGCTTTTTCTGGCAGCAAACATGCCTGTCTCCGATGTGGAAAAGGATGGGGCAGTTACTCAGATGAGAGATCCTAGGTACAGACACATCCAAAGGCCCGGGTTTCAGAGTGCAGGCTTCCACTCCCTCAGCCACAGCTTCAGATGCAATTTCAAAAGTCTCACTGACACTGTTGTTTTGATTCTAGTATGTTGGAGACTGGGATTTGGGGAGGAGAAAGCATCAGTTCTTATCCAATTGTTACCTGTACTGACGCCAGTCCTGTGCCTTGCATAGGGTAGATATGAGGATCACTACATAGCACAGAAGATTTCTGAAGAGACTCCAGGAGCTACATGTTCTTCACACTATGTGGCCTCATCAGAAAGAAGGCTTTCTGGATATGTGAGGGTTGCAGATAAAGGATGCAGAACCCTCAGGTAACCAAAATCTTGGAATTTCTACCTTTGCCATAGAAACTGTATGGAATGCCATCCTACTCTGAGCAGAACACATAAGGCGTATCTTAGCCTTTCCTTGCTGGCTAAAGGATACAGTTTATGAGGGTGAGTTACTTAATTGGGCTGTAAAAGAGTATTATTAATTGGTGGACATAGGGTTCACACCCCAACCCTTCAGCCACAGTTGCCTCTGCTCTCAGAGCCCACCAAGTTCTTCAGAGTTTCCAATCTGAACACCGGACCGACTGGGACATCCAGGTAGCTTGGACCTTTTTGTCCTCCAGCTGTGTCCAGAAGCCTGCTTCTACTACATCTCTCCTTTACACTTTCACCTTTAGAGAGTCTGATCTTTCCACCCCACTTTTTCCTGCAACGGGTTAGTGCAGGAGTAGTATGGAAGTTATAGGAAGAAGTTGTGGACTGACGACATTCTGGTCCAGCTCTCCATCCTCTAGTTTTTTCCCATTAGAATGGATGTGGCTTCCTCATCTAAATCTGTTTCTTTTCTTCTGTGAAATAAAAACACAGTAGCATCCAGTTCATGGAATTGTCCTGAATACTAAATAATGTCCTGAATACTAATATATGAGATACGCAGAGCACAGGCCTTGGCACAGTATGGGGAGACTGTTAGTGCTATCCTTGGGATAGTGCATTTCATGGGCTCTAAGACTTTCTGAATATTCTGGAATGTTGGTCTAATAAAAGTCTAGCTGATGAATGAGTGGGTGTTTTCCCACATACTTGTGGTTAACTATTAAAATGTTGTCCGGATTAATCAAGATGCCAACTTCAAACCATCACAAGTGTGGTCAACCAGCAGGAGCCTGTTTCCAGGTTTGTCACTGCACAGGTTAGAGGCAACACATTCAGAGAAACTGGCCCTTGACAAAAAGCCAGAAGGGGTAGACAACTGCTGGACAAAGGTCCATTAATCTTTGTGGAGCAGCCAGAAGCATGACTGCAACTTTGAAAATGGTCAGGTACTAGAAGGCTCCAGAGCAGACAAGTTGAACTCTGGAGCATAGATGCAAAGATTAAATTGCCTCTATATCCC
This sequence comes from Cricetulus griseus, assembly GCF_003668045.3. Taxonomy (NCBI): domain Eukaryota; kingdom Metazoa; phylum Chordata; class Mammalia; order Rodentia; family Cricetidae; genus Cricetulus; species Cricetulus griseus. The sequence continues at coordinate 26,172,576 of NC_048601.1, read as the reverse complement.
TGTCCCATGTCAATTAAATTTCCTGAAAACCATTAAGCATCAGAATTGTGGATTCTGTAATCCATCCTCATTTTATCTAAATGAGACCAAGGGGTGATTTCAAAATGACCTCCCCTTCAGCATCAGCAGCAGCTCCTTTAAATTCTCTGATCTGACACCAGTAAGTGGGTCATTCTTCTGGGGGATAAGGGTCCCAATGGCTGTGAGCCAAAGAAGGGGCCTTTGGAATCTAGTCCTCATTCTCCATATTGGATTCCTGGAAGAATTTTACATGCTAAGATTTGGTCCCTAACATCTGAGGTAAGAAAATGGAATTTAGGTTGTTTTTGTTTCTTTGTTTTGGCTTACCGCTCTGTCTGGACTATGCTAAAACTAAGCTTATTCAATATAGATCTAGCAGGCAATCACAAGAAAACAGGGGCCAAACTAAGACTCCAGGCCCAGATCTGCTGATTGCCAGAAAAGTGACATCTCTTGGCTCATGTTACTCATCTCAAAAGAAAAGTCAAAGTAATCATTGCAGTTTCAGCCACGCCACTGCCACTGACCACATACTAGTCCTTGTTCATTCTACAATGACAGCCACCTATGAGCTGATGTTAGCTTCATTTTTTTGACATGGAAAACGAAGGTTTAAAAAGATGAAGTTGCCAGATATTATGCAGCCAGTAAATACAGAGCTACGATAGCCAAATTTCTGTCTTCAAAGGGGATAATGTGTTTGATTTTTTTCCCAATGCTGTCTGTGAGACTCATCTATAAACAACGGGCCATTTTCTTGTGTTGGAAGATAAAAAACGGATCCCCTGCCCCCTCCAGGCAGCTAACTAGGAGCTTATATATTGCTCCACCTCCCTTTCATCTCGCTCTCTCGTATGGGTCTCACCTTGGCAAAAGGCAAGGTGCCATCCAGGGCCGTGGGAGGGGTAAGGAAGGAGTAGGTTATTTTCTTCACTCCATTCTAGACTGAACCCTGTGCCCTGGGTACGGTGGGAGGCAGAGCACTGCCTGTTCTGCAATGACAGGAAGTCCCTAGGTGCCTGAGAAGATTATGAAAGCAGTTGGCCTATCCAAGCAGAGCAGAAACAGATCCCCCGCCTGCCTCCCGCATTAACAAAGTCAGTAGGTAGGTCCCCTATTAGAGGGCCAGAGGGTCACCAGGAGCATTTAGGTGTCAGGTCTTGGCATGGCTGGCATGAGCTAGTAAACAATAGATGGCGGAGGAAACACCCCAGGTCTACATGATGAAGGGACACTTGGTGCCCTAGCCGTGAGTCATTCTTTCACTTCTAATTGCATTTGAGCAATTAGAAGGGCTGAAAACAGGTAGGTTTGTATCTGTGGCCATCTAGCTAGATTTAAAGGAAAATAAACTATGCCTCATCCATAACCTCATAGTAACTTGTGGCTTTAAACAGTTACATGTCCTTTGCATTCAGAAAAGTAAACATCAGTGATGGGCTATATGGCCTTGAAATAAGAATTACTATTTGTTTGCACACACACACACACACACAGTCACAGTTTTGGCTGTTTTTGCTTTTGACAATGCTGGGTCAAAACCCAAACTTCCTTCTCTGGCCTGTTCACTCAATAAAAGTGATTTAAAGTCTGTGTTATTTGCCTGAAGATGATAACTGGCTCATGAAATCAGGCCAGTATTTAGTTTCAAGGGCACTGTGAGTGGTGTGTGTGTGTGTGTGTGTGTGTGTGTGTGTGTGTGTGTGTGTGTGTGAACCTTCTTACAGATTCCTGCTGGGAAGTCCTTTCTACTCAAGGGTCTTTCTGTGCCGCTCCTCAGGCTGAGTGAGTAGGCCACAAGGGGAAAACATCCTGACTACCTGAGCAGCTCCTGGGGCTGGGAAGGCTTGGTGTGTGTGTGTTGGGAAAGGGGTGGAACTGGGTGTCTCTTCTCTAGGGTCCACCACCTGGACCAATGAGTTAATTCACAGTCAGGCCAAAGACCTTCACTTCAAGGCTCTTGAGTGACCCTTTATCCCAGGTTCATCAGAGCCAGAAACAGAATAGTGCCAGGAATAGCGGAAAGAATAAATAAAAATGAATGGAAAAATCAAGACCATTTCCTTGGTCCTGCTTACCCGCTAAGAACACCGAGAACCAAGTTAAGTACAAAAAATGACCCTATGATGATTAGTGTAACAAAATAGATCCAGGGCCAGTCCCTTCCTACGGCATCATTGACCTGGAAGAATGGAATGATAGTTAGTCAGGCACACACAGCAACCGAGCACGGCCAAGCGCCAGCCACCGGCTCCCCAGCGCTGATCTGAGCAGCGTGGGACCCGGGATCCTCAATGTGCAACTCAGAGGCCAAACCGCCTGTGCAGCCAATGGTCAGAATCTGTGCTTGCATGGAGAATTTTTTTGTCCCATTTTCCTGGGCCTGTTAGGGTCCTGTCTCTGAGGATTCTGCATTGAACGCAGTGGAACCTGGGACCTTGCTCGGCTGCATTGTTAAAGAGGACACAGAAATGGTCAGCTTACCCGCTCAAAACACCGAGAACCAGATTTAGAACGAAAAAGGATCCAAAGATGACCAGACTGACAAAATACACCCAGGGCAACTCATAGCCCATAGCGTCTTGCATCTGGAAAGACGAAGGAGAGTTAGGACAGAGCAAGCAAAGTAGAGGGCAAGACAGACAGGCAGGGAGTGAGAACAGATCCACAGGAAGAAAGGGACTGAACTTGGGTTTTGGTAACTGGATCAGGATCTGCCATTATATTTGGCTTCATCCCTATTCAAATTCCTTCCCTACAACCCTGACCTGAGCTATAAGGACCTATGCAGGGTCTCCTGGAGGTGGGGGAAATCTTGTCTGACTTCCAGATATTTTATTTTTTGGAAAAGAAATGGTTCCCCCAGTGCCTTTTCTACTTGGTTGTCTAGGAAGGTGGGTCACTTCACAAAACATTTTTTTTTTCCATCCTAGAATGGGCTTAGCTCATTTGGGCTTCTGTGGCCACTACATCTCCCATCAGCTGTTCTCTGAGGAGGGCTGACTTTGGGGTGTGACAAGGACCAGCTTTACTGACAGGGCTGGAGACTGAAGCTTCCATGACACAAGACAGTGATCCTACCTCCTGGACTCAGGCAACAGAGGGCTCAGCCTCACTGCTTCATAGGCAAATGGGCCAGAAAAGGGGGTGCTCTCCCTGGCTTATATGTCAGAAAAGGGGCTTGGTCTCTGACCCCACGGCCTAGATGAAAGAGTTATCTAGCCTGTAACTGATGGACTGATGGGGACACTCTTTGGCAAGTCACAAACGCCTGCAGGAATTGGAGGCAATGGGAGCCAGAACTGGCTCCTTTGAGCTGAGGGGAATTTGCTGTGAGAATCTCTTCAGAACTCCCTGTCTACTGACTTTCACCTTTTCCCTACAGCTCCTTGATGTGGTTGTCAGGTGTGTCATATACTTCTGGTGGGAGGGGGTGTGAAGACAAGTCTTAGGACAGAGTTTCTATCAAAGAGGAAATATATTCAGACTCGGCTTCTCAAATCTATTTCTTCTGATGTTTTCCAAGCATTAAACACACTTTATTTCTGGTTTGCTAAAAAACTAGCCCCACGGTTGTCTTTTGTGAACCTAGATTATAAAACTCTAGGTTCTAAGGTACCAGCTTCCTGACTGACTTCCATGTGCAGTTCTCAAAGTGTAGTCTTAAGTACCAGCACCATTAGGGCCTCATTTAGAAGTGCTCACACTCCATCTCACCATGGAGCTCTGGGGGAGCAATCTACTCATACAAGCACTACAGATTAACTGGATGTGGGATACATGACAGAGCTTGTGGAGCCCTGACCGACAGCACTGTCTTCGTGCTACCAATTACACATGGAAGGCCATAATTGTGCATCTCCACTACATTGGGCCCTGAGATAGGACAGTTTGGGACAATCAACAAAAGTAGGTTCCTGGATCTTGCCTCATAGCCTAGGAGTTCAGTATAGTTAGTAATCTGGATTATGACTGTATCCCAAGTGATCTTCCTAAGGAATATGAAAATTAGATTTCTACCTTTGTGCCTCAATTGAGTTACAGATGTGCCATTCTCTGTGTGATAGCACCAAAGATGGAGAGGCGCTCAGAGACCTGCTTGCTCCAAATGGCTTGCTGTTCTGTCGTTAGAGATACCGTGTAAAAAATGCACCTGTGGCTCATTGACTTGAGCTGAGTCAGTGAAGAGTTCCCCATGAATGTCCACATCACAGTGAAATTCAATTTAACAATTTGTTGAGCAGCTCCATCCCCACCTGCCTTGCTCTATTTTTCCATAGCATTTATCACTTTATGACTGCGTGGGCTCCTTGTGAGTCATGTTGGGCATTCATTGTCTTATAAGCTATAGTGTAGGTTTCATGAGCACAGGTGGTTTTGGCTTGTTTAGGTCACTAGTGAATCCCAAGTGCCAGGAGCAGTGCCTTGCTTTTGATAGGTACTCAGGGAATGTCTGAGTGGGATTCATGAACATAAGACCTGCCAGGCTTTGCCCCTCAATAGCTGGGGACATATACATAAAAAGCAACGATAAAGACATGGTAGGAGACGCAGTTGTAGGAGGAAATAAGAAGCAGAGAGTGGGAAGTAGAGAAGACTGCTGGATGAGACTGCAGAAACAAGGTCAGATTAGACAGGACCGTGTGGACTTTGCACAGTGGCACCAATGACAGCAGAGGGAGCTATGGCGCAGGAAGGAAGAGTGTGTGTGTGTGTGTGTGTGTGTGTGTGTGTGTGTGTGTGTGTGTGTGTGTGTGTGGAGGGGGGTTGTCAAATGACCCTGTGGTAGCAGCAAATAACCCCACCCCCCACCTGGGGTCTTGGCTATTGTTAGAACCATGGACACAGACAGCTCTAAAGCCTTACTGGCCATGGAATGGCTGTGAAGGAAAGAGTGACTTATTCAGGAAAGCAGCAGTGGCTAGCAGGGGTGGGGCAGTCAGTCTTAGTATGGATGCTGTTCCCTGGCCCCTTCCTTGACCAGTAGGAATCTGCTGAGCTAAGAGTGCAAAGGATCCCTTCTCCCTCTCTTCAATTGAACTCCATGAGCTCGGCCCAGTGCTTGGTTGTGACTCACTGCACCTACGTCCACCAGTTACTAGATGTAGGTTCTATGAGGACAACTAGGGTAGTCACTACTCATATGAACAAGGCAGGTCAAGAGCATGAAGGGGAAAACCACAGAGATAGCTCACCCGAGCTAGTGGGAGCTCATACACTATGGACTGACAGCTGGGGAACTGGCATGGGACCAAACTAGACCCTCTGAATGTGGGTGACTGTTATGTGGCTTGATTTGTTGGGGGAGGGGGCTCTTGGCAGTGGCATCAGGACCTATCCCAGACGCATGAACTGGTTTTTGGAGCCCATTCCCTATGGTGGGATACCTTGCTCAGCCTTGATAAAGGGGCTTGGTCCTGCCACAACTTGGTATGCCAGACTTTACTGACTCACCAAAGAAGGCCTTACCCCCTCAGAGGAGTGGATGGAGGGGGGAGGTGGGGGACAGGGAAGGGGAGGGGGAATTGGGGTTGGTATGCAAAATGAAAAATAATTTTTTTAATTAAAAAAAAAAGTGCAAAGGAAACCAGACTAGAGGAACTAGAAGTTCAGCATGCCTTTGTGATAAGAGGAGGAGAGTAAAAGCAGTCGACACAAGCAGGGAAGACGAAATAGTACTAGGGAGAGAAAGGCCAAGAGAGCCAGGAGGCTTTGCCGTGGCTAGGGCCCCGAACATGCCACTGGTACATGGTGCCTTCGCAGGAGCCTGTTGCCTGCTCACACAGCTGTCACATTTATTCACCAAGTGCTTGCTGTGGGATGTGCAGGAGGTAGGTGTTGCATTGAACTTGAGGTTGTCGGGTGAGTGGGGAGAGCAGGAAAAGCTCGAGAGAATAGACACACCAGAAAACAGGCAAACAGACACAGCGCTCCCACAGTGTGCTTTCCCTCTGGAGCCCATACCCAGCTTCTGTGTTACCAACCTGCTCGAAGGAAGCTGGAAGAAGCCGCCAGCCCTACCCCTGGGTCCCCCTCCCCAACCAGTCCTCCAGACTACACAAGCCCTTTTTTGCCTTAGAGGTTGCCATGGGTTCTTGGTTAGTCTTGGGGTCTCTTTCCCCTGGGCCAACAAGACAAGGTAGCTTAACTTTATCAAGGGCCACAGTGGGAAGCGCCCGCCCGTGGCTGTTCGCTTTGTTCTAGGTCACACACTTTTGCGCTGACTGGGTGGAGAGAATATAAAGGTGGCTGTCTCTTAAGTGGGTGATGCTGGCTGGAGTGACATGATCATTATCTCCAATCTGGGAACAGATCTTCTCAGAAGAAAAGAAATATAAAGCCACATCGCAAAGGGACTCAGCTCTCTGTCACCCCTATCTGGCAAGTCAAATAGGCTGATCTTGGGTCTGTAACAGCGGGAGCTCTGCTGCCGCTTTCCTAAACAAAGTGAGACACATCCTGGCTCGTCCTGCCCAAAGTCAAGCAGTTTTCAGGAACCCCAGACCTGAGATGGCTCTTCACTGGGTGAAACAAACACAGAGTTTTCCTAGTCAACCCAGACCAAACAAAGGGAACACTAAAAGGAAACTATCAGAGGCCTTGCTGAAACTAGCATCTAACTGGGTGAAAGGACCCCTGCTTTGTACCTTCACACCTACCACTAACTCTTCCTTAGGGGGAAAAATAGGAGAGGCAGTACCTTCACCATGAACTTCTCAAGGCATCTCTGATCCAAGCTGATTTCCACATCTGGTGTACCTTCTCCTCAGCACAAGCACTGTGGATCTAGAGATTAAATGGTTTCCACAAGTACCTAGAGAGGCCATTTTCCATCAACGAGCAGGTGCAAGTCATAAAAGCCACAGTGCTTTCCACTCAGTGTCTCTGATGTCAATGAATGTCCTCAGAGCAACAGCTCAATGTGTGGTTGCTCTTTATGACCTATGTTGTCTGGGACGTAGTGTCCATCACATGGGTCACAGAGTAAGAAACAAGTCTAATACCTCCCCAGCCCTATGTACCTACTCATTGTTTGCTGGAAACTCCCCCAGGCAGCTGAAACACTAAGAGCCTTATTCAAGTAGAAAAAAAAAAAAACAAAAACAGATCTCAACACCAGGCAAGCCAGCAAGACCAAACTGTGTGCATTCAACCTCTGAAAGCAATGGGCTGGTGTCCCGACCTCATAAGGAGCATATGAGCAGAGAGAGTGATATCCTAGTCCATGGTGGGAATAGCTGACTTAGGGCTGCTAGCAGGTGTATGGTGCTCAATAATGCCTGGAACTATACCCCACAGCCACAAGACACAGTGAGCAAGGACACTCTGGGTGCCATAGTGGTTTCTTTGCCAACACTAAAACACACTTAACTCCAATATCCAAAGCTACTAATGAATGCTTTTCAAAAGTATGGGCATCTGCTGTCTGATTTCTTGGTCCAACCTCAGGACCAAAATTCCCATGTCCCTAAAAGTGGTCTACCTTCTGAAGAGCCCTACTGTTCTATCAGGGAGCCATTCTCCTTTGTGAATGCCCTATATTCTGAACTCCTGGAAGGCTGGTCTTATTCTTCTCTGTTCCCAACCCCATGCCATTCCTACTTCTGGGAATATAAGAAATGCTCAATAAATATATGTTAAATTGAATTATTGAACAGCAAGAATTCATGTAACACTGGTAAATGAGTGGAGAGAAACTGAATGGGTGAATGGATGATGAATGTACAAGGGAGCAAGTAGACAAAGGCTTTGAGAGATGCTAATTCTCTCATTACTGTGTTTGTAACTCACTGGCATACTGTTTGGGTAGCAGTTCTCTGTGTTAGGTAGCAATTTGGCTTAAATTAAAAAAATCCCACATCTGAAAAAATGTAAGAAAATCAATGGAGATGCTGTTTGACTCTAGATTCTTGCTTCTCTTGGTGCTTTATTTTTATTTATTTATTTATTTTTACACTTAGGCATTCTGGGAGTACATGGAAAGGCTTTGGTTTAAAGAGTCATTTCCTGAGAAAAGTACATGGAAGCCTGAGTTTTGGTTTAGTTTCTTTTCCCTAGAAACATCTATTCAGCTGTTTGGGTATTTAAAGAGAACCCAGTTCTGGGGGTTCCATTCATTGCTACACACGGGAGTCTTCACTGCTTCTCTCCGGGCCCTCTAGACTTGTACTTTACACTTGAAGGGAAATGTATTCTTCTGAGTGGAAGACCCACATGCCCATGTTTCCTGGGAACTAGCTCCAGACTGGCTCACATCCAGCAGTATCCTAGGAGCACTGTGGAGATTGAGCTGCTCCTATTTCTAGAGCTTCAAATTCAAACTCGCACCATAACGGCTTGGAGAACTTTCTCTTTGGACACTACGTTCCTAACAGGAACTAGTGGAGGCAGTTCTGAGGATTTTTATATTTAGAAAGCACTGTGTGTTGATGCTAAAACATGTTCAGATTTGAGTCTCTGGGTTAGTGATACAAACCTAGAGTTGAGGAGAGGGCTGCCTAAGGGGAAGAAAGAAGGAGAGAGAAAGAGAATAGAAAACGGAATGGCTAGAGAAAGTTCAAAGCAATTAGAGGGATTGTCTGACAGCAGGAGCACCAAGCTAGGAGATGTCTTTGTCGTGAATGACCAACAGGGAACACAGTCTCAATGTGTTTATGTGTGCTCACATGCACACACAACTCACATACGCACACGTGTGCACACCCATGATCTGATTGTTTTGGAAAGATGCTGGGAATGCCAAAGTGAGACACATCCCAGACCCTGGAGCTCCTTCACCTCTGACAATTTTTTTGTCCTCAGCCTGAGCTCCATCACACCCCCGGGAGAGAAGGTACAACACAGCTGCTGAAAATTGGTAGTTACTGTTGCATGCTTCTTCACAGTCCCCACTCTGGCTGTCACTGTGACAGCATCTTAGGGTCACATCTGGCTGGTATGGTATCAAAGACTTGCAGTCAGGGAGAGGGAGGGAGTGATAAAGGAAGATCAGAAAAGTACACCAGGGCCATCAGCAAAGTAGATTGTACTTGTTACCCCTGCCTGCACCTGCACCTGATGCTACAGCCAGCTTTTCAACAGCTACTGAAAGCATGGGCTGAGACTCCCATGATGAGATGCTGGAGCCCAGCACCATACAGTCATATGGTCTACAGCCCAGAGGTGGAAATTTGCAAAGAGACCTTCCTGTCCGAGGCTCATCAGGACAGGAAGTAAAAGGTCCTTTGTGCAAAGTAGAAGGGATAGTTAGGGCTACTAAGGAAGTTGACTTGCTCTAGCAAGTAAAAGAATTTGCCTAACTATAGAAAACCCAACTTCCATCTCATTGTCTTTAAGTTATACAAAACCAGGTTCTTATTGAGACCAAGGCTGGAAATGTTTCCCAACGTTTCATTTTAGTTTGAGGTTAGACATGGCTGACAACCAGTGTTGTCTCCTGACAGCACATCAACAGTCTGCTGTGTTTCTCAGCTCAGAGTCTCATCTATCCTATAGACAGAGCTACTTTGGCTGAACTGTATCTTATTCATTACCAAATCCTCAGTGCCTAGAACACCCTGGCTCACAAGGACACGCAGCAAACATTTGCTGGGAACAAGGTACAGGCAAACTGCAAGTCCCTTAGAGAGAGGTACACACTTCACAGCAACACTGGGCTCTGACATGCTAACAGTGATGTCAAGGCTGGGAAAGAAGGCTTTTGTATTTACAGGAGATGGTGCACGTGAAAACAGCGGGAAGCTACATCTCCGTGCAGCTACAAAACTGCCTTGGGTTCTGGGACAAGTCAGCACTTCTCTTGGCCTTGCTTCTCTTTCTGGCAACTGAACACGGGATGTTCCCTTGCTTCCATCCCACTCTCCTTGCTCTAGTTTGCAGACAGGAGTACACAGCCTCTTAGATGTTTTCACCAGGGCTAAATGGATTTGACTATCTGAGAAACTTGGGAAAGATGATATTTTCAAGACTGGCAGCATGCTTTATCCACCCAACTTCTGAAAAGCAATGCTGGATTCTGGCAAGTTATTTCTCATGCTGAAGTGGAAACACCACAAAGATGATATTTTCTATTTTTTTCAAATAATGGACTCCATTCTGCCAGAATGAAGACAGCTCAAATATGGTATGTGTATTTACTGGCACTTACTCAAAGATGGGTGAAGCAGGGTGGCTAGTTAGATCTTATGAAGGGCATCTTTAAAGTTAAAGCAAATATACTTAGGATGGGGTGGCCCTCAGAACATGTATTTCTAAATATGCATTGCACATCAAGCAGTCTTTGGCTGACAGTGAGAGGGACTTTGATGGAGTAGTCTAATATGTTAAAACTAACATGAGAATCAAAATATAACAGCATGCCAAAAGGCTACACCATTCAATACAAATACCAGTTTTCTTTATGGTGTTTCCTTTTAGGTCAGAACTGACTTTTCTCTGAGAGTTCTGCCTGTAGCTCCCTTTAAGGTAAGAGACAGGAAAAAGTTAAAAGGAGAAGGAATTACAGAGAAGGAAGAGGAGCTGGATTGAGCCACACCAGCGGTCTGGACCACAGTTGTCAAGCTAAAGATGACCCTCGCTAAGGCGGGTAGTGGGGGAAACCTTACAAAAGTGGACATATTATACTTTGCTTCTTAGGAACGTACTGAAACAAATCAAAGACACTCATCAACCACCCCCTCAGCTTGCGGGTGCATGTGTGACCCAATAAAATTGGTAGGAAGATGAGATGTCAAGAGAGCCTCGGGCCCTCCACACGCCCACCCTCTAAGTGCCCCATCTGCGTACCCAATACAGCACGTCCGTCCAGCCCTCCATGGTGATACACTGGAACACTGTCAGCATGGCGAAGGCGAAGTTGTCGAAGTTGGTGATGCCATGTTTGGGCCCATCCCACCCGGGCTTGCACACGGTGCCGTTCTGACACTGCCGCCCATGGCCTGTCTCCAAAGCACAAGGGGAAGGGTCCTCTTCTGCTGGAACATCTCCACCACCAAGGAAATATGAGACAGCAGGAGAATGGAAGGAGGGACAATGATGGGCAGAAAATGAAGAAAAGAAGTTAGAGAGAAAAATAACAGGATGGGGCTGATGAGTAACCATAGCAGCAACCACACATTTTGTTTAGTGCCCTCACGTGAGGAATTAAAAACACATTCATTTCAGGGGCACAATGACATAGGTCAGTATTTTCAAGCAAGTGTTGGGAACTGCATTTTAACCACAATTGATTTCACGGACACCAAGGTATATTGTCTATTTTGTCATAACGTGGCATCATGTCCAAGGGGCCAATCAGAAAGTAATAATGATGTATCCATCTCAAGTGTAAGTTGTTCTGGAAAACAGAAGACAAAGCAAGGAATTCAGAGTTTGCAAAACTGAGGGTTTTATCTTGCAGCTATAGCAATAACAAACAGAAGACCCGAGTTTGAACAAACAATTGCCTCTGACAATGACTAAAATGCAACTCCAGAGAGCGAATTTGCCTGTGGTTCTTCATTTAGAGATAATAAGATACCCAGAATCTTCTCTTCTTTTATAAGGATCCAAACCATCACAGTGTGATTATTTTGCCCATGGGACACAGGCTCTTTATGGAAGATGACTGGCTGGATGGCTGTTGATGTCTGTGGCTTCTAATTGAAACTGTTTACTCTCAAGAAAAAGAGAAGCAGAGAAATGTTAACCCTTAACTGTGAAAGGATTCTTAGGAGAATGGAGGTGGGTGCTGTGGTTCAAAGGGTGTGCCAGTATCTTCCTGGGGACAGTAGTAGTTTCTATCATTTCCTCTTCTATGCCATTCCCAACTACTCCCATCCTTGTTTGTAGTTCATTCTTGCTTCTGTCCCCAACTCCTAACAAGCTGATTTGTTTTCTTTTAGCTTGCCTTTCCTTTGAGTTTCACATAAATACAACCATAAGAGGCTCTTTGTACCCCTTCCCTTCTTTAGCACGGGGCTTCTGAGTTCAAGCACACTGCCCATTTCAGTCTCGCCTGTTCCTTTGTATTGCTGAGCAGTGTAGTTCCCTGCATTCTCCAGGTGATGGGCACCTGGCACACTCCCAGGATTGGGCTGTTCAGAATAAAGCTGCTTCCTGGCTGATTCTCTCCTGGTGAGACAGTCAGTGACCAAGGGCACAGGTCTATGTTACTGATCTCTGAGCTTCTGAGGGTAGCAAGTGTCTGTACCATTTCCGTATCCACAGTCTGGCTTCCAGAGGCTACATATTAAGGAAACTGAACTGAACTACCTCTAGTTACAACATTTCATGACTTTTAAGATTGTCAAATCTTTAGAGATGAGGATTTAAAGCTGTTGGAAGCAGAGAAATGAAAGTTATTTTCAAACCTAAATAATACGCTAAAAATAGCAAAGCAATGCACCTAAAAAATGAGAGTTGAAAAATGGGAAAACCCAGAAGCAAACGTCATTAATTCCATTCTCATTCTGGAACCAGCTTTCTAGAGGCAGAGGGGACAAATGAGATAGGGGAAAGATAAAGCGAAACTTGATTTTGCTTGTGTTTATTTGTTGCATAAAGATGTCGGTCATCTATTCCTAATGTGGCTCCTAGGCCGACAGTCTGTCCTGGATCTTCAGTTCCTAAAACAGTAGAAATAGGGAAGGGGGGCGGGGTACTGCCAAAGCCAGTTCTGAGAGTTCACGGGGAGGAAAACATGTTTGGTGAATTTACAAATATATGTTAGAAGAAAATGGCACTAAGGGCCATCAATCGCACAGATAGAGAGAGGAAAGGAAAGGGCCTTGGGAAGATTTACAGGCTCAAGGGTTGCCATGCTATTTAAAATCTTCCCTGAACAATAAAAAAAAAATCACAGAACAATTAAGAAGCAGCGATGATCCAGTAAAAATAGGTATCTATAAAAAGGAACATTTGAAAAATGTGAACATACAGTCAGCAGGTCCTAGTGACATACACGCCAGGGTGAAGGAAGTCAGCTTAACCATAGGATGTGCTGGTTTTCTTCTGCAGGGCCATGACGTCCGGGTAGGGAGATATGAGAAATAAAGTCATGTGGGCTATACATTTCAGAATGGAATCGAAGAGTAGTCAGTGTGCAAAGATCAAATGAAGTCTTTGGTAAAATAAAGGAGATTTTAGAAATGGAATCAACTTCAACAAGGACAGAATCCTGGGGGAGCTTTCGGCCGTGTTCCAAAGAAAAACCACCAAGACAACAGCAATTACATTTTTTAGGTTGCAACTTAAAGGACAAAATAGAATGGTAGTGATTTCATTGCTAGGTTTAGCCAACAAATTCTGTGCCAGTCTCAGAGGTAATTATCGTGCTGGGGAGAGCTACTGAGTGCTCTGGCTCCCAATCCACTGGACAGATGGGACACCAGAAACAAAAGGTATCGGCATATGGCGACATATCTGCTGAGCAATCAGGAGGGTGCCTTGCAGTCGCTGGAGAGACTGGGAGAAAACAGCCTCTTTTGAGACCATCACCATTGGACACTGGACATAGAAAGAGAAGCCTGAAGGCAGAACAATAGCTCCATGGCAGGCTCCAAAGCTTCCTTGCAGGGATCTTACAAGAAACATGGGTTAGAAAAGTTAGAAGAATATAAAATCCAGCCTGTGAAATAATATCAGAGTTTAAAAGGAAATACATATATTCCATTAAAATTATAACAAAGACTCACTAAGCCTTTTGTAAAATCTAAATATGACAGAAACATGTTAATTAATATCTAAAACACAACAAAACCAAAACCAAATGAAAACAAAAACCCCAAGCAAACAAACCATTCCAAAGGTTCTATAAAATTCAGATACACACTGATGCTGGCTCTGCAGGGTTTTGGACTTCCTAGTCTACAGATATGAATGTGACAAGATCCCTATAGGTTCTGTCTCTTCCTCATTGGGGGAACCATATGGTGGCTTTGTTGCTGTTGTGGTTTTGAGAAGCTAGAAGACTCTGTGCTGTGGGCAGACGTTGTGAAGAGGAAGAAACAACTGCTTTGTTCCAAAAGTAATGCTGCCTCAGCCAGGAATCTTTGGCCTCTTCCCCAATTATGGCTCTGGCTCCTACTGGAGCCTCATGGCACCTTTCTGAGGGACATTACTCTCATTCCCCTGACACCCTGGATCATTTGGTTTCCACCCAGCAGACAACTGGCCTCTGAAGTTGCTGGATCAGGACTAAGCCCATCACAAAATGATGTCATGCGTGTTTAGGAAGGATGCATGAGGTAGTGCAGGTGGTTTTTCTGTGTACTATCAAGGCCAGTATGACCTTAAGTGGACACCTCCAAAAGTTGAAGCCCAGTGTGCTCTTCTTTCTAAGGGCAGACAGAGAAGGTTTTTGGTGCTGGAGATGGTTTTCCACAGGGCTTCCGGCTATACGCTAGGAAGAGGGTGTCATCTTGTTTTCTTTGACTATGATACCATTTTCTTGCCATTTGAGGTCACTGGGGCCTGGTAACTTGCAGGTCCCTCACCAGCAGAAGACCTACTTTTGCCTCTTTCTTTTAAGATGGCAGAGATGGCTGGAGGTTTTAAGCAGCTCTCCATGGCTTTGTGGTGCACCACATCAATGTTTGATGGCTTGGTACAGTCACTGTCTTTGGTTCTATGACAAAATCTCTCCCTATTTCATTGGTGAGTGTCCCACCATCGGTCATTGCCAAATTGAAGGGGAGTCATTGAGATTCTGCACCTCTGTGATAGTCTGGCAAATCTGGGTCCAGTGGGTCACTGATCATGTAGTGTAACTGCATACATTTACTCATGCTGCAGTTTGTCCTTAAGGAGCTCCAACCAAGCTGCACCATTCACATAAATTACTGGTTCGGGGTTAGCTACAGATCAGTTAGGTAAGTTACTGGTTCAGGGCTAGCTATACATCAACTGAGAAAAAGGAAGGATTTGAATAAAAAAGAGGCAGTGATCATTATGTTGGTTGGTATTCTCTAAGTGAGGTTAAATGTCTCGGAATTTTAGCTGAATACAGGAACTTGCTCTTCCAGTTAAAATTATATACCAGCTAACATGTTTTAAATTGTCACCAATTTCACACAATTACAACTCAAATAATGTGGAGATTCTCTTGAGAGTGAATAATTTATCTTACACAGAATCTTTTTAAAGTAAAAAATAAGTGGATTCTGTAAGTATAGATTTATATGTGTTGTTTGCCTTTCTGTGACCTCTAGATAATGGAGCAACTCTGAAGATGCCTAAGCTAGTCTACCTAATCACAAACCCCTTTGCACACCACGTAACAGCATCAGCTTCTGGGTGTGCTTTTCATCTCACTCTGTCATACAGGTTGGCACCATCACCCACCAGCCCTGTGTGCAGCTCGCGCTGGATGGGAGTAAGAGGGTAGAGCAGAAGGAAGCCTCCAGTTTTATTAGAGCACAGGCTCCAGACGTTCGTATACATTTTAGACTATTTTATATGTCTGTTCAAAGCCTTATCAATTTCTGTTTTTTTTAAGCAAGAGGAGGGTTAATATATTCTTTTCTTTTATGTATTTGATATGTATTATGTATTTATGTATTCTGCTCCCATGTATGTCTGTGTCCCATCTGTGTGTTTGGTGCCTTCAGAAGCAGAAGAGGGTGCACAGTCCCAGGAACCGGAGTTATAGAAGGTTGTGAGCCACCATGTGGGTGCTGGCAATTGAACCCAGGTCTTTGGAAAGACTCAGGGCTCTTCACCGCTGAGCCACCTCCATAGCCCCCTGTTTAATTTTGATAAAGGTCAAGTGAAAATATTAGTCACTTAAGAGAGCAGTCTATAGCTTATCCTGCCAGCTAAAATCCTGGTGCCATTTAAAGTGCTTAATGAGCCAGCACTGCTTGTTAAATTCATTGATTTATGGAAGGCACACAAAGAGGGGAGGCTCAGAAAGGTAGGGTTGATGGTGTGTCATGGAGCTGAACCTTTTCCTCAAGGAACACAGATTCCACTGCTGGCAACGGAGTGTTCAGTGGCAGCCTCTTGGTCAACTCTGGGATAGGGATAGGGAGGGAACCTGGGGGTTCTGCCTTTGCATGGGGAAGAAAATGGTAGCTGCAAAGGAGCCAGGGCCAGCTCTAAGAGGGTATAGTGATGGGGGTGGTGGAGCAGGCTCCCTGAAGGGCTTGGATGCCGAACCACACTGGCGTACTGCTGTGCACACATGCTCATCAGTTGGCAGTGGCAGCTCACACACTCAGAATCTGCTTCAGGAGCAAGAAACTGATGAAAGATGGGCGCTTAATCTTTAATTACCTCTCCAATTGTGTAAACCCTTTACAGTGTGTGTAGCAGTTCTGGACAAAGCACACACCTGCTGTTTGAACAGAGATCTGCAGTAGTGGAAGCAGAAACTGGAAACGAGAGGGGCAAATGCCCACCCTGCCTTTCATTGTGGTGTGAAGTATGGGAAATTGAATGTCTCATCCAGTTCCGTAGCACAGGTGGATGCAGCAATCCACTCCGGGGGAAGCGGCTATGAGGACAGCAGCGTCCTCCTGGGTGCCTGCTGCCCAGAGCCCACCTCTTACCTATTACTCCCTCCTGGTTGTAGCAGGTCTTGTGCATCTTCCCCATGAAGAGCTCCAGGCCGATAATGGCATAAATGATGATGACGAACAGCACAAGTAGGGCAATGTGCAGTAGGGGCACCATGGCCTTGATGATGGAGTTCAGGACCACCTGGAGACCTGCGCAACAAAATCATCAAAAGTAGCAGCAACAGTAACTCCGCCTCCTTTTTGGCGCCAAGGCCGCCTTAGATACCATACTAACACGACCTCCTTCGATCTTCTTAACAACTCGAGTGGCAGTCTCGAGTCCCATGTTTTAGATGAGGAAACCGGCTTAAGGTCAATGAATGAAAGAGCAAGAATCTAAACTCAGGTTGGCTTGACTCCAAATCTGTCCTGGAGGCACATCCAAATAAAAAGATCGGCAGACGCTGCACTACCCAGGGGAGAACATGTTTTCATCTGTAACCATCAAGACTTTAAATAGCCCATCTCAGAGACAGTGTGTTTCCTCTAAGAGCTCAGCACAGCGGAGAACTCACTGTGACTACCCACAACCACACGTGACTTAGTCATCTCCCAGGCTTCTCTGTGGTGGATTACTAGAGCCTAGCATCAGCCCGCCTGCTCTAAAACATACATCAGCCTGATGGGAAGGAATCCAGGAGGGTGTGATTTCTAGTGGAGGAGCTACCTTACCAGCAGGATACATCTGAGAACCACTGTATCAGGGCCAACAGTGTACCTCTAAAGGTACATTTTTAGTAGTAAATAAGGGGACAACTGTGTAGTACACAGATCTACCAGGGGCCACATCATCTGAATGTCATTCTCACAAGCTCCATAGAAAGAGACGTCTTATTTAACAGCATAGAATTAAGTTCTGCAGATTAGATGACACTGGCACAAATATACAGAGTGGCCCCAAGCCACACTCATAAAAGGAGCTGAAACAGCAAACTTGGCCTTGTACTTATCACCAAGAAAAAACTAAGAGTACCCAGATACCACCAGGAGGAAAAGGAGCGAATGGATAGCCCTGTGGCGAACACTCGCTTATCAGGGTACCTCAGAGTTGGCTTTTTCTGCTGTTCTAGGGGAGAGGGATGGGCATTTAGTAACTGCACCAAGGATGCTCACAGGAATGCTACCAGAAAGGGACTGTGGCAGGATGATGAGTGATAACAACAGGTTACTCTGAAGCCTATGGCAGTTCCTTTGAGCTTCCATGAGCAGCAAGTTACACCAGGTCTCCGCATTAGAGTAGGGTGAAGACAGCTGCACAGAACATCATTCTGAGGGTGCATCCGGAACCCACAGGAGAGCAAAGCCCCTGCAAGTCACACGTGGGGCTGGTATGTTTGTAGCATCTTTGCAGGACTTGTCACCTTTCCTTTATCCTCTCAGACACTAAGGTCTTTCAGTTCTGTTCTTTGGCACTTATCTGTGGCCATATAACCCCGGATAACCACAGCAGGCCACATTTCTCAAGGCCCAAAGTAGTCACTAAAGCTCTGAGCTGTGGCCAGTGGTTTCCACAAGACTAATGAGAAGAACTCTTCCCAGTTATTAAGCCAAGTTGAGGAAAAGGAAAAAAATAAAAAGAAAGCTAGAATAATTTTACCTGTGAATTAATGTGAGCACTTTGCAGGCTCCCATTAGAGCAAGATGTTTTCAGATCCAAACGATCCCATTAATTAGCAAGTTGTACACACATTAGCATTAAAGTCTGCTAAGCCAAGAGGGAAGTTGAGTTGCAAGGCAACTTAACTTCCAGGAGAAGCGAATAGGTGTGGAAGAGCCTTCAAAGTGTCCATCACAGAAGCTAGGAACCCCATCTTGGCTGCCAGGCCACCAGGGAAGGTTATCAGGCCTCTAGCACCAGCCTCAAGTGCCAAGAAACAGACAGGTGACAGACGTAGAGAGAGCTGTAATCTGGGTGGAAGCCAGGCAGGCCATGCAAAAGGCCACTCCAGAACCTTTAATGCCTCTTAGAAGGAAGACCAGGATTTCCCAGAGTTCTGCAAGGTACTGTATGGTCCAGCCAATCCCTCTCTCCTGCCCTGCCTATCCCCCTCTCTGGATTTCAGTCAAGCAGAATTTCTCTTAGATTCAAAGATGTCTCAGTCATGTGCCACAAAACGTGGCACACAAGGACTAAAGTGGAGCTAACATGCCTATTGCTTACTGACATGATTATGATGTCATAACACTGACCAAGACACACATACTTCACGTGACTGTGGTGCTTCCTATGATAATCAAAACACGACACATGCAGTTTTAAAGATGATAGTAGATGGCTGTGTGATTTCTAAATGTATTTACTGTCAGCGTTTGATCCCTGGGAGTCACATGGTGGAAGGAAAGAGCTGATACTCACAAGTTGCTCTCTGATTCCACATGTGTGCGATGGCACACACACACACACACACACACACACACACACACACACACACCAACAAATACATGAAATAATGTGTTTAATTGTTTTTGAAATGCTCATGATAGAAGGTATGGTGACAGCAATTTGCACTCGTTCCATCTCCGAATCAAGAGGCCACCTCCAGCAACTGACCTGTACTAAGAAGGTCTGTGTAAGTGCACTGTAGGACATTCTCTCGATGCTGGAATCGCCCGGTGTACACTTCTTAGATAGAACATCATTAAGTATGGTACAGCTGAACTCCCGCCCCACAGCAGACACAGAATGATTCTTTCCCCTCAGAATGTCTTATCTGAATTTCCTCCAGCTCTCAGTCCAAGAGGCTCCCTCCCCAAGAATCCTCCAAACCCCTAACAGAGCCATTTCCTCTCATATATGCCCTCTTAGAATCATTTGCTTTCCTTTGTAACATTCCATTTGAATTGTATGCCTTGAATGCTATGTGTGTTAAAGGGATTAAAAAACATTTTTGTCTGTCTTTCCAGTTAGGTGGCATTTTGTGAAGATGGGCTGTGCCTGTTCTTTCCATCACCAAGGCCTGCCTGTGAAGAGCATCCCCTGGACACTGGGTAAATATTTACTGACAACATGAGAAGTATGTTCTCTGAGTGACTGCAACACAGGACCAGGTTCTACAGGACTACCGTCAGTTGTCCAGCTGGTGTAGGATGGACAGGTGACCTCAGGAACCATGAGGAGCCATTAGGAAAATACCAACTGGAAGTCATGGCAGTCCATGTGCTGCACTCACCGGTCAACAATGTCAACGAGTTATATGTTCTGTTCCGTGTGCCCCCACCTCTTTGGTGGACACACCACCCACTTGTTCATCTGCCCAAGAGGTGCAGTCCCCAGACTATCTTGCCCACCAGATTCTGAATCCTGCTAGTTTGATTTTCAACTATAAATAGACAGTCATAAATTATTTTACTACATAGATAATACATGACAATTACAACGAAAACAGAAAATGCTTATGAAAGAGAAATTATAAAGCATAGTTGGGGGAGATACAATTGTTTACTTTCTCAACTTCACAGAGATACCATCAGTTAGCATTTCACGTCCTTTCGGGGGACTTCAGTCCATGACTCCCCCCCCACACACACTATTGTCTCAGAGTATAGTTAACCAGCCTTCCAACTCCCATGTCTTCCCTGTCATCATTCAGCAGTTAGCTTGTTCTTATCAAAGGACACACTGAATCGTGTCACTTTTGAAAGTGACCATCATCGATCCCTGTCATTTAGAGAGGCAAGTTCACCTCTTCTTTGCTGTTTTGGCTCCTATGGTTCCTAGTTTCTCCTTACACTTCAGCAGCATGCCCAGCATCTGGAGGTCCCTGGCTTCCTGCCAACCTATGACAGTGTACGCTGCTCCCTCTCTGCCCCATCCAGATCTCCTTGAGTCTTCATCTTGTTTTCTCATCTTTGTATTCAGGCATGTAGCAGAACTCTTGGAGTGAAATAGCACTAAGCACAGGTGTCTCCAGAAAGCACAGCAACCTGGGATCTACAAGTACACCAGCAAGAAAAGCAATCACTCAGAAAACCTATCAGGGGATAAGATCCATGGGATGGGACAAGGACAGAGGTGACCAGGCTTGTTGTTATCAGTGATCTTCCCATGACTTAAGTTGCTGTTTTGAGGACAGTGGGGATTATTATTTTGGTATGACCACAGGATGGAAGGAGGACTAACTAGGAGGTACCCAGGAACAAACAGAATCTGCCCAAGAACATACCTGTGTGCAGCAGGCATGGGGTAACTTAAAAGGTAGTGTATCACGATCCTCAGGGCAACGTACTGGCTGACTAAATGAGCTCTTCTGAAAGGGGTTGGGAGATTGCAAAGACTGGGTGAAAGATTCCTCTGGCACATCAAAGCCCTGTAGCCTCATAAATCATGTCCTGAGGACACCCCAGCTGAGGTGCAGCTGTCATTATTCTACTTGAATCATTCTGTTTCCTTCTGGCCACACCTTTGAGAACTAGATGCTATAAACCATAGCTGAAAGAGGAAATGACCAGATTACAGGGCACAGCTAGTGGATGGCAGCCCTGGGAACAGAAGACAATTCTGATTCAGTTTGTCTGGGGTGGGATGTAAGCTTGCATTTCTAACCAAGTTCCAAAAAATACTATTGCTACTTGCTGGTCCAGCCACCACAATGCAAGGCAAGACCCCAGAGCACCTGGTCAACCAGGAGCCATGGCAACTGCATCCAAAGCCTTCCTGAGAGTTCTGGAACAGTTCAAATACTGTGGTAGGTATGAGGTGATTCTAGTAATATCACACCTTCAGGTGATTTGTAATTAGTAAAACATGGAATGTCTATGGTAGGTTCTGAGAAACACTCAGGTGCCAGCCTGACTACACTACAGACTTACTTAACATGTTTTTGTTTACTTAGTTTTAAATATATGAGCACTGAAGAGGATGACATATTCCTATACCCTTCAACCCAGGAGCATAAATGATAGGCACTGGGGCCACTACTTCCAGCAGCAGTAATAGCCATTCAGCAGAGTTATGGGAGAGACCAATGACTGCACCCAATACTACAGTATGAAATGCATGAGCTGAGCATTTTTTTTTTTGACAGTGGCCTCTACCAATATCACTCTTGCCTAGACAGCATCCTCAGGGCTGCTCGCCAACTCCAGCAGCCAGTCTAGGCCTATGCCTCCACCACTCTTTTCTTGTCTATTTGTCCATGATTATATCTTCTTTTAAAAACGCTTCTTGTCCTGTCTCTACAATTGTAGTTTTAGTTCCTTTTACTCGGATAATTAATTCTTTTCCTTTACTTCCTCCTTCCAGGACCCTTTTGAGTGTAGACTATGTCAGAAGCACAAAGATGCAGGCCTGGCCAGCTAGATAGGGAGAGTTATGTGACCAGGTGTTTACAAAGCCAGCTAACTATAGTCCCAAGAATTATAGCAGAGTGGAAGTGATGCAGGTACTCACGTATGAAATTCTCAAATTAAAAATAAACCTATAGCCAAAGACTTACTTATCACTGTAGAAGCTTCTTAAAACATATACACACATACAAAAGTTTAAACGGAATTAACCTTTGACAGGGGCACAATACCCCAACTAGACATCACATGCTAACAAATAAAAACCCCAGTATCAGGGAATGAGTTTTATCTTTTAAATTATTTGTCAGTGGAGTCCCAAAACATTACAGGTTATTGCCACTGTTCTTAATTATCCCCCCATAATTTGATGGTAAGACCCCATTGCTGAAAATACACTATAAACTCAAGTCATAGAACATGGAGACTCAAGTAGGTATTGACCTGGAAGCCCCATCCCTACTAGTTAGCTTTCGTAGTGCTGGGAGTGCCATGTATACTACCAAAGGAAAAAAATAATCATCAATCTTACCCAGTGGCAAACCCTATGAGCTACAACAATGACTGCTCTAGCATGATATGCCCACTGGTGTAACTGTGGCGTGAAAGTGAGTCACCAATCCTTTCTGATTGGACTGAAGGCCTGATTCACAAGCTGGAATCCATACATGGCACCACTGTTCAGGAAAAAAAAAAAAGAAAAACAACAACAACAAAAAAAACCTGTGGCTAGGCAGTTATAGGCTCCTGGAAGAATGTACTACTATCATTTGCCAAATGAACATATTTAAATAAACCAAGTCTGTAGTGAGAGATCTATCAGATGCACCATTTGGGTGTGGTCACAGGTGAGTACAGGTGAGTATCCTATCCAACTTTGGATAGGAGCATTAGGAATTGGTCTGCAGTGAGGGATAGGCTTGTTCTCTCTCTGAGTTCCGGTTGGGTCATGGAGTGCAGCTGAGCTTGGATCCTCGGAGTGTTGATCCTGGGCTATTGTTTTCTCATGTAAATGATTTCTCCCCAATAAAATTAACCTATTTCATCCCAGTCCCATGTATCAAAATTTGTACAACCACACAAATCCTAATGACTTACACTTATATCTGAAGATTGGTGGACCTCTCAACCCACATCAGAGAAGTTTCTTCTTGCAGTAGATGGTAATGAACACAGAGATCCACAGCTGGTCAATATGCAGAGAATAAGAGACTAGAACACTCAACCTTAAATGTGATATTCATGTGACACCCTCCAAGTCTCAGGGATCTCCATAGAAGAGGGGGAATGAAATCGTAAGAACCAAAAGCAAATAGTGTTTTTCTGAGCACAACAGTGCAGTGGCATATGAACTCATGGCAGCTATGACAGTATGCACAAGCCTTGCTCAAGTTTAAGTCAGATAAAATATCACCACACAGTGGGGAGGTGAGCATGAAGTCCCACCCCTAGACCATGACCTATTGGCATTTAATAGCTACTAGAGAGGAAGGGTAAGCTTTCTTTAAGGGTATGACTCTTGACAGATTGACCACATTCCAGGGAAGGCCCTATAGTAAAGAGTGTTTGGGCAACACAAACTGGTCATAGTGGGGAGGGAGGAGGAGTAAAGGAAGGAAGGGAAGAAGGATGGAAGGAAGGAAGGAAGGAAGGAAGGAAGGAAGGAAGGAAGGAAGGAAAAGAAGAGCCCAAAGTTGGATAGGAGTTGTAGGAGGTAAATATGGGCAAAATATATTGTATGAAATTCTCAAAGAACTAATAAACATATTTAAAAAATAGTTCAGCGGTCAAAGTCAAAATCTACACCAATATTTTCTTTGCCTTCTCTTGTAACTTTAAATCATGCTTTTCCTACCATAGCCTACCATCCCATCATATTCACAGACCTAAATGAGTTCATCTTCTTAAAAACTAGTCCCAACAAATATGAAAATGTGCAGTGACTTAGACCCATGCCTGCTTCTTTTTTGTTTATTTTTTTCTTTGTTCTTTTTTTTTTTTTTTTTGATACAGGGTTTTTATGTGCAACAGCTCAGGCTGTCCTGGAACTCTCTCTGGAGACCAGGCTGGTCTTGAACTCAGAGAGATCTGCCTGTCTCTGCCTCCTGAGTGCTGGTGGGATTAAAGGCGTGTGCCACCACTGCCTACCTTAGGCCTGCTTCTTAAACATAATATCTATCATTACCATGGTTTCCACTGCAGCCACTGTTCTGTCCCCAGCCTGGATTGGAACACAGGACATTCTCTCTAATTTATACCCTGACCCATTCTGCAGCCTCACCCATGATTTGTCCCTAAATGCTGCTTCCATCATATCATGACCCAGACCTGCAACCTGCAGAAGTTCTCCACCAAGATGGCATCTACCATATCTTCTTTCTATAGGATTTACACACTGAAAACTTCTTTTGAGAAAGTCTTAATCTCAGGACAGTAGGTCCCTGCAAGAAATGGGAAGCACACCCAGATCAGGATCATCCCCAGTGCTCCTTTCCTATGTAGATAAAGGGTAAAGGACAACAAGCATAGTAATATCCTGGGGGAGGCAGCAATAACCCCCATCCTGAAGGGGTGACTGAGCAAAGACGCAAAGACGCAAAGACGCAAAGAGGCAAAGACGACTCGGTGATGCTCCTCAGGAAAGGATCGGAGGGGGGGGGTGGGAATCAACAATACCCTCTTCCCTCCTTCTGCGTTCCCACTTGCTTCTCCATCCATTGAACCCAACCGGAAGCTGGAAGGAAGGGCAGCTTTCTAAGATGGAGCCTTTGGCTGGCATACCTGCCAGACAGCAGAGTGGGGAGGCATGGAGAGCCAATAAGGTGAAGCAAAGATGACCTAGAATAGGGGGCAAAGTGTCAGACACTTTATGTGGCACCATCACACATCCATTAAAGCCAGCAGGAGGTTCTCTATTTGGAATCCTGCTAAGCTTTGTGAGTCAACAGATTCCCTCTGAAGGAATGATAATACAAGTAACCTTTGACCCTAACTCACCAGTCAACTCTAGGTTTTCATCCCCAACTTGTACCTAACCCAGTGTAGAGCACATCAGCTCCCAGCACCCCGGGGGTGTGCTCGTCATGACCCCCGAGAATTCTGACCACTGACTCGTGCTTGCTTCTGATCTGTAGGCACCTGTTTATACTCACTAGAAATTAGAGACATGATGAATCTCACAGAATTGAAGTCTGTGATTTCCTTTAGCTAATGAGACAATAGACACTTTTAAATAGTCTCATAAGCCTAATGGCTTTTGAGAGAAAATAGGTCTGAAGCTAGGAAGAGAGGCTAATAGCTCATTCTTAGGTTAAGGAGTAATGGCTGTACTGAGCTTAGGGATGCTAGCAGATTCTCTTTCTGGAAGAGTCTTCCTATTGCCAAGGGAGGAGTTCTTGCCAGTATAGTTTCCTGGAGTCCCACATTTTAGGAGTTTTACATGCTGTCTTTTATTCTCAGTGTGCATGTGCATTTATTTTCAGTTTAATCCTTCCATTCAAATATATTCCTGTACCCAACACAGATTTGCTAAACACTAAGAGACAGCTGTGTCCCCGGGAAAGACTGTGGTCACTCTGCTGCCTAATGACTTAGAAACATAAGAAATCATTAAAGCAGTCACCTTCAGTGGGCTTTTATATTTTTATATTGGCAGTCTGGGTTCAAGAGAGAGGCTCAGAGAAAAGGACATAAGAGAAATCCTAAAATCAGAAGAAAATTGAATCTGGAAGAATGGAGAAAGCTGGCCTGCAGCTAGCTATACTCCCTGACGATTCGGCACATGCTAGGCATGGTGCTGGGGTGATCTGTACATCACTCTACTGAATTTCCCCACAAGCCTCCTAAATAGAAATGAACCAAGGTCTGGATTAATAAATAACTGGACCAAGTCTATGTAACTGCTCAATGGTAAAGCTGAAACAAATTGCACATAAACCCCACCCACTCTGCCATGTCAGATGAAGAAGATCCATGTCCTCTGGTCCTCAGGGAGGCCTCACAGCTCTTAACAGCACATCTCCCATGACAAGTCTAATCCACCAGAAGACCCCCCCATCACAATGTGCCATCCTTTCCCTCCTTCTGCTGCTTGCAAACTGCCTCTTTCTGACACACACTAAGCCGAAGCAAATCCCCTTGGGCAACTTCCAGGGGCTCCAAGGCATCAGTTCCTACTATTTCTTATTCTCTTTTAAAGGCTGCAGAAAGTGAAGGCATTACGCAAAGTGACTTATCCCAGGCCAACTGCCACCCAGGATAGAAGAGACCGTTCCTAGCTCTGTAGATATCCTATGTCCTTCTCAATCAGCATCCCTCATTATGTCAGGATAGTCACTGCACTGACAAGTTAGGATGCAATTAATCATATCTTAACAACTGTGAATAAATGTAGAAGAAACATTTGAAAAAATTCAGTATTCACTTACTCTTTAGTCTTACACTTCTCTGGATTTCTCATTTTTTCCCTTGTTGAATCTTCTTTCTCTGTTCTCTCTACAGCTCAATAACTGTTTTCAGCTGTGTCAACATTGATTTTGAATTTTTTTTTATTTTAGCTCTTGTATTCTTTGCTTCTAAACTTGCAGCTGGTTGTTTCCCACATTTTCTGGTTCTCTGGGAAACTACTGACCTTATCTTTGATGTCTTTAAATATAGTAAACAACATTCCACATCCTGTAGCTGGCTGGTATCAGTACCTGGGTCTACTTGCATCTCTTTCTATTGTCTATAGTCTTTGCTCATTTTCATTTATTTACTTTGTTTCCCTGTGTACCTAGCTATTTTGTATAATGAGTTAGACATTATTTTCAAAAAACTGCTTTTCAAAATAATTTGACAGCTTTGACGGTGTTGTATTTCTCCAGAGACTTTTCAACGTTTGTACTGTCAAACATCTTTTCCTAGTGATACACAATTTAGAAGATTTTCCCAGCGTATCAAATGCTATATTCATCGGGACAGTTGATCCAAATTACCTCACCTAACATTTTCTTTTTTTTCTTTCAGATTTTTTAATTTGAATTAGAAACAAGATTGTTTTACATGACAATCCCCGTTCCCTTCTCCCTCCTGCCCTCCCCTACCACCACCCCCCAACTAAAACCCTACCTATCCCATATCCTTTCTGCTCCCCCTGGATGGTGAGGCCTTCCATAGGGTGTCATCAGAGTCTATCATATCCTTTGGGATAGGGCCTAGGCCCACTCCCGTGTCTCTGGGCTCAGGGAGTATTCCTCTATGTGGAATGGGCTCCCAAAGTCCACAACTATGCTAGGCATAAGTACTGAACTACTACAGGAGGTCCTGTATATTTCTGAGGTTTCCTCAATGAAATCCATGTTCCTGGGGTCTAGATCAGTCCCATGCTGGTATCCCAGCCATCAGTCTGGGGAGCAAGAGTTCCCCGATGTTGAGGTCAGCTGTTTCTGTGGGTTTCACCAGCCTGGTCTGGACCCCTTTGCTCTTCACTCGTCCTTCTCTGCATCTGTATTCCAGTTCAGTTCAGTGATTAGTTGTGGGTGTCTGTTTCTACTTCCACCAGCTGCTGGATGAGGGCTATCGGGTGGCATATAAGTCAGTCATCAATCTCATTTATCAGGGGAGGGCATTTAAGGTAGCCTGTCCTCTGTTGCTTAGATTGTTAGCTGGTTTCATCTTTGTAGATCTCCAGACATTTCCCTAGTGCCTGATTTCTCTGTAAACCCAAAATGTCTCCCTCTATTATGGTATCTCCATTCTTCTTATCTTTTATTCTTTGCCTTTGCTCAGGGGATCTTGACCCTTTCCTCTTCTCCAGGGAACCATGTATGTCTCTCTTAGGGTCCTCCTAGTTTACTAGATTCTCTGGCAGTGTGGATTGTAGGCTGGTAATCTTTTACTCTATGTCTAAAATCCACATATGAGTGAGTACATATCATGTTTGTCTTTTTGTGATTGGGTTACCTCGCTCAGAATGATTTCTTCTAGTTCCATCCATTTTCCTGAAAATTTCAAGATTCCATTGTTTTTTTTCCACTGAATAGTACTCCATTGTGTAAATGTACCACATTTTCTCTATCCATTCTTTGGTTGAGGGGCATCTAGGCTGCTTCCAGTTTCTGGCTATTACAAATAGTGCTGCTATGAACATCGTTGAACAGATGTCCTTGTTGTATGAATGTGCTTCTTTTGGGTATATGCCTAAGAGTGGAACTGCTCGATCTTGTGGTAGACTGATTCCCATTTTCTTGAGGAGTCGCCATACTGATTTCCAAAGTGGCTGTACAAGTTGGCACTCCCACCAGCAGTGGAGAAATGTTCCCCTTTCTCCACATCCTCTCCAGCATAAACTGTCATTGGTGTTTTTGATTTTGGCCATTCTGACAGGAGTAAGATGGTATCTCAGAGTTGTTTGGGTTTGCATTCCCTGATTGCTAAGGATGTTGAACATTTTCTTATGTGTCTTTCAGCCATTTTAGATTCCTCTATTGAGAATTGTCTATTTAGTTTGGTACCCCACTTTTTAATTGGATTGTTTGGGGTTTTGGAGACTAGCTTCCTGAGTTCTTTGTATATTTTGGAGATCATCCATCCTATGTCAGATGTGGGGTTGGTGAATATCTTTTCCCAGTCTGTGGGCTGCCATTTTTTCTTGCTGACTGTGTCCTTTGCCTTACAGAAGCTTCTCAGTTTTAAGGTCCCATTTATCAATTGTTGATCTCAGTGTCTGTGCTACTGGTGTAATGTTCAGGAAGTGATCTCCTGTACCGATTAATTCAAGGGTATCCCACTTTGTCTTCTAATAGGCTTAGTGTGGCTGGGTTTATGTTGAGGTCTTTGATCCATTTTGACTTAAGATTTGTGCATGGTGATAGGCTTGGGTCTATCTATAGTCTTCTACATGTCTGCATCCAGTTATGCCAGCACCATTTGTTGAAGATGTTCTCTTTGTTCCAGTGTATAAGTTTGGATTATTTGTCAAAAATCAGTTGTTCATAGGTGTGTAGGTTAATATCTGGGTTTTCAACTCCATTGCATTAATCTACTTGTCTATTTTTGTGTCAATACCAAGCAGTTTTCAGGACTATAGGTCTGTAATAGAGCTTGAAGTCAGGGATAGTGATGACTCCAGAAGTTCCTTTATTGTACAGGGTTGTTTTGGCTCTCCTGGGTCTTTTGTTTCTCCATATAAAGTTGAGAATTGTTCTTTCAAGATCTGTGAAGAATTGTGTTGGGATTTTGATGCGGATTGCATTGAATCTGTAGATTGCTTTTGGCAAGATTGCTATTTTTACTATGTTGATCCTACCTATCCAAAAGCATGGGAGATCTTTCCATTTTCAGGTATCTACTTTAATTTCTTTCTTTAGAGACTCAAAATTCTTACAGTACAGGTCTTTCACTTTTTTTGGTTAGTGCTACCTCAAGATATTTTATGTTGTTTGTGGCAATTGTAAAGGGTGATGTTTCTCTGATTTCTTTCTCCACCAATGTGTCATCGGTAAATAGTAGGGCTACAGATTTTTTTGAGTTAATCTTGTATCCTGCCACTTTTCTGAAGGTGTTTATCAGCTGTAGGAGTTCCCTGGTAGAGTTTTTTGGGTCACTTATGTAGACTATCATATCATCTGCAAATAGTGAGAGTTTGACTTCTTCCTTTCCGATTTGTATTCCCTTGATCTCCTTTTGTTGTCTTATTGTTTTAGCTAGAACTTCAAAGACAATATTGAAAAGGTATGGAGAGAGTGGACAGGCTTGTCTTGTCCCTGATTTTAGAGGAATTGCATTGAGTTTCTCTCCATTTAATTTGATGTTGGCTGTTGGCTTGCTGTATATTGCTTTTATTATGTTGAGGTATGTTCCTGTTATCCCTGATTTCTCCAAGACTTTATCATGAAGGGGTGTCGGATTTTCTCAAAGGCTTTTTCTGCATCTAGTGAGATGATCATGTGTTTTTTTTCCTCAGTCTGTTTATATGGTGGATTACATTGATGGGTTTAGGTATATTGAACTATCCTTGCATCCCTGGGATGAAGCCTACTTGATCATGGTGGATGATTTCTCTGATGTGTTCTTGGATTCGATTTACCAGTATTTTATTGAGAATTTTTGCATCAATGTTCATGAGGGATATTGGTCTATAGTTCTCTTTCTTAATTGTTTCTTTGTGTGGCTTGGGTATCAAGGTTATTGAAGCCTCAAAAGAAGAGTCTGGCAATGATCCTTCTGCTTCTATTGTGTGGAATACTTTGAGGAGAATTGGTATTAGCTGTTCCTTGAATTTCTGGTAGAATTCTGCACTGAAGCCATCTGGCCCTGGGCTTTTTTTTGGTTGGGAGACTTCTGATGACTGCTTCTATTTCATTGGGGGTTGTAGGTCTGTTTAAGTTGCTTATCTGTTCTTGATTCAATTTTGGTAAGTGAAATCTGTCCAGAAAATTGTCCATTTCCTTTAGATTTTTGAATTTTGAGGAATATAGGTTTCCGAAGTATGACCTGATGATTCTCTGGATTTCCTCTGTGTGTGTTGTTAGGCCCCCCTTTTCATTCCTGATTTTATTAATTTGCATGTTCACTCTCTGCTGTTTGGTAAGTTTGGATAAAGGTTTGTCTATCTTGTTGATTTTCTCGAAGAACCAACTCTTCGTTGTATTGATTCTTTGTATTGATCTTCTAGTTTCCATTTTATTGATTTCAGCCATCAATTTGATTATTTCCTGGCGTCTGCTCCTCCAGGGTGTATTGGCTTCTTTGTGTTCTAAATCTTTCAGTTGTGCTGTTAATTCTCTAGTGTGATTATTCTCCTGTTTCTTCATGTGGGCACTTAGTGCTATGAACTTTCCTCTTAGCACTGCTTTCAGAGTGTCCCATAGGTTTGGGTATGTTGTGTTTGCATTATCATTGAATTCTAAGAAATCTTTAATTTCTTTCTTTCTTTCTTCCTTGAACCAGGAATGGTGAAATTGGGTGTTACTTAATTTCCACGAGTTTGTAGGTTTTCTGTAATTGGTTTTGTTGTTGAATTCTAACTTTAAAGCATGGTGGTCTGATAAGTTACAGGGGGTATTTCAATTTTGTTTTTACCTGTTGAGGTTTGCTATGTTGCCAAGTATGTGGTCGATTTTAGAGAAGGTTCCATGTGGCGCTGAGAAGAAGGTAAATTGTTTTATATTTAGATGGAATGTTCGATAGATATCTTTTAAGTCCAATTGCACCATAACTTCTATTAGTTCCTTTGTTTCTTTGTTAAATTTCTGTCTGGTCTTCCTGTCCAGTGGTAAGAGTGGGGTGTTGAAGTCTCCCATTATAAGTGTGTGTGGTTTTATGTGTGATTTGTGTTTTAGTAATGTTTTTTTCACAAACGTGGATGCCTTTGTATTGGGGGCATAAATGTTCAGAATTGAGACTTCATCCTGATGGATTTCTCCTGTGATGAGTAGGAAGTGACCTCTTTCATCTCTTTTGATTGATTTTAGTTTAAAGTCCAATTTGTTGGATATTAGGATTGCTACCCCCGCTTGTTTCTTGGGTCCATTTGATTGGAAAATCTTTTCCCAACCTTTAATTCTTAGGTACCATCTGTCTTTGAAGTTGAGATGTGTTTCTTGTATGCAGCAGGAGGTTGGATTCTGTCTTCTTATCCATTCTGCTAATCTGTGTCTTTTTTTATAGGTGAGTTAAGACCATTAATGTTGATGGATATTAATGTCCACTGATTGCTCATTCTTGTTTGTTTTTGATTTGGTGATGGTGGCAAAATTATGTGCGGGATTCTATCCCTTTTTCCTTTTGGCTGTTGGTAAAGTGGGATTATCTATTGCCTATATTTTTCTGTTTGTAGTTAACTTCCTTGGGTTTCTGTTTTCCTTCCAGAACTTTCTATAGGGCTGGATTGGTGGATATGTGTTTTTTTGAATCTGGTTTTGTCATGGAGTATCTTTTTTTCTCCATCTATATTGATTGAAAGCTTTGCTGGGTATAGTAGTCTGGGCTGGTCTCTTAGTGCAGGTGGAATATCTATCCAGGACCTTCTGGCTTTCAGAGTTTCCATGGAAAAGTCAGGTGTAATTCTGATAGGTTTGCCTTTATAAGTTACTTGACCTTTTTCCTTTGCTGCTCTAAATATTTTCTCTTTATTCTGTATGTTTGGTGTTTTGATTATTATGTGGTGAGGAGACTTTTTTTTGGTTCAGTCCATTTGGTGTTCTGCAGGCTTCTTGTATTTTCATTGGCATGTCTTTCTTTAGGTTGGGAAAGTTTTCTTCTATGATTTTGTTGAATACGTTTTCTGTGCCTTTGAGTTGGATTTCCTCACTTTCTTCTATACCTATTATTCTTATGTTTCGTCTTTTCATGGTATCCCATATTTCCTGGATATTTTGTGTTAGGGATTTTTTGGACTTAAGATTTTCTTTGGTTGATGAGTCTATTTCTGCTAGTGTGTCTTCAACTCCTTAGATTCTCTCTTCCATCTCTTGTATTCTGTTGGTTATGCTTGCATCTGTAGTTCCTGATCGTTTACCCAGCTTTTCTATGTCCAGCATTCCCTCAGATTGTACTTTCTTTATTGTCTCTATTTCAGTTTTTAGGTCTTGAACTGTTTCCTTGAGAGATTTGTTGATATCTTGTATTTTTTGGTTTGTTTTTTTCTTCCATTTCTTTAAGGGATTTTCTCATGTCCTCTTTGAGGCCCTCTATCATTTTCATGAAGATGTTTTTCAGGTCATTCTCTTCTGGGTCATCTGCATTGTGATGTTCAGGTCTTGCTGGTGTATGGTTCCTAGTCTCTGGTGGTGTCATATTGGGTTTTCTGTTGTTGAATATGCTTTTATATTGTTCTCTTCTCATCCTTTCTTATGGTGGATGTAGCAGGAGTCTCTTCCTCTCCTGGTGGGTATGGGACCAAGGTTCCCTTTTGGTAGATGCAAACAGATCCAATACTCTTGATGTCTGTCCTCTTCTCGTGGATCGAGGTGGCACTGTTACCGGGGCTTTGGCAGTGTCCAGGTGTGCTGGATCCCGCTTCAGAGTTCGGATCCACTGAGCAGATCCCTGGCGTCAGATGTCTCTGAGCAGGGTCGGCTCTCACCTAACATTTTCAAAAGCAAGAGTAGCCTGCACTTCTGAAGAGCAACATCACGTGGGGAAATCTCCCCACTGTTTTCCTGCAGACATCATGCTCAGAACTAGAGACCCTGTCTGAATGCCTGTATAGATTCTAGAAGTTTCTCTCAGGGCTACACCTTGGCTACTTTTAGAATAAAATTTCTAGGGACTGGCTATCTTCAGAGTGATCATTTATGATAAGGCTGGATGCAGGGGCAGGCAAAATGGTCTGGTCACACTTATCTCAGGTTCTTACTCCTCTTTTAAAACGTGAATAGAAAGTACAGGTTTGGGGGGGAAATGATGAATTTCCACATGGGGTTGGCGGCAAATCACTCCCTACAGTGTTACCAAATTGAGTGACCAAGCTAGAACTTTACTTCTTTATACCTATTTCTGCAACAAATACTTTTCTATGCAAACAATTCACAACTTTCTCTCCTGGCTGAGGTGTCGTGAAAACAAGAACCATGTTTTTGTTGCTATCTGCTCACGGTGATCCCGCACCATGTGTTCATCCTCCTATTTGGTTTAAACAAAATGCTCACCACCTCTCCATTTTAACACATCAATAGAAACTCTGCCACTGATAATTTTTATCGAAGGGACACCTTCAAACTTAAAAAAAGTCACATATTAAAAAAAAAAACCTATATATTTTCAGGTTGGGATGATGGATCAGTGGATGGAATTTTAGGCTTAGGGGCTTGGATTTTCACTTGATCCACACCAACAAGAATAAAACCAAGTCTACACAAGCTCAGAACCCAAGCTGCTTGCCCAAGAATTAAAAAGCTTAGGAAGATGGTAGATTCCAGAGTCTCTGTAGCGTATTACCCATGATTCCAGTGCTCATAAAAATCACCAGATACACAAAGAAATGGGAATGCGTGATATATGTCCAACAAAAAATGAGACTGTCTAGATGTTAGACTTAACAGACAAGTATTTTTTAAACAGTTGTTATATGCATGCATATACACACACATACATATGCACACACACAGGAAAACATATCTAGTTCAACAAGTATATTGTATTAAAGAGGGAATGGAAGCATGCCATAGGTAGTTGGGAGCTATATTAAAGGGAACCAAATTAAAACTCTAAATTTAAAAACCAACTGAGCAGAAGACTAAAATAAAAAAAAATCACAGAATAATCTCAGTGAAGATAGAGACAGCAGAAGAAGAACAAACAAAAATAAGTGAACTGGAATGGTAAATTATCCTATCTGTGGAAGACAGACCAAAAAGAAGTTAGAAAACAATGAACAAATCTTTAAGGACAAACAGACTAATATGTGATGGCTAAACGTGTGTACTTAGAGTCCTGGAATAAGGGTGACAGAGAAGCAGGAAACAGTCTCTGAAGATGTCACAACCCACTTATACAGTAGGAGACCCAGAAATGGCAGGTAAGCAGACACATAAAAGACTGTTTGAGTTTCTTCCATAATTTACTTAAGCCATCTGATTGTTTACTGTGAAACAGTAACATGGGGTATGGTTATAAAATATGTATAGCCAACAGGACAAAAGGTTGTAATGAAACTATGCTATCATGTAAGATCTTCTAGTTTCATTGACTATAATCTGTACCTCTGCAAAGCTGTTACAGTCTGGATCCTGACTACATCCCAAAGGTCTATGCATTAAAGGTGTGGTCCCTGGGATGGCATTATTGAGAGGTGGCAGACCCTTCAGAGGTGGGACCTAGTGCAAGTCTTTGGGTCACTAGAGGTGTGTGGTGTCACTCTGAGGGAGATTCGAGACTCTAGTCTTTTCCTCTTTCTCGTTTTCTGGTCATGAACTGAGATTTTGCCCTGCTGTGTGCACCTCCCCATTATGGCCCGTCCACCACAGGCTCAAGAGCTACTGCACCAATCACTCACAGACCAGACTCTCTGAAACCACAAGCCGAAACGAGGCCCCTCCTTATAAGTTTATTTTCTCAGCTTCTGTTGTGGCAACAGAAAGCTGAATGACATGAATGTCATTTTAGAAGTCAAGTATAGGAGTCTGTCTTTCCTAACTAACCAACTTGGAACCTATGTAAGTAGATAGGAAGTTGAAGTCATAGGGATGCAGACAACC
This sequence comes from Cricetulus griseus, assembly GCF_003668045.3. NCBI lineage: Eukaryota > Metazoa > Chordata > Mammalia > Rodentia > Cricetidae > Cricetulus > Cricetulus griseus. Next base: position 26,137,553 of record NC_048601.1, on the reverse strand, counting down.
AATATTTGTAGAAAGCTTCCAATGCATTGAATGCGACCTTGACTGTCTCAACAACATTTGCTTGTTGAATCCTCAAAATTTCCATGAGATAGATGCAATTTTAGCCCCCATCTTATGGACTAAGGAACTGGGGAACATGTCCAGTACTTGGTGATTCTGGGAATGTGGGCCTCAGCGGTGGTGCCGCTGTCATTCAGCTAGTAACTGCATAAGTCAGCATGAGAATGTGAGCATAAGAAAGGCATGGAGCTCGTGCTGGGCACATTGATCACTTAATGGGATCCTGAACTCCCTGTGTTTCCTTTTCCTTTCCAGCACTTAGTATGGATCACTAACAAGTCTAAGTGGACTTTATCATTAGCAGTAGTTCTAATTAAGTGCTAGTCACCTTGCTATTAGCTGCTTTTGCATGGTTGAGATTTCCAAGAAAGGGCGAGGCACAGAAATGTCTGTTGACATATTGCCTGGTATACTGGCCACCTCTGAACATGCCTGTTGACTTCTCATGTGACATACTTCCCATCACTGATGACACCTGTTGACTTACCACATGACATACCTCCCACCTCTGATCATAACTGCTGACTTATCACATGACAAACTTCCCACCTCTGGACTGTCTGGCCACTACTATCTCAGGAGCTAATGACTGGAGGGATTTGCATGAGGTCACAACTTGCCAACAACTACAAAGTTCTAAAATTAGTGTCTCAAAAAGAATTCTTAGGTCCCTGTTACTCTCTATTTTCAAAATACAGAATGACAATGATCAGGAATATAATTCGAAACTGTTTAACCCTCTCATTTCACAGTTAAGAAAACTGAAGTCTCCTGGACAAATGAAAGTCAAGCAGCTGGTCCAATGCCGGCACAGATCCATGCTCTGCTCACCTGCAGGCCAACTTCCCCACTGAATCCAGAGGTGGCAATAGAGCTATTTCTCATCATCCCTGGTAGACCAAGGGGTTCATGAATTCTTGAAAGGTGAGTGTGCCCATACCCCGACTATCAGCTACCTCATTCTCTCCAGCTAGTCCTCTCTGTGGGGCAGCCCTGCCATCCTTCTGGACTGCATTCTTTATCTCCCTTCATTCCTGCGAGTGAAGCGTCGGAGGCTGTCCTTCCTGTCTATAAATCCAGAATGATATCCCTGCTTCCTGGATCACTGGTCCAGTTAATCACTTAATCAAGCTCCCAGAATGGAATCTCCCCTTGAGGCTGTCCACTGCCTTGAATGGGCCACGTCCTGTTGTCCTCCTACCTGTGTTGTCAAGTGAAAAGGTGTGTTTTCACTACTGAACGAGGATTGAAGTCCACAGTACATTTCACTTTGCTGTTGGTGGCGTGTATTTTTTTGCCAGTGATATTTTCTTTACCCTGCTCTACCCAATAATGTGATTTCTCTGGTTAAGTCACATACTGTTAGTTATTTATCATAAAACTCCATGATAGCAGAGCTGAGAAAGCATGAGGTGATCATTGCATGGATCCACTGACTTTGTGACCTTTGGGGTCATTTTCTCTTACAACTGCTGTGGTTTGTCCAGGGTTGGACATAAAAGACTTTATTGCTGGAAGGGAGCAGGGCTCTATCAGGAAAAGGCTTGTTCTTATCTGTGGTGTGCACATTATTAATCACAGTTTGTATACAGAGAAACTGGGGCAAAGCAGGAAACAGAAATTGTAGGCAGCAGATATACACTAGAGCTGGAAGGGAGAAAGATGAGGGCTGCTTAGCCGAGGAAAGAACAGGAAAGGGCTGTCTGTAGTCAGGTGAGGAGAAAGGTTGGGCTCATTTCCTCCCTGCAGCCATGTTTCTGCTGATTCTGGTAGGCAAGCCATACCCGAATCAGGACCTTCACAAGCTCCTTGGAACAGAGCAGGCCAGGGGATGTGCACAGGAGCTTGTCTGGGAAGCCACCTCTGTGGAGTGTGGAAAAAAAATGCTGTTCACAGCTGCCCTTTGGAGTACCTTGAGGACAACAGTCCTGGGCAGACTGGTACAGAATAGTGCGTTGTGTGCGCAAGCATGCTTGCATAAATGTGTGTTAGAGGTTCAGTGGGTACCATAGCTCATCATGTTCCCTGGAAGTCTTGCAGGAAACACAGGAATCTGAGTCCCATTTGGTGCTATCAAAGAGCTCTATGATATTGGGAGCCTTGGAATTTGCTGGCTAAAGCACCCCATTTTGATAGCGGTCGGCTAGATAGCCATGGCTGATTCTCAGTCACACATTTTGACTTTCGAAGAGGGCAGAAGGTTAATTCTTATGACAAGGTGTGGTTACTCTCCCTACTTCCCGGGATCAAGGGGTAGAGATGTAGACTGGGCTATGCTGTGAAGTTGATTCTGAGTAGGAGACAGGAGGCCTAGTAGTCTCAGAAGTAGAATGGGGGAGGGCCAGTGGGTGATTACCTGTGTTCTCATAAACAGCTCTGTAAGAGAGCCTTCACATTGATAAATCTATGTGGCATACAGAATCTTTCAGGAAGAACTGACAGAAAAGCAGAGGAAGCAAGGCAGAGAGTGAGAAGGAAAAGAGAAGAAAAGATCAGCAAGGGAGAGGCAGGAAACTCAGCAGGAAGCAGGAGTGTGGACAGGTTCGAGGCTGAGTGCTGAAGGAAGATGGTGGTACAGGGCCAGACCACGTCCTTCAAGGTGGAGGATCAGGACAGAAGTCAGAACTCACTACCAGGGTCCGCCAGGCAGGAGTCAGCAGGGACTGATGGAGTCCTGTCTTCTGCTCACTACCTGCACTCTCATGCACAGCCTGTCACCACCCAAGGGGCTATGTAATGTTCACCGGAATTAAAGGGCCAGAAGACAGTTACAGGCAGTTGAAAAGCAAGAGATGGGAATGGAGCATTGGAGTTGAGCCTCTGCTCTGACATGGATATCTTTTCTGAGACTCAGTTTCCTTAAAAGATGCCAATTAAAGGTTCAGAGTCCTAGTTTCATTTCTGTTGCTGTGACAGAATACCCCACCTAAAATAAACTTAGAGGGGAAGGGTGTGCTTGCCTCACAACTCCAAGTTACTGGTTATCATTTCAGGGAAATCAAGGCAGGAACTCCATGCAACTAGACACATCACATTCAAGAGCGGAGAGAAAATAAATTCATGCACACTTGTTAGTGTTCAGATTGTTCCCTATACTTATATGGTCCAAAATCCCTTGCCTGGGGAATGGTGCCACCCACAGTGGCCAGGTCTTCTTAGATCATCTAATCAAGACAACCCCCCCTAGGCATAGCCACAGGCCAACCTGATCTAGACACTCCCTCATTAAGACTCTTCTAAGACTCTTCTAGGTTGCGCTTAATTGACAGTTAAAACAACCAACACAGCCAAGTCACATGATTTTGGGAATCTAGGCAGACTGGACCTCGAAACATCTGGAATCATGAGGTATTACCTAAACACTAGGACACACACACACACACACACACACACACACACACACACACACACACACACACACACACACACACACCTACGTCACTGTTTGGTAGGATCTATGAAAGCCTAGGCTTCCTCCTCTCTACTAGAGTAAAGTGAGTGCCCTTGGGTATAGAAAACTGTGTGGGAGCAATGACAGTGGTTTGAATCACGACTTTTCTAGACCATGAAGGTGTGAAGACAGAAGATATTCCCAACATGATGATCATGAGGAGCAGTGGCTCACTCATCAGTATGGCCACCCTATGGTCACTGATCCCCAGGAGGGGAAGAGGAGAAGTAACAGGGAACAGATTGAGGTGGGCACTAGGCACCATATTCACAGACAGGTGCAGGCTAAGTGTGCCTCACCTTGGGAACCGAGCACACAGATTAAGTTACTCCTTTTTGTGCCAGTCATCTTACATACTTTTGTTTATGACTTATTTATTTTCTTCCGTAAGTATCAGTGTTTTACTCACATGAATATATGTACATCACCTATGTGCTTGGTGCCCGAGGAGGCCAGAGAAGGTATAGGATCCCCTGGAACTGGAGTTAAGGATAGTTGTCAGACACCACATGGGTGCTGGGGATGGAACCCAGTCTGGTACAAGAGCAACAAGTGAGCCACTCTCTAGCCCCTCTAGCAGGCATTTTTAAGTTAAAGATTCTGTTAGTCACTTTCTGTTGCTATGACAAAATGCCTGAGATGATCAACTTAAGGAAGTAATGTTTATTTTGGCTCAAGGTTTCAGGGGTTTGCTCTGTGGCCACTTGGCTCTGTTGATTTTAGTCTGTAGTGGCACAGTGTATCACAGTGGGAGAGCAAAAGGGAGGAAGCCTAGCCACTTTGTGGTGCTGTCCAGTTCAAGGCATGTCCCCAACAGCATAACTTCTTTCTGTCAGGCCCTGCCTCCAAAATGGCCTGTTATTTTCAAATAGTGCCATAGGCTGAGCTCTAGTCTTTAGCACGTTGGTTTTGGGGGAACTTTTAAGATCTAAGCCATAATTAACAGTTTCTTTCTTTCAACAACAAGAAAAAGGAATTTTGGTGTCTTGCACCAGTCTGCTTTGGTCTGAGTCTGGCAGCTGAGTCCTGAGTAGGTTCATGACCATCCCTGCAGTTCAAGAACCACCATGAGTGCTTACATCCTTGTGACTGCCCCAGTTGTCACTTTGTACAGTGCAGTCTTTGGAGCTTTACTAGTACAGAGGACAGCAGTGCTCTTAGAGACTTGCCTATAGCCATGGTACTCTCTGTCCACATTAGTCTTCCCTGTTCACTCCTGACCAGGTACTCATTACTTCTTTCTTGAGGGTGGCACTGAGCCACACATGGATTTATGAGCTGGCTAGGGCTGGTCTGCCTTGGTAGCACAAACATATAGGGACCCTTAAAGTCCATCCCTATCTTTTTTGGAATAAACTACAAGGCTCATCATCTCTAGTGTATCACACTAGTGTTGTGGATGGCTCCCAGATGACCATGGGGAGAGGGCATGGCTGGTGTCCCCTTGAATGGAGACAGCCTTTCAATTCCTGTTTCCATCAGAGCAAGAGTGCTCCAAGTTTTCATAAAAGGCCTCATGAACCTAAAGGATGATTTCGTACTTGCATCTGTTGCCTTCCTTGATTCAGTTCACCCTTGGAAGGTCGTCTCCAGAAGGACACGTGAGGGACACATAGTGAGGGGCTTGCTTATTGTTCTATAAGTGAGCATACCCACTGCATATACATTTTAATTTTGGATCACAGCTCTCAGTGCTCACTGTTCACACATGTTGTGTCATGCTTCTTGCTATGAATGGCTTTATCCTTCTTTCTACTCATCATGTGTGCCTCACATCCCATTCTGGGAAAGAGTAGAGGTCTTACAAGAAGAGGGACTTTATTATGGAAAAGTCTCTACAGAGCAAAGCAAATCAGACAGTCTGTTTTTTGTTTTTGTTTTTTTTTTTGCTATAATTAGCTCTTAATTCCTCCTGTGTACATCTCCAGGACCACACTGCTCTTTCTTTTTGTAGTGTTCTTCCTTATTTGTCCACTGAGATCCATTCCAAATTCTACCTCCTCTAGGAGGCTTTCTGATGCTCAGTCCCCACTGCTGCAACTATGGTATCCCCAAAGCTTACTCATCATGGCACTTCTTACTCCTTCCCTAAACATTTTTTTTTGAATCTCTAGTTTTTATTCTACGTATCATTTTTATGAGTATTTTTTCCTACTACAAAACCTTTGAGAACACACTTAGCATAGATTCATGTCTGTATCTTGGCCAGCAACTTCTCCCATAAGGTAAGATCTGGAAGAGGCTGGTGATGACTCACAGGCCTATACTCTCAGAGTCATCCCTCTCTGTGCATAATCTTCCATCAACATTCCAGTGACATTCAGTACATATATTTAAAAATTATGAGCAGCTTTTGGGGCCCTTCCCCCATGGAGTTCAGAGTTGCAAGTTTAATAAACCACAGAATTAACCTTTGTTTCTAAGGAACTTGCTCCCTAGACATCACATACCACATACGTCTATGACTATAGTTTATACAATTTCCATGGAGAGCTAGTGCAATAGCAGAGTTCAGACTCTGGACTGGTAAGTGCCCCACAGCATTTGTACCATGCGGGGAGCTAGGCAGTCCTATCTGCCATACTGGATGGCACTCAGCAGGAGGCTCTTCTACAACATCCATCTACCGCTGTGGATACCAAAATATGGCTGTGAACAAAGATACTGTAAACTGAGACCCTGGCTATAATGGATAACTGTAGGGGAAGCTGCTCGCTTAAGGGGTGTGCCTGACCGTGCCTGCGAGGGCGTGGTCAGGGTGACGTAGAATGAGAGTTTCAGGTGGCTGGGTTTTGCTTTCGGTTTTACCCTTTCAGCTTGCTGTACAGGCTGCTGCCACGCTGGCTGGCTAGGTTGCTCTGTAAGTAAGGCTTTTTCCCTATTAAAATCCCTCATATTTCTACCTGACTCCGTATTGGTAATTTCCCATTTTAGATAACAAATGAATAAAATCATAATTGGCATGGGAAAAGTGGCAAGTGATGTGAGACACTTAAGACAATAATTTGCTATGGGACACAGAAGTTAAAGATAACGCTTGACACAGGGCGTCAGTGATAAGATAGAAGGAGATGATATATTGGCAGAGACTAGAGGAGGTGAGCAGGCATGTGAGTCAAGGCCACAGCTGGAAGAGGTCATTGTACCTGTCTTGGCAGAGAGTTCAGGGTTCTACAGGGATGGCGAGAAGGCTGGTGAAACCAGGAGTTTGGGGAAGGGTAGAGGGAGGTGAGACAACATGGATTCCAACTTCTACTTTGGGTGGCTTAGGGAAGCCTTGGAGGGTTCTTAGTGGGCAAGGACATGGTATGGCTTAAATTTCAAGAGAGCCATATAGTCTACTGCATCCAGCTTAGGCTCTATGTGATAGCAAATATTGGCTGTCCATCTTGCTATATCTGGAATGAACTAAAACTTAAGCAGCTGGGTACAACCGAGGGACATTTTTCTCAGTTGTATTATTTTAGGTGGAAGACTCACCCTAAATGTAGATCCTTGGCCTTTCTATCAGGAGACAGATATTGTTGTACAATTTGACCACAGCCTAAAGACCACTCTAGTAATTTCCCTTTTAATATAAACACACACACACACACACACACACACACACACACACACACACACAAACACTCACACCCTAACTAATACACTTTGATGAAGGATATAGGTGGAGGCAGAGAATTCTGTCCAGATAAGAGATGATGGTGGCAGGAAAGGAAGAGAATGTGAAGACAACAAGAAACACTCTTCACATATTTTGAAGGTAAAGTTGATAGAATCTTCTGGTGGATTTGATACAAAGAATGAAAAAAAAAAAAACCAAAAACCAGAAGTAAGTCAGAGATGTTTGACCCCAAAAGCAAAGCTGGAAAGTGTGTTAACATCTACTAAGGTGAAAAAGAATCTGGGAGCTGGGGTGTGGTCATTTGTGATGCTCACTGGACATCTGATGAGAGAAATGGAGCTGCTACTGGGTGTGTGATATTTGATACTATGAACCTGGATAATACAGGACAACTGGGGAATGAGTGCAGATGGAGAAGAGGCACAAAGATTGCACCAGGAGCATTCCAGTGATACAAAGGGTGAAAATGAGAAACCACAAAGAATTGCAAGAAAAACAAGAGCAGGACTAGGAGAGAATAGTGTCTTAGATGCCAAGTGATGAGAGGCTCAAGGACAAAGGAAGGTCAGCTATGCAGAACTACCCAGTGCACAGAGAGATAAAGGCTAATGGACCAGAGAAGAGGACCTTGGAGTCACTACTGTAAGGGGAGGAGAAAGCCTGGGTGAGTGTGTGTAACACAGTGGGAGAATAAGAAGTGGTGACAGCTTGGAAAGGCGACTCCAATGAAGAGTGTGCCGGCTAGCTTATGTCAACTTGATGTAAGCTAGACTTATCCGAAAGGAGGGAACCTCAGTTGAGAAAATGCCTCCATAAGATCCAGCTGTAAGGGTATTTTACTAATTAGTGATTAGTGGAGGAGGGCCCAGCCCATTATGGATGGAGCTGTCCTGGGCTGGCCCTGGGCTCTATAAGAAGGCAGGCTGAGCAAGCCAGTAAGCAGCTCCCCTCCATGTTCTTTGTATCAGCTCCTGCTTCCAGGTTCTTGATTTATTTGACTTCCTTCAATGATGAACAGCAATATGCAAGTGTAAGCCAAACAAACCCTTTCCTTCCCAACTTAATTTTGGTCAGTGTTTCATTGCATGAATAGAAACACAAACTGAGACAAAGAGTTTTGCTAAGGCTTTGAGAAAATGGGGTGGTGTTAATCCACTGCACGTGGTCATTGTGACCTCATATTTCACTGTTTCAAATACTGAACAGAAACTAAGACAGCATAAAAGGTCGGGCCAAGCACTTTCTTGAAGCTCAGAGAAGAGCCATTCTCTGTGTATTTGTGATTCACCAAATCAGCATTTGATTGAAATCTCTGATGAGGGGCCACAATGTGGAAGGCTGACTACACACTTCTGTCCCATCATCTTTGAGGTTAGTTATATGAGCTGCTTTGGCCAATGGAATGCGAGCAAGCACAGCCTGGGACTATTTGTGTTCTAACTCCAGGCCATCTTCTCCAATGGTCTGCTTCTTCCATGAAGACAGCAGGTCACTGCTGCTGAAGCTGAGGCTCTGGAATTGGACACCATGTGGAGTCTGTCTATCCCAGAGAGATGCTCAGGCCAGAAGGCTATAGCTATTCCTCTCCATCATGCATCGTGAACCAGATATTCTGTGTCCACTTGCAGGTTATGTGGCACTTGGGATCACCTGTTCTTGTGGCAAAGGCCGAGTGATGTGCTCTTTCCCTGCACTGCCCCTTTCCTCCAGGGCAATAGGCCCTGACATCCCTCACAATTCGGTAAGATCCCAAGCCCCTAATGAATACGTAAGTAACAGGGTGAGAGTTCAGCCTTTCTATGGTAACTTTGTGGTAGAAGTCTAGGGTTAGCTCACAGTTCCTCTCTCTTGCACACTGGCTGTATTTCCAAAATCTCCTTTAATGTTGTGTTGACAGTTACTCCTGCCTCCCATCTTTCTCCCCAATGCCACTCTATGGAGTTATGAAGGAATAATCAAGAACACTAAGTCATTAGGTATTACAAAAGTGGTGTTAGCCATCATATAAACCATAAATAACATGAAATGGTTGAGGTCAAGTAGATAATAGCAGTTTTAATTGTGTTACTTTTAACAGGGTTAGCTGTGTTACTTTTCAGTCTGAGATGCTCTATAACCTCTGCCCCAAGAGTCTCCAGGGCAAGTGAACAACCACTGTCCTTCTCTGGCTTGTTACCTTGACTCAAGCTAGAGTCATCTGGGAAGAAAAACCTTGATGCGGAAATGTTTCCATCTAATTGCCCAAAAGTGAGTCTGTGGAGCAGTTTCATGATCAATGATTGACGTGGGTGTGTCCATGGGATGTGCTAGCCCTGGGTATGTGGTCCTGAGTTGTATAAGAAAGCAGGTTGAGCAAGTCATGAGCAGCAAGCCAGTAAGCAGTATTCCCTGCAGCTTCTGCTTTAGTTCCTGCCCCTAAGTTCCTGTCTTGAGTTCCTGTTCTGACTTCCACCACTGAGAGTGTGACCTGAGAGTTGTAAGCTAAAATAAACCCTTTCATCCACAACTTGCTTTTAGTCATGGTAGTTGATCGCAGTAATAGGAGCACCCTAAACAAGGCACCACTTCCTGCTTTTGCCTACTCAGCAAGTTCCCCCACCTGGGCTAGACATAAGTCTAACCACTGAACAGAGATCATGGAGAATAAAGGGCATAACTCTGGGTGTTACTGCAGTTGAAGAGACATGAATACATGCAAACATCGAAGACAACCAAGAACGATAGCTTGAATTCTTCAAAGATGATGTGGTACAGCAGAAAGGGCAGTTGGGAGACCAGGTCTAGCCCTGACTCTGCTACTAGTTAATTAAGATCCCCCTCCCATTCTACACGCATACTAGAAGGGGAGAGCCACAGGCAGTTTCCTGAGCTTTATGAATCTAAGATGTTATCAACACCAAGAATGCACTCAGGTTCTTAGTATAGAGCAGATAGGAGGGCTATTTCTCAAAAGACAGTCTGTTTCCCTATTTCTCAGGCTGGTGTACTGACCTGAGACATACAATCTCAGCCAACAAACCCAGATTTCTTTCCTGATTCACAGACTGAACAGGATGAGAGAAAAGAACTCTATAGACTCTATGGTACAAAGGCTGCTTCCCCAGAGCAGGTTGCTCAGGGGTTGCTGCAGCCAAGAGGTGCCTGAAGCTCCTGAGCTCAGAGGGAGGGTCCATGAGGATGATATCTTGGAGGGCAGCAAGTCTCTCCATTCTCACTCCCTGGCAGAAACCTGTTTTCTGGATAGCAGGTATCAGGTCTCTGTGTGCAGCTGAGGATGCCCCATGAATGTGAAAAGAGGAAATGGCTGGGGACTGAGCTTTCAGAAGTCCAGTGATGCTTTCTTAACTTTCTTTTGGAAAATACAGAGAGCAGAATTAATCTCATGAGCTAAGGCAGACTAGGGGTTAGCCTTCTGTGACCCAGGCTCCTCTGCTGTAAATGTGTTTATTCTTATCTTGGCATGCAAGATGCACATGGCCTGAGGAGCCCTGTCTCTATGCAGGCTGTCTTCTTTGGCTGTGTGACTAGTGGAAGTATTCTCAGGGTTTCTACAGAAGCTGGGCCTCCTCATGTGTTTTGTGCATTTGCACCAGAACTTCAATTTTAAAACAGAGATTTGTCTATAAGAAACTTTCCATTCATAGAAACCAGGTTCCTTCACAAAATGCTCCTGGCAGTTCAGCAAAGGGAAGAGGGCAGTTATGAAAAGAACACTGTTGAGAGTTGTGGGGCTTTACTTACTTGGGACTCCAGACACCAGCCGCAGGGGACGAAGCACACGGAAAGCCCTCAGCGCCTTCACATCGAATCCAGCTCCTTTCCCTCCTAGAGCATTGGCCCCATCAGCTTTGGTTGCTTGTTCTAAAATTGCACTAAAAAGCCTAGAAGAGAGGGGAGAGAGGAGCCATCAGGACCTCAGCTGGTTGCTCAGCTGGGCTCCAATCCAAGCACACAGCCTAGACTGCTGGGGTCTGCCACACGTGTGGCCACTGGAGGCCCATAAAAGGCTACAAGTTGACATTCTATCAGCCAGTGTATCACACACATGGAGAGGGGACACTTCCCGCAGAGACGCTGGGATCTTAACTGTCAGGGTGTGTTGGTGTACTTGGTTTGGGTGAGCTAGGGTCCTGGCACAGCTGCCAAGGCACAGGGATAAAGCAGGGAAGTCTACCCTCTCTCTTGGGTGCTGTCATCACTGCTGTGGAGTCCAGCTTCCCAGTTTCCCTGCCATTAGTGCTGGGAACCACCAACTCCCTGCCTGATCCTCCATCCTGGTGACCACCCTGGTGTGATTTGTTTCAGGGGGGAAAAAAACCTTAGAAATCACCCCACTTGTGCACATAGCTGCCACTGAGGAGCTACAAATGAATGGATGGCTAAAGGGGTCATCGGGAGAGCTTCAAGCAGTACCCACCAACATGTGAAGGCACCGTGTTAAAACGCACAGACTTCTGCTCTGACAATGTGTCTGTGAGCACACATCTCTAATAAACACAAGCACCTACTGTGTGCCGGCGCTGTGCTAGATTTCTCCTCTAAAAATGTGTCTGTGAGCACACATCTCTAACAAACACAAGCACCTACTGTGTGCAGGCACTGTGCTAGATACTTAGGTTGGAGCAGAAGAGATGTTTACATCTCTAGGGGCAGTCAGGATCTGAGCTGTCAGTAAGGAGACGTTGCAGAGTATGTCACTTGGGGAAAAGAGGGGTCTGTAGTGACAATGGTGAGAGACCAGCTTTTGCATAGGGGACAGCTCAGAAAAAAATCACTGCTCTGGTGACATTTTACAAGAGGCTGAAAGAAAGTGAGTGTGTGGCCTGGCAGCTGTCTGGGAACCAGGAGGCGAAGTGGTTGGGACAGTGACCCTGGGAGATGCAAGGTGAGATGTCAGGGGCCAACAAACTGCCAGGACAACTAGGACAGAGAAGACAGAAGGAAGCTGAAATTGGATAGGAAGGAGGGCCCACAGGAACGTGGGCAGGAAAGGGACCCAGTCTGACTGAAATCTAGCTAAGTCCAGTGGTGTCAGTGCCCAGTGACAGAGGCTGGGGCTCAGGCCAGGTGGTAATTTTGGAGATGGCGAGCATCAGATACTGGGTTTATTTTTAAGATGGAGCTAGTAGGTCTGGCTGTTGGACTAGTTGGGAAGTGTGAAGTGACAGGAACAAGATGTGACTCAAACAGCTGGGCTGGAGCAATAGGAAGGACGGGATGTGGTGGTACAGGCATCCACATTCCACTGCCACCTTCTCCAAGTCTGGGCTGACCGGGGTATGTCTGATGGTCTTCTGAGAGGGTGTTATGTGTCTGGAGGTCAGAAGAAGGTCTAGGAAAGAGACAAAACTGTTTTCTGAACACATGTATTTATGGTTGGACACTATGAGGTCTGTTTGGAAGCTGCATGTGAAAGGACTGGACCACAGGGTCCTCCCACACTATGCAGGCAATCGGAGAACAAATCAAAGGAGAGCAAAGAGGAGGGGGTTTGTGGGCAGGAGACTTGGTGCTCCACAGAGACGGTGGAAAGCAGGGTGGCCATGGTCAACTGTCAAGAGCTGAAGACACGTATGGGAAAGTACTACTTCATTTAGCACAACCAAGGCCACTGAAACATAGAAAACAGCTGATGTGGGGAGTAGTGGGAGATGGCCTAGTAGAGAGGCCCTGGAGAGAGTGGCAAAAGCTGGAGCCAGAGAGGACAGCAAGCCCTGCCTGAAAGAAACACAAGCAAGTCCAATGTGAGCCAAGTGAGCAACCTTCCAGGTAACCATGATAATAAAGTAAAAGAAGGTGAAACTAACTATGGAGACATATTTCATCTGAACCAACACCATCAAAACACAGCATCTAAACATGGAGTGAAAACAATGAGATATTTGTCATCCTTTGTTTTATATTCAATTTTTAAAATATGTTACATGTTTTTACATGTACAGTACCCCTCAGAGTAGGGACATGAGGAAGGATTTTTGGGTGTCACCAAAGGCCAATTTGGCCATGGTGGTCATGAGTGGAACTGTCCTTAGTTTTATGTATTTCTGTTCAGGTGCCAAAATTTCCATGTAGTTGGATGGGATCTGGGGAGGTGTTTTCTCCAGGTGAACAAGTTAGACAAAGACAAGAGTGAGTAAGCCAAGGGTCCATGCTAGTGTGGTTGTAATGATGGAGAGTGGCCCTAAGTTGATTGGCAGGTGAAAGGGACAGGTGTGGAGGAGGAAAGGGTACATAAAGACGGCAGCGGGGTGAAGTCACGGTACTTGAGGGCAGAAGCTGCAGGGAGAAGGTGACGTTAGGAGAAGCATGCGAGGTGACACTCTAACATGGGGAGGGTATTTTATTAGTCACGACAGAGAAACTAGCTATAGACAGAGCATAGGGTGGGCATCAGGATCCCTGAGGAAGACAGTCCCCAGAAGTTGACAAGTGAGAGGCATGATGGCAAGTGAGTATTAAGGAGAACTAGTGTGGCCTGTGCCTTCTTAGACAAAGAAGAGGGACTCACAGGTGAGAAGAGGTTTGCAACAAGGAGAGGGTGCAGAGTCTGATGACACAAATAACAAAAGATAAGAAGGCATAATCTGAAGGTAGAAACAAGAACTCCCTCCTAAACCTCCCGTAGAGTGAAGTCTCTGCCCCCTGAGGGACTATGGGGAGGCAGTGCACTGGGGAGATCCAGATAGGCAAGGAGGCAATCAGACAGAAAGCTGAGGGTTCAGAGCATGGGTGGCCTCCTGCTGGCACATGAAGTTGAACAGAAATGCAGTTCTACTCTCATTTACACACTGCCAGTCTTCTAGTTCAGACAGACCTGAGCAGTGAGGACAGACACTACATAGCTCTCATGATAACCCTTGCCATCTGGCCCTTTCTAGACGATGTCTGCAGACCCCTGGGCTAGGTGGGTGTGTGGTAGAATAGGTGGTCTCAGCAGAATGGGGCTGAAAGGAAGGACTTAGCTAAGAGAATACCTGATTAGGGATGGCCCAGAGTGCTAGGTATTTGGTGTCACTGGAAAGAAATAGGAAGAACAGCTTGTGTGACTCCTTCATGCCTAGAAAAGCTATACCAATCACTGTTAGCAATGTGTGCTGGATGATGTGTCTACATTAATGAGGCTGGGGTTACTGGAGAAGCCCTGTGTTAGATTACAGTCTGCTATCACAGTCAGCCAAGTGATGGCCAGGGAAACTTTGGATCTTGAGTAGTAAGCTCCTTAAATGACTCATGTACCAAGGAACCAGTCCTGGGAAAGGGCCAGGTGTAGTTAGAGGCTTAGCTTTGCAGAAGTTCAAGGCCAGGCAGGGCCAGGCAAAACAGGGGTCACGGTCTGGATAAAGAGTTTTCAGAGTATCTTCCATGGAAATCCTCAGGGACAGAGACAACTCTGACAGCAGGGCCATGTCTGAATGTCCTAGGCTCTGAGCTACGCACCTCTTGGGGCGCCTTGAGATAAAACTTTGATAAAGGTTTGGCTAAAAGAACCAGTTCTATAGCCAGGCATTAGAAATTTTAAGAGAGAAAAATAAAATTCGAGAGCCCTGAGAATCAGAGACACAGAACCATCATCCTGAAAGGGTGCTGGGGATACAGCAGAGGGCTTTGAGGCTGGCTAGCATCTCTTGAATGGGGACCCTTATTTCTTGGGTTGTGCAGGAGCAGGTGGTTCACAGAAAAGGCTCTGAACGAAGTCCCCTCTATAATCATTCAGTCACCCCTTCTTCTCATCAGACCAAGGAGACCACTCCACTTTGGGAAGGAAATACCTTTTATCTCATGCCCACCAGAATGGCAATCAGACATACAAAGGGCACTTGGCTGTCATCAGAGTCCCTCTGATTTGTAGGATGTCTCAAGAAACCTGCCCAGAGGTAGCCTCAGAGGAAGGTACAGGAGGAAAGATTTCTCAAAAGACAGAGAGGCAAAGGAGAATCCACTTACTACTGTAAAGGGGGTAAAATGAGACATGGTTAGAGAGAAGTGGTGACTGACATCTTTTGGGGGCAGGTAATGTTAGAAAGATAAGCTAGGAATTAGACTTGAAGTAAAACTCATAGGGCTAATACCCCTGATAGCAGAAATCCAGTAGCTAAATATGGCTTCACATGAGATCAATGAGGGATACCCCAAAGGTCATAGTAGACCGTAAAGATGAGCAGGGATTATTTGAAGGAATCCCAGGTCTGGATACTTCACATCTCAGCCCAGACTCTAGGAAGGGAGTAGAATATGGGCTGACCCCGTGAAAAGTTGGTTGAGTTATAGCAATAAGAAGCCACATTCTAAGGGATGAAGCAGGGACCAACAGTGTACAAATAAACTATTGGCTAATGATGCACTACCACCTGTGGCCTAGGCAGGAAAGTGCTGAATCCCACCTCTGAGGCTCCTGTTTGAGATCCCTCACTAGACTTGTCTACAATTCCTATGCTCCAGCGAAGGCCATGAATGGGCAGGGCACATCTAATGACGCTCAGCACTGTTGTGGAATAACTTTTTGTACACTGTAAAGATGTGTCTCTGTCACGGCGCCTTCTGATTGATTTAATAAAGAGCCGAATGGTCAATAGCTAGGCAGGAAGAGGTTAGGTGGGACTTTCAGGCAGACGGAGATAGAGAAGGAGATAAATCTAGGTGAGGGAGAAATGAAAGAGAACACAGAAAGGAAACAGGAGATGCAAGATGGGAGAAAGGTAAAATGCCACAAGGCAAAATGTAGATTAATATAAATGGGTTAATTTAAGTTATAAGAGCTACTGGGGTGAGCCTAAGCTATAGGCCAAGCTTTCATAATTAATAATAACTCTCTGTATTTGTGTGTGTGTGTGTGTGTATGTGTGTGTGTGTGTGTGTGTGTGAGAGAGAGAGAGAGAGAGAGAGAGAGAGAGAGAGAGAGAGAGAGAGAGAGAGAGAAAGAGAGAGAGAGAGAGCTGGCAGCCCAAAGAAAAATCCCTCTACACAGCACCTTTGATAAGCATTGGAATGCAGTGTCTACCTAAAGCAAAGGGTCCCTGCAGGTTCCAGAGCCTCCACTGTGCCCCCAAACATTGGTTCCTTTCTGCTTGTGTCATGGGATCCCAAGACACTTGGACCTTGAAAAAGATGCAAAGTTTCCAAAAGGTTTAGAGGTTTGAGAATAACTCACCTTTGAGATAGCTGCTAAGGTGTTCTCAGCTCAGTCAGGCCTTAGTTTACTTTGGCAAGAGTCAAAAAATGCATCCTTCCCCAATCTTTGAACCAGATCTAGACCTGGCTAATGACTAATGACCTCAGTGCTCCTTGTTTCTCTTGAGTTTACCCAATGTTCATGTGGCTAAAGTACATCATTCACTAACCAAACCATGTGAGACAGACAGAAAGAAAATCTCAACCTTTAGGAGCTGTCTGGATGGCCAAGGACAAGGAAATCAACAGGAAGACCGCCTTTGCTCCTGTGTTATTTTCTGCACTGACAAACAATTAGATGCTCCTGAAAATAATGAGCAACAGGTGCTCTGGGGAAGCCACCATGGCCTGGTTCTCCACAAGGACAGCACGAAGGATTCACCAAAAATAAGCTCCAGGGATAAGAGCCTCCTGACATCCTGCACTTGGCACCAGAGCCTGCCAGACTCGGGAAAAATAATTGGCAGAGTGGCTGCCCTGGAAGTGACTGCCAGGCTTCCAGTGGTGCCAGCTCACAGGAGCTGGCATGTGGTTGGGGTGGGAGCTGCTGTAAAGGTAGCTCCATTCTCAAAATACTCAAGTATGGCTGGATCCACCACTCATATATGTAGGCCCATTAGGAGCAGGTATTTTATGGAGAATCTTTTGGGGAAATTTTCTAACTTCTCTATTTTTTAAGTGTCTGAACAAGGCAACACTTCACTCCTGGTCAAGAGGGTGAGCTCTGAAAAGCAAAACACAGGGAGAGAGAGAGATGGGAGGGACACTTGGTATTCATGCTAATGTAGGTGGTGACTGTGTCTTTTCCCATTGTTTGGGGACTGACCTCAGTGAGAGGGGCGGGTCTTAAAAGAAGGAGGTGCACAGGAAATAAATCGGGGAGGGGTCAGACTTTTTAATCAAGAATGTAGCAGGTTTTTGTGTAAACAAAGGCTGGGGGGCGGGTGGGATGAAACCATTTGCCTAAAAGTTTTACAACTTGGGGAAGATTTTGAAAAATCTGAATTCCTTACCACAAAACACAAGTATTTGATAGAAAAAACTCAGAGTAGACATTTCTTACAAATCCCTCTTCTCATTTTGGGACATTGTTCTTCTTCAAAGTAATTAAGATGGCACTATTTTTTTTCTAGCCTATCTTGTAGAAAGAAACTGCAATAGCGAGGGGGAGTGCCTGTTTAGTAATGGTTGACTCAGCATGCCTGAGTTAGTCCTTCAGCACAAGGAATTAATTATTCCAACTATTTCACCAGCATGGTTTAAAGTGAGCCTGCCTCCCAGGGGTGGTCCCTTGGCCACAGCATTGGCCTGATCCCATTGGAATGTTCAGTCTCCACTCATGCCAAGGTGAGTTTTCTCTTAACAGGCCTTCATTACCACTTTCACATTGCACCTTCCTAAAGGGGTGACCCTAGTGTAGGGGATCCTGTAGCCACGCCTGCTTAGGAGCTGCCTACAGGTCTGTCTGACCACACCTTCGAGGGCGTGGTCAGGGTGATGTAGAGTAAGAGTTTGAGTTGGCTGAGTTTTGATTTCAGTTTTCAGCCCTTTCAGCTTGCATACAGACTGGTGCCACGCCGGCTGGCTAGGTCGCTCTGTAAGTAAGGCTTTTCCCTATTAAATACCCTTATATTTCTACTTGGCTCCATATTGGTAATTTCCCACTTTACCCTAGAATCTTTTAGGAACCAGCTAGAGATCAGAGCTCCCCAAACACACTCAGCATCATCATCTTCTGGCACTGATGAAGCCAGAAAGAATACCGAGGACATTTCTGGCATTTAGTCAGGAGAGACACTGGTCGTTTCTGTCTGGAGAATTTAATAATCATGCTTCCAATTTTTAAAACTTAGAACAATGTGAGCTTTTGTTTTTTTATTTTTATAATTTTAATTTTTGAGAATTTCATACATATATACAATGACATATAATTATACATGTCCCTGCTTTACTCTTCCAGCTCTCCCATATTCCTCCAATATATTTCCCTCTTAACTTTATGTATTTTCATTTATAAATCACTGAGTCCAGTTAGTACTACCCATATGTGTAGGAGTGTAGGTCTATCCACCGGAGCATGGAAAACTTACAGTGCCCACATCCTCAAAAAAGAATAATTGTCCTTCTCCCATCAGCTATTAACTGCTCAGTAAGGCATGGGACCTGGAGGTCACTGGCCCCATCTACGCTGGTATTTGCTTGTTCTTGTGCAGGTAATGATAGTTGCCATGAGTTCATGAGTGGTACAGCCATGTCATATCCACAGGACAGTAAACTACAGCACTCCCCCTCTTCCTCTAACTCTTACATTCATTCTTCCCCCCTTGACAATGTTCCTTAAATCATGGTGGCAGTGGCGGTGGTGTTGGTGGTGGGTGTTGTTGTTGGTTATGGGGTTGATCTAGATATCCCGTTTAGGACTGAGCTCTCAGTTTCTTATTCTCAGTGATTTCCAATTTTTGTTTAGATTCCCAACACACTGTTGCAGAGAGGCACGTTTGGGGAAGGGTGTATCTGGCCTTGGTTTGGTTATCCATTACCTCCACCTTTCAGACTTCCCTGTACAGTGCTTTGCACCCAGTTATCTCCGGTTTTCTGGAGCTGCAGCACAAAGCCTTCTGTGGAGGTGAGGATGGGTGGTACGCATGTGTGTCCTCCACAGTCTGGCAGCAGAGTGCATGCTCCCAACATGTCCCCAACTCACTCATAGACTGCATGTACTAGCAGGCTAAGTAGTGGCTCAGGAATATAGCAGAGAAATGGTCAGATATGGGTTGAAAGGTGAATAAAAGTCCTTAAACATAAAGGCTCTCCTCATCTGCAGAGTGCTGATCCTGAACACGCAGAGTCATGTATGTGCATGTGCGTGTATGCAAATGCACACTTTTCTGTCTTCATGTGTATACACATGGGTGTCTCTGCATAAGCACACAAAAGTGACCTGTGGGAGAGGTTTTAAGTTTATAATTTCTCTCTTGGGAGACAGTCTGAATTCAAAGTGATTTTGAACAGATCCTTCACTGTGCCTGAAGGCACGTTCAGTTAGATCAAATCAGAAGTAGGAATAGATAGAGAAAGAGGCATGGGGGGGGCAGGGTAAAGTTAGGAAAAGGAACAAAATTTCTTCACTTACCCTACAACCACAATTATAAAATCTAGTAAATTCCAACCATTTCGGAGGTAAGCATTGGGGTGAAAGAGAAGTCCATAGGCAATTACTTTTAAAAATGCTTCCACGGTAAAAATGATGAGAAAGAGATATTCCACTCGTTCCTAGGAAACAAAATAGAAAAGAGAGAAAAATAAGTCATCAACTTCGGGATCTGGGAAGGAAGTTCAGAAGCAGCAGAGTTCACAGCTACACTCAGCTTCAGCCTGCTATACACAGAGTGCTCAGTGTGGTCCCAACAGAGCACATGGCCTGTAATCTCACAGGTGTCATTGTAAAAGTACACTGTGATGTTTGCTTAGTGACAAAATGGCCTGGTGATATGCTTCCCAGAATGCAATGCTGTGGCCAGCAATGGTGAGCACAGGTGGGAGAGGGCTGGACATGCAGCCTGCAAGCTGAGGAAATCCACAGCCCGCTCCAACAACAGAGCTCCAGCTCATGGAGCATGAAGAGTTTTGTTGTTTTCAAATGCCACTACTGTTAAAATATAAATTAAGGCAATGCAAAAATTCACATTGGTCTTCTACCTCCAAAGTCTCATTTAACCAGCTAACATTTTGCTGTGCCTTCTAAAGTGAGAACTCATATAGTTTTGATCTCCAGGGGAATAATACGAGGACAGCAGGGCTGCTGAGAAGCGGGTGAGCTGAGTCCTAGCCCCAAGGGCAGCAGGCTGACTTTGGTGAGGGGACTAGGTGACATCCAAAATAAAAACAAAAACACTGCCCCAAAGACATTGAGGGTGTCAATAGTAGTCCCAAGAGAGGTAATATGTGGTTCCAGACATTTGAGATCTCTCTTGTGGGAAAATAGCTCTCTGTCCAAGGACACATTGTAGGTGAACAGAAGAAAGCAACCTACGAGGAGTTGAGCAGGCACTAGGTAGTGAATATAAAAGCTTGCTTTTTTTTCCTCAAGGGGCAGAACTGCCTTTTCTCCTCTAACACCTAGAAAGAAGATTGGTGCTTAGCATGCAGCTCTTATCCTAACCACACTCAATGGAGCCGACTCCTGGTGCTCACATGTCTTCCTTCTTACCCACTGTTTCCCTCTCCCTACCCTAGTACACTGGTGGCAGTACCTGCTAGAGACTGCTTGGATGCCTTAATGCCCCACTGCTCATCCTTGCAGGAGCCTCGGGCTGCCTCCTCCTGGAGCCAAAAGACACCAGTAACAGTCTGCCCCAAGTCACAAAGCAGGCCAGGCCAGTTCACAGCCTCCAGGAGGCACACAGCTCAGGATCCTATTACCCATTTCCCCCTCCTCTACTAGGCTAAGGAGAGTTCACTGAAGACCTCCGGGACCACACACATACAAGCCACATACCAGAGAGGACCACTGCCCATGAAGGCCTGCCACCTCCCATGAAGGCCTTATGTGGGGGGTACTCTGAGCCAGGGGCTCTGGGGCCAGTGGAAAACTAGACCAGAACAGAAGGCCAGTGCATCTTGTTACTGTTCTCATCCCTATACATTCAGGGAGCATCAGGCTCACCGTGAGTAGTCCTGGGCAAAACAATTTGAGGCTTCAATGTTAAAAATCATAGATCCTAGGCCCCACCCAGACCTGCTTAAAGTAGGCATCTGGCTACAGTACCTAGGAATGTGTGATCTACACAATTCCAGGGGTGTCTAAGACACTCTAAAGTCTAAGAACTACCAACCCTGAAGCCCTCAAGCAGGCAGTGATAATGGGGAGGGTGTGGATGGGTCAGTCAGGTTTAATCAACACCTCAGGTCCTTTACTTCCTACTCATTTTAGCACCAGAAAGTTGTCCTGCAGATGTGACTGCCCTGTTCTAGGGAGCAGTACCACTCTACCCTGAATGGTAGTGTCACCATCTTCCTATCAGATGGTTCTGGGTTAGAACAGAGGTCTGACTGAATGTTGAAGGGAAAAGCAGGTTACAGAGGGCGCTACTATAGCTTGAAGATGGTGGGAGAAGCAGCTGTCAGTCACTCAGTCCATCTCCACACTCCACCCCAGAGTAGCTCAGAGCTGCATTTCAGCACTGGGTGATCATTCCATGCTCATCCAATGCTCCCCCAAACCTCTACAACTCCACTCCCATCCATACTCCCTCACCCTCCACAGAATCTCACTCAGTTGGAGGTGTGATGAAGAGAAAATGAAAGGGGACCAATCCAAGTTGGGTAGGTACCACTAGGTTTCATGTGTTTCCATATACTCATAAATACTCATTGCTTTTGTTTTTATCACTTGCCCGCCCACATATCCAACTACTATGCATGCACGTGCCTTTCTTCCCACTCGTCCACGTATGAGTCTACCCATCTGCCCAATGAGCGCAATATCCCCACTTCACACAGCATGCCGCGTTCTAGATCACTTCATAACATAAGCACCATTCACCCCGACCTCTAAGTCTTACAGTCTTCTGTCTATTCTCCAGCCGAGAGACCAAGAGGTGGAACGCTTTAGTTCCATGCTCTATGGGTCTTCTCTCATACATTCCTTCTATGTCACTAAACCTTTCCTGAGGTCTGCTCTGCCTGACACTGCATGGCTGCTTTCTCAGGACATTGATGGGCTTGTGGAATATAAGAAACCAGAAGAATTAGGGCCCACATGCCTACTGCTCTCTGGACAGCAGAGAAGACCCCATATAGGTGAGTATTTAGTTCAGATAAAGAGCCACATTGCAACTGTTGCTGTCCGCACATTGACTGAAAGAAGCCCTGAGTTACTGTGCCCATTGGTATATGAAGAGCCACTTCCAAGCATGGTTAGCAAAGTGGGAAGCACAGACACTACAGTGAAATCCACACCTCATTCGGGGGGTCGCCACTGGTGCCTGAAGTGCAGGAAGAAAAAGCTTTTCTTCCCTGGCCAGAGCAAGGAATAAACAGAAGATGGAAATGAACATGATGGAATATCATCTATGTATAAAGGGAATGAAGCTTTCATATATGCCACAACAAGGGAATCATTCAACTTCTAAGAAGCTAATCACAAGAGAGCAAAGATCGCGTGGTCCTACTTATACAAAACACCCCCACTAACAAATTCACAGGCACAGAGAGCACGTCAAAAAACTGGGGGCTGGGAAAGAAGATGAGTCCATGTTTAACGGGTGTAAAGTTTCAGCTTTTGGCAAGGATGACTCTTGGGGTGTACCTAACACCACAGAGTCAGACATTTATCTGTGGTCAGAACAGCAAGTCTTATGTTATGTCTTTTTGTCACCATGAAAATGGAAAGAAACATCCTTCGGGACACCAAGCGCTTCCCAGCTCTAGTCCTCTAAAGTCCTGAGGTAAGAATTAATGTGTTCCATCTTCACAGGGGTGGATTCCTCAGAGGAGGATTAGGAGTCTGTCTGGATGTGGGTGGGGAGTCCACATTTCAAAGAATGAAAGCGGGGAGATTCAAGGGCAAGCCTCATTCAGAAGTCACATTTAGAAAGTGTGTGAGGGTTTCTAACAGTTTGGATTTCCCAGGACATTACTGTAAAGGGCAAAGGGATAAGAAAAACAAACAAACAAAACACTTAATGATCCAAGAGTAAGAAGCAGACATGAAAAGAAAAATACTATTTATTAAAGGCAAGAGGCAGGAGTAGCTGGATGAGTTGAACAGTATGCTAGCTCCACGAGCTTTAGAGTAGTTATACACACCCTCACATCCTACATAGTGTATTGCTCTGTGCTTGCCTATTGGACAAAGCTTCGTGGTTACCACTTTCCTTCATGTACATCTCTTTCCCAAAGCTAGTCTTACTTCAGTGCCCAGGAATAGCAGGAAGCACAGGGGCTCAAATCAGAGTGTGGGGCAGGAGACCTGCTCACCAACCCCCAATCCCACCTTACCTTGGGCCTGTGTTCTCCTTGAGCACATGGTTTTCTAAGCGTAAAGCCCTGCCAGGAGGCAGACTCCTCCAATCCTGCTTGGTGTCCAGCATTTGAACCATTGACCTCTACACATTATTGCCTTTGTCTTGGAGACAAAAGGAAATCTGAACATAGTCTCCTCCCTCCATACTCAGAGACACTGATATCATAGGAATCTTCTGAAATCCTTTACTCTCTTAGGTGAAAAAGAAATGATCCTTTCTTCAGGACAGTGGGTGACAAATATTGCCCATCAGGACTGGATCACATTGGCTTAGTGAGTGTGGGCTGGTGGGTAATTTTCCAAATTGGAGGAGTATGCAGCCAAAGCCTTTAGTGCTCTTCTATCTGCCTACCTTCACTTGAGGTGAGCAAGACCTGGCCCGGGGAATAGGACTATTCTCTGCCGATCCCACTGCTACCTCCAATCTGGGCCCAGTCAATGACTATTTAGATACTACTGTCTTAGGGTTTTTATTTTTGTGAAGAGACACAATGACCACAGAAACTCTTATAAAGAAAACATTTAATTGGGGTGGCTTGCTTATAGTTTCAGAGGTTCAATCCATTATCATTATGACAGGGAACATGGAAACATGCAGGCGGACACAGTGCTGGAGAAATAGCTGAGAGTCTTACATCTTGCGGACAACAGGAAGTCGACTGACATACTTCACAGTATCCTGAGTATAGGAAACCTCAAAGCCCGCCCCCACAACAGCACACTTCCTTCAGCAAGGCCACACCTCCTATTAGTGCCACTCCCTATGAGATTATGGGGGCCAATTTCATTCGAACCACCAAAGACACTAAAGCAGGGTTTTGCTTGGTCTATGGCTATCTAGGCAAGTGCTCACACACCTTCAGTAGTTTCCTTCCAGTGACTCCAACTTTGTGAGTGTGGCTCCAGGATTCATCACAATCTGGCCACATCCCTGACCACCACTCATTGCTCCAGCCAACCCCAAAGCTCATGATCCCTAGGCAAGATTGGCTAGTTGTGAAAGGCCCCTTTCCGTTCCTCCATACTCCTTCACCACCTGCAGGCTCTTCCTCATCCTGGGGTCTAGCTCAATGGCCCCCACCTGCCATCTTGGGCCTGCAGCACCATTTGCACACAGTGCCATCACAGCACACTTTGGGGTGCACGTGGTTTCTGTGTTCTTTTCCCCTCCATGGAATCAGCATCTTCAGGGCATATGGGTATCCTTGTCACCCACGGCTCAGAGGTGACTTTACATGAAAGGCAAAGGATCAGAGGAGAATGGCTCTGGATTCATACATTTCTGGAATCAAACCACAAGCTACATAAATCGTTTAAGGTCCAGCTTCTTTGCTAGTGACATGGGAATAATTATACATGCCCTTGGGTCACCTTGAGAATGAGAAATAAGAGCTGTCACTTTGAGTGGTAATTGCTGTCTTGCATACTTTCATTTATGGTAGCTGACATATAGAAAGTGTACAACATACCTTTGTTGAGTGGACCCATCATTTCTGTTCTAATGGTTCTGAGTATCCTCCTGGAGGCCCTGGCCCTTTCTTCACCTTTGGGCCTCTGCTGAGGGCATTAGTCAGCAACACTGCCTGATGCATCCATCTCTCTTCCTCCCTGCTCACATCAGCTGTCCTCTCTTCTGAGTGGTAGCATATTTCTGGTCCTCTTTTGATTGTCTTTATTTCAACAAAAACAGGAGGCACAGGGCCCCACATCTGCTTTCTATCATCAAAGCCACATGAAGACAATATCAAAACAAAATCACCCTGTATTCTGTTTGCTAAGTTCTATTTATTCTGAACCCTGAAGTGCATAGCTCTCCTCAGCCCTTTGATCCACAGGAATAGGTGCCATTCTGGTTTCACAGACTCCCAACTCATAGCTGTGTGCATTTTCCTGTATCTGTCGAAACCCATTGTCCCTTGGTATGAATGAGGGGACTGAGGAAGGTCTTAAAGGTGGAGGACTCATGTCTTTAAGAGGTTTGATAACCACATGATCATCACCACAGTGGGAGCTCACCGGGCAGAACCTCCCAGTCAGTACTTTGCATCCATTTGTAAGTATGTTGAGACTCACATCCCCACGTTGAAAAGGAAGAACTTTTCTCCTCTTCCTTTTCCTCTTTATATCGCATTCCCACCATCTCCACATCGCTACCATGATACATCATCACCGTTATCCTCTCCATCTTCATCTCCATCACTGCCGATATCATCATCAGCTCACGACCCGGCGGGATCACTGCCGCCATTACCACCATCTTCATCCCATCCTTGGTGGAAACGTTTCTTCCATCCGCACTACAATTAGCGATAGTCTGAGGCCAGACTCTTTAATACCATTCCTAATAACAATGCTGCCCAAGGCATGTTAACATCAACTCTGTGATTACATAAGCAAGCTCTTCAAAGGGGGTTAGAGGCTCTTCAAAACACGACGTAGCTAGTGAGAGGTAGAGCTGGGACATTTGACTTTCTTTCCATTTTGAGGGTTAATAGAGAAAGCTGACCCCTAGTAGCTTTCTCCTCTACTACCCTAGGGCTCTAGCTCTTGTGTCAGAATGAGGATGTGTTCTGGGGTGGAATGACTGGTTTCTGTGTGACATTCGGCAATGTAAGCAAGCTGAGACAGAGTCCCCTAGCCCAGGGCACTCAGTCCATGGATGGTGTTTGGACAAAGGACAGCAGAAGTCACCACAGCTGTTGTACAGAACCCATTGTCTTTCCCCACAGCTGATTGAATCCACCACCCTGTGTGGCATACAGCTAGCTACAAGCCAACCACTGGCCTCATTTCTCATGGGAGTCCATTCCTTGTCACCACCCACTGTGGTATGTGCCCCAACCTAGCAAATGTGGTGGGAAGGAAAGTTTTCTGATTGATGATCTGGTGCTGCTCACACTCATGTATGCATGAAAAGTTGGGACACAAGTGGGACCGAGATGGGTAGACGGTGAAGGCAGGAGCAGTGGGCTGAGGTTGACAAGAACACAGGGTAGAAAGGCCTCAAGTGGTGAGTTAATTCTGATGCTGCCCTAGTTTGGAGGTCCTTTACCAAGACCCTGTCCTCACTGGGAGCTGATCTCGACCTATATTTTCCACCTCCGTCCCATACAGTCCACTTTATGTTCAAATTCCGCTCATTCTCACACCAGAAGAAAGCAAGATTCCATATGCCTGGCACGAGAAGAGTACCTAGGATCATGCTCTGACTAGACCTCCAGTGTGGCCCAGACGGCCATGAGTGGGTAGCCTACAGTACTCCAAGCTCTGCCCTCATTGCAGCATATGACTGACAGTGGGGGACACCCTGTGTGTGGGGGGGGCAGGCACTCACACTGCAGTCCTCTAAGGAGTGAGGCTGGGCCGCAGAGGCCCTCTCTAACTCCACCATCAGACACTCAGGGATGAAGAATGCAGGGACACAGACCTTGCCCTCCCCTATCTTCTCTGAGAATTTCTTTACCTTCAAAGGATGAAGGGACTTTTGAGCACAGAATGTCCCATCATTTCACACTGAAAGCAGTACTTTTTAACAGAGATCTCTAGTTCTGACTCACCAGGCCCCTCTTCTCTTTCCTCTCTACCTGCTGTCCTTTGTCAACTTCCAGTGCCACAACACCAGCTAAGAGGCTTACTTCTACCTTCCTGCTCCCACTAAGGCCACGGGACCTCTGGCTTGTGAGGCATTCACTCTCCTGGGAGCCAACTGTATTCACCCCTTAGGAGAGGACTGTTCTGCCTTCTCCAGGCCTAGTGACCTCCTCCTGTGCACACGATAGCCACTGGCCAGTCTGCCTGTTTGCTTATTTAGCACATTACTATCTGGCTCTATAGCCTGTGTGACAAGCTTTCTGAGTGTAGATAATGGCTTGAACCCAGCTCGCTCTAGGAACTGAGTACTCTGGAGTTACGTTACGGCATATTCTGTCCCACAGACTTTGTGCAGGGCCAGGAACACACACAACTCCCCAACATGAAGGACGGCAAGAGTTACCATGGTTGATGTCCCAGCCCTGGCCTTCTTCTCATACCCAAAGCTACTCTCAGCAGACAGCATGCTTTCCTGTCCTAAGCTGTTTCTCTTAGCACTTGGTGTGCAACTCCAGGCACAGAGAAAGATGGCCCCCTTCTTACACAACCCTTCTCCACCACTACCATGTGACCTAAACAAGGAGTCCCATCATTGTCAATATGGGGAACAAGGACTGGGGATCCTCCACCCCAAAGGCATAGAAACAAAGGATTACACTTGTAAGCACTGTATGTCCTCACTCACATGTAGAGACCAAGAAGGTTGATCCTGGAGAAAAGACTAGAATAATCACCAGAGACAGGTGTTGGAGGCATAGACTGTGGCCTGGTAATAAGCACTGACACATAATAATATAGGAACAACTAGTTCTGGTATTCTACAGCATACCACAGTGACTATGCTCTATAACTCTGCACACTACAGTCACTAAAAGCACAGTACAGTGACCATGGTCCGCAGCCATGTGCAATATAGCCACTAAAAGCAGTGACTAGGGGTTCCTGACTCACCCAAGGAAAAAGCATTTGGAGAGGTAAAAAAGCTAATTACACTTAGTTGGTCATTATGCCTTATAGACATGCTCACAATCCCCTATTGCAGCCCATAAATACACACAGATATCACATATCAATTAGGAAATTAAAGAGTAGAAGATGCTACCTCTGCCCTGTGGCCTCACAGTCAGTAGAAGGCGGGGTGGTATGCATCATGCAGACAAATTATCAAGCAGGACCACATGTGGTCAGCCCTTCAGTGATCGCCAGACACCTGACGTGCAGGACAGGAGAAAGGATAGATTTGCTAGGGCTGGTGGCTGGGGTGTATGACGTTAAACACCCGAGTCTTCGTCACATGAGAAAATGCACATGTGGGCACTGAGGTTTCCCAGAAGACTCAAAAGGCAGAGCTTTTCTGCCTTAGTTTTTACCGTAGAACAAAATGGTAGATGTATCTGGTTAAGAATACATGAGTATGTGAAGATATGGTGATCATGACAGTGTTTGCTGCAATAATGAAACAGCTACTGATGTTTTGTACTTATTATAACCTAGAATATATGCTAACTAATGCCAGGTAGAAAGAGAAGGATTATATTATGGCAGGTTTTGACTGATAGCACAGAGTCCACATTTTATACTAATGATATTGCAGCTGGGGTTAAGACCCTTGGTGAAGGGCTCAGGCTGTGACTCAGTGTGGTGGAGGCCCTGTGTTCAAGTCTCAGTGAGGAGAGAGAGAGAGAGAGAGAGAGAGAGAGAGAGAGAGAGAGAGAGAGAGAGAGAGAGAGAGAATACAGTAATGAAGTGATGATGGTTTGGGACTGAAGGATAATAAGTATTTTAGGAAGATAATAGGTAAAACAATGTTTGGATGCCCTCAACTGAACAGGGAGACACCTACAGGGTTCCAAGAATGGAATATTGACGGTTGACTAGAGAGGCTGGGACAGCAGGCATGCTGTGCACAGTCTACAGGCCACAGAGGAGCCATGGCTAGATGGCTGCCTGGCTATCCCGAAGGCAATCTAATTTTAAAAGTGTTTCTTGTGAGCTATAAACAGTCATAATTTTGGCTTTCTGTTGGTGTCTCCTTTTTCTTGTATAAATGGGCCTGTACATCTTACTGATCAGTTCAATTATGGTGATATAAAACAGAAAGCAGAAAACCATGGGGACATGCCCTAAAATGGGGTATTTAGTAAAGGTGACTCATGATCTCATCCTTCGAGGACCTCAGCCGAGGGAGGTGAGCTTTGGGTTGTCTCCCCAGGGGAAGATGAAATCAATGGAGGGAAATCTTAGGGCATGGAACTCCAGGGGCTGTGGTCAAAGATCTCTGCAATTACCCTGATGTTTTCTAAGCCCAGTGTCACAGGGTCTTCATTGTAAAGCAGCAGAATGGCCACCACAGTTTGTTGGCTATGGCTTCCTTGGTCACTGTCATTGTGGGGAGGTGAGCATTGAGCCAAAATGGGGCTCAGCCAAGCTGAACTCCTAGCTCCTGGTTCATGCTTCATGACAGGCCCTGGCCCAGTGTTTTACATATATCTTTACATACATATCTTTGCTCCCAGGGAGGCATACTGACAGTCACATTTTACAGGATCAGAAGCTGAGCCTGCTCGGTCCACCATGCTGCACTGACCCTTACAGCACAGCAGAACACACTGCATTGCTGGGGCCCATATGGCCTCTGACTGTTTCTTCCCCTGGAAACACGGCAAGGCAACAGTGAGGCTATAGCAGTAACAGCATTGTTCCCAAAGTTAGAACCCTGGGTTCTAATTTTAGTCTCAGTGGTGTCGCCTGGTGACCTGGGAGAGGTCACCAGACTCTGTGGATCTGATTTTTCTCATCTATGAAATGAAAAGGCTGATTTATCTGCAGCGCCTAAACTTGGCTCTCTCAGACACCTAGACATGCTCCGGGCCTCCATCCAAGATCTGTTGAGCCAGAGTCTTCGGATTTGGCTATCAGAACTTCTGGCAGGCTCCCCAGATTGAAGAATGTAAATAATCTCCATGGCTACTTTCAGTCACAGAATTCTCTTAGGCCCACATGCATTCCTCACCCATAGCCCTCTTGTCACCTGGGTGGAAGAGAGCTCTGCAAACAATCAGGCTGGCATCCATGTATGGGTGTGAAGAAAGGGCTGCCCACAGAGTGGCAGTGTGGGGCTGGTGCCCTGCATAGACAGGATCGGTGTCAAGCAGCCTACAGGTAAGAGTCTCTGGTAGGTCAGCAGCCAGCAAGGGCAGCATGCTGACTATGCTCCATGTACAGAGCTTCGTGTTGAGAGGGTCATGAGGAACACACAGAAAGGTCTGTCTGTACTCCCAGGGCCTGACACCCATACAATGTGAACGCTACAGACCCAGGAATATACAAGTAGCAAGTACTGACTGAAGAGCAGCCTGGGGCTGCTCAAATGTAAGCAAATAGTGTTTACATATACGACAGTCCAACAGTGGTCCCATGCCTTCCTGGCTCCCCTGGACTGGACATCCAGATGAGCTAACTCATTTCTGATCCTTATGTAAGACATTTCACGTCTTTGTCTCCCAGTTAGGAATAATCTTTCCTGCCCACTCAGGATGAACGTTAACAGCAGATCTACGACAGGTTAGGAACACTACTCGTTACTGTCTGAGTGTTTTTTTGGCTGCCCCACTCCCAGTTCATATGCTGAATTCTAAACACCAGGCTAATGGCATGGCTCAGATCTCAGGTCTTCGTAGGAATGCCACTACCATCCACTACCTAGGATGGGCTAAGGTGGGTATATGTGGTACCTGACAGTGAGCAAAGGGCGTGAGTTCCATCAAATGGCACCTGCAATCTCCTGTAAGTATCTCAACTTGATACACAGAGCCTCTGCCTGTAAATGGGGAGCACAGGATGATCCAGAATTTGGGTGCCACTTGGAGGCTGGTGGGGGGCTTTTATGTGCATGGGTATTTTTCATCACTCTTACTCCTGCAAGGAGGGAAAGAGGATCCAATATGAGAGAGGAAGAAGCTGAAGCAGGCTTCGCTGCTCCATGGTAGAGAGGTGTATACCCAAGTTCTCTGATTCCAAGCTTTGTCTCCAAAGCAGCCTGATGGGCGCTGAGTGGCTACAGGGCTCAGCTTTGCTCTAACAGTTGAGCAGGCACAGTTCCTTCCTAGTCTCTTGTCCAGAATCCAGACCTCTTGTAGGTTGGGGTAGTGTCCCCCCTTCCTCAGAGTATCAAGATGAAACCTTATCTGGAAACAGCCTCTGCCGATAGAACTGGACAGTGTGAGGCCATGCTAGAAGACAAGCCTGCGAAGCCATATGCCGGCAGAGACAGAGCCTGTCAGTCTGATGCTTCCAAAGGAAAGCCAAGGTTTCTGGCCATAACCAAAGCTAAGAGAAAGCTCTGGACAGCTTTCCTGGAGAGCAGCCCTACCTATATCTTAACCCAAGACTCTGGCCTCCAGATAGAAAAGAATACTTTGTCTTAAGCACTCCTCTCTATGGTACTTTGTTACAGTACCCCTAAGAAACAAACATGAAGCTACTGCCCGTGGAGCTCCCGTCAGTCTGCTCCAGTCCCTCTACAGTATAGAGTTTACACAGTCCACAGAGGGGGCATGGGAGAAACACTCCTCGTCTCCCACTTCAAAGTTACCATCACTGCAGGCTGGGGACACCTCTGATTTTAAGGAGGTATTCATGTCCTGCCACTTGGGGTTACACCATTGGGACCCATATTAGAGCACAGACAGGAAGGCAGCACATGTACACACACACTTACACACACACACACACACACACACACAGGCACACACACACACACACACACACACACACAGGCACGCACGCACGCACGCACGCACGCACGCACGCACGCAGGCTGGCCGGCTGGCCCTCAGGCTGGGGCTTCTGCTACATCGTGGAGAGCTGGGCTCCCCTCTGAAACAGTCTCGTGTCTGGATGGATGACTACTGTGCGTGTGTCTCGCCAGATGCCTGTGGCACTTGGATGTCACCTCAGAGTCTCTAAGGAGGTGCATGCTGTCGGGAGCACAGCTCTCTGACATTGCGGGGAGAGTATAATCAATATCTCTAAAAATACAGCAAAACAAGGCTAGGGAGATATTTTGGTGGCTAAAGGGCTTGATGTGCAAATCTGAGGGCCTGGGCTCAGATCCTCGGCGCCCACAGGAGGCTGGACACAGAGCACATGTATTGCTACAGTCCTACCATGAGATGGTAGGCAGAGAGAGAACAGGAGCTCCCAGGCCAGAGAGGGTGATGTACACAGTGACAGACAACAGGCAGCCCTGTCTGAAACAAGATGGGAGCCAGGGACAGACATGAGAGGTTGTCCTTTGGTCTTCAATATGCACACCATGTCACACAAGTGTCCCTCAAACAGACAGGCATGCGCGTGTGTGCGTGCGCGCGCGCGCGCACACACACACACACACACACACACACACACACACACACACACACACACACACACACACACACCACAGGAAAAGAGAAAGGAAGAAAGGAGAAAGAACAAACTAAATACTACATAGGTGCCTCCACAGTGGAAGCAGGCAGTGGTTGCCTGGAGGAGGTGGCGGAGGAACAGAGCAGTGGAAAGACGACAAAATTGAGGGTCAGAAGACAAGTTCACCCAAATGTGGATGTTAAAGCTGCCTGATGGATGGGTTTTCTTTGAAAATGACAATGGTAAATTTTATATGAAGACAATTCTGTGACAAACCTCCTAGGGAAGAAAGAACAATGTTCCCTTACCATGGCTATGATTCCAGTATGTATGATTAATTTATTTTTGTGTATGTATGTTGTTTCAAAATTGTTATCATACCTTCTGCACACAATGTTTAAATGTCCTGCACCTTTCTTCGGCTTTTTCTGTGACATACACAGTAATCCTGCAACATCAGAGCAGCATGGGAAGGGCATATGTGTGTATGTTTGCGTGGTGTCTGCTTGTGTGAGACCAGTCTCTGCTCTAGGCCTGTGGTTTCCCCCAACCTTTTTTCCAGGCCTTTTCCTTACAGGGAATGTCTGCTGCCACACTGGCCCTGTTCTGATCTGCCTCCAGCTTAAGCTCTGCCCCTGCCCCATGCAGCACCCTCAGCTAAGCAGTTTTTCCCATCAGCTCAGAGGAGAATGAAGGGAAATACACGGCAGGATGTAGTTTGAAAATGAGGAACTCGAGACAGCTTTTCCTGCAACTTCTGCAGGGTTTTCTTGGCTCAACAACAGAGGCAGCTCAGCTTAAAGAAGCACCAACTCTTGATTAGAACCACAATGTAACCCAGGTTGACCTTGAACCTGTAATCCTCCTGCTGGGACACTCCTTGCTAGATCAGGGCCTGAAGTATAAAACTGATAATTCACCCCCAGATCTTTGGGTTTTTAGGACCTCAGTGTTTGAAGGCATCAGCGTCAGATAAAACTATACCAAATAAAATTATTGTGCTTTAAAATGTAAGAGGATCTGGATCTACTTGTGGGACCCTTAGTAGTGGAAGCAGGGCCTGTCCCTAAGGCTTTGGATGGCTTCCAGGAACCTGTTCCTCATACTGGGTTGCCTTGCCCAGCATTAATACAAGGGGAGGAGCTTAGTCCTATCTCAACTTGATTTGTCATGCTTTGCTGACACCCATTAGGCCTCTCCCTTTCTGAACAGAAACAAAAGAGGAGTGAATTGGGGGAAGGGATGGGAGAAGAGGAGGGAGGAAAAACTGGGGTCTGGATGTAAAATAAATGAATACATTTAATTAATAATAATAATAATAATAATAATAATAATAATAAAAGAATTGCTAAAAAAAAGTCACATCTCATAAAATGCTAGTCCAGCTGAGACTGGAGTAGCTGGGCAGCCTTTCTGACTGCAAAAATCAGCAGTAGGATAGTTGTCATTTCTGGAAATCCTTGGTTTCAGTAATCCAGTGATTCCCAGGCTCTTGTCAAGATTTCAGAGATCAACAAAACAGCAAAGGAAGCATCAAAGACACAAAGCTGCCAACTCATCATTCTGCCAAGCAGAAATGTTTTTAAAAACCAGTCACCACCTATAATCCTAGAATAAAGACCAGCAACCTCCACTAACTGTCCGATCACCATCACACACATGCCATGCCACACTCTTCCTATTCTTGTCAGCATGTGATAGAATGACCAACTTTCTCTGCAAATGACACAGGCCACAGATGGCCATGCTCTCTGGCTCAATTGGTACTTCCTGTGTCCTTCCCACGAAGGTCTCCTTTGGCATGGAATTCAACCACCCTGATGGAAGTTGGCCAAAACAGCTGCAGTACAAGTTGAGCACTGTGGTGAGCACCTTTAATAGCAGCACTCCAGAACCCGAGGCAGGAGGATTACAGGTTCAAGGTCAGCCTGGGCTGAATAGTGACTCTCATCAGGAGTAATGTTTTTTTCCTCGAGTCTTTAAGCTGAGTGCCTCTGTCACTTGTTTGATCAAGAGAACTCTGCAGAAATTACAATGTGTGTCTAAGTCTTGGGTTCTCAAGGTTCTGTCACATGTCACTGTAGGAACAAGCTTCCGACAGACTCTAAAATCATCTAATCATGCCTGGGCCAGCTCCATCCAGCAGCCCACCAGCTCACAGTAGACATCTGATGAATGATACGGCTAAGACCCTTATGCCACATCCGAGGCCAGCAAAGCTACACAACTGAGCCCAATCTTAATGACCAACTTAGGCATGCGCTAAATAGAGAGTTGTCTGAAGTCACTATGTATATGAGAGGAGGTGACACCACCTTTCTAGCTAGAATTCGCATAGATCTTCTGCTCTTTCCCTTTCAAACAGAAGCAGGGCTTCCCAGTGCCTAGGGCTTTACCTAAATTATCCCCCCTCTGACTTCAGGCCTATAATATATGCTGTTTCTAGCCCGAGACTTTATCCATTCTTAAAGATTCAACATTCCTTATCGCTTGTTGGCCTGGAATGCATACTGATCACCTTGTGTTATTTCTTGCTATTGTTTTGTTGCTTCATAATGCTAAACTTACACTTTATTACATGTTGCCTTCTGAAATTAGTTGCCGTCTTCCAAGGGCAAAGGCTCGTCTTACATTCAGGCTCCACTTCACAGGGCTGGTATATTTTTTTCTTACTGGTGCGATCTGACAACCCCACAGAGACCTGAACACAAGGCTCCTGGGTCGCTCACTTCTCCCCAGTGTCCTATCCATTTCTGAGCTGCATTCTGCTTCCTGCAAAGCTTCTCTACCAGGTCTCCTATCAAGGTCTCACCACAAAGGAGTTTGAAAACATGGGGAATGGTCACTGTTGTAGCTTCATTTCTGAGGCTATGATAAAATATCCTGACAAAAAGCAATGTAGAGGAGGGAAAGGTTCATTTGGGTTACAATTCCAGGCCAGAGCCTATCATTTCAGTGAAGTCAAAGCAGTCACTTCAGTGAGTAGTCACATCACACCCTGGAAACAAATATACCCTGGCTTCCCCCTTGCTTTCTCCTGTCTCATAATCCAGGAGCCACAGCCTAGGAAACAGTACCACCCACAATGGGCAGGGTCTTCCTACATTATTCAACAATTAAGTCAGTCACCGGTAGGCATGCCCACACACCAACCTGATTCCTTATTAAGACTCCTCAGTAAGCTGGAGGGATAGCTCAGTGGTTAAGAGTGCTTACTACTCTTGCAGAGGACCTGAGTTTGGTGTCCAGCACCTATGTGGTGGCTCACAACTACCTGAACTTCAGTTCCAGGAATCTGATGCCTCTGTGGGCTACTGCACACTCAGAGTGCACATAAATTCATGAAGACTCATACATATACACATAAACTGAATATTAAAAAAAAAAGACTCTTGGGGCTGGACAAATGGTTCAGCAGTTAAGAGCCCTTGCTCTTCTTAGAGAGAATTCTGGCTCGGTTTCCAGCACGCACGGCAGTTCACAACCATCTCTAACTTCAGTCCCAGGGAATCTGACCCCCTCTTCTGATCTCCTCAGGTACTGCATACATGTGCTGCACAGATATGCATGTAGGTAAAACATCCACATATATGAAATAAAAATAAACAAATCTTTCAAAAGGGAAAAGAAGAGCCTCTTCTCAGATGAGCCTAGGCTATGGTTGATAACCATCACAGAACACCCCCACCTCACACCTTGTGAATACCCCAGAAAACCAGAGAACACACCAGCCCAAAGCAAGCAA
The DNA here is from genome assembly GCF_003668045.3 of Cricetulus griseus. Lineage (NCBI taxonomy): Eukaryota > Metazoa > Chordata > Mammalia > Rodentia > Cricetidae > Cricetulus > Cricetulus griseus. Next base: position 26,101,477 of record NC_048601.1, on the reverse strand, counting down.
AACCTCACTTGCAAAACTATTGGTTTCTCAAATCTGTTAGGGATTTCTTGAACTCTCTGGAAATGTCCCCCTTTTATTCTGGTGACTTCCATTTGTCCCAGGTACTGGCCTTGGCTAAGGCAGGCTCCCAGTGCCTTTCAGTCCTCACTAAGGTCTTTTAAGTTAACTACAGAGCTTTGAGTGGAAGGCAGATAAAAAGCTTAGCATTGCAAATGAGGAGAGCAGAGCCAGTGCTGAGAGAAAGGAAGGCATTAAAGCAGGCCCAAGGAAGCCAGCTGCTAAGGTTACTGGTAGAGGGAAAAGGCGGAGGCCCTGCTGGTCTCACCCCTGGCCTGACTTTTCTTATGTGGCCAAGAATAAATGAGGGTCAGGTGTTTTGCTGGCCTTCCCTCTACTCTCCATTTTGAGCTCTGTCCTAACCAAGTAGCACCCTCAGCTTAGCAGGTTTTCCTATGGGCTTGTGAGGTGTGTGTGTGTGTGTGTGTGTGTGTGTGTGTGTGTGTGTGTGTGTGTTGCTCTTGTTTTTTGTGATGATAATACTAGGTAACTCTGAGACAGAACCTCCTGAAAAAGAAGAACGAGCAATGTTCTGTTGTCAAGGCTAGCATTCTGGTATATATGGTAATTTCTTTTGTGATCTCGTTTTTTTCCCCCAAAAATATGATCATACCTTCTTCACATGGTGTTTAAACATCTTGTACATTTCTTCAGCTTTTCTAGGTCAATTCTCATGATAATTCTCCAGAATCAGAGCAGCATGGGAAGGTAAACATACAGTGTGTGTGTGTGTGTGTGTGTGTGTGTGTGTGTGTGTGTGTGTGTTTGTGTGTATGTGTCTCTCTCTGTGTGTCTGTGTGTATGTGTCTGTGTCTGTGTGTATATGTCTGTGTGTATGTGCTCTCTGTGTGTGTCTATGTGTGTGTGTGTGTATCTGTGTTACTCTGGGACTGAGGTTTCCATCAGTCTCATGACTCTAGGCCTGTCTCTTGCAGGGGAGCTCTGATACTTGACCCTAGCTGGGACTCTGTCCTTCCTACTCAGTTTCCCAGGTAACGGGCCATGCATTCTCTTGGGGTGCAGTTTAACTACAAAGATCCAGCAGAGGGCTTCCATCTACCACATTGCCAAGACCCTTTACCAGTGTGAGTACTCTCTCCTCCCTGTGCTTCAGCCTCTAAACCATGGCCTCTGCCAGCTCTCTCACCGATAAAGTTGCCTTGTTGCCTCGAACCTTGATACTCCACAATCCAGCAGAAGAGGCAGGCCAGCTGGGGGGCTCAGAACCCTGGATCTTCATGACACGTTAGTACTAGACTGCACATACTCTCGGGGCTCTACTCTCAGAAGATATGAGACTTGCCCCATTCACAGATGAGCCATTCTGAAAAATGTTACACTGCTTTTTGTTTGGCTGGAACCTCCTGCTCTCTCTACACTGTTTGGGAAGCCCCGTTCCTGTGTCTTTCTCTCTCCAAATCCTGCCAGCTAAGATAGTCTCTGAAAAAGGAACCAAAAAGCCCAGTTCTGAAGTCTTGGTGGCTACTGCAGTTTCCTTCTCTAAAGCTGTCAGCAGCCCAAGTCCCTTGCCAAGTAAGTCCCTTACTTGGGCACAAACCCAGCTTGTGGTGGATGTGTGTCATCACCCCTCACTTACAACCCATAAAATCTCCCAGCTTTTATCTGTGGCCGCTATTTCACTGGCCTCAATCTCTGGGACTGGATATCTGCCTGAGAGTTGCTCTGCTCAAATATAACTGTTGTTATACTTTTTCAATTTGGTTTGATCTGGCTTAACTGTGTCATCGGAGAAACTCCCCCCCCTCTCTCTCTCTGTGTGTGTGTGTGTGTGTGTGTGTGTGTGTATGCACGCGTGTGAAAACCTATTGCTTTTCATCTCCTAGTCCTTTGACACCACTCAGCTGACCTACTTTTTAGACAAGGCAGCAAACATTGAGGAGTCTGAGGCATGCCGTATGAAGACAATCCCACTCTCATGTCTGGATAACTTTAGTTTCCCTTCCTTTCCATGTATCCTTTCCTCATCCTCTTGACCCTTCTAGTCTTTTCCTTTCCTAACTATTCCTTCTGTCTCCTTTGACCATCTCATATTCACCCTTTCTCCAGCGAGGGATGGACATCCTGTCTCTATGAACCCAGCTAATTGAGATATTTCTTGTTTAAAAAAATGGACTAAAATTCGAGCAGACAATGGAGATGCTTAACAGTCTGGCCTTGGCCTATGGCACTGGCTATTGCTACTGAGGGACTGAGGGAAACTTCTGACTAAGAACTATATAATGAGCAAGAGTCAGTAAAGGAACAGGGACTGCTTTTTGGTGGCATCTGAGAGAAGGAGGGAGCAAGACAAGTATGAGCTTGATCCACCCACCCAACCACAGCCCCCAAGCACAGTGGCCCAGATACTTTGCTGCTGATGTTACTGGAATGAAGAAGGAGATTTAGCCTTCAATCCAACATCCTTTCAATGCCTACTGTCAGCTTTCTGGCACTATAATGAAATATCTGAGCTAGTCGAATTATAAAGAGAAAAGGGTCATTTTGACTTACAGTTTTAGAGGTTCTGCTCCATGGCCAGGAAACCCACTGCTTTGGTCTCTCATGTGAGGTACTAGAGGTAAATGGCAGGGAGCACGTGGTACAACAATCTAACATCCTGACCCCCACCCCAATGACAGGAAGCAAAAGAGGAAAAGGAAGGTGTTGGGGTTCCATAAGCTCCTTGGAGCCCTCCTGACTCTTACAATGATCTCAAGGCTCCCTGCAAGGGCTCCCTTTTGGAATTTTGCCACCTCACCCTTTAACACTGGAGCCTGTGATGGGCACTCAACACAAGACCCTGGCAGGAATAGGTGAGGAAGTCCCTCCTTAGGCATTGTCTTTGTTTTTCTCAGGAGACCAGCAGCTTGTGACTTGTCTACACAAACACCTTTCAGACAAGATGCCTTAAGTCTGGTGCCACAGTGTCTAAGAAGAGTCACAGCGAGGCCATTTCCCTGTTGGGTCTACCAATCACCATATACTCACTACAACCATCTCTGTCAACTCATCCTACAGCTCTGCCAGTATCGCCAGAACACTAATTATTTCACTTAGGCCTCACAACAGAATCACCAGCCCCATTTTTCTTCCACAGGTCCTGGGTTTGGTTCCCATAACCACCTGTAATTCTAGTTCCAAGGATATAATACTCTCTTCTGGCCTCTGTAGGTTCCTGCACACATACAGAGCACACAAATTCATGAAGGCTTACACATATACATATGAATTATTTATTTTTTTAAAAGACACCGTTCTCAGGTGATTCTAGGATGTGGCAATCTGGAAAATGAAAACTAGCCATCAGTCACTGTTCCCTGATCCATGTGTGAATACTCTAGAAAACCAAACAAACATTCAAACCCAAAGCAAGTAGGTATATCACTCCTGCCCCAGAGATGAGGAAATGAGTTAGTACAACACAAAGCTAACATGCTCAGACCACACAGATTATAATTACGAGGACAAACATACATTTCTGGCAACTAGCTAAGTTCTATAATTTAATCTTAGCTTTAATTTCATCTATAAAATGAAAACAACAAAAACAAAGCTTGAATCACACAACTGGGGCTACATACAGAAAAGTGCTTTGTAAACTGTGAAGTGTGTTATGTAAATACCAGGTGGCATCTGTCCCAAAGCAGACCTCCACTTTGTGGCCAAGAGGATTGGGAGGGGGCTCAGATGTCACATCATACAATTTCCCACAAGGTCCAAGATTAGATTAGAATCATGAAATTGAAAGAGATTTAAAAATAGCCTGGTCCCATGTCAGACTGGGGCAATGACCACCCAAGATGAGACGGAAAAGGAGGAACAGTGCTTAACCCAACTAGGAGATGACCCAGTAATCTAGCTTTACCTGCTGAGCTATGACAAGACCTCAGACTTCCTTTTACCATCCCACCAACACTGATGGAAGTTAATGTCCCTTTGTTCTCCAAATCTTATGAATCCAGTCACACAATTAATCATTCAAATAAGAACCTTTTAGAGAATGAAAAAGGAGCTCTATTAACAATGGTGGGACACAGATAAAAGTAGGCAAACTGGAAAATATGGCCAACGATTAAGACAGGTCTTGGTTCTTCTAAGGTAGAAATGCCATGAACCTGATTTGAAAACATCCATACAGGTAGTGGTGGGTCAAGGGAAAGAACCAAAAGTCTCTGATAAGAAAAGATGAAGGCACACCCCTGGCTTGTAGGTGTTCTGCGGAAGCAGAAAGCTGTCAGGCTGGGATGCCCAGCACCTTCCCACCGGGAAGCCATGCAGGTCTGCTCTGACGCCTGCCTTCTTTTCTGATCTCTTTCTTCATGCTGAATGATTGGCTCTGTATTTATTTAATAAGCCAATTATGAATATGTTCTGGTATCTTATAGAGGAAAAGTCACTTTGTTTACCCAATAATTAAATAGGCTGCTTTAGATTTCTGGTTCTGAAATTTTACAGTCTCTTCATTTCTAGAGGGCAAGATTTAAAAACGAAGGTCTCAATATGGCAGAGTTCCAAGAGCAGAGGAATTGAGAGGGGCACACTCTGTTACAGGTGAAGCTCACCATGCTATCACACACTGCCAAGAATCATGATCGAAATCATGTCAGACGAAGCCAGGAATGTGGCTCAAAGAATAAGTGAAATACATAGTAGCAGTGTCTCTCGGCCTCTGTGTCATGGTATTGAGCTGTCCTGACCACTGTCTTCCAACTTGGAGGTCCTTCAGATGGTTGTTTTCTATGAAAAATCCCATGGGTTCCTTGAAACAAAGAGATTTAGCCAACAGTCTGCAAGGCCGAGTATAGAAAGCTCTGACCGGTATTGCTTCTGATTTCTTTTTGTTTTTCTCATTTACTTTTGTCACTGGGGATCAGACTCACCACCTCACACCTTATCTGAGGTACACACACTGAGATAGCTCCACAGCCCTTCTAATTCTCTTTCATTTTCTTTGAGCTATCACGAATGCAGTGCTGAGGACTGTGCACGCTAGGCAAGGGCTCTACTGCTGAACTCGCCCTCAACCCTCGCTCCACTTTTCACCGTAAGAAAGTGTCTTGCTAAGTTTCCCCACTGGCCTAGAATGTGCGAGCCTCCTGCCCCAGCTCTCCGATAGCTTGACCTCAGGCTACTGGATACGTCTGTCTGCCTTTCTTTTCCTTTGCCCTTTTGTTTTCTCATCAATGAAACATTTTCAGAAGTTATCTAACTGTTGAGCAAACTGAACAGTAAAAATGGCTGCAATACCAATCAGCATTGAAAATCAATAACAACATGCTTTTTTTTTGTTCCCTTTAAATTTTCTTATTCTCTGGATTGGGAGTATGAGAACTGTATAAATGACCACTCACGACTACTGGACCAGCCATGACACGTCTTACTGCCTATTTGTATGTCAACTCTATTGGCCACCTTATTTCTGTGGCCATTTACAAACATACCCACCAGACCTGGCTTCAGGAAGCTCAGTTTCTGGAGGGAAGAGAGGCAGGGCAGCTACTGGGACATCCAGAACTACACAAAGAACATCAAATGCAGAGTACTGTTTAGTTCTTACAACTTCTGTAGGAAATAGACGTGTGCTCTCTACATAGGGAAACTAGGCTCGGAGAGGTGAAGTCACTGGAAGAGAGGGAGAGAGAGGCAGGATTGGAAGCCAGCTCAGGCCTCTCTTCAGCTGTTCTGCCATCTCCCGGGCATCTGAAGTGCGCTAAGTATGTCTGCCCATCAGTATGACATGGTCCAAGATTTCAAACTACCTGCTTATGGAGTCACCGTGACCAAGACAAACTTCAATCTTATTTTTCACTCACAGGACATACTTACAGGGACTTAAGCACATTGGTCCCAGTTACCTGATTCAGGACTGAGGTACCCAGCCCCTGTGTGAGAGAAGAGCCCACAATCAGGCAGAGCACAACCCACCAAGGTCTAGTGTCCCTTTATCAGGACACCAGCACTAAAGGTCACCATCAGCCCTCCTACCCCTTCCACTGCCTCCAGTATCACAGCTGGGGCAAAGGACAGGCTGGGCCTCCCTTGGCCAATCTCTCACATAAATTAACAGCGGCAACTGATGAGGGAAAAAGATGTCACAGAAGGAGGGCAGAGAAGCCCTCTTGGGAGAGAGAAGGAGGAGGTAATTGGAATAGTGGAGCTTCCAGCTCAAGTCCCTTTGTGGCTCTTTAGTTTTTCCTCTTCTGATACTCATACTCCCCATCAAGTGACACCCACACATTTTGCCTAGCACAAGGTACTATGTCAGCTATATTATCTTGACACATAGAAGTACAAAGCTACAGCCAAAATGACCCCGTAGGATGAGCTGGGCAGCATCCAGAACAAGGCTCAAGTACAGGCCAAGCTGGAGCCTGTGGGAGACCCAGAGGTGTTCAGGAAGTGAGTCTTACACAGATATGCCCTGGCATCCACTGTGTCCATCCATCCATCCACCCATCCATCCATCCATACATCCATTGATCAGTTGGCAGACATATATAAATATATCCATACTATTTGTTTCTTTAGAGAGCCCTGACTAATATAGGTCAGCAGGCTACTGGCTCGGATTTCCTAACATGCACAACCCATCCCTCATCTTTGCCCAGGGCTGATGCTATGCTCTAAAAGTCTATACCAGTGTTTGTATCTGAGAGTTTGTAGGTACGCTTCCACCAGGGCCCAAGTGGAGAATCCCTCTAAGTCCCTTTCTGTGGTTGGAACTGGGTAATTAGCATGTTCCCTCTGTGGTAAACAGGGGAGAGCCCCTAAGAGCAAAGCTTTACAACATCAGGTAGAAGAACCCCCACTGCCCCTGCTACCCAGTTGGCCAGCTGCTCAGGGCATCAGCTCCTTGAAGTTTGTGGTAACTTCGGAGGACGGGGTCTCCTTGTAGATCACTTTACTTCTGGGAGGAATCCTGTTCCCTTCTGGGATGGTCTTGTGTCCAGGAAGCTGTTTTTTTCCCTTCCCACAGTCCTTCTCTCTCAACCTAAGTAATCAGATTCTGGCCGCCTCCACAAAGTTCTGGTCTAGCAGGGCAAAGGCAATGCAGGGAGAGCTTTTTTGCCAGGGCTCCCTGGCCTTCTGCTAGCACCACCTCCATCAAGTTCTCTCAAAACCTGCTCTCATCTTGGACCAAGTTAGTCACATCCACCTAACAGCCAAAATGACCCTGGAGGTCCCTTTCTGAACTAACATTCATCCATCTTTGTACCATTTGAAATAGGGAAAAGCAGAAAGGTGCTAGCATCATGCAGCAGCCACACACAATCCTTTGGGAACTTTATTATAAGAAGCTCCAAAGATCAAGGGACACATCTAATCCTAGCAAAACCTCCTTGACATTAGGGCTCCATGTCGCAAGAAGCTGATGGGATCACACACTCAGGAAAGAGGCAGTTCTTTAGTAGAGTGGTGGTGAAAATAATTATTCCAACATCTACTTCCTCACTGCCTACAAGTGCAAGGAGGCAGGATATTCCCTGTGCAGATCACGCTGGAGACGCCGCAGCAGGTCAGCCTACCCCAGGGTAGCCTTCCCAGGTCTGAGTATGCCAGAAAAAAGCCCACCAGTCTTGAAGCCTGAGTTGCAAGCAGGAAAGAAAGGGGGACATTTACAGCAAAAGCCGGGTGTAGTGACAAGTCTGCTCAAAATAACTCTCCAGTCGGTTTCTGGAGTCCTCGACATTGACACCACTCCCTTCTCAAGGGCTCTCTCAAGGAGAAGTGATTTGTAACCGAATTAGACTCCTGGGAGGGAGTGTGCGTTGCACCTCTCTGATTAAGAGTACCCTCTCCTTCCCCTTCTCATCTGATGGAGTACCTCACAGCCACCGTACATGCCACGAAGACAGGGGCACGGAAATTCAGGGCTCCTTGCTGTGAGAGGCTGGAAGAGGCCATCAGTGCTGACCTCCTGGGGAAGAGAGTGCCAGGTCTGTCCCAGGGATGGCATTAACTGGGGGGAGGGCATCGTTTTAAAAGCACGCCACAAGACTGTAATGGCAGTCAAGGAGGAAACCTCCGGCCCAGACACGGGTATTTAAAGCACTTCCACCAGGGGCCTGGAGGCCAAGGTCAACAACAATGAGTGGGTCAGGTTTTGATGTTTGACAGGTACAGAGTACTGGGTACAAGGAGGGTCACTCCTGAAGGAAGTTCCATTTAGTTCCACATCAGAATAGTTTTGAGCTACCTCCTTGCCTGAGGGCTTCATGTCCAACATTCTGTAAGATGACCTCAGCACCACACTAACCATCTAAAAACCATGTTTGTGTGATGTGCATATGGACAGGTTTTCAGAAGGAAAAGGGACTCATAAGTCAAAAGGGGTATCCACGGCAGGCGGCTTACAGCGGTGGGTCCTGAAGGGCGCACAGTACCAGCCCCCAGGCTCCCTACCTCTGAGTACTCATTTGTAAAGGCTCCTGACAGAGGCATCTTTGTCAGAGGTGTGTGATACTAATGGAATATTATACACGATGGTGAGTTCTGCAGTTGGTGCCAAGTGCTTAGTAACTGCCCTCCTCCTATGGGGTCTCCCCTGGTCCAGGGGTTTGGCTCTCAGTTGCCACTGGCAGGACTCCAGGCTAGGATGGATCACAACACAGCACTTGGGAGCCTGGTCTCCACAGAGAAAGACTGTGTGCCCCCTTATTGGCACGTCAACAGGGGCAAGTTGTATCAATACCATGCCCTAAGCTTATTTATCCAGCAGATGTGGCAGAAGCCAGCTCGTGTGGCTGTTAGGAAGATACCAAGGGTTAGAACTTGTGACTCTTACAGCTGATCCCATCTCTCCACCCTTTCCTCTGACCTTTCCCTGTGGAACTTCGACAGCGTGCTTCATGCCTTCTCAGCTCTGGGGCACAGTGATAAGCAAGAGAAGGGAGAGTGAGCAAGCAGCCAAAGGTCTTGCTCTTATTAAGCTTGGACTCAGCAAGAAGAACTGGGCGTGAAGTGAGAGGGCAAACGAGTATTTTCAAAAATAGCAGTGGGCGGTAACAAGCTCAGTGGTGTTCAAAGGCAATCTGTGCACTAGGACCAAAGCGGAGGGGTGGAGGGGAGGTCTCCATTGAGTCCTCTATGTGCACCTGGGGATGCCCTCCTTCCTGCAAGTCCTCTGTATGTAAGCTGGCTCTCACTCCTCTGAGAGGTCAGGAAGAGAAGGGCATCATGGGCATGAGGATCACTAAGATCACCAGGGGAGGGTGGCTGGTGGGTGAGGGGGTCTGAGGAAGAGACTGTGGGAACTCTGCAGGCTGACTAAGAATGACATGCAAGAGAGGTCTATTGGATAGAAAGTGAAGGAGAAAACCATGGTAGTGGTGGGTGTGTGGAGTACTGCCAGCAAGCGACTGTGCCCCAGCAAGACCAAGCATTACCACCCAGACTATGGAAGGTGAGTGTGGAAGAGGCCCCTGAGCCACAGGTCTGTACCCTGTCCTGCTGACCACCGTGCAACATGCCATCAAGTCAAGGTTGCTGTTGCTGCTCATTTTCCTCTCCCTGGGCTGGATTAGGGTAACTTTCCACATGGAAGAAAGGTGACTGTCCCCCTATAATGAAGAAAAGTCCACCCTAGGGATGCTGAAGGGTCATAACAAGGGCCAGGGCCACACTGGGAACCTGAACAGCAAGATGGAGATATAGCTTTGGGACCAAAGTGAGCAACTCTCATCTAAGAAGAAGAAACAAGATAAAAGACAAGTAAAATCTCTAAGGGAAATCTGAAATGCAAAGGAGAATAAAAAGGTAAAACAGACAGGAAGAGAAATCATAAGAGAACAAGCAGAAAATGCAACCATGGCTGGGCACTTGCAGTTCAAGTCACCACATTCACAATGCCCTGGGACCCACCCAAAGAGCCGGTGTAGCTGGGTAAGAGGAGTCGATGGTAAACTCAGTTGTGATTTCCAAATCCATGGCACCTCATGCTCTGTGGCAACAGCCTGGTGGGCACGAATTCAGCATAGCACTGGGCAATATTTGACTCTAGGAGCCCAGAAGGCAACGCCAGGTGATGAATTCTATACTGATGTCTCTGAGAAATAAACTGGCCTTGGGAGAAAGTAAGTCTGTGACCAGAAACCAGATTCACTCCTGGATTCAGACCTCTCTCTGGCTTGAGGTCACATCTGTCACTCAAGTCTGCCCACATTCAGTAAAATGTAAAATATGTTTGGGAAATGCCAGCTTCTAAGAATATAAAAAGTGTCTGCTACAAGACTTCTCAGAGCCTCTGGACACCCACATGCCCTGTGACGGTCAGAGGAATAGCCTGGGGTATAAGCATCAGGACATCCCAAGTTTTATCTCAGAATAACTATTTCTGGATTTCCCAAGACCAGTGGCTGGGAGGCCTGGCCTATGTATAACGACACCAGTGCAACCTGGTACTGCCCACTAAACACAAGTGATTAAAATCTGTCCATCCCAGGGAGCTGGTGCCCTGCCAACGGCTCCTGACACATACCTTTAGATCACTGCAGTAAAACTCTCACTGTCAAGCTCAGAACTGTGAAGGACCTCAAAGGAGGCCATGCTGTATAGGCGGTGAGCCTTTTAAGAGAAATACTCAAAGTGGCAAGAACCCAGGAGGATCAAAGTAGCCAAACAACTGCCAAGCAATTGGGTAATTCTCATAGCTCAGGTGACAGTGTTGGCCCCATTTCACTGGCAAGGAAAGTGAGGTTCAGAGAAGCCAAGAATCTTACCTCAGGCCCTATGGCTAGCCCAGGTTGGAGCTGGGATGTCAGTGTGGGATGGCCTCACTCTGAGTTCCATGCTCTTGTTACTACTTCATGCTAGGTGCTACTGTGAGTGAGGAGATATGTGGGAGAAGATATTTGAAAACTCAAGAGTCTTAGTTTGGGAGGCCTTTATAGTTCTACTATAGAAGCTTGTCCACAAATATTGGGCAGACAAAATGGTGCCTGAGACACAGGGAGAGAAGCAGGTTTCCACTAAGGAGGGGACAGACACATGGAGGACCCATATTTATGCTGAACCTCAGTGTACAACAGGGTCCATACATAAGATAGCCGGGAGGGCTTTCTGTATGAAAGGATCATGGTGAACACAAAACTGGGAAGGTCCGGGTAGCTTTGGGGACCTGTGTGGCCATGTGGAGTTGAGGAAGAAACAGTAGGGTTTGCAAGACCAGGGTGGGGCATCCAGCTAAAGCCACCATGAACTTTAGCATTAAGATTTGATAGTAGTAGGACAAGTGGTCTCAAGACAACTGGGCTTGGGAGTGGTATGTCAACTGGCAATGAATTGGCACCTTGCTGGCAATGAATTGGTGCAATAAACTAATCCTACAATTATAGCATACTTTTTTTTTTCAGAAGCAACTATTGGCATGGCAATTTCCACCGAATTGGGGGAAGAACTTTGGAGGGCAGTTGGGGTCCAGGGATCACGGACACATTGAGCTCCATCTAAGAGCTCATTGATCTGATGATCATATTTCTGCTAGCTCGGGTATCATTTCACCTGCATTCCTTGTGGCAGGCTTGACCAAGGGGGCCTGCCTTCCACGCTTTTCTGTAGGTGCAGCCTCTTGCTTATTCCTGAAGAGCAGCATTGGCACCCCCCTCAACAAGAGATCCCAGGGCTCTGGAGCTGGATTTCTCTCTGATCCCATGTCCTCCTTTAGGTCCCTGCAGCTTGCAAATGTATCAAATCCATTTTATAGGCACCTGTTAAATAGCTCTTTTACATATCCCTCCAGATAGTCATTCTCTGGTTGAAATGATTTGTTGAGACTTCTATGAGCACTGAAAATGGTCAGACTATGCTGGACAAATATGATCCAGGCAGAATTGGAGTCCCTTTATCTACACCTTACTGCTCCCTCTTCCAAGTCTCTAAGCAGAGTGTGCTGCTAGGCCTGTGGCTGGAAGGCGTGCAGTTAGAGAGCTTGATTCGTGGCAGACCCTTATTGTTCACATCTCATCTTCCTGGAGAGCGCGGTGTGAGCAACCACAGCTGCAAGGACTCAGAGAAACAGCACACAGTAGCGCATCACACACCCCAGCACCTGACCTAGTTCTTCAAGAGCCTGGCACGAGACACTTGCTCACAGTACAGGAACCCTCTAGACACATGCCTTAGAGAGACCAACACCCATCACACTCCACAGTCCTTTGGGTGTCTGCCTGCATGGACCCTCACAAGTTCCACCTTCCAGAGTATTTTCCCAGGTCGTCATCAGGAATGAGGCTAACAGAACCTCTGCCTTGTTGGCCCTGCTGGCCCCACTGAGAAACATCGCTTAAGTATCCAAGGACAAATGTCAGGGAGGCCAGTGTTTGTTATTTTTTGCAAGTAGCAGCTGGTGATGAGACTAGCCAGCTGTACAAACCTGTAACAATGATCACAAAAGGTCCGTGTTGATACTTAGTTAGCATGACTGGGTAAGCTCGACAGGTAACAACACTGCCAGGCTGGTGTTTACTGGAGCCACAGCATGGGCACCAGCTGGTTTCATTTGCTACCTGTCTGGCTGGGCAGTAGAATCCCATACTTGTGATCTGTTTTATTATCACTCCCCAAACATAAGAAACACACAGCCTAGCACGTGGGTGCAAGCATTGGCTACTGCTACAAAAAAAGAGAGTTAGGGTGCACAGGTTTATGACAAGGGCGACGCCAATCAGAACATCATCAAGAGGGAGCCCAATCCCTTGGCAGCTATCTCCTACCCTGATCATTTCCAAGAATCAGTCTGGGTTGTTCTATTCCTTGCTCAGTTGATAAACATAGGTGTTCAAGGCCTCCCAATCACCCACAAAGCCCGGCTCAGGGGCAGAGTGAGTCACAGGTTACACACAGGCCTGGGCTACCATTTGAGTTCTTAGGAGCTTACAGGTTTTCTCTTTGCCTTCCAGCAGGACTAAGGGAAACCTGCAGGAAGAGAGGCTGCCTGTCTGGTTGCGGTAGCATGCGGCACGCTCTCCCTGAAGAGCCTCTGGCCTGCAGTACCAGTCATCACTGAAGGGGAACTAGGGCTGCAGCGTGGACACCTCAGCCATGAATCAGGACTAAGCTGCAAGGAGAAGGCAGATCTGGAATCTAGAAAAGACTTTTCCTGGCTCCCAATGAGACCCTGCCTGTGGAGGACTGCGGACCCAGACAAGACCCCTCCCTAGGCTTTCTTTCCATCTCCTGATGAAGGAAAACAGACACAGCAGTTCCTTCCCTGCCCCAGGCTTTCTTGTTGAGGGGAGATTCAGAGACAGAGAAACCAATTACAAGAGGGGCTAGGAGGAATTGCTCACTAGGTTAATGCCCCCGCCATTGTCAAGGGCTCTGCAATCTTATTCTCACTAGAATTCTCTTCAGTGTGTTCAGGGACTTCTAGGGCAGCAATTTGAGAAGAAGAAGACATGGTTGCCTCTTGAAGCAGCCAGAAGGCCCCTCCAGAGACTGCTGAGTCAGGGAAGCATAGCAAATGTTTTAGTACCCCGGGGCCCCATTTGGCTTTCGGTTATGCACACCCCCCCCTTAAAATACTGCATCTGGCATCCAAGTCCCTCGGCCTGCACATGCCATGCACACATCCCTCTCCACACAATGTATCCTGGGTCCACAGAGCAGCCCCCTCCCAACCCACACCTGCAGTGGCCTACGCACTTTTCCACTCCTCAACAATTGAATAAGTTCCTCCAGCCTTGGTCACAATTGAATTTAGACAGTTTTTATTCAAGCGTATTCCCCATGTATCCAGGTACGAAGGAAAGAACTGATCTGGCTTGAACTAGTTTTGGATGCATGCACAGCAAGACAAAACTAGTAACCTTTTAGGGAGAATCTTCTCTTTACCATCTTATGTCTATATATAATTGGATATGCATATGATTAAAATCAGTTGCATTATGGGAAAGGACACGGGCAGAACAGAATTGATTAAATAACCTAATCTATCAATACACACTCATAGATACACACATACCTATGCATACACACACACACTCATGTAATTAATATACACACATATACAGACACTCATATTCACACATACACTCACACACCATCCCACTCATACTCACACACTCTCACACACATGATCCACATGCTTTTCACTCAGGGCATAATTTTGCCGGCTCACTTTAAATATTTGGCTTTGGCTTCCTTTGCACAAAAGGATTCACGGAAATCATGGCCCTTTAGCAACAACAGCTATATTGCACACTTCCTCGTTAAGGTCCGTATCTTGAAGACCTCTTACTATAAGTGATTCCAGAAGTGGAGCATGGCAGGCTTGGTGTGTAGCCCCGAGATGAAGGACCTAACTTCAAATGGAAATGTACCTGGATAACTTCTGTGGTTCTCTAAGCACAACTGCCAAAGAGAATTAAAAATTAGGGGCAAAACCTGAAATGGGCGTCTTAATAAAACTCTACACATCCTGCCACACGCTATCGTGAATATTCGTCAGCAGGCTTCTCTAGGGAGCCCAACCACAGTGCCACTTTTGTTTTAATCTCATGCTCTGGTTGTCTTTGACTTCACTAGAGCTCATCAGCCTGAGAGCCCTGGTGTCTGCAAGAGGAGGCCAGACAGCAGAGAAAATGTAGTCTCACTTCTATGAGGGGCTCTGAGGCTTATCGGGCCTGAGAATGAACTTTGTCACCAAATAGGTACTTGAAACCAAATATTCCACCAGACTGTCATCCAAGGAGCATTTTTAAAAGTCAGATGTAACCATGAAAACCAGATAGAGTCAACACGACGACTATTTGATCGCATGTAATAATGCGACGGAAGGCAACGGACTGTGGGACTGTGGTCAGGAGCTGAAGAAACTAATGTTTAGGTTAAGAAGAAACGGGACAGCATAAGTAGAATACACTGGCCCATGATGGACAATGGGCACAAGCTAAAGCCACCTGGGGCCAGCATGGCTCACACACAGTCAAGACAGGTGCTAAGCAATGCCATGTGTTGGTGGATGAAAATATGCAACTTATCTGACACTACAACTGCTGCCCCAGAAACGTTAACAGAAGACTTCAGCAGTCGAATCTCTAAGAAAAATGAGATTTTTTTCAAGGGTAAAGTGGAATGAATGAGACTTTGTTACCTACCAAAGGAGGAGGAGGAGGAAGAGACGGTGACAACAGAATTCTTCATAGAAAATAGAGCAGCCTGGGAAACTACTTCTGAAAATATGCATAGACATATTTTCCTCATGTCTCCACTAAGTGCAACTAAAACACAACCAGATGGGGCGTGGCTCAATGGCAGAGTACTCGCCTCGCACAAGTAAGGCACCATGTTCCGTTCCCGGTACAAAACAGTACAAGTGAAAGGCTCTAAATGCTGGCAAGAAATCTGACTGGCTAGGAGGCACAGGCCCTGTGGAATGATACCACACCAATTTCTTGATCAAACCAGAAATACAGTGAGTGCACAGAAGACAAGCCCAAAGAATCATGAAAGAAAACACCTATCAAGAGAAATATTTTCTTAAATGTGTCATAAAACAACAAAATTCACTGCTGTGGTTTGACTTATTCTTTGGTCATCTTCTTTCTTTCCAGATAGACTCTCCTTATGTAGCTCAGCCTCCAACTTGTGATCCTGCTGCCTTTGCCTTCCAAATACAGGGTTACAGTAGGTGTCACCATGCGCAGAAGTTTTATTTTGTTTATTCATCTTTGGCTTCATATTCATATTTGTACTTCTAGAGTTTGAATCTTGACTGTCCCCCAAGGGCCCACTGGAAGTTTGGTCTCTATCCCATGGTATTTGCTAGGGGGTGAGACTTTTATTAGAGGGTGGGCACTAGGAGAAGTAAGTTAGCTCATGTGATGGAGGGGATGTCTTTGAAGGGGATAATGGCACCCTGTCTCCTTTCTGACATTCTCTCTCTGCTTTCTGATTGCCAAAGGGTGAACAGGCCTCTTAGGGGCTCCCCCACCATAATGTACTACAATGTATTAGACCTGAAACATGGAGCTAAACAAACCTTTCTCTTGATACATTATCTCAAACAATGTGTCATGATAACTGAAGGTTAACCTATTTTAACCAGTTTTAAGTGTCTGGCTCTATAACTTTATATAATTTGCATTGTTGTGCTGCTATCATTGTTATCTTTAGGGCTCCTTCATTCCAAACTAAGGCTTGGAACCTCTGAAAGGATTGCATCCCATTTCTGTCACTATGAGTTTGATTACTCTGGGCACCTCCGGTAGGTAGAATCACACACCCTTTAAACATTTGTGACTGGCTTATTTCACTCAGCACAATGTTTCCAAGATCCATTTATCCATATTGTAACAGAAGCTAGAATCTCCTTCCTTTGAAGGCTAAATCATACTGTACTATTTACAGCTACCATTTTTGCTTGTCACCCATCACTGGTATTGCTGGGCACTGTGGCTACTATTTGGATGCTGCAGGTAACACTGCTATGAACATAGGTGTGTAACCATCTTCTCAACCTGCATTTAGTTCTTTTGAGTATACACCTAGAAGTAAAGTTAATTCTGTGGGCTAAGGCAATATTAATCATACATCTTCTGTTTTCCATGGGGCCCAAACTCCTACATGGTTCTACTAGTAATGAACAACAGCTCTAGTTTCTGCACATCACTTCTGGTGTTGCTTATTTTCTTTCCATTGTAGCTGTCTTAATGGGTGTAAGGTGATGTTTTACTGTGGTTTTTGAGTGGCATCTCTTCATGGCCTCTTGGCCATTTGCTCATTTTCTTTGGAAATGGACCTCTTTATGTCCTCGACTTTATTTTTATTGTTAGTTTTCAAATTTCGTTGGTACTGAAAATTAAATCCAGGGTTTCATGCATGCTAGGCAGGTGTTCTACCACTGAACTATACCCTGTATCTTCACACTTTTAAATTAAGACAGAAAAGTTTAGATAATAGTCATTCTAATCCCGCCATTTACCAAGTGGCTCCACTCCCATCCCCCTCAGCACAGGCTGAGTATTCTGGACTTTTGACATAGCCAAGCTATCATGAAGCACTTATCAGGGAGCTAGGGTGTTCTTTCCTAGATCTCGGGAGGCTTTGCAAAGAAACAGAACTTCTATCCTGAGAGGAGTAAGACGTTTCTACTTGTCCAGTGGCAATGAGACCCCTGCAATGTGGAGTAGTGGGATTTCCTCTCTCTTCTTCTTTCAGGGTGATCCCAGCAGAGGCCAGTGGGATATGGGCATGAAGAAAAGCAGTAATGAGGAGTAGTCCGTGTCGGTGGTGTCATGTGTCCCATCCCCACTGAATATGAGCAGACACCAAATGGGAAACAGGGCTTCCATCTCCACTTGGCAATAACAAGATGGAAATATGCTTCTTCCCCCCTGTGTCAAGGGTCAAAGGAATCAGCTGTAACTGGTTTAAAATAATAACCAGATAAAATAATACCTGCTGTAACTGGTTTAAAATAATAACTAGATAAAATAATACCTAAGATTCAGAATATCCAGATTTAAATAAAAACCATCCATTGCACCAGGAGTCTGGAAACTGTTCATCTGATTGAGAAAGGTGATCAACAGCTCCAGCATGAAGTGACCCAAGCAGTTCAGTTATCCAACAAGGATAAACTCAGCAGCTATCACAAAAATACACTGGCACACAAATACTAGCACACTTAAAACAGCGACACAGTGAAACGGTGATTCTCAGAAAAGAAATAGTCTCTAAAAAGAAAACAGGGAGTTTCAATGCTGAAAAACACAACACAGGACATGAGAAGACACAAAGGACAGGCTCAGAGGGGAAGCAGAGGCTCACAGAGGAAGGAGTCTGTGAGCATGGAGATAGAATGACAGAATGACCCACTGGGAAGTGTGCTACTTGATTAATTGAGATCACCTGGGAGATGGGCCTCAGGCATATCTTTGGAAACTGGGTGGATGACATTAACTGACGTGGGAAGACCCATCTTAATTTTGGATGGGAGCTGGGCTGTATAAATGAGATCACGAGCTGAGCATTAGCAGGCAAGAATC
Source organism: Cricetulus griseus (assembly GCF_003668045.3). Taxonomy (NCBI): domain Eukaryota; kingdom Metazoa; phylum Chordata; class Mammalia; order Rodentia; family Cricetidae; genus Cricetulus; species Cricetulus griseus. The sequence continues at coordinate 26,083,433 of NC_048601.1, read as the reverse complement.
ATTTCTTCTGACTGCAGGTAAGTCTGTGACCAACCACTGCCTCAGGTTTCCGCTGCTGGGGACTTGCCCTCCCTGGTGGACTGTGACCTGGAACTTTGAGCTAAACAGACCCTTTTCCCCCTTAAGCTTCTTTTGTCACATTATTACAGCAGCAGGAAACAAAACAGAAAACCCTACAACAGCAACATAGGGAAAACATACTTTAAAAGTTAACTGGGTTCAAGAGACCTACAAGATTGTAATGGAAGACATACCATCCTAGTCCCAGAAGTAGAGAAAGAGGATAAAACTATTCAAATAAATAATGGCTGAAAATGTCTTACATCTAACAAAACTTGAACTTACACAGTCAAGCAGTTGAGTAAACTTGAAACAGGATAAACCCAAAGGAAATCTGCATTGGGACGAATCGTACTGAAACACTTGATAATTAAAGCCAGTGAAAAAGCCTTAAAGATAGAGTTCTTAGGGGAAACGGCACCTTGCCTAGCTAGGGAAATGAGATGAATGGCAGCAGATTCCTTATTAGAAGCCATGGCTGTCAGAGGAAGTGGCACAGCATTTTTCAAGTACTAAATGAAAAGAGCCATCCACTAGAGTGCTATACCCAGTGCGAATATTTTTCATAAACAAAGGAGAAATAAGGCTAAAAGTGCTTACACAGATGAAAGAAGACTCGGTAAATCTATCACCCACAGACCAACCTTAAAAGAACAGCTAAGTGGAAGAAGATAATTCATTTAAACAAAAAAATGCATTAAATACCTTCTTAGTCCCCCTTGAATTTTCTAAATTGAGTGTAGTGATTGAAGCAAAAGCCACAAGTCTGATGTGTTTTTCATGCATGTGGAGGAGCCATCTAAGGGAATTATATTATAAATGAAGGAGGGTAAAGAGATAATAAAATAGCTGCACTTCATCTGAGTGGGGAGAAGTAATACCACTATACCAATAAATATGACAGAGTTTGCATATATAATTTTAGAGCTATGTACAGAGGTACTAGATATAAATAAAAATGGGGTTCTGGAAAATGTTCCCGTAATCCTTAGGAAGGAAAAGAGGCCATTTATACAACATTGATAAAATGACAAAATTATAGAGATGGGGTACAAACCACTCTCTGCCAAGGGCTTGGGATGGGGAGGAGTGCATATGAGTGACAAGGCACAAGCCAGTCCCAGAGCAATGGGACAGGCTGCATCACGATTGGGAGAAATAACCACACACAGAGACAGCATTGGCTTTCTGGCTTTCATCTTACACCTTAGCTATGCCAGAAGTGCCTATTGGGGAAAGTCAGGAAAGGGCAGGCACAAGGGACCTTTCTGTCCTCCTAAAACTTTGTATGGATCCATAATTAAAATCCAAAATGACTTGAATCAGTAGAATCCAGCTGGATACCTTCCCCAACTCTTCCTGATTTCTCACACCTCCAAAGAATCATCCAGAAAGCCTTGTTTGTCAGGTGGGGAAACAGAGGCAGGGTGCTTCTCAGTTAGAAATGGAGCAGTCACCCAATCTAATCTATGTCCTCAGCACTGTGCCAGGATATCCCTTAAACATCCTAAAGCTCTCTCTTTCCCCAAGCCTCTCCAGTCACTGATGCTTGGCCTTCCTCAAGCAGAGCTGTGCAGCCAGAGCCACAAGAGTGGCCAGAGGGAATCTCAAATGACTGTTTGCTCACACTTTAACAAGCTCCCAGAAGTCAGTCTGTCTCCAAAACCTGTCTCCATATCTCTCTGCTCCATCTTCAGGAAGCCAACCCAATCCATCCAGTAGGCTGCCCCCTGTTCATATGTCCTAGCTCTGGGCTGGGTGTATGCTAGGAGGGGCAAGTGATACTAACCAGGGTTCTACAAAAACAGAATTTCTGCTCCAATGAACAGGACAGTGCACTGTGTCACTGCCCTAATCTTGCCTTAAAAGTGATGATGGCACATACCCTGGGTGCGACACCCCATGCTTGCTAAGTGGGTCATTTGTGACTTGGCTGGGGAGCTCTAGAGAAGAGAGACACAAAGAAGGTTAGTCTGTAGCAGGAGAACATGGGGTATGTGTTTCTCTCAAAAAGTGTTAGTGGGGTGTCACAGTCTTATTCATCTTTCTGGAGGAAACATGTTTTCTCTATATCCTGCTCTCAAGACTAGCTTCCTGTGTGTCCTCTAGCGCTCCTCTCTGCATCACAAGGGACCCACTCACTCATCAGGCACAACTTAAGGTGTCCACCATGTATATGTAATAATCACTTTCAGGGAAAGATTATGCCAGTGACACTGAACATAGACCTGTTCGATGGAGGGGAAATTCTTTGTCCTCATTGAGCACTGGATAATGGCACATGAAAATCCCATGGCCCAGTAGGCAGAATGGAGTCCTCCTCAGGGAGGAATCTTTGGGACACTGCAAATGTCCGAGTGCCATGGCAGTGCCTATAAGCAATCATCTCTGCTGTGTGGGAGCAGGGGGAGACACCTGCTGTTGTGTTCCTGAGAAGCCAGCACAAGTCCACCTGCAGCTCTCTTGGGATCTGCGGGACAGAGGTGGGAGGGGAGGAGGTGGGCCTTTCAGATTGCCAGAGTCGTCTTCTTGTCTGTTATTTACCACTGCCTTCTTAATCATATAGTGCCAATACAGCTATAAATTATCTTGTCTCTCAGCAGCTGCCAAGAATGATGAAAGCTGTCACCTCATCAAGAAAGTTTAATTAAAGAGAGAAAAAAAAAGGCAGAGAGGGAAAAGCAGCCTTGGGATGGTAGCCCAGACCTTGAGTCTCAGAGGCAGAGGCAATGGCAGTGTGAGGTTCTACACCTTCAGTCCTGTCTCTAGAAACCACTGCACACTCAGCATGTCTCCGCCCTCCACCTGTAGCTGGCCCATGCAATGGCATAGGACTAGTTAGCCATCAGGCAAAGGCTACGGTCAGAAACAAACGCAGTCAGGGTTTTCCGAGCTGGATCTCCTCTGCCTTCACTTTGGAGGAAGGACTGACCTGGGGGAATCCTGGGAAGTTTGTCCTTCACTTTCCAGGCCTTTATGTCAGCTCCATATACCTCTGAGCTGCCACCCACATACCCAACTGCCCCTCCCCCTCTCAACGATGACATCCTAAGTCCTTTCAGGATGTGGCTAAATTTTTTAACTCTCACCTCAAAAAACGAAACTGAAGAAAGCCTTGCTCCTTGCACAGGTTCACGTGGGGGAGGCAACTGATAACTCTATTGCCCATAAGGTCTTATCACTGACAATGGCCTTCCCCAAGAATAACCTCAAAGAGACAAAGATGTCCTGGTGGCTACAGTCCTAAGCCTTCCTGTGACAGGGAACTGGGAGGCTGGACTGGGGAGGCTCCTGCTGGCACTAGGATGCCCCAAGGTGGCTCTCAGCACAAGAACAAGAAAGCTGGGCACACCTTGCTGCTGGCTAGTGAAGTCCTTGCTAGTATCCTGCTGCCTGTCTCCACGGGCACCTTAAGGTCTATAAATGCATTTCACATGGGAAGTCAGCAGGGCCAGCATAACAATTCTCACCGTGTAGATACCCATAGAGGGTGAATGTCTTGCTTAGGATTACACAGCAGCTAGTGACAGAGAGAGACTAGAGATCTCCTGCCCTTTACTTTCCATATTCACTCAGTCTATAGTGTTCCCTGCATCCATCTCCAAGGTACCACCTCTAGCAACCAGAGCGCCACATAGACCTATACAAGCACAGAGTTGCCTCTTCAAACTGATGCTCCCTGCCAGCCACATGGCACGAAACACTCAATTCTTACTTCTTTAGCATCCTCAGAGTGCCAGAAACAGGACAGGCTTTACCTGAAAAGCCTGGAGCATTTTTTAAAGCAAAGATTCAGAGTGATCACACAACAGGCACATAAGTTGTTTGTAGACATTAACTCAGTGAATCCTTACAATGAAGCAAAATGAGCATCACACCCTTTCTATGATGGGAACACACACACACACACACACACACACACACACACACACACACACACACACACACACACGAAGCAATTAGCTTTGGAGACACAACAGAGCAAGGGGAATGACCAGGATTCACTCTCTAACTCGTAGGGCTGTGCTTTCCTGTCATACAGTAGTCATCACTCCCTACCCTCACTCCCACCCCCACCGCCTCACCCAGGGACATAGGATGCCCTCCTGTCCATATGTCTCAGTGTGCTTTGCTCTCCTGTCTCATGATTTCTGGTGCTCTGTTCTCCCATCTGCTGGACCCTTAGCTTCACCGTCTTTACCACCGTTTGCTCAGTAGCTCACAGGGAGGACCATCCTACCATCCACTGACTGGTTGGTATGGCCCTGGACTTGGTACCTTAAGACAATCAAAGTAACAAAATTGCCAGTATTTGCCCTCTGCTGGTCGGCAAGTCTATCACCAAGGTTGTAATGCACTGGCCAGGTGCCAAGAAGGCTCTGAAAACTGTCTTACAGAGGCTGCGGTAGGGGCCTGGTCCTTTGCATGGCCGCTTTATCCCCCACCTTGGCACCATGAGGTGGAGAGCATTAGGTCCCCTTCACCATAATGGGAAGTGAGGCTCCAGAAGTTAAAATTTGCTTGCAAGATGGGTCATGTGGGATTCAAATATGGCCTTGCATCCCGAGTGATGGGTCATTGTTGCAATCCGGAGAGGGCCAGCCTGGGCATTGTCCTTAGGTCATTGAGAGAGGGGAATAGCAGACATACAGAGGGAGGAGCTCATGGGATGAGCAGCATGCTGTGGAGTACAGAGTGGGAGAGCACAAACTAGCCCAGGTGATCAGAGACCGCTGGGCCAAGCAGTTTATCTGCACCATGCAGTTCAGTTTCACAGCAGTGCTGGGAAGGCTACCGGGTTACAGATGAGAACATGACCCTCAGGAAGGCCAAATCAAACAGAAGGTACAGTGAGTAGTGGCGCCAGCTTCAAGCCCAGTCCCAGTGACTCCAGATCGAGCGTGTTTGACCCTGCAGCAGAGCAGAGCAGAGGTCTATTGTGGGCCACACACCACGTGCTGCATAGGTGCCATCTGAGATTGGTGGCTTGCTTTGCTGTTCTCAGAGCTGAATTCCTCATTGGATGTTAGCCTGTACCACAGGAGAATGGCGATGGAACACAAAGGGATGGTCTCTTTTCTGGAGCTAAGCAAAGCAACACTTGGGCTCTATGGTCAAATGGTTTAACCTCAGCTCTCTACTGGGTAAAAAGACTCAAAGCAAACTCAGGGCCCTTCCCCCACCTCCGTCCTGATACTCACCTCTAGGAAGGGTGTTTTGTTGTTATTATTATTTTTTTTAATGGGCTGTGACTGCTACAAGACTATCTAAATCTCTTAAATCCCTGACTAAGTGGGGAACTGAACCCCTGGTGCATAAAAACAGATGCTAGCATTAAATCCAAACATCCAGGAGACAGGGCTCGGCTAGCAAAGAACAGCCTATTCTGAGCAATTACGGAGCTGCGGGTGCTGCACAGCAGCTCTTCAGTGACACAGAAGAAGCTGTGGAGAAAGGAGCTGAAGACACAGAAGCTGCCGTTCTCTCAGGTCTGTGACAGTGACAGCAGCCTGGGCCCTGTGACAGCACCTCCGTTGCTACTGACACGGGGGTATCTCGGACCTTTTTGGCTCCCTAGACTCCTCTGTCCTCTCTAGAGCCTGTGCTTGTTTTTGAGCTATGGCTGGATGAATGAGTTCCTGGCGAGTGATAAAGAGAATCCAGGGAGGCACAGAGTGGGTCCTGGAGGTCCTATGGAGGAACCATAGGGGAAGTGAGGCTGGGCAGCCCCTGACCTACCTCGGGCCCTTGTTTGTTTTCAGTAACGTGGGCTTATTGACGATCAACTCTGAATCATATGGGAAGTTCTAGAAGCTCTGGGGCTTTTAAGATAGAGAGGGATGAAGATTTTGCTGTTAAGCCTGGCCATTGATCAGGAAGGAATGCAGTCAGGTAGGGCAAGAAGTCCTTCTGGAACACGCTGCCAGCTCCTGGCAAATACTCCACCCTTCTCAGAGCACTTGAACACATATTTCCCTTGTCTTCCCAACAGTCCCTGCATTAGACTCTCCTTAGTAAAAAACAAAGGTCAGAAAGGTTAAGTGATGTATTCAAATATGTCAAATAGTGGCCCCTTGGGCTCTCAGTTAAGGAGCTGTCTGATCCTCATATAGCCTGTGGCCATAGACAGAGGCCTGGCTCTACCTGGGAAAGCAGCAGGATGTCTGTGTTTAGCAAGGCAGCCACTCCTGGGCAAAGGCACCTTTCCCTGCACAGTTGTAGGTGCTCCCAGATCACCACTCCAGTGCCTGTCAGGGCCCTGCCAAGTGAGCTTAATCCCTAGTCTAATCGGTTTTCAAGGTGATGTGACTGGCCTCCCTCTGGGTGCCAGGATAACATGTCCAGTATTGCTCATAACAATTCTGTTATGTACACAGAAGTGGCAAGATACAATACAGTCCTCTCATTTCCCCAAGACATTTTCACTCGCAGCCTGTCCCTTGCCCATTTCCTTTATTTTCAGATTCTGTCCTTCAACAGATCCTGGAGCCAGCAGCTCCTATACATGCTGGAAGGATTGGATATAGTCTTTAAGATACTTCCAGCTCTAGATGGAGCTAGGAGTCACACCTGTGATGAAAGCTCTCAGAGAGTCTGCCCAAGACCTTGGAGACCTAGCCGGGAGTCATAAGAGTTCTTTGGGTATGCTGTTAAGACTCTAGTGTGACTATTCTCCAGTTTCTTTATGTAGGCACTTATTGCTATCAACTTTCCTCTTAGCACTGCTTTCAAAGTGTCTCATAAGTTTGGGTATGCTGTGCCTTCATTTCCAATGAATTCTAGGAATTCATTCTTTATTTCTTCCTTGACACAGGAGTGATACAATTGAGCATTGTTCAATTTCCATGAGTTTTTAGGCTTTCTGCAATTTGTAGTGTTATTGAATTCTAACTTTAAACTATGGTGATCCAATAAGATACAGGGGGTTATTCCAATTTTTTGTATCTGTTGAGGTTTGCTATGTTGCCGAGTATGTGGTTAACCTTAGAGAAGGTTCCATGTGGTGCTGAGAAGAAGGTATATTCTTTTGTGTTTGCATGGAATGTTCTATAGATGTCTGTTAAACCCAATTGAGTCATAACTTCTGTTAGATCCTTTATTTCTTTGTTAAGTTTCTGTCTGGTAGACCCGTCCAGTGGAGGGAGTGGGGTGTTGAAGTATCCAACTATAAGTGTGTGCGATTTTATGTGTGATTTGAGTTTTAGTAATGTTTCTTTTATGAATGTGGGTGCCTTTGTATTTGGAGCACAGATGTTCAGAACTGAGACTTCATCTTGATGGATTTACCCTGTAACCAAGAATGAAATGACCTTCTTTACCTCTTTTGATTAATTTTAGTTTGAAGTCTAGTATGTTAGACATTAGGATAGCTACACCAGCTTGTTTCTTAGGTCCATTTGATTGGAAAATCTTTTTCTAACACTTTTTTCTGAGATAACGTCTGTCTTTGAAGTTGAGGTGTGTTTCTTGTATGCAGCAGAAGGATGGATTCTATCTTTGTATCCATTCTGTTAGCCTGTGTCTTTTTTATAGGCAAATTAAGACCATTGATATTAAGGGATATTAATGATCATTGGCTGTTGATTCTTGTTAGTTTTGGATTTGTTGTTGTTGTTGGTATTGTATGTGTTTCCCTTTTCTTGACATTTGGTTATGTGGGATTATCTACTGCCTATGTTTTTGTGAGTGTAGCTAACTTCCTTGGGTTGGAGTTTTCCTTCCAGTACTTCCTATAGGACTGGATTTGTGAATATGTATTGTTTAAATCTGGTTTTGTCATGGAATATCTTGTTTTCTCCATCTATAGAGATTGAAAGCTTTGCTGGGTATAGTAGTCTGGCCTGGCATCCATGGTCTCTTAGTCAACCATGTTCATAGCAGCATTATTTATAATAGCCAGAACCTGGAAGCAACCTAGATGGCTCTCAACTGAAGAATGGATAAAGAAAATGTGGTACATTTACACAATGGAGTACTACTAAGCAGAAAAAAATGACATCTTGAAATTTGCAGGCAAATGGATGGAAGTAGAAGAAACCATCCTGAGTGAGATAACCCAGATACAGAGAGAAAAACATGGTATATACTCATTCATAAGTGGCTATTAGACATAGATCAAAGGATAGCTGGCTTACAATCCACAGCCTCAGAGAATCTAGGAAACAAGGAGGATCCTAAGAGAGACATACATGGTCACCCGAAAAGGGGAAAGGGACAGGATTTCCTTAGTAAATTGTGAGCATAGGAGGAGGGGGAGGGAGGGAGGAGAAGGAAGAGGGGAGAAGGGGAGGGGAGAGAAGAACATGAGGGATCAGGAAGGTCGAGTTGGGGGAGGAACAGAGAAGGAGAGCAAGAAAAGAAATACCTTGATAGAGGGAGCCATTATGAACCAGAAATCTGGCACTAAGGGAATGTCCAGGGATCCACAAGGATGACCCCAACCAAGAATTTAAGCAATAGTGGAGAGGTTACCTTAACTGCCTTTCCACTATAATATGATTGATGACTACCTTTAATGCCATCATAGAGCCTACACCCAGCAGCTGATAGAAGCAGAAGCAGAGACTAACAGGTAAGCACTGAGCCCTTCTCCTGGAATCCAGTTGCAGAGTGATGAGCAAAGGGGTCAAGACCATGCTGGGGAAACCCACAGAAACAGCTGACCTGAGCAAGTGGGAGCTCACAGACCCCAGTCTAACAGCTGGGGAACCAGCTTAAGACTGAACCAGTCCCACTGAACATGGGTGTTAGTTAAAGGGGGGGCAGGGCAGTCTATGGGGCCTCTGGTAGTGGAACCAGTATTTATTCCTAGTGCATGAATGGACTTTGGGAGCCCATTCCCTATGAAGGAATACTCTCTCAGCCTACATACATGGGGAGGGCCTAATCCTGCCCCAAATGATGTGACCCTCCTGGAGCAGTGGATAGGGGTGGGATGGGGAGTTGGTGGGAGGACAGAAGGGAGAGGGAACAGGGATTGGCATGTAAAATAAGATTGTTTTTAATTTAAATAAAAATTAATTACAAAATGAGTTTTTTGGGTGAGTTGTACCAGGTTCTTGCCCCCACATAGTCCCTCATGCCCAGGCCCAGCTGGCAGTCACATCCATGTACCTGTTGTTTTGTTGAGTCACCCCAAATCCATGCCCAGTCCTGTCCCTCTGCACCCAAGCACAGCCATGAGCCCAATCTGTGACCATATGTTCTGGGGAATCTGCCCTTAGGTCCTGCAGGCAGAATCAAGAATACTACCAGTGTGCTCTCTCTCCATAAGGTTGCCCTGGCTCTAGCAACACAGACTGTACCTCCATGACCAAGCCCAGCCAGGGGTCACATTGTATTTTCTACTTGAGTTTATCATAAGTCCCTTGCCTTTGGCTGTTTTTTCAACACCCAGAGCCAGCTAGGAGCTGCATTCATGTACCTTCTGGGTTGGAACCACCCCAGTATCTCCAATGAAAACCAACACCCAATATCCGAAGGACTGAGCTACACACTCTTTCTATTTGCTCCGAAATCAACCATGCTTGGGCAACAGCAAAAACAGAACCAATCTTCCATTCTACATGGGCAGACACACAATTAATAAAATAAATCCATATACCTAGTTCCCATGGAAAAATAAAAACAATATGAGAGGCCAAGAAAATATGTCCTTTCCCAAAGACCACTATCTTACAGAAAAATTACCTAGGTGAGCCTCAAAACAGAATTTAAAAGAACAATCATACACATGATTGAACAATTCAGGGAGCTTAAAGAGGACAAGAACAAACACCTGAATGAACTTCAAAGAGGCAGGAATGAACTGACTGCAGTGCAAAGAAACACAAATTACATACAGGAAATAATGAAGACAATCCAAGCTGTGAGAAGATTGAGACTTCAATAAAGAAATTGAAATGCTAAAGAAAACTTAACTGAAATGAAGATGGAGTTGAAAGGTTAAATATAACACAGATAGGAAACTCAGGGGAAAGTCTTACTGGTAGAATGGATCAAGTAGAAAACAGAATGTTAAGATGCAAAGGTAAGGTAAAGGGATTAGACCGCACAATCACATAATATGATGATATATTAAAGCGCTCTCTCTCTCTCTCTCTCTCTCTCTCTCTCTCTCTCTCTCTCTCACACACACACACACACACACACACACACACACACACACACACAGGAATTTTGTGACACTGTGAAATACCAAATCTATGAATTACAGGCAGTCGTAGAAGAAGAATTCCAAGCCATTGGCATTGAACAGATCTTCAATAGGATCACAGGAGAAAACTTCCCCAAAATGAAGGAAAGACACACCCATACAGATACAAGAAGTTCACAGAACACCAAACAAACAAACAGGACCAGAAAAGAAACGTCACACATCACATTACAAATAAAACAGTAAACATACAGAACAATGAAAGGGTACCTAAAGCTGCAAGACAAGAAAGTCATAAGTCACATATGAAGCCAAGACCATCAGAATAACACATCCTAACACTGCCTTCCTTCCAAGGTCTCCCCTTCTCCTAAATCCTGAGCTCCAGGCTCAGAAACCAGCAGGACAGCTCCTGCCAACACTTACAGTGGTGTGTATCCACTCTCAGTGGTCTTATAACTCCTATGTCTACCAACCCTCACTGCTTAGTTTATTGAGCCCCTATTCATGCCAAGTACTTTGTACACCTGAAATTTCAGTATCCAAAGCTACAGACTCTAGACTTGCCAAGCACTATGGGGATCAATCAATAGCAATGAGCATTTAAATTCAGATTTATCCCCTCCAAAGTTTGTGAGTTCCCCTCCATGCTGCCGGTGGCACTAGTCCAAAACCACTCCCAGGCCCTGCTGCAACTAACCTGATTCATCCCTAAACTCAAAATGCCTTCATCTCTGCACAGCTGCTCTGGAGCGACTGTGGTTGGAGTAGACCTGTTATGACCGAGTTCATACATACACCCATTAAATCTGAAGTGAGTGTAGTGATCTTTCCCCCATTGTACAACTCACAGACTTCTAGATTCTAAACAAATAAACTCCGAAAGCAGAAAAACCCAGTCTAATTTTGCTGTTCTTGCTGGTAACATTCCACATCTCCATGTCTAAGTCTGGAAGAAACTATGGGTTAACATCCATCAGGTTCTCATCCCAGAGCTTTTGCTAACCCTAGAAGTTGGCTTGTGACTGACTTGCAGTTTCAAGCCCAGACTTATATGTTATATGCATGTGCACAGCTATGTTATTCTATGGAGAGTCCAAAGCTTGCATCAGATATTCAGAGAGGCTCACTGTCCTAATTAGGGTTACTATTGCTGTGATAAAACACCATAACCAAAACAAGTTGGGGAGGAAGGGGTTTACTGGCTTATGCTTCCACATCACAGTTCATCACTGAAGGGAGTCAGGACAGGAACTCAAATAGGGCAGGACCCGATGCAGAGATCCTGGCGGTTGAGCTGCTTACTAGCTTTGTTCTGCATTGCTTGCCCAACCTGCTTTCTTACAGAATCCAGGACCACCAGCCCAGAGGCAGCCCTACGTGTGATTGGCTGGATCCTCCACCATCAATCACTAAGAAGATACCCTACAGGCTTCCCTACAGCGCCATCCCATGGAAGCATTTTCTCAGTTGAGGTGTTCCCATCTCCCAAGTAACTCTAGCCTATGTTAAGTAGACATAAAACTAGCCAGCATACTCAATAGATACAAAAATAGTTATGAAATACCACTCAGCCAGACAGCTGTGTGACACAAAAGTGCCCTGCTGGGAAGGGGGCTGAGACATTGTAGCAGTCTTCCCCGGCCTCCAGCTGGGACTTCTAAAGGACCAGATTCCTGGGATGGCGATCCTTCAACACTTTGTTTTTATGAAGTGTTCCTGTGCTTCTGAATGGAAGGGTTCAGCCAAGCTTGGACTTGTGCCTTCAGAAAACCACTAATGAAACACTAAATAGTCGGGGAGGCCCAGTTCATGCCAGAGCTCTGGGTCAGCAGGAGGCTGGGGTGGTTAGGTCCCTAGAAAATTTAATAGGTGGTGACAGGGCTAGTCCTGGTGGCAACAACCCATCAGGCTCATAGGAGCTCTAGGTTTTGGGAGCTATGTCTTAAGAGGCCCATGAGCCTCAGGAAGCAAGCCACAGTTCAGCTGACTCCAAGCCCAGAACATTTCCCAGGCCAGAGACCCCATTGGTCCTGTACAAGTCACTGGTTCCTCTGGATGGTCTTTCTGTTCCCAAACCACAGAAAGAGAGAAATAATCCTCCCTCTTGTTGAACAGATATCCACATCTTCAGACTCCGAAGCTTTGGTGGGTTACATGCAAGAATAATTTGGCTGCCCATATTTCAGTATTTCCCATTATTTCTTTCTGTCACTCTGAGTCTCAAAACCCTGGGAACACAGACACTGAGGCATGCACAGCTCAACAACGACAGAACCCCAGGAAGCAGCCCTGACTCAGCCCTAGGGTCCCTATGTTTTCAAGTGGGATATCGGACTCAAAGGTAAAAACTGTATAGAAGTTATTACTAATATACCTTCAACTGGCCAGCCTGTATAGGGCTGAGGTTCAGTGTCAGGAGAACAGACCACCATGAGGCCAGGCTCCCGGGCTCTATTGAGAAACAATATACTCATTATAGACCTTGACACATAAGTCTCTGTACCCTAACACAGACTGAGGTATGTGTGCCATGCACACTGTAAGCTCTGTGAGGCAGATGTTGGCAGCAGAGCTGCCTGAGGCTCAGGCCTGTATTAATGTAAACGCTGAGGAGAATGTGGAGTTAGCACCCTACTCACGGCCTGCCTTTTCCAAATCATAGGTCTCATGAAGGTGCCCCAGAAATACAGGGGCGGTTTCAGGTGACATGAAAGACACAGCTCATCCTAGATTAAGTCTCACCTTCATTGTAACTACAACTTGAGTCCATTAAGGGCACAGTGATTCCTGCTGTCTTCAATGCTTGTGAATAAAAAGTCCCTTTCCCTTTACTGAGCTCAACAAAGCTGGAAATTTTCACATGAAAATGTCACTAGGGTACCAAGAAAACAGAAAATGATACAAAATGCACAGAATGAGGTGAGTTGGCAATGTGGGACGCTTGACAGGCTGGCCTTGCACTGGGGCTAAGGGCACAGACAACCCCCACCCTTCTCACCAGCAGCAGGCTGGCCTTGCACTGGGGGCTAAGGTCGCAGACTAGATGCAGAGGGCACCCCCACCCTTCTCACCAGCAGCAGGCTGGCCTTGCACTGGGGGCTAAGGTCGCAGACTAGATGCAGAGGGCACCCCCACCCTTCTCACCAGTGGCAGGCTGGCTGGTGCTGTTTCATGTGCTCTTCTCCCCTTCTGCAGCCCTTCCTCCCGGGCTCTGTTCACTCCCCTTCAGGGCATCTCTGAACTTCAGAGGAGAACCCTCCAGAACCCATGGTGACCCAGCATTGAAAACTCTTCAATTTACCCATCCAGTAAATGGGATGACACCAGTGTTGCCAAGGAGAGAAAATGCTTATTCTCTCTAGGCATCAGGAGGCTTTCTGTAAGTTTTAAATCAAAGGTTTACAGTTTAAAGGACTTCCCGGAGCATCTCACATTCATCCTGCCTCTTCCCTAAGCATCAAGAATGGAGAACTTTTTCTTTTATTAGCCACAATTACTTTTTCATAGGTAGACCTTAGACTCTAATGTGGTATTTATCATGGCCAATTCCAGGCTTTTCTCGTGAGATGGGAGGTGGTACCTGTGTTCACACCACAGCAGCCTCATCAGGAGTAGGGACATGTTAAGACTGGACTGCAGGGCCCCAGCTTCCAACCTGGACCACTACTGACTGGCCCTTGAATTCTTGGAGAATTGTATAGCTTCTCTCCTTGTCTCCCTTCCCAGCCACTCTCCAAAGGGCTGGACAACGTGAAATCATCTGCCCTAGTAGGCAAGAAAATCAGTATTCAAAAGGATTTAAACATGAGAGAACAGGGAACTGAGTACCATTAGAGCATCTGCTCCAGGCATTTGACATGCATCACCGAATTCTGTAACAACCTTGAGAAATAGCTCCCCTCATCTCATACAGCCCAGAAACAGGCTCGCAGAAGTCCAGTGGTTTTCTCTAGACTGTGTAAGGTGTGTGGGCGAAATCTGGGCTCTTCCCACTCACAGCCTGTTCAAGATTTTGCAGCTGGTTGAAAGCAGTGCAGAAACATAAGCAGTTCAGGGCACTTGTCCCTGTACACAAGCTAACTGCTGGGTACATGGCCTTCTCTGGAGGAGACACAGAGGGGCCAGTCTGGCTGAAGACAGGCCCATTGTCCACATCCAGAGCTAGCAATCACTCCATGCTGCTTGTCCCTCCTCATCTCAGCCAGTGTCCACTTAAAGAAGCTTCCTCAGCCAGGCTGGATTTCCACTGTCTACCAGGCAGCAGCATAGCAGTGTTTGGGGCCCTTGCTGTTCCCAATAAGTCCAGGTTTCCATGGATGCTGAAGTTGCAGTCTGAGTTTCTGGCTATGATTTGGGGCACTGAATTGCATGAACTGTTAATGCAGAAGCAGCTATTGGGGTTAGCTTTGGCTGAGAGCTAGGTATTGGTCAGTGCCTGAAGAGTAGGAAGCAGTCCATTTGCATTACCAAAGTGCTTATGGAAGCCAATGCCACAGATTCTTAACAATGAGGATTGTCTCAGGAATCTAAGTAACACAACAAAGGCCGGATGTGTAGATTATTGCGTGCTGTGTGCGCTCAAAGATGATCCGTAGTCCGTAAGGCTAAGATTTCTTTACTCAGATAAACACCAGCCCAAACACAAGCCAGAGCATGCCAGGGGCAGCAAGGCAGCCAGGCCAGAGAGAAGGGGCTATTCACGTGTGCCCGGTCCCTTAAGAACCCCCCTGAACACCCCTTAACCACGCCCTGACAGGTGTGGTTAAGTACACCTGTAGCCGGCCCTCAGGAGGTGTGGTTACGGTGTCTCCCTACACGGATGTACCTTAAGAAACTCCCTCTAGCTGCCACACTGTACTGAATGTTTCCATACATCAAACAACCCCTAATACATTCGGCCAGTGTGCTCACAGGTAAGGGCTGGTACCCAAGCAGAAGGCAGAAGGTTGCCCAAGTGCCTGCTCCGGTGAACATTAGATACTTATGTAAAAGAACAATGCATAAAAGACTAAAAACTTAAAAACATAAATCTCTAAGAGACATAAAACCACCTTAAGACAAATTCCCAGTGAGGGATGACTGGGAATGCTGGATTAGGAAGGAATGAAAAGTATGCTCTTGGCCAACAAGTGGTCTCTCAGAAATCTACTGCCAACAAATGGACACATCCAAGGTCCTGGGAAACTGGATACTTTTCTTCCTACTGATAACAAGACCTCCTTAAATGGGTCCAGACAGCTGGGAAGCTAGCAGGCCTCTGTAGCTTCCTAGAAGAGACTGAACTACAATTGCCAAATTTTCCTAATGAACACACAGCTTTAAAAATAGAGAAATTAAGTTATATGGATACACAAAGGCTTAATTATCCAATGGAAAACGTTACTGTATTAAGTTTAAAAAGACTGTATTAGTCAGAACTAATTCATGGATTTCTGTTGCTCTTTTTCCTTTATCACGGACACTTTAATATAAGCCAGCATCTGGGGAAATGTTGGCTTTAAGATGGTTACAGTTCTTCAGCCAATCTGATAAAAATATCCTCTGGCTCTCTTCACTTTAGAATTGAACTTGAAAACAAGGATAGCAAGCTCAGTTCTAAATGAAGGGTGAGAAGCTGGTGGGGTATACTGGGGTCTTGAGCAAGGAGAGCCAGCAAAGCTTCTTGAGGCCACGAAGGCACTAGCCAATCTGGCAGCCACTGGCCAGAAGGCAACCAAGCACCTGTTGGTTGGTGGTAGCACTACTGAATAACTGATTTTTAACGTGTATTTCATTTTAATTAATCTGAACTTAAACAGTTACACATATGTAGTGGTATGTTCCGTATGCTGACAGAGTAGCTACATATTTTTTTATGGTAAAAAAGGGACTTTCTTCAAATTTCATTAGCATCAAAAAGAGATTCTTTTTATTAATCTGAGCTCACGTTTATTTTTAATTCCCTCCTTTGCCGTAACTTCAAATTCTTGAAAGGGACACCCACACACCAATGTTTCCTAAAACGCATCCCGACCACCCTTTAGTCATGCCTCCTGCCCAATCCTATTGAACTATTTTTATAAGACACCAAGTGACTGCCCAGTCTGAGACCCCACAGCTCTTCCAAGCCACCTCTGGTGTCACTGAGCATCCTCCTCTTGCTTGCTCCTAACTTGGCCTCTGCAGACTCTCCTTGGTTTTCTGTCTCTCTGTGGTGCTGGGATCAACATTGGGTCCCCGAGTTTTCTCACTCCACACTTGTTCCCCCACCACCTCTCAAGAACACCAAAGACAGGAAGTCTCTGGGGCTACCTCCAACCCACAGCATTCTTCAAAGCCTCGCTTTCATGGCGCCTCCTCTGCTCCTGAGCCCTGCCAATCCAGCCCCTTCTGCTTTGTTCCTAGGATGGCTAACCTTGGTTGTCATCCTGACACCCCTAGAAGTGGGAAACCTCGACTGAAGACTTTCCTCCATCGGACTGGCTTGTGGGCATGTTCGTGTGGCATTTTTCTTGATTGCTTACTAATGTTGGAGGGTCCAGCCCACTGCAGGAGGTACCAGTGCTAGGCAGGTGACCCTCAGCTATATAAGAAAGGTAGCTGAAAGCCAGCCTGGAAGCAAGCCAGTAAGCAGCACTCCTGTGTGGTCTCTCCTTCAGTTTCTGCCTATAGGTTTCTGTTTGTGCTCCTACCCTGACTTCCCTCAATGACAGGTTGTGACCTGGAAGTCTAAGCCAAATAAACCTGTGTCTCTCCCATTTGCTCTGGTCATGTTTACCACAGCACCAGAAAGTGAACTAGAGAAGTTCCCAGTACATCTTTTTTCCTCACAAAGCCTATCAAAGTGTATCAAACTTAATTATGGAAATTTTATCTTTCTTCCTCAACAAACCTTTAAGACAAGTGATGCATCTCACTCATCTTTGGTCTCAGTAAGTAGACCAATTCTAATCCACGAGGAGTGCTCCATTATTAGCCCCAAACTCAAACATCAGCCAAAATGGTCACAGAGGACATCCATCATAGGCAGGGTGATCGTATGACCCTGCTAGCTCAGGATAGTCCCCAGATACATCAGTTGTTCTTACTGTTCTACTTAATTCTTACAAGTATCCCCATTTAAGAGCTAAATTATATAGTTGCTTTAGTGATAAGGCTTGGGTCTGAGGAGTCTTTCCTGAAAAAAACTTATGATCCATTGATGATAAATAGATTAAAAATAGATCTGCCCGGAAGTACAGAAAGGGACAGATGACCTTTCATCTTCTCTAACCATGATCTTCCAACAGTCTATGGTTTTTTTAGAAGTCTTTTAAAGAGAATTTTTAAAAAATCAGCTATTTTTTTAACTTCCTCAGCCTGGGAACAGGAGGCACTGGAGGCAGTTTTCTGTTCCTGCTGATAAATGAGAAATAAAAGAAAGAACTATACACAAATTAGAGCTTGCCCAGCAAAGACAGAAGGAACAGAATGACTCGGGTCCATAAGAGTTAAAATGATGGTTGATTGCCAGAGACGCCCAAACAGGAGTGAACACACAGAGCATACTGCCTCCCAGAGGCTGGTGACCTGGAGATGTTTTTTTTAACCTGTCAATGAAAAGAAAAACAAAGGTCCAAAGTGTGGACAGCTAACCAGCAGTCTGCAGAAGCATTTATCAACAAAATGAGGCAAAGCAAGGAAACATTTGTGACAACCCTAAACATTTATCAGGTTAAACACAGGGGGTTATAGAATGAAATATGGCATTGATTATTTCAAAAGGTCATTCTCCTTCATTCATAGAGGGCAAGCTAACAATCTCTCTCTTTACTCAAAATGTGGACAATTTGCTTCTCCTACTAAAAACCAAAGAAGACAACAAAGTAGAAAACAGTCTTTGACCTCAAAACTCTTCTCACTCACCTCTGCTTCCCAGTCAGGAAGGAGCCTGGATGATTGTGTCCACAACCCCTTCTCTATCCACACAGAAACACCATTTCCATACCCCCCCTTTGTGTGTCCATTGGCATCCTGGCATACTTGCATCCTGGGCCTACTGTGTTTGATATAGTAGCCAAGGTCTTACCTTCTGCTATGGAATAATCCTGTATACTGTGTAAATAGATGTTGCTATGATTGGGTTTAATAAATAAGCTGACTGGCCAATAGCTGAACAAAATAAGGTTAGGCAGGAAAGCCAAACTGGTAATTCTGAGAAGGAGAAAGGTGGAGTTGAGTGGAGTCACCAACCAGATGCAGAACAAGTCGGACACACAAAATGGGATAGAGGTAAAAGTCAAGAGCCTTAGGTAGCACACAGATGAATAGAAATGGTCAAGTTTTAAAAGCTAGTTAGTAACAAGCCTAAGCTATTGGCTGAGCATTTATAAGTAATCTAAAGTCTCCATGTTGGTTATGTGTGAGCAGGTGGTCTGGACAGGAAAGCTTCACCTACAACCTTCTTTCTCTGCTTTGCACAAGAACAGGAGAGTTTGTTTGTTACTGGCTAATCTCATACTATTGTCCTTGGAGCTTCTATGACTCCATAAATCTGCTTTTCTTCCTTTTTTTTTTTACCACTCCATTTGTAGGTCTCTCCCAACACTGGCATTTATTAAATGTGATGCCCCAGGAAGTCCAAACTCTGCACATTCTAGTCATTCTTTCCAGATAATGAATAGTCATTATTACTATGGCTTCAGAAGCTGGTGATCCTGTGGCTATGTTTCTCTATTATACCTCTCCCATCTGAGTTTACATCCAAAAACCTGCTATACTTGGCTGTGTAATAGACACAGACAACTTCACTAACCCAAAGATGAGCCATGAAACCATCCACAGATATCTTAGATACAGCCAACATGATGGACCCAAAGATGAACAATGAAACTCCTCAACTGCTCTTGAAGACATCATAGACATGGCAAATCTACCAACTCAAAGATGGATCATGAACCAGTCAGCTCTCCCTGTCTCTTCTACGTTCTTCATTCTTCTCTCATCTTCACCACCAAACCTAAGTATCATGCTCCATGATTCTGCTTCTTATGTCTCCAACTTTTTGGAGGTCTGGTTAATACTATATATGACTAAGGTGTATATCTTGATATTTTGATAGCATATACATTATGAGGCAATTTTCACAATCAAGCTACTTCTCATATCTACCACTCACATAGCTTTACCTTTGTGTGTATGGGAGAGACAGAATTTACTTGCAGAAATATATGCTTTTATTAACCATAGTTGCCATTCTATGTATTTGTTTTCTAGAACGTACCCATCTTATAATTGAAGATGTATAACCTGGATGACCTGAAACATACCATATAGACCAGACTACTCTCAAACTCACAGAGATATGCCTCCTTCTGCTCCAAAGTGCTGGGATTAATTGTGCATTCCAGCTCTAGGTGAGGTCTAATAAGATATGGTTTATATCATAGTAGTATCTCACCGCTCCAAGGATACAGACCAGACTCCTGAAGATGACCCTCTTGTCCTGGCCCCTGACTGACTCTCTAGGTCAGCTGTCCTTGCCTTCCAAAGGCTATCATCAGTTCATTTTAGATCCTTAAGTTGCTGGTCTCCCTGGCCCTAGAACCCTCAAACAGGATTGTCCAGGTACAACCTTTCTCTCTGCCTTAGGAGCCACCTCTAGGATTTGCCTACATTGAAAGCCTTCACGGAGGAGGAGGAGGCAGTAGGTAGAGCCTCACATAGGTTAGGTTGGTTGTTTGGTTAAGGTTGAAAGATTACCAGGAACTTACCATGAAAATAATGAGGCAGTGAGAGTTCCAGACAGAAGAATCCACATGTTGTGGAGTAAAAATACATTAACAAGTAAAATGATGCATCTGAGCCACTACAGGTAGTTGTGGGTCACTGGATAGAAGAAAGATGGGTTTCCAAGAGATATGGGAAGAAGGCAGGAGCCAGACTCTGACTGGAGCCTCTTAACACTGCTCTGGCTGTTCATTAGAGTCAATTTGGGAAATTTAAAAAAAATTATCTCAAGCTCTATCTCCACAGTCAGGGGTGTGCGTGTGTGTGTGTGTGTGTGTGTGTGTGTGTGTGTGTGTGTGTATGTGTGTGTGTATGTGTGTGTGTATGCGTGTGTGTGTGTGTGTGTGTGTGTGTGTATGTGTGTGTGTATGTGTGTGTGTGTGTGTGTGTGTGTGTGTGTGTGTGTGTGTGTGCGTGCGTGCAGTTGGTGCAAAGTGCTATAGGTGCATATGTTATGTGTGTGCACATGGTACACGCATGTTTGTAGATGTTCACTAGGGTAGTATCTTCCAGTTTCTATGGTATGAATACTTCTATCACGGTCAGCTTCAAGCTACCAATGATCTGTTACTGAGGGAGAGCCAAGATGGATGTGCAGTAGTAGCACACTATAATATTCCCACCTGACAGATTCAAGTCAATCTAAATAACCATAGCAGCATAGTCAATAAGAAAATATAGTAAAATAATTAGGTAATAGTGACTTCTGAATATTATTACCTTTAAAAATATTATCTGTTAGACTGTACATTTATATCATTTATGTGTCTTTGTGTAAAATTTTACTAAATGTGTTTACATATTTTAACATCCAGATTCTAGCTATAGTTGCCAGGGAGACCGTGTTATGCTATAAGGACTGGCTGAGGCATGGCAGGCAGCTTTGATTTTGGTTCTGAAATGGGAGTGGTGGGCAGGATCTCATCTTTGGTTTCTATGATGTTCAAGTGGTATGGGAAGGGCTTCTTCAGGCCAGTCTTACTATGTGGGTCCCAGAGCATATGTGGATCCCCTGAACACCTTATCTGAGCAGGATATTGTGTATGCAGCATTATTATAGTAGTGATCACCAAGCTATCTATGTGGATTCAGCCATCAGTCCTTAGAGTTTCCCAGATGCAACAACCTTTTAGACCTTGGATGAACTCACCATGATAACCATAACACACCATAGCAGTCTCTCTGCACAGCAGACCAGCCTAGTCACAGAGACCTCTTGTAGTTACTCCCAAGCTCTACTTAGAAAATAAACCACTTGTGGTCTACCTCAATCAATTCCCTGATCCACCAACCCATCTCACCAAGAACATTCTGTTTCTTAGTCCTAAGATGATGATTTCTGTCCCAGTCATTACTGTACGTCAGACTTCACCTCCAGAGTATACATCTGCAGCTGGCTCCTGTGTAAGAAACTCATCTAGTCAGCTTTGGAGATGCCATTAGCAAACAATTTCCTCTTCTTGGAAATTTGCATCACCATCTTGCCACTGTACACTGCCAAAAGGAAAGCTATATAATTTAATTTTAACAATGGCTGGATTTAACAACTCACTTGCATGAATCCTGAAACTTTAATCATTGGCTGTCATGGTCCATTCAGGGATAGTTCCACTGTGTATATTACACACTGTGAGCTCAAACCCATTGTAACTATGTGGGACCAGAAGGGGTTAGGCAAGGCACTGGTAATTTTTAAAAGATCCCCAGGTGACTGAAATGTGCACTAGGGGCCAGCACCACTGATGCATAAAGCCCCACTAAGAAGCTGGATAGACACAGAAGGGGCAGTTGACGTTGCCAACAGATATAAGACTTCAAGAGCAGCACGCTTGTCCAGCATTCGCTTTAGAAGAGTGGAGCCCTAAGTTCTCTGACATTTTGGTTGACTGGTGGGGCAGGGAGACTAGTCCAGTCCGAAGCAGTTGTGCAGGCAGAGGAGGTCCAGGACTTAAGTTGGACATTCCAGGGAGGGTGGAGAAGAAGGGAGGGGAAGACAGACATACTGTTGGACAAATGAAAGGCTGCCGGCACTGATTTCTCTGTTGGCGACCACTGAGAAGATAGAGGAAGGTGGTTTCTGAAGCCATGTCCTCTGACACCCCTTCTGAAATAAATCGCGAAGTTTGCTAAGAGAGGGAGCAAGGAACTAGGATGGGGCACTGGAGGACAGCGATGCTTTGCCCCTGCCTCCTATGAGCAGCCAGTTTGAACCTGCGCAGACTACTTTCCCATCCACAGAGTAAAGCGGTTCAGCAGAGTCCTGGATCCTTTTCCAGCCTGGAGTCTTGTTTCCTCAGCCTCGTTCTTGCTAATGTTTCCTTTTCTTTTTTCCTCCCCTCTTGTCCTCATCCTTAGTGATTCACTTCACACACTGCTGCAGGTTGGAAGGCTCCCTTGCCCCAGGAATCCACACTACATTTGTGTGTTTTCAGACACAGGAAACAATTTCTCTCATTGAAGGTGGAGCTGTTTCTCCATCTTTCTTTGCCTAGGGAGTTGGCTCCTAAACATTTTCAGCCCCTTCCCAAATGGGACGAAGAAGGTCCCATTAAAGCTTCATGGGACACAGACATACCTTGCAGGTTATCACTCTTGCTATAAATTCCCCAAACTGAACGGGATTTGCTAAGCCCAGCAATGGATTCCGTTCAAATCTAGAGATCTCAGAAATGCTGCTGTCATATGGTGTTGTTTGTCCTTTGGTGGCTCCTGTTGACAAGGGTGATAGTCCATCCTGCTTACCCTCCCTGGGTTTTCCTTCTGCCCAGGGAAGGAAAACTGCACAACTGAGAACCAGGAAAAAAACAAAACAAAAACCAATTATGTTTGGTTCAGCAGCACACACACTAATATTGGAACAAGACTCAGGTATACACAAGCTTGTGCAGTAGTCTATATTCTTATGCTAGTACTTACAAAAATGTTGTAGGGGCCCGAAGGTCTTTTTGGAGATCCATCTTAAGTACTGAGCAAAATACAGAAGATGCTGAGAAAAAGCAACAGATGGCTCAAGATCACAGTAACTTGAGACTACTGGAGGTATTTGCAATGATGTACTGTCTCCCTGGAAAAATCCCTAGTGTTTCTATCAGAAAATAAAGGGAGGTGACTGTCATTATTGCCAATTATTGTCAATATTATCATTATTGAGGTTTCTGCTGGAGATGAGGAGAAAGGATTTGTGGGTAAGATGGAACAAGTATACCAACTAGTTTTTGGAACAGCAAAGAGGATGTACAGCTCATCCTATCAGGCTGGGAATAGCCCTGTAGCATTTCTTCATCCAGATAAGGCTTGTTCTCTTGTAAAGCCAGATTTTGATGTAGCCATTGCTGAACTTGGTACATCAAGTGAAGAGTCATACCAAAACAGCAGAGAAGAACACAGTTACTAACGGGTAACGTGATGTAGCCATTGGATACCCACAGAGGTGAACACAGTTACTAAAAGGTAATGTGACATAGACATTGGATACCCACAGAGGTGAAATGTAAAGTAGGGAAACAAGAAGACGTCAACCAACCTTCCACCTTTTGTCTGGTTCATTCTAAAATTCACACAGCTGAATGTCGTCTGGGCTTTCCCACAAATAGTCTTTGTTTATCACTTATGACAATTACTTTTTATGATTTATGACAGATTCCATTACTTCTATTTAAGTTTCTATATTTCTCATGAGGTTTTCATGCTTAACATTAGGGGAGTGGAACCAGTTAACATTTAGGAAGTTAATGTTTCCAACTTGAAATACCCAGTCTGGGTATGTGGAATTTTTATGCAAGTTATAAATATTTGGCATAGCACTTTTTTTTTCTTGACATAGGGTCTCACTATGCAGTCCTGGCTGGTCTGGAACTTACTTTGTAGACTAGATTGGCTTGGAAATCACAGAGATCTGTCTGTCTAGGTTTCCCTAGTACTTGTATTAAAGAACTGTGCCTCCATGCAGCTAGTATAATACTTTTGATATGCACAAGGGTCTATATTTTTGTTTGATCTAATAGGGAATAAAAGCACCGATTGGCTCTGGCCACAGGTATAGTTACTGCAGATACTTTAAGGTTTGGAGTATCTACAGGGTTGTGGTATAAACAAATACCCCAAAGACCCAGGTAGGAATCTTGTGTTTCTGTGAACAGTCTGTCTCAGTGTATACTTTACCCACAGCTGCAGAAGTGATCTTTCAGAAAAGGCTGTGACCCTGGCAGTGGAACCAGGATCTGTCCCCGGTGCCTGAGATTTTTTTTAGAGCCCACTCCCTATGGTGGGATGTCTTGCTCAGCCTCAGCCTAGATTCAGAGGGGAGGGGCTTGGTCCTGCCTCAACTGAATGTGCTAGGTTTTGTTGACTTCCCATGGGAGGCCTTACCCTTTCTGAGGAGGGGAGAGAGAGGGAGAGGAGGGGAAGGAAGGGTAACTGTAGTTGTTATGTAAAATGAATAATTTTTTTTTTTTTAAAAAAAAAAGACATGAAGAAAATGTTGTGACCCATTTACTCTGGACCAAGGCAGTTCACATTACATTGTTTGTAGAGTTACCTGCTGTTTATTTTTGCTACATGCTTTATATATATTTAAATATTTCAAACAACCTGAGAACAAACAAAAAGTAGAGATTTGGTAAGAATGAACTGCTTGATTATTTCATGACCCAAGCACAGCAGTAAAACGTGAATTAAATCCCAGGTGTTTGTATTCTTTTAGCTCTTTCTGTTGCGTTACTTTTTTTATACTTACTTAACATGCATGTTCTATTAAAACATGTAGCAGATATGAAACAGTGGTTTCTGGTTATAACATGTCCACTGCACATGAACTCAGAGAGGCTGTTGTTTCCCACAAGATGGAGCCAGTCAAACCCCAGCATGGATGGGGGAAGGGGAGGAGCTACTGGCAGTTGATGGCTGCTGGGGGAGGAGTCAGTTTTCTTCAGAGATCTGGCCCCAGGTAAACTTCCATCCTCCAGTGGATGACTTAGACCAGTGCACACAAAACAGCACCAACCGTAATCGGTGGGGCAAAAAGGACATGAGGGAGACATGAGAGGATCATGCAAGAGGTGGAAAGGGAGGTGAAGGTAAATACAATAAAAAGACATTATATAAATGTATGAACAGTCTCGACAAATTTAAAGCGCATGTTAAAATAAATAAAAATTTTAAAACAGAAAAAGGTTGCTGAATTGTTTAGTTGTCAAATAGCATCTTGGAGCAGTACAGTTTTATTTCTAAAATATTATATGTTTTCCTTAGAATGCCATATTTCATTGAAAAATTATTTCATAAATTACAAGTGAAAAATATTTAGCAAGGAAATCATGAGAGACGATGGCTAATTTTGTTTAGTGTTTTATGAAGTTTTCATGAATAATCCAAGGCTAATTGTTAAGAACGTGTGTATTAAATTTATGTAAGTGTAATAAAATTCTTATGGATGTACTTTTCAACTACTTTCTTTACAGCTTTTCATGTAAATTAGTGTTTTGGTTTCGAGACTTCTCTAGAGGAAATTGTACATTCTTGGAAATTGATTCCTTATTCCCTCTTGGCAGCTAATGGGTTCTTAGCAAGTTTAAATGCAAATTGTATCATAACAACAGACGATACTAACATAACTACCATTCTCAACCATGTCATATATTCCCCCTTCTCACCATCCCCCCAAAATGCAGTCACTTTTATTGCTTTTTCTGGTGGAAGGGAAACTGAGTGGCATGACATGATGTTCCACTTAAAACTTTGGTCTATAGAATTTCCTAACACAGGAAGCCACAACATCCTTGGCTCATTTCGACATTGGGCAATATTAACTTTTATGCTCCTGAGTCATTCCTGCTTTTTAAAGAACTTCTTTATTATTTCTAGATTTTCAGGTGCACAAGACTGTCTTCCTTCTTAGCCATCTGTCTTGTTACCAGCCATTTCTGTTTGGTGGCAGTGCTCTTGGGAAAAGACCACGTGATCCTCCTGGCTCTGCTCAGTGTTTACGATACCTGCTTCCTCTGCTTGCATCCCACAAACTTTCCTTCATCCTCTTCCCTGGTGCACATCTCTCCTCGGATGAGACTGTGTTATCTCCCTGGAAACTTTAGCCATCCTAATGATCTGTCTCTGTCTGCCTTTAAAATTCTTCCCCTTTCTCTCTAGGAGCTGAGTTATACCCAAAGCCCACACACTACTCGATATTTCCCCAGTACGTTACAGAAAACCCCAGACAAAAATGACGTTTGATATGTGTTGCCCCCCCCTTTTAGAATGTAATCTTGAAAGCAGCAATGATGCTTTTTGCATGATCTATTGTGCCTGGTAACTTTAAATACTCATAAATATTGATAATGAGGTAAAGTGCACGTGTACAAACCTATAGAGCCTGGCTGAGAAAACAGCTGTGCATTGCAGAGGACAACTACCTGCTTTTGTTAAAGACAAAGGTAACAGGGTAGAGTGTTAGGGAGACATCCAATTATAACTATGTTTGCTAAGTCCCTTCATGGAATCTATGCTCAGTTCCAGGATCCACAAGCAAAGTAGGAGCAGTAGGACCTGGAGAACTCAGCACAACATTGCAAGATGACATGGACCAGAAAGAACACAGCAGTGGTTTGAAACAAAAAGGGCCCCCAAAAGGGAGTAGCACCATTAGGAGGTGTGGCCTTGTTGGAGTAGGGTATGGTCTTGCTGGAAGAGGTATGTCACTGTGGAGGCAGGCTCTGAGGTCTCATATAGGCTCAAAATAATGTCCAGTATCTCAGACCACTTCCTGTTGCCTGCAAGATATAGAACTCTCAGCTACCTCTTCTGCAAGTCACCATGTCACACCATAATGATAATAGACTGAACCTCTGACCTGTAAGTAAGCCACCCCCAATTAAATGTTTTCCTTTATAAGAGCTGCCATGGTCATGGTGTCTCATCACAGCAATAGACACCCTAACTAAGACAAACAAATTGGCAGAAAGGGTGGAAGATTCACACTAAGCAAGCAAGTTGAGAACAGAGTGGAATGATGAACACTGAACATCTTTGAAAAGATACCTCTCAGAGTATCGGTGTCACACAATTGCCTAGACAGAAACCTGCAGAGACCTTGGTCTGGGTGAAGGAAGTGTGGCGGAACAGCTGCCTTGTGTGATGTGGCATCAATGGAGGCACACAGCTTGCTTGTCTAGAGACATGGCACCTGTGTGAGCGCTTGTGATCCTCACTTCTGAAGGATGCTGACTTCCCTGCTCATCAGGCCCTCTGGCGGGACATGGGACTGGGAGGTGAAAAGCTGTTCATTCAACAGCTCTGCTTAGTGACTAAAGCAGAAAGCGAAGCCTAACATATCCAGGCCTGGCTGCCCCTCCTCCCACTCCTAGCCCATTCTCCCCTGGTATGTCCTGTGAAGGCCACTGGGGTAAAGGGCATGTGACTGGCCTTATTTCCTTCAGTTTTTAAAGTCTGGGTCTCTGTTTTCCCAAGAGGTCAAGAAGAGGCTCCCCACCGGGGCTGACTCTGAAATGGACGCCTTTCTGGGGAGCAGTGAAATTCCTCAACTTACCCTGCTGACTCCTTGGACCCACCTCCTCCAGGTGTGGTTTGACCCTTCTATTTATAACCAGCACGACTACTCCAGAGTCAAAACTGACCCCTCACTCAACCAGATATCAAGATACTACTGCTTAGAGACTGAGGTGGAAGGGCAGAGCCCTCCCACCCCCTCAGAGTTCTTCTACATCACTGCTCTTGTCAGCCAGGAGCTGGTGATCCGATGACGGCAGCAGCGGCAGACAGAAGGGAAACTCCAGGCTTCTGACTCACGGCCGCCTCAAGACTCCACGCTTCAGTGCCAACGCTCCTCTCACAGTTCTCACCTTCAACATTCTCCAGAGCTCCTTGTGTTGTTACAGACTTGGTCCCCAGCCTGTGGGGCAATTGAGAGGCAGTGGAACCTTGGACAGGTGGGACTTGGCATAATTAAATTAGGTCACTGGCAGCATGCCTTTGAAAGGGATACCGGGACCCCGCCCTCCTATCCCTTTGTCTCCTGGCCACAATAAGATGAACAAGCCTCCTCCACCACTAGCTCCCTCCAGGAGAAGCGACAGAGAAGGAAAGGGCCAAGTGCTCATGCTCTGAAACCAGTAGAAACACTTCTTCTCAGCTGATTGTCCCAGGTATTTACCACATCACAGTAAGCTCCTTCTCCCTGAGTTTTCCAACTACTGCAAAGGCTATCAGCCCCGGGGGGAGGGATGGGGGGGAGACAGCAATAGTTCCTGTTTGGTACTTAGGATTACCCAGTCCAAAAGGTAGAGCACCCCATTTAATGAGGAGAAAGCTAACCCACACAACACACAAGCTGTTACAGTTGTTCAAAAGCAGGGTTGTTGACATTAGAATGCATGATTCCAGCCCTCTCACTTCCGGGGGAGGGAGAGGGGGAAGGGGGGAGGGGGCTGGAGTTAAGTGGCTTCTTATTCTGATCACCCTGCCCATTCCTACAGAACTCAAAAGAGCTGTTGAAAGAGAACCTAGCAAATAAACTGACCCCCAGATTTCTGAGGAGCTCTGTTCGAAGTCTGTATGTCCCATGCTGATTCAAGTTCCCTTCCACACTCGTGGGTTATTTTCTGATTTAATGATCCGATAAAGGGGTACCCAGGGCAAAACAGCTCCAGAATTTGACAAATTAAGCCTTTCTTCATGACTTGTCTAAACTCCTAGCACACACAACAGTGTCTCTAACATCCCTTAGTTCACATCCCTGATACTCTTGTGAGTCCAAGTTCCACCCCTTGTGTGATTCAGGTACAAGCAGGTGAGTAACAGTGAGTGAGGTGACCTGGATCCCTTTGGCACTATGAGATGCTGTAGATCTTTCTCAGAGTTATATTTAAAATGCAATAAAGGAATGCAAACAAAACCAACTTAAATAGAGTAAAGGACCACAATAGAAACAAACCATATTGAACTATAGTTATCAAAATACTTATAAACTAAGAATGCATGTGCTTCTTCCTTAAGGCAGTCAACACTAAAATTGAATGGATTCTCAACATTTCCAAGTAGTAATATACTTTTGAGATGTCTTCACCCAACTCAATGTGATTTAAAGATAGTCATGGTTTCTAGCACTGGACAAAGTTGTGGAAAACGCTAATGCTGAGTTTGCTGCCTCTATTCATAAAGAAAACACATGAGGAATATTAGCTAGGAGTCTGAAAGTAAAGCTCTAGCTATTTCCCATCCTAGTTCAGGGATACTCTGGAATTCCACCTAGAGACCTCCTAGACTGTGGTTAAGAACTGGCGATCAGAGCAGAGAGAAACTGTTGCTGGATGGAGGGGGTTCTACCAACTTGGAAGCAGTTAGTAGTAGTCCCTGGGAATAAGTCTCTCCAATTAGTCTCCCCGATTCTGCTGGAAGTCTTCAAAGGCAATTGTTTAGATTGCCTCACAGCATCCTTCCAAGTGCTCATGGTGAGTTTCTCCAGCATTCCTAACAGTCAATCCATTTATTACTAATTATTTATTGTAAAACTGCCAGTGAGAAATGCTGCCCACCTCAGTCCCACTCCATGAGTGCAAACGGTAGAGTGTATATCTTAGTTATAGCTTGGGCCCCCAGGCAGCAAGCTTGGAAGACCATCTTAGTTCACTGTCACAAACCAGGCTGCCCAACAGTAAAAATGCTCCCCAAATGTGGTAGATATCACACAAAGGACAGACAACCTGGGAAGGTTCTCAGAGCTGGTGTTGAGGAGGTAGGAAAGCTACGGCAACCCTGACAGAAACACTGATGGAGCCTAGTAGGACAATTATTTAAAGCAGCTAATGTATAGGGTGTTCCTAACCCAAGGCTCCTTCACCTGTCCCCACAGACTCATTGCTGACAGTGACTTAGCTGACAAAATGCATCAGGTCTGATGGCTCTAAAGTCACCAACTGACAGAACATGATGGCCCTTCGGGACCATCTCATTCATGACCTTAACCCTGAGTTCAAAGACCCTTTAAAATCAGCTGTTAGCAGTGGACATTTAGCTCCTGCCAAAGTGGCAAAGCTTGTTCCATATGTATATAATTTCAGGAGCTTCAAGGACCTTTTGAAGTATGTCCTGGTCAAAACCAGTTGGTTTCATTTCCTCCCTGCCTTTCTTTATTCATAAATGATAAGGCAGGAACCAAGGAAGTAAGGAACCTTCTCACATCAAAGGCAGCCAAGCTGAACACCACTGTTCACAGCAGCCCATGAAGGCAGATGCTAAGGGCTTGAGCCTGATAAGAGGCCAGGCCACTAGAAATTGTTTCTCTTAGTCCCCATACCTTGGTCCCTGTCCCTGCCTGACATGGTGCCAACAGAAAGCCTCCCGTCTGACCCAGAAGGAGGCTGCACCTGCTGCACGTTTTCCTCGGTATGTGCCCTGGTCTCAGAACACCATCCATCTCACTTGCTGTAATGAGGACAGTCCCTTACCCCAAGTGGGGCTCCCAAAGAGGCTGGCCCTGTTATTTAAGGCTTTGTCTCCCTACAAATAATAAATGCAGAGAGCACAGGCCTGCGAAAGTTAATTAGTATTATTATGTCTGTAATTCTAATGTTGCTCACTGGCAGAGCTCTTTCGTGCCAGCTTTCAGCCCAGAACAGACTTTTGTGATATGTACTGGGATAAGCCCTGCTGAAGCTGGGCTTTTCTTGTGTCTAGAATGGGTAGTGCCTCTGCTTAGGGTTGAGGAGCCTAGAGGATGAAGCTGTTGGGGGAGAATTACTCGGTGTGGACCCCCCCCCACACACATACACAGTATCTCAGTCCCCAGAAAAAAAGAGTCAAAGTTACTAAGAATGCAAATGTTATGGTCATCTTATTAGGATAGGATAACAAGGTAGATGCTGCCTCAAATGCCTTGTGTATTCATTCTTCAGGGGGAAAGAGGCTTGAAGAACTATCTAGGATCTCACCAATCCATTAAGGGCCCAGTTTCTAAGAGAAAGTAGAAGGCTCTAAAGGAGCTGAAACTCTGTTAAGTACCCAGATAGAGAGCAGTGACACTCAACACTGTGACACATCCAAACACACAGATTAAATGCTTGACTGCCTTCTCATCATCATCAGAGGCTATATTTATATCAGTCCATTGTCTAGAGGCAGGGGGTGTGGGTCAGGTGGTAGAATGCTGATGTTGCATGCATGAGTCCCAGGGTTTGATCCCCAGCTCCACATAAACAGGAATGGTGCCACATAAACTATAATCCCAGCATTTATAGGATGGAGGCAGGAAAGCCAAGCAAGGTCAGCTTGGGATACATTACACCCTGTCTCATAACAAAACAAAAGCAAACACCATTGTCTAGATATTGCTTTTTTTGTTGCCCAAATCACAAGCATTCTCCCTATAAAGAAACAGTCTACTTTACATGTTAAAGCAGCAAAAACAAGTCCAGAAAGTGACACCAAGGTGGCAGAGTCTGTTCTGCATGAAGCAGATTTGCAGCACACACACCACCCAAAGTGGTTAACCCTGGGATGTTAACCCAGGGACAGCATCTCTCTTCAAGAGTGAATGCTCAACTAGCAATGCTTCTGACCCAGAAGAGGCCCAGGGGGACACCCCAAATACTGGGCTGTGCTGGATACATGTTGAAACTGATATGATCATTCTAAGGATGGCAGTGGGAATCAGGGGATCCAAAACTAAGAACAACATTCCAACACTGTGGTCAGCTCTCTGTGACAGGCAAGATTAGCTCAATGCCACTTCCCCATGCCTCTGACATATAGTAATTTGTTCAAGTTCACATGGCACATACATGTCAGAGGCATGGGGGCTTGAACAAATTACTTCTATTTCTTGGCATCACGTCTTCTCACCCGGGAATGGGAACTGGATGGGATCACTTCTAAGACTTGGAAAGACTTACAGCTTACGGGAAAGGCAAGAAAAAAAAAGCCATTTTGGTTGGATCTGTCACTGGCTTCATATTTCCTTTACACTTTTAACAACAACACATCCCCATCTTCAGCCCAAGCCTTGGGTGAGTAAAATTTCTCAAGGTTAAAAACTGGTTCTACTTATGCTAAAATGTGAAAGAGAAAACCAATAAAGGGATGCAAATGGTTACTTACAATTTCTCTAAAAGACTGAAGGAGCTAAATAAAGGGTTCGTGACTATTAGTCCGGGACAACCTATCATCACTGTTGCACGGACAAATTGTATTGCATGTCAGATGCACAGAAGACGCACGATAATTTATCAGTCAGGACCTAGAAAATTGTACAGTACATGAGCCTCTGCAGCCCCACGCATCCCTGCACGCCGTCCTCCCTGCTCTGTTAAAGGGACACTGCCAAGAAAGGCCCCGATTTAGGCCTTGGTTTAAAAAAAGCATTTCACTAAAACACAAAATGAATAGAAATATTTCCATGACATTTATCAGGAAACAACAGAAAGAAGAAAACAGTGTTTTTCTCACTTGTTCTCCTTCCCTCCCGTGGTTTTTACCATTCTCTAGGTAGTTTCCTAAACACAGTTATAAAAAAGAAAATTAAACTCGTGTTGTAAACATGGAATTGGCTAGGAAGACAGATGAGACAAACCATCCATGGGGGCCTGTTTTTTTTTTTTTTTTTTTTTTTTTAAAAAAAAAAACAACAGAAAAGGGGATAAAAGAAAAGGAAAGGAGGGAAGAGAAAATGAGGACAGAAACCCAAGAGAAAACAAGTCAAGTACACAGTGGCCAGGGACAGAGACGTACTTAGTCGATATCCAGTGTAAGAGGCATTCCTCCCAATGGAGAGGCATATTTTATCACTGACCATTTTTGGAACTTACAGGATGCAATGACAATTTCTTAAACGACCCCAATTTTGTTAGTTTTATTAGTTTTAAAGTCCTCATAGACAACAAGTCCCTAGAGACCACAGGGCAGATGGCTCCCATCAACCCATCCTTGGAAGGCCCTTGAACTCATTGATTGGCTTAAAGGTGTTAGGCTGGACCACTGGAGGGATCTGATGCCTGAGGATGGATTTATGAGAGAATCCTCTGGCCCTGGGATAGTGTGATGTAAAAGCGAGATTTTAAGGACTGCAGACTAAAGAGGCCAGAGAGAGGCTGCCAAACCTGTCTATACATTAAGGCATTTAGCCCACCCCAACAGAAGGGCCTGTGGTCTGGGACACACACAGAACCGCTTGGAAGCTGCTCCTGTTTTTCCAACTTCTACTCCAGAGACATCTTGACCTTGGAAGCCCACTCCTAAGACCTGGTGCTCCACCTTCACCAGAGTCTTGCTGCATTGTGTCTAGGTTCCACCAGCATTAAAGCTGGAAGGCATGGAGGCTGAAGAAGGGCAATAATATCCATGATCTACAAGGGGTGTGTGTGCGTGCGTGCGTGCGTGCGTGCGTGCGTGCGTGCGTGCGTGCGTGTGTGTGTGTGTGTGTGTGTGTGTGTGTGTGTGTGTGTTGGGGAGTGCATGATAGCTCTGCAAAGCCATGTACCTAACCCAAACCTCCACATCCCCTCCACTGGGACCACTGGAAATCTATACCAGTCCACTCAGGTATTAGACTTGCTCCCCTGTATCCCTCTGGACCACATCCCACCCTGCCTTCCCATGTAAGAGATAGTGACTCTCCCATGTGACACAAGGAGACCTTGTACCTTAGTCTCAGGATGGCGCACAGAACCAGAAAGACCTCTGGGAGTCAGCGGCGATTTTTACATTACACATAGTGTGATTCTAAGTGAGCAGTGTCAGTTGCATGAACACAGATTTGTTGCCTTTGTGCAAATGGTCCATGGCTGCGGGAAGGAAGCAGAGGTACTTTTCTGAATTTCCTTACTGTCACCCCATAACGAAAAATGAGTTTGAAGGATGTCAATGATGAGTAAATGAAACCCTGCTCTCTCCTTGTGAGGGCCCTCCTGCACACCTATGAACCATGAGAACAACACACTTGAAGTCTGATAAAATAGGGACAACATTACTGTCCAAAAAGCCCAGTCTGGCTTCTGAGCTCCACCAGTGTGGTGCCCTATGTCAGTAGCCTGGATGAGCACACCCAGACCTCCAGAAAAACATGGAACTGAGAAGCAGAAGGCACCCCTGAGAGGGAGGGCACCAAACACTCACGAAAGCCTTGCTTCTGTGGAACCTACAGCGACTGCTGGAGCTGAAATGCTAACTATGGGTTCCTAGGCCAACCCCTTTAATTCCTCCTTTTGTTGGCTGGATCTCAGCCCTCCCTTCTCCTCCAGGCCCCTCCCCAAATATCTCACCAGCTGGGGAGTTGCCCCACCCCTAATTATTAGCCCAGGGCTGCCAAGATGCAGCTCCACCCCCGCAGAGGATGGCAACAGAGCACAGAATGTGACAATGGCAGCAGCAGGTGGCCCTTCAGAAAAGGCCAGATCCTCTCTCTGTGATTATGGTTATCCATCTGCAGCCGGCAAGCCTGGGCAGCTCTGCCCTTAGGGGTACTGTCCTCTCTCTGTGGACATAAGTGGAGGTATCTAGGCAGAAAGGTGAGCTAGGAACACACTCAGATGGTCGTAAGAGGGACTGTGCAGCCCAGGGTCACAGTATTCTGGTTAGAGCTCAGTGTCAGAGTCCTCCTAAAGTGAGCAGTTAAACCCTCCTCAGCACCCACAGTGCAGAGGACTCTAGCAACAGGAAGGGTCCCTAGTCTTGACAAAGGGGCAGAGCCTCCTGGCCTGTCAAAAAAGGCCAAGGCAACCTTTTAGAAGGAAGTGACAAGAATCTCTAGGAGCAACCCTGCATTCCTGTACATTTACTTGTCCCTCTGTCCCTGAGCTAGCCACCCAACAACTGCTTGCCTATTGTTTGTTGAGATCTTTGTATATCCCTGTGCTGTGCCATGTGTTGGAGTTATGAAGACAGAGAGGCCTTACCCCTTCAGCCCATCCCCTAGCACAGGTCTCCTCAGAGCGCCACACACACACACACACACACACACACACACACACACACACACACACACACACACGATTTTATGGCGACTTTTTCACAAGCCTGACAAGAAATACTTTACTCACAAGTGGGGCTCAAGCTTGCCCCAGTCACAAGGAGGTCCCAGACTTGGAGTCTGGCCTGGACTTCTGTTCCAGTGTGCTCTCTACTGTAGCTTTCTGTGGGTACACAGTTAGTGCTTGCCCAAATAACAGCCAGGGTCCGAGAAGAAGCTGTGACAGTGACTTCATTTTCTGCTACCCTGTGAACCATCTTGGCAATTCCTGCGACATTTATCAAACAGTCATTGGCAGAGAGCTCTGTGCTGGGGCAGGTGGTATAAGTGGCATGATGCCCTGGTTCCCTGCTCAGCCGGATTCTCCATCCTTCTAGCTTGTTTATTTGATTTTCCTCTAACAACTTTAGGTTGGTTTAATCTTTGTTCCCTCCAGGTGAGAAAGCCCCTGTCTGGCTTCATTCCTCTTGATCTGGTGGCCTGCACCAGCATTGTTTCTGCAGGATAGGCAGCCTGTGTCACCACTAAGCCCTGGCCAACACTGAGGCTGGGGGAATCTTGTTAATTACAGCTTCACTGGGCTGGTTAGATTTTTGTCAACTTGATACAAGCTAGGGTCATCTGTGAAAAGGAATTCTCAATTGAGAAAATGCCTCCATAAGACTTGGGTGTAAGCAAGTCTGTGTGGCTTTTTCGTATTTTCCCCTTCTTCCTCATGTTGCTTCTGGTTATGGTGTTTCTCGCAGCAACAGAAACCCAACCAAGGACAATCACTGAGAGAAAACCTCTGCCCCAGCCAGGTATATTAAAATGTATACATTCACCAGGCTGAAGGCTCACTTAGTATCAGCAACAGTGGCCACAATGAAAACCATCCTTAGGGTAATGTACAGAAAGGCGAGGCAAGTGGGGCCAAGAGAAACCACAAGCAACAGTTTCACATTAACTACAGACAAGGAGTGGGAAATACTTCCAAAAGGAAATCTGCACTCATCTATAATGAGTTGTCAAATCTAAGAAAGTGTCAGTGTCTGTGGCCTTGAGCACTGTGGCCTTTCACTCTGTGGTGAGTCAGCTAAGCCCGGCCAGTGTATGACAAAAGACTTGGTCATGGTTTCATAGGAGCACAGAAAATGCACCTCTTGACCTTGGTGAAGGCTTGCGTGGCTGAGGTGGGCACTGCCTGCGCCTTACACATCATAGCTCCGTTGCACATCTGGCATCTCTGCAGAATGCAGGATACCGTCTCAGCTGTACTCTCTCTTTGGTGCCAGTGAGCCACAGAAAGTGCTTTCCAGGGGAAACGGGAGCAGCCAAGAGATAAGCTTGGCCTTTTCTAGGCCACAGACCCCGGATGAATCTATCGTGCCTTGTCTTGGCTGTTTTCCCACCTGAAAGTCAAGTCAGCACTGACACCTACAAAGCTGAAAGCTACACACAGTGGGTAATATAGAGATTATAGGGATACCCAGCACTCACGAGCAAGAGGTAGAAAGTTTGAGCCCATTCTGGGCTACATAGTGACAAAACATCAAAGTCACAAAAATGTCTATGTGATGTTAGGCACCGGTGGACAACGGAAGCTCTTTATGATTGCTGCTAGCCAGGTCGCAGAGAAGGTTGCCAAACATGTAATTCTCCTGCCATAGATACTCATGTGGAGCCACGCAGCTTTCCAAAGAATCCAGGATCTAACAGTTGGTTGGGTGACTGCGGTCAAGCCTCCATCTCTGTGCTAGCTGGATTCAGTAGGGTTGTCAGGGACAGAAGCTGGTCTATTGTCACCTGATAGTGATGTATCATTCCTGCAGCTGTGGGTATTGTCTTAGATTCTGACTTCTAAATGAATGGTATATAGACCCCTCTGAAGGATGGAGGAGGGGTAGTACCACCATGGAAATGGGGACCTACACATGGGTGTGCACCAGAGAGACCTGGCCCTGCTGCCAAGACCCAGGAGTGAGAAAACCACTCCAAATTTCCACGCCATAGCCTGGCCACAGGAGGCAGCATGGTATAGGCTATAATACACCGTTTCACATGGCAAAGGATTGGCGGCTTTAACATGTTCAGGCTGCCTCACTGGCCCATCCCCCTAGAGAATAATGACTAACACATCCAGTTACAGGAACATTAGCAAGACTTAGGAGGTCAGGGAAGATGTAAGAAAGCCCAGAAGAGCCCCCTAAACACCACAAAACTAGAAAGAGTGAAGAAAGCAATAGCCACCACAATGTACACTTCAGTACAACCCAATGTAGCAGCCAAATTTTTCCACCTGTTGTAATTAACATTCCAATACTGGACCATTACAGCATACCAAAGAAGACAGCCAGGATTTTGTGAAGAGTGGGGAAGATTGATCAGGAAAGGAAGAGAAAATAAAAACAAACACTGTCAATAAAAGTGCCCATGGAAAGACCACTAGCTGTAAAACCCTGCCCAAGGAGGAACATTGTCCCCCAAGGAGCTCAGCGTCATCTTCTGAGAAACAGGTTGGAGTCCATGATCCTTCAGGGTGCAACTTGTTCTTGCATGTTACAGCTCTACTGACACCTCTGCAGAGTCTAGGGAAGAAAGACACTGTACCTTCTGCATTGTCTTAGCTGTGCTCTTTGCTTGGTGGCCACTGAGCCACAGCAAAGTGTTGTCCAGAGGGAAGGGAAGCAGGCAAGGGACCTAACCTACAGGTTAGGTAAGTCTGTGGAATTGCAATGCCCTTTGAAGGGCGGCGTGATAAAAAACCTACCAGTTGTAGGAGAAGAAAGTAGACCTCATTTACTAAGTCTAGAGAACAAGATAGGTGTGACTTACAAATTGTCCCCTGGCTTATAAAAGTACCCTAGTATCACCTCTGCTGCTGTGATAACATCCTAATTAAAACAGTATCGATGTTTATTTATCTTACAATTCCTGGTGATGCTTTATTATTGCAGGTAGGTCTAGGCAGGAATAAGGCATCAGAGAAGAGAGGGAGCAGACAGACACACGGATCCTTGTTTGCTGCCACTGCTCAGCTACTGTTCTCTAACCATCCAGGCCAGGGATAAGCGGGTGAAACCATTCAGAGTGCCTTTCCACCTCAATTAACAATCAGACAACCCTCCACAGACATGCACACAGGACAAACCACTCTAAATAACTCACTGAGCTCTGTCAGATCAACAGTTAAAACTAACCATCACAAAGCGGCAGCACATGGCTTTTCCTTCTCTTTCTTTTCCTTTTTTTTTTTTTTAAATAAATAGACTCTAACTTATTACATATTCCTTAAGAAATGATGGGGAGCTTCACCCATGATACTCCAACAATGTCTGCCTAAACAAGAACTGAGCAAGGGCAACATGAATAGATATGCTAAAGTAGAAAGGGGGGAATCTCATAGGGCCCCAGCCCTAACCAGAGAACTGTAGGCAACTAAGAACTGCTGACATCTGGAGAGTTAGTCTTCCTGGGGGATGAACCCCTAATCCCTGAAGTCATATACGTGCAAGCAACCTAAGCAGACTCAGCAGGCTGTTATTATATGTTTATGCATATATACGTATGTAATAACAACTAAATAAATGTGTTTTCTTAACTGTCACTGTCTTGTTCTGAATGCCTCTGAAACTATGGCTGGCATGCAAGCATTTGGAGACGACATCTGTGGGAGATAATTAGGATTAGGTGAGGTCATAGGGAAGGAACCTCCTCTTGAAGGATTTGGTGGCCTTATGAGAAGAGAGACCCAAGCGAACACACACTTGGCCTGCTTACAATTTGGTTTACTGTCATTGTAATGAAATACCTGGAACGAACCATTTACAGTTAGAAAGGGGGTCATGTGTTCCCATGGTTGGTTGGCCCCATTAATTTGGGCCCACAATGAGGTAGTGTATCATGGTGGAAGAGCATGGAGGAGCAAAGTTGCTCACCTCATGGCAGCCAGAAAGAAGAAAGACAAACAAAGGGTTGGGGTCTCCAAATCCCTTTCAGGGCACAGGCCCAGTGACCTAACTTTTTCTACTAGGCCCCTAGGCTCCACCTCCCAAAGGTCCCATCACCTCCCAACAGCACTATAGGCTATGGAGCAACCCTTTAACGCAGGGTCCTTTAGGTAACATTCAAGATTTAAACTCTTACTGTCTTTGCATGTAAAGTTCTTTGCCATGTTATGACGAAGCAAAAAAGGCTTTCACCAGATACCAAGCAATGTCTAACACTATGAACTAAACAGTCCTCTAGTTTTTACAAATTACCCAGTTACTCAGTTGTAGAATATAGAACACAATCACAAATGGAAAGGCAAATGGGAAACGAAGCAGGTGGGGCCATTTTACAAATATGACTCTCACCATTTCACTTCCCTTCTACACGGTCAATGGTCCCATGCAAGTTACTTGGGACTCATCTCTTCTCAAAGTGGGCAAGTGCTCCAGATATGCTTCCGAGCACCCTACCCACCCCTCTCCTAAGTGCAATGCTGAGCCCTGCCTTCACCTGCTGCCTGGGAAGTTCTTTCTACAAGTCACCACAGCTGCAGCTCTCCTCCTCCCTCAAGAGATCCTACAAGGCACTGAACAGCCAGGACAAGTGTGAGTGACTCTTCCTTCACCCAAGGTGTGTACAGACCAACCAGATTCCTTCCTATTATGATGGATTCTGGTTGTTATCCTTTGTTCAGCCAGATGCCTAGATCATAAACATGTCCTAAAGCCACAGGCCAGCTCTGTGCATAAAATGCACATGGGTGGAGACCCTCTGTTTTATCAGTGAGTTGAAAAGTTTCTGCAAAGTGGGTTGGTTGGCCTTTCCCAGGGTTGGTCCCACCCAGTGTATTAACACTGCTAAGGAGCCTCCAGAGAGAAGCTGCATGAAGCCCTAGCTCCCTCTGTCCTGATCAGAGAGCTGTTCCCACTCACGGGATCCTGGGCCTCTGACTGGACTTCCCAGCAACAGGCCAGTGCAGGGATTGGCCTTGGCATGGAGAGGGAGAGCTCCAAATGGCAATATGATGACAACATCAAAGTAATGCTTTGGCTTATTCTTGTGATTTACAAAAAAGAATGAGTGCAGGCAGGAAGGGGTGGATGGGTTGTGGGAAAACAGAGTACTTTTCAGTACACCATGTGCCATCAGTCCCAAACTACATGGGCTCACATAAGCTCCTGCCCGAGCTCTGCCAATGGTCTGAGGTGTATCAAGTCAACCTGATGTTGCTATGAGAACCAAATTCCTCCCCAGCACCATAGCAACAGACTCCAAAGTGTGTTAAGCACACAGTCTGCTCACACTTTACACCATAAGCTGGGAAAGAGAGCAGCAGGAGTTGTGGGGGTGTGCACA
The DNA here is from genome assembly GCF_003668045.3 of Cricetulus griseus. Classification (NCBI taxonomy): domain Eukaryota; kingdom Metazoa; phylum Chordata; class Mammalia; order Rodentia; family Cricetidae; genus Cricetulus; species Cricetulus griseus. The sequence goes on along the minus strand of NC_048601.1, from coordinate 26,043,168 downwards.
TGGATATTTTCCTAAACCAATTAGCTGAAAACTCAAATACATGAGGTTCAGTTTGAATGGAGATGATCACAGGGGCCACACGTCTTCATTAAAATCCCTCAGAGTCACTGAGAATTACCCTGCCACCACCAAACTTCGGGGGCCTATCTGTGGCTTCCTACACCATGTCTACATCTGCTATAATGAGAACAAGGTGCTTTGGTGAGAACGGCTTCCTTCCCATGTCATGGAACACAGTCAACAATACACAGACAGCCATCCTAATGCTCTAGACCAAAACCAAAACCCTAGTTCTTCCTGCACTTCTTGGTGACAACACACTCCCCTACCATCAAAGAGCAGTTAACGGACCAGTAGATGGTGGTGCTTATTCCCATCCTAATGGTCGGTGCCTGGGGATAGGAACGTGTGGGAAGAATGGGCTGTTGTCCACTTTCCAAGAGTCAGAGCTAAGAAAGGAAGTGATCCTTCAGCATGAGCCCCCCAATGCCACAGTTTGTTGCTGGACTGTCTATACCAGTGAGCGCTAGTATATTTGTTGCAATTGGACTGAAGCAGTGGTTCCCAAAATGTGATTCTCAGGCAGTCACAGCATCAGAGAATTTATTCAAAATGCAAATCCAGACATCTCCCTCCAGCCCTGTGAATCAGAAACTCTGGGGTAGACCAAGCAGTCTGTATGAGTCACCATGGTAGGTGACTCTACCCCAAAGGTGAGTTGAGGCCCACAGGCTTAAACAATCTGTGCAGCCCTCCACATTCCCTCCTTCTCAACCTACTTGGCCATCAGGTCAACCATCGGTTAGGATCACAGGTTCTCACAGGTAGAAGAGGCATAAGACATCATCCCTTCCTCACGATGCTGCTGGGTACCACGTGCAGCCTTTTGCATGATGAACACTTGACTATACCATACAGAACATCTGTCCCTTTAATGCTGACCCAGAAAACTTGTTACCCTCTCTGCAACCACTTACAGTTTTCTTCCTTCATATACCAGCAGTCGGTGAAAATGTTGTTCCTTAATTTCCCTATCTCCAGGTTAACCATCCCTAAGTCCCTCTCTAGTCCCTGATATAACAAGGTTTCTAGTTGGTCCTGCAGGATCCCTCCCTGTCAGTGGTCAAGGTGAAATGAACAAGACTGCTGGAAACACGGAGGAAAATATCCCAGACATACCTGACTTACACAGAGCATGGGGACTGTGGCCCCCCTGCCTGGACAATAGGAACAGCACTCAAGGCCACCTTGCTTTGCTACAGTCACAAAACCTGGCCCATGCAGCAAAAACCTCTGTCTTTCTAATAATGCTGTAATTAAAGTCCTCTTCTATTTATATTTTGGAGCTTGTGCCTATAAATTTACATTTCTAATAATAAATTTATCTCCTAGTTCTGGTCTAGAATTTTTATTCATATAGCATTAAATTTATCATCATACCAAGTTGAAATATGATACTCTGCATAATTATTTTCTTTTTAAACTTTATGGCTGCACTCCATATGTTTTATATTTTACTATTAATATAAAAATGAGCATTTCAACTTGTCAGCTTTGAAACAATTTTTATTAGCTCATACAAATGATAACATTTATTGATTGATTTAAACATTCTCCTGATATGAAGCTCTTTCTTTTTTGGCTTTTATACATAAAGCTACAGTGAACAACATTTTACATAAAATACAAATATAGATTCGTAGCCCAGATTCCTGGAAGGAAAATGACTGATAAAGAGTAGAGACATTTCAAAGACCCTGATGCCTATTAGTGAACTGCTTTCTGAGGTTGTAGTTTCTCTCTCTGACCATTGTATTTGAGAGCCTACTCCATCACAGTTTTTGCTACTGTACAATGTTTTTGTTTTGTTTTGTTTTGTTTTGTTTTTTGTTGTTGTTGTTTTCCGAGGCAAGGTTTCTCTGTGTAGCTTTGGAGGCTGTCCTGGTACTTGCTCTGTAGACCAGGCTGGCCTTGAACTCACAGAGATCCACCTGCCTCTGTCTCCCAAATGCTGGGATTAAAGGCGTGCGCCACCAACACCCGGCACACAAAGTCAATTTAATACATTAGAAACAGAATCTTTGATTTTTTTTTTACTAGTACGTTAACTAAATATATACACATACATGTAATGATGTGTGAATGATGGCTTACAATCTGTGAGTCTTTTTGTGCCTCTTACCAAACAACGGGGCTGTTTTGCTTCTCATACTGTTTCTGGGGTCTCTGTCTCAGCAGCAGTGCTGGTCATTCATCTCTCTCCATCATGAGGAAGAGCACCTTCCTGCTTTGGACTTGCCCTTCATATCTGCCTGTGTTTTATATTTTAGGAGTCATATCTAGTTATGTCTGCCTTTATGTTTAAAAAGAACCTCCTAATGTGCAACCGGTTAGATATCCACCCCACCCTCCTTTCTCAGCTTTCGCATTTACAATACATTTTCATTTAGCTCCTTAATCCATCTGTGATTTGTTTTCGGTCAATGGACCAGATCAGCATAGAAGGTAATTTTCTTCCTAAATACTTTTCAGCACCCTCTCCTCGCCAACCCTGGATGGGTCCTGCCCCTCCCTTTATTGTAGCTTCTCACTAGTTATATGTGACCCTAAGAAGACACACCACGTCATGTTTTAGTTGTTTGTGGCATTCATCATCTGGAGGGAATTCAAACTGGTTCTTCCAGGGAGATCAACCTTGTGGGCTGGTGTGTCTCATGGGTGCTTTGCCTCTCAGGGGTGACATAGATTGACTGCTGGTGCCTCTGGCTCTCACTCTTAAAATGGTGCTGCACACCAAATTACACTGGGCACCTCCCTTTTTAAGAACTTAATTCTCTGGATGTAAGGTCATCTCTCCTGGGGTTTTGTTTTCCTTTGTGTTTTACCGAGCTGCCTGAAGGTTCTTTTTTTTTTTTCCCATACCACAATACACTCTCTCCCTGTGGGTGCATTCCTCACTATGGTATTCACGTATTTTCCTAGGTAAATTCTGTTTATTCTTCCATATAAACTATAAAACTTTTTGCAGGTACCCTTCTTCCCATATCCCACCAAAATCAGAAACCAATCAAGTAAGCAAACACTATGAATCAACCAATCAAAGAAAACACCCTAAACTACTGGTTATAACTTTTCAGCTAGAGTAAGTTGGGAATATCTGTCATCTCCATGAAGTCCAGTCTTTCTGGTACAAATATGTTTCTCTTTACTCAGACTGTTGGTCCTTTGGTTGAATTTATCATCATGTAGTCAGGTGTGTTTAAGACTATCCCATTTAAGGATGCACTAAAGTTTTGTGAATTCTATATATGGGAATCATTTTCCCTTCTATTTTCTAAATGGGTAATTTTGATTTCTAAAACATTATTGCTTTTAAAATATTTATGTCATATGCAACACCCTTCTGAATGTTTTTGTTAATCCTAACCATTTTTAGTTAGATTTTCTGGGACAATAATCATCTGTTTGCAAATATTGACAATTTTGTCTCTTCCTTTCCATTCCTGCATTACTGTATCCTCTAGACCTTCTATGCATTTACATGTGTGTATGTATGTGTGCATGTGTATAAATATGCATATATTTATAAGGAAGAATGGGCATACTATGGCACACATACGGAGGTCAGAGGACAACTTGGCAGTTGGATCCAGGGGACTGAATTCAGGTTGGCAAGCTTGACTGCTGGGCACCTTCCCCTACTAAGTCATCTCACTGGCCCCTCTAGACTCTTTAAAATACCAGCCAGCACTGGTATATTATACAAACCTTTTAGATCTTGATTTTAAAGCGAATGCTTCCAGGGTTTCATTACTAAATTTCTGTTCTTCATTTGAAATGGATTTTTTTTTTATAACAGAAAAAAGTTTTGAGCCCACTGAGCCCAATTAGTGCTGCCTATATACATAGGTGTCAGGCCATCCACTGTAGTTCATGTTGTGCAGGTCTTGTGAAGAAGGCAACTACATGTCTGGCCCAGCAGACTTGTCTGTCTGTGCTTGAAAGGAGGAGTGCAAGCTGAAGAAAGAAGAGACTACAGACAAAAGATAGAGTCGAAAGGGCATCCGGTGAATACTGTGATAGCCCCAAGTTCATTGCTCAAAGTTCTTACATTCTGTCATCAAAAAGGGGGGATAAGGCAAAAGACTTCCTTACCAAAGATATAAAGAACAAAAGGCATAATTATCTCTTCAATACCCTAAACAGCAAGTAACTGCACCTTGAAATAAGTATTCTATTGTTTAAGCAGGACAGCCAGTGACCACACGTTAGGCCTAACATCCTGTCATTTAACCTTGAAAGAGCAAGAGTAGGTTTAAACTCTGACCTTAAGCCAAGATGGAACAGAGTCAATTCTGTGGGATCTCACAACCACAGTTGCTGTGAATTCACACAGGCAGTAGCCACATCGTGTCCCAAGGGCAGTATTTCCCTGCCCACCCTCCTGCTGTTCTTTCTGGTCCTTTGTTCTAGATGTTTTGAGCATGTTTGTGGTACTAAGTATAAAACCCCTTCTGTGGAGCAGGTCTCATCCAATCAATCCAATCCAAACTACTGTGGATGGTTACCCTCATAAGAGTATTGCCAGTATTACACCAATAGGCACATCTTGCCTGGCAGTTCAGTATAGTTCAGCAACGGATAAAACCATTGATATCTCTTCTCCGCCAGCAGCAGGGATAGCACCTTCTAGCACTGAAATTTAGCCAGTATGGAAAGTTTCTTGGTCAGTCCCAGATTGATTTCCCTGTGTTCGGCAACTAAGTTATGGGGTGTCTTCAGCAACAGGGTCATGCTCTCTAGCTATGGTGGATAACCTAGAACAATGGCAACAGCCTGTAATTGATTTGGATGCCTCTGAGGCCTCTTTAACCAATACCTCATAGGGAGGTGATCCATGTGTGGCATTGAGAGTTTCATTTAGTAACTCTTGCCTTCTAGGATAAGCATTAGTCACCAGTGTGAGATATTTTTGTTCAAATTCTTTTTTTTTTTTTAAGAAAAATTTAGTTCTCAAATTCCTGGGGTATCATATGGCTTCTCCATATTATCCTTAGTTCTAGTTAACTCACCCTACTTTTCCTTTCCCCTACTCCCTGAAGAATCTTCGGCTCTCAGTTTTCTCCCCATTCTGTCATATGTTCTAATATCTCCTCTTATCCTATTTTTATATTTGGATTGCAGGATCATAGGTTTCCAAGATGGTTTTTACTGCACACATCACTTTGTTAATGTCTTCCTTACTCCCCACCCGGACTGCTCTCTTGGCAGCTTGACTCCTTTTCCTCCAGTGCCATTCCTCTCTACTTTCTCTCCACATATATTCTACCATCTCCCTAGCACATCCTTCCTGTCAATGGCCTGCTTCTTGTTCCTAGCTACTATCTGTCAAAACACTCCATGTTAAATACATGAAACTAAAGATCTGAAGCTAGGACCCTCGTATGAGATAAAAACACATAGTATTTCTCTTTTGACCTTACTTGGTATTGTGTGTGTGTGTGTGTGTGTGTGTGTGTGTGTTATGTGTGTATGTATACATATATATGATCTTACTTAATATTTTATATACATAAAAGGGTGACCTGAATATTATATATACAAAGGGAGAGCTTTCTCGATATTATATTTTTACAGTCTTAGTGTTTCTTTAGAAAAAAATTATTGCCTACTTTAGATATTTTTATGTGTGCCTGTGTGCTAGGTGAGCATGCATGTCTGTACATGGATGCATACCATGGTGCACAAGTGGAAATTGGAAGTCAGTTCCCCGTTCCACCATGTGGGTCCTTAGGATCTAACTCAGGCTTGAGAGCAGTCACTGTTATCTGTTGAGTTTCTATTCTTAATAGCATGTAAAATTACTAGCAATAATACTCTTAATCTTAAAATCTCATCAGTGGTGTTGCTGTTTCCTTGTTAATTTCCTTGTCCTCGATTATTTCTGAGTTCCCAAAGTAATCTAATTTATCTCATAGCACCAGCTCCTTGATACATTTATCAAATCTATTCTTAAGCTACTTCCTAAATAATTAATTTAATGTCAGGACTTCCTATATCACTTCATTTTTAAAAGGCTGTTTTTATTTTTAACTGTGTGTGTGTGTGTGTGTGTGTGTGTATTTACATAGGTATGTACATATGAGTGCAGGCACCCATGGAGGTTAGAAGAGCAGTAGTCGTGCCTAACCACTGAACCACCTCTCCAGCCTCCAAGTCACTTTATTTTTAGTGTGTCTCTTGTATAGAATATGGATGGATTTTATTTTTAACCTAATTCTTCAGTTCTTAGGGTTTTTTATTTTTGAGATTATAAAATTACATCATTTCTCCCTTCTCTTTCCCCCCACCAAAACCTCCCACATATTTTTCTCTGCTTGTTTTCAAAGTCATAGTCTCTTTTTTCTTTAATTGTTGCTACATTCCTGTGTGTATGTGTATATGCATATATATTCCAAAATACAACCTACTTGGTCTATAGAATATTATTTGTATGTGTGTTTTCAGGGCTGCCATTTGGTACTGGATAACCAATTGTCATGCCTTTCTCTAACAATGACAATTGTCTACTCTTCGAACCTACTTATATCACAATTAATATGCTGAGACCTTTCTTTACCACTTTTGCTATGCTTGCTGATACTTTTGTGCATTTATTTTGCATTTTTGTTTCATAGGGCTTTGTTCTCTTTTGGGCTTTTGATGGCTTTTGAAAGTTGAAACCTGATTTTTTAACCTTTACATTTGTTAAATATATACGCACCCTAAACCTCCAACTTTACAATGTTCAAAACAGCTGTAACTTATGGTTTCTTGCACCAAGACAAGCTGAATACATATAAAAATCTGATTTCCCCAGAATTTTGTACTTCTTTGACATTGTAAATTACCAGTGTATGTGTAGTTTCTATCATAAATTTTAATTATTCCTCAAGATGCCTTTTAGAATAAATTCTGAGTGGCAAGGAGTGAAAGCAGAATCCAGGGTCTCATACACACTAGGCAAGCACTGTTACCACCAAGTTACGCCCCAGCCCTCTAGTTTATATTCTGTAACTATAGCACAGTTATTTTATTAATAGTATTAATGTGTTGATACAAGTTGTAATGTATTGTGTGCTTTTTATCTTCTGTGTAATGCTCACAGAAGCTGTGCTTTCTTGATGAGGTTCACACGGGTTAAGTAAATTTTGTTCAATTCTAAATTCAGTAGCAACAGAGGCAAGGTTCATTTGCAGATGTCTGTTCTCTTGCCTGTTATGGCCTAACTCTGTTTATTACTGGCTTCAAGCTGACCTAATTCTTAAATACATTTTTTTACTTAGGCTTTGACAGCTTCATACAAGTATTTTGGCTATATGTACCCTCTCATTATTCCCTTATGTCCTCCCCTATTTATTGGATCATGGACAACTTATCAGTGGCTACACCCCTGGGGGAAATGATTCTCCCTGCCCCAGTAGCCACCAGCTGCTAACAGCTCTTCAAGTAGCAGTAGGTGCTTATCTTCTTCTTCCCAACTCATGCTGAAATGTTTACAGGCTTGGTTTTATACAAAGAACCACAGCTGCCGTGAGTTTAAGAACTCAATAGCTATAGTGTCCAGAAGACAGTATTTCACAGCCTTTTGCTGCCCACTACAAAAATAAGCCTCTTTAACCAAGAATGGGGGTAGGGATGGATATAAACACAAACATTTAGAATGCAGTTTGATAACATGTCCATTTAGTAAAATAAAAGCAGTAGGTTCCCCACTTTGGGCCTATGACCTCCCTATCCATGGGCTCTTGGTAAAGAGTGAATCTGCTCCCATGGAACAGACCTCAAATCCAATCAGAAAGCTGTTGGTTACCACCATAACTGCCACGCCATTATTATACCAGTGGGCACATCTTGCCTGGCAGGTGTTGTGGCATGCAGAACCCACCCCTGGGTAAGACTATGGGTGACCTCTCTCTCCTAGTGGTCTGCACAACAATTTCTAGTGCTTTAAAAGCTAGCCATCAGGAAACTTCTACTCAGTTTCAGCTTGATTTCTCTGTCCTGCAACCAAAACATGCAGTGTCTGTGGCAACAGGGTCTTACCATCTGGCTCTTGGTGGGCAAACAAGAGCAATGGTAAAGTCCCACACTGTTTTAATTGCTTCTAGGACAAATTTGTCTGTTTTGTACCATCGTGGGGACCTTGGTTTAGATTCACTTGAGTCACTTGGGTCATTAAGGACTAACTACCCCTGTCTTATGAGGAAGACATAAGCAGTTTATTTTCTGAGACCTTGTGCGATAGCTAGTTTTGGTTGTCAACTTGACTACACTTGGAATTAACTGAAACCCAAGAAGCTGGGCACACCTGTGAGGGATTTGTCTTGATTGGATAATTTGAGGTAGAAGACCCACCCTAAATTTGGGTTACACCTTCTGGTGGTGGCCCACAAGAATGGACATGGAAGAAGGAAGCGTTTGCTTTTAGCCATCTTGCTCTCACTCTCCTGCAAGTTCATCTACCCTGTTCCCACGATAGCACTTTTGCTCATGCTCTAATTTACTTCTTTGGGATTCCAGTATATACTGAAAATTGGCAGCTGTTAAGATGTCTCTGGGACTCCAGCACAAGACTGAGACTGCTGAGACATCCAATCTCCTGGACTAAGCAACCAGCAAATCATTGGCCTACAAGTACCAGGAGCTAGCCATTGTTGGACTACTCAAACTACAGCCTGTAAGCCTCTCTAATAAGTCTCTCTCCCTCCCTCTCTCCCTCCCTCCCTCCCTCCCTCCCTCCCTCCCTCCCTCCCTCCCTCCCTCTCTCTCTCTCTCTCTTCCCTCTGTTCCTTTAGAGAACCCTGATTAATACACATTGTGTATCTTCATGGCATTTCCCTATTTGAATTTTATGTCACCTGTCAAGTTTTAGGGAGCTATTAATGGCAGTCCTGAGAAGTACAGGCCAAGGCTGTGCCTCTCACTGCACACATCTGCCTTCTCTTTGGGGCATCCTTATACTGATGCTGATTTGCTGTGTGGTTTCTGGTTGCAAGCTTGCTGGCATATTTATAGTCCTTTATTTGGAAGTTCTTAGGAAGCATATCAAGCATGTCTGGTCTCCTGTCATGTTAAGTGGGAAGACAGCATAGATTTTGTAAACATACTTTTTCTATTTGTGCCATTGATCATTTCTCCCGTTTGTGTCCTCAACGAATATTAGTAACCTTCATGTTTATAGTTCTATGTAGCCTAGTGATAGACACGACAAGTAGGCCCGAGTATCACACAGTGAACTGTTAGTGTCTTCAGATTACCAACCAGCTGATCAACTACAAGCCCATTTCTCCCAAGAAACACTGAGAAGTGTTCTTCCTCAATACCTTCTTAAAGTCAGCTCCACCTTTGGTATTCTTTTGATGTAAGCACTAGTCACCTCCAAAGATAACTAGATAACATGATTTTGTGTTGCTAAATAAACTGATTTCTTCCTAGACTGTGCACACACTCATCATCACCTTTTAAGGAATACATCCTAAACAGTTGGGACTAGAACCTACAGACTCTCGGCCTTCTCTGTCCCAACCCAGATTCAGTGATTTCACCAGAGGAGGGTCAAAGCTCTGAGAAAACAGCCGGAGTATCCTCCAGTGGTTAGTGGACCCTCTGCTGCCAGGCAAATGTGACTCTAGCCAAAGACAGGACTATTTCTGAACCTATTTCATAAGCTGTATTGATACACCACCATTCTTATCTTATTTACACAGCCAAGCTAAATGTTCCTCTCACAAGAAGTCTCTGCACCAAGCTGCCACACTCAGGTGTGAGGGTTATGTAACGGTACAGACACTGGTGTAATAACTCACTCTCACCCTCCTCAGCTGGGGCTGGACCTTTCCAACAGGATAGCAAGCTCCTTTGTCACCACTGCTCAGTCCTGAGTTATGTGGTACCTCTCAGAAATGCCTGAAAAAATGGTGTTTTCCCTTTTACATTAACATCATAATGTCTTTCTGTTATCCTTCCATACATTTCCCATAGACCTTACAATCATACCAATTATTTGGCAGTGAGGGGAGTTGGGGAGATGGCTCAGTGTATATACAGTATGCACTGTGCTGTTCAAGTGTGAGGACATGGTGTTGGAGCCTCAGAACCCAGAAGACACAGTAGCTCAGATGTGTAATCGCAGAGCTCCTACTGCAAGATGGGAAAAGACAGGAGAGTCACACACTCGTGCATGTGAATGTATAACCACACACACACACACACACACACACACACACACACACAGCAGGTGAGAGAAAGAAAGCGCTAAAGAGCAAAGGTGCTGCCTTTCCCTCTGATCTCTCATTTAGAATTGAGGACTGCAGGGTCAGTAAGCCCTAGGGCTGGGGTGGATCACTTTGGAGGAGGCCTGCAGACATTACCACGCTCTTTTGAGCAGCAATTCAGCCTCCAGGTCATAGCCAGACACAATGGATTATCCACGATGTTGGCCTCACAGCTGCCAGGCCTGAAACACACCTTCATTATGCTCAGGTGACTGGATCACCATGTGAACACTCTTAGCCCCCTCTCTTCCAAAGGTCACATTAACTGTGTTTTCCTCCAGCCACACACATCCCTGCCTCCAACAGAGCCATAGCACACAAGACCACTGTTACCACAAATCTCCACAAGTTAGCTCCTGGAGACTGTAAGAGACCTTTCAGGCACTCTTCCTCCACCCACCACCCATACACATCCCGTCTCTGCTTCCACACAAACCACCACCAAAAGGAAGAAAGAACAGAATTCTGGCAAGTTCTGTAACATGGAGGAGGGCAAATGCAATCTCAATGCTAGGCATTTGGAGAACAGCATGCAAGATCCCCTCCCAGGGGAGCTGGAGCAGACTGGGGAAGAACTCACCAGAAAACTAGTGTTTGCAGACAGATAGATAGGTACGCACAGCCTCTGATAACAACTGAAGCTGCTTTTGTTAGTGTGGGTGACTGTGGTGTTAGGTGAGGCATAAGACTACATACATTTATATAAAGCAGTGGTTCTCAACTTTCCTAATTCTACGACCCTTTCTACAGTTCCTCATATTGTGGTGACCCTCAATCACAAAATTATTTCGTTACTACTTCATAACCATAATTTTGCTGCAGTTATGATACACATATATCATATATAATATAAAAAGTATTGTATAAAATCCAGAATATGGAAACCTATTAAAATAGGAAAATAGAAATGATAAAGAAAGGGAAATATTCTCATGACTTCCAAAATTTACCCAGTACATTCCCAGACTCCACAGGTGGGTTCTGGAGAACAGTGCTTGTCCGGAAGTGCCCCAGGCTGTCTTGTCCATAGCCTCACAGACAGCCTGGCTCCTGGGTTGGACTGTGGACCTCCAGAAAGCTGAGAGACAACACATGAGTCCCTCAGCATCACTTCTGGTAAGAGGAGATGCACATCCTTGCTGCCTGTCATCTGACCACCCTTGGAACCACTGCCATGGGACCTGACTGCCAGCCGGGTGCCATTACCAATAGGACTGTAATAACCTGACTGCCAGCCCGGCACAGTCACCAATAGGACTATAGTAAGGAGTCTGGCTAAAGGTTTGCTTAGGGTGAGACCAGCTCTTCTTGTGCTGTCCACAGCTAAGGAGAGGGCTGCATTCCTATGACTGTCAGAGCTGTAGTCACCAGCAAGAGTCTAGGCCAGGACCATGTGCACCTCAGCTATCCTTCACTGTCTCCTGCTTTCTGCCTCATTACATCTGACACCATAGACCAGTGGTCTGATCTACACTTGCCTAGAAAAAAGAAATTTAACCCAAGAAGGTCTACTTTCTCTCCAACAACACTGAGTCCTAACTATATATTCTGCACAAAGTGTATATACCTGCCTTTGCTTCCTAGTCCATGTGGAGAACACACACACACTCTCTCTCTCTCTCTCTCTCTCTCTCTCTCTCTCTCTCTCTCTCTCTCTCTCTCTCTCTCTCTCTCTCTCTCTCTCTCTCTCTCTCAAAGCAGTCCAGCCCTAAACTGCATGGTCTTCAAATAAACGAATTGAAATGTCGAGGACAGCTTGCATTGCAGGGCTCCACAGACGAAGATTTCATCATGGCCCCCAAAAATGAACAATAAAGCTGGATTCGGAGGAGCAAAGGGGGCCGTATCTCAGTAGCATCCCGGTTAAATGAGGTCCTCCAGTTACCTGCACCTGGCCTGCTCCTCACCCTTCCTCCAACACAGCGGCTGACAGTACATGCTATATGCTTGGCCTTGTCCCAGGGCCCTAAAATACTCCTAGCCCGTTGCAAGGTCCTGGAGAGTAGGAGCTGTTATGTTTATATATATCCCCAGAGCTCAGCATGAAAGAGGCATGCAGCTACACTCTGAAACACCTACTGTGTGGTAGGTACAAAGCAAGATACCTTATAGATGTGACAACTACTTTGAGTAGCCTATGTATTGGTTATTGCTATGATCAAAATGCCTGAAACTTCAAAGATTTACTTGAGCTCATGGTTTTAGAGAATTCGGTCCATGGGTGCTTCGCCCCTAGTACTTTGCCAGAAAATCATGGCAGCAGAAATTGGGGACGAGGAATGACACTTACTTCCTGCTGGACAGGAAGCAAAGAAGTATGTGTGTGTGGTGGGGAGGGGGTTGACCAGATAAAACCTCCAAGGCCTGCCTCCAGTGGTCTACTTTCTCCAGGTAGGCGCCACCCGTAAAGCTTCCAGAACCTCCCCAAATAGCACCACCATGTGGAGACCGAGGATTCAACACTTGTGCCAATGACGATTATTTCACATTCAAACCACACCAGATTGGGTGGGGGAGACTTTTATTCTAATTTACAAATGATGAGGACTGTTCTGCTTGATCAAGGTCATGGTAAATCTGAGGCAGTGCCGTATGTCACACCTTGTCCAGCTCAAAACCCTGTGCCCTCTCCCACGCTGTGCTGTAGCAAGTGCCTACTGCTCGAGGAATTCTGCTGAGGCTCTTCACCTTTTATCTTGGTTCTCACCAACTAAGGAATCCTCCCTGGAACCTACAGGATCTGCAAGGAATTAGTTCACTGCATAAATGAAAGCACAAGTAACCATGACGTTACTGTCTCTCAGAGAAAAGCTGCCCAAAGGGAGGCAGCACTGGCTGGGGTGGCAGCACCGTGGCTACTGAATTTCAGGCCCCTGACTTTTTTCTCTACACCACAGCATGCAACACGTGTGTGCACTCGAGGGTGTATCTCTCACTAGCAGAGAGGCACCTAAGCTTGAAGGAGCTCGAAAAATCTGGTGTTTCCATCTAAATAGTAATGTGATCCAAGAAGGTAACACTCCTGACTTGCAGGGTAGGAAGACAGCTAGGAATTTTTCTTATGCTACAATTTGGTTTTCCCCTCCATATATCAGAATGTGTCTAGTCCCCAGTGACCAGGAAGCAAAGTTAATAATCGCCATTGGTGCTTTTATTCCTCTTAAATGCTGCAGGCGTCTGTAACACTGGGGAAAATGCAAGCAAGGCCAGGATAACCTCAGGATTCCTATTGTCCCTCTGCATTGTATTCTTTGATCAAAATAAATACATTTAAAGCATACAGGCAACCGTCCCAAGGCCAAAGTACAGAATCCATATTCTGCCACTAAGTGATTAAAAAAAAAGCATATGCATGGGCCCATGCAGTAGACAGCAGGTTCTTAATAAGCCAGGTTAACTGTAGTGAGTATACAAGTTTAATCTTCCCATCCATACCAGCTTCTCCCAGACAAGCAATGTAAGAAGGGAACTGTCCACAGTTTTAAACGTCCCACTGAGCATGACACTAAACTGACTGCACCCTCCACAGAGTCTTTAAGGAGTTCTTTAGCCAGAGATGCAGACCTGGTAGCACTTACAAGATACCTGCTCCAGCCATCTTCTCTCCCAGAGGAAAGGAGCCATTGCAGCTGGAAAGGTAAAGTCCCTTGCTCAAGTTCTAAGGTGCCTCAGCCCTCAACTCCCAGGCTCTAGTCACCTAGCACTAATTACTCTTCATATCTGAAACTCCACAGTGCTTCTATGTTAGGCTTATGGTACTGCCCACAAAAATGTGGGAGTTTTTTTTTTTTTTTTCACAGCAGTTTTGTGTGCTCATGTCAAGGTGAGATATAAGGAGTCCTTAGAACCACAGGGAAGTTCTGGCTCATCTTGGATCCATTCCAGGATATTGACAGGGACAGTGGATATGGCCAATGGGGCTCCTATAGACTAGGTTCTTGGAGGAGCTTATGGGTGGTGAAGAACTTGCCAGATATGGGATGGGCAGCAAGAAGCATTTAGGGAGATGTTTCTCCCATCACATAGCTGGGCCCTTGGTTCTTGCATCAGTGAGTTTCCTATCACCACAACAAATACGGAATATGGTCAACTTTAAAAATAAAAGGTTTATTTGGGCCTCAATTTTGGAAGGGCTATTCCAAAATCTTTTGGTTGTGTAGCGAGACAATATACATTGCTAAGTATGAAGTGGTGCAAAATTTCTCATCTGGTGGACAGGAAACAAAATGGAGAAAGAAGAGACTAAAGTCCACAGTCCCCTTCAAGGACACATCCAATGACTTAACATTCCATAGGCCCCACTTCTCTATGGAGCAACCCTGAGTATCCAATACCAGGACCTGTGGAGGACCCTTAAGTTCCAAATTATGGCACTTCTCATTGGCTTAGATGTATCTGCTGGGAGAGGACTGGGCTTCCCTTTTAGGAATTGAAAACCAGGAAGCCAGAGCCAGGATCCTAAATGAAACTTCTCTAAAAAAAAAAAAAAAAGACACCACCTGGCTGAAACTTTTGGGCTTTTTGCAATCCTCCAGCCTCAGTCTCCTGAGTAGTGGTACTACAGGCATGTGCCAACACACCAGGCACTACTTTGCTGTGTACCCTAGGAAATGCTGATGTCGCTGTAGTTAGTGTGTGTGTGTGTGTGTGTGTGTGTGTGTGTGTGTGTGTGTGTGTGTGTGTGTGTGTGTGTGTGTGTCTTTCTGTCTGTCTGTGTGAATCTGTGTCTGTATGTAAACTGTTATGTGCTATTTATACTTGTTAAAAGTGGACTCTGGGAACAAGGACACCCTTCCTGTCTCCTCCAAACTCTCCTGTCCTGGATCAGGCTGGGTCCCTGGGTCTACAACAGGGAGAGGAAAAAAGAGCAAACAGCTAAGGGCATTGAGAACATTATTCCCTTGAGAGCACCTAGAAGGCAATGGAAGTTACTGTTGTCTTCCTTGTGGTAGAAAAATGTCTATGGCGGGAAGACAATTAGGAAGTTCATCTATGGAGAGCAAGCTCAATGTGGAACTGGACTTGACTGCCTCCACTTCCCCAGGCAGTTTCTGCTGCATATCTGTCTGTAAGTCCCGATTTGAGAACGACTTACTATCTATATGCTACTTCCTGTTTGTTCTTTTACTTGTGCTTGCTATCGTCTTAATCTGTTCACTCATTCAAAACTGCAAGTATGACTATCATGGCTCACCCTCCGGACCGTACACACCATTGCCAATGCCACTACAATGCGGACTTCATCCACCTAACCTCTGATGTAAAAACTCCTTCAACAGCCCAGGTCCTGTTCCTGCTCCAAGCCACTCTCCCTGTCAGAGTCAGGCTCCAGCCACATGGCCCCACCCTTCACAGGCCTGCAGTGATTTTCTGTTACCTGTTAGCTAGCCTCCTCAATCCCTCTGACCTCTCATCCAAGGGCCTGGCTTCTAACTCATCAATCATCTCTACGGTTTTCTTTAAATGCTCTCCAACGTCTCTCCAGGCCTGAGTTCTTTGTTCTCAATTCTTATCTTGAACAGTTTGTGTCTCTCAATATACAAAAAAAGAAAGAAAGAAAAAAGAAAAAGAAAAAAAAAGTCCCGCTTTGAAAGAATTCAAAAGCTATTTTGACAGGATTAATTTAAGAAACTTCCATGTAGCATCCCAGCAATCCAGGAAAGAGGGCAGGTTGCATAAGAATGCCTGAGAAAGGTACTAGATGATACCCCCCCATCATCTCCATGGCAACAGGCCCCCAAATTTTCCTGAGTGCTTGCTTAGGCAACAAGGACAGTTGCCAGGATGAAGGTCTAACCCACTGGCCACCAGAAAGCAGGCAGGACTGCTGAGGCCTCCAGAGACGTCAGGAGCAATGGCAGGGTGAGCTGGCACAGGACCAACCAATGAGACTTCGGAATATGGAAGGGAATACAGGACCTTGAGATCAAGGCAAAGAACAAGGAACAAGGAACAGGAGGAGAGACAATGGGTCATCATCGACTCCTGGTGACAGTGGCCTCAGTTAACCTTAAAGAAATGCACTTTGAAAACTTTTAAGAGATGCAAAAAGCCCTTCTCAAGGGAATGACATGAAAAGTCAGCCAAGCAGGTGGCATGAAGCAAGCAAGCAAGCAAAGCATCAGCAGAATACAAAAAGGACATAGTCCAGCAGCAGCTACAGAATTATTTTCTCTGAGGAGTGGGAAGAAGGGAGCAGGGGACAGCAAAGGAAGACGGTGGGAAGAAAGGGCAGGAAGGTGCAGGAGGCCTGGCCTGGCCAATGCAGCCTCCAGTGACCTGGGACAGTTACCAAGTATGGAGGCACTCTGGGCTTTGTGAGGGAAGTGAAACCAAGTGGCCCAGAACTCTAGACATTTGCTAGAGGTCAGCTTACAGAACAGCCCTGCGGACAGTGCACTACCCTGCCACCCCCACACTGCCCAGTCTCTGCTGGCTGGCTTGGATTGTGAAGCTTTGAGAAAGCCAAGTATAGCCAGTACCATGTAACTTAGCATTTTCCATTTTTCAAATCTCTTCTCTTAGGCTTCTTTTGTCTTCCAACAAAATGGGCATTTATTAGTCATCAGTGCCCAGGATTATGGGTACTGGATTTGGGTACCAGTTAGTCCCTAGACCTGATGGTTACTAGGTGCACCCCCCAAGCAAGTCTGTAAGCCCTAGTCCAGCAGATGGAAAGGGATGTAAGGAGGCCGAAAAGAAATGATGTAATCACATGGCAAAAAAAAAAATGTGAGCTGACTATGAATTCTGAATGCGGGGGAGGGGGCATGGACACAACCAAGAACCACTTCTTCTCCTGGAACCACCTGCTGTAATCTTTTCCCAAGTGCAGGAAATGCTGGCTATGAGCATTTCAGATGTGACTGCTAAATCAGCAGCACGGAAGTCTGGGGTTTTGTTGTGATTCTTTTTTGTAGGGAAAAATAAAACAAGCAGAAGTAGACGGAGACCTTTCCTCCCTTTGGTTCGCACAAACCCTGGTCCAATGGGTAATTTTGTTATTAGCCTCTTTCTTCACTAATTAGTCATTATGATCATCTGGAGAGGGATTACTCACCTTGGGAAGAAGGAACTTTGTGCCTGGAGACATGTCACTTAGGGAGAAACACAGAAACAAGATGAACTGAACAAAACAGGACTCCGAATTAGACACATCTTGACTAGGGCCATGAAAGGAAACAGCTTTATTTGCCTCCATCTAGCCAACATGCCACCCCCCTGGTTTCTGGGTAGTTTCACTCTCTAGTATTCGCTTCCATTGGGGCATAGAAATAGCAGCTGCCTTAAAGCAAGGTAACGTTTGTAATTTTAGACATGCTGGCAACTAGAGAGTCCAGCTGGGGGATGACAGGTTGTTCTGGATGGAACAGAAAAGCTAATCTTGAAAAGAAGGCAAGCCCAGTTCTAATCCCGTCTAGAACATGAAGCCTAGAACAACCCTGTGAATATTTGCAAGGATAGTTTCAAGCACCCAGGCAAAGCAAGAACCAGAGAGCACACAAAGCAGGACAGATGCTACACTTTGGAGGTAACAATGAAAAGGATGAAGCTGTGTTACACGAAGGCAATACACGAGTCCCACACCTGTGAGCAACACTCTTCTATGCCCTAGTCTACGAGTGGAAATGCTGCTGGGAATGAAGCCTCTAGAACACATCACGTATCTGGAGGAAGGCATGTCCCACAATCAAGTCCAGCTTCCTGCTTGCTTATGTAAGAACTGATTTTTCTCATTTGCAAATTAGGCCACTAATCCCACAGGTCAGAGTCAGACTGTTGGCCTTGGGGTAGGGGAGGTTAGCCAAAAACACAGGTCATTTGCTTCCCTGCTACATATTTCTCCTTCATCTGAGCTCCCCAAAGTGGGTGCCCTCAAGGCATGTCTGGTAAACCAGGTGTCTGCTCCTGTCAGCCTCAGGACAGAAGGATGGGGGCCCAGGGCTACAGAAACGCCCAGGTCATTGTCTGCTTCCCTCTGTCTCTAGCACAATTACAATTTGAATATTTTCTCTGTCCATTCACAGGTAAGAATGCTGGGACACTTTGCCCCTCACACTGCTCTTGAGGCCAATTCTGGACAGTTCCATTTTCTACCCTACTTTGAAGGAGAATTGGGCAGCTGTAGTTCTTAGTCTCATCTCCTCTGGTGACAATGAGGTTATGGATCTACTTTCTGAATCACAGAGGTGTGTGACAAATGAGGAGCCCCTTCACTACCCAAATCCACAGGCCTTTACAGTTGTCTCCTTTGTCCCTAAGCCTCTGCATCTACCTTCTTGGGTGGCCTTCTGCCCTGGGCAGGCCAGGTAGGCTGGAGCTAGGACCAGTGAACTCCTTGACAGGAATGAGAGGAATGGCTGGGCTTCTGCTGTGTAATTGGTGCATATGCCTAATGATCTGTGGGGCAACTTAGGTTCTATTCAATTTGATTCAATTTAACTAAATGAATTCAATTCCACCCTGTTTATTGAGTGTCCAGCTAAATGCAATGTCTTCCCCTGGCTGCTGAGGAGCGGTTTAGGGAGGAGTGGGTCAGTGGGTTAGAGAAAGGCACACTCAGGATGTTTTCCCTATCCTAGCTGCTTTGTTGCTTTGAAAACAACATCCCTTTCCCCAGGGTTTCTACAACGATTACACCCACCTAGGGGACCTGGCTTGCTCTGAGCCGCTCTGCTAGGGAAGGCACAAGTCTAAGCAATGACTGGAAAGTGGCCCTGAGACACACGAGGAAGCACAAAACTAGCCTCCTGGCCTGCTTTACCTGGGCTGGTGTAGAAGATGCAGGCAGGAAGGCAAGGATTGGGGACTCTGGCAATTTAACTATGTCACACAGACACAGAAGGAAGCCTTCCACAGCTCAAGAGTTTCTGGCAAACAGACTGCATTTAATCTTCCAGAAACTTCCACATTTCAGAAGCAAGTTTTACATCTCCTTTGTGACCACATCCATAGGTCCTATGGACTACAGAGCAATACCAAAACAACAACCTGACAAGAGCCAGAGGGGTAGCCATCTGCCATTCCCAGCCTTCTACCCCCACCCTGCAACCTGCTGCTGTCCATACAACCTATACCGCCCCACAGAGGAATGCAAACAAAACTCCCGGCAAAGGTCAGACCCAGGCCTCAGCTTCTCTCACATTAAAGATCCTCACAGATCGTGTGCATGGATGATGCATGGTTTCTACCACACCTCCTCAGCCAGCCCAGACTCTGAAGTACATTATCTCAACCTGAGGTGTTAAACAGATTTGAGAAAGGACAGAGGCTCTGGACTTGCCCCTCTGGGCAGCGTCTTGATCAAAGCAAACCCTTGGGGTTTTCTCCCTCTTTTCCCCCTGCTTTCAGTAGGATTTCCCCATCCAGAAAGGAGATGGACAGGGCATAAGTACTTGCCTACCCCACAATCTCTACGACAGTGGTTCTCAACCTTCTTATTGCTGCAACTCTTTAATTCAGTTCCTCATGTTGTGATGGACCCATGACCTTAAAACTGTTTTTGTTGCTACTTCGTAACTGTAATTTTTCTACTGTTATGAATTGTAATATAAATATCTGATATTCAGGTTATCTGATATTTGACCCCTGCGAAAGGGTTCGACCCCCAAGGAGTCACAACCCACAGGCTGAGAAGCACTGCTCTAAACTCTGTCCACCTACTTTGCCAGGACGCAGGCCACCCTACAGTACCACACGATGGAGCACCCAATCCACCTTTTCTTTCACAGTGACAATCCATCTATCTCCTGTGTGTGCTTTGCTAGTTGCAAATCCGTTTGTCTTGAAAAGTCTCATTTGACCCGGATCCAGTTTTCCGGATTGGCCAGGCTGAATGAGGTTCAGAGAGACTGCTTCTCCAGAGCTTGCCTCTTAAGCACAATGTAGGTCAAGGTGAATCAAGCTTGCTTCCCTGACTCTCACTGTCACCGCAGCATCCATATCCTCCAACAGGTACCCAGAGCTCATTCTGCTCAGTGGTCCTTAGCAAACCTCTCCCCTCACAGATTAAAAAAAAAATGAAGATGTTACCAGCAACGGTGGAGACAACAGCAGTAAGACAGGATTTGCGTGCTAGATCTCATCAAGGACCTCATGCCCTACCACATGTTGCCCCATCTTCCTGCAACCTGCACGCATCAGAGACGAGCATCTTACTCTGTGTAATTGATTATGACATTGCTAACATAACAATTTAATTATGGGGCAAATGCATTTCCAGATGGTCTGTCTATGGAGGTCCCACTATTTTGACCTCCCTTCCCGACACCCTTAAGGGGAAAGGAAGCCTTGTTCGTAGAGCAGGAGAGGGAGGGAAGATAACAGCTGCAAGGCAGCCTTTTTCCAGGGCATCTCTTGCCAAACTAAAGTGCCAAACACCAGACATAGGACATCAAGCCAGGGTCTAATGGCTGATACCCCAGGCTGTCCACCTTCTTGCCATACTGCTTTAAAGGAAACAGGAGCCCACAAAGAGGAAGCCTGGCCCTGGAGACATGGAGATTGTGTTGCACTGGAGTAAAGGCAGACACTACAGCCATCAGGCTCCTGAGTCAGGTCTCTGAGAGCAGGCAGTTACTCAGACCTTCTGGGCAGACAGAAAACATGGTGACACAGAATGTCCTAGCACCTGTTCTCAGGCCTTCCCTATAGCTAGGTCCTTGTTGGGACATTTCCAGGCCTGAGTACATATGTGGAGAGGCAGCAGGTGGTGTCACAAGGACAGTTCAAGTCATGCAAAACTGCAAACCACACATGGCAAGAAAGATGTTCCTGGGTCACCAAGCCAAGGAGAACTGCACATGCCATATGTGCTAACAATTGACTCTTGAGTGAATGGCTGTCATAGATACCAAGGACATGCACTGTAGGAAGCATCCTACACCCCACCCCCACCCCACCCATCTTCCCTCAACCTGCTTCCCACAACCTTTGAGATGAAAAGCAGTTGAGTCCAGGGAATAAGTGGCTCACCCAATACAGTCCAGCTTTCTTTCCAAAGAAACCAAGGGACCTCAGGGCCACTTGCTGCCTCTGGGCCACTTCAGCAGAGACCAGGCAAAGGAGGTTTCTATTAGCCAGAGGCTGTTAGAGGCTGGTTTGGGGTCTGTTCTTTGGACCAACAACTCAGCCAAAGGCAATTTGTTCTCTTTAACCCAAGGCTCACCTGGATGGAACTGTAGATTTTTGGTTGCTCACACTGGAGAAGGAAAGCTGCTTTGACATCAAATGGTCAGGAAATAAGGGATGCCACAGTGTTTAAGGCACTCCTGAAGACAGAGTTATACATCTCTAAGAGTCCCAGGACTGAGAGCACCCAAATCACTCTGCCTTCAAAATGGCTTTGGAAGGAACAGACCGGAGCTGAGGCAGTAGCTGGACCACTGTGAGGCGCTGTTCAAAACCATATGGGCCTGTGAAGCACCTCAATCATCTTAGGATGTTCCCAGATGACAGCGTGACTGCTGGGCTAGGGAGAACAGGAGAGTGAACTGCACTGCCCTTTCTAAGTCTAAAGACTAGGTGTGATGGTTATCAGGCTATGGGGCCACTGAAGAAAGAGAGGGAGGTGAGAGACACAGGAGCTGAGCTCAGCAGTGACTCAATGGTAAGGAAGACTGGGGATTCATTCGAGCCAATGAAAATGGAGCCTGAAGGGAGTGCATGTCACTCATTTAAAGAGGCATCCAGCTGTCCAACTTGGGCTTTTAGTTCACAGAAAACACAACAACAACAAACTGGCTATGCAACCCAGTCCCTTCCTCTGCTATTTAATACTATCACAGGGGTGTACAGACCGGGTTCATCCTTGATACTTCTCCTTTGGACTTGAGGTAGAGATGAGGGACACATAAAACCTGGCACACACTCCAGCACTGCTACTGAATGGTTATGTGAATGAGACAAGTTACAAGACTCCCGCAGAGCCTCAACATTCTCATTTGCAAACTGGGAGAACACCAGTGTCTTCCTCATGTGGTTGCCATGGAGCACACAGAACAGAGTCTGCTGTAAAATGAACTTTCAGTCTATTAGTTTTTTAATATTGCCATAGCCAACTGCTGACTGCAGAAGGACCAGTCTGGGGATCCTCTTGACTTTGGACCTCAACAGACCAAAGTGAACTGCGTGTCTAGCCTCCCATAGCATGGGAAAAGAAGGCATTTGAAGCAATAAAGAATTCCTTATAAGCCATCAAAAATATGTAAATGGGAGAAAGGAACCAACTTTTCACCGGAGTTTCTGAAAGAGGCCACTGACTGCATAAACACAATTCCCAAGGTGAATGTCATATATAATGACCCAAGAAGGAATTCCAAAGACTCGTAAATGTGGGGGCACCTCCGTTTCCTCACTACCTTTCTTCCCCTGGTCTTCTTTGGAACCATTGTGTTTATGGAAAGTTATCCTGCTATCCCCCTGAGTCCCAGTGAATCAGCCTTGTAAACTCCTGGTGAGAGAGTAGTATTTCCAGTGCACTAAGTCAGGCAGAACCCTTTCCAAGGGAGCTGGGGCCAAGCTCTGTGGGAGCCTCAGCTCCCAAGACGGTCTCCTAACCCTGTCCTATGATGAAGACCCAGAGGCCTAGAGAGCTAGAGGGGTTCAAGACTGCACAGCTCCAGAAGCACAGAGCTGAGATGGAAACGCAGCCCTGTGTGGGGCTGTGAGCTCTTCCACAGCCTCCTCCTTCAGTTGTTCAAGCTCTAGAGTTTCCATCCATGGTGAGGACAAGCATGGGGCTAGTCTTCCAGACAGGAGGTGGGCAGGGCAGAGAAATGGGAGCTCATAGCACACCCTGTTTTGAGTCCATGTGATCTCTTTCATTCTCCTCCTTAACTTAAAAAAATTATTATATTTGGCCCCATTCGGGGAGTCTTCAGATAACCTGTCACACTCTAGCTAGAGTTGAGCCCAAATTCCTACCATATCCTGTATATTCCAAGGACCACATCCTTCACAAGCCAGGCTGCAGTTCCTGCAGGATTAGGTCACATCCTGAGCCTGGCATCATTCTCACATGTACTCATAGTGGCACTGGTGCTGAATGGCACTGTAACCTCGAGTGTCACCATACTCTCCCCAGGCCTCAATTTTCCCATCTGAAAGATGAAGGGACTGGAAGAGGTTATATAGTTTTTTTTTCTGGGACCACCATTTTTCAATTTCCTGTGGATTTTAGTGTCCTGAGCTAACTGAACTCCAAAGTGTAAACCTGGAGGTAATGCCTAGCTCCAGGAGGCATTCCATTATCCACCCATTTAGGAACTGGGTCAACTTCAAAGCAAGGTTTTTCTGCAGGAATCAGAATGCTGACATTACTAGGTCACATCCATCCACATCCTATTCCTTTTTTTCTTTTTCTTTTTCTTTTCTTTCCTTTCTTTTTTTTTTTTTTTTTTTTTTTGTGCTGGGGATGGAACAAGCATGGGCCCAGCACGCACTTAACTGATGTTCCACCACTGAGCCATACCTATGGCCCACTTATTCTGAGGTATCCAGACAGGAGGAAGCTTGGCAGCTTCTTTCTCAGGGTTTCACAGGCCCTGGAAAGGCTCTTGTCCTCAAGACACTTCTAGCTCTTTCTGTAGGGAGCCCCCCCATTCTGGGTCCCTAAGGGACAAATCCTCTAAAGAGCATGGCAGGCAGTTTGTACTCAGCACACCAAATATTCTCTGAATTCCTCCTAAGCATAACCAGGTCTTAGTTCATCCTCCTTCTCATAATCCTTGTTCTCTAGGATCCTAAGCCCCATTCCCATGGGGAGACTATCCCTTCGAAAGAAGACATGGTAATTGCCCACAGAAAATGGTTTCTTCAACATGCCAATTATTTCCATGTCTGCACCATCTCACCGAGCTGCTGAGAAGTGATATGATGGAGTCATGGGCTGAAGGCCACCATGAGGCCCTTACATTCTAAAGCACAGTGTCTGGAGCCCAGTGACTAGGACTCAGAATGCTGGCCTGCATTGGGTGGCAGGGCAGCAATCCTCCATTGCTGCTGGCAAACAGACCTATGGGAGAGTCCAGCCACAGCTACCTAGGCTTCACTACCTAGGCCCATCATCCCTGGGAGTTAGCTCATGTTCCCACTCTCATAAGAGAGAAGGAGCACACAGACAGGGATAATTCATAATGACTGATCCCCCACTGTGGTCTCCAGGACATGCTTCTGTATATAAGCCTTCCTGAATACCTGGCTCGCCCAACAGCCACCAAAAGCTATTCCCAACAGCATAGTCTACACAGACACAGACAGCTCCACAGATACAGCTGCCAGCCTTCCTTGGCTTCCCCCATGGCTGGCCAGGTCATAGCCATTGTCCTACAGGAGAGCCAGAACATTGGACAGCTTTCAGAGAGCCTGAGCCTTACTGGTGTCTCTTGAGGTAGAAACAGGAGACATGCTGTGCCTCTTACGCATACTTTCAAATCCTCTGTTTATCTGCCACCATGTGGCTAAGATCCTTTTTGGATCAAGCTGGGTATCAAAGGCAACTAATGGGGAGTCAGTGTCACTGAGCAGGGTCCTGAACTAGTAGGTTGGTTTATACTTCTCTCCCTCCGAACCCCCCCTGGACTTTAGAATTTGCTTCATCAAAGAATGGAGAATTCTACAGAGTTCACCCAGTTCACACAGTTACACCCCATTCCTCATATGGCCTCAAGGACACAGGGCACTATATGAGCCAACAAGGCAATCACACCTTTATCTCTGTTTAGAAGTGAATTGTTTCTGGTGGTCAGTCTCTGTCACCTTCAGGGAAAGCAGTCGGCCATTTGAAGTCTTCAAGCTAAGCAGACTATTCCAGGATGCCTTGGCACTTTCTGGCCAGGATCTTAGGATGTTATTTAACAAGGCTTCATGGTTCAAATTCAACTCACACAGAAGACAGCAGCTATTCATAGACTCTAACCTCTAGAATTAAGTGTGAAGGTGGCTGAGTTAATACAAGTAATGAAGCACTTGGCACTTGACTGAACTATCATAACATTTCAGAATAGGATGGTGACCAATGTTCTGATCCACCAAGATGCTTCCTATGCCTTGGCCATTCTTCTAGGTCCCCAGAACTTCCCTGTGATACAGTTCCTAAGGATTGAGGGCCTAGGGTCAGGTAAAGCAAGCCTCCACTTGCAGTGGGAACTACGCCCAGCAATGTGATGTGTCTGAAATGTCACCCCTGCTCTCTAGACTTCCATAAACTCCCCTGTAACCTCTGTCCCCTCCAAAATACTTTAGATGGTGCCACACCCTTCTTCTGGACACTGAGCCTTTTACTGAGCACCAGAAGTTCCCACAATCCACCTGCTTAGCTTTCTTCTGGTTGTCTTTAGCACACCCTTCCTCTGCAGATTATTCAAACTAGAGACACATGGGCTCACAGCCAGACAACTTGACCTTACATGGCTTCCGGCATCATTTTTAGGCCAGAGATGTTCGGGAAAGGCTAGAATCTACGTCTACACTTTTTATGAAGCTTGGAAAACCCCAAAGCTAGTCCCTTGAGGCCACAGCACATACTCATAACAGTATTGAAGCCGGAATTGAATCCATCTAATTCCTTCTACCATTGGCAATCACAGTCTTGACCAAGCATGTAGCAAGGGTAGCATTTTAAAAAGAGGGGGTAGCCGGGCGTTGGTGGCACACGCCTTTAATCCCAGCACTTGGGAGGCAGAGGCAGGTGGATCTACAAGAGCTAGTTCCAGGACAGCCTCCAAAGCCACAGAGAAACCCTGTCTTGAAAAACAAACAAATAAATAAATAAATAAAAAGAGGGGGTGTGTCTGAGTCCCAACACCACCATTATCTGACTCAGAGACATGGGGCAAGTTCATGGAGACCCGCTTGAGATGAGGCAGAAGTTGGGAAGTTGAGCACTGCATCCCAGGGTGCTCAACTGAGAAACAGCTGCGTGGGGAGAGTTTAGACTGTGCCATCAACATGCGCCTCATGCATAATTAGCACTTGATGAAAGAAGTTGAATACACTTTTTTAAAAAGGACATTGTTTGGTTTGTAGATTTTAAAAATTTAATGCACTCCTTCTCCAAGAAAGAAGAGAGGTAATGCAAGGCTCAGACAAGGGCATGGAGCATGCCCCTACTTCCGAAGGCTGTAAGAGGGCCCAGGGCAATCTTCATTCTTCAGACACCCAAAAAAACAGAGGGAGCAATGCTTCCACACCTGAAACCTTTCTTTGCTGCACTCCCTTCATCTGAGGCATCCCAGACACATTTCCTACAGGCAGGGAAACTATCACCTTCCAAGCACTACTGGGAGAACTCACAAATACTTTCTTAGGGAAATACTGTTTCTTAGATTTCAAGAAACTCTAGATGTCCTAAAAATGTGGTCTGTAATATGATGTGACCAATGTTGAGTGGGTGCAGTGTACCTCCTAAGGAGCTCAAGGGTACAGATCCACCAGGGGCATGGCCTTCCCCATCTCCAGCACTGGCACTAAACACCCCCACATCATGGGGCAGGAGGCAACTTTGACCTGTTCATTAAAAACAAAACAAAACAAAACAAAAAAACCATACTCTTCAAAAGTATAAACTTGATGGACTTATGAAGAAGCCCTTTCTTGTTTCCTTTTAAAACACCTTACAATGTCTTTTCATTAATGCATATTAATAAAACCAATGAAGAGCGTTTGGTGTGATATTTCCATGCACACTCTCCCCAGTCTCCAGTAATCCCTGTCTATTTTCATGTTGCCTTGTTTTCTCTTCTGCCTATGACAAAGAATATGTGTGGTATGTGTCCTGTGTCTGGCTTATTTCACTTGACATGATGTTCTCTGGTTCCAACTATTTTGCTGCCAATGACAGGATTGTATTCTTCTGTGTGGCCTAATAATGCTTTATTGTATATACAGAGCACATTTTCTTTATTCATTTTAGCTATTGTGAATAGTGTCAAAACAGACGTGGCATTAAGGTATTTTGTTGGTCTGTTGAGTTATTCCCTTGAAGATAAAGTGGGATACCAGGAAGTGAGATAACTGGATCATGAGGTAGATTTGTTTTTACTACTTCGAAGAACCTCTACACTATTCTCCATAGTGACTGTACTAATAGCTCCTTCTCTAGCCAATTGCAAAAACAACCACCAAAGCGTTGGTGGAACATGCCTTTAATATCAGCATTCGGGAAGCAGAGTCAGGTGGCTCTCTGTGAGTATGAGGTCAGCCTGGTTTACAGAATGAGTCCCAGAATGGGCTCCAAAGCTACATAGAGAAACCCTGCCTCAAAAAAACCAACAACAACAAAAAACACCTAATGCCGTGTGAATCAGCTCTAGATCCATCTTTCCCAGGAAGCTTTATCCAATTAACAGGATAGACAGATTCTGCAATCCTCCAGCACAGTCCCAGCCCACACTCTCCCTCAAGTCACCTAAAGGAAATTTACAAAAATTCTGGACTGCTGGTTGAGCCAGAGTGTTGCCATTGGAGCCTCGGATAAAATGCCAGCTAGATATAGAGTTCAGGAAAAAAATTCATTTTTTATAAATATGTGCCAAATATCACATAAAATATACTAAAATTACTTGTTCTCTGAAATCCACATTTAATTGGGCATCTTGTGTTTGTTTTAGCTCTGTTGGTTGTTTTGTTTTATTTTTTTTAGGCGAAGCCTCACTATCCATCTGTTTTGTTTACACACGAGAAAAAAAAGAAGAAAAAGGTCTATGAAGTCCAAATAAAGAGAGGTGGCAAAGCCAAGGCATTAAACCTCTAGCACTCTAAAGATCCTTACAGATCGTCACTGGGACATTTAGACCCGTTCTTCATGACAGAGCCTCAGGACCAAGCTGTAAACAGTTGTGAAGGAAGAAGCATTCCGGCATAGAAATCCCAAGCTCAGAATCAGAAAACCTGACTCTTGGGCCATAGTACACTTCTGGTAATATTGCATCTGAGCACATTGCTCGGCTCTTGAAGTTTTAGCTCTTTCCTTTTATTCTTCCCCCTTTCTTTTAATCAACAGAATTGATAGAAAGATTAAATGAAATGATGCATACATACAGAAAGTGCTAAGTTAATGGAAGAGGCCTGTTAGCACAAGGAGATATGTAATAGGAAATTAGCACCCTCAGTTTCACAGTCAAAAAGAGTCAAAGTACAAAAAGCAAATACAGGTGCTTTTTTTGTTTTGTTTTGTTTTGTTTTGTTTTTTTCTCCATTTTTTAGTTTAAATTAGAAACAAGATTGTTTTACATGTCAATCCCAGTTCCCTCTCCCTCCCCTCCTCCCCTGATCCCCACTAACACCCTACCTATCCCATACCATTTCTGCTCCCAAGGGAGGGTGAGGTCTTCCATGGGGGGTCTTCAGAGTCTGTCAAATCCTTTGGGATAGGGCCTAGGTCCACCCCTGTGTGTCTAGGCTGAGGGAGTACCCCTTTATGTGGGATGGGCTCCCAGAGTCTATTCCTATGCTAGGGATAAGTACTGATCTACTACAAGAGGCCCCATATATTTCCAAGGCCTCCTCACTGACACCCACATTCATGGGGTCTGGATCAGTTCCATGCTGGTTTCCCAGCTATCAGTCTGGGGACCAAGAGCTCCCCCATGTTCAGGTGTTTTTCTTATCCCATATAAGAGCAAAGAACTCTGTGCACTCAACCTGATGGTGCATCATATAAGTCCTGGGAGCATGGACACTCACAACGACAGCCCCGTGTGTCATCACAAAAGATTGCAGGATACACACATTCTTTAAGGAGGCATGGAAAAGCTCCAATGAGACAAACCGATTAGGGCCCAAGGCCTCAGCAACTGACACAGTCTGAGGTGTGATTTCTAAAGTGTGTTCAGGACTCTGATGGGCCAGGAACTTAGAAAGTCTGTATTCACAATATTGAGTAGTATGCCACTGATAAATAGTATCCCACTGATAAATGAGCAAAACTATGGGTGAACAATTCCCCATGGAATTCCAAAGTGATGGAAATGTGAAAAGAACTCAGGATCTACTGGAGGCTTGATTAGCACCCTTTAGAAGTGACAGCACAGAGCAGGACAAAGAAAGGGTGCTGTTATGGTCCTAAATAGATGCAAGAATGCTGCTCCCTTGCTGAGGAAGACATGGAGTGACTTATGAGTAGGTCATATGGCAGCAAGTTAAGTGAGCAATTGGAGGGAGATTGCAACTCATCAGATGACACTCTTGTGTGGAACCAAGGTTCCTAAGATGATTTTCAAGTGGGTGATATTAATGAACCATCTCATTGCTCTCACATTTAGTGAATATAGATAATCTGGGTATCCCCCACCCCAGCAAATAGCTAGGCTCATCACAACTCTGATGTGAGAAGAAGGATAATCAGAAATTGACCTAAAGAGGATGAGATGGATATCCCTCCACTCAGGGTATTAGCCGGAGCTAAATTCAACTCTTCCGGAATGAGGATGTCAGGGGTCATGCTTGGCTAAAATAAACCAACAGTGAACAAGGGATCACAACCAGGCCAACAGGCTGGCCAAACAAAAGAGATGCTTCCCTACTCTAGCTTCTTGGCATTTAAGCAACTACTCCTGAATGCAGGCCCCATGGCACAGGCACAAACTGCTAAGAATCTCAGTTGAGGGTAGGGGAATGTCAAATGACAGAACAGACATAGCCTCGCCCACAGGAAATTCACTTTCTAAATTACTAGACAAAAATCATCAAGGCAAGACAACAAGCGCAGAACCACTTGCATCATCACCACAAGGAGCGTTGGACAGTCCACTTCTTTCAGAGGAGCCTCAAGGCCTGAGGCCATCTATGCAAAAGGCAAATCCAGAGAAGGCTGAGATTCCCTAGCTACTCCAAAATTGATTCTTGGAAAGGCAGGCCCTCCCAGGTCTGGTTTAGAACCACAGACCTACAAGGGTTCTTATAGATCCAATACAGGGATCCCTAGTTTGAACACATGAAAAGGGGGAGAGTGGCGGCTCTGTCCTGGACTCTCAAAATGTTATCTGAGCCCCAGTGACCCCATGAGGTGGACTACACACTCCGTTGCAGGTCACTCACCAGAGTGAAAGACTGGTAGGTCAGGATGGAACTCAGGATCATACCCAGTGTCCAGCTCTCTCCGACTGCTGTGAGAACAGAGGGGTTGTCCAGGTCACAAAGGGAGACATGGCACATCCAGACCTCATCCAGGCTGTTACTTGAGTACAACCTGCATCTCCTTCCTCTGTATCATTAAAAGTCCAAAGCAGACTGGGGAAGCAGGGCCACAGCCAGACTGCTAATTCTCTAAATTCTTCTGCATCTGGGGGCTGGGTCTGTTTTAAAGAAAGGTAGCCATGAGGATGGCCCCACTAGGGTCCAGTCAGATCTTGTCAGAGGCTTTATGGGAAGGTCTTGAATCATAATTTTCAAGGCAGAGGGTTGGTTCGGAAAGTATTTTTCAACATGGATTCCAGTTTGTTCATATTGTTTTTTCTTTTTCAGATCTCTGTAGGTGACGTCTAGCCAGCTGGCAAGGCTTTGGGGCCCCAGGGCTCACATTCTATAATGACAAATCTAGATTTGGGCACAAATGTATAGCAAGGGGTAGAACTTTCCACCTATAAAGCACACTAAACAGAACTTCAAAAAGAGTTGTATATGGAATAAAGGTGTGTGTGTGTGTGTGTGTGTGTGTGTGTGTGTGTGTGTGTGTGTGTGTGTGTGTGTGTGTGTTATTAAGTTATTAGTAAAAATGTAAGGTTTTTCTTAACAATGCTCTTGACAATAGTGAAATAGGTTAGATTCATTATGGTACCTTCATATAATTTGATTTTCACAAGTACTAAAACAATATTATAGATTTATCTTTAATGGTACAGAAGGATACTCATGGTATATCATTAAAGTAAAAAAAGCAATATTGCATAGTAGTTACATATAGCATGGTTTTTTAAAGTATACATGTTTCAGTGCTTGACTAGCACAGACTGGAAGAACATGACTGTTTCAAACATACAGTGTCTGTGGAACTGGAGAGATGCCCGGTGGTTAAGAGCACTGGTTTTTCTTCTAGAAGACCCATGTTTGATTCCCAGCACCCACATGGTGCTTCACAGCCATCTGTAACTCCAGTCCCAGGGGATCCGACACTTCCATCTAGCCTCCAAGAGCACAATGCACAAGTTGTGCACAGACAATCACTAAGGGCAAAATATCCAAATTCATAAAATAAATAGTAAAATTGAAATAAAATTAAAAAGGACAATAGTGTCCCTGAGGTCTGAGGCTTTTTTCTTACTTTTTAATTGTTTTTCAAATTTTCTATCATGATTATATATAAAAGGGGAATTATGACTTTAAACTATTCTTTAACTTAATACAAGTGATAGTGCTCATATCTAGGGGACAAGAAGGGGAGGAAAGTCTTTTCTCATAAAAGAATTTGTAAATCCTAGTGAGATTATCAGCCTAGCCCACAAAGCCTGTTAGAGGGTTCTGAGGCCTAAGGATGGTGTCTCATTTTGGGAATGGAGGGACGGGGACCACTTAGCTGGAAGAAGGGATGGGGCAGGGGTCCCTTCATTGCTTGATATCCTCTCTCACTTCCAGGCACCTTTCATGCCTCAGGATAGATTCTCTCATGCTTTCCAGGCTCTGCCCCATGCACAGCCACACTCACCGTTGTTCTCTTCTGCTAAAGAAGTCCAAAGTCCTTTTTCCAGTCCACACCCTATCTCCTCAGTCCTTCCCCAGTCCTGGGGCAAGGGCAACAGAATGAGCTCTTCCAGAACAGTATAGAGGAACCATCTGTGGTCAGTGTGGCAACTGGAGAGAAGCAACCCCTCCCACTATACCAACTGCCATGGCAGTTGGATGGGGACATTTCTTCATGAAGAACTCTCTCAATTTTAATACAAACAAAGTCATGTAGCCAGGACCTGTAGGCAAAGACTTCCCCAGTTTTAGCATCAGTGTCAAGCTCTTTATGGCCCACAGTGTCCATCTTGGTTTACAGATGCACATTTCACTGATTTAAAGGCTCTGACTTGCTGATTCAAAAGAGGGATGCTGTTAATTAATTGCCCTTTGCCACATGTGCAGCAGCCCCTCACCTACTTTGCACCTGGCCAGTTCAATGATCTAAGCAGACCATGACATGGTCCAACCAAGTCCATTCTGATGGAGAAAAGGGAATGTGCTGGTAGTTGTTGCAGGGCTGGGGGTGCATAGAGAAGACAACAGTACTGAGATCTTGGACCTAATCCTGGGATGGTCACTCTGAGTATTAAAGCAGAAAAGAGCACAGTTAAAGAGTCTGACCTGGGACCCACACGTAAGACACTGCAGGGTGTTGACATCAGAGGCAGAGAGCAAAACTGGATCTGAGATGATCAAAGCCTACAGAGGGGGTGGCTATGGGCAGCTTCGGGCTCTGGAGTCTGCATGTGACCTCGCTCATCTTCTGTCATCCTAGAATGAGCTCCCCAGGGTAGATAAAATCATGGGCAAATCACCCATGATAACCTGCCCTTGGGCCTCCATGGGCCACTGCAAAAAACTCGGGAGGCCGAGTGTGTTAAAGGTGATTTGTTAAACTGTAGAGTGCTGTTCAAATGTTAGCTATTATTATTAAATGGCTGAGACAGTATTTTGTCAGTAGCTTAGTTCTGCTTGGTTGAGCACTATGCTACAAACATTTTACCAAATACAAAACATGACTTTTTATTTAGGGAAGAGATTCAGGAGCTTTCATGGAACACTGGAAAACCAAAGCAGCAGCTAAAATCACAATGACTGAAGCTTCCAGATAAAAATCTTTATTCTGGTGGGCTTAAGAGAGGGAGTGTCAATCCCTAGACCCCTCAAGCCCACACTAAGGGAGGGTATCATCTCAGGTGGGGGCCTTCACCCTGAAAGGGGTCTCCAGGGAACAAAGGGTTACAAGGGAGCTCACATGAAAAAAAAATGATCCTGGCTTCATCTATTGAGGTTTATCTTATGGCTTACCCTGAAGGTCCATTTATATCAATGGGAGCAGAGCCTGTCAGAGAACACAAGGATTTTAAGTACACAAGTATTGACAACCTGGAATCATGAAACTTTAACCTTGGAAGGCATACTGCAGCAAGATTACCTCTGTACCAATTCTCCAACCAACTAGCAGGCTTCTCAGGTATGGGTGTTGTTCCCCTAGTACCTAGCAAAGAGCTTATAGTCAGATTTTCATATATAATATGTGGGAAGGATATCTGAATCAATTGTAGGTGTGTGTATATAGGATTGGAAAGACAGATGGGATGGATGGATGGATGGATGGATGGATGGATGTGTGTGGTAGATGGATAGACAACAGGAGGTTAGGTGGGAGAGTAAATGGTCATGTGGATGAATAAATGAGTACACTGTAGGTAAATATACTTTGGTGATGATTGAAAAGATTGATGGATGGGTAGGTAGATAGATGGATGAAAAGATAAAGGAGAGGGTAGGTGGTACACAGATGGGGGCTGGGTAGATGAGTGACAGGTGGATGGGAAGAGTATATGAAGGGATAGATGGACATTTAGATGGACAGATGAATAGCTGATGGGTTGGTAGATGACTGGAACAGTGAACAGCTGGATAGATGAATGGATAGTGAGTGTATGGATAGATGGAGAAATAGATGAATGGGCAGAAAGGTAGCTGGCTGGATGGACTGGAAGATATCTGGATGGGTGGATTGATAGATAAATGAACTATGATAGTTTCTTACCCAATATCTAATCTAGGAGATATCAACCTGTTTCTTTTCATCTTTTCAATAAATCTACCACTTCCTTCAGATTCTTGCCCCTAAAAAGATAAAATCTCAAGACTTCATGTGTCCCTTGCCTGCCCCCATATCTGCTCTTTGCTTCTTTGACCCACCATTTCTGACCATGAGGAGGTTGTTTTGTTAACTCCTAATGCTGATGTGACCCAGAAATCTCTCCCTCAGTTTGCCAGGAAGGATCCTGAGGTAGAGGAAATGGCTAATGAATTGGCCCTATTTCTAGGCCAGCAACTCAGGTTCCTCCCCGGGTAGAGGATGAAAACTTTCAGGGATGAGGGAAAAGAACCTTCCCAGAAGGGTAATAGATTTCTATTTAAACATCTGTTTTCATTTACGTTTTCCACTAAGCACAAAAGCTTTGCTTTAAACCCTCACCTCCTGGTGATTGGACTATTCTTGTCATCTGAGTCACATATCTCTGGGCAGCCAGACCTTCTGACTCACTGGGGGTTGAAGTCTGGGATTCACAATACCACAAAGCTGCTAAAAATAGGCGTCGTGTACCTGGGCGGCAAAATAGGACAGTGACAGACACAGCTCTGTATTAGAACCACTGCCCTGTCCAACACATAAAAATCAAAGGGGGCCTACCATTGACCTTGTTCGTGTTACCTTAAATTTAATAAGATCATCTCCAATCTTCTAGAAATCAGCAAAGCAGATGAGTAACACACAGAGTCAGAATAATTATCTCTAATGCATGCTGGATGTTTTCATTAGAAAACTCTGTATCTTACATTAGCAGAAGGGAGCATTTCTACACAGTAGTAGAGAAGCAAAACTTCTCCATCCATGCTTTACTGGTAGTTTTTTCCCTTGACAATCAATGTGGCTTAAAATAGTTTGTCAAGTTGTCACCGAGAAGCAAAGAGGATGTTTGGTGCTCTCTCCTCTCCTCTCCTCTCCTCTCCTCTCCTCTCCTCTCCTCTCTCCTCTCCTCTCCTCTCCTCTCCTCTCTCTACCCTCCTCCACCTCTCATTATTCGTAACTGCTTCAATACTAACGAATTATCTGTATTTGAGTAACACTGACCCTTGGTGGGGAACATACACATATTTCAGTAACAGCTCTGAGAGCTTACTCCTTTCTGAGTCTGTACTTCAGATCTCACCAAGAGACTTTACTTGTGATGTCTCACTTGATTCCAGTACAAGCTGCTGTGAAATAGGCAGAAATTGCCACCCTAAGCTTTCTGGGGAAATGCTGTGCTTAGGCTAAGTGCTTATACCAAGTTGGGTCCTGGCAGGCTTTCACACAATGTTTTACTCCTTAGTTGCAAAGCTCATGGTGAGCTAAGAAGTTCATTTGAAGGAAGTGGGCTGCTCTCTGGGAACAAAAAGCACCTGAGGCGTCACCTTGTAGGTGGCTACTTGCAGAAGAACCCTTCTGTCTTCCTGTGTAGTTGTACAACTTTCCATGACGTTTTGTCTAACAGGCTCAGCAGAGGAGATGACCCAAACATAGGGTATCCCTGGAGACTGTCTTCAAGAGGAAGGGAGTGGTGTGATAGAAAGAGTGCAGCTGTTGGATCTCACTATGCTTCTAATTCCCCATGTCTTCAGCAAGTGAGAAGGAGCAGGCCTATGGCATACGCCACTCATGGAAGCTACTTTGAGAACACAGCCCAAGACAAGGCTTCTAGGTGATGACAGGTAGTCAGTCACACTGACCAGCTAGAGTAAAGGGAAGTGGCATGGCTGGCATGCAGCTGAAACACTAGGACTGCCAAGCTCAGTTCACCTGCAGGATGATGGCGGGGCTCATCTGTGACTGCCATTCACTGGGAATGCATATAAGGATCTCTGAGTTGGATGTGTCAATCTTGGGGCATTTTCATAGGTCTGTGGAGGTGCATCATATCAGAAGTCCTGGAAACACAGCTTAAGATAATTAGTGCATACAAGGAATCACACAAACACTACATAACCATTTAACTAGGAGGGGCATGCAATCGGCAAGAGTCGGTTATGACAGGTCTTTGGTATTCGCCTTTTCATTTAAAGCTTGAGATGGTTTGTTACCTTTAACAATAAAAGCAACAGTTAAGAAATTTGTAGAGACAACACAGTTACGAAGAAGAAACGAAGTCCCAATCTACCGGAAATCAAAGCCCAGTCTTGTTTCACTATAACCCTATATCTCCCTGAAGAACTTTCTCTGATAACGAGGCAGGGGATAAGCTATATTAATGAAGCAACATAGTGTCAACCTCTGGCAAACATTTTCGTGCTTTTAGCTCATCTCAAAGCCTGCAGTGTCATTACTATGCTAAGTGCCAAATTGCAGTAACATAGTGGCACCTCATTATCAGGTGGAATAAGAATGGCCTAATGGGGGATTCCATCCTTTTCACTAGAAGTGGGCAACCCCAGGGAGAGAGGTTTACAACTAGGGAAAACCTATTAGATGTAACTTTGTCTTTCAAGGCAAGAGGCGGCATCAGAAGGGATGATACATATAAGTTGACTTGTCAGGGTCAGAGAAGATTGGGAGAACCAGATTTCACCTACTGCTCTCCTGAGCAGGAAGGTCAAGCAGGGCTGGAATTAGGAGTGCAGGCTGGAGTCACTGCTGTGGTTTAAATATGGAGTGCTTCCCAAAAGGCTCATGTGTTAGAGGCTCGGTTTCCTCTCTGTGAAGCTGAATGGGCTGTGTAATCATTAGGTAATAGGGCCAAATGGGAAAGAGTTGGGTCAGTGCAGCCATGTTTTTAAAGAAAACTGTAGGACTCCAGCCCCTCCCATTCTCTCTTGTCTTCCTGGCCATAAAGTAAGCAGTTTTTCTGTAACACATGCCTCCTGTCATTGTCGTCATCTGGAATGCCCACCTGACCCAAAGCATTGGGTGAGCCTGATCATACACTGGAACCAAAGCATACATTTCCCTTTTATGCTCTCAGGTGCTGCATTTTAGTCCAAGAAAGCCAACAGCACTGCCCAATGCCACCTGGAATCCCAGCTCCATCTCTAGTTACACATTGGCCTTGGTGTATCATTTTGTTTTCTAGTTCTATTTTCCTCATCTGCTGATGATTAAATGAGAGTCTGCAGTGCCTACCACAGCCCACCATGGCCCATCAAGGCTACACTCCATACTGTCTCCGTGACCTTAGAGCTAAATTGGATGTTTTCTTTGTATAGAAACTAAGCTAAAGGTAACAAGCTTTCCTAAGGTTCCCAATAGAAACTGTATTCCCAGAGAACTCTGGCCACAGCAATCCTGTTGACAGTCCTCAAGAGCACCTGCTTCACTGTCACACCCTGCTCCTTTCCTGCTGATCCTTGCACTTGTGCTTTTAATTTTTTATTTTGAAATTATTCAGATTTACAGAAAAGTTGCAAGGATGGTGAAAGACCCCACCTCCCTTTCAGCAAATTGTTAACATTTTTTTTTCATTTTTGCTCCATCTTTTCTGTAAGATATATATATATATATATATATATATATATATATAATGCATATATGTGCAACCTTGTATATACTACATAAAAACATGTAGATTTTCTGAATCATCTGAGACTAAGTTCTAAATATGATGCCTTTGTATGCCAGGATTCTCAAACGACATGATCAGAAAAATCAGAAAACTGAGATTGATGCAACATGGTACCTATCTTGCAAACCTCAAATTTTACTCCATATCTTTTATAGTTCAAAAAAAGAAAAAAAACTAATCCAGGAACCAATCCAAGATCATACTCTGCATTTAGCTGTTACATACAGAGGCTTCGTTAATATTCAATGGCTCCCCCAGGCTCTGCCTTTCATGACCATGGCATTTAGAAAAGGATACACAGGGATATTTGCAAACTATCCATCAGTTTGTATTGGCCTGCTATTTCTTCCTGATTAGATGAAGACTGTGTGTTCGGGGCAAGTCCACCACAGAAGTGACACTGTGCTCATCTCAACAAGTGAAATTAGGAGTGTGATGTTGGTGTGTCCAGTAGTGGTCAGGTTAACTTTAGTCATTAGGTTAAGGTGACGTCTAGTTTCTCTGCTGAAAGGTTACTGTTCAGTTACATCAATAATTTATACAAACATCATGCTCCTCATTCAAGGACCATCTGCTAGTTTTAGTGTACACTGATGACTCTTTAGACGCCATGGGATGGCGGCCAAGGGGTGGGTGACATTCTAATACCCCTGTTCCATTCACAGTTGTTAGTATGTTGTGACCCAAGGTGAAGTTTTCCTCATCTCCACCATTTATTTATTCCCTAACTTATTTATATAAGCACAGACTTGCGGATCCTGTTTTGTCTGTTAATATCATCGCTCCTCTCAGTGTGCTAAGTATCTTAGACCAGGCCTTCGCGCCCCATCCTTGTCCTCTTATCCTTCTCGGTACTTTCTCACACAAGACACTTCAGCAGGTTCTCTCATAAGAACTTTGATTTTGATTTCTTTTAGTGGAGAGCCAAGTCCTAGATGACAGATGTTATAGAGTGTGGTTGCTATTTAATTCTACACACATAATCACAAATGTATGTGTATGTATAGTGTGGATGTAAAAATATAATAATAGTATGGCATTTCTTTTTCTCTTTTTTGAGACAGGGTTTCTCGGTGTAGAATTTTAAAGTTACAACTAGGATACTGAATGGCTCACTTGCCCACTTATCTATCAGAGCCTTTGTATTTCTTATGACTTTAGGCATATTTTTAATATTAACTTAATACAAGAAAAATGTAATGTTTGTGGTAAGCACTCTCACAAATTTTCTGTTTGCTCCTTTATTTCTGGTGGAGATATTTCTAACCCTGTGACGCCGAAACTGTCATCAACATTTGTAATTTCTTCTATTGTCTGGAGCGATATAAAGTCTGATCGCCGGCAGAGATTTGATACTCACCCCTATTTTCTTCTTCTTTTCCCATTAATCTACTTAATTAACTTAGACTATGTTGTGGGAAACTGAATGAGATGGAGATCTAAACCTCTTTGATTTTTTTTAAGTAGCTAACTGATTGTCCTATCACCACTTATTATATAATCCTTCCCTTCATTGCTGATTTATCATTGTTGTTTTTAGAAATTGCTTTTGATATCTCCATCTGTCCAAGTGGTTTGTATAAAGGTTGCAGGGTAAAACTGTTATTCTCTCCTAATCTTACATAATTTAGAGCCTCGCAAAAAACCGCATGCTAGCTAAGCATTTTGGCCTCTGTACTCAAATACAAGCTCACGGCTCTCCTGCCAGCACAATGGGAACAACAGAAGCTTCTCCCCGGGGCGTCATAAGGATGTAAGGGGTCTCCACACTTAAAATGTTTGAAACAGCTTTTGGTCCACGGATGAGTATAATGAAAGTCAGCCCTTATTTTTGAGGGATCTTTGTGGTTTTTAAT
The DNA here is from genome assembly GCF_003668045.3 of Cricetulus griseus. Lineage (NCBI taxonomy): Eukaryota > Metazoa > Chordata > Mammalia > Rodentia > Cricetidae > Cricetulus > Cricetulus griseus. The sequence goes on along the minus strand of NC_048601.1, from coordinate 26,003,724 downwards.
GCTAACCACTCTATTTCTAGGATGAGGCATTGAAACTTACAAACATGAGATGATTTTTTCCAAGACTATGCATTCCAGCCCTCTACACTGTACACCTCCCACAAGAAGGTGGGTCCCTCAGGCATCTCCTGCATTCCTATTACCTATGCTTTTATGCTATGCAAATTCCATTATCTCACCATGCTGGGTACGTCCCCAGTGTTTAAATGAATTGATTTGGTGGAATGCATGGACCCTTATGCTGAGCCCATTGAGACTCCATCTAAAACTCAAGTATTTGCTCATAACAACGACTGTAACGGCAATATCATAGCCTTCAAGTGCCACTCTTTTGGTTCTTATTATTTCTTGTGCCCTTCTGGCATGGTATTCCTCTGATAGTAACTTCATAAAGTATACATGAACCTGTGTCTTTTCCATACTTGAAAGTTTCTGTCATCACCACACAAGCAAACCACATCCACAGCTGGCCAGTGGAACTGTTTTTAATTTTTCCAAAATGATAAAAAATTAAATGGGTATTATTTGATGTAGCAGGACAACTTGAAGAATCTAAAGTGGCAAGCCAGGTTAGGTGACATGGAAAGTATATAACAGGACAGGCTTTCTTGATAGGAGGCATAAAGAAGCTGAGCCTGGCATGATGCTTCTTGCAGTGACAATATGCCATGGTGTAACAGGTACAGACACTACAGAGGAAGGAAGCAGTCCACACTTGGGTCTTGAGTATGGCAATGCAGCTCTTATTAAGACAGAGCTCCCAATCCTGCTTCAGAGTTCTGTGTTTGAAAACTATAACTAAACAGTAGCCCCTGCTGATGCTGACCCATTTATCAAAGTCATTCCAACATCAAGTACAAAAAAGGACACAGTTCTGGGAAAGAAAGTGTGTTAGGACTAAAAGTGGGCAATATTTAGTTAGTATCAAGCAAGGGACAGCATATCTGCATGTTCAGTGGTGGCCCAGTGACCAGGAGGACTACTCATTCATCCTGTCACTCAGGGGTCTTTAGTTCCCATCAGAGCCAGCTCTGTTAATGCTCATGAAGTTGTTGTTTCCATGGAACAAGTGACCCAGAGAGGTAAAAATAGACCAGAGATGACAATACATGGCACTTAATTTCACCCGACTCATACAGACAAGCTCCTCTTCATGTCACTTGCTCTTAGTCATTCTGTGGTGGCTAAGTGATCTTGTCTTACCTCTGCTGTCAAAATGCATGTTTCAGGTGATCAATGGCACAACAAAGATGCATCAACAATATTAGAAATGACTTTCTAATGGAAGATGACGCTGTGAAACCCCTATATCAAGTCATCAGCTTCAAGCCATACCAGCATAGTAAATAAATAGCCCAAGAACAGACCCTAGGAAAATTTGCTGATCCAGTACCCAGCTTTCACCAGAACCAATTCGTCAAGAAATATGGCCATCCACACTCCCACACTGGCTTGACGACTGTCAATCCACCAGTCTTCACATTTTTATTCAAAAAGCCTTTCCCAGGGGCAATGGGAAAGTGCAGGACTGACAATCTAGGCTGCATGTGTGGCTTGGCTTCATCCGTCCATTCCCACCTTCAGCTCACTTGCAGCATCCATTCTGGAGTCAGACTATGCGACTATGAACAAACTAAATAAAAACAAAGGGGGGAAATGCTAGCCTCCCAGTGAGTACTACGATGCTATTATCCTGAGAACTATGGTAAGCCACAGCCCAAAGGTCTACTAGACAGAAATAGTCCACCCATGGGAGATTCTATAGACCAGGACAAGAAGCAGTAGGAGACCACATTGCTTAGGAAACCCTTCAAAGTTCAGGGATTATTGAGGAGCAAGAAATCCCAGCCAATACCTTCTACTCAGTGCAACCAACATAGCAGCTGGAAGTCCTGATTCCAGATCAAGCTAACATGACTGCCCTGATCTCCGCCTGGTGCTGTAAACCTACAGACACAGCTACTTGGGGAGGCTGAGGCAAGAAGATTCAAGACCTGGTGGGATGCATCATAAGGGCTGCTCTTAAAATTCTACCCTGTCAAAGGCTAGGGATTTGGCTCAGTGGTTCACACTTGTCTAGTTAACATGAACACCCTGGATTCTATCCCCAGCATGAAAAGAGAGGAAGGAATATTATCCCTTGGGCTGAAGTTCTATCAAATCTTCTCTCTGCAAAGAACAGGTACCACATGCAGAGTGCCTACCACAGAGCCAATAATTCATTTGTAAATACTAATAACAAGGAGACTGAATTTTCATCTTCCATAATAATGTGGCATTCCAAGCTTGTTGTCTTGTTTCCAACTACACTATTGCATCATCCATCCCCAGCTCCATCCTTTTTCTGGTCATCCTTCAACCAGTACTGTCATAAAGTGAACTCAGCCAATCAGGTGCATACACGCTGAACTCCCACATGAACACCAATGCCTCCTAGAATTTTGGGCAGCTTCAGGGTCTGACAGAAGTGAATGGAGCATGGCGGCCATCCAGTCAAAAACTACCATTGCACTGTGGATCACAATGAAGTCAAAGCCACAGAGCTAGTTACTTGCAGAATAAGGTGCTTTTCCACCCACGAGAATGCTTGCTGGTAAATTGGACATGCCTAACAGTGTGTTTCTCTGTGTGGCTTTGCAAGGGAAACATCAGCATAATAGGTACTGCAGAGGATGTATAAAGCTACTGAAACCATAAAGGGATAAGAAACCTCACATCCAACACCTGAATCCCAAGGGGTAGTAGGTCTGGACTTCCTTTCTGTGAATTAAACAAAATAGAAGTGCATTTTTTTCATCTTGTGTGGAACTCTGGAGGGAAACTGTCTGCTCTGGACAGATTATAGAGACCAAGTACTTCCAGCTTACTGGACTATCATCTCCTACTGGTGGTCCCAGACAGCTACCATCCACCTTCCTAGCAGAAGAAAATGAAAAGAATGACGCCAGAAGGCAAGTATCTGTCATAGCACTATAGAGAAGATGTGGACTAAATCTCAAGCCCCCTGGCTCAAGGATATGTTTAGAAAGCTTCCTGCAGTTTTCTGAGATACATTCTAGTTAGGACAATTAGACTAGGTTAGCTCTCAGATACCTTCCAACCATGAGCCATTCTGAGTAAAAAGAACCGGAGAAATCAATGAAGCACAATGCTAAGTTTTGCTTCCAGCAATGAACCCAGTCCGCTGATCAGTGCAGCTAAGCCTAAAGACAGGTGGGATGTGGGCTGTGCCCTCCACTGCCAAAGACAGCGCTGAGATTTGCAGAGCTGTTCGCTAGGTGGATACAGCATATGGAGGGCTAAGAGGCAGGTCCTGATGAAATTGGTGAAACATAAGCCCTGTCATCTGAGGGCGACAGAGTAGTCCCCTCTACTGAGTTCGGGAGCTACTTGATCTACAAGAGAATGATAGACTGATTTCTCCTAGGAGAGGAAGGAGCCTGGAGGCGTTTTTTAAGCTGTGTGACTCAACCTCTTGGGTCAGTCATAGAACCTCCTTAGTGTTCTCATTTCTAAAATTAGATATAGCAATTCCCTCTTTGCAGGGTGGCAGGGAAGACTGGGTGACTACTATAAACATGCCCACTGTGCCTGGTGAACAGCTGAGACACACAAGTGCCTTCCTACCTGTGATCGCTGTGTGGAGAGCTGAGTCAGATACCTGCCACCTCCCCATCCCTTGAAGCCTTGCCAGAAAAGTGGTTTAGGGAGACTTGCTGATTTCTTTTGCATGTTTTTAACAATGGGAGGGCCCAACAGTAAGTCCTACCCATCTCCTCTGGCAGCCAGGCTCACAGAGAGAAGGGTACCCGATAGCCTCAGGGTCAGGCAAGCTGATTCCAGGCAGAGGCGGTGGAAGGGACATTTTCCTAGGAACACAAGCTGCAGGAGTGGCTAGGTGAGCTTCAGGAACACAGGGACTGGTCTTGGGTGAAGTGGAATGGGTCTAGGGTGTCCTCTGGGTACCTGCTCAGATGCCCTCAGGCAAAGTTTTCCAGCAGTCAATGCAGTAAGCCTTTCCTTGGGCTGGAAATAAGAGGTTAGGAAAAATCTAACTGCCTCCCAGGGGAAAAAGAGAATTGCATACGTTTAGGTTTTCTGTATACCTCCTGCCTAGGAAGTGCCTGGGCATCCAGTCCGCCCTCCTCCTGGGAAGGAAACAGGCTTGAGAGAGCTACTTTTAAGCCACAGAGTTGGGGCCTGACTCACATTTCCTGACTTGAAGGGAAGACTTGACAATCTTCTGGACATTCTGGACACGAGACTTATAGAGAGCCAGATGGCTTGTTCTCAAACAGGAAACATCCAGAGGACTCCATAACCCACTCACCAGATCAAGGGCAGCGCTGTCCTGGGAGTGGGAAGTGCAGCTCAGATCTCCTGCAACTGTCTACCATCAGCACCCCACACTACCAGCTCTGCTGGGGGAGATGGGGTCCTGTTCAGAGAGTCACAGAGGCCTTCCTGCCCATGCCATGCTCTAGAGACTCTCTGAAGGAAGACTCCAGAAACTCCAAATGACTTCCCACCATGTCCTCCCCAACACTCTAGTCCATCCACTGGTTCCCCTGAGCCGGCCTCAGCCCAGGGGAAAGACATGAGAGGACCCATTAGAATGCCACGAGTAATTAGGTAAGCTGGCATCTCTCACAGAAGGTAGACCTGTTGTTTTGAGGGCTGCCAGAGGACAGACAGGTCCAGTGCAGAATGTGAGACATGGAAGAGAACAGTAGGGGAATAGCTTAGCCAGTGGAGAGTCTTCCCTGATCAGGGTTGTGTCCAATTAAGGTCTGAGTGGCTGTGCTCCACACTTCTATTCAAGGTACCCCATTTTGCACCCTGAAATCTGTCATTACTGTCCTGTTCCATAGTAAACACACATTTATCTGACTCCAAGGAGAGGCCATCTCCCACACATTGCTGTCAAATAAGCTTGCTGCCCCCCACCCCCCCACCCCCGCTTTTTTTTTTTATTTTTTCATTTTATGGGTTGTAAGCTTCTTCTAACTTCACATTTACATAGAGATGTGACTTACCAGACTGAGACAAAAGGAAGAAGCCTGTTGAAAAGGCACAGCAACTGGGAATTTGTGGTGCTATCTGGAGAGCGAGGTGAGGGTGTGCCCACATTCCTGTACCCACATAGAGGAGAAAAGAGAAGGGGGAAGCAAGGGGAAGGGAATATGAGGTCATTGCATGCGGCTGAGGCTTTTAGCCCCACTCCTCTCATCCCATGGTTAGCTTAAGCATAACCGTGGTGCCACTGGTGGAAGAGATCCTTACTGCTTGACTCCACACTATCTGCGGAATCATGACTGCTCTGGCTACTAGGAACTTCTCAAAGTGAAAGGAAAGATACATAGTCCTGGGGTTGGTGCTTCCCCACCCCAGTTATCAGTCACTTTTTACTGTAAAGTCAAGAATATTATTACTATTTCAGTCAAAAAACAAAACAAAACACATTAATCCCCACCCAAGACTCCACCTGCTTGCAAGTGGCCCCATCCCAGGGTCTCAGTCACTGCCTCTGATTCATCATCAGAGTAGCTACCTATACCAGCACTGGAGATACCTTGCAAAGATTATGCACACACAGGTGAAAGGCAATGCCATCACCCAGAAGAACACCTTGAATTGATTTTTAAAACAACTTTTATTTATTTTCATGTGTGTGCCATGTGTATACATGTGTGTGCCATGTGTGTTTGGGTGCTCACAGGATCTAGAAAAGGGATTCAGATCTCCTGGAGCTGGAGCTACAGGCAGTTGTGAGCTACCCAGCATGGGGCACTGGGAACTAACTCAGGTCCTCTAGAAGAGCACAAACACTTTTAACTGCTGAGCCATTTTTCTAATCCCTAGAATTAATTTCTTAATAATATTCTATAAATAAATTAGCTTCGGTTACTAGAAAAAAATAAAAAGCCCTTGCAGGAGCTAATGAATCTGGCCATTGTAGGGGTCTTCCTAGAAATCCAGCCCAGATGACAAGTCACCTTGTCAATGAGCCCGTGACTCTGACACCAGATTAATCTCCTTTCTTCATCGTGTAGAACACCACCTCAAACTGCCCTATTTGTTTACCAGTCTATTTGTCTATTACCATTCTTCCACCTCCACCCCTTTGCACAGTGTGAGCCATGTCTAGGCACTGCTCTATTCCCAGAACCTATAGGAGTTCATATGGGACCCACATTTGGTGTTCAATAGTTCTTCCATCAGTAAGACTAATTACGTGATTGACCCATGCCAGCATAAGGTTGGACATCAATGCCTTTCACAATCCCAGCAGCCATACAAGAAGTTCCAAGTCTACCGGATACAGATGAGAAATTGGTCCTGCCTGATGCAACTTTCTAGGAAGGGACTCTGAAAACTGTCTTAGCTGAAGACAGAGAGCAGAGCCCATCAATAGCTGGTGAGCAGGTGGGCCAAGATGCACACACTCTCTGTTCCTTTCACAGCACCTCTGGAAGCCAGAAAGAGGCTCTTGGATGGACAGGCAGGATTCAAGGAACCCAAGAAGCTGCAGTAGCTGCTTGACAGGCAGACAGTCATAGCTGTAGGTGGCACCACAGCCACAGTGAAGCCTGAGTGATGGCTGCCCCTGTGGCTAGAGGAAGAGAGCAGGTCCCCCAGTTTCATCCTAGCATCATAGCAACTGTAAATATATGTTCACAGGCTGGAGGTCCAGCCATCCATGACCTTAAACCACCTGCTGCCACAATGTTCTGGTCCTTGAAACCCTTCATAGGATAAGGGCTACAGGGAGATGGCCAGGTTGGCGCTCACGTTGCTTAGGCACTTAGGATAGAGAGTGGCGAAGCACACAGGGTACAGATGGACTTTGGGTTCCAGGCACACTAGCACTTGCCTGCTCCTGACCCTGTGTTTCTGACCATGGCTACACCCGAGCTGCTGATTGCATGCAGTGCTTTTCTGGAGTCCTAGATGGGTAACAGAGGAGCAGGAACTGAGAGCCTCATGAGAGAATGTGATGGTGACATCTTTTCTGAAGAAGAACATTGCCTTGGAGTAAACATCTTCTTCCATAGCTGCTAGCCCCACAGTATCCATTAATCTACTGGCAAGGTAAACCAGAGGAGCTGGGCACAAAGGTGCACATCCCGCTAATTATGATAATTGCTATTTAATGATTTGTGTACATTTCTCAGACTGCAAGTCTTACACGGCTGCCTGATGGAGAAGAAATCGAGACTGGGGTTGCTGCTTTCATTTTTCTTTTTCACTAAAATGCACATTCATATATATGCACACATACATGCTCACGATCGACACACAAGTGGGAAACCAATAAAAGCAAGCCTAACCATCATCAGACAGCGGAACTGATCTCCAGGGTGTGAAGGACTGCCATTTGGAACCCATCCCCCAAAGGTCAGTAACAAAGTGACTTGTCCTCCAGCAGGGGATATCTCATAGCCCGAACAGGGGATCAGTTCAGAATAGAATTGGAGAGGTCCTCTGAAAGGGAAAGAAAAACTGTAAGACTAAAGAGACCAGCCTCTAGCAAAACCCCTAGGTCCAGAGACTTGAATACTACAGGGGTGGGAGCTGGTGTCGAGACCAGAATAGCTCATGGGAAGAAACAGTGCCTTCTGTGAAATGTCAAAATGACTAGGATATAAGGAAGGAGTTGGAGCCTCCTGTGACACAGGAAGCCCCAGCAGCATGCCACAGGTCCTGGCCCCTCCTCCTAGGCACTCCTACAGCCTTTCTTCTCCGGCAGGCATGGCCTGCCTCAGCCCAACACAGCCCCTATGGCCCCTAACACTTACAAACACCAATCAAACTCAAATGCACAGGGGCTGGAGAGACAGCTTACTACTCTCCCGAGAAGGCTCTGAGTTTGGTTCTCAGGACCCTCAACTGGTCCCTACTGCCTAGCTCCAGGGTATCCAACCTCCACCTCTGGCCTTTGTGGACACCCACGTAGGTGTGGGAAACATTCATACAGGCACATAAGAAAATTACAAATAAAATAAAATGCACAGAAGGAGGAAATCAAAGAGTAAAAGAAGTGTCTGCAAAATCGTCTGTGTGCAGAGGGAACAGAGCAGCTGCTCCCCTACTAAGTACCTGGCAGTGTGCCTACAGATAGTCAAAAAGCTGGCTAGTCAGTGTCCCCAAGCCCCCCAACCCTATGGATCCCCTCAGTCTGGGGTCCAGATCAGGCACATGGTTTGGGATGGGCCAGGAACAAAAGCAGCTCAGGAGGCCAGGGGATTGAGCAGCGGTTCTTTCCAAGTCTTCAGAGCTGTTTGTGTGTCTTTGCAAGCTTTTCCTAGGAATGTGAAGTCCCCTTCTTGTTCTGTGCCATGTTAAAAGCTCTGTCCTGGCCTGACAGGAGGAACAGGCCCATTCCCTTGTCCTAGCAATTTCCATGGTGTAATGTGATCTTCCTTGGGGCTAACAGAAGAGCCACTTCCCAAACTGGGTCTTCAATACAGTGTCACACAAGGAACTCAGTTCTGAATTACTCCATTCTGAGCCCCAGAGGAAGACTGACAGGCAGCTACTCCTGGCCTCCATCCCTCCCTTTACTTCCCAGCAAAGTCTGCTCTAGACAATGACCCTTGAGGAGGAGCCTCATGTTTATCCAGGTGTGTGCAGCCTGACCCTGGAACTATGCTTGACCCCGAAGCAGTGCTGAAGAAAGTGAGGATGGCTGGTGGGAGATGGGTAGGTGGCATTTTGATTTGCCCTGCCCCACACTCTAGGGATAAAAGCAATTGATCTCAGTGTCCTTGGATCTATCTACCTCTGATCTTCCTAGAAGGAAGTTGACTGCCCTGGAAGTGACCGTCTCTGAGGATTTGGTGCTGGTCATGTCTGGTCCATGAGCTTGAGAGAGTCCTCCACTGTCACCTTGCCTAAAATCATTGTTTCAGTGTCTACAGAGTAAGATGTTTCCTCTGACTTGCTGTCACCTGTCAGGTCTGTAATTATACTTCACAGTTCTAACAAAAGCATCGTGGGCTCTAGAAGGGTAAAGACAGGCAAAGGCTCTGCAGATTACCCTTTAACACTTTATGCTCTCCATCCAGAGAATGAGGAGTGAGCAATGCTGCACCTTCCCAACCACAGGGCAATTATTCTAAGTGGCTTCTATTTGTTGACACAGCCCCCGCCCCATGTGCCCCTGAGCTGTGCCCCAGAGCTCCTGCCACACACTCACTGTGCCGGCACAGCAGAGCAGGAGCATACATTTCCTCAGGCCACGTCCCTAGCCGCTCTCTGCTAATTAAAACAGGATGTCAGTACTCATTCCTTAGGATGAGTTGAAGCCACGGTGATAGCGCCTCTCTCAGGGCTGTTTCAATTTGATTATGAAACAAAAGTGATGTGTGCTATTCTCTGTGCTCCTGAAGTCTCTCCATGCTGTCTGGGTGAGCAAGGAACCTAGGGGTGGCAGCTGTCGCTGGGCAGGGTTCTCTCCTCCATAATTTCTCAAATCCATTTACTAGCCGGTCCTCCTGGTACAGCCTTGAACCACAGTTCTCATTCTCTCTGCCATGGTTTGTGTTTGGTTGGTCCTTCAAGGTTCCCATGTTAGAAGTTTTGTTCCCTGATCCTGGCGAGAGAAGATGCCTGCCACTGGCATCCGATCAGGTAAGTCTTTATAAAATATATAGATTAAAAAGTCATTGGCCAACAGCACTGTACCTAATATAAGTCTCTGTGTGTTATTTCAGGCGCCCACATGGTGGCAGGGCTCGGGTGGATGGCGTAAAGTCTTATCGTTACAGTCCCCAGTGTGGCATCATGAGTCATGATGGGATTTTTAAGAGGTGCTGGTGGGGAGTAATTAGGTCATGGGGATTCTGCCATTGGAAGGGACTGACAGATTTCATGGGAACCTGGTGAAGTCTCAGCAGACAAACCGTTGAACCCCCTTTCCCTGCCTGTTTTTGTCTCACAACATGTTGTCTCCTTCCCCAAACCACTCCTCCCAAGGTGATTCCCACAATACCCCCTCCCCGAAACCACTGTTCTACGTTTAGGTCCCCCTTCCCAAACCATGAGCTAATAAAAACTTTCAATTATGCATTATGCAGTCTCTTGTATTTTGTGATTGAAACAGAAAATGGACTATGGCATCAAGACATTTCTTTGATTCTATTAGTTGCTGCAATAGTTATTTTCCGGGATCTTTTATGTATACTTTAAAGCCATGGTAATACACACCATAAAACTTTTCTGTTGTGCTTATGTTTAAGTGTGTAAGCTCGGTAGTGTCAAGCACATTCGTATTATGGTGCAACCAGTGTCCAGAATTCTCCTAACCTCAAGAAACTGAAAGTCTGTCCTCATTAAACATGAACTCAGTGCTCACACTCTCTCCGTCTCTCTCCCCTTGTAGCCGCTATTCTATTTCTGTCTCTATGGAGTCGGCTACCTGGGGACTTTGTTCATTTAGCATAGAATCTCCTGGGTTCGTCACACCACACGCACTTATTTCTCTTTAGAGTCTGACTAATGCCCATTGTAGTGACACATTACGTGTTTACAATGCTTTGCTTGCCCATTTACTTGTCTGTGGACACTTGGAGCATTTCCACCTTTTTGTATGTTTTAAATGAGGAGGCTGTGACTGATGACGTACAAGTATCTCTTTGAAACCATACTTTCTATCATTTTAGCAATATATAGAGAATAAAAAAATCCTATTTTTATTGTATTTTTAAATCCATCACACTGTCTTTTGTAGTTGCAGTACCGTCTTACATTTCCACCAGAAATACAGGGGGAATCCAATTTCGCCATGTGTTAGCCACCTTCGTTTTCTATTTCTTGTTTGAGTTTGGTTTTTGAATGGTAGTCATCTCAGTAGATGTGAAAATGATCCTTTTTCTTTTAAGTTCTGAATACTATGCTGGGCATTTGGCTGAATAATTTCATTTAACCCACAAAACCAAATTGGCAGTCGGCTAGCCATGGTTACCGTCTCCCCTGTGACACTGGCTGTCTTTCTGTGCATCTTTCTATGCATATATGCTTTCTCCCGGAGAATACCAGCTTGCACAGCACACGTGTATAATGTATGTATACATACTCATATGGGGTACACTGAGGCTCTAACCTAGCAGGTGCATCACTTTCTGCCGGTGACCTAATGAGCTAAGGCATCTCTTTCAGGCCGGCGGGGGGGTCTCTAAAGCTTGGCAGTCACATAGTGCCACTCTCCCAAGCCTGAGGTTAAACCTCTTTACCCAAGAGCACCAAGGCTTTCTAAAGCAGACTCTTGAGCAGTGACCAGCCCTAACTGAAGTGGCACACACCTATGGTGCACAAAACAGATGTGCTGACTGGGCCTGTGTCTGCAAATAACAGATGCACTGCAAACATTTCCTACCTCTACAAGAATAGTCAAAGAGATCTCAACATTCACCACCTGCCCTACACACTGATTTCCTCTCAGAGAAGCCTGGTGGAAAAGATACATTTAGCCACAGTTTATGAATGAGGAAATGGAGACCTCAGAGTAGCACAACCCCTCCCCCCAGCCAACACCCCCCACCCCAGGACACACAGCTAAGTGGCATCAAAGATAGAAGTTGATTGTAAACTGTTCTTAACTGTTCTGTCCTACCATCACTTTAGATAGGCCGGCTTTAGATGTCTGCCCCACACTGGTAAACAACAACAACAAAAATGAACAGTACTGCCTTGGCACTGTGACGGTTATCCTGAGGGTTGAATATGGAAGGACCAGGAGAATCTCAGCAACCAAGCAACACAATACTGGCCTTTCTGTTGTCAATTTATCCCATGAGAATGGGATTTTCCTGGGATTTGGTGATACCAAGAGACTTTGGCAAACAGCCATGTCTCCTTGGTGTACTTTATTCTTGGGAGACCTAGGAAACATCCCCAAGGACTCTGCTTTGGAGAGAGAAGCAAGTCTCTATCGACTACAACTCAAACCTAATGACTTGAGCATGTCTTTGCTCAGTATCTGCACCTATAAAACAAAAGCTTGAAGTGGATCTTTATGCAATCAACGGTTTTTCTTCCTCTCTCAAGCTTCTTTCTCCAGGTCCATGCAGGAGGATGGAAGGGTGCCTGTTAGCTTTAGGTCCCATGCTAGAGGCACAGGGCACAAAGGCACATCTTCTTTTCTTTCCTTAACTATAGCCTGAAGGGCTTAGAGTGCTCATTGACAACCCCTCCTAACCAAGAAAGGCCAGATGCCAGAAGGAAAAGCAATCCACAAGTATGTGCCATGTTCCCCCAGGCACCCATCAGTCTAGCTGAGGGAGACTGGCCTTCTGTCATAAATTCCATCTTAAGTTCCCCTTTCTCCTTCCTGGGTTATCACATAGATAGGAAGCAGGCATTCTCTATCCTCCTGGGTTATCACATAGATAGGAAGCAGGCATTCTCTATCCTCCTGGGTTATCACATAGATAGAAAGCAGGCCTTCTCCATCCTCCTGGGTTATCACATAGATAGGAAGCAGGCCTTCTCTATCCTCCTGGGTTATCACATAGATAGGAAGCAGGCCTTCTCCATTCTCCTGGGTTATCACATAGATAGAAAGCAGGCCCTCTCCATTCTCCTGGGTTATCACATAGATAGGAAGCAGGCCTTCTCCATTCTCCTGGGTTATCACATAGATAGGAAGCAGGCCTTCTCTATCCTCCTGGGTTATCACATAGATAGGAAGCAGGCATTCTCTATCCTCCTGGGTTATCACATAGATAGGAAGCAGGCCTTCTCCATTCTCCTGGGTTATCACATAGATAGGAAGCAGGCCTTCTCCATTCTCCTGGGTTATCACATAGATAGGAAGCAGGCCTTCTCCATTCTCCTGGGTTATCACATAGATAGGAAGCAGGCCTTCTCTATCCTCCTGGGTTATCACATAGATAGGAAGCAGGCATTCTCTATCCTCCTGGGTTATCACATAGATAGAAAGCAGGCCTTCTCCATCCTCCTGGGTTATCACATAGATAGGAAGCAGGCCTTCTCCATTCTCCTGGGTTATCACATAGATAGGAAGCAGGCCTTCTCTATCCTCCTGGGTTATCACATAGATAGGAAGCAGGCATTCTCTATCCTCCTGGGTTATCACATAGATAGAAAGCAGGCCTTCTCCATCCTCCTGGGTTATCACATAGATAGGAAGCAGGCCTTCTCTATCCTCCTGGGTTATCACATAGATAGGAAGCAGGCCTTCTCCATTCTCCTGGGTTATCACATAGATAGGAAGCAGGCCTTCTCCATTCTCCTGGGTTATCACATAGATAGGAAGCAGGCCTTCTCTATCCTCCTGGGTTATCACATAGATAGGAAGCAGGCATTCTCTATCCTCCTGGGTTATCACATAGATAGGAAGCAGGCCTTCTCCATCCTCCTGGGTTATCACATAGATAGGAAGCAGGCATTCTCTATCCTCCTGGGTTATCACATAGATAGGAAGCAGGTATTCTCTATCCTCCTGGGTTATCACATAGATAGGAAGCAGGCATTCTCTATCCTCCTGGGTTATCACATAGATAGGAAGCAGGCCTTCTCCATTCTCCTGGGTTATCACATAGATAGGAAGCAGGCATTCTCTATCCTCCTGGGTTATCACATAGATAGGAAGCAGGCATTCTCTATCCTCCTGGGTTATCACATAGATAGGAAGCAGGCCTTCTCCATCCTCCTGGGTTATCACATAGATAGGAAGCAGGCCTTCTCTATCCTCCTGGGTTATCACATAGATAGGAAGCAGGCATTCTCTATCCTCCTGGGTTATCACATAGATAGGAAGCAGGCATTCTCTATCCTCCTGGGTTATCACATAGATAGGAAGCAGGCCTTCTCCATTCTCCTGGGTTATCACATAGATAGGAAGCAGGCATTCTCTATCCTCCTGGGTTATCACATAGATAGGAAGCAGGCCTTCTCCATTCTCCTGGGTTATCACATAGATAGGAAGCAGGCCTTCTCCATTCTCCTGGGTTATCACATAGATAGGAAGCAGGCCTTCTCTATCCTCCTGGGTTATCACATAGATAGGAAGCAGGCCCTCTCCACCAGGAGAGTACCAGAGAGTCACACTTCCTCAAGTCATCCAGACACAGAGGAAAGGTCATTCCTTCCCCACTTTGCACCTCAGCACTTCTAAGAAAGTTCTATGTGCATGAGATTGTGGAGGGTCTACATGCTCTCCTAAAATACCCTTCAGAATGAAGGGTCCTTAGGGGCTAAGGGGAAGGTGACAAGGCGAGGCATGAAGAACGAGACAGACCCTTGTGATCTTTGACAAGTCACAATCTCTGCATTTCTTCTAAAGACAAGATGGCAGGGCTTAAGGTAGGGTGGCTCTTCCTATACTCTTTCTAGGTGGGAAAAACAGTTTCTGACTGATAATATTATTGGAGGAGTGGTGTCACTTTCTATAACAATATAACCACAGGGGAACTAAGTGGGAGGAAGGTATTCATGGGGAAAGGAAGGAAATACCAGAGGGTAACTGGGCTGAATATCAGCCTAATACTTTGTACACATATATAAAACTGTCAAAAATGTAAGGTTTCTATTTTAAAATATCAAGTATCACATGACAGTAATCCCAGCACTTGTGGGAAGTGGAGGCGGGAGGACCAGCAGTTCAGGGCCAGCCTGGGCTACATGATAACCTGTTTTAAAAGAGAAGTAGGAGGGAGAAAGAGCTAAAGTTGTTAAGTTGAACTTGGTGTGTTTCCGACAGTCCCTTTGCTGTTTCTAAAATGCCCTGTCCTCATCATGGTGGACAGTGCTTTAGCTACTTATCACTGTGACGAAATACATGACTAAAACCAAGGGAGAGTTTTTCCCCCAGAGAAATGCATCTGTAGCGGTGGGGAAGGCATGGTGGCACCAACCAAGGAAATAGTCAAAGATGAAAGGCGGTGCTCACTGGCCTTCGCTTTCCCCTACCTTATACTCAGTGTGGGATGGCAGCCCACGGGACAGTGCCACCCATGTTCAGGCTTGGCCTTCCCTCCTCAGTTAATCCTTTCAGGAAATACCCTCGCAGACACACACACAGGTGTGTCTCCTAGGTGACTACAAATCCAGTCCAGCTGACGACGAATATTAACCACCACAGACAGTACCCATATAGTTTGATATAGTGTTGATATATAGCTGAATATAGTAACAGTGCTTCCAGGCCCAAAGACCAGAGTCAGTGGGACCACAGTCTCAGAAGATGCTGACTCCTTGGAGCAGGCAGAGGCAGGAGATGACATACCAGTGAGAATCTTCAACACCGGCAGATGTTTCCAAGGCATGGGAAGAGGAGAAAGAGGGATGGGGAGACAGTTCAGCAGTAGGACACCTGCCTAGCTAGCATGCACGAAAACTTGCTTTCAAACTAGTACCTGAAAGGCGGTGGTGGAGTAGAAAGACCAGGAGCCTGCAGAAAGTTGGTATCCATAGCTGTGAACCTGTGCTCACAGAACTGCGGCTGCAAGTGGAGAGTGATTGATTCTTCTCCACTTGCACAGCATGGGAAGAACATGTGATGTGTAATGGAGCTGCCCTGATGGCAATTATTTCCTTATCAGACAGGGAGGTGATAGATCATCTCAGAAGAGGCTCCTTAATTGAAAAAGTGCCAGGAGATAAAAAGCAGTAAGAACCTTTTCAGCCAAAAGTGCAGTTCCCTCAGCCCTGAGTGCTGCAGTCTTTCCCATCAGGCACCTCTCCTTCAGGAGGAGGGAGCCAGTACCTTTTCATAATTAGAGACAAAGAGCCTGCCTTCCTTAAAGTCAAGGAACACACTCCTCGGTGTACTAAGGAACCAATAAAAGCAAGTGTCACCCCAAACTGCCATATGTTTCACTTTTCCTGATTACAGGGGTGGTTTTTGGAGGGGAGAATTGTCCAGGCCCTTACTTCTCTGTCCAAAAACATCCAAGCTAGGTTCAGATGGCTCTGGGAGAGATCTAGCTCAAAGGCCTCAGTTTGTATTATGAGAGAGTAGTTCCTGGGTGGAGATATGATACTTGGATCACGACAGTGAGGTCTGGGGCAACCAGTGTCTTCACCGATGGCCACAGACCACAGAATGCCCACCACATGATGTCACTGACCAATATGCCCTTTGAAACTGTTCAATATTCTGTCCATTTATCTAGAAACAAGGCTGACAAACAACTAGGTGGAAGTTGGGGTTAACAGCTATCTTTTGGTACTACTGCCAACTAATGCCTTACCATGACATCAAAGGGAACCATCAGACTCCTGGTCCAATCCTGTCCAACACTACCACCAAACTATGAGAGATAGAACACTGTAACTTGGATGAAGATGAGGGATTAGGAATCAATATTATACTGATCCCAGCATAACCTGTCATAGTAAAGAGATGGTAAACTTCTGCATATAGGCTAAATTCTGAAATATAGGCTAATAAGAATTGAAACCCTTAATCAGGTTATTCATATAAAAACAACCAGAGGCTTAAAATGGTCACAGGCGCTTTGTTTTGTTTTTAAAAGACAAGAGTGATATTTTGGACATCAATGTTGGGCAACAGTGTGGGATATAAGAGGACAGAGCAGACAGAAGATTCCATTCTCCCCTCTAAGCAGACTACTATTTGTGCTGTGTTTGATGTTGGAGGTACCCTAAAATCTGCTGTGTATCAAGAGAAGATGCTGAGGATGAGAGGCCCAGGATGACAGTCACATGAAGATCATTGGAAGGGAGTGCATGAAGGTTCTCGCAGGAACAGAGACATTGTACAATAATGAAGGGTGGACAAGAATTGGCCCTTTATTCTGCATAACATCAGAAGGCAGAATGGATGTCAGTAAACAAAGTTTTTACTAAGGAAGAATCTTCAACAATTAGTTCTATCAATAGAAAAGTCGGGAGTTGGATTCACATCAACACTGAAGAATATGGGCTCCCTCTTCTCCTTCCAGAGCTGAGCTAAGTCATCTGACTCCCAGTGCCCTGTGGTTATAGTCAGTATTGATCACTACAATTTTTTTATCTGGAGTGTCCCCCAAAGGCCCATGTGTTGAGGCTTGATCCCCAAAGTGGGCCTATTAGGAGGTGTGATAGTTTAAATAAGAATGACCCTCATAGGCTCATATATTTGAAAGTTTAGTCTCCAGGGAGCGCCACTATTTGAGAAGGATTAGGAGGTGTGGCCTTATTGGAGAAAGTGTGTCACCGGAAAGTAGGCTTTGAAGTTTCTAAAGCTCATTTGAGGTCCAGAGTCTCTGTTTGTGGATCAGGATGTAGTTCTCAGCTACTACTAGAGAGCCTGCCTGCATGCTACCTTGCTCCCTGCCATAATGATAATAAACTAACCCTCTGAAACTATAAGCTAGCCCCAAATTAAATGCTTTGTTTTATAAGAGTTGCTGTGGTCATGGTGTCTCTTCACAGCAGTAGAGCAGTGACTAAGACAGGAGGAACGGATCCTTTAAGGTGGGACTTGATAACGAGTTAGGTCACTGGGGACTTGCTTTGAAGGGAATGCTGGAATCTCAATCTTTTTTTCTCCCTTTCTCTTTGTTTCCTAATTCATGAGATGATTTCTTTTCTTTGCTGCAGAATCTCTCAGATGTGATATTCTGCCAGAGGCCCAAGTAATTGGATGACTAAATAGTGGACCAGACCCTTCAAACTCTGGACCTTTTCTCTTTATAAGCCATTTGCTTCAGGCACTTTGTTATAGTGATAGAAAACTAACAAGGCGTATATCACCACATATTCAACTTTTCTTAGAGCTCCTGTAGAGTCACCACTCTAAAGACACAGGGGCATGTGGAGGGTTGTCCAGCTCTAAGGGTGTGGATTTCAGGTATCTTCCATACATGTTCCTGAAATACACCAGCATTGCATGGAACGGTTCCCAGGGAGCCAAGACTTCACCTTTTGACAGCATATGGGAGAAGAGGAATAGTCTAAAGATTCTGATAGTTTATATAATCCTAAAGAACATTTACTGCCTGAATATCCTGCCTTTTAGTTTAGTAGGCGAACTATATGTGACTTAAAATTAACCATGTTAACCATTTTTAAGTTTGCAGCTCAGTGACATTAAACACACTCACACTGTCACTTCTGAATGCCATCGTGAACTTAAAATTTACCTCCCAAAGCTATTTCTAGTTTTATCAGCCAAGTACTAGATGCCATGGTTTTCTTTCCCTGCCCACCACGGACAGTACTGCTCTTGCCCATGTGCACACTTGCATTCCTGGTTAAGTACTCTTCCAGCAAGTCTGTAGAGTGCTCTGGGCCCATGATTGGTTCCATATGAACATATGATGAATAGCCATGTTTCCTATGCACTGGCTGCTATGTGCCGTAGTAGGGGGCATTTTAGAACCCCTATTCGTAGGCTAGGACTGCTGACTACCTAGGTAAGTAGCTCAGCTATAGTCCTGTGACTATGTTTTTTTGTTTGTTTGTTTTGGAAGGTAAACGTGGGTGGTAGTGGTTATCAAAAATTCTTGTAGCCTCCAGTTGCTCTGCTCATCTTGGTGTTCATGCAAACAGTTCATTGGGGGCTTGCAAGCCTGGAGAATACAGGGCAGCTTTAATTAATTCTAGTACATGCCTTGCAATGTTTACATTCCAAATTACCTTCAAGTCAGAAGTATGCGGCCCAGAACCACAGTTTAGGGCAATAAAATTCCACTGGCCACTGCTTCCAGCATCTGGAAGTCATTAACTGAAAGAGCAAAGTTGCTGTTTGGTACAGTTAGCCTCACATCAGGATGGAGACTAGGTAGTATGGGCTCCCCCTGAGCTGCCATTTTGGCTGTCTCCTGAGCAATGCAGGTGTCCTGCATGCCAAGCAGAGAAACCTGGAGAAAACAACCACTGTGCTTGCAATTAGAATCAGTTTCCTTAAGTTTGACACTTTGCTCCAGACCCAGCCCTGAGTTCTACTGAAGAGGGATGGGGTGAGTTTTCCCCATCATCTCCCAAGCCTGCTGGGCCTGTTGTATATCTCACAGCCTCGAACAGGTTCACACTGAAAGAAAAGGAGATCTTGTGAGTACAAAGACCCCAAAGTCCACTCTGTCCATTCTGCTGCATTGGACGGAGCTACGAATCCCCACCCTAGGCTTCCAGTTGCCTTCTCTATCAGTTCCCTCTTCAAAGCTCAGGAAATCCAGGTTGGTAGGAAAAATACTTAACATAAGCTCCTTTGGAAGTCAAATTTCTAAATGACTCAACAATACTGGAGAGTTTACAACATCTCTGAACAAATCAAAACTCTATGAAAATCCCATTATTTGTCAATGTCATTTTCCTCCCACTCATTAAAAAGCCAGTTGTATTTGTTGATGATATATTTCAAGAATTCTATGTTCTCACAATCTGAGGGTGGGGACAGGGTGCCACCCTGCTTTCCAGTTAAAGAAACTGAGGGAAGAGAGTAAAGGTTCCCTTTTTAAGCAGACAAGGGTTGATGCCTACTTCTTAACTCATAAAATGATACTACCGCTTATCTGGTGGGTTGCCATCCCTGCGGGGGCCTCTGTATATCAGGTGCTCTACACACAGCAGCCAGACAGTGAGACACGTTGCTCTAGGAATCAAACAGCAAGAGTTGAATGCAGACATTATGGATGCCCAGGTCACCAGGTCTCAAATCATTGATACGCTAGATTTTCCAGAATGGCTCCTGCTGACACCTTAGAGAGAGTAGATACTCTGGGAAACTTGAAATGCTATTTGTGCTGTGTTTGATGCTGGAGGTACCTCAAAAATGTGCTGTATATCTAGAGAAGACGCTGAGGATGACAGGCCCAGCATGACAGTCACATGAAGATCATTGAAAGGGAGTACGTGAAGGTTCTCGCAGGAATAGAGACACTGTACAATACTGACAAGAATTGGCACTTTATTCTGGACCACCTGCATCTCCATCAGACTCATAGTTGTGCATGTCTCAAACATACACCCCAGGATGGGAGGAGACGAGAGAGGCCACGCTCTAGGGCAGGCGTGAAGGACTGCTGGCAGAAGGATGCTCCTAGGTTCAACTGAGTGCAGGGTGGCCAGGGCAGTCCAGACTGCCTCTAGAACTTTGGGAAACTCCAGAAGCTCATGAGGCACCTCAGCTGTCTATGGATCTCAGCTCTTCTCTCTATATGCTTCTACTATATTCTCCCAAGTCTCTTGCCACTGGTACCTCAAGCCACGGGTCCATCCTATGCTTCTCCAAGGTATGTTTAGAGTCCACATAAAAATACAGAGTTGAAATTTTGGTGCCTGGCTTACTTCATTTAACACAGTGTCCTCCAGGTTTGCCCATGTCACAAATGTCAGTATTTGCTTCTTTAAAGATGAACAATAACTGTTTTCTATCTATCTATCTATCTATCTATCTATCTATCTATCTATCTATCTATCTATATGTCAATCCTCTTCATCCATTCATCTCTTAACAGACTCAGTTCTATCTCCATACCTTGGCTATTGTGCTTCATGCTGCAATGAACACAGGAATCATGACATCTCTTGGTGATTCTGTCTTAATATCCTTTAGACATGTACCCAGACATAGGATTGTTGTGTCACATGGTACTTCAATTTTTAATTTTCTAGTTTTCAAATGCATTCCTGTAGTGTTTTCCATAATGGATTGCAAATTTAATTTCTAGCAAGATGCAAGGAGTCTATATTTATCACATTCTCACCAACATTTGTTAAGCTTTTCAGGTTTTTTTCCCTTGATAGTTGTTTTTGTGACTTTTTTGTTTAGTTTTTTTTATTGATTTTGGAAACAAGCACCCTAAGAAGCATGAAATGATAGCTCTATGGGATGGTGATTTGTGTTCTGTGGTGATCAACGATGGAGAGCACTGTTGGCTGTCCTCTTCCTGTTGGCTGTCTGCATACTTCACCAGGAAAATGGCCATTCAGGTCTGTCTTGGTTTCTTTTCCAAATGTCTCTTTGACATTTTATAAAGTTCAGGATCCCTACTGAGGGAATGGTACCACCCATAGTGATCAGGGTGGTGCCACTTAATACAATTGATTGTATCAATTCATATAATCAAAATAATCCCCAAAGCCATGCCCATCTCCCAGGTGATTCTAGGTTCTACCAAGTACACACCAATCATCTCAAGGCCTTTAGCCCATTTTTAATCTGATTATTAGCACAAATAGACAAAGCATTCTTTAAAAAGAACAAAGTTGGAGGTACCACTGTTCTTGACTTTTAACTATGTTGAAAGCCAAAGCAATCCAAACAGCACAGTGCTGGCATAGCAGACACACAGACCACAAAACAGTACAGAGTACAAAACTGCAACAGCTTGCTAATGTCTGACAGGAATGACAACAAAACACAGAGTGGAAAGGGTAGTCCCTTCCAGAAATGGCCATGGGAGTCTGGAGACCCACAGCCAAGAGAATGAAATAGGACACTTACATTACAGTCTTCAATGTAAGATAACAGCTCTAAAACTACTAGGAGGAAACATAAGAAAAGGCTCTTTGATGCTGGCCTTGGCAATGATCTCTTAGATATTGCTCTAAAATTAAAGGAAACCAAAGCAAAAATATACAAGGAAGATCAAATTGGCTTAGGGAAACCTTCCCTTTAGCTTCTTACCTGAAAGGTCAGTGTATGAAATGACAGAATATTTGCAGGGCACATATCTCACAAAGGATTAATATTCTAAATATGTGAGGAACTTCTAGAAATCAATAGCCAAAAACCAAATGAATGTTTTCAGTGATCATCAGAGTAATGCCTCTGTGCCACATGCCAACCTCATTTGACAAGTAAAACACCTTCTCTCTCTAGCCCCCTTGGGCAATCATGGCCTGAGTTTTCAGCCTCATATTCTAGCCGGTGGTGTCTAGTGGCTGATAAAATCACAAAGTCTGGGCATGGCAACTTCTTCCAGAGAGAAGCTGCATCAAAGCCACAGGACAGAAGGCTGGCAAGAGGGTGTGCTCATCACAGATGCAGATTCACAGGCCTCCTGGGATGAGTGGCAACCCTTGGAGACACAGTCAGGGTTCTTCTCTTGAAATAGACCCACTTGAATAAAGGAGTCTGTGCAGCTCCACAGCTTCTATTTCCAGACTTAACTTTTCAGAGTCTGCAACAGTGGGCAATATTGATCTTTCAGAATTAGAGCTTGCTACATAAAGTGAACTAAAGCAAGAGGGGTTTATACCTCTTGTCCTAGAAAGTACACTATGCATATTCATATACACTAGAGAGCTGGCAAAGCCCCTCAGGACTCCAGCTATAGCAGCTGTCATTTCAGAGCCACTAGAGGATGAATAATCATTCCCAGGTAATATCCCTGGGTCCACCCCACATGGTTCTGGTCCTTTGAGATGATGGTTCTATAATTTTTAGGAAGTACCCTTGTTGTTTCCTCTACACAGTAAACTCTATGACAAAGGAAGTTCAAAGCCACGCTCTCCCCCCAGAACCTCAGTGGAGGCAGAGCTCTGTAGCTAAAAGTCCCTCAAATGCCGGAAGGTGGGCAGCTGTGCCCAAACTCCAGCTCTGCATCTTTGAGAAGCTGTGGGTCCAGCACAAGTCTTTGAGCAGCCAAATGAAGGAATTATGCTAAGTCGGCAGCTTGAAGGTTTTCTTTTAGCAATCAAATCATTTCCCCAAAGAAACATACTCAGGACCTATGTGCAGGAAAGAGGTAGAGTAAAGCAGGCACTGGAAGAGCTTCTGTGGGTCATAAGGGTGAAAGGGCTTTCTCTGGACCACCTGTATCTCCATCAGACTCATAGCTGTGCATGTCCTGAACATACACCCCAGGATGGGAGGAGACGAAAGAGGCCACGCTCCAGGCAGACATGAAGGGCTGCTGGCAGAAGGATGCTCCTAGGTTCAACTGAGTGCAGGGTGGCCAGGGCAGTCCAGACTTCCTCTACATCTAGTCACTGGGCAACAGACACTATTTGGTTGCCCATCACTGTAGCAGTGCAAACAGACCTTGAAAACCCTTGTCACCGCATGAGAGATGAGGGGAAGGGCTTCTGCTTCATCAATCAAGCTTGGATTTGTTCTCCCACCACAGACATCTGTGTAGTAATGGCCCTGATAAGTCGGTGGCAGGCAAACCAGTGTTCAGCCTGGTTTTGAGTCAGCAAGCCTGCAATTACTTGTTTGTTTGCTTGTTTTTAGATGGGAAGACCCTTTCACAAGTAAAATTTACCCAGCATTCTGTGGGAGACCACATACAATATACAGATGTATAGTTTCAGATGTAGTGAGAAGGTGACTGTGGAGGGACCATGAGAATTTTGAGGGTTTAGAGGTAGGGAGAGCAACATGATTTGGGGGGGGGGGGGTTCCCTCCTTTCAGTTTTATATTCTGCAGGACCAAAGGTCACCAGGAGTTAACTTTTTCATTATGCAAATCCTGGGACTCAGGCTAGTTATTTATGAAGACTCTCCAGGATCTTTGGAGCCAGCAGGCACTGCTGTGGCAGCCAGCAGACCTTCCCATCATGCTGTCCTTCTGGGATGTCCACTGCCATCCCTGAGGGTGTCGTGCAGGCTGTAAGGGATTAGCATCTGCCCATTCAGAGCTTGCTTCTCTGAACCGGAAGCTGAGAAACAAGCACATCTCTGCAGAACGTACCCATGGCATCTGGTAGGTCTAAAGCCCAACTCAGCCTAGGCACCTGACATTCAGCACAATGAGTGGCACTGTGGGTCCTTTGTGGAAAGATACACACAATTAAGGACATGGACCTAGAATGAGACTGCCTGGGTCTAAGCCTAATTGCTGTGCTACCCAAGGTAATATAATTTCCAGAAACTTCCTTAACCTCTTGGTTCCTTGGTTTCTTCGACTGGAGAACAGGGAAGGACAATATGAGGAGTAAATTAGCTAGCATAAGCAACATGCTTAAAATAGTGCCTGGGGCATAACGAATGCTGAAAGACATCTGTATTATTAGCATTATCCCCAATCGTGCCTGCCAGCAGTTGCAGGGGGGGGGGTGTTCATAAGGGATGCAGATGGGCTGATGGAGTGTCTGAATCTCCATGGATGTGCCTAGGGGAGCAAGTGGTAGGATGATGGAGAGCATGTACGAGGTATATGCCCAGTTGGGGTTGGTGCTAATGGGGCACACTGCCTTAGGCAAAGGGAGATCTGCCAGGAGGTTAGAGACCTGAGCTCCATATCACATTACCATGAAACAAAGCAACCTTTGCTTCATGACCAGCGACAAGTCCCTGAGCCTTAGCTTCCTCCCGAGTAAAATGATGACGTTCATAAAGTGGCCTCCAAATCCCTCCAAAGCTGCTGGGCACAGGGGGTGCTGGAAAGGACCAGATTGAGCAGAGGAATATGCCTGGGGTGTGTATACTCGTGTGAGGTTAGGAAACCAAAAAGGTGGCTGTTCAGATGCCTCCTGGGGTGTCTCTGCCAAGCAATTCTCTAAGTAGCTCAGGGTGGTGCCAACACAGGGGCAGTTTTCCTGCAAACACAACACAGCTTCCATGTGTGTAGTGAATACCTGTTCAACTGGATAAGAGCTGCCTGTTCTACTTGAGAACAAGGCTCTGCAAAGGCAAGGCCCCTGGATGCAGTTACTTTTCTAGCTTAGCTTATTTGCTTGGACCAGGTGTTGTACTGTGCAAACTTCACCTTCACTCTGCATTTCAGGGTACAGGGCATCCTTAGAACTAGAAGTCAGTGCAGTGAAGAAGGCCCATTCTTAAGACACACTGGATGTGTCTGGAGCCCTCCAGGAACTTGCTGGGGGATTCGAACTCAATATGTCCTCTGTCCATTCACAAAGGGAGAGGCAGAACCTTGGTCACAAGAAATGGCATCGCCTCACCCACTTCCATGAACCCTGCCCGTGGGGTTGAACTGTCAGCACTCGGGACACTACATGGCACAGCCGTCAGGTAACTTGCTACTTGGGATCTTCCTGTAGTGCCAGGCCAATGTAATGAACATGGGGTTTGTTATTGCAAACTGCCACTTTACAAAGGGACAACCTGCTCATCCAGAGAGGTCTGTGGCTCCAGACTCTCCTGGACCAGGTCACTCTCCAGACATCTAGAGCTTTCTCAGTCTCCACCTCCATTTCATCCACACATGCATACAAGCACATGAATATACATGCCCTGGCTGGCAGCTCGGCGGGCCCACCCCTTCACTTTCCACTTCCCACTGGAGTTCTGAGCCCTTGCAGACATCACCTGTCCTTGTCTGAACCCTAAGAGCGCTCTGACAAAAGTGACAAACTACCTCCCCCTCCTGCTCCCTGGCAGTGAGGGAGGCCGAGCTACCCACCCCTACACCTCACCTTGCTGGCTTAGGAGACACCACATTTCCCTGGGTGGGGGAAGCGGCTCTGCAGAAAGCCCCCTCAATTCTATCCAGAGCTCAGGAAAAGTAGGAAGCAGGGAGAAGTAGGGGTGGTAGGGCCTATCTCTTTCCCACAGTGGCTCACTCCCCAAACTTGAGGGAATCACACTGGTATCCAAGGCCTCCTCTAGGTCACAGGTACCTAGGTAGGAATTAGACCTAGGTGCCTCTCCATGGTCTGGTCACCTAACCTGTGTGGAGACAGAAATAGGGACACCAACACCTTGCATTTACATCCTAAAGCCCCATTACCATGAGCTGTGACTTTACTTAGAAGCAAGGTTTATAGAGAGGTAATTAAGTTAAAATGAGGTCATTAGTCACTAATGTCCCTTTCAAAGAAGAGCTTAGATATTGACAGATACATAGAATGAAGGTGACATGAAGACACAAAGAGAGAAGCCTGAGAAGAAACCAACCCTGTCTTAGGTTCTGGTCTCTAGAGCTGTGGGAAAATCAACTTCAGTTAAGCGACATGATCTTTACTATGCTGTTCTAGCAGTCCCAAAAAACTAATTCTCAAGGCAATAGAATGCTAGTCCCAACGCTGAATCCTGTCACCTCTGAGGCAGACTGCAGTCCCCACCATTAATGCTCAAAATTCCCCACACCAGATGCCCGTCTCTATCCATGGCTAGATAAGGCTGAGAGAGATCAAAAGCAGGGCATCAAGCCCAGGCAGAAGGTTCTTGGAGATGGTTCCCACAGAGTGGTGTTCCCAGCACCAGACCTGTTGCTTTGTGGCATGAAAAACGAGCTCTGTGGCTTCATCTGTGGCTGTCCCTCTCTACATTATGATGGTGTTCTATGCCTTTGAAGTCCCTAGGGATCTGTGGAGGCACCAAAATCCACCCCAAGCACTTAGCCTGATTCCTGGCACCAAGGGAGAGCTGCTATGCCTGGAGACCCTAAATTAAAAGCAAAGGGCTGAGAAACCAAACAGACCAAAATACCATTCTTCTCACGAGGGAATATTTACTGAATAGTTTATATATACTGAATGAATCTTATGTAAGAGTCAACATGTTCAAAGCACTAAAAATAGCCCTGGATACATTCTGGGGAAGAAGCTAATGGTGTATTTAACCCTTCTAAAGAAAAAGTAGACATGCCAAGGGAAGGAAGTAGCCATTCCTCACCTGCATGCACTTTCCATCCCACCCTACCAACGGCTTGCTAGGGGACCTCAAAGGGTAGGGCAAAGGCACAGGAAGAGCAGTCACAGTCAGCAAGGCAGAAGTGTCCTCAGGCTTGCATGCGCTAGAGCCACTAGGGAGAAACTTCTAGGAATAAATAACTGGGAGAGGAAACAGAGAGTGTGTTTGGCCTTTGATTATCAGCAAGAGGGTAAACTAAACCTGGTGGATGGGAGGCCTTCAGAGAGGAGAAAAGGCTGAGTAGTCTCGGGGCTGTGCTGAGCCTCTAAGATATAAGACTCTCCACCATAAAACCCCATGATCTGGGGTTACCAGGACAGAGCCCAAGAAGGTGTTCTAGCAAAACAGTCAAAAAGAAGGTGCAGAGTAGCAACTCTGTGTGTACTCCCCAACTGCAGTGGCGGACAGATTTCAGTTCATAAACACTTAGCTGTGCTGGTTATTTATTGACAACTTGATATTCCAAGCAAGAAGAAATCACAACTGAGAAATTGTTTCCATCAGAGCAGCCTGTGAGTATGTCTGCCGGGCATTGTCTTGGCTGCTAATTGATAGGGGCGGGCCCAGGTGGTCTTGGACTGTATGAGGAAGCAGGGGCCAGGGAAAACAATTCAGAAAGCAGCATTCCTCCATGGTCTCTGCTTCAGATATTGCTTCCAGATTTCTGCTTGAGCCGTCCTGGCTTCTTCCCTTTATGATGGACTTCAAGCAGGAAGATGAACTAAACCATTTCTCCCCACGGTTGCTTTTGGTCATGGTGTTTGTCCCAGCAACAGAAAGCAAACTAGGATACTAGTCACTCACAAACATCGCCTAGCCCCCAAAGCAGGACCTTCTGACAGAAAACTAAACAAAACAGTAGACCAAAGTTTTCAAAAACTTTCCTAATAAATCCATTGGATTATACTCTGTTTGTAAAGCAATGGACCCCAAAACACAGCCACTCAGTCACTTCACTTATTTTATTGCAGTGCCTACCTACAGGACCCCCATTCATCCTAAATTTCAGCTGATGAACATCCAACCAATATGAAAGCAGACCTGGGACTCGGGCTCCTGAACATGCCCAGCACAGGCTGGCACACAGGGCCTGCACTCGACCAGTACAGGGTAGGTGATTCTGTACTCAACTTTATTCTGCAGGACCCTCTACTGCAATGGCTCAGAATGCACACTGGTGCTGAGGGGAATACAGTACCTTGATGAGACACAGGAGGGGTGGTGTGGGTGGGCCCTTTTCTGTGATTCTTCTCTCAATCTTTAGGCGCTTTGATCATCTCTGTGGCTCTCATGGAGAGAGAAGGGGTTGCAGCTTGTCTCTGGATCCTATGCACATAAGAACCTACCTATTTCCCAACCTGGAACAAATCATGGACCTGGAACTTCAGAAAATTCTGCTTTGGTCTCTGTTCAGCTGCTGACCCCAAATGAAGATCCTGCCTGATAATCAATCCTAAGGAATGAAGCCTAACAAGTTTCTAAGAATCTGAGGACCAGAAGGCTTTGAAGACCTACAGGATAAAGAGCTGGTCTTCTAGGAAACAGGATTTACCGATGCCTGAATGGTGACACAAAGGATGAAGGCCACCTGATCTTCTGTCCCCTATCCCAGCTGCCAGACCTAGATCTAAGCACCTCCCTGAGACAGTGTTCTTGAGAATGTTAGGTACCATAGTGTCTTGAATAGACCCAGCTAGAAACTTGCTCATAAAAGGAATAGATGCACACGACCCGTGGTAGCTGGCAGGAGACCACAGATCCAGATACCCCAGAACAAATGTTAGTGCAGCCCCAAGGTGATGGTAACCCATAGCGTCCTTCCCAGGTATCCTGGCTGCTCACTATTCCCCACAACTACTATTACTCTTGTCCCAGGCTACTACCTTGAGACCTCTCCTGTATTTCTGTACCCCCACTCCTCTCCAGAGGCCTTCTCTAACCATCTTCAGAGCTCAATTAGATCCCATCTTTAAATTCTTCAACTCAGGGTGGCCCCAGTGACATGCTAAACACTTAACTACACATCCTTCCCTTTCTCTCCTTTCTTCAGGGTGCTGACTGTGTTCCCAGATCAGACTGCCAAGGTCAGAAAGAACAGTTATCTGTGGTCCAAGTAGCTCAAATCTGTGTAAACAGTAGGCACTCAATATAAGACATGTTAACGGAACTGTCAAGATGGAGATCAGAACCTGGCGGTTTTCTCAAGAACGGCTTTAATTCCTAACAAGTATGTCTCCAGCCTGACACATACAATCTAAGTCCAGCTCTCCCTGTGGAAGTTTCTGGTTGAAATTCAAGTTAAAAAACAATTTATACCCCCCCATTTGCCTCTAGGTATGCCTCAGGCTTCAAGGCCAGAATTACTTATTCCAACTCTTAAACCCTGTACATTCCTCCTCTAGTGTGTCAATTCCATTTGAGTCACACTTTGGCTATGATGCGGAAATATGATACGGTGTACACATGGAATATATGTGATGTACGAACATCTTATGGGCCTTGCCTCCTTTACTTCTTGAAACCTTTTTGGGAGACAAGTACTACTTGAGGCATCTACTTAACGAAAGATGAGTCCAAAGTTCAAAGATGCTGTGCACTTTGCCCAGGTCCCAGTACTCACTGGCATGGACCTGATGGCCTCAGAACACATAAAATGTTTCTACCTGCAAATGAGGATGGTGTCTTCTCCTGTGTTCGGGAATCTGTGGCTTCTCCGAGAAGCTTTAGTATCACAATTCCAGCGATAGTGACAGTGGTCAACTTCTTCATGTCTACCTCGGGGTGGACCCAGGGGATCTTCCAAAGATCCCTGGGGGACTCTGATGGTCATTTGAGATCACAGAGATCTGACCCTGTGTGAAGTAGGTCATACCTGCATCGGACATGGGCTCTCAGTCAGTACTCACTGCACATGTCCCCACTAGGCAACAGGAAACCTTTGACTGGTGTGCCAGCTCTCCTTCCTCACTCCCCAGGGGCTGGATTCCTTTTAGCTCAGTAGAACTCTGCCCTGGCTGCACTTGAGAGACACTCCAAGGACTTTTAAAAGCAACAAATGATGATGATGATAACGATGATGATGATAATGATGATGATAGTAAAAATAAAACAAAATAAAATAAAGCTCTGTTATTGGGGGAAGGTGAGCAGAACAAAGAAGTGGGCCCTGGGTCACAACTTCTGTACTTTCAAAGGTCCACAGAGAGTTTATCTTAGAACCCTGTCCTTTTTAGGATGAAAGACTCTGGACATTCAGCCCCGGCCTTTGAAACTTCCTTTCCCACATAAACAAAGTGTACTCTCCTTGATAGCTCCGGCTAGTTTCAAAACTAAAATCTCTGAAGTCTCGGCTTCTTTAGGACAAGTATATGAAACAAGATTTACGGTCCAGCACCCCCAAACCTAGAAAGCAGAGTCTCTGGAAAATGGCCCATTCTTTAGGTGGCTGTCCCCCATGCTCATCTGAGGACAGACTAGGAGGGGCAGTTGGGATTGGGGACTCACTGATGAGTCATCTGTGGCTCAAAGAGGAAAGTTGAGTGTTTTTGGTCACACAAAGCCAGTGTTGACTAAAACTCAGTCCTGTGGCTGACAAATGGCACTGTCACCAGCATCGGTGGGTCTGAGGCTTTTAGATTCTGCTTTTTTGGTTTCCCAAAGCCAGGGAAAAAATGATTAATTTAATACTGGTCAGTGAAGCCTCTTTCATCTTAGGGACACTTAAATTTTAAACTCTGGCTCTCATCGTGGGAGGAGTCACTTGTTTCTTGCTAAAGGCCCTTGTGGCCCTTGCTGGTTGCTGGGCACTCATGGCTAGAAGGCAAGAGGCCAGGTCTTTCCAATGCTTCCCTTGATTCAAACATCACAACAGCCCAGTGAGCAGCAGGAGAGATTGGCTGTTTTCCTCGCATGAGGAAAAGGAGACTTTTGAGAGGTCAGGCTCCAACATTGCAACACATCTGAGTATTTGAGCAAGAGCGTCAGACTCAAAATAATTGTCTGCAAACACTCCCATTTCCCTTGTCCTCACTGATCATGCAGGAAGGGGACACATTATGAAAAGAACCAGTAAGGTATAAAATATTAAGAGGTAACTCCTTTAAGCTGTTTTGTCTTTCTTCTCATGTGTGTGTAGTGTGTTATGTATGGTGTTTCTTGGGAAAGGTTAGAATGTCAACACATATTTGTACATATCTATTGGTTAGACACAGATACAAATGGACGCACATTATATACACAGGCTGAGAAATATTCATTATAAAGAGTGCTGAGAAATATTCATATATGTGACACACAGGAATGCACATAACTATGTGTGTTCATATTTATACTATAAAAAAGAGAGGACCCAAGATTCCCAGGGATACACCTTGAGTGACTTAGATACTGCAATGCCACTCATAAACTTCACAAGCATGTAGTGATGGTGGAAAGAATACCCATCTGGGTGAAACAAACAACCTCATACACCACTCTTCTGTCTATGCATCCTTTTAGAAGGCAAGAATTGCAGCACATTTTCTCAGACATCCCATTGTCTCTGAAGAATTAAAGTAATAACCACAGTGACACACTAGAGGGCCAAGCTTATGCACTCATTCACTAAGGACAAACCTGTAACTCTACAGTGACTGTGTATCAGTCAGCATCTGAGAGCTCTCAAAGCCCACACCGTGCTAGGATGGAGCAATACCTCTCACCCATGCTACCTTCTTTCAGACTGTCCCTTGTGTCACATGCTTGTGTCCTGTCTCTAGAAAATAAATGTCAACAGAATTGAGGGGCCAAACTGAAAGGATAGCGTTCCAGATGGTATCAAACAGAGGTTTACTACGAAGTTCTTGCATCTTTTGTCATCTCATTGTAGGCATTCGACCGCCCACAAACAGGGCTCTTTCCCAAGGCTAAATGGCGAGGAAGACAAGCACTTTATTTTCAGAGCTGTTTGTGTATTTATGTGATCTGAGCTGAGATGGTTCTGATATAAGTTAATGGACATTTTCTCTTTCCCTGGAGGACTGGGAAGAACCGTTGCAGAGGAAAGCAATGCTGATGAGTTTCAAGCAGTGGCGCTTGAAACAAGGAAGACAAGTTTCTGCTCCTTGAACACACTTCCTACAGCTGGACCACATGATGCCCTCCCACCCTGGGAGTTCCACATTACCTTATGCTCGGCGTTATCCCGGCATCCCTCCTCTTCCCTTTTCCTCTATGGTAGCAAATCTGCAAGGTCTGCAGTGTTGTAAGGAATTTTAGACGGTGTGGGAACAGAGCACTCTGTGGAGTGGGGGAGTGGGGCAGGTGGTCTCGGTTAAGTGTATTTTGGGCTGACCTTGGCGTGGAAAGAAAAGCTGGGCCTGCATCACTTCTGACTCCAGTAATTTTCCTCCAGCCTCCCAATGGGTCTTGGGGGCAGTTCCACAAATGGTCTTGTACTTCCCAGAGAGCCACAGGCCAATGTCAAGGCTCAGTCTCCCTAAATGCCAAGCACCTTGTTGTCTGTGGCCTCCCTTTTGAAGCAGTGAGACTAGGCTGCTGAGGGGATGCTTCAGTCACTGCTTGCAGCCAAGGGTTCTACCTTCTTCCACCTCTGGGTTTTACAGCTGAGTAACTGTTCCTCGGGTCCATTAGAGCAGGGTGCCCATCATCTCCCCACTCCATTAGCATGGACAAACACTTGTGTTCACTTCCCATCTGTCAACATCCCTTCCCCACTCCCTTTTCATTTTCCTATCCCTAAGGCACAGGGAACAAATCATCCATTTTGATGACACCTGATGAGAAACCTCATTTTCCCAGCCACTCTGGCATGTGACATCTCTTCCATCCTCCTGGCTTTGGCAAAGGCTGCTCCCTATCACAGGGCTAAGGAGGTAGCAGGATCAGAAAAGAAATGAAGTCACCCTGTACTCTGATAGAGGACACATGCCCAGAGGTCAGGCTGTGTAGCCCCAGACAAGGTATATCACTTCTCAGTCACCTGCAACATGAACAATGCCAATCCACGTGTGGTCACATTACATCACACAATGGTCACAATGGGTCCAGTGCTGTGTCTGACCTGTCATGAGCAATGGCAGGTACCGTTATTAATCTGATCCCCTAAATTCTCTTAATACCATTTGTCCCCTATTATCTATTGGTGTCTCAAGTTGAGCCAGCATTCCCATCAGCAGCCATCCACTGAATGGTTACTATTTTAGGGAATTCTGCTAGACACCTGGAGTAAAGAGAAGTGCTAAAAAAAAAAAAAAAAAAAAAAACCCTCCCCTGTGCTAGGAAGAAAAGCAAGGACACACAGGAACACCAGCCAGGACCTAATGTATGAAAAGCATAGTAAGGGCCACGAGACCACAGGAAAGATGATGAGCCGAGAAGTGGCCATGGAAGCTTCCTGGAGGAAGAACTCTGAAAGAAACTTTTGAGAGGTACCGGGGAGGGGGTGCGAGCATGGCAAAGGGGAGATGCATGTCACATGAATTAAAGATGAATAATTTTACTGTGTTGGGAGATTGCTGGCAAAAAGTAATGAGAATAGGGTGGGGAGGACCTTTTAAGGAGGCTCTGAGAGACTGGGAAGGAGACTCAACCGGGCACCAATGAAAGACTGGTTAGGGGCTCCATGTTACATAATGTAAGGGACCTCTGAGTTTGCTGTGATAATCCTCAGAAGACATGATGGAGGGAGGGAGGGAGGGAGGAGGGAGGGAGGGAGGGAGGGAGGGAGGGAGGGAGGGGAGGGAGGGGCGGAGGGAGGGGAAGAAGAGGATGGAGAAGTAGCAGGGAGAATGGAGGGGTAGAGAGAGTAAGAGCCTGGAAAGGGAGTGGGGGTGAACTGAGGTAGAGGGGGAGAGAGAGCAGAGGAAAGGAGGAAACAAAGGAAGGGTGGAAGGGAGTGTGGGAGGAGAGGCAGGGGTTGGAAGGAGGAAATGGAAGGAAGTACAGGGTGTGGGGAAGGGGGAGACTTCTAGAGCCATTCTTCATTTGACTTGTGCATCACAGTCATGAGGTGAGGCCATCAGTTCCTTAGGAGCCCCTGCTGTATCTGGGACAGGAGAAGGGAAATGGGAAACTGCCTGGGCTATAGAAAGAAAGTGCTTCCGAATGCTGCCACAGGGGCTGGAGAGATGGCTCAGCCGTTAAAGGTTAGGCTCACAACAAAATGCTGCCACAGACTTTGTGTCCAGCTTTTATCCTTCCGCTCCCCACAGTGGGATGCTTCTGTGGTAAGATTTAACAAAAAATGTATTTACACCAATCACAAGACAAAACAAACATCTGATTTACACGCACCCCTATTTCAAGTAACCAAAAGGGTTGCAAACCACCCCCACGGTGTCCTCATACAGAAGGAGATTGCAGTCCCCAAAGGCCACCAGTAGGTGGTGCTGGCAAATTCCATGTGTGGGCTGCAAGGGGAGCCAAAGGCCCTTAGAAAAATCTGGTTCCATGTTGAATCCTAGGCTACTGTTCAGATCTTGAGACCCCCTCATCAAATAACTTCCGTTTCCAGACTTTTTTTTTTTCAAAGAAAGGACTTTTTAATATCCTTATTTTCACAAGGGCTATCTATCACTTAAGAGCTTCTTGTACCAGACACACTCCTAGGTACTTCAGACACTTCTGTGAAATCTGTGAAACAAGCCCATAATATACTCATTATTACCTCATAACACAAAGGAAACGAGAGTCACCCAGCTCCAATGCCTTGTGTGCGTGACTGGCAGACGGTCAAACTGGAGACTTAAATCCAGTCTCTAGAACATCCATGCAATCACCTCCCTGTTTTCACAAATAACTTTATTTATGAAAGCCCAAGAAGGCTCTCCTCTACGTGTCAGCAAGGCAGCCCTGCATCCCCGACACTGTCACCCAAGAGGACCATCCTGGGGTACTTCTTGGATCCCTGTAGCATGGGCAGCTGCTCCAGAAATCATCATCACAGCACATCATTCTGAGTCCTTGAATCTTCTCATTCCCCGTGTGACGCTAAGCAGAAGAGGCCTGAGTCAGACAGAAAGGATCCCGGGAGTGCAACCCTGAGCATGTTTCCTTAGTCAACTCAGACACACAAGCCCCTCTGGCCACTTTCCGCTGACGGTGCGATTAGCCACGCTGCCTCCAGAGCCTCCACACATCTCGCACTGCTTTGTGGTCATCTTCCTAGGTCTGTGCAGTTAGGCAAGCAAGTTCCTGGGCACAGCTCATCTCTGTGTCCCAAAGAGGGCATTTCCTCTGTCCCCATCAGGCTTTATCTTTCTGACCTTCTGAGGTATATGACCCAGGGTTTCCCCAGGGAATGCCTTACCATGGGACTTGCAGAAGACAACCCACGTAGAAGCCTGCAACTTCCCTGCTGTACCTGGAGACCCAAGGACAGTGCCATGGTATCTTTACCTCCACTTGGTCACAGTCAGCCCCCAGTCCCCAGTCGCTATGGCATCTGCTGAGGTAGCAGGTGCTGGCCAGAAGGTCCTCATCTGCTGCTGTTTCTCCACCTGTCCTCACTTACCCACCTGCAGACCTCAGCTCTGCTAGGCCAATTAAAATGTTAACTCTTCAGAGTGGGGGCATCTGGTCCTAAGTGCCCAGAAACTTCCTCCGAGCTAGCTCGATTTCTCTGGAGGTGGCAGAAAAGTCAGAGAAGTACTGAGAGGATCATCAGGAGAGCTGCTTTGCACCAGCGTTACCGCTGGTAGTCACACACATGTAGACTGGTTGCTTACCTTATCTAGATCTGGTACCTTCTTGCTCAAAGCAAATGGGCTGGATCGGGTGACCTCTAAATGCAAACATTTGGTGATTCTATGTACCTTGACAAATAAATGCCCTCCTATCAGTAAAAAGTTATGGGCTATGAGCATATAAAGTCAAAAGAGAAAAGCTGTTCTTCTGTCAACTGGGTATCTCGGCTAACCACTCAGATTCCTAAAATGTTATCTCATGTACTCGAGCACCTTGGACCATGACCCATATGGCCAAGTCAGTAGCCTCCATGAACACAGATGTCTCCCTAAGGGCAGGGGCTCACTGCTGTAGCTTCAGTGCTGAGCACTGCCAGCACATTGTACATAGTCAATACAGGTCTAATTTCCTAAACAGACTAAGGATGAGGCAAGCACACATTCACCAGATTTTTTTCAGTTCTTCTCTAACCCTATCCTGCAGATTTTCATAAGAATTTAGTTTCCAATAACTCCAATGTTGATTTTTGTCCAACAAAGCTGTGTCTGGAGGTAGCTGGCTTTCCCCTCCAGCTACACTATCACTGGGCAGTCAAGAAAATCCATAATGGCCACTAGGTTCAATGCTCTGACACATTCTCCTGAAGAGATACCACTTGCTGACCGCTGTGAGCACTACCTTCCAGATGCTCACACTCCCTCCAGTCTGTCTGCCACCAGAGACAGCAGGAGGGAGGCCCAGCTTTGGCCCCTGACCACTCTGCTCACTACCTAGGGCTTATCTCCCCATAGCAGACACACTGCACACATACTTAATGAAAGACATCAATCCAGTGAAGCCCTAATTCTTCCCATTGGTCTTTGATAATTCAGGGACCATTGAACACTCTCAGATGGTGAATTGAAATAGTTTTTATCTAGAGCTGGTCACTAGACGCACATGGGGAACTTGAAGAAACCCTGATGCCCTGATCTTGTCTGTGGAGATTTCATCTGAATGGCAGCAGTGGTTTTCCAAGTATGGTCTCCGTTCAGCAGCTCAGACTGACCACAAGCTGGTTAGAAATGCAGGCTCCCAGGCTATGCCCCAGAGCCACCAAGAACCTGTGCCCAACAAATCCTCCAGGTGACCTAAGACCAGATACTCTAAAATAGGCAGAGGATCTGGAAAGTCTTCTCCAAAGAGGCTGGATGGTTATAATGTCTGGCCACAGGTGAGAACTATTAATGTAAAAAGCAAAAACACAGGGTTGTTGCCAATGGCACCTGGCCCTCTCTGCCCAGAGTCATCAAGCTTTTCATGGACAAGACCGAAGGGGGACCATGTGGGCTGAAGCAGCTATGCAGGGTGTTCACTCTGACTCAACCTTCCTAAACCCCAGGGACGGAGAAGTCACATTCATTTCTATTACTGTTTCTGTGCAAGTACATTCTGTGCACAGCTGCCTTCATGGCAGCATGATGGTACACATGCTTAGATCATAGCCATAAGGGACAAGGATGACTGGGTTCTTGCCCCCCCCAGGAGGTTAAGTGAGAAATAAATCCATTCTCGGGCACTCCCCATCCTACAACACTATTTGGGAAGAAGGGAGAAAGTGGTTAAAAGTATGAGGAAACCAAGGCACCTATAATTCAATGCGTGTGTCCGCAGCTACTGGAGAAGTTGAGGCAGGAGGACTGCCACTAGGGGAGGTCCTGTGGCAGTTCCTGCATCTGAGCCTGGTACCCCCACTATATAAGGGTCAGCTTATATGAACCTTACCCCAAAATTTTGGAGTTTACTTCCAGAAAACAAGAATTTAAAATCTGCTTAAAGTTCCAGTGGGATTTTCAAGTGCTTGGAACAGAGGTATAAAGGAATGTCACTACCAACTTTTGTTCTGGCAAATGTCAGCCATGGTACATCCTTCTGGAACTAAGGAGAAATGTATTATCCTACCATGAGCATCCCTTAGTGACAGAAAGCATAACAAAGACATAAAGACCATCCCTGACAAGACTTCCAGAAAAGAGCTGCTTCAGGGACTCTTGAAGCTTAGGTAACACTGTAACTCACTTGTCACCTACCATTAGCCAGGGAGCTCAAAGGTTACCAACTGTGGCACCCCATTTCTACAATTCCAGATACGCTCTGACAAAATGCTCCTTGAAGTCGGAGAGCCAGCTGTGTGGATCGCCCCACGTCACTGGTGAAGTCTTTGCCCACAGAGGGGCCCTTCCTGTCTACATCCTGCTTCTATCATCTTTTCATTTGTTCAATTGAACCAAAATCATTCTGTTCCAGTTAGACCAGAATGTGGGGCAGCCCCTGAGCTTTACCAATGAGCAGGGGGTTCCTAGTTCCTTTCCCTCCCCCAAGCAAACAGCCATTCAAACCTGATGGTCTAGGTGAGCTCTGACTCTAGTTCTAAAGCAAAGATAGACATGCCAGTCTGGTCCCATGGCTTTTGGTGAGGACAAAGGACATACATGCAAAACACAGAAATGGCTGAGTACAAGTGTCAAGGGCCCAGCTCTTGGTAAATGTCCTTTCTTGCTCTAGCCTCCAGCAGGGATTCACCTGAGGAGACATTAACTTTAGGCACAATCCAGGCACTGAAAACTTCTGCAGGCCTCTTCCTTCTGGTTATAAAATGAGGTCACTGGAGCCCTAACAGGTGATGGTTTAAACACTCGAAAGCTTGAAATACTGTGTAGTTTCAACGCATTTCCCCATCCCCAGTGGGAAATACTGAATGCCCCCAGCCACCAATGTGGTATTCTTGCGACTCATAAGTTAACACTTTTCATCCTCCAAGAAAGGATTGCCTTGAAGGCACACACAAGCAACGGGTGGAGAAAAGGGCAGAAATAATGTCACATAAGAGATCCTAAACACAGAACAGGGAGAAGCAAGCTGGGAGGCAGTGTAGACAGTGGAAATCTCGTCTCTACCACAGCTCTCTCCTAGACCACAGCATCTCATGACCACAGCCTCTGCTAGAACTGGGTCAAGCCACATGGGGAAGGGAATTACCAGGAGACATCCAGGAGGCTCCTATGCACTGCCAGCACCGGCCTACGGAAAGATGGTGAAGGTTTCCTTGGGGCCAGGCCCTGGACCACCCTACCTTTCCCATCATAAGTGGGTCCAACCAGCCCTATGCTGGTAAATGTAACAACTGGCTTTGGGGATGGGTAAGAAAGCTCTGGGTGTAGCATTTGCCCATGTAACTCTTCCATGGTGGCTCCATCTTGGCTGACCACGTGGTGATACTGAATAAGAGGTTTAGGTTTGAATCATCCTAGCTCCCCTGATCTAAGGCTGAGAGCAAGTGCTACCAGCAATTGGTAGCTGTTGCTTTTCAAGGGGTCTAGAGAGAAGACAAGCTGGCAAGAGACGGGGTTCTGCAAAGCCCTAATCTGTGTCACTAAAGGAGGGCTCCCACTAGGGGAGTGTTTGGAAAACTCAGGAGACTATGCTGTGTTGTGGCTACAAGGAAGATAGCCAGGGAGAAGCTATGCCCTGAGAAAAAAATAAGTTGAGGGGATCACCCAAAGAATCTACTTATGGCCCAGCTTCAGAGTCACACTCAAGTTGAACTGAGGGCTGCATGTGGCTCAGGCAGGCAAATAAAACACGAACCCCCAGAGTGCAGAGCCCTGAATTACAGTCATTTACAAAGCAATGATAATGGCTTGCATGTGTACATGTTTGACACAAGCGAGCCTCACTTTAATGGATATTTTCAATTGTTTTTTCTTTTTATCCTGGGAAGGAAAATTGGTGCAACTAGAGCTCTCCCTGAATTATTGACAGTCCCAGGTTACAAATGGCAGTGTGCCCAACTGTTCCTCGCCACACCCTAGGGTCCTCATGCTGTCCTGCTGCCCCTTCTTTCAGCAGCTCTTCTCATTCATTCTATCTTGGCAGCAGCCTCTTGTGTAACTAAAACCACAAGAAACTTTTGTTTGGCTTCTAATTCAGAAGAAATTCCAGTAACTCCGTTCCTGATTTTTTTTTTAAAAAAAAAAGAATAGAGACAAATGCTTACCAAAAAATTCATTTTTGTCCCCCCTATGCAGACTGCTGGCCCCAATCACTACTCAAACAGCATAGTCCCTGGGTCCTCCAGCAATATTCGCTAAGGCCAGGGCTGAGGGCCTGTTCTAGAAGCCTAGCCCCTGAAAAGGTTGGGACCGATACCTGGTGGGCCTCTATTTCAAATGTTCCTTTTGGTAAGGCAACTGCTGAAGAAGTCAGGGGTGACAGGTCTTATCCCCATGCCATTCCCAACCATGGGGCACAGGTCTAAGGTCTGCAGGATGCTTAGCAACAGCTTCTTGCTTGACAGGATGGTCCTGGTGGACTTGGCGCTGTATGCCCTGGGACCTTTCCACTCAAAGTCAGAGCCAAGGTGGGTGACAGCAGCCTCCATTGGGAACTAGCTCCATATGTGACATCCTGGATCTCCACTCCTGATCTTATGAGCCAAACACACACACACACACACACACACACACACACACCCCAAGGCCTAAAAGGCAGACTTGAGGTCCTGAGACCAACCAACATCTATTGATTTCCTGCTGTGTATCAGGCTCTGTGGTTGATACTAATAAAATTCCCTAAGTAAGATTTCTGCTCCAATGACCATGTAAGGTAGACTGGCTTGTGTCACCAGAGGCTGGGTGGGACAGGATAAGGAGGAAAACTCTTTTTTTTCGACATTCCTTGTGAATTCCTATACCATGGTTTACACTAACACACTTTGACATATACCAGTTATTAAGGACACACATATGTATTCTAGTATGCCAGGTTTTGTGCCACCTTTATATATGAAAATTATAGGTGATCTTTCTACAACTTGTTGAAATAAATCATATATCTAAGATTCTTGGTTATTTTTTTCAATACTTCAAATGGGTGTTTTGTAAAGCTCATGGGGAGGAAAACTCTTAACTCTTCCGAGACCAACTTTTTGGCCTCCAGTGCCTTCGCAGTGTACTTCTGTGGTGAACCCTGACTTCCCACTGGGCTTTCTCATGGCTTTCTTTTTGCCCCACCACTAGCAAAGCAGAAAAGGGTAACTGCACACCCCCTTTGCAGCTGTTTGTTACGCTGAGTAAATTCCGGCCGAAAATCTTTGTAAGGACCTGCTGCTTGAAAGGGCCCAGCTTCCAGCAGTGCTACTTGTTATCTGCATTTAGTCAAAATGCAAGTTTCAGGCGCCACTGTACATCTGCTGTATCTAAACCTGCATTTTAACAAGGTCCTCCCAAGGGTACTGGGGTAACCTGAAGTTCAGGGCTTCTGGGAAAACAGGAAGCAGAGTGTTGCTGACACTACTTTGTTATTCCTGCCTTGAAAGAGGCTATGGTGTCTGGAACTACCGTCCACCTCCTTGCACCCAACGAAAGCAAGCATGGATATGGAGAGCCAACCGGGCAAGGATAAGTGAGCAGAAACAGATGAGAAGCCTTGATTCTCAGCAGCATCTCAAGCTGTTAGGTCCATTCCCAGGTTACTGCCACACTTAAGTACCCTGTGACTTGAATATACTCACATCCTTTAGCACAAGGAAGGGTCTCAAAGCAGATGACCAGGATGAAGAGAGCTAAATCCACTGAGACTTGTCACAGCCTGATAGTCGGTGTCTCTGTTCCTTCAAGGTAAAAGGGACGGGGTAGCAGCAAGCTCAGGGCACAGCTGGTTGACACACTGTGTACAGAGAGCACTTATATCCCTCCCCCTATGAACCTTGGACAGGAACAGCTATTGTTACTGGGTGATGGGAGAGAGTTCACAGTGATGTCCCCTAAAGTTGCAGCACAGACAGGGCTTTCTGGGCCACTGGTGGCCTGCTGTAATTAGACTACATTCCACTATCAGTTACTCTATATCAGAAAACATTTATGCAGGCAGTGTTTTGCCATGAGAGTCTAGGGTGGAGGATAACTGCATTCTGGGGTGGACAAGTGAACACCACACATTTGTCCAGTACCACCCATGCAGCAGAGACCAATAAATGACTTATTCCTGGGCACAGAAAGGGTACGGCCCTATACATTTATTGGGATTTTAATGTACAAAAATTATTAAAATCTTATCAAGGAAACTATGCCCAATAACATATTGACAAGACAGACCAAGAAAGGGTGTAATTCCTTCACATGCCTCCCCCATTAAGTGGTGGACATTTAACACTGTGATGGCAATGGCCCCACAGCAACATGTCATCTGATACTTGGTAAGTATGTTAAGGATCAATGGGCAAACTCCCAACTTCCCCTAAGACTTCAGCTAGGACAGCTCTCCAACTTTTGATGCAACTACTCAACTGATGTCTGTTTATCCACTCGCACCCCCACGTGGACCTGCAGCTGCTATTTCCTGCTCCCCACCCAGTCCCACCCTTTCATCTGTGCAGCTGATTAGTCTTAACTCTCAACACTGAGTTTTCTGCAGCCTGATTTCCACAGCAACAGCTTCTTCCCTAAGGTTTAGGTTCCTTATTTTTTCACTACAGACCTAATACATTTCCATAAGTCCACTACTGAGACCTCTTGAACTGTGCTGTTGCCTCTTTAACTTGTATTCATGTGTGTGTGTGTGTGTGTGTGTGTGTGTGTGTGTGTGTGTGTGTGTGTGTGTGTGTGTGTACTGATTTACTATGTGCACGTGCTACAGTGCTGGGCCTAGTACTCAACAGGAAAGTTCCAAGCTGTCATTTTCTAGCAACTTGTGATATGCTGAAAACTTACACCACACAGAGGTGTTAGGGTTTGCAGCCCTCAGATGGTTTCACTGCATGGCCACGTTTTAGAGATTTTCACTAGTCCTTCTGGTCTCCACCATCCTGGTTTGGGCACCGAGTTTGCACATAACTCTTGGGTTCTTTCTGCCCCCACCCATGCATACCTTAGCTGGACTTCCCTCTCTCGTGCTGTGAGTATTTACTGTCTCTTCAAGTCGTTCCCTAATCAGAAATGATTCTGCTGGGGGCCCCTTTCTACACAGTGCTGGTCTCTGCTTTTAGTTATTTTGCTAAGTACACACCACAGCACTAAAGCACAGATTCACCAGCCCTGGCTACAGTGTTTTCTTACCACATCCCACAGGGCTCTCGGGGTCCTAGACACATGCCAAGGGTCTTCTTGGGTAATCAGGAGAATTATGGCAGGTGGGTTCGGGGTCACCCTCTCCTCCGCATGCACTTGATCCAAAGAGTTTCCTGCACTTCTGAAGGTCTTATCAGAAGAGAAATATGATAGGCTGCTTCCTCTGGAATGGACTTGACCATTGCCACCTTACATCAGGGTGAGATATCTGGTAGGTATCTCATGGCCCATTGGCATTCCCTCAGAGGGAGAGGCTTACAGGTCCCTGACCTCCTCATGAGGTCCCTGAGGTTATTAGAGGTAAACAATAGACAGAATGGGATTCTTCAGAAATGATGCTGCCCTGAAGTTACCCAGAGGACTCCCCAGCAGTGTAGTTTGCCAACAAGCTACCCATGTAAGTAACTTCAGTAAACCCACTGGTTCGATAAGCTAGACTTGGGCAGTACCATTTTTTTTTTTTTTACTGTATTGGTGCCCTCAGTAGCTGGGGCAAATAGGAAAGGTCATGGTTCAATGGAAATCTTGGGTAATAAAATATTTGCTTGTCTGTGACCTTCTTCAAAACTATTTTTTTAAAAAAGTGAGACTCCTAGAGAAGCGCAGACCTGCAGTTCCAGCCCACACTCACTGTCTTCTAAGACAGAGAAGCAGATCGCCCTCCTTCAGAAAGGGTGCAGGAGCAGAGATCTAGTCCTTCCCACAGAGGATGCCAACTGTGTGTCCTGAGTACACCCCTGCTTTCTCCTTCAGACCCAAGCTTCCACTCTGGGAATGTAGCCACCGGAAGCTTCCTCTGGCTCCTAATATTCTGCTTTGCTTTGCTGAACATCCATTGTGGGTGACCCCTTAAGAGAAGGTCTGCGATAAACATGCATCTCTGGAAATACTGGGTCCCTCCACTTGCAGGGTCGGCTCCCTTCTCTGCACCGAGAATTCCCTGCAACAAGAGGGCTTCCTCCTCATCTCGCCCTGATCATGATAAAAGCCATTACACAGTCTGAGACTGATACCTTCTCTTGGAGGGTGATACCAGGATGTGTTAGTGCTGAAGTGGTCAGAGTCAGTCCCATGCTGTTCCATGGGTCCAGGCTTCTCATAAATACAGACAGGGGTGACGACAGGTCCTCAGTGAAAACCTGGTCTGTGTGAGGCAGTATTTTGTGGTACTTTTTCCTCTGGGCATAATAAGATGCCATCTTGGATTTTGTCCTAGTAGTCATGGCAACTAGAGTAGAAAAATACAATGATATCCAGGCCTATAGTAATAAAAGGAGTTATTGACACTCCCTAGAAGATGTAAGATGGAAAAGTCTTGAGACCTGCACTTGAAATTCTAGCCTT
This sequence comes from Cricetulus griseus, assembly GCF_003668045.3. Classification (NCBI taxonomy): domain Eukaryota; kingdom Metazoa; phylum Chordata; class Mammalia; order Rodentia; family Cricetidae; genus Cricetulus; species Cricetulus griseus. The sequence goes on along the minus strand of NC_048601.1, from coordinate 25,960,071 downwards.
TATCCCCTCATGCAGCTGCAAAGTGATCTTGGAAGATGCTAGAGTATACTGGCTGTGAAGGTTAATTGACAGCAGGATGTTAGAATTCAACTTCATGAGGTCCTCATCTTGATGGGCTAGGTCTCTGCAGTGATGTACTATTTTGGAGTCACCCATGCTCCTGTGAGTTAACACCTCACCTGGTCTCTATAAGAAACTCCAATATACTGTTCTCACCAAGATTTTGGTGAAATCAAACTTTGTTGTGGTGCCCATCTGGGATAAGAGATGTTTGTTCTCATCTCCCCAGGAAAACTTAGCATGCCAGGCTGCAAGCTAGAACAGGGTCGGGGAGCCGCCTGTAGGTTGGATAGCAAGGAGGGATACCTACAGAGGCAGAGATGGAGGAATAGAAAGGGCTGGGCACATGAAGATGGGAGAGTCAGCTCAGAGCAACATAGTTCAGGTGGCATGTTCACCAGACACGGGAATGAGCCTTTCAACAGGCTCCATCTATAAGCCTGTTAAGGCATGATGAGGAGTCAGGGCAGACAGGCAGTCAGCAGACTCACAGAGCCTTACATAAACTGAGGAAAGGCAAGAAAGCCATGTGTTGCTGGGCTTACACTGAGCCTATGGCTGTGAGCTCACAGGACAGGGATTACATACTCAATGCACTGCAGCAACTAATCTCCAAGCAGATCAAAATAAATCAGAAAACAAAACCACCCTGACAGCAAAGAAATGTGGAGATGTGTTAAGAGATAATTGCAATCCTTTCCCCCATTTCACCACGTCTCTGCTGCCACCAGTGCCAGCGCTGAATCACAGTTGTCACTCCATCAAGAGGCCGTGTACACTGGAGGAAGGATGTAGAGTGTGCCAGCCAAGGATGCCACCACACTGGTCTGTGGGATAATCTACTGACAAGAATATTCATCCCATCCCCAAATCTTATAACTGGGGCCAGAGGGGATACCTCATAGCAGCTAGGGGCCACTGTGCCAGTCAATCCTTCTCCCCTCCATCTCCTGGGACTCCTTTAAGTAAGACTATTCTGTCTTCCATTCTGCAAAGGCTTAGCCTCATGCCCTACAACAGTACATCCTAGAGTTAGATGGGTCCAGTTCCATGGGCAACTAGTCAGGTGGCCTTGGGCAAGATCCCAGAGTTCTATAAGCCTCAGTTTCCTCATTAAAGAAAAACAGGCAAATTTCAATGCTGGAAAGTCACTGGGGGCACTAGAATGACACAAGGACAGCATCTGTAACTGGTAGAGTTTACAGTTAGACATCACAGCTATTGCCCTTACAAAGATGAACCAAGAGGCCACTAATTCCCAGATCCTTCAGACTACAGCCCTGCGCCTGCTTAGGAGCAAGCCTGGAGTAGCAAGACTGTCCTTGGACGTCTCTCAATGGCTAGAAGGGGAGCATCTTCCCTCTAGTACCCAAAGAAACGGGCGTGGCTTAGGAACATCAACAGATACTTCCAAATGAACAGATGAAGCACCCTGGCTTTTCTTGTTGAAACATCTCAGACATTTTCTCATCTTTTGAATTGATGTTGGTGGTCCTCAGGACTTCGTCAGGTGGCTGCTGGGTGCACAACTTGGAATAGGGTCCACAGCACAGTGACCCAAGGCCATGAAGGAGGAAAATATATAGGAAGCAACTTGATCCATGGGGGATGTTTGCTGCCTTAGTGGCCTCACCAGTTTCCCATCTCTCCACAGTCCTGTGAGGATGCTCTGATAAGTAAGAGCAAGCATGCAGATAGGACATTTATGCAAGAAGCACAGGTCCTCCGTACCCGACACTGAACATCCTTTAACTCTCTACATCTCCCCTCACACAGATATTACTCCTCTCCCTGTCTATAGGTTGAGAAATCAAAGGTCTTCGATGTTGAATAAATTACACCCAACCATTAAGTGGCTGCACCATGCCTGGCACTTCTCTTTGGCGTTTTCTCCGTGTCCTTCCCATGACAGGATCTGGTTAGACCAAAATGATAAATATCTGTCTGAGCATCACACCTTGAACTTAAGTCTACAGATATTTTTTTCCTATTTAATGCAAAAGTGAGGAAAAGTGGAAGAAAAACTTAATATACAATAGCTGGACTGGCAAGATATAAAGGGGATTCCACATGCCATGCTCCTGGCCCTTCTGTGCAGACTGACACGGTAGGAGTGGCTAACTCCTGAGTGACAAAGCCCACTCTGGACCTTGTGAAGCAAAGTGCCGCTGGACTTCACGACGGGAAGAGAAAAGGACATATGAAAGAACAGTGCCTGCTTCTCCCCTCAACAGCGGGCCCAGAGCCTGGAGAGAGAGCTATAAGTCACCAAGCCAGAAGTCTGGTCCTCACTGTCCAGCAACCACCACCCTCTGGCTATGTGACTCTCTCAAACATGCGAATACTTCACCTGTCCCTCTTGGTGCACTAAGGCTTTACCAGGAGAACACCCCCAGACCTGCAGAGTGACAATATGAGAGACCATGAAAGAAGCATTAGGAGACAAGGAATCCTACTTGATTCTGCATGCCTATGGCCCTCCTTAGCCCAAGGAAAGTCCAGTGACATGCTGATACCCTTGTTCTCCACTGTCCTCAGCCATGAGTCCTGCAGGGCTTTGGCCTTCCTGTATAGAACACTTCATCAGTTTTGAGTGTCCCTCCCTCATTTCCTCAGGCCCACTCCTTTTCTCTCACCAGAGACTCAGCTCATGTGACCATCTATGCTAATAAGCAAGCCTAAGGGCTGCCATGGAGGTCACAGAGCTCTGGCCCTAAGAACTATGAATCTATGGACACCACCGAAGCTAGTGGGGACACTTAAGGTCACTCATAAAAACTGGTAGTAAGTGGCTCTGTCCATGCTCTCAGAATACTGCTGTCTCTGGAATGCTGTGGGGACCTTTGGAAGGCCCAGTCAACTTGCTCGGTATGTTTTTCACGTAAGGTTTGAGGGCAGAATGATTTGAAAGTAGGGAGCACTCCATCTCAGGGTGCACTTTCTAGAAGAGTTTAAACTAAACCAACACACAATCTCTTACCCATGTGCCTCAACCCACTTGCCTCTTTCCCCCTCCTTGGCCTATAGTCTGCATCTGGGGTGGGGGGTTCCTTGGTATCTGGCTTCCAAGTTTGAGCAATGAGAAGCTATATAGTACATGACACCCTCTAAGTTGGTATTATGTTCTTAGCAACAATGAAAGTTTCCACCTTATGGTCCCTCCTTCCTATCTCGCTCCTTTGTGACACCAAAGTGATGATTTTTTTTGTCCTTGCACCTTTGGACATTGGGGTGGCAATGATGTCCATGCCAGCTGGCATGCTGACACCTCACTGCCTTTGTTGTTTTCTTTACTCTCTGCAAGGATGCCCTTTGATTTTTTTTCAGCTGAGCCATCTGTATAGACGATGCTTCTTATTGTGACACCAATCGAACACTTGATGCTCAATGTGACATTTAGTTAGTAGTCTATGTAGAAAGCACTGAGTAACTGACCCAGTCCTAAAAAGACAGCCCTGCTCTCACATCACAAAATGTCTGCACAACACCTTCTGTCCTAGAGGGTTGCATGCGCTTCCAAATCCAGGAACCAGGGACTCAGAATTGCTCTCCCCTCACCCACAGCTAGTGACTTCACTGGCACTGCCACCAGCAGCCTACCTCACTCCCGGGGCTCACATGTGGATGGCAGCATGCAGTAGGGCCAGCCTAGCTTACTTCTTGCAGCCAGTCTGTAAATCAAACCCTGGTCCCCACTGTTCCTCCCTGCTTTTGGATTAGCATCCCCTCCACCTCTACAGAATGTGCTTTGCATAGTGAAGTCATTTTGCTCATTGCTCACCCTTTCCTGAGTAGAGGTGGAGGCATTTTGTAACTGCCAGTGTTTTGATAAAGCCTAAGTATTTAATCATATGCCTATCACCCTTGCTCGGCACAGGGGCTTTTGGCACCTGCCACCTGGACAGCCAAGGAAAAACCAGGTCCTGGGACACCTAGACCATATACAAGAATCTCAAATCTGCCCAGCCAAAGTTTGGCCAGAACTCTCAGCACGAATGTGCAGTAAGATTGAGTGGGACAGCAAGGACCATTCCGTTCTTTCCCTTGCCTCTTCCGGAACTAAATCATCTTTAGCAGATGGTGTTTCTATCCACGGTCTCCCTGGGAAACCTCCTCACTGCCTAGCAACCTCCAGCCCCGGGAAGTCCTCACCGCAGCCTTCACTAGCTGCCCACGACTCTGCTGGCCCACTACCCAGGGCACTCACAGACAGGGGCCTTGGAGGAACCCACCCACGAATGTAGGTTATGAGTGTTCCCTCCTTGTAGTCCTTGATAATCCCCTCAAACACGAGGTGACCCCCCACATGTCTGGCCTACCCGGGGACATCTTCTTTGCAGCCATTCAGAGCTTCCTTTCTGAAAAAGAAACCATTGTTGAGGCCTAGGATGGGATTCCAAACAATTCTCTGGAACTAAGGTGACTTGGGCAGTCTGTGAGTGAATCAGAGTCAAGGCAGAGTGCTGACCCTTCTTCCAGAGTATGGGCCCTGCTAGAACCCCAGGCTTCCCAGCCTCCCCTGGGTTCTGCCTCCCTTCACCCTGCCATGTCCTTGAAAGCTGACCCATTCAGAAGAACCAAGCAACCTCCCCCCAGCAGCTTCTCCCTCCAGAAACCACCTGATTGAAATTTATAGGAGCAAGTCAAGGTTCAGTAACAGAGGGAAACAAACTGGTCCTAAGAAAACACAAAGGCTGTTCAGAAATGGAGGCCCATGTGGTTACCATTTGAGCAGAAAACCAAAGATCCTGAAAACCTGCTTCTTACACAATAGCAGCAACATGGGAGGGGGCACAGAAATCCCGTTTTCAAGCCCCTCTCTTCACTTTCGATGCAATCTTTCCCAGTGTCAGATGTCTGGCAGTGATCTGAGACCAAAGGAACAGTCTGTCAGAGAAGCAAGGCTAGGGACAGCAGCCATACTAGGATTTCCTTTGAACCACAGAGGGAACACTGCTCCTAGACATGCCCACTCTAAGAATCCCAAAGTTAAAGACATTCCAGCCCCCTCCCCCATTTCTCCTCCTCAGTGGGAGGAGGAGGGTGGAAGTGGGGACAGAGAAGACTCCAAGCCTTCTCTACAGATCCTGTTGTTGAACGAAAGAACTCCAAGACAATGGGTCTTCCCTTTTATGGTTCAAATTCTTTCCCCTGGACATAATCCCAAGTCTAAACCAATGCTGGGCATTCTTTCTGGTTCCTTTTCTCCCAAACCAAGACTCAGTTTCTCATCTGTACAATGGATATTGCAATGTCTGTCTGGGGGCTGTGTGGAGGGGGTTATACAATTCAGCTTATGAGTTTATGGAGCCAGCAAGTACCAGTCCTGCCTATGCTTATCACTAGCCCTTTCTGGTCTCCTTTCACTCTTATTTTACTGGGGATACAACCTACATTGTACATCCTGAATAAAAGTCTTGGAAACCTAAGATGCTCCAAAAGCCGATGTGTGTTTTGAGAACCAGCATAATGGATGACACAAGCAGAAGTTTCCACACCCGAACTGTGTGAACTCCTTGTCAGAAATGGAGTCATACCCCTCAAGATATCTTACTGCGCCTGTGCCAGTATTCAAAACCCCAGATCAGAAGCCCAAGAACTTTGGTATGAATACATGCAACCCATACCTAATGTTTCTTTTGTGGGAGTTAAAGGAGGGGAGGAAAGTGAGACAAACCTATAGGCCACTTCCCCCATAATTCCTTGTGTGTACCCACAAGACAGGTGACAGGCTGGGCTTCAGAGCACAGCACCAGACAATGCCCACGGAATTCCTGCTCTCATGGAACAATCAGGGAGATATTATACAAAAAAAAAGCAGGGAGAAAATTCATACAAAGCTACATAGTACTGAAGATTTTCCTCCACTCCCTGGAGGCTTCAAGAAGGAAAAGAACAAGGCTCATAGACCCTAATAAGAATCCAGAACTCACAGATGCTGTCACTACTGTTGCTAGTAACTGTCCCCATGTTTTTTATCCCTTAGCACATGGACGAGCAAAGAAAGACTAAGATCACAGAAACATGGTGTTCAAGTGGCATTGCCTGCAGGGAAGGAGAGACCCACGTCCAGACCTTCCCAGCTCAAAGTCCAGGCCCTTTCCCCAGCCTCCCATGCTCGGGTTTTAACACATAAACTCCAAGTTTTCCTAAAAGCTTCATATTGTCTTACTGGATCTTTATAATGTTCACTGAAGTGGGAAGATCTTGTTTTTTTTCTTTATGCCCCATCCCAGGCCCAAGTTTTCTCATTCAGCACAACAGAGCCAAGTCTGTTTTCACTACAAGACCATAATGGTTCCTGCTTCTCTCTGATCCCAATATGTCTTCCATAAATGGGGCAGGGACATAAAAAACATATTCAACTCTGGCAAGCACTGACCTCAAACCCCAAACTCCATCTAACAAGTGTGCCTGGAGTACAAGTGGGGTGGTGGAGGAGGAGGATGAGAGCAGGTGTCACAGGTTGGAGTGTGCCCAATGCCTCCCTCTGCCCTGGATCAATATGCCCAGTTTAATGACTCCGGACCCCTGCCAGTTGCTAATGCTCCAACCCATGCTCCCTGCAAGATAATGAGGCCATATGTTCCCACCACCAGCAGCCCAACAGCATCTCCAAAGAGCATGCCCAGGAGGTTCATTCAGAAGACAGACGAAAGGGAAAGTGAGGCCACTTTGGGAAAACTGGCTCCAAGGCCTCTGAAGCGCCCATTGCGCTCTCCTTCCTGCCCATTCCTCATGGCAGCCTGTTTTTCGGAGCTCTTTGATAGAAGAGCAGGAGGACTGACTTTGTCCAGAAAGCCCAAGGATGTGGCATTTAACTCCTCACACTTGCAAATATAGTGTGGGAGTCCTGATGCCATCACTGCACAGAGCAGGGTACAGAGAGGGGGCAGACACCAAGATAAACAGTGCGGGGCCTGTTGGAAATCCACAGGGAATCAGAAGGCCTCCGAGAAGCCCATCATGACCAAGCCCACCCACTTCTCCCCTCGGGTAGCAAACAGGACTGGAGTAGTGGCAGTGGTGAGGGAACCATGGGTAGCACAGGAAAAAAGCAGGGCAGAGACTGCAAAGCTCAGTCCTCCCTCCTCACTTCTGGATGCAACCCACTGCTGGCCTGCAGGGCTGCACTCTGGCATCTCCAGATGAGACAAAGCCGCATCAAAGCTGCCACACTATCTGCAAAGGAGATTGGCAAGGAGCTCTGCTGCCCAGCTTCCCTGGGATGAAAGAGGCTTGGTTACCTGTGTGGGAGGAAACGACAACTGGGGACAAGACTCCCTGGCCCTTACTAACAGTCTACCTCCCCCCTCCCACTATCTCCTGAGTTGAAAACAGGAAAAAGATGTAGACTTGGGGAAATTTCCCTTCTTTGATGTAGCCTCTACATCGTAGAGGGAAGCTCCAAGCACCTATGGGTTCAGAGGGACCCAGACTTGAACGTGTGTGTGTGTGTGTGTGTGTGTGTGTGTGTGTGTCTGAAATAGGAATGAGCAAGTGCCCCAGTTTGCTGGCTCCCAGCTCTGTAATCAAAAGTTGTTGGTTGGGAGCCAAGAGTAGAGATCTTTACCAAGACAGCCAGACCATGGTGGTCATTGGCAGTCCCCTCCTAAGGTCTGGACAGGTCAGTATGACTCTCCCTGCTTCAGAGGGATCAAGGCCTCCCACCACCATGCCAACAGAGATACCAATCTTTGGACTCACTGTCCTGGAATCTCTGCTATTGTTGACTAATTCTCCAGGTCACTTTCGGGCAAGAATGACCTCAGTTCTACAGGAAGGTACCCAATGGCCAATTTTAAGGAGAAATCCAGACCAATGACACAGTCTAGAAAGAGGTAGCTCAGGCTCCTGGCAGAAAAGAGGGGTTTGCAAAACAATAGACTGGTGTGGGATTGGCAATGCCAGAGGCAGCCTGTCAGAGCTGGGCAAAGTGGATGTGAACAAAGACAGAGACAGGCTTGATGCAAAGCTAACCACCGACACTGAGAATGTGCAGTCAAAGATGATACAATATTGAGGAAATATACCAGGCAGCTAGGCTACCAAAGGGGCTAGGTGACTTCAGGCCTCCCATTCATATCAAACTTGTTCTAGATGCAGGGAGTTTGGGAAAAGGAGGTCCAGGCTGAACACAGAGGAAATAAGAGTATACAGCCATGTCTAAGACTGTTCCTGCTGGGAAGTCCCAAAGACCCTCTGATTTGCCATATATCTTGAAGCTTCCAAGTAAGCAAGTTCCATCATCTCACAGTACTGAAAGGAGAGAAGGTTGGGTAGAATGCTCTCTGTGGTCCTTGTCAGTTGGGAGTTCATGGCCAGCCTGGTACTACATAGCAAAACCCTGTCTCAGAAACACAAAACCAGAAACCTCACAGAGATCCTTCTGCCTCTGCCTCTAGGGTTCTGGGACTAAAGGCACGTGTCACTCCACCTGGACTAGTCTTCTAAATCTTTATGTATCTCCCAGCCTCAGGAGCTTACTATTCTTTTAGACATAATCATATCATGCCCCTCCCTTTGCTAAAGCCCCTGTGAGCTTCCCATGCCACCACGAGGAAAGCCACATTCATCCCAATGACTTACTTGTAAAGCCTCAAGTGTTTTATTTTCCCCTCTACTGCTCATTGTCCTCATTTCATCTCAAAGGACTCCAGCCACACCTGCTTCCTCCCTTTTCCCCACATTCTCTTGGCACCTGCTGTTTCCTCAGCCCTTGAGTGTCCTTTCCCCAGATATGTACAGAACTTACTTAATCACCCCAAGCCAGTCTTCGCTCCAATATCTTCTTGATTGGACTTTCTCTGCGCCTTCTATTTGAAATTGCAGTCTCATCCTGACTCATCTACGTCCTTCCTTTCACTTATTCCCTCTCTCCGTCTAACACTACATATTTGCCTTTTCCCTTTCTTCCTTTATTTTCTTCCAGGAATGTATCAGTTCCAAATGGGCAAAAATGTTAGATTTGTTCACTGATGTAACTACTGACATACATGCGAAAATGCTGGCACATCAAAGTCACTTTCGAAATATGTGTTGAGTGAACAGTGGCTCCCTCTACCTACAGGGACCTGAACAGTTTACAAGATGGGATGGGGCTGGAGAGCTGACTCAGCAGTTAGGAGCACTTGTTGTTCCTGCAGAAGACCTGGGTTTAGTTCCTAGTAACTGTAACATGGCTCACAAATATCCGTAACTCCAGTTTCAGGAGATCTGACACCATCTTCTGACATCCATGGGTACCAGGCACACATAAGGTGCACATACATACATGCAAGAAAAACACATAAAATAAGAAGCAAATACACATAAAAACCAATACACATAAAATAAGAAGCAAATCTTTTTTAAAAGAATATGTTTAAGGAGGGCTGCAGGGTGACTTCCAGGACTTCTGCCTCTTGTCCTCATGTGTTTGCTTGTTACTCTTCATTATCACTAACTTGTGGACTCAGCGTTGTCCCACATTCTAGAGACCTACCTCAAACCTGCTGGCCTTTGGCTGCCACGTAGCTTCTTCCGGATCTGACTGGCTCTGACCCTAGCAAGCACAGATGTTACTCTGCTAGACTACAGCTACTGTCTCAAGTCAGGCTCCTGAGCTGGCTCCCTGTCCCCTGTCAGTCACCTATGACCACAGATCAATAACTAGTAAGGAGAAGAGACTGCCTTGTCACACTGGAAGGCAGAGTCCTTGTTCTCACTGGTCCAGGGTCTTTTTCCCCCCTTGGAAATGCGAGAGGAAACAGATTGAGACTCAAAACATACCAGGTGTTTAATGGAGGGCTAAGTGAAAAGGGCTTCCAAACTACATGCCAACACAGCAGCTTGCTGCAGTTTTCAGCCTATTGCCTACATTATGGTTTCTGGACTCCACAGGCAGAGGGGAAGGTGGCTGGGAGTTCCAGCTGATTGTCATATGGCTTTCAGATCTCCTGGTGGGAAGACAAAGTCTTGGACTCTACTGAGCTCTAGGCCCATCTTGGCCTCTCCTGAGCCCCGGAGCTCCTTGTTGTGCTACTAGACAAAACTCCCGCCAATACAAAGACACTTCTCCAGCTGCCTGCTCCCTGCTTACTGCTCTGAGACAAGAAACTCAGGTAAAGTTTAGATCTAATTGTGACACCCCCCACCCCCACCACTGACTTACCAAGTGACCATACCACATCTCTGCCTCTCAAAGACATCAAAGAGACAAAAAAGATGATGGCAAGGTGAGGCAAGCCTTTTGTCTCCTAGGAGCAAAGAGGACTGTTTGACATCTAATTAACATAACTTGCATATTAGTGCACAAGGATATAGCCTATGATAGCGTTGCAGACTGAGACACATGCAAAAAAACTTCAGGACTGCTGCTCACCATAGGAAAAGATAAGGGACCATCCTGCAGAAGCCACACAGGTATTTGCTGTTGCATAGGCTATAAGGGGATGCTTGTAGAGACTGACCCCATAGATGTGTAAGAAACTCCCCATGATGTTACGTCTGCTGGCTCGTGGTGGCATTTACAATATTCCTATTCAGTCATTACCACAAGCAAAGCATTATACTAAACACATGTCAGAAGGGCTTAATTCAGTGGCTCTTCAAAGCTTATTCAGGGAATCTAAGGGCCCCAGAGACCTGGGTAGCTCCTCTGTGAGTGTTCCTGGTAATTCTAAGAAGGGATTTCCCTTGTCCTCACAAATGTCCTTTCACAGAGGCTACCTGATGTGACACTGAAATACACTGAGTGGCAGTAATCACAAGGATCTAACTATTTGCATTAAGCAGGACTCCAAAGAAACACACAAAAACAGAGAGGTAAATCAGGGTCCTTCTCACTAAATTTTTTTTTCAGAAAAGTTTTCTGTTAAACATATTATTTATCTCTGTTGAGTTCACTATTTTTAGGAAGTAGAATTTCAGTTAATGGAATAATGAAACACCCATGTGTGTAAAAACTCCATGGAGTCCTTAGCCATTGTCGAAAGCATAAGGGAACCCTGTGAGCAAAGGGGCTGAGGGCTGCTGCATTCACTGCACCTGTCTCAGGACAATGTTCCTCGCTCCATCTCAGCCCTTGTCTGGCATAGTTTCTCCTCACCCCATCTGGTTACTGGGAGCCTCTCACCAACTCAACCAGCCTGTGCCATGCCTGGAGAGTAAAGTCAGGCAGGAAATGAAAACTTTAATGTAGCTGGTTCACATCATTTGTCCCCATGCCATAAGAAAAGGAAAATATAGGGGCTGGAGATACAGCTTCTATCCTAGAGTGACTGTTCCCCACGAGTGACACTCTGGGTTTGAGCCGCATTACTGCATAAACCAGGCTGGTGCTGCATGCCTGGAATCCTGGCACTCAGAAGGTAGATGTGCCAGGATTAAAAGCTGAAGGCCAATCTGCACAACCAGCAGGAGGTCAGCTTGGTGTACAGCAAAGGAAGAATGGGAGCAGAGCTGCTCCAGCAATCCAGATGTAGGAGGACGGGCTGCGCAAGCAGTTCTCTGTAGTTCATTCATACGATACCGATAAGCTCAGATTGACTGCTCACTCTCTGATGGAGAGCTGAGCAGTTCTCAATAGTATAGGGAAGAACTATAGAGACTGTTGAAGATTCCCCAGGCTAAGCCCTAATGGAGGCTAGGACAAGAGTTCTGAGGTATGCATGACCCACCTCCCCTGCTCCACCCACGACCCATGTGCAAGTGACATGGAACAGTAGGTTTGTAAATGTGACCTAAGTGAGGTGTCCAGGCCTACTCCGTTTGATATCACAGCCCTCCTGTTTCTGGCTCACCCTAACTACTGACCTCCCTTACAGACGATGTGTGCTGCGGGTGACCCTTTGCTCCTCTGAAGGCCACACTGTCACACTGTAGCCAGGAAGTGTCTTCCCAGGCTGCCTCAGGCCCATCTGCTCAGAGGTCTAAGCAAGGAGGCTGACCTCTTGATTGACACTTCCCTCTCACTCTGCCAGAGACCATCTGTAAGGGAACCAACCTGACAGCCCGGGCCAGCCGTCCTCCTGAAGGTGCAAATGGTCAACAGCAATGATAAACAGGCTGAGTCCCAGGAGTGAGAGCCCTTCCTCATCCCCCAACCCTGGTATGACCAGACCCAGGGGAGCACCTCCTTCTGCAGGAGAAGGTTCTTCTCACAGCAGGCTTTGTTCCTACAGCAGCATGCTGAGGCCTGGCCTCACTCCTTCCCATGCTTTCCAGGCCTCACAGTCTGCATCCAGGTCCTTTCTGCACATTCTGCAGATGGCAAACAGAAAGGAAAGCTGACTTATCCAAGGTTACACAGCATGTCAGCCAGGAAGGACATCCAAGCTCCCTGCGTGTGTTCACACAGCTAACCCTCCTTTGCACTTGTGGGGTACAGGACCACCGTAACCTAAGACTGTGCTCCGCCTGCCTTCCATCATAGGCCTCTTGCTCTCCAGGATAGAGGTGCAAGGCTAAGCTGAGCATCCCTTCATCCAGAGGTCCTCCAGAGCAACCATTCCTCAACTGCCAGGAAGTGTGAAGAAAAGGAAACAATGGACACCTTCTCCTAACAGCTTGCAAAGTGGGAGGGGCAAGTTAGCACACAGAGAGCCTTCAACCACATGTCTCCCTTTCTCCCCACCAACCACACTTCAACAGTCACCAAGGACAGTTGCTGAAATGGAGTTTCCCTTTTTCCTGATTCTCTGGGACACATACCACAGCAGAGCAGGGAGCCCTAACTCCAGACAATTGGTGTGGAAGGTGAGGAGCACAGTGCCCTCAGTTCAATGCAGCTTGCATGGGAAAGAGGCGAAGGAGCCAACAGACATAGCTTCAAGCTGTCTTCTTTTTTAATCAATTAATTAGTTAATTAATTAATTTTACATTCTGGCAGCAGTTTCCTCTCCCTCCTCTCCTACCAGTCCTGCCTCTATCCCCATCCCCCAATCAGCTCCTCCTCATTTCTCCTCAGGAAAGGGCAGGCCTCCCATGGATCAATAAAACATGGCATATCAAGTTGCAATAAGACTAAGCACCTCCCCATGTGCTAAGGTGACCAAAGGATACCCAATATGCGGAGTGGGGTCCCTAAAACCAGTAAAAGAGTCTGAGACGGTCCCTGCTCCCACTGTTAGGAGTCCCACAAGACCAAACTACACAACTATATATGTAGAGGGCCTAGGTCAGTCCTTAGGCAGGCTCCCTGGTTGTCGGTTCAGTCTCTGTGAGCACCTATGGGACCAGGTTAGTGGATTATGTAGAGGTTTCTTTGAACCCCAATCTCCACTTCTACACTAAAAGGCAATTCAGAAATAAAAAAAAAAAAAGATTGGTTGGGACTGGAGAGATGGCTCAGTGGTAAGAGCATTTGCTGCTTTTCCAAAAGAACCAATTTAGTTTCCCAGTACCTGTGTCCAGCAGCTCACAACAGTAACTCCAGCTCCAGGGGTACTGAATGTCTGTAGCTTACACAGAGACTTGCATTCTTGTATATAATACACACACACACACACACACACACACACACACACACACACACACACACAAAATCTTTAAAAATGTAGGGTTAGTGAGGTTCACACAGCGCTCAAGACAAAGAGAGGAGAAGAACAGGTTGTATGAGGAAGACATGGAAAGGCTTGTACATACCCATGAGCCCCAGCCTGAGTTGTCACCGCCTGGCACTCAGGGCTGTAGGGAAGAAGCTTCGTCCACAGAACACACAGCTTGGTGACTTTCTGACTCTGCTCATTTTCATCCTAAATGTGGTCCAGCTAACTCAGAGAGTGTCGGGGCGGGTCAGCCCAGGAGAGGCTCATCCATTCTGTGCCGATAGCACCGATAGCCATGTCAGGATCCCTTGGACCTGTACCCTCATCTCTCCTGCACTATGCTCTCAGCCTCACTTCCCATTTTCTGAATATTCTCACTGATTCTGTAGATCAAGCACATGATAGGAGGTTTCCTACTGTGTCTTAAGCTGATTCTAAAAGAAATGGTCATACATGCAGTTAGACAGGGATAGTTCAGACTTCAGAACAAACACCTGGCAACATGCACTACTAACACAGCCACGGGAATGAGGGGAGGGGTGGGGACCAGCAAGTTCTGAGGACCTACTATGGATTTCAGAGAAGCCTCAGTCAGGTGGCAGTAGTTCTGAAGAGCAAGCTATAGAAACGATGTTATCTTTTTCTGAAATAATGTCATTGCCCGACTGGAATGTCTGGTGCTCTGGGCACTGGGCAGTAAATAATAGTTTCTGTCCTTTTAAAGTTCAGAATAATAATAATAATAATAAATAATACATGGGAAGCATACAGATTAACCCTGAGTAGAGCTTTATTACAAACAAATTCTAAAGCCTAAGTCGCTTAGATCAACTTCAGGGGACCTGGTAAGTATTTCACCTAAAATTAAACCATTTACCCTGGAAAAAAGGAGGACTTTGAAGACTTTCCCTTACAGCAGGCCCCAGGAACTTAACAAACTCTTTGAGGATGAGTGAATTTAAAAGAAAGTCCTAGAGGGGCTAAGCTTGTAGGTAAATCAGGTTAAGTTCCTCCAGGCGCTGGTTAGCTACTGTCAACTTGACACACACCTTAGTTGCCAAGGAGGGACCCTGAATTGAGAAATCCCCTCCATCAAATTGATCTGTCTATGTAGTACTTTCTTTTTTAAATAAAATTTTGTTTAAATTAAAACCAATCTTATTTTACATACCAATCCCAGTTCCCTCTCCCTCCTGTCCTCCCATACCCCCACCAACCTCCATCCCATCCCTATCCACTCCCCAGGGAGGGTGAGGCCTCCCATGAGGGATCATCAAAGTCTGACATCATTTGGAACAGGACCTAGGCCCTCCCCTCTGTATCTAGGCTAAGAGAGTAGTTCTTTCTTAATGACTGATTTTGGAGAGCCTAGCCCGCTGTGGGCAGTGCCAACCCTAGGCAGGTGGTCCTGATTTATATAAGAAAGCAGGCTGAGCAAGCCATGGAGAACAGGCCAGTAACCAACATTCCTATGTTGTTTCTGCCTCAGATCCTGCCTTGAGTTCCTGCCTCAATGAAGGACCAAGATCAAGATGTATAATGCAAATAAACCCTTTCCTCCCCACAAGAATCCTTTCCCAACTCTCTTCCACTTCCCCCTCAGGATTTTCCCTCCCCACTTGCCCTCCTTCCAGACTGTCTTAAAACCCCAGAGACTTGTGTCTGGTATCACAGCGAAAGACTTGAAGAAGCCCTTGACTGCAGCCAGATCACAGAGGCCACGCTGTATAAACCAAGCCTTTTTTGGACTTTCTGTTTCAGGCACAGTGAGTATTTGCACACCGTGAACCCCATAAGGCCACCCTGTGTATAAAATCCATGCAAGCAGCCGTCTCTGGTAGAAAGACATCATTATTAATTGGGGTTCTAGTTCTCCCTGTAACTGCAGCAGGCACTGAGCTGACTTGATTTAATGGTATGCAGGCTCTTCCAGAACTCCAGTAGACACTTCACAAATAACGATACAAATTTTAACTGCAGAACGGACATGAACTCAGACAGTCTTCATCACCAGGCCCATGGACCTGAGCTGTTTTAAGTGGCCAGCCACTTGGCCCAGCCTGCCACAGAGTCAATTTTCATGGGGTGGAGTCACAGGGAGAGACAGGTTTTGTTAGCTCTTCCTCACCAATGCCAAAAACCGAGAGAATGGAAGTGACTGGGATCTATTGGATCTGGTGCCAGACATCCAGCTAAGCCCCGCCTCCTGCCAGTTCCCACTTGGACTTGGCTCTGATCCCCAAAGTGTTTTCGCTTTATGGAGACTAGGAAGATTCCATTCTCGGTAGTACTCCAGGGCAGCTGTTTCTAATTATTTGTCTAAGAGCAACACATAACCAAAGGGAATTTTGGTTACAAAGCAATTTCTTTTGCTACCCACCAGGAGTTATATACATTCATTCATACAGGACCAGCACTGGGCTTGGTTACACTAGCCTGGATCCAGATCAGGAAGGTTGGTAAAGGGAATACTCAAGTGTGGCAGTGTCACCCACGTAAGCACCAGGGGACCTGGCTCCTTCCTAGTGGCTCTGCTGAGTAAGTTCAAACTCCCCAACTCCATTACTGCTGCAAATCTTGATGCCATTTCTTGCCTCAAAGTAACCAACCATCATCCCAAGAGAGGATTCAACAAGGTCATTTTGGATGGAACTCCACTAGTCATCAGCTGTCTGCCCTTTGTCAAATGGCAGCCTTGGTAGGCCATCAGGTAAGCCATCTTCTCCTCTTAGTCTCACGCTCCTTCAGTCACAAGTATTTTGGTGCTTGTCTGGGCTCTTCATTCATTTAAGAGAGAGTTTTCATTCCCCCAAATAACCATGAGATAAGGACTAGATGACTACACACACACACACACACACACACACAGAGAGAGAGAGAGAGAGAGAGAGAGAGGAGTATATAAACACATAAAAGAGAGAGAGAATATATAAACACATAAAACCTGCCCACTCATGCCTCTTCCACCAAGTAGCTCACACTATAAAGTTGCTCACACCATCTTGTACCACAGGATCCTCAAAGTACAGGATCCACGATGTTATATGCAATGGTCTTTTTCACAGTAAAAACACAAGGACAGGAAAGCACCCCCCTCCCCGGGCTAGTTATAGATAGAAGATTTCAAGGTCAAAGATTAAAAAGTAGTTATATCAAGTATCTTGTCATCGTCATTGAGAACACAGCAAACGCCTACAGCATGCAGAACTCCCACCATAGCCGAGAGAAGTGAGAAGGTATTCTCACAAGGAGGATCACTGGCTGGTTCATGAAGTGCTTGAGGAACTTACTGTTGGTACCTCCATAATGCTCAGGCCTGGGATGAAACAGAGCATCTCTTTGAGTCTTCACTTCCCTGTGGTTAGCTACCTCAGCACACTATAAAAGACATGCAGCAACTACTAAATGAAACTAGGTATCAATCCAGTGCAACAGCAGTAGTTAGAGCCAAAATGCCTTGAGGCCTTTGGGTATTAAGCATTGAGTCAGAATGACCATTCTCCCAGCAGCTGCACAAGGTCTGTGGTAACGAGGTGCTCACTTCATTGGTGAAGAAACCAAGACTGATGGTTGATGCCACTTGTTTGAGTCCCAGAGCTGGTAAATATCAGAACCACAATTGTATTTATTTAGTTGGACAGGAAGATACAGAGAAGCCTATGGCTCACTTCTTCCCAGCATGTAATTAGACATTGCTCCCTTGTAGAGTTTATCCCTCCTGAGTCTTTGGGAGCATCTCTGTACTGCATTGAGGATAATCAGGCCTGCCTCAGCTCCAGAGAAAAGGGAGATCTATTTCTGCGCCCCAGTGGAAATCTTTACCACTTCTGTGTCATTTCTTATTTGGCTATGATGTCACCTGCAGCATATAGCATCTGTTAGCTTCTGTGACACTGGGCTTACCATCTCACCTATGAGCTGCTAACCTGAGAAACAGAGTGTGGTGTACAGAGATGGCCCAGCACCTTCCCCATGGGAAGGGATGTTTCCCTGAGTCACTGATCCACCCACAGTAAAGTTCTCCTTGAAAGGACACACGAGATTCCCAGCATTGTGGTACTGGCTCTTCAAACAGCCATTCCTCCTGGTAGCTAGTTAGGAATTGAGCATGGGACATTGAGTACCCATTGAATACTTTATAAAGAATAGTCCAGAAGCCAGGAACCGGCCACCACAGGGTTGTGTAATGTAAACATAGCCTAAAGGAAGCATTTGTCCTTGCTTCAGCTGACTTTTGACTACAACCTTTTGAGGTCATATAAGCTGTTGAGATGGTGGTGTTTCTCATACAGATACACACACACACACACACACACACACACACACACACAAAGGGGGATGCCTATGGGTTAAAAAAGTTTTGAGTATAAAAATATAACCAAAGTCCAGCTCACTTTTAGAATAACTTTTCTTGAGAATGGAAAAGGTTACCTCTGAGGTTACACAGCCCTTTTTTGAGTCAACAATGTTAGTTTAATGTGTGAGGGAACCTTGGTGGATTCCACAGCAGGCAAGGTTGACTGAGGCAGAGGGACAAACATGCCAGGCACACAGAGCTTAGGCAAGAAGTTTTATTAGAAAGGGAAGGAGGGGGAGAGAAAAGAGGTACAGAGTCATAGAGACAGAGAGAGGTCAGAAGAGAAAAGGGAGACAGGAAACGTCCTGTCTGCCCTAGGGGAACAGCAGGAAAGAGAGAGCAGAAAAAGAACCTAAGTGGGTTCTTTTAAAGGGGTCCTTTCTTTTAAAGGGGTCCTTTGTGCCTTCATGCAGACTATGCAACCATGGAACCCTGAACTGACCAGAGTACTGCCTGAGTGCATTCTTTCAGGTGACAGGGGCATGCCAGCATAATGCCTGAATCCTTAAACAGATCAGTAATTAATTCTTTAACACCTTTAGAACACCCGCCTTGAAGAGTGTACCCCTGCCTCCACACACTCACTGTGGGTTAGAAATGTAAGACCCTCACATCAGATAAACACAGCTTTAGTTCATATGAGCAAGTGTATGGCATAACACTAGTTATCAACAGTTATATATGAATATTCCTACTCAATAGCCTACAAAACACTAACAGCCTGCCCAAACAAGAGACCTCCTTCCATTGTATCCTAAAACAAAACACCAAATTCTCCAGACAAAATACCCTAATGCCAGGGTTAGCCCTACCACTAACAATCCATGTGACCTGTGTAAGTAAGTTCACCTCTTTCATCTTAACAGCAGCAATACTTTTCAATACTACCACACAGAAGTCTTTCATGCTCACATGAAAGCATTCTTGAAAGCCAGGTAACTGTGTTACACTGGTGGACGGACCAGTCATTGTTCCCATTTACAAATAAGGAAACTGAGGCCTGCCCCAGAACCAAGTGTAGGGTCTGTGGGTTCATGGCCTTTGACCAGGGCCTTTCCACTATACCGTGTATACCCATTCATGAGGACAAACAAAAGGAACCACTCAGGTCCTAGGGTAGAGCTCACCACAGGAAACCACAGGAGGCCAGAAGGCCACTGTGATACACAGCACAGGCAGCCACACTCACACAACAAAGCAAGCCCAGGTCCCACTCATTCTTCTCCTCCAGTCTTTGGATATCTTCAGGATTCAAACAGATGCTGTGGGCCCTGTCCTTCCTCTGACCTACTTTCCTAGGCTGTTCATGTCTGATGATTGATCACATATCTATTCCCTCACCAGAGCTCTCTCTCCTCATCACCCGCTCTCTGGAGTCAGCGTGTGGGTGGTGGGCAAAGGCAAGGAGAAGGGCAAAAATAAATAACACAAACATAATGGAAAGGTGTGGGACAGGGGCAGCTTTAACCTTAGCTTTTATAAGACTGAGGGCCAAATCTGCTTCATTATAAGCATTTGTTTTATCATATTTAAAAATGGGAACAATGATGTTTACCTCAAAGAATTGTTACGAGGGTGAAAGCACAATAAGCAAGTGCACAGAGCAGATCCACCCACCCCGAGGCCCAGTGAGTCTGTGGCAAACATTGTCTTCACTTTGCACCTTTGCTCCTTCACATGTGGAGGAGGCAAGCTTCTAGAACAAATCAAGTCAGAAACAAAGCTACCAGGAGCCTTTCAGAACAATGCCTCCCTCTCCCCCTGCCATGGCCTCCTGCTGTTCAAAAGGACACAGCACGGGCTGGTCATGCACACTATACCCCTCCTCTGAAGCATTATTTCAGAAACACTGGAGGTGTCCCCTGTGGACTGAGATACACATTTGCTATAAGCCATGCAACCATGATTGCCAGCGGGAACTCCATCTTGGTGGACGCGTGGGAAGATGGTGAGCTGAGAAACAGGAGGACCTGAGGCAGGTAGGCTGAGTGTTGATAGGATGAGGGACAATGCAAAGAAAATGGCCAAAGGATTGGTGGAAAAGAAGGGCGCGTGAGGCCAAGCATAACCTATTGTACCATGGTATGGGACAGGTGAGGATGAAGACACCACCTTGTGCCTTGGCCAATATCCAGCACATTTGCCATTTACAAAGTTCAGTGTGAGTAGCCTGCTGGACAGTGGGCCAAGCTTGGATGGTGCTCATGGAGATTTTAAAGAAAGTATTGCTCTTACAGTAGCTGTTCTAGCTCCATGGGACTCACCCTCCTGGTCTAGACTGTCCATAGCACTTCCAAAGCAGGTCCACCATTAAACCTGGATCATGTGGATGGCTTTGGGTTAGCTTCTGCTTACTTCAGGAAAGTGACAGACACTTCTCCATACATATGCACCTCATCAGAAGACTAGTAGCATGCAATCCAAATTCCTACTCTCTCCACTTCGTCATAGGATTGTTAGGGCCACATACTTTTAAAACCACATTATTCTAATTAACTCACAAATAAAAGCATCACACGAGCTGGTTTAAGGAAGCCACTCAAACACTTGCCCAGTCCCAAACGTCATACACCTCAGTGGACTTCTATACATTTAGAATGGCCATTCTGAAGCCATGGAGCTTTGCTCGGGATTTTACACCTGTCACTACCAACTACATCTTTATTCACTTACCTAACACACACACACACACACACACACACACACACACACACACACACACACACACACTCGGTTAAAAAACAAATAGCTTTATATTATCTTACACGGCTCGTATCCTTTTGCCTACATTCAAACCTTCCTCATTACTTAACAGTACACACTTTTTTTTTTAATTTCTAGAGAAAGAATTTGCACATCTACTCCATTCTTGTAATTCCTGTGAGGAAGGAGCAATAAAGCAGTTTGAGAGAAATTTAAATCTTCGCAAATCACTGTTTCAAACATTTCAGTTTTAATTTTAATCCACAATATCCTTCTCTTCCCCATATCCATGGAGGCCCCAGGACCCACTATGCTAAGCCTCACTGGTCACACTGTGGGTGGCCAGGTCCTCCCTGCCCCTTGTCTGCTCCCTGTCAGCTTACACCACCCCTGCGGATGCTCCAAGGCTCTGGCCAGAAACACAGATGGACACAGTTACTGAGCTGCAGTGGACGGCACCTGCATACTCAGACTCCGTGGAAACAGCCGGACAGGAGCCAATGAAGCATCCCAAAACCCTGCTCTGGGAATACCACTGGAATTGGAGAGGAGGCAGGGCATGCAGGGGGCAGAGCAGGAGGCTGGTGGAAGGGAAGAAGAAGACTCCAAAACAGACAGAGAAGAAGATGGAAGAAGATGGACTGGAGGTAGAAAAATCTACCAAAGGAAACATGAGCTTCCTGGGAGAGAAGTGAAAATGCCTGTGGCTGCTGAGAGGAACCCAGAAATGGCGTAGTATCAGGGACATCAGGGACTAAGAACTAAGAACACTCCAGAAACCTAGCTTCCAAAACCCTTCCATGAATAAATAAGCATGCATTCAAAAAACATGCCTTTAGTGTCAGCACCCCAGAAGCAGCATCAGGCAGATCTCAGTAAGTTCCAGGCCAACCATAAAAGGCCAGGGCTACATGGTAAGACCTTGTCCTTAAAAATTAAATAAATAGATGAAAATGCATAGAAGGAAAACCTTGGGGACTGGAAGCCAAAGCTCTGCTGTCACTCAGATAACTAGTGGAGCACACAGGGGGCAAAACACTTGCCTTCCAAACCTGAGAGCCTGAAAGTTCAGATTCCCAGAATCCACATAAATCCAGACATGGCAGCACACACCTGCAATCCCAATGTTCCTATGGTGATATGAGAACCAGGGACAGGAGACTCCCTGGAAGCTGGTGGGCCAGCAGCGTGGCATACAAAATCACAAGCTACATAAAACCTTGTCTCAAACAAGGTGGAATGTGAGGACCAACACCTGAGGTTGTCATCTGACCTCCACATTCTGGCCATGGCACATGCATGCTTACGTTTACATCCCCACACACACATACACATGCACACAGAGAGGGAAGTGGGGAGATAGAGAGAGGTAGGGAGGTTAAAAAGCACAAAAACCATCCGTGTATATAAGTGACTAAACTATTCACCGGACCAAGCAATTCAGATTCCCTCTCCTTCAAGATGGTGACCTCATGTCACAACCCCATCTGCACTTACCTGGGCTGTCAAAGACTTATTGGAGCCACTTCTTAGTTTTTCATCAGACAGGAGTCAGACTTCCCAAGGTCTCTTTAAGATGCCCCAGGGTCTTGGTGTAATTTCTCTTCAAACTCCCCAGTTCCCAAACCTTTTAGCCACTGCCACCATAATCATCAGACAGCAGAATGTGTGAAACTTCTAGGTCTGCAGCTCATACGCAAGGCAGGGGTGAGGAAATCTGATGCCTTTCTGGAATATTCCAGCTATTTCTAAATTCATTAAAGGCACTTTTGCTTACACCATATGTATATGGCTCAGCACCATTATTTCTGTAAGATGAGCATATCATCATCAACTAGCCATCTAGTACTCCTTCACAGGAACTTCTTGATCCATGTTGTACCGTACTACTTACACTGGTTAGTCTAGCAAAAAAAAAATCCTTATTAACAGCTTCCTAGTTTCCAGAGCTTGAGTCTTGATTCCAAACCAGACTGTCTTCCTTTGGTGACAGCTAGAACAAAGAGTCTGTGGAGCCAGCAGTATTTCATGGCTTTTGAATAAACTTAAAATACACACACACACACACACACACACACACACACACACACACACACACACAAACACACACACAATCAGTAAAAATGCATGTATTACTTTATATTTTGCATATTACAACCTATCATTGTCACCTTTGTGCCAGTGGAAATGTTCAGAAATGAGTATGTAATAGTAGAGATGGGGAAGGAAAAGGAAGGCATCTCAATTCAGCCTGGCAGTCAATTTGTTAATTAATATTCTATCAAAATATGTTCTTTCCCAAAGTTTTACTTAGCAGTGAAAAACAGCGTTGTTGGCTAGTTTGATGCACACACATATCTGTACTGTGCTTTGAGGCTTAGATGTAAAACTGAAGAGTGCGGTAGGATAAAAGGTATTGCATCTAGATATTTCTCAAGTCATTTCTTAAGGCAAAATGATGAAAAGATGAGGTTCCATAGGCAGCAGGGGAACTCATCTTTCCTTCCAGCTGGCAATAGCTCCAAGGAGGTCAAATGTTTACCCTCGGCAACAGAGTACTTGAGCCTTCTTAGATTTGATACAACCCTCTGCCACATTCCCATAAGAATGAGTCTGAGAGACATCAGGCCACCAGCTAATGCAACTGAGTCTGTCATTCCTTTAGTCAACAGCAGTAGAATCAACATTTACATGCCACTGGGTCTTGGGGTTCTTGTTCCTTGGCTCCATCCAACATTAGTCATCTTATGGGACTCGCTGGAGAGGAACAGAGTGCTTCTCTGATGATATCATCCAACTGAGATAGACAAAGTGGACCACTTTACCAGGCCCTGAGCAGGGCAGGCCACCAGAGGAAAGGGCAGAAAGGAGAGAGCACTCCAGATGAGAGAGATGTTTACATTAACACATCCAAAAGGCCACACCTTCTCTGATTCCAAGTATTAGCATCGATATTCACCACATGACACAGTCTAGTGACCCTTGGCCCACTAACTACTGGATTTGCCATATACCCCACACCACCAATAAGCAGATGAACCAAAATATTGATACATTAACACAGCAAGATTCAGAAGTGGTTATCCACCAGAACTCAAAGCAGAAGAACAAAAGTATCCCAAGGCACTGCAGCATCCTCATGGTGTTGGAAGATAAGGGTCAGAAAGGCCTTCTACAGAAGCGGACTTCAGGACTCCAAGGAAGAGATTTTGTGTGTGTGTCCTCTTCAGTTAGTAGAAGCTCCTGCAGCAGGGTGAAGCCGCCTCGTGCAGAGGGGCATAACACTCTTCTTCATTTTCAGAAGTTGGTTCGATTCACCTATCAGTTCTGTTTGGGTTGCTGGGCACACTCAAAAGCCAATAGTTGCCATGGTGATTCTGCTTTGTGATGGAATCTAACATTGTGTCTGATCTCTTGTACACTTCCAGGATGTATTTGGGAGAACTGTTTTTGGAGTAACTCAAAAGAAGACATGACTGAAAATAGCCCAGAAGTGTCAAGTTAAAACCAAGGGAATAACTACTACAAAAGCCCACTGGAGAAGATGCCAGAAAGCAGGCAGGGGTGAGGGCAGGGTGTGGTAATCTTTCTATTTTGCATTGAAGTCTCGAATGAGCCTACAAGCAAAGACTGATTATCCTCTATGGTTACAGTTCTCGTCTCCAGTAGAGCTCTAATAAATGTCTTAATGGTATTGCTCTATTGCTCATAGAATCCACTGTTAAGTGTGTGGCTAAGTATAATCTCGACAGTGGAATCCACAGATGAAATGGACTACGTTAACACCTCTTCCCTAGTCAGCCACACCGGCATCACAGGGTGCTGGATAGGGATGAGCGTCTTGGTCCCACCCCACACCTGTTGACTCAGCATCTGCATCTCACTACAATCCCCAGGTGATTCATGCCTACAGTGGGGGTGGAATGTCCTAAGACAACTGTGAGCTCTCATCTGAGAAGCCTCTGGGCTAGGAAAGTCTTGGTGGAATTACTTTGATACAGGATAGATTTTAAGGCCAAATTACTTGACATCATTCCCAGAGCAATTTCTGATATATGAAATCTTGAATAATTCAATATCCTTATGTGTAAAACAGTATCACCTGCCTCGTAGAGTCCAGTGAGCACCAAATGAGCTCATACATGCAAAGCACTTAGAACTGTGTCAGCCATGTTGTTGTCATCACAGTTGTCCTCAGCATCTGAGGGAGTACCGTTCTAGAACCCTTCAAGGATTTAAATCCACAGGTGCACTAGTCCCTCATTTTTAAAAATGCCATACTGTCTTCATTTGCATACCCTTATGCTCTGGTACATTTAAAAACATCTACATATAATATCTAACACTATGAATTGGTGTTATGCAATACTGTTAAGGTGAAAAAATGATCAAAGTCTGTGCATGTTCAGTAGAGATGAAATTTTCTTCAAATATTCTCTACTGATTGAATATGAGAATACCAAATATCCAGAAGCCAGATAAATGGAAAGATGGTTGTAAATGGGAACTGACTAACAGAAACAGAAGTGGTTTCCACACCTGGCTACTGCCATATAACCTGTCAGACAAATCCTTTGTGGGATGTATTCCATGACCAAAACCCCATGAGACACAGCCCTGTCAGGACCCTGTTCCCAAGGAAGCACACAGATAAACCCCACTGAGCTCTATACTCCACCCCATCACAACCCGAATAAACCTTGGGATGTCCAAGAGGAATGCTGTTCAGATTAGTAAAGGAGACCATGTCCCCATGGTTAACGGACACCTCCCTTCCTTCCCAGAACAACAAAGTTCTAAACATATAAGCAAATGAATTTATAAATGCAGCTGGCTGAGTCCATTTATTGTAACAATAACAACAGAAAAGAGGCCACAGATTTGAGAGGGAGTGGAAGGGGAACCTGAGAGGGGTCGGAGGGAGGGAGGGAGGAAGGAAGGAAAGAAATGACAGTTATTTTTAATTATTTACAGTTCAAAATAAGCCAGCAATTTAAGAATAAGCAGCCCATGGTTTTCTGCATTAATCAGTCAGTTCAAGTCTCTCCTATGGTTGGCAGCTCTGTCCTACAATGCCATGCTGGGGCAGTGACCAACTGCTAATCTGGCTGTGAAAAGGAGAAAATCCAGGCTGGGTAAAGGCCATATGGCTTTTCCGATGTGGTAGCTCTATATGTTGGCCTATTACTATAGAGCAACGGAGTTAATCATCAGTTCCTATGGAATTAAAACCTCTGGACACGGAGGAAAAATGGAAGTAAGAAATCAGACTGTATGGTGTACCTTGTCCATAGCTCCCCCAACCCCGCCAGGAACCTTTAGAGAATACAGCACAGAGACAGCTGGAAGGGGAAATGTGATGTTTAGAAAGTTAACGAACAGTGCTGCAGAATTCTCCCCTGAAGGGAGTTTCCATGGGGTCCCTAGCAAGATGACATCAAGAAGCTAACATTCCTAGGGATGTCAGCCATGGAAGGGAGTGAAGGCTTCAATGGCAACTAGTATAATTCTTTCCCAGAATTCCTTGTCGATCCCATTGTTTTGCATGAACCAATGCTCTTGAGAGGGAGCTTCTGCCCTGTCCTCAACCTCTTGCCAGTCTATAATGTCTGCTACTTTTCACTGAAATAAATTAAGTTATGTAGGTCAACTGTTTTAAAATCCTCAAGGGCAGGTAGTGCATTACAAACAAGAGGGGCATAACCATGCTATTTGTTGGGCTGCATATCATATATTAAAATGCAAACACACAGATGATTTCATCAGCATAAAAATGGAGAGCACTACCAAAGGGCCATTTCCAACCTTTGATCCCTGGAGATCAGTGACCTCCTCAGGGGCTCAGCTCTGCACTGCCCATGGCTCCAGACTAACAGACTGTCAGGTACCTGGGGCCTGTCTCACCTTTCAAGGCAAATGCAAAGTATTCCTATTATCCTCAGGAGGTGCAGCAACCGTCTTGACCACAGCCTGATGTTCCATGAGAGGCAATATCATGTGTGCATTTTTGCATGCTGAGAACACACATTCGCTCAGTGACACAAAAGAGATAATTTAACAGATACCAGAAAGGGACAGGAAGAGAGAACCAGTCTCAGCATGTGTGTGCAGCATCTCATCTCCCCTGAAAGGAAATAGGCAGCAGAGGCTTCCAGGCAACTACTCCATCTGAAAAAGCTGCATTGTTCACCCAGCAGGGTACCCTTGGAAGTCACACCTTTCTGAGCTTAGAAAGAAATCTCTATTCATTTATACTCAAAAATGTACAGGCAATGCTCATTAACTGACCAAGGAAAACACTAGAATAACACCATGAAAATAAGTCTGATGGGGAGTGGGAGTGGTGGGAACAAGGACAGTACACACTCAAATGACCTTTGCTGACATCACTCAGAAGTCCCTTCGGTCTGTACCAGCTTCAATCAGATGAGAAGGGGGTAGATTAAAGCCAGACTTCGTCCTCTGAAGTCACACTGCTGCTGAAGGGACCATCCTGGGGTCTGGGGGCCCCATGAGAGAGGGTGACACTGACAAGGTCAGTCAGAATGCAAACATGTATCTCCAGCCTTCTTGTAAGAGGCATAAAGAGGTCAACTTAACATTTCAGAACCATGATGTGGCCCAGAGTTTCCAATAGCTCCCATAGCATTGTGGTTCATATTCTAACAGCTTCTGGACCTGCCGCCAGAACTAACCCTGTCACCTCTGCCTGAATCCCCAGTTGTAGAATGCTCAATAATCTGAAGTGACTTCTCAAAATAGGCAGTGAACAAGAGAAGGAGCAACACCACCCAGATTTCCCAGACAGGGCTGTATTATAAATTGAGGGCAAAGCTTAAGTTACCAATGGAAAGAAACTCCCATCAGGAGCCCTAGAATAGTCTGCCCTCCACTAAGATGTGAGGTACACACTGGACAAAAGACAGTGCTGATTCATAATGGGAACTCGCATGTGAGTGGTGACAGGGCCGACTGTAAAGATCACTGAGACTCGAGATAGAAGAGTCACAAACCATTACCGATTCTAGATGAGATAAAAAGCCAGTGCCCTGAAGTTAATGTTCTGTCTTCAAGAAAGGAATGACACAAGAGTCCAGAGCAGTGAGCACAGGGGCATCCAAAACCACGCTCCAAAGACAGGAGCTGGGATGCCCTGGAGAAGCAGTAGATTCTAGGGATGAGAAGACCAAACATGAGGTGCCTGAAGGACCCTGGGGTTCAGGAGTAGAAAAGGATTGCTGGGTGTCAAAGAGCAGGAATGAGCTCTCAGAAGGCAAAGCTATGAGAATCTGAGCAAAACCAGCCCCTCTGAATTATCCCTCCCAAATAAACCAAATAACCACGATACTGACATAAATTAATACTGACCATATAGAAAGAGCAGCAGTTCTTCCTATTGAAAGACTCATTCATAAACACAGGGGGGAAGGAAACAACAGAAAAATCTTTCTCGGGCAGTAGCAGTGGCCACAGCTGTTGCAAGCAAGAGCCACTGATGAATTCTAAAATCATATGCAAAAGTTTGACAAGAGCCAGGATATTTTCAAAGCCCCATGCTCTCTCCTCTCGTATGTGTATTAGGGGGATGAGAAATAGCAGCATCACAGAGAAGGAAGACATCAGATACCAGCAGTCATTGAGTGATAATGAGCAACAACACAAAGGTATCATTTTTCCCACTGCTAAAACACACTGAAGGGCATATCACCTCTGTAATACCTGGAACTACATACAGGCTCAGTCTACAGAAATGCACATCCCCAATCTATTATATTAAAAAAACAAACCCAAACCAACAAACAAGATAATGGATCTGCAATCCTCAAAAGTCAAGACGCTATAAACAAAGGAAAAGTCTTGAACCAAGTGGGAGGTGACAGAGGAAGAGGGGGAAGCAAGAAGAGACAACTAAAGGCAATGTGAGATCCTGAACTGGAGCCAGCACCAAAAACAAGGACGTAACTGGAAAAACTAGCAGACTCACAAGTTCATCTAACAGACTTGTAAGCCACCATTAATGTCTTGGTTTTAATTATTTTAATGTGGTTCTGTAAGATGCTGAACTTCTAGGAGGTAGGCTGAAAAGGGGATGCAGGGACTCTGCATTTTGTATTTTATAATCTTCAATATAAAAATGGGGGGAGTCAGGCTGACTACACAGTGTGTTAATTAGCATAGTATATGTTCTGGAAAAGTCTTGGTCTTGTCAAAGACTAGCAACTGGTCAGGGATGCATACATTCAGTAGCACCACCATGCCAAATGGTTTGTATGTTACCAGAAAGAAAGGATATTCTCAGACCCTGGAGTCAAGCTCTGCCCTCAACAAGATTGCATGCTAATGTCACTTAAGCACCAAGAAATCAAACAAGTTCTAGTGTCTATTCTAACTTCACATTCAAACCCAAAAAGAGAGCCTATTTGTGACCTTGGGCAGCTCACCTACTGCCTTAAGTTGGAGAATAATGTGGGTGCTACCCCTTCACAAGGATTGTCTGAAAGATGAACTATGTGGGAAAGTTCATCTACTATGTTGAAGGCATTGGCTTAATGACTATGGTGAATATCAAAATGAATACGCATGAATGTGGATAAATGAGTTTCAGGCATTTGGAAAGTGAAGATGACCTGTACATCAATAAATGACAACGTAAAACAAGAAGTGAAATGGCCAGCTGCCTGGCGGGTATCCCACTGGACACATGAAAGAACTCAGGCTGGTTTTTCTTCATCATTCTGACCACACAGAACTTTGTGTTTATTTGTACACATTATTCCAAAAACTTCCTCACAAAATCCCACAGGGTAAATAAGAAAGAACTCCAAGTCTGACAAAGGAAAAGGGGATAAACCTCCTGAGTCAGCCACCTAGGACTGAGTAATAGCCCCACCACTCAAGCCCTCTGGCTCCTACGATCCTTCCTCCCCTTCTTCTGGGGGATGTTTGGCTGTGAGTCCCTGTATCTGCTCCCATCAGTTGCTGGAGGAAGTTTCTCTGATGATGACTGGGCTAGGCACCAATCTATGACTATAGCAGAATATCATCAGGAATCATTTCATAATTTTTTTTCATTTTTCTTTTTGCCTGTCATGTTTGGTTCTACCTTAGGTCTCTGAGTCATACAGCTTCAGGATCCTGGCCATCCTGGCAGTATCAGGCATGGGCTTCCTCTCATGACAGGCCTCAAGTTAGACCAGTCATTGGTTGGCCACTCCCATAAGCTCTGAGTACCATTGCCCTGGTGCATCGTGTAGGCAGAACAGGTTATAGGAGTGGGAAGGTCTCTGACTCTTTTGCCTGCTTTTGGGACCTTTTCCCTCCTACTGGGTTGCCTCATCCAGCCTTGATAAGAGAGTTTGTGTCTAGTCATATTGCATCTTGTTTGCTGTGTTCAATTAATATCCCTGTAAAGACTGCTCTTTAATGAAGGAAAATGGAGAAGCAGTGATCTAGGGGAGCGGGGAGATGAGAGGACTTGGGGAAGGAAGGAAGGGGAGGCTGTGGTTAGATTTTATTGTATGAAAGGAGAATAGAATTTTAAAAATAAGTAAATAAAAAATAGCCTCATCACTTATGAACAGTTGACTTCTGGGGCAAGTAAGGTCTTTGCCTCTGTAGTATTTCCCTGGAAAATGGAGATAAAAATGTACGCACCATACAGGCTTCTTCCAAAGACTGAAGCAGACAACAAAAAGTCAACTCAGTGTCTTGTACAAAACAAGAGCTGTGTAAATTACTTTTTCTTGTCTCGGATTAACTTTTTGTGACTTTGTTATTGACAGTGGAAAACACACACACACACACACACACACACACACAGAGAGAGAGAGAGAGAGAGAGAGAGAGAGAGAGAGAGAGACTGACAGACAGACAGACAGACAGACAGACAGAGACACAGAAACAGAGAATTCTAGAGGCAAATGCCTCTGCTTCAGAAAAAGCCAGTTCCCCTGACCCCAAGAAGGAAGAAAACAGATCAGCAATGGAGAATTAACTTTCCTCAAGGCTACTGAAGTGAACTTGAAAGTGGTTGTGGGTCTAGGTTTTCCAAGCCTGAGTCTTTGAGGTTGTATTCTCAGCTTTCAGGTCATGGGTTCTTCCAGAGGGACTGGGCAGACACACAACTAACTTCTTATCAATGGTAAAGGAGCTTTCAGATCCTGGCCACACACCTCCCAAAGAACCACCATGGCACCGTGGAATAAGCCAGAGCAAAAAACAAAGCAAAACAAACTAACACAGTAACTCACCCTCTGTCCTCAACACACACTTAGTCTCAGTCCCCAGGCTCTGCTCTTGTTTCTCACATGCACCAATGAAATGGGCCTTTCCCAGGTTCAACCACAATCTGGACATGGGACCTGGGCTGTAAGCAGCCCAGCAGCCCCTCACTTCCTGTACTATGTTCCAAGCCCACACTAATGGGAAACCATTCAGAACACGGACAAGGAAGAGCCAAACCCACAATGCAAACCATATTTCTCCAACGTCTTCCTCCTCCTACTGTCCACTTACATTTGGCCTTGAGACCAAAGATGATTATATCTCTGAACTATTGCACACGAGCACACACACACACACACACACACACACACACACACACACACACACACACACACACACACACACCACCCCCATGTGACTTCTCTCATAGTTATCAGTCACCCTCACAGCACGGTGGACCATGCCACCACTGACTCCTCAGCTCAGGCTTCCAATAGCTCCTGTCTTGTTCCAAGTGAAAGCTGATGAGGTCACAATGGCTTCTCATGTGGCCTGCCTGTCCACTGACAGCCCTTGCTCAGGCTACCCCTTAGGTTTCCTCCCTCATCACATCAGGAATACTGCCTCTGGATATTTGCTCTCAAAGTTCTCTCTACTTGGAATAAATTCTCTCAGTATCTATCTCACCAGACATCTCAGTCCCATAGGTCTCTGCCAATGCTCAAACAACCCCTGGGCAGCTTTGCCTTGTTGTTTTATTGAAATGTAACCCCCCAACATGTAACCACAGCCTACATACTCCTGCTTGCCTTCTTCTATAGCATTGATCCCATCCAACAAACTGCCTTATTTGTGTGCTTATTCACTATCTCTCTCCACTGGAACCTAAGTCTCCTGTGTAGGAATTTGGGGCTGTTCTACTGCTATATCTATGACATCTAGAGAAGATAATAAATACGCTGTCCACATACATGAGTACATGTGTATATGCTCCTACAAAGGCATATTAGGGAGCACTGCACTCTGAATGCTCAATGAATCTTTTCAGTGAGGCTGTGAAAAAACTATGCTACTCCAAATTTATAAGACAAAAAAGCTAAAGCTTGGGCTCAGGCTACTTGTTAAGTGAGCCAGTAAGGAAAAGAGATGTTGAGTGTGTTCTCCAGGACAGCAAGAGAACCTGTACCTTTCCTTCCAATCACTGTAACCTCTCAGTTCTTGCTTTCCCTGTAGCTGAGCCCTGTCCACTCTACCAGGCTGGCTAATCCCAAGCCATGCCCTTGTCATGGCTATGCTCTTGTCATCTGTGTCTCCAGGGTGTATGTTATCCATCAACAGGCAGATACAGATATGAAGACACATACACTCGCATAGGCATAGAGCACTCCCCTCTATCGTGGAGTGTACACACTAAGGTAGTTAGAGGGCATGGGGAAACGACATGGCACTGAACTCTACAGATTTGATTTTTCCTATAAGAACACTTACAGAGGAGGCAGAGTAAAGAAATTAACAGTAAACACAGAAGCATTATAACAATACACTGAAAGAAAATCACCTGCATCACCTGTCTTCCACTTTGGAGCTGTTGTTGAGCAGAGTGAGATGTTTTAAGCAAATCAGTGCAACATCATGATGGCTTCTTTGCAAGCAGGATGGCTATTGACTGACTAATGGGCAGGCACTGCATACTGAGTGGGTACTCCAGACAGGAGGAAGAGTCCCGTCCCAGGCAGAAACAGGATAGGGCAGCAAGCACAAAACTGTGTCATGTTACTCAGAAGACCACGAAAGTTAAAACTTATGAATTGCTTACTTATTTCCATAGTTTTCTATTTAATATTTTTAAATAGTGATTGATGTTCTGCAGAGAGCTGAAAGGGAGAGATGGGGTAGGTGGACATGGATGTGATATGTGACACTCGCTGTGATGTTCCTTTACCCAGCAATCAACTCACTACATGGCAGTACAAAGATAACACAGAATCCGGGGCCTGGGAAGAGATGGCACCCACAATTACCCAATCAGGGGAATTGTTTGCCAAATTTAAGAAAGTTAAAGTCATACTTTGAGAAACGATTAATGTATTTCTACTAAATCAAAGAAGCCCACCATAATATATATATATTTAATATATATTTAATATATATTTATAAGTGGAGAATAGTTCCTGCTACATAACCACCTCCCCCTCACCACTGAAAAAGCTGATTTCCCTCCACCTGAACTAACAGGCTATCAAGCACTTCCCCCTCTTTCCTGGCAACTGGGGCATATCTGATTCAAATCTTAAGGGAATGGAAATCACAGATGGGCAAAGTGGATCAGCCATAGTTGCCCCTACCATGCAACTATAGCGCTGGAGGAAACAAGATGGAAGGAGGCGGCTGGCAGAAAGGGAAAGCAGGGAAACTGACCCAGAGGCTCTGCACAAGGCCTGGTCTTCTTCTCCATTCTTCTAAATCTGTGACCTACACCTTGTGAGCTAGGTTTCTAAATCTGTGACCTGCCCCTTGTGAGCTAGGCTTCTAAATCTGTGACCTACCCCTTATGAGCTAGGCTTCTAAATCTGTGACCTACCCCCTGTGAGCTAGGTTTCTAAATCTGTGACCCACCCCTTGTGAGCTAGGTTCCTAGTAGACTGCAGATCCATGTAGTTGTGGCATTTGAGGATTCAAGGACCAGTCTGCTGACTCGAGCTGGGAATAAGCAATTGCATAGGGCAGTTCAGATCATAGAATCTGGGGCAGAAGAGATCTGAGTTCAATGTCTGGGCAAAACTCCAAAACCTAGGTTTCCTCATCAGTAAAATAAGAAAAAGAAGTATCTACTTCATGGAGTTACTGTGTTGCTTGCTTATATATACTCCAAGTGATTAACACAGCACCTGATATACAGTTCAATTGGCACTGAATTAATGTTTGTAAGAAAACCCAACCTAGGCTGGGCATGGGCACATGTCTTTAATTATAACTACAAGAGGAAGAAGTAGGTGCATCTCTGTAAGTCCATGGCCACCCTAATCTGCACAGTATGTTCCAGGCCACCAGGGCTACATAGTGAGATCCTATCCCAAAACAATAAATAAATAAATAAATAAATAAATAAATGGCCCACCCTCAATAAGCTGATGGGGAGTCTCCTGTATAAGGATTTACTAAGGCATCTTGGGACCAGGGAGGGAGAGGTACTACAGCCACCTGAACTCTAACACCAAAATACAATCCTGAGGGCCCATTGCTCCTTGTGTAAATGTTTTCCAAAGACCCAGAAGCTTTTCCTCTACTGTTCCTTTGTCCAGATGTCAGTGTGCCACATGGACACTAGGCAGGTGACAGAGAACAAGGAAGTAAGACATAGTTATTAGTTTTGAAACCATTAAAAAAGAAAAAAATTCTGTCACTTAAACTCCAGCCTGACATCCATTAGAAAAGGTATCCCGATGTTATAGAAATTAAATGTAGGGTGTTGTATGCCTTAGAGTCAACAGAATCAATAATACACAGTTTAGTTTGTTTAAGGCTGCACCTTAGTACAGTAGGCAATTCATCAGTCTCATTGTACAGGTAGAGAATCCCTTCCCAGAAATGCTCGAGATCAAGCGCCTTGGAGCACAGACTTTTTCCTTAGAGTCTGTGATATTTGTACATGCATAATGAGGTATCTTAGGGATGGAATTCAAGACAAAAAAAGGAAATTTGTTCATTTTTCATACCATGTAACCTGAAAGTCATTTTATACAATGTTTAGGGCATCTAGATTAGATTTTTACTGCAACTTGCCACATGGGGTATCATGATGCACTCAAAACATTTTGGATTAGGATGCTCAATTTGAACATCAATCTGTATGTCACACGAACACCAAATTGACACTTAACATCAGATAGGAGTGAAGTAAATGGCAAAGCCACCAGTAAGATGTCTCGTCCACAGGTCACCCATTGGCTTCCATCACAAGGTTCTATAAGAGGCTCTGTGAGCTCTTTAAAAGGGAAAGTGAGCGCAGAACCACAGTGGCTTCCATGAGCTAAGCATGTGCACCACCTCCCATGGCGGCACTCCATCTCACATGATGACATCACTGTCATCATTCTACAGACCCAGAAAGGTAAAGGATCATGCCAAAAGCTAGAAAAAGTAAAGCTGGGATTCAACTCCGGTCTCTGATCACAAAGCCAATGGCTGAGCCACTTGACTATGAGAAACCCCTGTCACCAGATAGGTTCCCAAACTTGACATTGAGGTACAAGAATCCTTTTCCCCTATAATGCTTTAAAAGATGAGGCTTAGTTGGAAGGCAGATCATTAAATATATGCCCTTAGGGAAGACTCTGAGATGCAGGTCTATTCTCTCTCTGGCTCCTAGCCATGATGTAAGCATTGTCCTCCATCATATGCCCCTGCCAAGATGTGCCTGACCACACGTCCTAAGCAACAGGGGCCAACTTAATCTGGACAACGTCCCAAATTGTGAGCCAAAGGGAACCTTTCCTCTTTAAGTTATCTCAATTTCTCTCTGGGCTCCACTTTCAAGTGTCTAGTTGATGAGAAAGCCATTTCCAACAGCTCAGTGGGAGCA
The DNA here is from genome assembly GCF_003668045.3 of Cricetulus griseus. Lineage (NCBI taxonomy): Eukaryota > Metazoa > Chordata > Mammalia > Rodentia > Cricetidae > Cricetulus > Cricetulus griseus. Next base: position 25,924,616 of record NC_048601.1, on the reverse strand, counting down.
CTTGTGTCTTCCTGGCTGACTAGGGTTTCATCCAGGTCCAGCTCAATTTGTATCTCATTCTCATGAAGTCCTAATGGTCCATAAAGACCAGTAAATCTGTTGCCTGCTGTTACTGAGACATCCTTACAGCAGTCCTAAGCCACTGTTGTCTTGAGTCTCCGTAGAAGTTAAGGAGACTAAGTCAGCAACAGAAGCCACAACACCAGGATCCCTGGCAAAACTCTCCAAGGGCTCTCCCCTCCCCACTTCCTCCTCTGGGGTCTCTTTGCTCAAGTCTCAGTGAATAACATTTATCAATTTCATTTACATGAAACAGGATCCCTGTGTAACTTAGTTTTAGACACATAAGGACTTCTTAACCAGTTTTTCTGTGTACTCTCTGACAAGAGCAAATTCCTTGCAGTCTGAGTTCTGGTTAATAATTTATGCCGTCAGTTTTTGTGTAACATGAAACATAACATTTGAGTGATTGCTCACCTTAGGTCTTAGCTGTGCCTTTAAAGGAAGGCATGAGAACACAGTACTGTAGGCAAAGCAGGAATCCCAGGCTTTATACTTCTCTCTTATGTAACACACATAAGTGCTGAATAAATGCTTTCTAATGATGCAGCAGATGAAAGGGCTCCACACATTATCTTATTCATGTTGAAGAGATCCTGGCAAACCGAGCCATGTCTCACAGATGGAGAAACAAAGGAACAGAGGTGAAGTGACGCACATGAGATCAGAAAGCAAATCAGAAATGGAGCCTTGACAAGCTCACACTCTTCACTCCAGAGAGCTAATGTTTATTCATTCATTCCAAAAAGCCACAACCCCAAACATTCAAGTTCTCCAGTCCTGCAAAATTTGGGTGTGATAAAAAGCACTTTATAAATTGTGCTAGAAGAAAAATAGCCCTTAAAGTTGGCTCTAGTACATACTATTGCTTTCAACCAAACATCAGAAAACCACTTTGCAACAAGCAAACATTACATTTTCACCCCCTTGTGACAACACTGGCAATGGCAGGGCTGTGCTTACATGAGACCTCCCATCTTCACACCCCAAGGTACTTTATAATTTAATTACCTCCAGCTCTGAGTTGCATTCTTATAAGAAGGAAGCCAAGCTGTCCTTGTTTAATCCAAAACTGAATGGGAAAATATACAAGTGCCCAAGATGTCAGAGTGAGGCAGCATATGAACTCAGTCTCTAAAGTCACCTTTTAACACAAGGCAAAAGCCTATCACTCCATTTTCTCCTTGATACTTCTTATAGTGGAACTGACCACATCCTGCACCGCCATGAGAAGACAAGTACACAGAAGGCTGGGGAGTGGGGGCCCATGCAGATGGGAGAATGGCAGGGAGCATGGTGTGTTCTGAGATTTAATGGCAGATAATTATACTTAGATTCTTTGCCAGGTGCTCGAGACCTAGAATAAAGATACACGCATGTGACTTATTCACAGAGAAGTGATAATGAAGAGCTGGGAACCCTACTTTCTCACAGAGATCACTTGTAACCACCATGTTTGTTATGATAAGAGATTCCTTTCTGAGCTTGCAGTTGTGAACACTACAAAGCAGAACCACAACAAGGAAACAGGACAGGGCCACATAGGGAGGGTCAGGAGAAATCGTCCAGCAAGCAGGAGGCCAATCTGTACCCCAAAAGGCAATGTCAGAGAAATAGTCCTTACTGTCTACACTTGCCAAGGGAAACCTATTTCTTATTCTCTGGTTTCTCAGAGATACCCTCTCCCTTCTTTAAAATTCTAACGACTTCTTTGGACATTGGACTGGGGCTAGAGACAACTGACAACTATAATGTGTTTGCATATTATCACTCACTCAGAAATTATTTATTAACTCTTGCTATAGGCCTTAAAATCTGAAAATTATGTTTCTTGAGAGCAAAAACCACGTCATCCTCGTTTTTTAGCTGCTACTGGCTCAGCACACAGTTATACTGTGAGATACTCACGAAGTCTAATGCTGGAAAAGTGATTTAGTGTGAGACAGGAAAACAGAGGAGTTTAGGGCACACAGGTCTCAGAGGTAAAGAGATCTAGTCCCCAGCTCAGGACTGTTCATCTTTGTGACCTGGAGACAATTACTTTACCTGCTTCCTAATCTGTAGCATGGGACAGCAATGATGAGCCTTGCAAGGTTGCTACTACTAAAAGAGCTAATGCATGTAAGCCACTAGGCACAGTGCTCACCCAGAGAGCATGATGATCAACAAGTGCTACCCATGTCAGCATCCTTCTTGAACACCCTATCAAGGTGAGAGTCAAGAAGGCCATCAACTTCAGGAGGAGACTCCATCAGGGGTAACTGCACCACTGACCTTAATCAGTAGCTATCAGGATGCCAGTTCAAATGGCAAGTCAGTTTCTATTCAGGTTCAAAAGGCACTGGTGACCACTGGTACCACTCGCAGTCACAGCTGCCTGAAACTGGCCTGGAAGGTATTTTCCGTGCTTTGGTGGAGCAGTGATTCCCCGGAAAAATAAATCTCAAAGGTTGGTGAGGCATGGCTGCTCTGTCTTCCTCCACAGGAATCTCCAGCTGCCACGGCAGTCAAGCCTTCTGCCGTAGCTCTGGGTTTATTTTCTCTAGCGTCACTCTACAGTAGGACCCCTCCCTGAGACATCCTCATGTGGACACACTATCCAGGACACCCTGAGTCTTGTGGGCAAGCAGGATGTCCCCAGCACTGCACAACTCGAGTTTTTAAAGCTTGTGTGTCTGTTGAATTGTTCAGCATTTCTATGCATGTCCAGCCAAAGCTGTCAGGGTCATGACATTGCAGACTGCCGCATCCAGGGTCCACTGAGAGCAAATGCCTCCCTTAAAAGGAGAGCTCGGGCCTGTTTCCTTCACTCTTCCTCAGTCATCATCACCCCTCTCCACTCCACTCTGCACAGGTCTCTGGGAAAGCACAGCCCACAGAGGCTGGGCAGTTCAGATGGTGCAGAAAGGCCCTATCACAATTTTCAAAAATTAACACTTTTTTCCCTAGTTTTAGAAATGGGTATGGGTGCTCTGCCCATACATATGTTTATGCACCGTGTGTACCTCAAGCCTATGGGGGGTAGAAGAGGGTGCTAGATGCCCCAGAACTGGAGTTACAAATGGCTGTGAGCCACCGTGTGGGCACTGGAATACCAAACCCCCGCTATCTGGAAGAGCAGCCAGTGCTTGTAAACACGGAGTCATCTTTCCAGCCCTCCTCCCTTTTTCTTTTTATTTCAAATGTTTATTATAGAAATTTAGTAGAACCCAATAGAGAATAAAACAGTCTGTCCTTTTGTTTCTTGAATTCCAGCATATACCCTCTGGACTTCCTGAAATACTGTGTCTCTCATCTACACCCATACATGTCCTAAAATTACGATCATATTAATTAACATTCTGTAATCCGATGTTTTGTTTAGAAATCCAATTAAACATCTTCCTATGCCACTACATAACCTCCACATCAACATTTGAATGTGACGTGGTATTTCTTCATGTGGATGCATCCTGATTTAGTTAATTCCCAGAGGACTAACAAATACAAAAGAAAAATTAAATCGTCCAAAGTTTGGCACTATTATAAATGAGACTTTCAAAACATGCTGGAAAATGAAATTTCAGGTACTTCTGATTGGTGGTTGTTTGGTTTTGGTTTTGCTATCCAGGGGAGAAATTCAGTATTTTTTTTTTTTTTTTTTTTTTTTACTTTTTCAAAATCAAAATCTAATCACATCATCTCTCCCCTTTCTCTTCTCAATCTAACCCCTCTGATTGTTGTCATAGGGCAAAAATCTTATAGAATAGTTGAACCAAAATGGAAGGAACACTGTTAACTCTTCAGTATGTGTTGTCAAACTACCCTAAAAAGTAAGCTATTTACACTGTCATCAAGCAGGGGTGAGAATATCCAACTCACAATACCTTCATCCACATGCTCATCAGCGGTGCTCGTTCGGTGCCAACAGCCATCCTGCCTAGCACCTGGAGGCCTTCGGAAGCACCACAGACCAGCATGCCTTGGCAATCACCCTCCAGAGCACACGCAGGCCTCTTTCATATAATGGAAAAGCTATGGCCTCGTCCACTACCGGCGGCAGGAGCCAGCCCCTATGTCTTCCAAGCAGTTGGCCGACCATATGGCTTGTCACCCCCTGCCAAGCCTATCTCCCAATCCACAGGCGGAATGGACTTTTAAAGGAATTGAACATCCCACCATTCCACCTGCCAGGCTTCTTCCTCTACCTGCCTCCGGCATTGCTCACCGGTCACCCTCTCCACTGGCTGTGCCGCCCACCAACCTCGCTTCTCCTTTCTTCGGTAGACATTCTGATTTTTAACCGACACAGTAACTGTTGATATTTATGTGGATTCACTGTGACAATTCAGTATACATGTATAGTATGTGATGGTCAGATCAGGGTAACTGGTATGTCTACCATCTTAGATATAATGGGAACATTCCAAACAGCCTTCACTAGCTGCTTTGGAACATTCAATGAATCGTTGTCACCCCAGTTGTCCTGTGGTGGTATACAACATTAGGAGTTGTTGCAGCTGTGTCAGCTTTTCTCTCTCTCTGACATATGTCACAGTTGCTCTGCCTGGGCCTCTGCACTTTCTGTCCCTTCACTCAGAAGTCTCTTCTCTTTTTCACAAGATTAGTTCCTTCTTGTCTTCCAAGTCCCAGAAGGGTTCTTTTCTGGCCACTAATTTAAGTTCCCATGTTATCCTACCATTCTGTTCTGTTCCTCTGTGGTTTTTCATATGAATCAAACATCAAGATTTCTTATTCATTTATGCTCAGATCTCTATTTTCTGCCCTCCTCCCCAGGCAGAGAGAGACTATAAACCTCTGTTCCCTGCTATTACCAGTGCAGGTCCAGAAGCACAGCCCACAGCCTCCCTCAACACTGAATGAATGAATGAATGAATGCACACAGAGGAACAATATTGCCTTGCCAAGCACAATATTAAAGCTAAGTCTGATGTAAACACACGCTGACTACCTTCAGGATCAAGTGGAGAAGACAGGAAACATTAAACAGTCCAGAGCCCATTCTGATTGGGATCCCCAATAGCCTACATCTGCCAATACCAGCAATCTGTCAGAATCCAACCAAACATCACACTGCTATCCTTTAAACACCAAGAAGTAAGCTCCTGTAAGCAGACCCCAGGAGATGTGCCCTGTAGAAAAATGCATCAAGAAGAAATCACAGCATATTTGCAAATGGCTGAGAGCATCTTCTCAGTCATTTTCATATGAAAAATGATTTGTCTATGAATAGGCAGCATAGCTACCTTTCAGGGTTTCAAGAATCAATATATATTAAAAAGACAAAATTATAAAACATGTAAGTCACATCTTTAGTTTTCAAACAGAATAGAAGTGTGCATGCAGCCCTTTCAGCTGTACCAGCCACTCCACACCTGCGATCCCTCGACAAGCAGAGGCAAGGTCTTACCTATGCTATGCCAGCACTCTACATGGCACACAGAATTCACAACACTCTCAGCAATGCCCTTTCCTTACTCTTATAGATAAGGAAACAAAGGTTGGAAGTCAGGATTTCAGCATATCTAACTGCAAACAGTGGCCCTGGGAGCCCAACCACAGCATTAACAACTTGAGAGTGGTGTTCTAGGTCCTTGGAGTCCGGTCCATTTCCCCATCATGAACTGACTCTGAGGATACAGTACCACACTATAGTATATGACGGAGAAGCAGAGTCCTTTCTGTCACTGTGGAGCACATCTACCTGTTTAGACTCTCAGGACAGCCACAACATACGGGAGCTCGTCCAAGGTCAGAGAATGTTCTTCAAGGCCAGCTCCCTGGGTCTCCTTCGCCCTGTCAACAGGCACCAGGCACTAGACAATCCACCTCTCTTAGGTTCTTAGATCTAACCTTTGGAAGCCCTAGTCACATATAACAGTGTGAGAGAAGTTTCCAGGGATTCCAATACTCCATGGAGAAGTCCTCCTAGTCATTTAAGAGGAGCCCATCTCCACTCTATGTCATCACCCAAGGATAACGCTAAGCTGTAGGGTAACAGTCTGCAACTCCCTCAAACTGGACATGGGATAGATTGGACCAGTTCCATTTACAATTCAAGGAGATACGCTTAGCAACACTTGACTCTAGATTATTTTCTAGTTGAGCAGATCAGTAAGAAAGGAGAGATCTAGGGTGGACTTAGGGTCCTGTTTGTGAGTGTGATATAACTATTTCGGTCAGTTCAACTGGATTTGGAACCACCTAGGAGATATGGTCCTGGGTGTGTCTGTGAGGAAGTCTCCAGAGAAGCTTAATTGAGGTAAGAGATCTGCCCTGAATGTGGTGACACTGTCACATGGGGTGGGGTTCTGGAAAGACAGGAAGCTAGTTGAGTACCAGATATTCAGCTCTTCTGCCTCCTGGTTATGGACTCAATGTAACCAGTCCCCACCACCATTTGTTCTCTGGGTTGTGACAGGCTGAATCCCTTCAAACTGTAACCTGCAATAAACCCTTCCTTCCTTAAGTTGCTTTTGTCAAGTGTCCTGCCATGGCAATGAGAAAGGTAACCAAATGCAGTGGGTGCCTGCTTCATCAAGCCTCTGACTGGCAAAATAAAGGCAGTCAGAACTTTAACATCATGCTAAAAAGTAATAGTGGAGTCAGGAAGGAAACAGAAGATGGAAGAGACAGGCAATGTGGAAGTGAAGCTGCTTGGCGGGCTCCTTATCCAAGTTTTACACGGCCAACAGTCCACAAGCCCTGAAAGGGACAGGGTAGAGAGGACATACCTGTGCTTATGACAATCAACAAAGGGGCAATGGAAAAGAGACTCCTCTAGGCTTCCTCAGCTGTGTTGAATCTACTGAGCACAGGTTTCAACTGAACCTCTCCCCTCCAAACACAAGGCAAACAAACATGCAGTGTCCATTTTACACCTACAACTTCCCACCATTACATCCAATATCTTGTTCTTCCCAAATGGTGTTTTTTTGGGCCAGACTAATCACGACTCCCCTACGGGAGGGGGAGAGGGGCTGCTGCACACTGATCAGTGATCCCCTGGCAAGCAGGCACTGAATGACTAAAACTCTATTTGAAATGACCTGGATGCTCGGAGAAAACTACAGCAGACATGGGAACCCCACTCACACAAAGGCACACCTCTTTTTTTCTGTTCTAACACAACCAGTCTTAAATATATTTCATGTATTGCAATAGCTAGACGCTGTTTCCCAGAGTGAAATTAAACACAGCATTGTATTTGGAAAAGGCTGCCTGGCTCCATTTCCTTCCCAGCACTGCCAGACAACCCTTCCACTTGGCAGATGGAGAGATGGCTAGACTTGAGACTCCCTTCCATGTCCCTAAGGTCTACCAGCCTACTCTGCCCAGGTAAGTACCATGGGCACCATAAGAAAAGGTCTGCCCATAACACTGCACTGTCTGCAAGGAGAATACCCCTGTCCTCTCCCCAAACAAGACAACTCAGAGCATAGTCCTATGCACTGGCAATCCACTGCCTAAGATAAGGGAGTGGGTTTGCAAATGGAGCTGCTTTCTGTGGGGGATAAGGACACTGTCTAGGACAGGGTTGCATCTTTTAGGACATCACTGATGACCGACCACAGAAAAGCACCTGGGGAAGCTCCCTGCCAGTGAGTACCAAAGGGTATCTCAAGGAGTGGAAGGCAGTAAAGCAAAAGTGCCAGGGCAGGTTTGTGGAGGGAACCCAAGTTCCTAGCATCTAATGTAGATGCAGAAATCAAGACCCCAAAGTCACCTCACACACTCCCCTAATCCAACAAAGTCAGCAAGAAAAAAGTGTGACATCAAAGTGAGTCCAAGTGAAAACCCAGCCTCCAAGCACCAGATAAAGCAGAATCTGAAGTGTGGACTTCAACACACACACACACACACACACACACACACACACACACACACACACACACACACACTTGCTTAGTAATTGTGTCCAAAGCCGTGTGTGTGTGTGTGTGTGGGGGGTTATCACCAAAAGACTCTTATAAAGGCATATATATCCTCTTTACTTTGAGAGTTGCACCGTTATGCACAAAGCCTCAGTATGCCCAAATACTAAGGGGTTTTTTAATTTTCTCTAAAATCTTAAAAAAATCATTCTTGCTAATTTTAAGTTAATATTAGTTGTATTAAAATGCACACGACATAGAACCCACCCGGTTACCTATTCTTAAGTATTACACATTTCCCATTGCTGTCCACACTCATCACCGCCCACTACAGAATACTCTGGATACCCTGAAGAAGAAATCCTGCAATCAACTCCACATTCCCTCACCCTAGTCCCTTGTAGCCTCCATTCAACTTGGTGTCACCAGGACTTGGCCTCTTCTAGGAATTCATATACATGAAATCATTTTTCCTTTTGTGACTGGCTCATTTCTTTTAGCATATCCTCAGGTTCATCCCCATAACAGCATGTGTCAGCATGCCTCTTGTTTTAAGGCCAAACAATAAATATTCCATACCACATTTGCTTACCCTCAGATCTGTTAATGGAAACTTGGATTGCATCTACTTTGGGGCTATTATGAACATAGATATACAAATATTTTTGAGTGTCTAAGCTTTTAACATCCTGCAGTGTATTTCCAGACAGTGTTTCTGCACATTAAAACGGGGATGTGTCTTCCACTGTGTCTGTATGACAAGCAGAGCAAGTCCCCTGCTGAAGCTGGCATCTTTTTCCTCTTCTATTTCTCACCACTCCTACACTGGTGACTCTCATTCTATCTATGCATTAGAATCATCTCTGGTGCTCCTAAACCACACAGAAGCCACAACTCTGCAATGTCCTCTGACCCAAGTGCCTCTTGGTGGAGACAGAAGAAATGGGTGTTTTTTTAAAAAGTATTTTACTTGCATATGTGTGCCTGCAGGAGCCTAGGGAGATCAAAAGAGGGCATCAGATCCACGAGAACTGAAGCAACAGGCAGCCGTGAAATGTCATGTGGGTGCTGGGAACTGAACCTGGATCCTCTGTAAGGGCAGGAAGTATTCTATGGGTATTTTTTAGAGGCTGCCAAGACTGTTCTAGTGATGGGTAGAGTGAAGAACACCATTGTAAACCTTCCTGGGGCTCTAGATTTAGAAAATCTCTGGCCTGGAAGTTTGTGTCTTTTCTCATCAAAACCCAAAAAGGTCTGATATCCAAGCAGTTACCCCAGTGGCCTCACTGCATTTAAGCTGAGAACATTGTTTGTTGCTACCTCCTCGTTTAAGCCTCTTATTGTGCAAACATGTTTCTTGGAAGGAACACACTGATGAGCAAACAGGTAGGCAAGGATGTTTAGGCCTCATCAGTCCTCAGGTGACTTAATTTAATCATTAAGGCAGTGGGGGCAGCAAGAGCAAGAGGACAATATGACCAGAATGACTTGTATGCAGCTAAGATGCAGGTCCCTGGCCTGCTTGAAATGTACCAAGAACTGTGAGAACTCTCCCCACTGCACTCAGTCAGCCCTAAACACAATATGAACAATAAAAAGACTCAGCAGGCTGTGTGTGTGTGTGTGTGTGTGTGTGTGTGTGTGTGTGTATACATATATATAACAATAATTGAAGAACAAGAGGTCAGAAATTTGAAGGGGGAAAGGAGACACGGGGGAGTTGGAGGAAGGGAGGGAGAGGTGGAAATTACGCAAATACAATGTCCATACGTGAAATTCTCAAAAAAATTAATTTTAATTTTAAATGGCAAGAATCCTATATTATTGCCATTGTGGCGACAACTGCTTCTTATCAATAACTAGTCATTAGGTATTCTTAAGCTTACTCACAATCATTAGTACACTTGTTCTCCTTTACCAGGAGTAACAAAACGCTTCACCTGCTGAAAATGAATGGATCATCCACTGTGTATTAACATTGGGGCATTTCCACAGATGCACTGGCAAGTACTAGGGGGACCTGAACCTATGTAGAGCAGAAGACATAAAGAATCAATGTGTTCATAGCTCACTTGAGAAGTGTGTCTCCAGAGAGAAGTCCAGGGGGTTGGGTGAGGGGAGAAGGGCAGCATCTTACCAAATAACCTGTGTGGGTTTCATTTTATAGTGTACAGATGTGCTGCCTTCGAGCTCTATGAAAATGTAAATGATGAAGTTGTGGTACATTGCTGAGAACTTCCATGCACTGAGTCTCCAAGTATCAATACAGCTTCCTTGGTCAACACGGCAGCAATGTCAGGGAGTTCAGGTCTCATAAACAGGCTGAGCTCATGGGAAGGTGGCTGTTACAAGCTCCAGCTCCACTGCTCATTGCAGAGCCTTGCATTATCACCCTCAAGACAATCGTGACAGTTATGAGCCACCTCTCGGGAAGCAACACTTAGTCATGGTGGCAGCACGCCATGTTCACATAGCACCTTAAATCCACAGAGTACAAAGGGATTAGGCATGCTCCTGCAGCCCTGAGGCCATCTCCAGAAAGAGGGAACCTCTGGGGGGCCTGGAACCTGAGCCTGCAAGGCTCCTACACAGTGTGAAGGGACATGATATACCTAGGTTCTATGTCATGTTCTGTCCATCTTTCCCAGTGACCCTGGCAGTTGTTTAACCACTCTTTGTCAGAGTCTCCTTCCTTGTAATTCAGAATAATAACGATATTTCGTTCATAAAATTAGTTCAAACTAAGTAATACACTGACATAATAAGGGCTAATACTTGTAGAGCCATGATTTTATTCTAGATCCTGACTCTAGCATTAGACACACACTGCCTTGGTGAAGGGCTTGTAATAAGATTCAGAAGTCAATACCATTGCTATCCAGGATTTGTAGTGAAGAAACAAAGTTCCAGCAAGTCATCCACATCACAGAACTTCTAAAAAGCAAAACAAAACCAGTCAACAAACAAAAAACAGGAGGGCAGAGTACCTAACACACCACTGCAAGGCAGTAAGAGTCACCAAGAGTTTGGGTTACTGCTACTGGCAATGGGAAACTGAGGCACAAAGAAGCAGGAGCAGATGACTCTTCCCCCTCAAGGAGTCCTGCAAAGCAGCGAAAGACCGCAGATGACAGGCAAGAAAGGGGACAGGAGAGTAGGGTGGGCAACTGACTCTTGGCCTACATGGTACGGGTCATCGAGCTATGGGCACCAGCCTCTTAAATGGCAGCACCAGAGGACACAGGAGTCTTGTGACTAATTGCCATTAAAAATCAGCACAAGCTAAGGACCCCAAAAACATACACCAGATAAATCAGTTCCTATTCATTGGCCTGTGGCTGCCACTTAAGAATGTGACGGGGACAGGCTACTGGGAGGCAAGGTGTAGGAAGCTTGTGGGCACAGTAGTAAATGGGGACATGTAAATAGAGCCACAGGCTCCTTGTTGGCAATGGCTCCATTCCCTTCCTTTAGAACAGAGTCTAGGAGAACTGTGGAGGAGCAGGGGCTCTAGCGTTTGAGCCCTGCAGGACCAGAAAGATAGTTCTGCACCAAGTGTCTGTCACAGAGCACTGGGTAGGGCAGACACACGGGAGAGCTTCACTCATTAACATTGGTGTTGCCATGACAATAAGCTGTTGCCAGGTAGCAGCGAACTAGAAGAGTGAGAATTAGCAAAGCCTAAAAATAAAGCTGTTGTTTCTTCCCCATCTAGATGTCCATGGCTAACAGGCAGTAAGCCCGCCTCCTCCTTTGCACCCAGGCTCTCTCCAGCTAACCCCCACTGTGGCCTGACCCAGGAGCACACAAGACAGAGAGCACCCAGCTCAGAGAAAGAGCATCTGACACTGGGACAGATACAGACAGGGGCAAAGACCACACCCAAGCACTGAGCAAACCCAGAGGACTCTCTACTTCCCTCAGGCCTAGAGTGCTAACTTCAGTTCCTGGCTGAATCAGGAACAACTAACTCCTCAGTTGGGTGGGAAACAGCAAATGTTCTTGCCAGCACTAGACTTGCCTCTCCAAAAACGCTCAAATGGGTCCATGTCCCAAAGGCACCGGTGGAATCAGACGCCTGTGGCTTCTTTTATAACTACACTACCACCCAGAAGTTACTGTTGGAATAATGAAGAGGTGGCTGGTAAATATCTCTGAGGCACACCATCCTAAGTCTTCTGATTTGGTTTTGGTAGCAAAGACTCTTGGATCCAGCATGACCTTTGTCCACTGTCCCTCCCACCAGACTAAGTTCCAAGAGGGCAGACATTGCATTCAACTGGACACCTTTCTGGCCTCAGCATCTGGTGTTCGTCCGAGATGCATCATGGGAGCATAGTAAATATTCTGAAGCCAAGAGGGAGGGGGAGAGGTGCCTGACTAACATGGCAGGCACAAACATCAAGGCACAGCAACAGTGTCATCTTGCCTAAGGGAAGAACTTCTCTCTGGAATTCTAAGCTCTGTATGCAAAAAACCTAATCCCATTCCCTGCTCAGGTCTCTTGCCTCAGACAGCAAGTTACCACGTGTCTTACGTTAAATGTATCTGATAGATTAAAATCCAGAACTTTGGTGGCCACGGTTTCTCTTACAAGTAATATTAGTTAAGAGTTCCTCACACATAGGATCTGCCTAGCTTCTCTAATCTAAAACAACCATTTGCTCAATTTTGACGGGGGGTTGGGGGGGGTGAGGGGGTGATCACGTGACTGTACTCTGAGTGAAGCTAGCAGCAGCATTTGCTTTCCTGGTATCTTTCCCTGCAGCCTTGATCTCAGTCCTCTCCCCACCCCCACCACTACCGCTGGTGTCCTCAGCAAAAGCACAGCAAGCAGTGACGATTAACACCAGTGCAAGAAGGAAATGTAATCCCCCCTCATCCTACAAAACACACAACCTGAAGAAAGAGATAAACAATTTACTGGTTCTTTATTTTGGATCATCACAAGTTGTCTAAGTTTAAGCAAATGACTTAAAGGTAGGAGAGAAAATGACAGGTTAAAGAGGGAGCTAAACCACTGGGGATATGAGAGCAAGCCATTTTCACAATGTCTCCAAATCACTATCTCCAAGTAAGACCACACCTAAGAGTTATTTTCCATTCTTGGTGAGTGAAAAAATCAGCCCAACTGTCTAAGTTATGAAGATGGCAAGACTGCTGTCTGTAAGAAGTCTTCATGGTCACTCACAGCTTTACCATCTTTTTTTATTATTTATTTTACATCCCAACCAGTTTCCCCTCCCTCCTCTCCTCCTACCCTCTCTTCCCACCTCCCCTCTGCCAACCCCCGAACTTATACAGCAATGTCAGCTGCTAATAGCCCTGTCTCTAGAAAAGAGAGGGCCCCAGACTCTCTACCAAGGAGTACACTTGAGACGTGTGCTAGTGAGGCTATGTGTTCACAAAGCCAATGGTCCTGTACCCAGACTTGCCCACCAATCTGCCACCGCCACTGGCCTGTGACCACATGCTCAGAAAGGAAGTAGCATCTTGTAAACCACAAACTCCCTAATCATGCTGGCCTTGACTGAAGGCCCAGGAGGCCTGATGCAGTAGACTTGCTGATAGATGCTGTCCCTCTGGGGCTAGAGTACCTTCATGCCAACATCTGCCCTGGCCCACAGGTTTTCAGCAGGACATCCCTTGACTTCATAGCACAGGAAAGTGGGTCTGAGGCTGACCAGAGAAAAGGCCTCTCCTGGGTGGTTTGTGAGAAAATACACCACGACTTAAAGCTCTTCTTTAGGAAACAACTACCTTGGTGTTTCGGAGCCCAGCCTATCACCGCTCCCCAACAGCGTACTCCCCTTATTGATGGCAAAAGTTCCATTTACACCTGCAAGTTAAAACGCAAAGGAAATCTCAAATGTTATTCCCGTGATGTGCTGATAGGTGATAGCGAAATATGGGTTGAATAGATGAATGATGAGAACCCTACCCCAACCCTTACTTTCTTTGTCACATTGCCTTGGTCCTGACTCACAGCTCACCTGCACACAAGGTGGGTGCCAGCACAAGCACAGGGGAACTGGGCTCAACACTACTTGCAGTCTTTTTTGCCCCCCCCCACTACCAATTTCTCAGGCTTCAGGGTAGAGGTACTACCACCAACTCCAGGCTCCCCCACAGGAAAAGGAAACAAGGCAAGCCATTTGAACACTTTCAAAGAAAGAGATGTCACTCCAAAGCCAATATTCCCACAATAGTATTCACTATGCAGGGTCATTATGTCAGCCCAGCTTACCCTGAACTCCCCATGACATAATATGTTCCTATGTCCAGCCATGGCTCCCATGAAAACAAACACAGTGACCCTAAAGAAGTTATTGAAACAGCAGGTCCCAGGAGGACAAGGCTCCCTGCTTTTCCTGCCTTTCCTCTGCACACATAAAGTTGTTTTCTTACTCCGCATCTGCCACTTTTAGAAGGGTTTGGAGTAAAATTTAAATTTCCTCTGTCTTCCCCCTTCCTCTTTGGTGCCCTCCCCTCCACTCTTCTACCATGTGTCCCTGTATTTTATGTAGTGTGACTTGCTCATCACCAATACAACTGTCTTAGCAAACACACACATTTAAGAGTGTGTATCACTTAAAATAACTGGATTTTAAACCGTCTGGTTTCAGTTGAGAATTCGATTTGAGGACTAGAGAGATTTGGGCTCTTAAGAAAACAAAGAAATGGCTATTTTGAAGAAATGTGTAAGTGATTTTAAAGAAACTGGTGGCTGGAGGATAAAAGTGTCTGACTTGCTTTGTGCCCAGCAGATTCTCCTTTGGAAATACAAATATCCTTCCACACAGTTTTCTCAGTCACGGGGGAGTTTTCTGAAGCTCAAGACAGTAGCTTTAGACTCTACCTCCTTTCGCTGTAATCCTAAACTACAGTTTTTACCCTTAGCCAAACAAGTGCCAACAGGGCACTGTGTGAAGTGTAGTTACCAACCACCATAAGCCAGTTGCTAACCATACAAAGTGGCACACTGTCTGCAAAGAGGCCTCAATCTGCTACACACACACACACACACACACACACACACACACAGACACACACACCATGGAACGATTTGTCTTGGACAATCAAATCTCAGGCACATGACAGCCTTCCCTCGGTGAATTTCTTTTTTCTTTCTTTCTTTTTTTTTTTTTGTTTGTTTGTTTGTTTGTGGGGTTTTTTTTTTTTTTTTGGTTTTTTTGGTTTTTCGAGACAGGGTTTCTCTGTGTAGACCAGGCTGGCCTCGAACTCACAGAGATCCACCTGCCTCTACCTCCCGAGTGCTGGGATTAAAGGTGTGCGCCACCAACGCCCGGCTGAATTTCTTATTACTACAACCTTCAAACACACACTCCAGGCCTGCTGTGGAGAGACTCACTAGTGTCTGTTTAATTTTGGTTTGCTTTCCAACCACACAGGTTTATAGAAGGGATGCTTGCAAAAATCTTTGAGATATCTGATTACTGTTTTCCTGAATGATCATATGCATGTAACTGTGAGTGAGTCTTAAGACACTGGCATTGTTTGTCACTGACAAGGGAAGTAGGAGACCTAAAAACAAGGGGTAACGGTGTATAATACCCACTGTCAGATTATGTTGTGGCTGGCCCCTGTCCAGTGCACAACCTCTGTCTGATAAGCAAGGGGCAGGGGGAGCCACATGTGGCTTAGTAAGCATGTTCAGGTAGCGGGCTTCTCCAGGTAGGTGGAAGTGGATGACAACATACACTTGAGCTTTACTCAGCTGCCCACTGCAGCACTCAAAGGTGACTTTTATCTTAGCCATGTATAGAGTCAAGGTACTCTGGCCATTAAATAGTCATCTCTTCCATTTCCCTAACCCTCAAGGGCCCCCAGCCACCTGCCCCTAGGGCTGGCACTAATTGCATGTCTCCCCTTGAAGGTAGGGGATGGGGGTAGTGGGAGGGCTGCAGCACTGGGTGTCTCTGCATGGAGGGGGAGGGGCTCCAGAGGACCACTGTAGCACCAGGCATATTACATGGGACCTCATCAAGATCTTACCAAAGGCTATCTCAGTCAAAGCCGGGGCAGCCTCTCAGGAATACCCAGACTCTCATCTCCTCTTTTCTGACCCATGCTCTATCCAGCCACCCCCTCTTTCAGCAAGCTGTAACTTTTCTGCCTTTGATCAGTGTGTGTGTGTGTGTGTGTGTGTGTGTGTGTGTGTGTGTGTGTGTGTGTGTGTGTGTGTGTGTGTATTCCTTCATTCAATGTAGATTTAAAGAAAATGAGAGCAGGCACCCTACCGTGTTTTATGTTCCTTTACTTATCAGTTCAGAGCTCACAACAGAACATGGTGTACTTCAGAATACTCAGTGCAGGAAACGGCTAATGTCTGGAAATCAGCTAGCCATGGCATCCCACACTCTTCAGAACCCTGGCCTTCTAGGTCCAGTGAGGCTACTGCCTTCCACAATCCAACTAATCCCTCCTCTCTTGTGTCCTTGTCTAACTTCACAAACCAACAGACCACACTGTCTACTTTAACACCCTGACTGACTGAATCACCTTGTGTGATTTGTTAAGCCACTATGTAGAAAAGCTTGTCCTATCACGCTAACTCAACTCCTCATCTTTTAAAGATAGGGATATGGCACATCAACAACACCTTTCTGATGTTCTGGGAGATAATGGCCTATCTTATTATCTTAAATAGAAAAAACTATAAAGCACTATGTTTCGATCTCAAACCATTTCTTAAAGCATCAACAAAAACCATTTACAATGTATTTCCCAAAGTGTGACAGGCAAGCATCATGATGCCTGTTACATCGCATCCTGTAAACAATCATACGAAGGATCACACTGGATGTAAAGCACTCAGGGTGTGCTTGCTAACCCCTCAGTAAAATCCTTTCCCTTGGTTTCATTGGTCCTTCACAAGGACCCAAGAGGCAAGCTCTTTCTAGGAGAAGCAGCAAGCAGAAGGAAAAGGAAGAGAAGCTGTAAACATTGAGAGGTAGGCGCTTGCCAGCTTGGCAAACCCTCTGACCCTCATGACAAGGACCCCTAGTGCTGGGAAGGGTTTCCTAGATATCAGCCATAGCTGGGGAACACACCCACTATGTGTGCCCTGTTAACACAGCAGGTACATCTATAAGGGATCCTTCTGTCTTACCAATGTAATTTAAATACAACTTGAGATATATCTTTACAAATCTCTACATTGAGCTTTGGGGGCTATAATTTTAATTTTTCTAATAAAAGCATCAACTGGAGTAATTTTACTCAGAGATGCATATATATATATATATATATATATATATATATATATATATATGAGATTTAAAAGCAAGGTGTAGGAAACACATTGCAGTATAACCCTTTACTTCCATTACAAAAGGATGGGTGCCTTACATGTTCCCTACGGACTATGCAGGGAGGCTACATAACGATTGGCAGAATTAATCAGAGTAAGTCACAGAGCTTAAGACATGAGAAACTGGCCCTTCAAGAGAGTGAAGAGCTAGCAATGCTGGGCCTCTCTCTAGGGGGCACGGTTGTATATAAGAAAAGCCACAGGTCATCTCATTTCACATTTACATGAAGACACAATGAGGAGACAGCCTCTGGGATCCAGGAAACAATTCAAATCCTGCACCTTGATCTTGAACTTCCTGAGATCCAGAACTGTGAGCAACAAACTTCTGTTGTTTATGGGCCACCTGGTCTGCTGTGTTCCATCACAGGTGTCTTAACAGACTGAGAACTCCAAATCTGCTTCCTACTTCCTGTTACAAAAACACCAACCTAAGACAACCACCAGTTGTCCACTTAGCATCAATCGCTAGCACTGTGATAAGCATGTGGGAGACTGTGATGACCCTAACTTGTGCAGCTTACTGTTGATTGCGGCAGCAAGCATACAAATACCACAGATACAAACCCTTCTAAGTGCTGTGGGAGACCAGAGCACAACACAGCAAGATAAAGGGAACTCTGGTCAGAGCAGGAGCAGGGGAAAGCCTTTTCGTGAGAAGGGACCTGTACCTCGACTGAAAGAAACAGAACAGGAAGAGAGTAGGTGCCACTGGACAGCCCACCTCCTCCCTGTAACTCGGCTATCTGCCACTTCCCAAAGCCCTGCTCTACCAGTCTAGCGCCTATGTGGCAACGCAAGAATCTAGTGTGCAGGACACACCCACTACACTGCCCAAAGAACCTTCCCAGCCTAATGCACAAGAATCCTGCAGTGTGGTATTACCCCCATCTTTTAAAGGGCCGGAAGGGATAGATTTATTTAGGAAGCATGGCAGGCAGAAAGGAAGAAGAGAAGTCTTGCCGGGTGGGAAGGTACTCTAGTTTTACAATCTCCCAAAACATGTGGCTAAGACCCCTCTCCCCTGGGAAGGAATAAATGTTCTTTGGGGCAGAGTGTAAGTATGAGTGTGTGTTTTAAATAAGCATTCTGGGAGAAATGTAACTAGTCTGTTTCTGATTCATTCATAACTCACCAAATTATTGTTTTGCAATCACCATTTGATGTTCAAGAAACTGCCCAGCCTCCCTAACCCTGCTTCTCCCCTTTGAAGTGGCAGCTGTGTGGACGTCACGGAGCCTGCACTGTACTGAAGAACTGAGCCTGGGGCTCTGGCCCTGAGGTTTGACAAGAAGCAGACCCTTAAAGTCACAACATCCCATTCTACCCTTCTGGGCTTTGTTTAGCAAGATCTCTGGTGCAAAAAATGTTTCCCAATTACATATCCAAATAGACCACAGCATGAGGGGAGAAGAGGGAGAGAGACAGCTTATCCCAGTCCTGTCACTAACACACTGGAGGAAGCCCAGGCATGCTGGCAACTAGATGAACACAAGGGGGAGTGCCCCCAACATTTGCTACCTCCAAATCCTGAGACTTGGCGGAAGCAAGGAGGCCAGCTGAACACATGACAATGTGGCCTCCAGAACTATGACTCAGTTGGCTCTGTGTCTAACACATTCTCTATGGGAACTGTATGGTCCCCAGAGACAGCAAGAATCAAGAGGGGCCACTTCTGGTTGTCATGATATCTGGGTGGGGACTGAAAAAGAGGCCAACAAAACTCCATACCTGAGAAATACTGTACCATAACAGCACCCCAACTGAGAGACATCACACCCCAGAGAAACCCAACTGATAGATATGAATCTTTAACACATCACTTCAGCCTAGAAAGATTGAAGAAAGATTCATACCCGCACCTGCTTCCTGTGCACTAGAGGATGGCACTGAGCATGTAGAGCTGGACAGAGCCCTGTATCATTCCCCTGGCACTAGCTTGCTGCTTCCATGGCCTGGTAGTCCAAACACAAGTGCCTCACTTCAGACAAGGGACATATGGCCATAACCCCAAGGTGGAAATCAAGTTACTTTCTAGTGTTGCAGGAAATGCTGCTAGGATTCTATGATGATTCTGCTTCCAGCTACTTTCTTGGTCTGTTAAATGGCACCAGGCATTCCAGAAGCATGGTTCTCCTCAGGAACTGCACACTGCTTTGCCAGGCAGACACCTGACCCCCGGGGCTACAGCATCCTCAGGGCCTCACTTATTCCCTGTTCATGGCAAAGGAACAAAGCTTGGAATTTACACACAAAACACTTTCAAATTAAATGAAGGCTCCAGGGATCATGTCGGAGGGGATGCTTCCCTACTGTCAGCCATGACCCTCTCTGCCGGGTATTGTAGAAGGCTGGATAAGGTTAATCTTAGAGCAGGAAAAAGTACTGCCCAACTATGAAGACCCAATAAGAAAACTGAAGATCCCCTAGCCAGTGGTTCCCAACTTTCCTAATGCTGCAACCCTTTTACACAGTTCCTCATGTTGTGGGGACCCCCAGATTATTTTCACTGATACTTCATAACATAATTCACTACTGTTAGGAATCATAATGTAAATATCTGATATTCAACCCCTATGAAAGGGCCATTTGACCCCCAAGGGAGTTGCAACCCACAAGTTGAGAACCACTGCTCTTGACCAAAATAACTCCTATGAATGCTCATAAATGTGGGAACTGTCTTTCAATGAGCCACATGAAGACTTAAAATGTGAAATAACTAATATGCTGGACTAATATACTAAGCTATAAATGACTGTTCACTATCGTTATTTAGCTCTTGTGCATGTTTTAGCTCAGATAAAAATTTCAAAGTCCACAGCAGCATTGATTAGCTGAGGGAAAGGAATTGAGACTGTGGAAAGAGAAGGACGATGCCAACTGAGAGCCATGAGCATCAAGAGTGCTGCAGGCTTCAACGGCAGGCGAGGGGGCACTGAACAGGCTACCTAGCAGGCTGTGGCAGTGTCCCTGAGATGAAGCTGCATGTCACTAAGGCCTGTCTACTCTAAAACTCTAAATCAATGTGACCTATCGTCCTTATCAATGGGGGTGCGTGGCTCAAGGTCAGCGTTGTCACTCCTCTAACTACAACTCATAAAAGAACCCATCCATTTTTTGACTATGTGAGGAATGTTCTGAGTAAGTACTCTGAGGCCCGCCCCCATTCCAATAAGAAAAAATGAAATATTGGAAGCAAGCCTGCCATGAAACAATCGTACATTCTTCCTTGCTAAAGGGCCCAGATTCACATTCAGGTGTCTAACCCTTTTCCAGCACTGGAAATGAAATTCTAATGCAACCAAACCAAGAAAGACAACCTGTTCTCCTCGCCGGAGAGGTGTGTGGTAAGCCCTTAACAGACAAACCATGGTGTAGTCTGCTGCTGGCCACTTGGAAAGGCTTCCTACCTTCAAAGGCCACAAAAAAAAAGGTATATTTCTTTCTATTCCTCCCACTCTGTACTCTGACACTTCCAACCCAAGGTACTGCCGCAGACATCTGATTTCCAGGGCCACTTCCTGGGGTCTGAGCCTCCCCACACAGGGTGCAGAACACTAGCAGAAAGACAAGACCCTGCAGACGAAGTTGACCTGCAGCAAACCCTTCTTTTTTAACTTGCTGATACCTGACACATTGACACATTGCTAAGGAGGACAGGTGAAGCCACATACAGCATGGCCTCAGAGTAGACACCTCAAGAGCTTTGACCACACAACTGACCTGACTAATAAGTAGTAAAAAAATACTACATTTATATTTTTAAAAATGTGTAAACTCCAAGTATTTCTTTAAAGGCTGAATCCCTTTAACATTCCCAAGATTGGCAGCAAAGACGTATGTAGTCTTGTGTTAAGTATGGGAGAAGATGAAGGAAGAGGCAGAAAGTGCAGGTTATGAACCACTCACGGGGCACTTGGGGGAGCAGTGAGACCTCTCATGGACAGGCACTCATTGTATGACAATGGTACTGTGCTGCAGGAGCCAAGTAAACTCACAGCGAGCACCAAACTGCTATCAAGGAAATGGTGAAAACAACCACTCATCCTCTGTCACAGAAAACCCAATTAAGGCTCTATCTTCATCCACTGCCATAGCCCATAGACTATCCTGCCACAGCACCAGGGAAATGGAAATTTTAAAAAATCCTAACGTGGAAGGGACAGAGGCTGGATGAGTCTTGCGGCACATACCTATATCAGCAGCACTCAGGAGTCTAAAGCAATAAAATTGAGAGTTCAAGGCCAGCCTAGGCTACATAATGAGACCCTGTCACAAAAAAAAGGAAGGTGGTGGAGAAAGAGTGAGGAGGAGAGAGAAAGGGAAGAAGAGAAGGGAAAGAATGGAGAAGAAAAAGAACAAACAGAAATGGACATATTTGTTTAATGTTTGTTAACACCAGTTCCCCAACAGGAATGAAGCTTTGTTAGAGGAAGGGCCTTGTCCTTTCACTGTCACAGCCCTGTCTCCAGGACTTCTCAGCCTCCTACTAGGGATACTTCAGGCCAGATACCTCTTCATCACAGAGGCACCCTGGGCAGATCAGGGTGAACAGCAGCATCCGGACCTCTACCTAATTGATGCTGTTGGCAACCTGCCAGCCATGCTGACCATCAAAAGCACGTCTAGGCTCTGACAGTTCTCCCTTTTGGGTAAAACTTATCTCTGACACTCACTACTCTAAAATAGTGTCTGGAATTTTGTAGGTATACCACAAATGTCCACTAGAAGACTTACTCCTTCACAGAGTAAGATAGGCAGTGTGACAGTGTTAACTGACATTAGTCACCCCCAATAACTGGTTTCTAGACACCAGTAACCACCAAACCCCAGGGTTACTCATGTCCTGTCACCTTTGCATGTAACTGACACACATCGCTAATCCTCTCCAACTGACTTAAAACATGCTATTATGCAACTGGTGCATGGTCTTCATACTGCAGTTTCATACTGTACCTGTTGGTCACAGACCCAATTTTTTTTCCAGTCTGCAGTTGGCTGAATGTGAAAATTGCAAACCATACATAAAAAGGGCCAAAACACTCATAGAGAGGGTTTTGTAATGTGTTACCAGTCTTCTTTGTGGATATGCTGATACTTATCCTCTTGATGTGCACTGGATTTTTAAAATCAAACAAAGGGAAGACCTGAGCCCTGCATTCACCCAGCTTCACCCTACCTTTCTACAGGCACTGGGTGCTGGCCTATAGAACTGGTGGCAGCAGAAGACAATGACAAAGTAAGCAATTAAACCATCTCAGTTTTTCTAAGTGCCATCAGATGATAACTGAGTGACTCCCGTGAGTTAAGGAGCCAAGTAGGACAGCGGCCACTTCACACCAGTGACTGGAGAATGCCTTCGGGTGGTCACACTTGCACTGAGAGCCTACAGAGGAGACAAGTGGGCAACACCTGCGGTCTCTGGCAGGCGCAGTGTGTAAGCATGGAGAGCATCAATTGAGCTGAAGTGTAGTGGGGAAGGGTGGGGGAAGCAGGGAGCAAGGCCTGCTGTAGCAGATGCTGGAGAATCCTCCTAGCAGCCCATGGAGACACACTGCTCCTGCAGCATACTCAGAAAGGGCACACTTACAACACACCGGAACACCTCATTCAGGTAGCCAGTACACATACTACGCAGGCTAACATACATCAGGCAAAGTTTAGAAAAGAGGTTAGGGAAAGAGATCATAGTATTGGGTTAAAAATTATAAAATATTAAAATGCATCCTCACCATGAAAACATTTCTTAAAATAAAATGACAAAATATAAACACACATCTCTTAAAGCTTGTCACATCTCCATGAGCCTGTGACAACAAATGCCAGCCCCAACAGCCACTAGTGACTACACTTGCCCGGGACCACCGGCCCAGCCCTGCCGAGTTTTCACTTCTCCTGCCTCACCCTAGTAGAACCTGGAAGACACCAAGAAGAAAGCACAAGATTTCAAACCAAAGATGCTAATGAATTTGCCTTTTCCTGGTTCAAGTCTTTACAGTCTGGAAATGGAAAAGCTCATCTATGTCATGCAACACAGAGATCACACGCCCACAGATGTGCAGCCACTACATAATACATGGAACTGTAATTGATTTTTAAATGGAGAGTCATCTTTGAGGCTAAAGAACACATTTAAATAGCTCTAAGAGGTAGCTCCAGGGAGAAAGGAATTCTCCTGACCAGCAGACTCCTGAGAAGCAACCTCTCTTTAGGGAAGCATGGTTGGGGACACCAGTGCTGCAAGCCACAGGCCTTACTGTAGGGACCAGGCTGCCAGATATAAAAATGAAACACGGGGACAGGTACACAGTGGAGCACTGGCCTTTCCAGGACAGCTGTTGCCCCACCTCCACGGCTGATAGCCTTGGTAGGAGCCCTACCACTCTCCAAGCCTAGCCAACCCATTACTCTGAGGCTATCCCACTAAGATTGGAAGGTCTATTTCCAAACAAGGGCCTTTGGGTCATAAAAATTCATTAAAGATGAAATAAAGTTGAATCAAATTGACTAAATGTAAATCAAGGGCAGACTCCTAATGAACTGGCAACTCAGCTTGGGAGGTACCACAATGTTGCCAGTCCACACGCCAGGCTTTCTTGAACTGAACTGCTTTGCAGGACTTAGTTTAGAGAGGCTAATTTTTTTAAGCCATCCTCAACCTTCCAGATTTAGAAATTAATAAAATTCATTTCATTGTGGTACTTCTGATTAAAATTTACTATACCCCATTTGCCCTATTCAGTCATTGACTTAAACACAGGAAAATCTCACTTATCAAAATGTTTTGGGGAGTGGCAGATCTTATCTTGAAAAATTCCAAATTGCTGAATTTTGACAAAAACAAAGCCATGGTTTCAGTACCTGTATCAAACATATTGCAAGCTAAGACCTAAATGAACACTAATAAGTAAAATTAAATTAGTCACTGAAAATTGCTATCCATAATAGGTTTTTATTACATAATAAATAATTACATTATATCAGTGAGTCTTAATTCAATGGGAAACACACACTGTGACAGATTTCCTGGGGTATAATTTGGATTTAAACTGCAGAGCACTCTGGGTTTAATTGGCTGTTCTCAATGGCCCACGAGAGCTTCCAGTAGCACAAGGTACAGGAAGGCAGAAGGGGTGGGGCAGAGGACATGGTGGATCACCCAGAGCAGACAAATGTACTCTCAAGTGTGGCATCCCAGCCTCCATGGAGTCAGCAAGGCAGCCAGGGATTTCCATGTGTTCAGTGTGTGTTATGTGAGGCCCAAGCTGAGTCAAGCACCCTGGTGCATGCTCTTGGTTCTGACAGCTTGAGCCCCAGCCGTAGATGATAATGGTGGTAGCTGTACCCGGAGCCAGCTGTGCTGTGGAAAGCTCGCTGTGGAAGCAGTGCCAGGCATGGGATTACTGACCTGCAACAGGTGACAATGGCCTTTGCAGAGCAGCTTCTGACTATCCATTTTAGTAAAAGAGAAACTGCTAACATGTCCTCGCCTGCTTGAAACTGAAGATACCCTGATGGCCTTCTCTTCTTATCACCAGACCTGTCCAAAC
Organism: Cricetulus griseus; assembly: GCF_003668045.3. Classification (NCBI taxonomy): domain Eukaryota; kingdom Metazoa; phylum Chordata; class Mammalia; order Rodentia; family Cricetidae; genus Cricetulus; species Cricetulus griseus. Next base: position 25,899,798 of record NC_048601.1, on the reverse strand, counting down.
AGTAAGATGGAGCAGAGGGTGTGTGTGTGTGTGTGTGTGAGAGAGAGAGAGAGAGAGAGAGAAGAGAGAGAGAGGAGAGAGAGAGAGAGAGAGAGAGAGAGGAGAGAGAGAGAGGGAGTATATATATGAGTGTATGTGTATGAATGTGTGTGTGCATGTGTGTTTGTATGTATATGCATGCATGTGTGTGTGTGTGTGTGTGTGTGTGTGTGTGTGTGTGTGTGTGTGTGTACGCGCGCGCGCGCGCGCGCGCGCTTACGCTGTGGAAACAGACAGGTGGCAGCATTTCCAGGACACAAGAGTGTGCACAGCTCATGGTTCACATGGTCCTGACCTGCAAGAACTCTGACCCTCCTCTGACTGTACATCCTCCTGGTCCCTCCTCATACCTTCTAGCAGACTACAGATGACTAATGCAGTCTTCATCCTTTTCTGGAGATGTGCCTGTTTTCCAACAGGACTGCCGCCAGTCTTTCTTCTCAAGGTGGTTTAACACAGAGGGAGTTTGTAGCTGCAATTCCACATCATTCATTTGCAAAAAATATTGTCTTCCATTATGATTCATAGCAACTATATAATGTTTCAGCTAGGCAGGCCAGCCTGCAAAACTAAGTGCCAGTCACAGCTTTCTATATTACAAACATCAACTTAATCATGAATGAAAAAGCAGTTCAAAAGCTGAGGACTACATAAATTACTTTTATGTGTAAAAACTCAAAATATCTTAGCAATCAAACTCATTCAGATTTTCATCACACCTAAGCTGGGGAATCCTAACTGAATTTTATTATATCACCTGATGAGAAGCAAGGAATCCCAGGCCATTTCTCTTGCTAAGAAAGCTGTTAAATGTTAAGAGTGAGCTGTCAGCCAGGACGTGGTGGCACACACCTTTAATCCCAGCACTTTCAAGGCAGGGGCAGGTGGATCTCTGTGGGTTCCAGGCCAGCCTGGACTAAGTAGTAAGTTCTATGACAGAAAATTAAGACTCTATCTCAAAAAACAAACAAAAAAAAGGTGAGCTGGCAGATCACAGGGGCTCAGAGGAGACGGACAAGAACTCTTCCCAAAACTTCAGAAAGTCCTAGTCCAGATGCACTGCAGTAAATCAGCCTGCCCTGTCCATTTATAGCACAAAAGTGTCTCAAAACAAATTTCATCAAAACTTCTAAAGTCAAAGCTATTCCAAGAGGCCAAAAGGTTCCCCTAAGTTAGACACTCCCGAAGTAAGCCTTGCTCTGCCAAGACTAGCATCCAAAGACACAGCAAAGGCACTTGGTGGGCGTGGCCTCACAGTAGATGCTACAAGAGCTTTGAGCACACATACTAAGAAGTCTCTTTCTTCCCAGGATGGATCTTCCTGTGATGCATAACCAAGTGAAAGCACAGATGTGTAAGTCACTGAAGCCCCTTTCCAGGCCCGATACACAGATTCTGCTAGTGGGAAGACCCCCTTCCACAAATTTGGATATTCCCTGTCCTGAGCACACGGAGCAGGGTAAAGACTCAGAAGTGTATTATCCTGTATTGTACTAGGCTGTTATTATCATTTTTAAATACCACACCATAAACACACACACACACACACACACACACACACACACACACACACACACACACATCCTCTCTTCCATTCAGAGAAATATGTTTGCTTCATTTTAAAAACAGCATTAGAACATATTCTCTATTTTAGTAACTTGAAACTTTCTCCCAGATCCCATCAGAACCAAAAAGATATCCTAGTCAATGTTTGCTCTTGGGAAAAAAGTGTCCCCTGTGTCCTCAAAAGACCTTAGTTTGGACAACATTCCCATTTTCTCTGGTGATGGAATTTGCAAAGTCTCCAGTGTAAAAATAAGGCTGCAGGGTAAATCCTGACAAACATTGTTGGGGTGGGGGTGAACCCAGAAGTCCCTCCGTGAAGTTTTCCATGGCAGGTCAGGCCCCTGGGGGTGAATGTTTACATGGGACATTGTAGAAGAGCCAGATGGAACATCTGCTGGTGGTCAGTTCAAACCAATAAAGTCCCAATTTCTCTATTCACTGTGACACCGCGTTCACTTTGGGAGAGTACATGTGAACACTCCTAGAGAGGGTCAGAGACTATGAAATTACCAATAAAAACCACGGGGGGGGGGGACAGAGACAAGTGACTATGGAGTGCTCAGCCACAAATGGGACATTCATATCACACCTCATCCCCAGGGCTCAGAAACCCATTTGAGAGAGTAGGTGGAAAGACCATAGGAGCCAGAGGTAGGGAGGACAGGAGCAAAACTATGTCCTCTGGGCATAGAAGAACCATGGCACTCATGAACACACAACAGCTATGGCTGCCTACACAAGACCCACACAAGACCAAACCCGCCTACACCCAGCATGGAGTGGGAATGAGATCCTACTGAGCTAATCTATGGCTTCTGAGGAGGGAGACTCATCTTTTTTTTTCTTTAAGGATGTGACCCCTGACAAATTGATGGTGCTCTAGTGGGTAACCCCACACCCAGAAGCACAAATTAGAGAAGTTCAGGGGAAAAATTAGAAGTAAATATGATCCAAATACATTGTATAAGATTCTCAAAGAATTAATACAAATATTTCTAAAAATACATCCAGAAGAAGGACCAATCCAAGAGCAGAAAGGAATCAAACCTTTGGGGACAGTGAAGAAGACACAGGGTCTATGAAATTAAAGACTGGGTGTATGTCTGGCTGATTCAGGGTATAGCCAGAGACTCCTGGTGGCACTGTCAGGGATCAGGAAAGACATTCCCAGCTCAAAAGGGGATGTGGTCTCAGGGCTTAAGTAGACACCCGGCACTCCCCAGGCCAGGGCAAGGTTGTGCCATTACAAGCTGAGGACCAATACACAGTTCTTCTATATGAAGGCCCAATCCAAGCTATCCCTGCTTCTTTTGCTTGACCACTTTCCATCATCATGCACCTGGGACCCTGCTTCTTCCACAGGCAAGCTCTACCCAGCCCTCAGCAGTTACATGAGCCTTGAGTTTCTCCTGACCTCCCCAAGTGGGCAAATACCTTCTTGCTGTAGATATGCTACTGATATCCACCAAACATTCTGGGGTCACAGCTAGACTCCATTCCAGTCTCCTTGGGGAGGTATAGCATGGACTGACTTAGGAAGCCACAAGACTGTCCCCTAAAACTTGGTTTCAACTTCTCACACCCTATCTTGTTCCATGTCTATAAACTACAGAGCAGACTAAGCAGACAGCACAGTTGCAAGGCAGGAGCCTCAAACCCTGAGTTATTCTTCTGGCATCCCAATAATGCACCTGGGATGTGTGCATGGGAGCAATATATAAAACCTTTCTCCTGCAAAGTATTCAAGAGTTGGGGATATTTGTTTCTGCAGTGAGGCTCCCAAGGCTTTCATGGTCATCCACTCATCTCTTGCCCATCTATCTGCCTTGCCTATTGTCAACTTCAAAACAGAAGTGCCCAATTCCCATCAGATCACCTACTTCAGGGAGGGAATGGCATTGTCCTTGTTCTCCTTCCTTATGTGTGTGCCTCCCATCTGAAACACTTAGCATATGCTTTCATTACATGGATAATGAAACAAGAGCAGATGACAGAGACCAGCTGAGCCAACACAAGCAACCATACCTTAAAAATTAATATAACAAAACCAGCCACAACAGAAAGCCCAAGTCTAGAGTCTGCCCTGGAGAAATCTACGCCTCAGCTAGACATGCGGAAGGGTCTAGTCCACAGAGGAAAGAAGTCACTGTTGTATGGAGAGTTTCGTGGCTTCTTATTTGGGGACTGATGTGGGATTCTGTCATCTAAGCCAAGGAGATCATGTCTAGCTTTCAAAGGCTTCAAGATTAAGCACTGTTATCCATCTGCAAAATTGTCTGACATTGAGAAGAAACCAGTAGGGGAGAGGGAACATTTGGCTGGCCTCAGCCACAGTAACTCACCTGACATAAGAGAACTTCAAATAAAACGGCATGAGGTTGTGACATCCCCTGCTAATGTGGCATGCTCATTAAGGGCTCTGCTAATGACTAGTGTCCAAAGAAACAGAAGGGAAGAAGAAAAAGACCTCCTAAGAATACCAGGGACGACTCATTACAGGCAAGTCAGTGACCCTTGAAGTCACCAACAAGATAGCGGAGGTCCTGAATGGTCTCCTCCTGATCATGCTCAGACTGGGATTCTGAGCCCAGGCGTCAAGTCCAGGTGAAGGTCTTTTAGGTTATTCCACTAAGGGAATAGCATGCCCCATCAGAACTTACGCTGGCTGTTAGTGAAGTCAGATCTTCTTTTGCACTAAAAATGAGATGATGTGAATGAAACCCTTTAAAATGTACTTGAAAGGAGATCTTTCTTGAACAAAATACATTACCATACAACGCCTGACTCCTTATTGCCTCACTAGTAATATTGTACTTCCGTGTGAAATGTGGCATTAAACGTTGCCAACAGATTGAAACAAAAGACTTGAAAATAGTGTAAGATAGAGAACCATAAGGCACATCTGCCAGGAAGCATTCTCCTGAGTAAGGTTTGTTACTTGGAATGTGTCTGCTCAGTGAGAACTTGTACTTTTGAAAGAGAAAGGCTAACCCACTCCACATTGCCAACCTCCTGCGTTTTACAAACATTTTCATTCCCTCGAGTCAGGGTTTAACTAATCTTGAGTCCAGCCTTGGGCTTCCTGTTGTTGCTGGGTTTGTTCTATTAAATTTTAGGGTACAGTTGCTTGTGTTGGCTCAGCTGGACTCTGCCATCCACTCCTGTTTCATTTTCAGGTGATGAAAGTACCTGCTAGATGTTTTAAATGGGAGGTACACAGGATAAGGATAATACTGTCTCCCTTTAAGAGTAAGTGATCTGATGGAAAACGGGCATTTCCATTTTGAAACTGAAGGACAACTATGTAGACAAGGCAAACGGATGGGAGATGAGGAGATGACCATGGAAGCCTTGGTTGCAAACAGTGCATTAAAGAGGAACACGGCTGCAGCAGCTCTTGCATAAATCTTATCCCAAATTAGTTCATCCCCTGTCACCAGTGGTGCTCAACAGTTGCATCCCCTTTAAAAGGTGGCTCTGTCCTTACTGTATCTGAATGAGGCCCCTTTATGGGGCAAAGGTGAATCTTGCACCTCCTTCATGTCAACTCCAAGGGCTGAGGTGAACCATCCTCTCTCACGCACTACCATTCCTCATGCTTCTCTTCCAAAAGTCTGAGCCATTTGATAATTTCATGTATAGAATTTATACTTACCCTTCTTTTAATGGATATGAGGCAACTGATTTGGTATCACCTGTGTGGGATTCTTTGCAATTTTCCAAAGTCCTCAGAAATCACCTTTGAATTAGTTTGCTTTCTATTGCTATGACAAAATACCTGAACTCAACGATTTAAAGGGGTGATGCTTCCTTTGGGCTCATGGTTTCAGGGCACACACTTGCTGGGTCTGTGGTGAAACAGAACATCAGGGTAGAACAAGAGAACGTAGAAAAACAAGAAGAACCAGGAACCCAATAACTTAACTTCCTCCCACTCAACACTACATCCTTGAGCCAAACCCTCAAAACATGAGCCTCTGGTATCATTGCAGATCCAAACCATGACAGCCACTTACAGTCACAAATAAAACATCAAACATTATAGAACCTGTGAATATCTGGTATAATCTAGGCTAGGAACTGGGCAGTGAGTCACCAAAATAGAATCACTTTCTCCTCTTTTCTCTGGAGATAGGGATGAATGGGACAGACAAGATCTACTCCATCCAATGGATCCATTAGTGTAACAGGCTCTGTAACTCCAGTATTCACAAGCTTCTCACTGCCCTGTGAAACCCTTAAAAGCTGAAAACAAAACTAGACTGGCTCCAACATATAACACTGTAAAATCAAAATGAATGTTTAATTCAATATCTACAAACACTGTGTCAGTTAGGAAAATGCAGCTCAATTCACTGAGTTATCGATCAGTGTCATAGAGATTATGTTGAAAGACCAAATTGAGTGATTTATTCTTAGTAAAGCTCATTCATCTAAAATTTACAACAATGCCTTCTAATTTCATTACAGTCAACATATTCTCTTTGATATGAGCCATGGGTATGTTGTAATACGTTTGGTGTGCTACAGAATGTAGTTATCAAACACCAGGAGCTTTAAGCATTTATAGGCCTTAAACAATCAGGGAAAGTGGTGGGATCCATGCCTATAAGAAGCTGTTTTGTTTTGTTTGTTTTAACTCTAAGTGGAAAGACTTCCTTGCAAACCCCTATTCTTAAGGTACCAATTTCCTCTGACAGACAATCTTCTCTGACCTGAGCCAGGCTAGAAAGAGAGCAGTCCCAGTTGTTGTGGTCCTTCTACCAAAGCCAAGGTTCTATAGATACAACATATCAGGCCCTTTCTAGGGTCACAGACTTGACTTGTCTCTGATACCAGGAGAATGTGCAAGGGACTGTGGAGCCTCCTCTGCTTCAGGCATGAGGAATTCAGTGACCTGAGCAAGGGGCAGGACATCATTGCATCTGATCATCGTTTAAAGCAGAGACATGAACCCCATTCACCATATATTTGCCTATTGGGGCTTGGCCATTCCCATTCTCTAGAGTATCAGCAGACATGGCTATGCCCCATCCACCGGCTTATGGGAATTGACCCATGCCCTGAAAAAGATAAGCCTCACATTCCCTTATGAGAACCATCCTTCCACTGAGAACCGTCCTTCCACTTTGTGTGACCATGATATAGGAACTCCAAGGAAGGGACAAATACGGTCCTGGTCCAGATACTCAGCTTTGGGACGATGGAAGGTTCTATGTACTCCCTCTGCCACCTTGTCACTCTGTATGTAGATCATCAATATAGCTCAACTCCTCTGGCCTAAGGTAAGTAGCTGCCATGGAAAAGGCAGATTTCTTGGGGGAAAAAACTGTGCTGGACTTGAACTCTGTGACAGTGGGTCTTTTCCAAGCCCTACCATCTAGAAGCTGCATATAGCAATCTTAAATGATCATTTAACCTCTCCTAGTTCCTCATCCACAAGACGCAAAGAACAATATGCCTTCACAGAGGAATAGCAAGATTACTGTAAATACCATCTGGGAAAGGCTCTGGAAACAACAAACAGAATCTCAACATAGAATAAAAGTGTACCAAGACTTTATGTGCGTGGGTCTGCTAGCAACAGTAAAAGCACAAAGTAGTGGCAGGATACAGGCTGGTCAATGGTTGGATTATGCCCATAGCTGGTTTGGGGGACAGGGACTACAACTGAACATGGATAGTACCAAGAAGAGAACAAAGAAGTGCACTTAACATGACAAGCTTTGGGGTCACAGACTTGAATACAAAGTCCTAGTTCAGTGCCTTGACAGTCATGTGACTTACTCTGAGCCTTAATTTCCTGTTCACTGAAGTGAGGCTAATAAAAGCAACATCATAGGACTGTCAAGAGATTAAAGGTCATGTTTGTCAGTGCTTTGGCATAAAGCCTGGCACACAGCAGTGAACCAAGGAATCATATTATTAATTTATATCCAAATTAAATTCATGCTATGGAAATCTCTAAGTACTGACTTCCAGGCAGAAGTATGAACAAGTCAGGAACAAAACATCCACAGGCAATATGTACTTTGGGCTCTCTGCCTCCAATTTCTTTATCCTCCACTCTCTGTTCTCTCTGGCCATCTAACTTCCTGTTCTTTCTCTCCTATCTGTCTACCACCATCTTCTAGATCCCTGTAGGTTTCTTCTCTCTGACTCTGTCTCAACTTCAGCATCTCTTCCTCTTAGATTCTCATATCTTGAAACCCAGAGGGCTTTCTTTCCTCCTTTCATTTCTTTAAAATAAAAATTTAGGAGTTGTTGGTATGGCCCACCGGTAGAGTACATGTCTAGCATATGCTAGGACTTTGGTTCACCCTCAGTCACCACAAAAATAAAAATAAAAATAAGATCCAAATTCTTTGGGGCAGAGGACACAGTAACTACAAGGCACACTTTCCACTAATGGCAAGGTGTCTGGTTGCCACTCCTGGACCCCCTTGTTCTCCTCATGCCCCCACCCTCATCTAGCTGCCCTGGCCAAGACATAGGGACAAATTTTCCCTTTAGTCTATGAGGCAACAGAGGCTATGACTAGAAGGCTCAGAGGAAAACAGGCAAGGCTATATGCTCAGCACTCTTTAGAAAGAGAACTCAATTGTGACCACCAAGTTCTAACCAGTTCTTGGCTAGGCAGCTGTTTCATAAAAAGGTAAAGCCTTTAGAGCAGCTCGCCAGAAGCCACAGTCCCAGGCACACTAGGAACAGCTGTTGACACAAATTTCTTCACTGCTCCCTTAGAGCAGGGTCAAGGCAAGTGCTTAAAATGGAAGCCATATGTCCAGGGAATAACTGAACAGTCTGTCACTTGCATCAGCTCACAAGCATTTGTGGACACTCATCTCATTAAGACCAGAGTTTCCAATGCTACAGGATGACAGGCTAGTCCTTAAGCAGTATGCTGGAAGCCAACTAGACCAAGTTCATAGACATAAGAGAAGAGGCACTCTGCCAGGGCCACAAGTAGGGCCTGTGGTAATGCCCTGGTTACTTGTGACAAAGAATGGATTCAATTCCCAAAACAGATTTCCTTGCAGTTTGGAGGCTCAAGGTCTGAGGTCAAGATATGGGCAGGACTGACTATGTCTGAAGCTTCTTGCTTTGCTTTTTGAGGGATGTCTTCTCTCTGTATCCTAGCATGGTCTCTCTTCACATGTCCACGTCGTAGTCCTGTCTTCTCATAGGGACACTCACCACGCTGCATTACAGCAGATCCTAACAACCTCATTGTAACTTAATTACCTCTTTTAAACTCTGTCTCCAAATAATGTCACATTCTGAGTATCAGGGTTTAAGACATCAGTGTATGATTTTGGGGAGACAGAACTCACCCACGGAGCCATGCATGGCCATGCACAAGTGAGCTTCAGGGGCTCAGGCAGGCTCTATTACACAAGAAGAAGGGAAAGTGAAGGGGGAAAACTAGGGGAGGCACTACAGGCCCTATCTTGCCTTTGGATCCCTTGTCCTAGCTCTATCGTGTCTGCCAAACATTAGCACAGGGAGTAATTTTGGCCGTAACCAATAAGGTGTGAGTGACAAAACCAGAGAACTCAGTGAGAGGAAACCTGGAAGATAGCAGAAATGGTAACACTTGAATTTACTGCCTGGCAAGACACATTGAATGGTTTACAGTTCTGTTGGGTGATAAGTACAGCTGCCCAGGAGAAATGAAAGCCTGAGGCTTCTGCTAGAGTCGGGCTCCCTAAGGAAGCCTGCTTGGGACCCTCTCTTGAAAACCTGCATCCCAGCTGAAAAGCAGACACTTCTGGAGAAAGGGGGACATTCAGTTCTTAGTGCCTGATACTGAATCGTTTGGGGGATAAAGGATGAAGGAGAGTGAAGATACACAGGTGGCTTAAAAGGCAAGGCTCTCTCTCTGCACACTTCACCAAGTCACTTTATCCCTGACTTCCTCAACGGAATGGAAGCTCCAAGAGAGCAGGGTTTGGCTTTGCTTCCACCAGGCTTCCAGAGCCCGCAACTGTGCCTGATATTTGGGAAATGAGCAGGAAATACTTGCTACGCAAATAAAAACACATAGGAAGGTACTCAAGGCACACATTGGCTCTTCCACATTCTAGATGTAGCAGAGGCAAATTACAAACAGTGTGGTCTACAGTTAGCTCTGGCTACAAACAGCAAGGAATCTGTTTCCTTGAGTCCTAACCCAAGACCACAAACTTACACAAGGTTACTAGGAAGCAGTCATTCTGGGGCAGAGCAGTAGAGGCTGGAAATCTCTGCACCTTTTTCAGTTGGTCCCCAAGACCCTAGGAAGGAGAGGGGGAGTTCCTCTGACCCACCATGAGCATCTTGGGAGACATGCTAATGTCGAAACATCCAGGTCTCCCAGCTCAGGGGACCTGATGAAGAACCAGCTCTCTCAGCCACAGATATGGAGCCGGTGTCCTGCCCCTGCCTGCCCCTCACACACACCTGAAAATCCTTCAGAGCAGCCACATCCGCTCTGGCATTTGCAGTGCCAGGAAATCAGGAGCAGCTGGCAGTGGGGGACAGAGTGGAGAGGACATTCCTTTCAGATAAGGAATGAGCCAATTAGGAAAATTACAAAAGCTTTCAAAGCAGACACAGGCTGGCTCTCCTTTTCTGCCTCTTTTTCACTAGGACATAATTCATTAACAGTTTTAACATTCACCAGAAGCAGCCTGAAACATTTTCCATGTCAACTTTTCACACAAGTTACAACCAAGAATCCTATGAAACTCTGGGGCAGCTGATGACAGACCTCTATTTCCCTGGCTCCTGGCTAGAATTCCAACCTGGGGATGCCCTGGAGGCGGGACACATCATTTCATTTCCTAGACCCACAGCACAAAGATGCCTTTTACTATTTGTGGGGCCATAAAGAACTGATGGTCTGAGGAAAAATGGAAATTTGGAGAACTCTCTTTTTTAAAAAAAATGCACACAGACACAGGGTGGGTTTCACACACACACACACACACACACACACACACACACACACACACACACACACACACACACACGTAGTTCCCTACTTACAGTGCTTTGTGTTAGGATTCATAGTATACTTCTTAAAAGATTTGTTTTATTTTTACTCATGTGTATGTGTGCATGTGAGTAAAGGTGTCTGTGTAAGTGAGAAAATGTCAGAACCCCTGGAGTTAGAGACAAGGAGAGCTGTGAGGAGCTCAACGTGGGTGCTGGAAAACAAGCTCCTGTCCTCTGCAAAGTAACAGGCACTCTTAACTGCTGAACCACCTCTCCAGCCCTGATTCTTCAACCTGATGATGATGCGAAAACAAACTGTAGTTAGTAGAAACCACACTTCAAGCTTTTAATTTTTATCTTTTCCAGGTTAGTGAAACCTGGCCCAATCCACGAAGGGAAAAAAATGGTGTGTGTGCTGGGTGGCTGGCCGAGGTTTGGTCATCAGGGTTTATTCATGTGTTTCACCGGAGACACTCTGACTTCAACAGATTTGGGCAGAGCGACACAAGCTGAGGAGCACCCAGATATCTTTGGCATCTCTCCCAACCTGGCTGTGCAGCAGAATCATTTGCATAGCTTACCAAGACCCTACGAAGTCCCTACTCACAAGCCACCAACACATGGGACTTTGTAGTTCAGAAGCTTGTGGCTAGCTCCTGACAACTGAGCACCATCCTGAGACCAAGGCTTTAGGAACTTTGGGAACTCATGGACCTCAGAGGAAGCATCCCCACTTTCCTCCAAAGCTAGGAAGAGAGGGAATCCTGCCAAGTTTCTTTTGGTTAACTTGTTCAACCTGCTCCTCACAGGCATGTGAAGGGATATTTTCCCATTTAACATTTAACCAGTGAGTAGTGATAGCTACTCTGAGGATTTGTGTGCTTACCAGCATTTGGCAGTCTGAGGGGAGGACTGAGGATGGAACCAGGGAGACCTGATTACCAAGCCTATCCTTATATCCATAAAGTCCCACCCTGCTAGGCTTTGGGGCTTCTGGGTAAGTGGTCTCCTAAGCTGGCACAGGTCTTCATATGCCTTAGTCACAAGGCTCTCTGTACTGTGTCACCAAAGCCTCCTAATGTCCTCATGTTCCCTTGGAGTAGGGTCAGCTCCTGGCATAGCCTGCTCCACAATGGTGTCAGGACAAAGACTCCCTGGGCAAATGTGAGGCACAAGGTGGAGGAGCGTAGGGCTAAGCTGGCTACTTCCCCCTCTCTTCAGTTAGAGACACCATTTTCCCAGAATGAACTCAGGTTTTGTGACCTTGGCAATATAAGACATCAATGACATCATTATGCCTCACCAATATGCCAAAACTATAAATCTCCAGCTATTTGAGTCAATTTCAAGTTGTGGTGGCATAGGAGCGAGGAAATCCCAATAAGGAGAAAAACTACGAAAAGACACTGGGAAAGGACCCAGTGGAAGAAGCAAGGATACTATCAGTAAGAGCTCAGGACAGGACCTAATAGCATGCGGTGCTGACGCCAGGATCTGCTCAGCACCTCCTCACTAGCTCATATGATCTGAGGTGGGGTGGGCTTGTTATTGGGGATATTATGAAAGAAGACTATACAGCTTCAAGGCAGGCACAGTGATTTTTTTTTAATTGAAGCAATCTTTAGTGGAAGCTGTGTAGAAGATGCCTCTACTCCCGCATCTTCTCAACCGTTCCTTCCTTGTGTGTGCCCTTCTCCTTTCCTACTTGTCATGACGTGGCTTCCCTTTCCAGGATCCTTTAGTGGTCTTTGTTCAGCTTTAGCCTGGTGATACCATCTTGCTGGGGTGGATGTCCACATGGACAGATGTGCCATTAGCCTTTTCTCTCTGCACTCATTCAGTGTAGATGACATACTTCTTCATGTACCCTTGGGCCACTTTGCCAGTCTGCTGCCCATTGCAGTGTCCTCAGACAACCTGAACCTCATCATTCCTTCAAATGGGCATAGATCGAACATTGTACCTCTTTCTATCTCAGCTCTTTGGAATAAGGGGAAGGCATGGTCTTCTAAATGTGAGAAGGTGCATTGAAATGCCATTTGTGGTTCGTGCTTAGGTCAGAAGTCACAAAAGAGATTGACTTCATTCTGGCAGCTACCCTATCCTTTTTTTTTCAGAAACAAACTCACACATCAGCTGGTCGATTCCTTTATGCTATTAAATTTTCCTTTCTGATACCTCAGGCAGCCACCCAACCTCTATTTGAATGTCTTCAGGGGTGGACCACGCATGTTCTCTCTATATGATCCATTTCTGAACAGCCTCTCACTGAACTAACATGTAGCCTATATAGGTCAATTCTCCATCAACAATAACTCAGGCCCAGCTTACTCCCTCCCTACAGAGTCCTCTGGAAATGCTTCTTCTTGCCTGGATCCTTAGCTGTTCAACATGGGCCCTGAGCAATACATCCCTTAAGATGCATTTCTCATCTATAGAATGGTAACAACAATCGTATCTACTCCATGGGGCTGTGGTGGAGAAAGAAAACAAGCTGTAATTAAATGATACCATGTGTATCAGTCACTTATCCTATAACCACTTCAAGATGTTGGCTATTATTAATTACTTTCCTCTGTGGTCTATTCACTATTCATCTGTGGCTGCAGCTTGGGGTTGTACCATATTTTAGCACTGATCACAAGAATAAGATAAAATATGCATTCCTTTGTTTGTTTGTCCATGTGCTCATCTTCAAACTGATGGTCCTGTCATGAATTTGGGCAATAGAACCTTGGAACCTAACCATCGGTGCTCCAGTGCTCTACCGTGTCTCAGCTGGCTCAACAGTCTGCTGTGCTCATGTGTGACCTGTGGGCAACCAAGGTCTTAGTAATTCCATGGACAAGTCTGGAGACCGAAGACTTGAGACTCCCTCCCTCTTTGACATGATCTGGTTTCAGCTCCAAATTTTATAGAGAATGAAACTGATGCAAAGATATTTTCTTGATCCCAAAGGCTGGCACTCTGACATACCTAAACATGATCACATTCATTCTGCACTAGGATTGGTCACACACAATAGGCCTTCAGGAGATGTCTTCATTAAGCAAGTCTACAATCTCACTTGACAACCTCATGAAACACATCAACTGGTTTGAGGAAGTGCTGTGTTGGAATTCAGTCTGCAGCTCGACAAGCAGCCCCCTTCACTGTGGTTTGACTTTCTTCCCTACGTGTAGGATATTCTAGAAAGCATAACTCCAGATAGTGGTGGGGGACACTTTGAAATCAACCCAAGAAACTATACACAGAAGTCACACAACCCAACTTACATGTAGATCAGATCAATAAGAAGCAGCATAGTGAGGCCTAAATATCTTTGAGCAGAAAGATTCTAAGTTTCTCCTCCCAGTGATTCACTTCCTGGTTCCATTCTCTACTGACTCATCCTGCAGGGACAGCTGTCCCTGACAGGCAGAAGGGCTCTCTTGGCTTGCTATGACCAGGTCTTGCCTGGTTCTGAGTGGATACTGGTTCTGAGGGGGAACAAGAAATGGAGCTTCCATCCTGGTGTCTTCCTTATCCAGCCAGGAGGAGGTTTATGTTGCTCCAGGTTCTCTAATATCTGCAGCCACCAGAAAGGAGGAAGGACTCAGGGCCATCCCTCCTTCCTTCACCTACCACGCATTCAAACTCATGATGCATAGATACTAAGGGGGCCACAAGAAACTGAAAGACATGCCCCTATTCTAGCAGGTACCAGCAATGCCTGTTTAGGGGGCAGCAAGTAGATCTACCTGACCAAGGTAACAGTAGAGAACAAAGCCTAGGGCATTAAAAAGTAAGTTAAGAAGTTGTTATCTTTCTTCTGTCAGTATAAGCAAGATATAGCAAGGAACATGGGGGCGGGGAGCCAGCCCTTGGGCAGTCTAGCAGCAGTGGATCCAATCCTTTGAAGGTTAAACAAGCCAAAGGCAGGAAGCTAAGAGCTCTCTCAGAGGGAAGGCTAGAGCTTAATGCATGTAGACTAAGCCCTTTCTTAGTGGGCCACTCGTGCCCACTGCAGCCACTGTTCAGAGGCTCTGACTGCTCCCTAGCTCTCTTCATCCCTCACTTTCTCACTTCAGTCTCATCTCTTCCTTCCTCTGGGCACCCACATTGCTGAATCTCTTCTAATTTGTGCATTTGGGTCTAAAGCCGGTATTACAGGGGCAGTCCAACAATTCCAATCAAAGCCTTTAATTCAGGAACTCTAAAAGCACTCCATAAAGCAATAGGCTAGATAACCTCAAGGATATTTAAATCTTGTTCTGCACATTATGGGATATTGTGGTGCATACCTGTAGCTACTAGGGAACTAAGCTAGGAGTGTGAGGCCAGCCTGGGAAATAAAGTAGAAGTAAGGTCTTTGCTTACTTGTGTATCATGCCTACACTGCTGTAAAGTCAAGCACTGCCTGTGCTGAGGACTGTTTATGGTAGGCTGTTCTGCCCATAGAAAAGACGCTCATTTTCCTATCAGACCCCTTAGGGTTCACTGCTAGGACTCCTATGAAGACCTGGTCCCGAGTTCCTGCCTCAGAACCATCCATGAGTACTTGCCTTGCTGAGACCTAGGCCATAATGAATCTATACAATTTACCCGGGGATCAGAAAAGAAGAGATTTTCCCGAAAAAGAGATGCTAACAGGTTTTAAACCAGCCCCAGAGGGGACTAGTGGCTAGATCTTAGTGACCAGCTTACTAAATCCAGGCTTCTTGATGCTACAAGACCCATGCTTACATTCCAAGACTTTCTTAGAAATCCCTGGGCAGTATGAAGAGTGAAGAGCATGGTCTTATACTTACCACTGACTCTGAGCTAAGTTTACACCATGTGTAAGGATATTATATTTCCTATATGGCTAAGAAAAATAGTTGACAGCCCACATCCAGGGAACTCTAGTTCCCCTTTTCCCAACAGCAACAGGCTCTTCTAGCAGCTTCCTGCCATTTCTGCTAAGATAACAGTACAAGTGGCCACAAGAACTACAGTCTGACTAAAATGCTTGACAGTTCCCCTAGCAAGCAACTTTCCTTTAACAAGAGGTGAGGATCCAGGTCTAAGGCACAGTGTTCATGAACTAGGGAGTCTGTTTCCCTGGTTATATCTTTCCTTTATGTCCTCAGAGCCTGAATCTCAAGGAGATATGACCTCTTAGCCTCTCTCATGTCCCAGTCTCATGAAGGACTCAGGGGAAGCATCTAGAAGGATGCCAGAAAGGACCAGAAATAATGACA
The DNA here is from genome assembly GCF_003668045.3 of Cricetulus griseus. Classification (NCBI taxonomy): domain Eukaryota; kingdom Metazoa; phylum Chordata; class Mammalia; order Rodentia; family Cricetidae; genus Cricetulus; species Cricetulus griseus. Next base: position 25,883,992 of record NC_048601.1, on the reverse strand, counting down.
AGGAAAGACAAGAAGGGAGCTTGCAAGTTTTCTTTGAAGCAAACAACTTGAATTAGATTTAGATTAATGTTTTACTTTTAAAATCCTTCTCCTATTAAGAATGGTGCTTCTCTGACTGCTATGGCTGCATACAAACCCAGTAAGGAGAAAGTAGCAAGGGAGAACAGCTTATTGGCAGGGGGTCAAGGCTAGTAGCAGGCCCTCTCTTGGCAGCTAAGCACCAAAAACTTGTAAGCAGTCTGTGATGGGCAGGAGTTTCAAGCAAAGATAAATTCTCTCCCAGGAAAAGGTTCTCTGGGTGTTGAAAAGGCTGCCTAGACTAAAAGATATTTCACAAGCTCAATGGGATGTCCTGAAAATTAAGGAGATGGGACGTGGCTTGGTGCCTTACAGCATCAGGCACATTACAGGTAAGGTTAAACCATGGTTTTAACCTGGTTAAACCATGACCTTGTATGGATAAATGATTCATCCCATAACACTGCTTAGCTCTGAGACCATCAAGAACTCACCCTGGACTGGACAAGTTAGAAGTTTCACAAATGTAAATATATAAAAGGACCAGAGAAATGGTGGCATTTCCACCATGCACCACCCTCTTGAGAGAGGGGGATTCCATCCTAAGATTTTGTGTTGTGAAATGCTCAACAGTACCAAGAAGAATGCAATGCCTAGCATCATTAAAGGATGGAATCCAGAGGGGAATGCTGTCCAGCTTCTAGCTAGCTACAGAGTCCCTCACAAGCACTATGCCACCTTCATCCCCTTGCCAGGTACTCTGTGACAAGGAGGGAACCTTGACTATAAACTCCTCTCTGCCCTCACTGGCCTATATCCCCTTCCACAAGCAGCTAGAAGAATCCTTTAAAAACTGTTAAGTCTTGCACAAGTCTCACGCAGGCAACCAAAGCTGGTAAAAGTTCACCAGTGTGGCAATTGCCGTGTCCAGAAGCAACTATTTCAGTCTCATCCTCCCAAGGTCTTACAGTCTTTCTGCCCCCTCTTTCCACAGTGGTCTCTGAGCCCTAACCCCTAACTGTGGAGCTGTTGACAACTGATGGGCTTTTGGGAGAGGCAAAGTCAGTTTTCTTTATGGGCATGACGAGTGGTGATGGCAGGGTGACCACACTCCAGTGGGTAGCCACATACACATTAACAAACAGGCAGCACCAAAGAGAGGACTGCAAGTTGGGACTGAGGGCATCTGGGAAATAAGAGGTGGGTCAGGGAAGAGTTAGGGAGATAGATGGGTGATAAATATGATCAAAATACATTGTATAGATATATGAAATTCCAAAATATTTAACTAAGATTTTATATAAATTTTTTAGATGTTAAATCATAGCTTTATGTAAAATCCTCCAGTGGTTGCCCATGTTGTTAAGGGAAAAAAATCAAAGTCCTTAAAAATGGCCTATAACCCTCTCATGATTACACCCAGCCCCACCTCCCTGGCCACACCTTTACTAACTTCATTTTGCTCACCCCTTATCAGCCAGGATGGCCCCAATCGGTCCTCACACAAGCACACCCAGACATGCTCCCACTCCCAGCCACCTCTTGAAAGCTCTGCTCTAGCAGTTTTACGTGTGCTTCAGGAGGTGGGCTCCTCATGAGCCTTCCCACCCAGCTCAATATTGCCAGCCCAAATCCCATCATGTCCTGCAGTCCCTTCATCACTTTCTTTCCGAATTTTCTTCATAATCTTTGCCACCTCCTAACTCAGTTAGAAGCTCACTTGTATATTTCCCATCTTCCCCCACTAGAACACAAGTTTCAAGAAAGCAAGGGTTTCTGTCATTTTGCTGATGGCTGAACCATTGGGAATTAGAACAACGCCCAGCATACAGTCAGAATTCAATAAATAAAATCCTTACTCTTTGCTAGGAGACCAGCTCTTTGCTCTTAAACGGATAAACAACAGGGAGGCATTTGCCCTGCATTGTCTGTCGAACTGCAACACCGAGTTCCTCATAGCAGCCTTAGCTATTAAAGCAAAAGGAGTAAGAGAGCCAACATGCACTAACAAAATGATGGGCCTGCGTGATTGTCCTCTGCAGATGCAGGCAGTGACGGAAGAATACTCACAGATGAAGGACACTGACGATCCTGGGGCCCACTCTAGTCTACAAATGCTAACTAGGAGAGTGCCACCCAACCACAGCATCCTAAACCACCCCTCAGAACAAAGGAGCCTGCACCTAACTTCAGGGTGCAGAAAATATGGAAGACAAAGTAGCAAATTAAATGACAAAATGAAGAAGCAACCAACCAACTCAAAATGTGGGCAATTCTAACCAATATCTTCAACAAGCAAATGATATTCCTAGTAAGAGGTGGGGTTCATTACAGATCCAGAGAGATCTCCAAGACACATAACCTGACATCACATGATCATCCTGTTATCCCACCCCCCTACCCCAGCAGGCACCCCTTGGAAGCCTGCAAGCCAAGCCTGCCAGAGAGCAAGTAGGGCAGCAGAGCAGGTAGGCGAGCTTCAGCTCTTCACTCTCCCTCCTATGCTCCCTATCAAATCCCCATCTCATCCCCAGTCCCTAGCAGACTACCTATGTGGCCTCTCCTCACTCTCTGCCCCCATTCCCAGGGGACTATGCTACCAATACCCCTATGGGATATTGTCTTTGGCACAGGAAGGTACTCTGCATGCAACCGAAGAAGAAACATGAACTAACCCAACCCAGCTACAAACCCTGTGATCTACAGTGGTGTCCTGTCTGCAAGATATGCTGGAGCAATAGTGGTGCAAAGGTTGTAGGGTAACCAACCAATATCTAATTTAACTTAAGGCCCACTCCACAAGATGGAACCCCTACTCGATGTGACCAAGAACCTGAGACTAGATAGCCCAAGACCTAAGGTAAAACTAAATGCTACTATTCTACTAAAGTAACAGCAATAAAATGATTTCTAATGACATTCTACTATAATCATAAATCATTGCCTTGCTCAACCATCATCAGAGTAGTTTCCTCAGGCAGAAGATGGAAACAAATACAGATATCAACAGTCAGAGAATATGCAAAGAGTGAGAGACCTTGGAACACATAGCCCTAAATGGAATATCTCCACCAAATCCCTTCCTTCATGGCTCAGGGAACCCTACAGAATAGCAGGCAGAAACAGTGTAAGAGCCAGAAGGGATAGAGGACACCAGGAAACAAGACCCTCGGAAACAACAGGATCTATACACATATGAGCTCACAGAGACTGAGGCAGCATGCACCAGGTCTAGACAGGCCTGCATCTGATGGGGGCCTAGAGTTGAAAGGAGATGTGGACACATGCCCCTATCCCTAGCCCAGAAGCTATCTCCAACTGATAATCACTTGCAAATGAGAATTTACTTTTCTCCTAGGGGTCACACTGGGAAAACAAACTACTCGTAAGAGTAGGCTGCATGCCTAACAGCAGATGGCCAACAGAAAATGTACTCAACAGAATCTTCGGAGGTCCCTTGTCTCATAAAATTATTTTTATTTTTAATCCTACAGGTCCTGTGTGTGTGTGTGTGTGTGTGTGTGTGTGTGTGTGTGTGTGTGTGTGTGTGTGTGTGTGTGTGTGTGTGTGTGTGTGTGTATGCAGCCAGTGCTGCATTTTTATGGGATTCTTGAGTTTGAAAACAAGTGCATCTATGTTTATAGCTGTTTCTTGTGCCTTTTCTTGGGCTCTTTTCCTTCTGTTTGTTTTGTCCTATTCCACCGTGCTTGATTTCGTTTTATCTTATTATATTTTATGTTTATTATTATTCCTTAAAAGACTGTTGGTTTCCTAATGAGACAGAAAGGGGATGACTCCAGACCTCCAGACAGGAGGGGAGGTAGGAACTGGGAATTGTAGAGAGGGGAGAAACCATAACCAGCATATACTATATGAGAAAAAAAGGAATTTTCAGTAAAGAAAAAAGTAAATGTGCCTGAGTATCAAATGATATTAAGGATCTTGGCTGTTAACTGTTGTTTGGAGTAATAAAGACATTTTTAAAACAGCATTTGTCTACATACTAAAGTGCTTACAAGTGAAATTATATAATGGCTGGATTTGGCTCTCAAATATTCAAGGGAAAAAAGATCTGGGGGAAAATAGTTAAAACCAAATTGGCAAGTGTTGATAACCACTGAAGTAAGTAGAGACAAGGAGACCCTACATGTGAATCTCCATGCTTTAAATTATATTGGGAACCTTCCATTACAGAAACAGTTTTAAATGACTTCCTATTTTATAGAGAAACTTAATGAAAGAAATATTCAAAGGTACACAGAAGAGTTTTCAGTCTCCATTGTTTCTGGGTAAGATCTAATTCTAGAAGTGAAGATGCTGGCCACCTTATGAGCATGGATAGGTCCCAGAGCATCCCCTCCTTAGTTAGAAAAAGCCTATCTGGTCTGTGTCCACACCACCCTAAGCACACACCATCTAATCTGATCTTGGAGGCAAAGCAGGGTCAGGCCTGGTTAATAATTAGATGAGAAAGAAAACCCCTCTGCTTTTCATCCCAAAGAAAGGCCACCTGCTCTGGTGTGTCTGCCTGAGGGTACCAAGAAGTCTGGCTCTTTGTCATTCTGGGTCCCTGCTCCCCTTTCCCCATGTAAGGACACATATTGCTCTCATTTGCTTCCTTCCCCATGGGCAATTCCTCTGCCACTACGGGGAGGTATTCTACATCTAAATAAATTGTGCAGTAAATCTGTGAACTTGCATGGAAGGTATTAAATCCATCCTTTGATGTCTGGTGTTGAGTTTAGGGAAATGTCGGGGTAACTTTCATTGGATTCCAGGCCCTTAAAAGGCAGGTATTATTGTCCCTGCTTCCCAGATGAGGAAACAATGTTCAAGTTAGCAAGTCATTGAGAGACTCAGGCTGACAGCCAATGTGTACATGATGCTCATGTCAAGCACTGGTCTAACGAAAAGCCACAACCATTCATCTCAGCTTCACGCCAACTGTAAGAGAAAGACAATTGTGCACCCCGTTTAGTAGGAAACTGAGGCACACACCTGATCAGGTGGGGTTGGCAGGCTCTGTGACAAAGAGGATGTGTTCAGAAAGGAACGAAAGGGATCCCACTCTTGGCAGAAGGTGCCTGGTTATATAATATTCACTTCACAGTGTCTGCTTGCAAGTGGTGTGCTATGCAACTCAAGGATCATAAACAGGGTGACAAAGGTTTTGTCTTACCTGAGCCAGTGGGGGTACACCTGCTGTTCCCATATTGCTATTCACAGTATCTCAAATGAGAAAGGTAACACATTCTATGATGACCTTAATCACAAGCTCTAATGGAGGCAGACCAGCACTTAACAGCCAACTCACTAGCGCCAGAGGAATAAAAAGGTCTTTCTGGTTACACAGCTTTCTAGGAAGGGAGAGCTGACCAAGGCACTGTCTCCAGTTCTCTTAGGAACTGTGTGGAAGTCTGTGCCTGGCAGCTCTTTCCTTCAGCCCTCTGAAGCCCTCACATAAACTCTTACCTGCCTATGCAAGCCAGAAAGCCAGTACATCTGTCTGTTCGGTGAAAAAGCACACAGGGGACAACGTGATGAAGCATGGAGATGTTTGTACTTTCTGTTAATTGCTTCTAAGTAACCGTCCTGTGCAAAAAGCCCCCCACCTTCACCAGGGCAAGCTTCACTTGGGCAGCAGCCACCAAAACTTCAACCCAGACACCCTGCCATGCCCCCTTACTCGGACAACTGTCACCTTAGGCACCCATCACCCTATATTTCAACCCACTCTTTAGGTGAGCAGATTATCACCCTGCCTTTCACCTGTGTGTCCTGTCATCCCACCCTTCACTTGGTAATGTCACCCCACTCTAAACAGTCCTCAGATACATCCCTGTCTCTCTTAGATTAATGCCAGCCTCTTAACCAGAACCGGCCCCGCCACTCACAGTTTATGACTCCATGATGAATCCTCTCCCTGTCCACTCTGCCCTGCCAGCCCCTCCCCTCCCAGGCTGTGAGCCCCTAGAAGGACTTCCTCTCCTCTCCTTTCTCTTTCCACTGTGTCTTCACTCCAGACAAGGTTCACTAGTGCAAGTCTCTTCTGATTTTCTCCACTCTTGTCAGGCTGTGCAGGACAATTATCTTTAGTTTATTTGTGTCACATCCTCTCTGTGGCACTGATAAGCATGTGTCCCTAGTCCTGCCATTATTCTAATGTATTGCTATAAAAAAATAGCTATCTCTATATGGTTGGAGTTTTTAATGAAATAAAATACAGCAAAAGGAAGGATTTGAGCCTCTTTCTTTGAGTCTTAAGCTATTTCCCTGCCATCTCTGTGGGTATTCCTTTACCCCATATGTTAAACTGACAGAATGTTTAGACATTCATTCTTTTCTTGCAGGGCATTTTTCGAGACAGGGTTTCTCTGGGAGGCTTTGTAGACCAGGCTGGCCTCGAATTCACAGAGATCTGCCTGCCTCTGCCTCCTGAGTGCTGGGATTAAACTTGTGAGCCACCACCACCCGGCTTGGACATTCGTTCTTAATACTAGCATTCTGAGCTATTACAAAGAAAAAATAGACATAAAAATGTGAATTTTACTGTCATCAATACTAATATTAATTTTTACAGCTAAGATAATTTGGTCTTGATTCATTACAACCATATGGTACTTATTGAACAAGCACATTACTACTTAATTAGAGGACCAAGAGCTCCTGGTGACAACAATCTGGAAATGCTCCTCAGAGCTAACATTCCATGAGACAGGACCTCTGGCTCATAGCTAGAAGGGCTGAAATCCTTGCAACAATGAGCTTGGGTGGAGACGAGCACCCCTTTGGCTATTCTACCAGCTCCAGTGTGGAGGCAGCCATGGCACTTACTCTTCAGTGACAAAGTCCCCATATCTGCTTCAGATCTCCTGCACCATATACAGTGATTCATATGGTATCAGTTAGGGTGGTGCTAAATGCTAACAAACGAACCAACATTTATGTGGGTCAACACAACGAGAGCTTGCAAACATCAGCATTCTGACCACCGGCAAGTTGGTCTTGCTCACCTGGGGGTCATTGTCTGTGTCATTCATCCTACACTATGACCTTCTCCCAGGCTCATGAAGTCCGCACAGAATTCCCTCGGGGAGGTCTCCATCGTTTGTGGTCCAGGGTACTCACACACCTACGTATGTCCAACTATCTTCTTCAGGGCACTTATAAAGGCGTATTTGAAGTTGTCTTACTTAATTAGGATGTTTGCTTCACCTCTCTTTTTCTTCATATTAAATATCTACCTTCTTTATATTGTTTCCCACTGCATTTCTAGCACTTACATCCCAACAAGCATTCAAAGATATCCCCAGGAGGAAGGGAAAAAAGGAGGAGAGGGGAGAGAAGGTCAAGGAATTTTAGTGATATTCCTATGGTCGGTCACCTACTCCAAAAGTGACAGAAAAGGGCCCCGTGTGAGATTTTCCACTAGAGAATCCTGCACACTCTTTCCTTAGACGAGGTCACTCACCCAAGTCAGACACTCTAGAGAGCACATGCCTATGACTTGCTCAAGCTGTGGCGGTGGTATGTTGTCAGCCTGCCTATTCCATTTGCTATCTGGCTGGAGGCAATTGGTGAGGAGAGGGGTCCCAGGCTTGGTCTCTCTGGGCCAGAGTTCATGATTCTAAAGTAAGATCTGTTCCAACAGATCTACATCTGACTTTAGCCAGACAGGAGCCGACTTATGACCCTATCAGGTCACCCTACACCCAGCTAGCCTTTGGAGAAGAGGCCAACTAGTTTTCCAGACCCAAGCCAATTGACCCACTTACGATATACCAGGGAAAGCTGTGTGATATAAACTTGGCCCCAAGGCCAAGGGCATCTGTCCTTACCAGATAGGACTGTCCACGACACAGAGCGTACCCAGCCTTTCTCCCTGTACCCGAGCTGGAGCTGGTGTCACTCTGGCTAGAAAGAGTCCAGTAAATACTCCCCAGAAGCCCCTGCAGGCCTAGCAAGCAGTGCCAAGCTTTCTTTATGCCAGACTACCCACCTGCATCCAGGTCAACCATTCTAGTCCCTGGACCTTGGATGGTGCACCAAGTCCCTCATCTCCCTTTCCACTGGATATGGGAAGACAGAATGTCAAAAGCAGGCAGAGTGGGGCTCGAATCAGCCTCCAGTATCCACAGCTAGTAGGCTTCTCAGACACACTTGGCATCCCTAGGGAATAGGAGGCAGGAGTCTTCTATCTCAACCCCCTAGCTTTCCAACCAGAACATGATGTCTTTAAATGGTGACTCATGTTTGCAGTGAAAACTGACTAATTATTTTGATCTTCTTGAAGTCACTTGCCTCATTAGTGGATACTCTCCATCCTGGGCCAAGACCCAGCACTGAAGCAAGCTTGGCTTACTTAACGGAACATGAGGAGGGGCAGCCAAGCCTGTCCTCTCTTTAAGTTGTGCTTCAATCCCAAGCTCTCTATCTAAAGTGAGTGTTTCTCCTTTGGGGCTTGTCCCCATGTGAAGAAGACAACCTTCCCCACAAAGCCCTTTTTCTGAAGCCACATTCTTAAGAATGTGACTGAGAAAACTTTCCAGATCCAAAACACAAAGAATCCTGAAATGATACAGCCTTGCACAAACAAAAGTCATGGCAGAATCACAGACCTAACTGCCAGTCACAGCTGGGCCGGGGCTTTCATCTCCTAAGCATCTACTCTACCCAAACATAATGCTAAGTGCTTGAGACAAAGGGCGAAAAAAGCAGGCCCCAAATCTACAAAAGCCTGGATGGGAGAGTGCCTGCTCCCTCCCTCCTGTATTCCTCTGACCTTTCTCCCTGCCCCCCCCCCAGTGACTCACACACATGGAGCAACATGAGCAAGTGGCTATGTTTCCATACTCCTCTTCTTCCAGTTGTCAATAGGTAAAGCCAGGAAGCATCGCCTGGATCCATATAAGCTGCTGCAGTAGAAGAGACTTCAGGCAAAGGCAAGAGACCAAGAGCCCAACTCAGAAGAGGCCTTGGAGTGCAATCAAAGAAACAGTGGTCTGAGCAGAGGCCCGATTCGTACAGAACCAATAGGTTATCAATTGTGTGGTGTGATCTACCTTGAACATCCTATGCCACAGACACATTCTCCCACTTCTTGGTGTTTTCATAAATGCTAAGAAAATGGTCAATATGGAAAAGTGTGTCTAGAAGCTCAGCATACAGTGCATACAGACCCAGACTTCCCACAGTGGCATTTGTGGAAATAAAAACACAAAAAGGCAGTTCACAGGTCACCACCCTGGCCTTGCATTTTGAGGAGGAAAACCTTGGCTTATGTGTGTGCAAACAGCAGCTCAAAAGAATTGTGTTGCTGCCTCCACAGCCTCAAGGAAGTCTTGAGCTGCTAGTTTCCAAAGCAGCATTCTAATTCCTTAAGCACCCCAAACCTGAACTCCCACCAAGGTGGAGCAGGCCAGGGTGTTAAAGGCAGCTGCTGGACCCAAGCCATCCTTCCCCCAAAACAATGCTTATAGATTATCAGTTTACCCCACTCTGAATCAGCAAGGCCTAAGTGCTCTACTCTCCAGGAAACCTACACACCATCAGGGGTTGCGGGGATAGGCAAATCTACTTTTCTATTGATTCAATTTCCTATTGATTTAGAACCAACAAATTGATATGCCTTCCTACTGCCATGAGTACCGCCTGGGATTCTCGGGGGATCAGAAGGGAATGCATCCCCGCCCTCTCCAATTCCAGTACTTGGTATAAAGAATCATTACTGTGTACTCCAAGTTCTGACAGGCCCATATCCTCTCATAGGACTGAAGGGGGCAGATAACAGCAGTCATGACACAATCAGACACCAACAGTGATACCAGCAGCATGAAGCAAAAGCCTGTTAACCACCTGTAGTGAATTTATATGTGTTGTCTTTTGCCTACTTCCTGAATCTGTTCATAAACCGTCAAAATACCAACAAGCATTTTTGTTGTCGGTGTGCTGTTAATGGCATCAGTTAACGATTAGGCTGAAAGATCTGCGTATAGGGTTCTGCAAAAGATAGCCTTGCAAGACCTCTATGATCCAGGAAAGCCAACAGATTCAAGACATAACAGACATTAAGTCATCAGCTCACAGAGCATAAATGTGCACTCTGCTTTATATATGGATTTCCAACCATCTTTCATCTTTTCTAGCTCATCCTTTAGACAGCTACCAAGCAAAGACTCCGAGACACAGTTCTGATTATTTTACTGTTGTGATTGGCATTCTCCATCACAGCACTCCAGATGAAGTTCAGCTTGCTATAACACACAGGGCTCTGGACCTGACCTCTACCCTCCTCTAAGCCATGTGTCCTTCCAGTCCCCCTGCAATATATTGTTTCCAATGTCATAAAGTAGCTTGTTTGACCTGCCCCCGCTGCATGTAATAATAACCAGCTAAATCTCTCTCTCTCTCTCTCTCTCTCTCTCTCTCTCTCACACACACACACACACACACACAGAGAGAGAGAGAGAGAGAGAGAGAGAGAGAGAGAGAGAAAGAGAGAGAGAGAGAGAGAGAGGTTACAAATACCTCCTCATTGCAATACAGAGCAAAACCTGGGAGAAGAGAACACTGAGTAAATTTTCCAGGTTTCAGAGATGTTTTTTCCCTTAAGAACAGGTAGCAACCATCACTATATGAAAAGGCTGAAACTATACAGAAATCTGCAAAATCAACAAATAAAATTTGGGGCAGCTGAAAAATAAGAAGTGTACCAAAGAGCAGAGAGAAAGGGAGTTCAAATTTTGCATATAAGCAGCATCCACATTTCTGGCTAACTCTGGAGCTACATACAAATGCATGAGGCACACTCCAAGCAACACAGCTAAGATTAGCAGAATTCAGAGCTGGAAAGCGGCTCAGCTGGTAAAGGTCTTTGCCACTAAGCTGACAACCTGAGCTTGGTCCTCAGAACCCATATGGGAGAAAGAGAGAACCCTGACTCTCACTGGAGGTCCTCTAACTTCCACTCTAACTTATTGACATTTGTGTGAACACACACACACACACACACACACACACACACACACACAAACACACACACACACACACACACTCATATACACACAGCAGATAGATAGATAGATAGATAGATAGATAGATAGATAGATAGATAGATAGATAGATAGATGAATTTTTTAAGTTTGCAGCTACTGCTGATTGCATGGTACACAGATTTGGGGTTTCAGTTCAGTGAAATCAGATGTCTACTAAAATAAAAAATTAACACTCTCCAGAGGAATGAAACAGAATTCATAAACTCTTCTATGTATCATTGGCAATGTCCACAATATAATCCAAAACCATTAGACATGTAAAAATATATCATATGTGTAAGAGACTGGGTAATATAGAGCAAGCCTGCGACGGCTCAGTGTGGACTTAGCAGAGAGGATTTGTCATTCACACCTTTGCACATGAAGCAGCAGCTTTTGGGACCCCTTCGTCCCCTCACTGGCTACCTCTTACTCATCTCATCTCAGCATTGGCTCCCCGGAAGCCTTCCAAGGCCTTCCCTGTTCTGATCACTCAGGAACTTCCTGTTTAATGCCTCGTCAGCTTCCTACACCTCTTTACTTTTCTTAAGGGCAGGGGGTAGATGACTTTTATTCATAGTGTCAACATACAACACAAGATTAATGGGAAATGTTGGTTGAAAAGAAAACAGCAATATGTAACCGGTAATGACATACAAAGTTTGAGTGCCACTGCCTCCAGTAGTGCCCCTGTACTGTTCTCACAGTTGAAAATGCCCACACTGTGACAAAGAGGATGGAGATACTCTTCGTCTGCTTACAACCCATCTATTCTCAAAATCAGAAATGACTGACCTCACCTGTGCACTACTGATCTCTTCTACACACCCCTGTTCCCGAGATGAATCTGACTTTTATCATCACCTCCTAATGCCTTACTGACCCTCCCCACAGACTAGTAAATGTTAGATAACCTTTCCTGATTACCATCTTAGGCACAGTGCTCTTAGTATTTAACAATACTAAGTCATTTGATTTTTTCCTAACAACCCTGAGGAAGGCATTATTATTACTGACACTTTACATATAAAAAACTAAGACTAAGATGGGTTGTAGCTCAGTGGTATGGTACTTGCAGAGCACGAACAATGCCCTGGGTTTATCTCCAACACTGCCCCAACACACACACACACACACACACACACACACGGAGAGAGAGAGAGAGAGAGAGAGAGAGAGAGAGAGAGAGAGAGAGAGAGGCTGTTGGTAGGGTTATTCTCAAGATTGGTAATTGGGGGAGAAATAGATGAAGAGGGGAAGGATTAAAAGACAAAGCTCAAGAGCAGCTTCTTTTCCCTTTCCTTTTAACCCACCATGTGTACTTCTAAAGAGTCAATTTAGGTGGGAACAATGTGTCAAACAGAAGAAGCCACACGAAGAACTGGTCAGGCACCTAAAGACAAGCTGAGCCCACACTGTCTTCTCATTCTGTTTCTCTCACCCACAGAGAGTGCAAGTGAGCACCCCAAAGACTGACCACATTGAAGTGCAGATACCCCCCTGTTCCTGAATGGGGTAAGGAAGGAAAGAAGCTACAGGAAGGCTGCATCACTCATTGGTGCAAAATGTGTGCTGGCCTCACAGTAAAAGTGCCTATGTGACACATTTATTTCCCAGTTTGGGGTCTCTGAGAAATCACTGGAGGGGCTGGAGAGATGGCTCAGTGGTCAAGAGCACAGGCTGCTCTTCCAGAGCACAGGAGTTGGATTCCCAGGACCCAACATGGTGGTTCACAATACATATGATACACAGACATATATGTAGGCAAAACATCTACACATATCAAATAATAAAAAATCACTAGAGCCCTGAGAGGATTGGTGGGTAAAAGAAACTTACTTTAAGTTTCATCCTGCCCTGCTTGGTTGGTTGGCTGGTTGGCTGGTTGGTTGGCTGGTTGGTTGGTTGGTTGGTTGGTTGGTTGGTTGGTTGGTTGGTTGGTTGAAGACATGGTCTAACAAGGCATAGGCTGGTCTTTAACTCTCACTCCCCAGCCCCAACCAAGGATGACCCTGAACCTCTAGCTCTCCAGCTTTTAGCCCTGAATACAGGCATTACAGGTATACATCATCATTCTAGGTTTATGCAGTGCTGGAGATGGAACCTGGAGCTTCATGCACGCTAGTCAAGTACTCTACAAACTCAGAGGCATCCTCAGCACTCCCTCCTCCCTGCTCTATCAAAACTCATTTCTTCACTAGCTATGTATCCTCTGATTAGAGGCCAATTCCATTCAGTTTTCTTGCTCTCTCTCTCTCTCAACTTATTCTGGACCTCATTTTCTAGTACCATTCTTTCTGACTCTTAAGAGTCAACGATAAACTTACCACTTGTCAAGATAAAAGACGGGAGACCTAGAAGTCCTTCTAAGTGTAATTCACCTATCACCAGCAAAAAGCACAAGTATTATCAGATCTCCTTCTCTGTATAATGAGGACACTGTGCACCGAAACATTTCTAAGTACTTGAACTCCCAGTGCAATCACACACACACACACACACACACACACACCACCACCACCACCACCACCACACACACACACACACACACACACACACACACACACACACACACAAACATACACACTCTGGAGTCTGTCCAGAAGGCAACACTCACCAAACATATAATTTTTTCATTCAAACAGAGAAAAGCTCATTCAAAGTGTCGGTTCCTTGCTAAAGCCAGATTGTGTTCATCCTGTTCTCAAGGTATCAAGTTCAGTAACATCTCCATCATCTCAGAGCAAGGCAGCTGCTCAAATTCTGTCTCTTTCTTCCTAACTGCTTCTATCACTGAGCTGTCCTCCCACATTAACACTTGATGGTCTCTGGACACATCAACGCAGAGCTTCCAGAGAAGCCAAGGCAAAGATAATACTATCTGAGAGCAGACTGGCGAAACCCTGCTCAGCAGACACCTGAAGAGTGCTGTGCCTCATTAAAGCACTTCCTTGTCATAGAGTCGGTTCCATTTTTCTCTGTTTGATAAGAAGCTAAGGCTTGAGTGTAGTTTATTTGTGCTGGCAGGAAGCACAAGTGACTGTTTGAATCACTCGCTGGTAATCCAAGGCTCTAGAGAGTCAACCCATGTTTATCTCTCCCAATTCCATAAATCGTAGCATTCTATTAAAACGCTATCATGTGCATAATTAGCAATGTTCGTGTTCTTATTAGAACTGAAATCATTTTCTCAAATCATTAATTGCTTGTTGAAATGGTAAAGGCATTGCCTTATAACACAGTGTACAAATCAGAAAATGCTCCAGGGAGGATTAGAAGACACGCCTCTATGCTTCCTGCCCCTTTTCCAGGTGTGATCATTGTGACTGCCACTACCTGTGAGCCCTTACACTATGTGTGCACTATACATGCGTTACCACACTTAGCCCTTGTCTTAAGAGACTGGTGTTAACTCCCTATCTCTAATGAAAAGAGGGGTGATAAAAAGAAAATTTGGTCAGGATGGCGCAATTACATGGTAGGACTTAAGACATAACCCGGGGCTTGTCTGACTCCCGAGTCTCTAAATTTAAACACTCCTCAATTCTTGCTCAATATCTTCTGTGGCTTCCATCTGGTAACACAGATATTTGGGTTTTATTGTTTATTTGTTTTATGTTCCATAAAGCCAAGATCATGGAAGCAGATGAGAAGACAAGGATAGCTTATGTGGGGTAGCATACAAAGAGGCAAGGGCAGTGAAGATTCCTGATTAATCTATAATTAGTCTTAGCATTTAAATTTGGAGTGGACCCCAGAGATCATCCCATTTCACTTCTTTCTCCTTCTTCTTAAGACATGGTATCACTATGCAGCCCCAGTTGGACAGTAACTCACTATGGAGACAAGGCCAGCCTCAAACTCAGAGATCCACCTGCTCCTCCCTCCCAAGCTCTGGGAATAAAGGCATTCAACACCATACCAGGCCACCTCTTTCTTTTTACAAGTAAGGGCTATCTAGCCAAGCAAAGGGAAGGGATTGGCCTTAGGTAACAAAGTCAGACCTCTGGGTTTCCAGCCATTGTTTACCCATAAAAAAAAAGGTGTCCAAAGAAAGTAGCCAGGGTTACTATTGTAACCTGTCACAAAACAGTTTTACCAAAGAACTAACAGGACGATGAAGCAGAAGTCCCACTGAATGTCTATGGACGAAGCAAGGTCCTTCCAAGCAAGTAGGGCTATGAAAACCAAACAGCTTGATGGAACTCAGTACGGCAGTAGACACTTTGCTTTTCCAATTACTCAGACAAACACAGAGAAAGAGATGCTGTTCTTGATATCCACCACATATGGTAGATGTCACTTCACTTTGTTCCACCCTTGGACTAAGGTGGCGCCAGTTATGTTTGAGATCAGCCACAAATAGCCTGTGCTTGCACTGGGGCCATGACCCTGACAAGCCATCATCATCACTATGGTATTCTGAGGCCAAGCGAAACACACAGCCATCAGAGTCCTTGCAAACTAATCTAACTCCAAACAATGGGGAGGAAAGCCAGCCCCAACCATGGTAAACATGTCCAACAAACTCTCCTTGCACCTGAGCAGGTTTAAAAACATTTCTGGGTCCCAAATTCTCTGTGAACCTACACTACAAACTAAAAGCCATTTTCTTTACTGTCTGAGAAAACAGAAAGGGGATACATCTGATGTGATGTCGCCCATCAAGGAGTGATGAGGATTGTAACATGACTATTTCTAGGTTGTCAACAATAGTGACAAAGTAGCACAACAATAAAGAAGCACTAGATGTGGAGTTCAGCCCGCCCAAGCCATCTACTTCTTGAACTTGACATGACACCTCTGACACCTTTTCCTTGAAAGAGATCCTCCACCAACCTGTCACACAGGCCTGCCATTTGGCTTATGAGGAAGTTGACGATCAGTTTTAAAGATAATATAAATTTGAGTCATCCTGATTTTAAATTGTGGAAACATAACCATAAGTCTTCTATGTGCAGAGACTTAGGACTTATGGCTGGCAGCAATTGTTCTACTTAATTCATGGAGATCTTCAAGAAGGCCATGGTTTTGTATTGGCTTCCCATGAAGGAGGCCATAAGAGCATAAGACAATTATCTTTCACTGCACACTCATCAATGCTGAAGACCATGAGCCCATGGGTAGTGACAACTGCCCTCTAGGAAGCCCCCCTCGAGGGCAGGCAGCATGCTAGGAGTCCTCTGTGTGCTATCTCTAACTTTCCCACAAAGAAGGCAAGTCCCCCTCAGACTCCTGTCACCCACTAATGGAGGGTAGGTACAGCCACCTGCTCCACACCCTTTCGCCAGGACTCCATACATAGAGAGTAGCTCTTGCTTTTTTAACTCCCATGATGTTCACTGTACAGGTCAGCAAAGGTGTCTCAAGCTGGGTTGCTCCCCCTTTTACTGTTTTGTCTGGATTTTCTTTTGTAAATAACAAAAGATAATGGACCATATCCTCTGTAATGGCCTGCTTCCAGTCTCTTTATGGAAACCAAACTGGCAGGGCCTATTTCCCCACAGAGGCAAAAATTAGCATCTTCATCCAGGTTGAACCAAAGGGTGAACCACCCCTGTCTATGTTTGCTGGGACTCAGTGGCCTAACATGGAAAGTGGTGGGTGTATCCCTATGAACATGACAGCTGGCATGGTAGAACATACCTCTAACCCCAGCACTCAGAAGGAAGAAGCAGGCATATCTATAAGATTGAACACAGCAAGTTTGAGGCTAGCCAGAACTACATAATGAGACCCTATCTCAAAAAATGAAGAACAAAACCATGACCACCCCTTTCCTGTTTAGGTATTTGCTGAATAATGTTCTTTGGAAGAAAGTTCTGTTCCCAAGAACCTTGGAAGATGGGGGTGGGGAAATTTACAACCACAATTAAACCC
Source organism: Cricetulus griseus (assembly GCF_003668045.3). Taxonomy (NCBI): domain Eukaryota; kingdom Metazoa; phylum Chordata; class Mammalia; order Rodentia; family Cricetidae; genus Cricetulus; species Cricetulus griseus. The sequence continues at coordinate 25,867,061 of NC_048601.1, read as the reverse complement.
CCTAACTCTAACACTCACAGCAAACCTACAAAATAGACATTTTATACTGATTTGACAGATGAGAAAACTGGCGTGCTTGAAAAACAAAAAAACCTGACATCAATGACCTCACAATCTGGTTGGCAACAAATTTAGAACATACCAAACAAACTGAGAAAAGCTGAGTATCAAAGCCCTCGGTAGAGGCTGCAAATGGTCTTGGAGGCTGGGTTACTAATTGAGTACTTCTTCATTTAATAATCAACAACACAAAACATAAGTTCCAAGTTCCTCTCTCAGCAACCCAGGAGGCAAATGGCTCACAAAGTCATACACAGTTTGCAGCTCCGTTCTTTGTTGTTAGTGCTCAGAAGCTGAACCAGAGAGAGCCCTTTGTTTTCCAAACAGCATTCTTACACATCCTTCTACAGGGCAAGCAATGTCCCAGAAAAGTGCAAGTGACTTTTACAAAGGAAAAAAGTAGGCTATAATCTCTATCATTTTTCATGGTTTGAGGCTTCAATTCCCCGTGGGTTCATTTGCCTTGCTGGAGCATTTATCTTTGCTGCCAGGCAGCTCCATGGCAGAATCTGGATTGCATACAGCGACATAGAAACGCTGGCACCTCAGGACATCCCTGAGCAGGGATGAAATGATGAAGCAGGTCAATGAAACTGATCTTTGAAGCCCTTATACAGCTTTGTGCACCCCTTGATCTGTACCCCTGGTCTTGGCATCCCTTCTCAGACATCTGTCTGCAGCACAACAGGGTTGAGTGAGTAGCCTACAGGGTTCCATATCTATTCACTTTCAAAGGCCCTTTTCATGGACCATCATATCAACAATGCAATTCATAAGATGCTGTCAGCTAACTAAACCACAGAAGATGATGACCTGCCCTGTCCTTGTATTTGTCAGAGATAGATGGCCACCAGGAGAGCATCCCATCAGCACAGGTAAAGCTACCACACAAAGTCAACAGGGAAACACATTCTCAGCTGGAAGCAAAGGAACATGACAGGGCAGTTACTCTTTGCAGCCTTACCTGGAATAAACGGGCAATTTCCACTTAGGTAGCTTGAAATATTAAAAAGAGTTCTCTTGCCACCATTCTGACCTTTATGAGACACAGGGGTATGGGAACTCCAGGTTGGAAATTATTATAATGATGCATAGTAGGTTTCCTCTTGGAGGCATTTGCACTTTCTTAAAATTCAAAATATCCTTTAAGACTCAAAGTATTAAATCTCAATAATTATATCCCAGTAGAAAATAAAACTATATTTAGGGAACAGGAAAGGTTTTTGGAATCTGGTGGACTCCCCAGTGGGTACACAACAAAAGATCTTGACTCCCCATTTCCCAGAATCTATCTGTGGCCGATAGTTTGGTAGGGAGGATAGGGACTCATGAGCTCCCCCATCCCTGTCTGAAACCCATTCTGCCTAATATCAGAACCACTCTAAGGATACAGGAGAGTTGATGGCTGGTCCACTTAAAGAAAACAATCCTGAATTGTGCTAGCATGCTCATTCATCTGATGGGTATTTGCTATATGTGAACCATTGTGCTTAGCAAATAAACCATATTCTGTGCTTCCTGGAAGATTAGGGGCCAGGTGTACTTCTCCATACTTAAAAGAAAAGGAAAATGCATCACTCCTGACCATCTGCTGCTGGAGAAGTAGCACACACAAGACTTGTCAAAACATTAGAGCCAACGTCACGTCCAGCAGAAATTGAGAAATAAGAGTGTGGGACGGATAGGCTCTACCAGAGACTTACTACCATTGTTTAGTTAAATTGACAGTGTCCTGGTGCCTTCTAAATATCTCCGTTTATACCCACAGACAAAAGTCTAACTCTCTTTGTAGTGAACTACAGTGAACTGTAGTGAACTACATGGATGTTCAAGATACTGAAAATAGTTTAGTGTTCAGTCTTAAATAAAACATTTATACCACTGCCTCTCAAGCTCAGGGAACATCTCGGGAGAGAGGTCAGAAGAAATGTAAAGGTCAGAAGACAGGGAGAAGAGCTAGGAAATGCCATCTCCTTGGCATGATGCAGCCATTGCAATCTTGAACTCATAGCAACTGCAGTCATCCAAACTGTGTCTGAACAAGACTGGCCCTGTCAATCAGCAGACAGGGATGGTAGAGCTCATGAGTCCCTCCCCTCCCCACCAAACTATTTGCTACAGATGGATTCTGAAAAATCTGTTGTGTATCCATCGGGGGGTCTACGAGATTCCAAAGGACAGTTCCAAACCCGTGGTCCTACAGATGGCCCTGGATAAACTCAAGAGGTCACAAAACAAAAGACATGAATGTAAGACAGGGATTTCTAAGGAAGAGGAGTTGTTGACAGAGGTGCTGATAATTCAAGCATATTTTACATATATATGAAAATGTCCAAGAACCAATTTAATAAAATAGGAAAACTAAATAATACTTATACTAGAGTGATGTAATTGTTTTTTAAAATCAAATTATAGTGATTTTTGGTTCTGCTGATAAACTAAAAAGTCACTGAAATTTTATACTTAAAGCAAGTAAATTTCATTGCATATGTATTATATACTGTTAGACCCCCGAAAACTCAAGTATCCGGGGTCTCAGGCCAGGTTCGCGGTCACCCCAATCACCAGGCGGATTCGAGAGCTTGCTGCAAACTGCACGAGGCTTTATTGTAATTTAACGAACTAACCCCATGTTAGCTCGGGTCTTTCACCCACCCGCCATGGCAGACGGCTAGAAAAAGACGGCTCCTAAGGTCTCCCCAAAGATCTTATAGGGCAGCGTAAGGGGAGTGTCTAGGGGTACGCACAGGCTCAGGATTGGTGTGCTTCCAGGCTTGGAGGGCTTGCCCTGTGTTGATTGGTCAACTGGTTGTTATGGCCCATAGGCCCTCCCAGGGTGGTTGCTATGCTCTCTACGTCATTGCTGTGCGCTTGTCCGTAAAGCACACCCAGGGTCGTAAAGCATAGCGCCACCAGCTAACTTCCGATTGGTTCCTTGTCACGAGACAGGCATCTGACCTCTACGTGACCAAGGTAGGTTTATGGCAAGCACGTGTTCGGCTGTTATGGCTGCCAAAAGGGAAGCCGGTTCCTTCAATACCTAATACCGATTAAGTGAGTTTTTATAAAATGTATTATACTATACATAAATACATGATAAAATAAAGATATCCATTCTTTTAAAATATGAGTATTAAAGAAAAGTGTAGGATAGGAAGTCAGTAGTTTCTTAAACTTAAGATCCCAGCACATTGGTCTAACAAAGAAGCAATGCAAAGAAAGGGACAGTGGGGAGATGGCTTAGCAGGTAAGGTGCTTGCCATACAAACAGGAGCACCTGGGTTCAAATCCTCAGCATCCACACAAGACTGGGCATGGCTGCACCCGAACCGGGGAGTGGAACGGTACAGAAGCAGGAGTGTCACTGAGGCTTGCTAGATGCCAGCCTAGCTAAGGAGGAAGAAGACAGATAGGCTCCCTGTTCAGGTAAAGAATAAAGTGATGACACACAACATCTCCCTATATGTGTACAGACATACATGTGTACATGCATATCACACACACAGTTAACAAGGAAAATAACAGGAAATACTGAAAAAAGAAGTTGCTACAATGCACATAATATACACTAAAGGAAGAAAGATTTGTGGAATAAATGAACAACACAGACTTATTTGATTTATGTAAAATAATTCCAAAGGACATAGAAATTTATCAGCCATAACCTATCGGCTTTTTCCAGTCGTTTGCATTTTTTTTTGTTCCCCCATGAGACATAAAAGTCAAATAGGTGTGAAAGGTTCATTGCAAAAAAAGAAGGAAGAGGAAGAAAGAAGGAAAGAAAAAGAACAAAAACAAAAAAGAACTAGAGTTGTTTTCCATAAGTGTTACTCTTCTTTGTAGCTAAGAATCACCATGTAAACAAATCTCTGGGCCTGTATCAGAGTGTCTCCAGTTTAACTGAGGTGGGAAAATCAGCCCTGAATGTAAGCTGGGCCTTCCACGGGCTGAAGCACTGGCCAGTATAAGAAGAATAAAGGAAGCAGAATACCAGCATCCTTTCTTCTGCTTCCTGACCAGTGATGCAGTGTAAATATAGCTTCACACTCCTGATGCCATGCCTCCCTGCCATGCCTCCTCTACCACAATAGACTGTGCAGTCAAACCATGAGCCAAAATGAGGCCCTCTTCCCTTAAGGGCTTCTTGCCCTGCACATGTCACAAGAACAACAAGAAAAACACTAATACATCTTTCTTACTCACTTTCAATTCCTCTCCCTGACAACCTTCTCTTAACCCCTTAGCTATATCTTTTGGTATTCAATTACATATTTAAAGTAACATGGCTCTCAGTGCTTTTTTCACTTATTCCCTATTATTTAAGGTGAGAACTGAGTTTTTTTCTCATTTCTTGCCCAGGGTCCCACAAGCTATAGCATGTGTACATCATGCCAATGTACTGTGTTCTCATTGCCATGACGAGAGAATTTCTTTTCACAGATTTGATTTCCCCTGTGCTGGAACCTAACTTCCTGAACTCAGTACTGCCCTTGGTTTGATCTCTCCTCGAAGTTACCTCCTCAAGTAACTATATTTGCTACAGACTTGTAACAATCTGAAATGTTTTTGTTGTACTTTCTTGATGGAGTGATAGTTAGGTTGGGTATAAAATTCTCAACTAGAAATCATTTTCTTCCAGAATTTTTAGAACACTGCTCCACTGTCTTCTAGCTCCCCAGGCTCCTGTGAAATCTAGCTGATTCCTAAGCTCTTGCAACACAGTTTTCTTATTTTTAGACACTATAATGCAACAATTCCCCCTACTTTTCTCAAACTCTGCAATTATGTACCATCATGTTCATTTGTATGAACACACAGGGAGCCCTTCAACAAGGGAATACATGTCTTTCTGTTCCAGATGTCACTAGCATTTCTCCACTCTGCTCTTTTATTTATCCCTTTCTGGAATTCCTAGCATTCAGATGTGAGACTTCTCACTCTTACTGTCTTCTTGTTTTTGTTCTTCTAGTTTCATTCTCTGACTTTGATTTGCTCTTTCCTAGAGATTCTTAAGTTTTGATTTACAACTATTTGTAGCCCTTAGTAATAATATCATTTTATTTTCTAAAATACCACATTTTCTGAGCATTTCTTCTTTAGAGTAATTGGCTCCCATTTCTATCTTTCTAAATATGGGATTAAAGGAGGTATCTACTTCCTTTGTTTGTTTGTTTCTTCCCTAAGATTCTGCTTTAAATAGATATTTAACTTCTGTTTCTAATTTAATTTTAAAGGCTTTCTCAGATATTTAATGATCTTTGTATTTAGAGTGAAATATCAAAGACTTAGAACAATATCAACTTAGGACAATGAATGGCAGGTGGGACTCATTTCCTAGGTTTCACTGTGGATGGCTTTGCCAGGTAGACTTTTCTGTACCTCTGGGGCCTCCTTCTACAGGCTGGGATTCTCTAGTCAAAGAGGAGTTCAAACCTTCTGCCTAAAGGTTATAGGTTTGTATTCTGTCACCTGGAAAGGCAGCTAGAAAAGGCACCTCTGTTGGGCCCCACTCATATCCTACCCAGTCCAGAGAGCTCCTGCTCTATGCTCACTGGAGAACAGCCTTCCAGTATCCAGCTAATGTAAAGAAAGGAACTGGCTATGTACCTAGTGTTTAATTATTTCTTACACCAATTCTCCAATTTTAGCACCATTTTAAACCATTTCCAACACCGTCTAATGACACTAATTCCCAAATTTGAAGAAGTGATTAGTTACATTTAAACATCTGAATTTTCCCTCTTTGCAGCCTAGGATTCAGTTACCTTATATATGGATAGCCAGTTGCTACTTTTCCATCAACTCTCCAGCTCTTAAAACACTGTTGCTCTCTTTCTCTGCTGTTGCTGCAGGCAAATAGAGGAGAATCTCCCTGGTGAGTTCAAGATCAGCTCTAACCTTAACTTGACATCAAAAGAAGGCATTGTTGTGGAGCAAAACAGACACAAACATGGATGAAGTACTGGAGACCAACCTCCTCCACACAGTCTGGTCTGTGGACCTCCTGTACACATGAGTGTATGTAGAAAAACCTGAGTGCCAAAAACCAAACTGACTTACGAAAGTCAGTCAAAACAAAAGTTAGAAGATTTGTAGTCTTCTGTGAAATAAACAAAAAAGCAATTCCCTATAAAGCAGTGGATACAACTGTTTGGTTGTTAGATATCATCACAAAAAAATTTCAGGCAAAATATGCTATCAACAAATATTTTGGGGATCATCAAAATGGCTTCAGTGAGAGAACACACTTGACACCAAGTCTGAATTCAATCTCTGAGACCCACATGGTGAAAAGAGAGAACCAATTTGCAAGCTCATCTATACATGCCATGGTACCCACCCACTCACATATACACAGACAAATAGATATAGAAAGAAAATATAATGAAAATTATAAATGAATACTTCAGATACCAAAAAGTGACTACCAGGTGAAAAAGTACACAAGTGAAAAAGCAAGCTCTGCAGAGAATTGTGTGAGTGTGTATGTGTGTGTGTCGGTGTGTGTGTGTGTGTGTGTGTGTGTGTGTGTGTGTCGGGGTGTGTGTGTGTGTGTGTGTGTGTGTCGGTGTGTGTGTGTGTGTGTGTGTGGGTGTGTTGTGTGTGTGTGTGTGTGGTGTGTGTGTGTGTGTGTGTGTGTGTGTGTGTGTCTGGGGTGTGTGTGTGTGTGTGTGTGTGTGTGTGTGTGTGTGTGTGTCTCGGGGTGTGTGTGTGTGTGTGTGTGTGTGCATGTGTCTCTGTGTGCATGCATGCGTGGGAGGGCATGCATGAGCACGTGAAAGTAAGGCTGCAAATGTGTTCTTTGCCCTGCATTTTTGTGTCTGTGGTTTAATCATTTTTAAAGACTTATTTACCATCATTCTAATATGGTTTGGAAAAGAAATATTTATCTGCATTTCTTAAATACTGAGACTATTGTTTCTGATTTCTGAATCACTTTATTATTTCTACAAAATATACCACACATTTAGAACAAAAGATAAAACATTTTACAGTTAAATAAATAATGATAGATAAAGCCTCAATCCAAACCCCACCCTGATCCAGGAATATAATATTGCCAACATCCAAGGAGCCCATTTCTGTATGCCCTTCTCCATGACAACCAAATTGTCCTTCCAGCCAATGCCACCACCCTTTACAATAATCAATTGGGGATAGTTCTAAGGATCTGGGACCTCCTACATGCTATGCAAGTGCACTACCCCTGAGCTGTATCCCCAGTCTTTTTATTTATTTATTTCATTTTGAGTTATAGCTCACTAAGTTGCTTAGGCTAACCTTGAACTCACTCTGAAGTTCAGGAAGTCCTTGACCTTGCAATGCCCCTGCCTCCATCTCCTAAGTTGCTGGGATGCAGGCCTGTGCTCTAACCATGTCTGACTTTACAGTTCTCCTGTTTTCATATGACATGGAATCCTCCTGGACATACTCTTTTGTCTTCTGTCACTTTTCTGTATGTTAGTCAAAATTATTAATGTTACATGTAAGCTTTGAGAATTTTCCATGTTAAGGGAAACATTTTACAACATTAATAATAAAAATGAAAGGTCTGGAAGCTATAGAGGATATGTGTGAAAAAAATAAAAATACAATTTGCTCAAAGTTTGAGAGAGAAAAATCCAATTTTCAATTTTTCTCTCTTAAGTGTGAAACATAATTTCACATTTCAAAGCAACAGAAAAGTTCCTACCCAATGGCTTTCCAGAGAAGTCTGGCTCATTCCCCCACCAAAGCTTGTCCACACCCCCTAAACTAAACATCATATTCCCAGCCTTGCTAGGAGACAGTACATGCTGGTTCCAGTTGATAACGCCTCCCAAAGTGGCCATATTTTTCTCCCAGCATTCATATATAACACTCTTCAGTGAGCCAGAGTCCCACAACATTAGTCTCCTCAGAGGATTAACTCATTCTATGAGAAAATTAGATTGAGGTCAGAATCTCCTCAACAAACAATCTAATCATTCTAGACAGTTCTACAAACACCTAAGATTAACAGAAAAAAATAAGAATGGTCATAAAAAAATCATTGAGTGGGGACTAGGAAGATAGCACATTCAGCGAAGAAGTGCTTGTCCTATAAGCATCAAGACCTGAGGTCAATAACCAGCACCCATGTAAAGACCAGCACAGTAACACTAGCTTGTAATCCCAGTGCTGTGGACCTCTGGGAATTGCTGCCTGCCAATGTTACTTACTTTGAAAGCTCCAGACCCATGAGAGATCCTGTCTCAAAAAAACCAGGCACATGGCACTTGTGGAATGACACCTGGGGTTGCATGTACGCATGGGCTTGCAAACACACACACACACACACACACACACACACACACACACACAAATTGTACAAGTCATAAAGCTAGTTGGTTCCAGGCTCCTCATCTATGGGGGAATGGTACCATGATACCAACAGTCACAAACAATACTGATACCTTAACTCCTGCTAGCTATAGGCCAATCACTCTAATCATGGGAATGTCTGCCACAGAATATGGACCTCTGATCTCTGATTTTTTTTCCCCTGAAGCACCAATACTGGATGTGTATTCCATAACACCACCATGAGAAAAACATTACTCTCCTGGTACCCATAGGCAGAGATGACACCTACATGCCGGGGAGCCAGGTGCATTGTCAGAGGACATGGAGCCTATTGCTTAACCAACAGAGGACATCTGCAATGAGAAGCAAAGTCCTTCTGTTTGCTTGATTTTAAAAGAACTTCAACACAGAATATTAGGAGCCAGGGGAAGAATGGGAACAAGAAACAAGAAAAGCACCAAAGATTGCTGATAATGCAATTAACCTAGAACCTGGGGGCCAGGGTGGATCACAGGGTCATCACTGCCATCATCATTTTTTCAGTGTTGTGTGGTGAACCCAGGTCTCCCAGATGCCAGAGAATGCTTCACTACTAACTATACCCCAAAGACCTGAAGAGCACATGCCGGCTAATTTATTCAGGATCTACGCCACATCTCCCAGTAATAAAAGTTAAAAGTTGAAGTGGCAGATAGCAATTTGACACCAGATAGCTGCATCTTACCTGGAGGAAAATTCAGAACTCCGATATGAGTTTCTGACATTCCTGGTCATCATGGACCCTGTCTCCTTCTGAATAGCAAGGAATTCATCAACCTCCGCTCACAAAAACGCTGCATGACTCCTCTAACATGAGGCGCTAGCATGCCACATTCAAAAAGAATGAAAGCACAATGGTGTTTGAGGTAGAGGGGAGCTGTTGCTTAATGGATACCAGAATTCTGTTTTACAAGATGAACAGTTCTGCAGATGGGATCTGATAATAGTTATACAACAGCGAATATATGCTTATGTCATTAAATACATATCCCCAAATGCTTAAAACAGCAAGTTTTACCAAAAGCAGCCTCCATCCTAAAATGAAGAGTTGCATAAGGACCATATGACTGTGAAACTCTGAAGACCAGATCAGACAACTTACAATGGCTCTTTTATCAACTTCAGACTCAAGAATTGAAGGACTAAAGCAACCATTGCATTGACTCTCAGACACTAGACCTAATGATTAAAGTCAATCAGATCTAAGACCTTCTCCTAACCCTATAGTCTGCTAATCTTACTACCCTAGCAACATACTGATTGACAGCTAGTTATCCAACACTGTTTAGTTTATGTCGTTTCTGAAACTAATTCCTCAGCTTCTATTTCCACCTGCAATCTCTAAGAGAATCAAGTCATGGAATTACCTAATACAAAAGTCCACTGGACACTCATTAACAGTGGAATCTATATATTTCCTAGGAGCACACAAGTCCTGGTGTATGAAATAGAAGCCAGAAAAGAGGGCTTCCTAGAATCAGGATGCTCCCATTCTCTGGTCTGGTTTCCCGTCTTCCCTGTCTCCTGAATTTACCATCACATCCAATTTTGTCTTGTTTTATTTTTCTAAAGTTAAAAGTTCCCAATAAATCATGTATAACCTAAGTCATAAATTGAGCTGTAGTTGATAGAGACCAAAATGATTGACCTGACATGGGAGAATCACATGAAATCTCTCCACTAGTGGTCAGTGTCCCAAGTCTCTTCTGCGTTATTGCTCTATATCCCAGGGTGCTGCTTTATTCTACATGATCTGACACAGCTCATGGTGTGTCTGCATTCGTGCAAGAATGAAAGAAAAAAGCTCATGGCTTCCTTTCAAGGGAACAACCAAGAACTTAAGCATATCACTCCTACTGATTTGCCATCAGGTAGGTCTTGGTTATACAACAGCACTCAACTATAAAGGAGGATTAGAACTGCAGCACTTTATTCTAAATAATCATAAGTTCAACTGAAACAGCTGTTACTGTGAAAGATTATAGAGACAAGATTCTTAATAACCAGAGTGTGCTCTTTTGCATGAACAACCCCACCATAAGATATGTATCATAACAGGGCCCATGGGTGTGGTGGTTTGAATAAGAACGGCACCCACAGACTCATGTGTTTGAATGCTTGGCTTATAGGAAGTGGCACTATTAATAAGTGTGGCCTTTTGGAGTGGGTATAGCCTTGTTGGAGCAAGTATGTCACTGTAGGGGAAGGCTTTGAGGTCTTATATGCTCAAGCCATGCCCAGTGTGGGACAGTTGCTTTGCTGCTTACAGATCAAGATGTAGAACTCTCAGCTCCAACTCCAGCACCACGTCTGCCTGCATGCCATCCTGAAGATAATGGACTAAATCTCTGAAACTGTAAGCCAGCCCAAGTTAAGTGTTTTCCTTTATAAGAGTTGTCATGGTCATGGTGTCTGTTCACAGCAATAGAAACCCTATGAAAATGGGCACATGATTCCCTAGAGAGCTACATAGCTGATGCTATTTTCAGACATCACCACAGTTATCAAAGAAAGACTAAGTTCTCACATGCAATAGAGCACTGAGTACACTAGGTTCAAAGTCTATGCAGGAAGGGTCATTGTAAGCCACTTAGGCATTCCCAAGTCCCTGCTGCTTTCAGATTTCTGTGAGGCATACTACAACCCTAGGCAGCACAGGTTAGGTTAGCTGACAGATAACAAGCCATTGAAATGGACCTCTGCCCAAACTTTGGCCCACACCCTCTACAGCAAGGCAAAAATCAGTGATGAATGTTACCTCTGGGCAGGTGCCAAGGGCCCGAGTCCAGCTTGTCTTCTTACATCCTGTATGCTTTCTTTGTGTTGGTAACATCGCTCTTTTTGTCAGAGAGTCACTCTCTGTGTATTTAGAGTAGAAGGAAATAAGCTTAATGGCTCTCCCAGAGTGGCCTGGTGTCATCTCTACTTTGCTGTAGCTGGCAGTCTCATGATGGAGGTCAAGACAAAGCACAAATCTCCCTTCTTCATCAATACAAAGCCACTTATGCAAACCTGGCTCTTCGCCCAACTACACGACTCAATCTATGACAAGTGTTTGTTCTCTGCCTGGGACATACCCAGCTTCAGGGACAGATCCCTTGGTCTGGCTACTGCAATGGATATGACAGGGACCTAGTCCAAAGCCAGTGAGTCTTTTATGCAGAGTTGCTCCGGAAAGAGGAAAATCTATTTTGGGTTCTGCTACTCTATGCCTATGCAAATGTCCCAAGAGTGATGAATGTAGCTTTCAACTACAAAAAAAAAAAATGATACTCAGAAATCCCAAACTCCACTTTCTATCTCCTACCAGTCAGCTAGAAGGACACACAGAGTACACTGGTCACAGTAAATGTGGCTTCAGCTTTAGCTGGACTTGAGCAAAATTAACCTAGCCTCAGTTTCCTCATTCTGTACAGTCAAGAAATAAATTGGACCATTATCTTTTTTTTTTCTTGGCTTGAACTATCCATGAACTTTGATCTGTCACAGTTGAAATTGGCCGTGATCAAAGGAGCCCACACCACTGGTAGTTTGTTGTGAATACAGCACAAGAATTTTCTCACAAAATCTTTGAGTTTTCTCATCCTTCTCCATAACTGTCAAAAACTGACATAGTGAAGCCAGCCAGAAGAACCAGTCAGCCCAAAGGAAGCACACAGGATCCAAGAAAGCAAGCTGCCCTCAGGCCCTTGGCACCTGCCAGAGGTAACATTTGCCACTGCATTTTACACATCATCCTACCAAGATGTTTACCCAAGTGCTCTGTACTTCAAGCCACACTGTGCAAATACTGTCTTAAGAGATTGATCCAACAGGCAACAAGCAGGAAAGAGAGTTGTTACCTCCACTCCTCAAAAGAACTGAAAACTTAAGTTGGTGAGATCAGTTTCCTGTGGGTTTTGTTTTATTTGATTTGCTGTGTGTGTGTGTGTGTGTGTGTGTGAGAGAGAGAGAGAGAGAGAGAGAGAGAGAGACAGAGAGAGACAGAGAGAGACAGAGAGAGAGAAAGACAGAGAGAGAGAAAGACAGAGAGAGAGAAAGACAGAGAGAGACAGAGAGAGAGAGACAGAGACAGAGACAGAGACAGAGAGAGAATATACAGCCTTGGCTATTCGTAAATTATGCTAGACTCAAACTCACAGAGATCTGCCTGTCTCCATCTTACAAGTGCTGGGATTAAAGGTGGGCACCAGTACACCCAGCAGTATCACTTTAAAATCATCCATTTAAATAAGTATCTACTCCAGGTCAGCTCCCCAGGATTTTCCCTAAATCTCTTTCCATCAAGATTTAGAGCAAATGAAACTGACCTTGTCTAAGTCTCCTAAAGAGAGAAATGAATAACTACTTCTCTTTAATACTCCAGCCCACCCTGCCCTACCTTAACCTGCAAGCTTCAATCTGACCCAAACCAGGACTGAATCCCAACCTTACAAATATAAAAAGAACCCAGGCTGATGAACAAGACTGCCAGCCCCTTCCTGAGGGCTGGGACCCTCACAGAGTCCATGAGAAATATGACTGCTCTGTGGCCTGGGCTTCTTGCTGGACCTCTCGATCATTCTCATACAGTCTCTGTTCCTGGTTATGTCACTGGGTCACATCTGGGTCCTTACCTTGCTTCCTGCTCCATACCTTGACCCCACTCATAAAACCAGCTTACTTTTAAGCCCTGCCTGCTGTCCACATTCCTGAGCCTCTGGCTTGCTGGCACTCCAGTCAGCAGCCTCTGACTCCTTGGCAGCCCTACTTTGGTGTTTTCATCAGCCTGGGCACATGCCTATGAAGAAGTTCCCTCTCTAATCAAGACAGCTCTCAGATGTCCTGTTGTCTGGTCCCATTTGCTGCTCTGAGCTGAAGGACAATTTCCTCCCATATGTTCCAGGTACCATCTCTTCTCAAAGACAATCCTGCTCTAAAACATTCTGATGAAGTAGTTAATAAGCAATTGGGGAAACTAACATTTTCTTTGTGTTCTCTTTCTGTCACTACAACAAACAAAGAAGATAACCAATATACAAAAGGCAGCAGGTTCACTTCACCTCATGATTTTGGAGGCTCCAATCCATAATGTGTTAGCTGCATCACTTTGGGATGTAGTCAGCAACATGTAGTAATGTTAAATATGAAAAACAAAATCACACCAAAAAAAGAGGTCTCAGCATCAAGGACATGCTCTCAAAGACGTCAAGGCCTCTCACTAAGCCTTACTTCTTAAAGGCCCCAATACTTTCCAGAAGAGCCACCCTGGGGCCAATCCTTTAACACTTGGACATTTGGGAGCATTTAAGGTCAAGGCTATAGCACTATGAAAACCTGAAAAGGCAGAAGCCTGCTGCATGCAACTGACAATTCCTACAGCCAGGATCTTCCTAGATTCCAGCTTCCCAAAACACTATTAATAGAAATGTCTTGAAATCAAAAGTAAATGGGTCTTGGGCTTTTTAAGTGAGTCCAGAAGGGACCATGACATTTCCCATGATATTTTGCCAAGTCTTTCTCATTCCGTTGGCTTTGAGCCTGGGATGGATGAATACCCAGCCTGATTCTTCACTGGTCTGAACATGAACATCGATCTGCATTTCTACAGGATCAAGAGAATAAAGCACAAAATCTCAAAGCAGTTTAGCTATCCTTTCACCCTCAATCCCAGACATCCAAGTACCTTTTACGAGTCCTAAAATGAAGCAAGTTCAACAGGTTTCTAAGGAATCCAACACTACCCCCAAATGTTATCTTATAAGTGATCTGGCTGCTGCTTAGGTGACCCCCAAGCCAAAAAGACCTCATCTTCCCAAATACAAAATAGCACTTCCCAAGTTCTTACAGATAACCTCAGGAAAAACTGAATTCTATAGAAAATATCACCAGAAAGGCAAAAACGGGGGAGAAGAGAAGGAAGAAGGGGAAGAAGGGAGGGAGGAAGAAAGAAACCATTATGGCTGATCTAGACCTGATGCAAAGTGCAAAGCAAGGGTCCTAGGGATACCGGCAACCCACCTTGAGTGTTGTCCAGGACCAGAAGGCACAGTTACTACGGCACATCCTGTCCCTACTCACTCTTGCAATCCCAGACACCAAAACACCCATCCATCTTCTTCAAACCCTTCTTACTCCATTATCTGCAGTAGCCATGGAAGCAAAGGTTCCATACATTAGAGAATAATCCCTGTGTGGTTTGAGTAACACAGAATTTGGTTCAATTCTTGGCTCCTCCAACTCCTAATTGTGTGGTCCTAGCTGGGTCACTTTGCCTCTGAATTGCTTCTTTGCTGAATGACAGCTGAAAACATCTCCCTTGCAAAATTAAAGGTTACAAAATTACAAATCGAAAAGTTCCTGGCAAACACTATATGCTCTAGAAGATGCTAGAGGGTGATATTTGTGTAACCAGGGGTAATTGGGAACTAAAGAGAAGATGTGACACAGAACCCAAGACTGTAATGGAGTCCTCAAAATCAGGAGCCTGGGCTGGCTGTGGAGGGGGCTTAGCGGAATACACAAAATGATAACGTGCAGTTGTTGAGAGGTGGCTGGAAGGCAAGTCCAAATGTTGCTTTGTCAGTGCATGAGGTGAGTCTTAAAATCAAAAGGTGTTTCTTTATATGGGTCTTCCCAATGCCATATTTTAATATGTAACGCACTGTCAGGCTCGGGTCACCAAAGACTCACGGGATTTCTGCAGTCATGCAAATGATTGATTGTTGCAATTGGGCTTTTCTCCCCACCTTCATATGTGTCAATTCAGTGTCCTTCTTATTTGCAGGACTCCATTGGTGTTATAAAAATGTGTGCGCGCACGCATGTGTGTCTGTTTGCCTGTCTGAGCATAACTGTGTCTGTATATGCATATAAGCATACAAACAACAATGGTCTCCAAAGTTGCATGAATTCACCATTCTTGACATTATTCTAACTCTTGCCAGATGTGCCTAGACATACTGTTTCCCAGTGTGACTCTGCACACTGGCAGTGCTAATTCCAAGATTAGGGATAAAGAACATGAAAACACAAGCATTAGGGAGGAACTTTCCCAAATGATTCACCTGGGAGGACACCTTCAGGCTATTTGATTATCAAAAATAAGCCTGTGTACAACCAGAGATGGTAGGAATTGGCCTCCTTTTACCATGTTGGATAGAGTAGTTTCATTGGTTTCCTTATGCACATTGTTGTCCAGGGGCATGTGTTTCTTCTTTTCCTTCTCATCCCCATTTCTCCAGTGAAGTCTGGGGTTATCGCTACCAACCACCACTTTAAGTAGATAAAGAGTAACTGGTTTCATGCCCTAAAACGGTATGACTAGCCCTTGGGAAGTATTTAGTAGAAGAGCATTCTGGCGATACCCCAAAGCAATAAAGCCAAGAGTCTGCTTTGCTGGAATTAGCATGTTGTTGCCTAAAGCCACTGTCAATATTCCTTCCATTGTATTAAGGTCACACAAAAGCAGGCTGGTTAGAGGGCACCCTGGCCTGGCTCAAGGGCAGGATTTACATCCACTTTCCTCTCCTCAGCAGTGCCCTGTCTCTAACTCTCCTCTCTTGTCTGCCTGGCTTCCTGAAAGTTAGCTGGATCCTTTTGAAGTCTCTAAAACATTAAACAAGCAGGCCATAGCACTCCAGGGATTGTCACGAAGCTGTGCTATATGTTGTCATTTCCCACTGCTGTCTTCAGCCTGAAGCCTTGTGCTTTACAGATCTAGGGTGAGGAACAGGGACACATCCGGGACAGAGCTGTGACTTCCGCAGAACCAACCTGTGATAACGGGAAGGCCCCAAAGATCCCAGGGAATGTGGTGTCTCTTCCTAAACATCTCTCTCTCCACCACTTTCCAGTTTTCATCCTTACTCCTCTTCCTCCACCTTTGGTCTTGGTTTGGATCACAAACCCTGATACATGTACCCTGAATGAGTCAGGACCTCTAAAATTCACAGCCTGCAATGCCTTTCAACCAAAACAAGGGAATAGTGGGGAGGCTGCAAAGGTCTTCATGATCCTTCCACTGAGCAGGTAGACAGGAAGGACTGAAGATGGGAAGCAAATGTTTCAACCCTATTAGGAATAGGCTGTGAATAAAGGCTAACTACCAGCAAAAGCCTAGAGGGTGTTTCTGATGGGACATCCTGTCTTCTGAACCTTTCCCATGGAATCTCAGGCCTAAACAAGGTACCTCTTCTGGCTCTCACAGTATCTAGCGCTTCCACACTCTGTCCCCAAGAAGAAATACTGAACCCGTGTTTATCTTTTCACAGGAAGTACTTGATTCCCCAACCAAAATGTATTTACATGTCTCCCAATGCGCACTGCTTGCAACCCAATAAATATTCATTTGATTCATGATAGTCTCAAGGTGATTCTTAGTCTCCTGTTAGTGACAGCTAAGTTCACGTGTCTCTTTCCCAGGGAAGCCTTTCATGACAGTAGCCAGAGAATGTGGGAGCATGAAAGATCCACAGCCTCTCAGTGACTTATTCATAGCTCCCTCTGCACTGCTTGGCTCCCTGTCTGTCCATGAATTAATTCTTCCATGGATTATCCATGGTTTCTCTGCATGGCCCTTCCATCCAAACACATCCCAGTACCCATCTGTGCAGAGCACTGGTGATAACAATGGCCTTTTCTTTCTTCACCACCTCTGGTGCTGAATTAGTAGCACTCAATAATAAAAATAACAATGCTTACCATTTGAAAAAGCTACACAAAATTTCAAAGCACTTTTAAGAACATTATCTCTAATGAGATAATGCTTCTCGCAAAAGTCGGTAGTTAAGTAGGTGTAATTAGCCCTAAGTAACAGATGGAAACTGAGGCTCAGAAGGTTAAGAGCCCTGCCCTGGGGCACACAGCCAGGTCAGCACTTCTGTTCCTGTTAGCACTTTCCTTTGCAATTTGGGGCCTCTCCAGACTCCTCAAAGCACCATTAGCAAGAAATGATCATTAAGCAAATTGAGACAAGAAAGAGAAATGCCAGGAAAATGCACACTTTCCACCAAACCACAAGCTTGGAGATACCTGACCTCCACAATGATTGGGGGTGAATCTCCAATTGTCCTAAGAACACTGGGAACCACACAGGCCAGTAGATACTATATCTTTTATAACTGGATGTCCCTTGCCCAGGGACTAGAACAAAACAGATGCCTAGTGAATGCCCAGTGAATTGGCCAGGTAATGCTGAAAAGCAAATAAGATGCAAACAAATAGACCTGAAATAAAAGGTATGTTGTGGCCATAGCTATAACAGAGGAGATTTCAAATCTAAAGCAGTCCACTAGTTTAAACACCTAGTTTTAATTTATCTAATTATAAATAGATGGCAGAGAAAGAGTGAAGGTAAGAATTCTCTCACTCCCCAACCAGGTAGATGGTGACCAAGTGCTTCCAGACACACAGAAACCTGGAGGCTCCCTTGCTAATCAGGCAAATGAGGTCTAGGTCACCAAAACCCAGTATACAGAAAGTGGAAAATCCCTTCCCAAGAGCCCACCTCCGTGTGCCTCTCCATTGGGCACACTTCCTAAGACTATCTTCCCTTCTAGAAAGGGCAGCTTGCACCTTCCAGGGCACTCTCTCAGTGAGATCAGCTCAGGCCCACAGGCAGCCACAGAAGCGCTCTCTAAAGCTAAGGGTCCTGCAGTCATTCAGTTTCCCAAGCTCCTCCTTTTAATCCAGTCAGGACACTTGGTCTTTTGGAGGCTGACAGCAGATAAATAACCACCATCCCCACCCTTGGGACAAACCCCAAGTGGGTCCACGGTACCTCTGTCCAATCTCACACCCTCCCTCACCCTACTCTAGGTGCAGCAAACACGCCGAGTTCCTCCTACCATCAAGCCCTTGCCCTGCTGTGCTATACATGCAGCATTCTCCACAGCTTGTTGCTCATTTGGTCCCTCTCATTCATGTATCTCTGTTGCTGTTTGGGTACCACATACTCAGACAGCCCATCCATGTTTACCTACCCACTATCAATGCCACACGTTTACCTTCTTCTCTGTGGCATTTATGATGCCCTGCCTGACCTTACTTTGTTTACTACTCTGCCTACTGGCAATATCGCTGGCTCCACCATAAGGATACTAAACACAGGCTCCCTAAGAACAGAACCTTGTGTTAGGCAGGTGGTTAGCTTCCAGAAGAACTATCCAACAGGCCTCCCAAAAAAGGACTACAAAAAACAGGGTGTAAGAGACAATGAGTGGTCCATAATAGCTAGGTCAGATTAAAGCAACTTCAAGACTTCCTAGCCAAAGGGATACAGAGAATGCCACTGCCCTTTCCCCAAGTGAGCATTTCAACTTTAAGAGTGCTTAAGCCCATATATACATTCTTGCATCTTTATATATTTACTTACAGAATTCTGTGTAAAATGGGTTTCCCAGAAAAAACAAAAAAGTTCTTTTCCTGGAAGTGCCTACGCTGAAAGAGGCACAAGGGACAAGCAGGATAATAGGAAGAGAGAAATGCACCATGCCAAGATAGGGGCTGAAGCTGCTCAATTCAGCCCACTCTACCTAAAGAGCACATCGATGCTTGTTCTAATTGCTCTTGGCTGCTTACTCTGCTACTGTGTCTCTTCTGAAGTCTCATCTCTCAGGAGCACAGGGGCCAAGAGACCAGAGGAAATGAGAGACCTGCCCGCGAAGCTGGCCAACCTTTGTGCAGCTTTGTATTTCCAACACACTCCCAGAACACCTGCCATCCAGTACGTCTCTGAGCCAATGTGTACACGGACATCGAGTCAGCAGGCTTATTCATCAGGAAAGGAGGCACAGACATCTAAGAAGCACCTGACCATACTCTCTTCTGGACAAACAGAAGGCAAGTGCTAGCCTGAGGTCACTCAGCAAGTTGAGGAACAAGGAAGGAGTCCAGAGATAAGTGATACTGATGCTAAATGAGTCAGGCCCATCAGACCTATGCTCCCAGGAGAGTTGCGCTCACAATCCTCACTGTCCCAACACCAGCACAGCCAAGGCTGGGCAGTCATTCCTGAGGTTCCCACAAGCTGCCAGGCACTGCACCAGGTACTGTTCACATGTGATCCCTACTCCCACTGGCTGTGAGCGGTTGCTAAACTGTGTCCTTCAGAAAGGTCTATTTATGATCTCACTGTCAAGCCTGGGAGTGTGACTTTATTAGAAAATCATCTTTCCAGATGGTCAGGATTAAAACCAAGTTGTCACAGTGTAGTGAGCCTATCCGGAGCCAATGGGTGACAGAAAGGGAAGCTGGACCCAGAAGAATTAAGAAGTTTATTAAATGAGTCCTCCAGCCATGGAGTGAGGGGCAGTCACTCCAGCCTGAGCACATACAAAAGTACTTTCCCGACTACAGCGGTCCAGCCAGCACTCCAGCAAGCAGGTGACAGCCACACCGCTCTCCATCCATCTTAGAAAGGTCAGAAACTAAATTTGGAACTTGGCTTTTACTTCTTTTACATCTCTAAGTTATCTTGAGGCTAAGGGAAAAGGTTCACAGAGGAATGTGCCAGAAACACAGAATAAACATTCCAGACACGGAATATCCATGTAGCTCTAGCGGCAGCAGTAAGCACAGTTGTGGGCATTTTGCATGTTTCCCAGCATTCCTATGCATCTTCTCCCAGATCACTGTATTATTATCTGTATTTCACAACTAAGCAGTCTCAAGTCCAAGGCAGTACGGTGGCAAGACCTCACTGGTAGTCAGTGACAGAGGTGGAACAGACCCCAGGACCACAACAGCCAGTTCAACTTCCTCTTTGTGCAGGACACAGCCTGTGGAAATACCACAAAACTGGGGCTGCTCAAACCTCGCCAGGGAAGCCTTACTGCATATGAGAGCTGCAGAGGAGCCCTCTTACATCCTGACAGGTAGAGGAAGGATGCCTTCAGGATGGGTGCCCACAGCTGGATGCCTTGCAGTCCCCCACCTGATGCTCCCAGCTTCACACCACACCAGTACTGACAGGTCCCAAGGACGCCTGGAGCTCACATGCAGCTTTCAGAGCTCTCTCTTTCTGGCTGTAAACCTGTCTCAAGACACGTGCCCCTCACTCCAATTCACAATCTTTCCTCTACTTAGGAAAAGGCCCAGAGCCCTGTGTGATTGAAGATCTCAGGTAACGTGAGTCACTGGTCCACGGGAAAGCCAGGTGCCATAGCCAAGTTCACTTGTCAGGAGCCAGTGGATGATCCGTGCCCTCCACCGGTGGACAAGTGGACCCTAGGACACTCAGAGACACAGCACACCCTAAGGAGCTCCACTCCTGATGTGGGCTACAGCTTCTGCTTTGGCACCCCTGGTGAAAGACAACCATGGACATGGTACACACACTAGTTATAGGCCAAATAAAGCACCACTTTCCAAGGAGATCCACTCCCTCCCACACCTCAAGGAGGTCATGCCACACAGCAGTTACAGGTACAGACTCAGGGGCCACCTGCTCAGATAGGACTCAGAACTGCTGCTTTGAGTCCCAGCCTGTGACCTCACGCACTCATCTTTAAAAGGGGATGCCTATGGTAAATATGTACACTTACTGTTATGTCAGCAAAAATATAAATAAATAAGTGAAGGGATGATTGTAATTATAACAGAAGTCTGATGGAGTTGTTGAAAAGACTAAATGAGTTAACACATGTCGTGTACTTAAAACAGTGCCAGCAGTGTAAGTGCTGACATTAAAGTTGTCAGAAGGCGCAGATCCAAGTGCCTCAATCACACAGGAACTAGTGAGAACAGAGGGAGGAATGGGGGAAAGGCACTGAGAAGCCAAAATCAGTGCTACTGAAGCTCCAGAGCTAACGCATCTCATCCATATGTAAGCTGGTCATCAAAACCTACCTTCCTTTACTTTGCATATCGCTAGCTGGACCAAGAAAGAACTTCCTAAGTCCACAGGAGAGGAGCAGGAAGGGAATCTGGCTGGCAGGAACTGGAGCAGTGGACCCAAAACCTTTTCCACCAGGACACTCTTCACAGGCACACTGCAAGCTGCTCTGTCCCAATGGCATCACAGTATTACTGCAGCTCTAAAAGCTGAGATCCCGAGTGATGATACAGTCCCCGACAGAGAATGAAATATGGTCACTATCCTTGTTTTTTAAGGATCCAGGGATCTCTGTTTTATATTCTAGAAGGCTTTCTTCAAATATATGTGAGTGCCAAGGTACCTGTTGTTCCACTACACGAGGAGTCAACAACTTGATGTAGTATTTCCCCTAGAATAAATAAGGCTCGGTGAAAACAGAGCAAGAGGGGCCATCATATTTAGACTTCAAAGTATCCTCTCCTGTGCTCCAAGGGCAAATACAAAGCAGATCCTGTCTGCTCCCTCTGAAATATTTAATGTGGAAACACAGAGTCAAACAATAACCTAGGCACCCTGAAGGTTGATTAACAATGCAACTCCTGAAGACCTTGCCATCCCACCTGAACTGTCATGCTCTCAAGCAGCAATCTAAGGCTCTCTGCTTTCCCCCCAGGCTTGTCTTACCAGGTCCTAGCCTGAACCCAGCTCCATCCTTCCTCTGATGCACAGCCTTTGGGGTAAGCCCCAAAGATGTAGTGTAAGCTTCTCTGCTTCAACAGGACAAAATTACCACAAAGTTTTCTGAGGAATATGACCCTCCTCAAGCTGTGGTGACAGCAGGAGCTCACACCTCCTCTGCCTGGTCCAGAAATGGGGGCACCAGAAGACAAGGAGGGGGGAGTCAGACACCTGTGGCCTGGTGGATAAGAACAAACCAGCAGACACAGCATCTACATATCTATCATTTCGTACTAACCTTCCATGGGCAAATAGTTTATAGTCTCTGAGCTTTGGTGGTCACATCAATAAAACAGAGCAATAATCATATCCAGCCCATATCACCACTATTGTGTCTTAACACATTTGTACCAAAAGAACATAGGACAGCAACTGCACATATAAATGTCACAGGAGCACTGGAGGCCTATTGAGGGAAAGCTGTTTCTTCCTAGGCAGGAGAACAGAATCTGCCTGAATGGAAACTCAACTTTCCAAGCTACACAAAGCAAAGGGTTAATCTTGTGTGACTGGTCAATGACCTGGGAAAGTGGATTCATCTAAAAAGGTAGAGGAATAATTATTATCTTAATGAAATAACATGCTTTTTCTTCCCAGAATCCTTGCTCTCTGCATAGTCACTATGACGTTGCCTTGAGCTCTGTTAGGTCTGCCCTCCTTTCTGAGTCTACACGAAGACCTTTTCCTTTTTCTCCTGTTCTGTCTCTTTCTTTTGGGTGCTGTCTAGAGCCTAAGTATGCTTTCTCTATAACTGGGGCTTTAGAGAAAGCCCCACTCTTGCTCTAAACCTAACCCCACCCCTTTGCCATGTGGCTGCTTGCTGAACCTCCTCGTGAACTCAGAAGCTCATGGCTTTTTTTCTCCTCCTCCTCTGGACAGCTGCCAAGATTTACAGCTCTCCTGGCCTGTGGTTTCCTTTTAAACACTAATAAAATTGTCTTCAATCTTCCTTCTGAGACGTCCTCAAATTCTCTAATTGAGGAGACTAAAAACCCTAAGAGGGGATCCCAATTTCCCTGGTAGCATGTGGCACACACATGCAGCACCGCAAAATTTCTGTTAACACAGATTCATTAGCTGTATTTGTCACTATTTTATTAAAGCCAAGAGACAGGGTCAGGACTGGGCTCAGGTAGACAGCATGTGTCTAACAGGAGTATCACCCTGTGTTCCATTCCCAGCATCACAATCCCCCCCAAAAAAAGTGTTTAGGTAGGCCCAGAGAAATCTTAGAATAATCTGTTTAACTTCATTTAACTTCAAATGTATAGAGTTTGCTTTTGAAAAGGAACAAGTTTGATCTTGATTTGGTTTGGTTGGCTTTTTCAAAATATCTGCCAATACTGTCACAGTATCGTCTCTGAAACATTTCCACAAAGAGCGGAGTAAAGGACCCATGCAATATTTTATTCCGGCTTTAGCTCCAATTCTTTCTGCCTCTTGTTCACCAAGTCTCTCTACTTCAATAAGCCTTCATTTCCTCATCAGCACACACAAAGAAAGAGCAAAACCTGGCAGCATCCAGTCATTTGTCTAACCATTGACTCTGCAATTATTTATCAAGAACCAGGCAGGGGCCAGTCACTGAAGATCCAGTCTTGATCAAGATGAACTAAATCCCTACTTTGAGGAGACAAATAAATAAAAATGGTCAAGTGTCACCTAGGGACTATAAATAGTATATGCAAATCCCCAGTACCTGGAGGAGTCGAAGTAAAGGTGCCAGAAAAGATACAACCGAAGTTAAGTACTTGACCTCAGGCCACAGTGCAGGTCTCTCCCAGGGCAGTGCCTGTAAGCCCTGACTCCTGACAGCACAGCTCTTAGGACAGTCCCCTTCTGATTCTACTCACACCCACCCATTGATATTTTTTGTTAAGGAGGCCCTTGCTTTATAAAAGCCCTTTTGTATGTATTGGCCTAGGCTTTCTCTCATCTTAGAAGCAGGTTGCCTTCTGCAGCCTTGTGCCACCTCTTATGTGAATGAAGAGGTATGCAGACACAAGCAGGTGGCACAGCTCATGACTGCGGTTATGCAGTATGTATGTTACAGCCCTTGTATACTTACGAAGTATGTCTGCTGAATTAGGCTGACACACAGACGGCAGCATGAAAATTCACTTGTCATGCCATTGTTGTAGCTGTACAAACCAGAGAAAGACAGCTCACTCCCAGGCAAAACTTACTATGCCGATCACTGAGAGGAACGTGGAGAAACACACACAGGCATTGCCGGTCATTCCTCAGACCTGGCCAGCAGGATTCACCTCAGAACTTACAACAGTCAAAATGCAGGCCAGTCTTCATCCTAGTGATGTCCAAGAATGGGGACACACTGAGTCCTTGAGCTCACTGACTAGTGGCAGGGGGAGGAGAGTTGAAGTCCACAGGATTCTTCCTCCCAGGTTTCCCCCACCCCGCCATGCATCAGCATACTCAGGTTAGAGCCCCAGCCACACAGCCATCCTGTTGCATTAGAGTGGCCTAAAAGCAGCCTTCTGATCTCCTCTATACCCTTCTGAATCAAAGGCCATCCTGGGGCACTGCAGATCCTAGCACACTCCCAGACATCTGGGTGAAGGTCTTTAGTTCTAAAGGACAGAAGCGTTTGCTGGCCCAGAGCACCAGGGCATAGCTCCATGCATCTCACAACCACCTCATTTAACCTTCACAACAGGTAAGGGTGCAATTTAATTGCCCTCATTTTACAACCGTGCATGGGAATGCAATGTTCCAAGCTTGTCAGTCCAAACTCTGAAGAGAAAAAAGGCCAGGCTCATATAATTCTCCTTCTTGCTCTGCCTTCCTCTCTAATGACACTTGGAGCCTGGCTTTTGCTTAGAAAGTAAATGGTACATGTTCTCCACAAAACATCAAATGCCATCATACCCTCTTACCATTCAACTCCAGCCAAGTCTTTGTGAACTTCGTGGTTTACAAAGAGCCCGTCATTCTGCACACACAATAGGTTCTCTCAGCTGGTAGAGGCTATTCACCAGGCACTGCAGAATTTACCTACAGAGTAACAGTTGTCGGCAGGTGGGGCTCACAGTGGCCGTGCTATTAATGATGTACTTCATGGTGGTTGACATGGTCAACAACAGGACAATGATTAGTAGAGAAGGAAATGTCATGCCACTGCCCAGGTCAGCCTCACTGTGCTTTACTAGTCCCATGAAAAGGTAACCAAGATGATGTGAGTGCAAAAATGTATGCTAGATGCAGCGTATGCTGCATAAACTACCTTAAAATAAAAATACAGCTCTACTCTGAACTGTTCATCTGTTAGCAAAAGTAAGCAAAGCGTTAGAAATGGGGATGGGTGGAAGCTGGTAGAGTTCTAAGAGAAACCAAGAATAGGAGCAGGCACACATGTGAGTTTACAAGCTCTGTACTGGGACGAGCATGCCTTGCTAAATAAACTGCTCTTGCACCCAGCAGAGTGGGAAACCTCTCAGCAGTTGACATGTGTCATCTCTCTGTTTGGATCCTAGAGAGAGCTGTGGGTAGACAGAACCCGACTGTGTAGGGAGCTGAAGGTGGAGTCGCTCACAATAGAGAACATTCTGGATCACTTTTCACAAAGAGCAATGCATGCCCCTTGCTTCAGAAGCAATAGGGAAAACTGCTAAAAACACAGAGTACACGGACCCCACTCCAGACTCAGAATCAGGGCAGGTCTGGGGACATGAATGCCCCAGAGGTCGTACAATTCTCAAGCCAGGGAGTTTGAGAACCACAGCTTCAGACACAGCTCTGTCTCTCCTCTGCTGTGGCTCAAGTCAGGACTCTGAAATGGCGAGTCTCTATTAAGACAAACAAACTAGCTATTAACCTGCTGGGGGAATTCTCAAGCTTCATTCCAGGGTCAGTGAATAATTTTGCCAGGGGACTATTTTGGCCAGAGAGCCTCAGTGAGCAGTTGTGATACATCCACTGTGTCGAGCAGGTGAAGCACACATTCAGACTAATGTCCTCTTCTCCTTGTAGCCTAAGTTCACCTCAGCAAGTCCTTTTCTGACTTGCCTTCCTCCACTACTCTGCAAACAGCAATGCTCACAGACTCTAACATGGGCCTTCTGTTCCTGGTGCTCTTTGTCCTGTGGACCCTTCCTCTCCCTCTTCTCCTTAACCTGTTGTTCCCAGCCCTCCCATCACCCACAAGTGTCTCCATTCACATTTTCCACAGAGCCTCACTAGGCCGGTCCCCCACGCACCTTACATGTGACCCTCCTGAAGGTTTACACATGGTTTACATATCAACATCCCAAGACCATAGCACACATGTGGTCATAAAAGTTTGTCTTCTGATTCCACCACCCCATCTGCAGGCCTACTGTCACTGTCAGTTGGACCTTGTAACATTTTGTTCCCTCTTCACAAACACTAGCCATCTCATTCGTCCTGCAATAATCTCTCCTATTCTCAAAGACTCTGGACTCCTCGTTGCCTGCAGTTAAGTCAAACTGTTGGCATAAGCTAAATCTCCTGTCAACTGGCTCTTCTCATTCACTCAAAACTAGTACTGTACCATAAAAAGTATGACCAGAGGGCTTTACACATGGGGTCCAGCTCCAAATACCTATTTTGACCTTGAAATCACCTCTCATAAGACCTATCACTATGCAGACATCTATGCATGCATCGATTTCCCTATTAGTCATGGGTTCTGTCTTTTACGGTATCCCAAATGCAGCACCTGACTCCTGGTGTGAATATTGACCAAATGACTACCTGAGCCCACTGCAAGAAGAGCCTGGAGAGAGGATGCAAGAAAAAAGTGGCCATGAAAGTCTAGGGAAAACAGCGGTGCTCACCTGGGAAGGATGAGAAGAACAGTGATAACAACAGCAACAGTAACAACATTGTGAAGTAATGGGCAATTACATGATGGGGAATGCCCCATCTTCATCCCTGCCCTTCAGCACTCTCGGAAGAACTGCTACAATCTGACTCAGTCAACACCCCAAGCTCATGATATAGACACTATGTGGCTACTGTTCCCACTTTAGAGATGAAGAATCTAAGGCACAGAAAATTTAAACAAATGACTTTGAATTGGAAGGGGCTCAACATGGTCTATGCACAATTAATGTCTCCAGACAGGCAGGCATAGGAGGAGTTGCAAAGCCCATGAGCCTCCAATACAGGAAGTACTGCCCTGGTGCCGAAGGCTCTAGAGCTGGAGAAGCAAGTCCTAGGAGTCACTTCCTAAGGAAAAGGCTTTCCTTCCGTGCTAGGGGACAGAAATGAGAATGGAGGGTGTCCAGGATGGATCACTGGCAACGCCCTGTATATGGAGTAAAATAATCCAAGAGCACTGAGAGGAAGATGTGTGAAGACTGTCAAGGTAAAATGTATTAAAGGAGGAAGAGCAGAGGCCAGGCCACCGCACGCCCAGTGTATCTCCACAGCAGAACACGTCTGCCCACAAGTGGGGTGGGGCTTGGTTGTTTGGTCTGTAGGGTCCTCAATTCCATCCTTGGTTCCTACCTCCTGCACTGGCCAGTTGGTTACATGCCTCATCTCCAGGGAAGAGAATGGGAATGAGAGCCATAGAGATTATCAGAGAGTCATTTACTTGCCACAAATCTACCCATTGTTGAGTATCCAACTTGATTTTTTTTTTGGTAAGTTCTAGTTTTAGAGCATTTCATCAGTCTGTTGTGGCTAGAAACAAACTGCCACCCCTCCAGCATGTCCTGTGTCTAGCCACAAGTTCAACATGGACTCCTTGTTATCACCTACTAGGCCTCCATCCCACACAGAGAAAGGCTGAGGGTTTTAGCCAGCCAAAGACGCATTAGCCTGAGAACAGATCTGAATTCTGTTTCTAACCAGAGCTGCTTTTAAAGCTCCTTCAGGTTAAATGACAAGACAAGAGCTCCCAGGAAGGGCAGCAAAGGAGAGAGGCAAACACTTCAAAGAGCTAGAATCAATGGAAGGTGCTCCTGCTTTGGGATGACACTTTAGCTCGAACTATCTTGGCATGGGAAAGATTTCTTTATTTTAAGAAACAAGGTCATACCTCTACTGGCTGCATGAACTGCAGCAAGCATATTCTGCCTAATGACTCTAGCCATGCCATCACTCCATACTTGGTACCTGTCTCTGGGACCTTAGGAAGCTATCCTTAGTACATGGCCCCATACTAGCCATGAGACACAGAAGGACCCCAACCCATACACACATGGCAGAACACAGTCCCCAGTACAGGTCTATAGTTAATTGCAAAACCTGAGGAAATTGAAGAGAACTCTAAAATGTGCATCTAAGCCAGTGGTTCTCAACCTTCCTAATGCTGTGACCTTTTAATGCATGTGGTGACCACCAACAAAAAATTATTTCATAACTATTTCATAACTGTAAATTTGCTACTGTAATGAATCATAATATAAATATCTAATATGCAGGGTATCTTATATGTGACCCTCCAAGGGTCAAGACGCACAAGCTGAGAGATTTAGTATCTTTGGAAATGTCAAAGGTTCTGAGAGAAAAGGGATCCCCCTTTACAGCATCACCAGCCACAACTACAGGGAGGAGAATCCCATAACATTCCTGTTTCTCCTAAACCGACCTCAGGCAAGAGTCCAATCTCAGCTAACTAGAAGGCAGCAATGACAGGAAAGATGGTGGCTTTGGTGACCAAACATGCTTTGGGAAAATCACATGAAGACTACCAATGTCTTGGCACGGGGAGGAGAAAGTCGAGATTTCTCTGTAGGCTTTTGCTGGAGCTCTCCAGGCAGCCCCAGCTCTGCCAAGTGCATTCCAGAGCTTGCCTCACATGCCCAGACCAGCAAAGGTCTTTGCATTTGCAATGACTTCACACTCAGCCAAAAGTAAACACGCTCTCCACTTTTTCCATGGACAAATACTAACCCCAAATTGCCAGTGTTGGCCTCTATGCAATCCAAATTGAAAACCGCCTTTCCCAAGTAAATCAAGCCATTTTAACTCAATGATACCTCTTGGCCGCAAAAGGAAACTTTGCTAAAGTCTTCCTAGAAATTATTTATCATGCAATCATGCAGGATGATATGATCACATGAACAAAGCCTGACAAAGGAACAGTGGCACTCAAAATACTCACAACTGACAATCCAAGAACGCTCGCTCCAGCACCTGCACTCAAGAATTAAGCAGTACATTTATAACACACACAAGACCCACTACTCTCACACATATACATGTACACAACTGATTGGAATATTCTTTCTGGGAGCAGACTGTGATAAGGCAGGTACTGACTGGGGAAAAAAAGGAAGAAACATGGCCCAAAGATCTGAGCTGCGTCAAATGTTGGCACCTGTCAAGCATACATCTCATTTCTCTCCCACCTTGCACTCAGAATCCATGTGGTCTAAGCTCAGCTGCTTCACAAGTAGTAAGAAACAGAGAAGCGCCAGACTTACCAGGTTGGAGTTGGTGGCGTTGGAGTCATCTTCTGGAAAGGGGATATAGATCGCTAAGGCCACACAATTGGCAAAAATAGTCAGTAAAATAATTATTTCAAATGGTCTGAGAAAGGAGTTAAGGAAATCAATGCCACTGTTAACACAAGTGAAACAAACATACATCTATCTATATTTTTTTAATGAATCAAAGACTCATAAGAATTCTGTTTAAACAATGCATTCCAAGCCCCTTGTATTCTGAAGAGAAACATATGCCTTTTAAGTGCTTCTAGTGGACCCCCGCCAAAATTTTTTCCTAATATGTCAAGAGCAGTGGAGGCCAGTCGCGTGCCAGAGTAAACACAGGTTTCTAAATACTTCTTCCCCTCTTTTGTTTATTTAGATTACATTTGATTTCATTTTCCTCATGTGAGCTTGGGGTAAAGAGACCTGTCTGCCCCAGGAAGGATTCCCCACAGGACCCCATTTCATGGCTCACAAACTATCACCATGGACCCATGCATGCATGGTAAGGGAAAGCATCGGAGTGGGGTTTTAAACAAAGCAGCTCTTCATGGAAATCTACAGATTCTGCTTTTAGTTTTTGAAAGCAAAGTTGGGAGTGTTCTACCTCCCTAGGGCTAAGGGCTGCCCAAAATCAAGCAGGATATACACTGTGGGTTCAGAGGTGGAGGCCCTGTCTTTAGTGTACAAGGCTCAACTAACTGGAACTGGTCCTCTTACCACAAGTAGTGATAGCCTGGGCTATAGAGCATTAACCCAGGGTCTACTCACTAGTAACAGCATACTCTGATGTTCTCTCACCATGGAAGCATCAGTGCAGGACACAGAAAGTCCCAATCTGTGTTCCCACAACTAAGTTCCTAGCCTCTTTCACAGAGCCTCTTCTGATTGGCTTCCTATTGCAATGATAAAACTTTATGACCAAAAACAACGTGGGGAGGAGAGAGTATATTACAGTTTATAGTTAATAGCTATCAGGAAGGGAAGTCTGGGCAGGAACTCAAGCCAGGAACTTAGAAGCAGGAACTTAAGCACAGAGCACAGAGGGTGATGTTTACTGGCTTGTTCCTCATGGCTTGCTCAGCCAGCTTTCTTCTCAGGGGTGGCACTGCCACCCTGATTAATCATTAATCATTAATCAGGAAAATGTTTCACAGACTTGCCTGCAGGCCAATCTGATGGAAGCATCTTCTTAATTGAGGTTCCCTTTTCCCACATGACCAGGGCTTGTGCCAAATTGGCAAAAATACTAACTGGCACAGATCCCAACGAGAGGAAAGGAATGGATGAAAATTGCAGGGTAGAGGATGATGGGAATGTTCTTCTGTGTATATGTTTCTCTTATTGGTTAATGAATAAAACACTGATTGGCTGATTGGCCAGACAGGAAGTGACGTAGCTGGGAAGAATCAGAATATAAAAAGGGACAAACAGGAAATTGCTCTCTTCTCTGTGGAGACACTGAGCAGTCATCATGTAACAGGAAAAGGAGTTGCAAGTCCATCATTCCCCAGTAATATAAGACTATGAGGAAATACATAGATTAATAGAAATGGGTTAATAATTAAGACAGAGCTAGACAATGAGAATCGCAAGCCAACAGCCAATGGCTTTATAACTAATACAGCATTTGTGTGTTCATATGGGGCTGATGCAGCAGTGGGCCCAGGCAGGTGGGAAGAATGTTCGTAACAAAAGGAGCCAACTAAACTCTCATAGATGTAACAGATCTTGAAGCGGGAAGAGACCCTAGTGATGATCTGTTCCAAACCTTTGAGGCCCATGGTGAGTGGCCATGAAGCCCTGGAACCGGATTTCCTGCCACCATGTCCAGTGTCACCTCATGCCACAGCATTCAAGCTTGGATTCACAGGCCTGCTAGGCTAGGACACAGAGTTCTGCACTCAGGAGGAATCTAAATGACAGCCTTCATGATGGATCGATCCCCAGCAGCCCCATGGCAGAGCTGAGGGTGCCTCATAAGATGTGCCATTGTCCACGTGAGGAGGACCTGACCAATCTCCCCTCTACAGACATGGCCATCATCACAGCTGCCCACGATCCCCAGAAGTCAAGGAGCAGAGCCAGGCTCAGAGCCAAGTCATAACAATAGGTTCGTTCTTTACAGCCTGCAGCCCTGAGGTGGCCAGGATCCAACAGCAATGGAGACAGGAGCTAGTGTTAGGCAGGTGACAGCAAGGACAGGATCCAGCACTCCTCCAGAGCCTTCATGTAATGACTGCCCCAACCCCTGCTGCCAAACACCTGGAGAGAGACAGTAATCTCTACTGCTAATGGAGGAAACTGAAGCTTACAAAGGTTGGATTGTACCTGAAGTCATCAAGTTAGCAGCTAGAACGGGACCCAGACCCAGAAAGTAGGTTGCTGAGTCAGTTTTGAGACCACTTTGTGCTGATCTGCCTTGGGATGGCCCTGAGGGCATTTCAGAAAACCAGCTCTTCTGGCCCTCATACTGCATCCCCCTCTTCCTAACCACGCCCCAACCTGCTCAGGACTATGACTGTCAGACCTGGCTGCAAGGTTCCATTCTCATTGTCTGCTGCCCTAGCAGGAAGGGACAGAGGAAGGCAAACGAGCCAGGCCCCATGAATATCTACTCATCAGATGTCCTCACTGCCTCTACAGGTCAGGGAGCCAAGCTTGAGGTGTTTCAAGTGCTGCCCCCACCTTCCCTGCTACATGCACACACACACACACACACACACACACACAGAAGCACCCCACCCATCACCACACACTAAAGCTCCAGGCTGATGCAGGAGGATACAGTATGTCAAGAGGACCAACAGGCAGACGGGGAGAGCTGCAGCAGAGATGGAAAGAGCGCCTACAGAGCCTGATGTACTCATGCCACCCTCCAAGAACCAAATCATTGTTTAAACTGCCCATCTGATGAAAGCACCAGGACCCACCTTTTCAAGAGCCTTTGAGTACATGAGGCTCTCTCCCTGTCTGTCCTAGGCAGTCTGGAACTTTCACACAGCTAATACTGTGTGCTGCATCCCCTTCCTCTCCCAAGGAGAGAAAGCACCTTCTCTCAGGAGGGTCAGCCACACTATTCATCCAGTGAGGGCTGCAGATTCAGGTCCCTGTAGGCCTGGAGTGCATGCACTTCCTGAGTATCAAGCTGATGGCCATCTATTCCCACCCAGTAACTACTTTCATCTAGTAACCATTTCTACCTAGTAACTATGTATTCCCACCTAGTTACTATCTAGTCCCACCTAGTAATTCACAATCTAGTACCAGCAAGTAACTATGTAGTCCTGTCTGATACCCATCTTGTTCAACTAGCAACTGGTCCCACCTAGTAACTAACTATTACCACTTCGTTACTATCCAGCCTTGCCTAGTCCTTGGGTACACTATTCAGTACTATAGTACAGGGAGTCTGGGAAGTGCATGGATTTAAATGTGGGGAATTTGGATTTAAAACCAACTTTGTCATCACCTGCTATAAAACTTAAGAAAAGTTTTTTGGATCTCAGGGTCTACCTGCTCTCCCTTCATAGCGGTTATCTGCAGGGTCCCAGTTCTCTTAACTCCATGACTCTGAAGGCAGCCTGTCGAAACTGACCAAGCCCAATTTCTCACCCATTAATGGACTACGTGTGGCTTAGCAGACAGGACAATTCAGCAACAGCTGTTGCTTAGAACTGCATCCTGTTATAGTTACCTTGGAAAGGAATTCAAATATTCCAAGGAGGAGTGATGTTTGCTCCATTGAACTATATTTTCACCCCAGGTCATCTTTTACCTTCCAACCACTACCCAAGGTTTTTAAATCTTACCCTAGAACCTCACAAACAAAACTGAGCACTCCATCCATACAGAAGGAATATGAGTTAAATTTTTTTGAATTAGACTTTTTAAACTCAAATTTGAATTTGAGTTAAAAAAAAAATACCCAGCACTAAGCCACAGGGTTCTAACACTGTCTACTCCTGGTCATGTAACCTGGAGAGTTTCATGTTGTTTATTCCATCCCTGGTGGTAGTCAGGGCTGAGCTTTGAGGTCTTTTCCACTGTAATTCAATACTCAGACATTAAGACTTGTGTCCGTGGTGACAGTGCAGCGCTTCAAAGACATGTTTTCTAAAGGCCCCTCTAATCCTTTCTGTGTGTTCAAAGTAGATACACATTATTACAGATAGTGCTTTCAACTTTGGCTATACCACAGCCTTGCCTGGAGAACTCTGTAGACTGTCTGGGGACTACTGGGTCCTGTGGCACCTAGAATTTGATAGACCTTTCTAGCTGATTCCAATGCAGAGCCCAGGATGAGAACCCCTGCTGCCAAGCCCTATGCCAACAACTAGAGCACTGACCTCCATGCTCTCATGCATCTCCTGGCCCCTTCACACGAGGAAGAGGTCAGGTGGTGAGCCACCCCAGCACCATGCCATAGGAAAGAACGTTATGGAGAAGCATGCAACCATGATGAACAGCTACATGAGCAGGCAGCTTGGCTTCAAGTTCATATTCCACATCGACTATTCACAAGTTTCCTCTGACGTTACTTGTGACAGATTGAGTGTCCCTTCTCTCAAATGCTTGGGACTGAAAGTGTTGTGTGCTTAAGATTTGTTTGGATTTTGGAATCTCTTCAGATTCATAATGAGAAATCTTGGGGATGGGACCCAAGTCTGAACTTGAAATTCACTTATGTTCTATACACACCTTATACATACAGACAACACAAATTTTTAGCGCCTGCATTTTGACTGCAACCTGTCACATAAGATCAAGTGGACAATTTTCTATTTATGCCATCATGTCGATATTTAGGTTTGAGGAAAATTAAGATTTTGGATGTTTGGTTTAGGGGTGCTTGTAATACCCACAAATTCTGGGACCTTGTCCTCTGAGATAATGACTCATGGAGTCTAGCAGGGAGGTCTAGATTTCTAACTTTCATCTCTGAGGCAGCAAATACAAGATTGACCTAACATCACCAGCCCAAGTCTATTCCTGGTATCCCAGAGGGCCAGTTGGCCCCTCGGTGCAGGTCCAAAGAACACCTTGGCCAGCCCAGAGCATAAAGGATATTTCCATTCAACAATGCTTATGCATGCCCTCCGGATGGGGTTCTTCAGAGTCAGGCAGAGCAGAGCACGGGGTGGCCGTGTGGCAGTCGTACCACCCTGCTTCTTGGGTTTCCCGTACTGCTGCCGCTTCCGCTGTGTGGAACTGACGGTAGAGATGGTTGCGTTGCCAGCACTGCCCATTAGCTTGGCCTGCCGGGCAGCATCAATGGCTGCCTGCCAGGACAGTGCTGCCCCCGGAGTAGGGATGTGCTCAGGGGCGAGCCCTGCAGCTGCATTGGCATTCATGTTGGCGTGAGCTGGGCGTGGGCTCCCATAGTTGGAACCTGCAATGAAAGAAAAGACAACAGTTACTATGATGAAAATGGGAGCACTGGGGACACACTTTGAATTCCAGACACAAGTTTTGAAAAACAAAGAAAAAAATCTTTTTTCAAGCTGTTGCAGGAACTTGGGAGGTGACATACAAAAACACCAATATGTATGCTGAGAAATACAGCCAGGAAATCTATTCTAGGCCTTGCTTGACCTAGTTCAACTGGATGACCTTGGACATGTCATTCTCCTCTCTGGCCTCACTGCCTTGACTTAGACAGACAAGAGTTGAGACTGTGCTTTCATAGTACTGAGATAGTGAGAAAAAGTACAGGGCAAGGTGAAATCAATACTGCAACATATGGGCCTTAAAATACTTGTTTATAAGAACACACCAATAGGAGGAAGCTAAGGATGCAGAGGCCATGAGGAAGCAGAAAGGTTAAGTCAGGTGTAGATTAGAAGAAAGGACATATGATAGGTAGGGTTATAGTTGGGGGATTGGTAGAGGAGGAAGGGAGGGAGAAGGGAACTGGGATCGTCATGTAATTCAATCTTGTTTGTAATTCAAATATATAAAAAAAAATTTAAAAAGAAAAAAGAACACACCAATAAATGGTTCTTTTGGTAACCGTTTTTATCTAAAACCATTTAGATAAAAATGGTTACTTGAAGAAGGAAAGGGAGAAGATGCAGGTAAGACATAGAATTAGGAAGAAGGAAAAATAAGTGAATGAGTAGGCATACCAGCACAGGAACTGGTGATGCAAATACACAGTACAATGAAGAGTGTGATACTCTCAACTCTGACTGGTGCTCCAAGAGCAAAGATAAACACAAGGCAGTGAGGGGGCTAGGCTAAAGTAAGCTCATATCCAGTGAAGTGATCTGGATGTGCTCCCAGGGAGGCACTGTTGGGAGGTGCTGGGGCCTTTGTGCTAGGATCTTCCCCAAGCCACTTTCTTCCATCACTGAGACGATTAAGTTACTTTAGTAACTTAGATGTTGCTCAGTTAAGATGAGTCAGTTATCTGTCTCATGCAATCAAAAGAGAGGCAACCAACATGCTTGCACAGTGCTCAACACACTTGCTGGGTTCCAAAGTCTATGTCTTCCCCATCACAACAGCCACAGGCAATAAATTTCAACTGGAAGCCAAATGATTGACATCAGATTCCACAATGCTGCTGAAAGGGTGCTGAGACTCTTCTGGGCATGAGAGGAAAGCTTATCGTAACAGATTATCATTACCTGCCGTGGACAGAGGGAAGGGGTGGGAAATGCACAGATGCCATCTACTTATCATCCACCGGATATCAAGACAAGCACATCAGGCCTTCCTTGGTACCAGCTGTCATCAGCCACCTGCACAGCTGTTGTCTGATTTCTGTAGCATCAGACTTTAACCTTAATCCATAGACCCTGGTAAAGTGTCTCCATTGTACCCACTTCCCTGGTATACTCATCTCACCACACAGTCCCCTCACTCTCCTCCCTTCCTCTGCCCAGCGGCTCCAGGCAGCTGCTCCAGGGTACAGTATATTTACCAGAATATCAGGCCTGTGGCGAACAGACCTTTCCTAGACTGAGAAGCCCCCTCTGTCACAACTTGTCATTTCCTGCCCTGCTCTCAATACACAGATGCTGAGTATAAAGTAAGGAAGGCCCCGGGAAGCGGGAACTTGGGTTTTCTTATTAAGACCCCAGAGCAGAAAACTGAGAGCATGGGTTTGGATTAGTCAAGACAGCTGAAGCAGAGCTGTTCTCCTGAGCTGCAAGATAAGTGTCTTTATTCAACACACAAGAAAACAAAGGAGCGCGTGACTCATTAAAGGTCACAAAATGAGACAGTGGAAGACTCTGCTGCACTCGGAACTCACAGTGAACTGCCACACTATACTCCTTCCTTGGCTCTTCCAACACTCCACACTCATGCACATGTGTGTGCACACAGGACAGGAATGCATACACACCTCCTCCTGAACTTTCTGGGCTGAGGAGAAAGCGGTGAATATCTATATTTAAAGAATAGCATCTCCAATATTAACGCCTGATGACTTTCAAGGGTACCTCCCTGGTGACTGAGAGTGGAAAATATCCCTGTTTCTTTTTTTCACACTGGTGTGACCAATTCCAAAGCAGCCCTGTATCCCATCTTGGTTTGCCAAACTGGGCTGTAACTTAATTTTTCCTTGCTTTGTTCTGTCTGTGCCATTCAATTTTGACTTTGTAGACTCTATTTGGCACTGACAAAATTTAGTGGATGATATTTTAGCCCCTGGCTTTATCTTCCCCTACATCTATAAAGCAGTGACATTTGCCTGTCAGCTTTGCACACCATTGCCCTACTCGTGTCAATGTGTTTCAACTGCCCTTAGTCAATCACCTCCATTGATCTCTTACCAGTTGACTCAATCACAAACCAAGCAGTGCTAGGGATTTGGGATGACTCTTAAGAAAAAGGTGGAAAGCACTAGTGTAAAAACCAGCAAGGGTCCAGGGCACCTTGAGCAAAAGGCAGGATCTCCCTGAGCAAGCCAGAGGCAATGTCCAGGCCTCCTGAATGGACTTCTGAGCACCCATAGGGTTCCTTATTTATATTGAGACCCATTTCCAGAACACCAGGACACCTCTGGAACATAAATATGGGGAAAGCACATGCTCAGAAGCCTCAGAGTGCAGGGGAATGGAATA
Source organism: Cricetulus griseus (assembly GCF_003668045.3). Classification (NCBI taxonomy): domain Eukaryota; kingdom Metazoa; phylum Chordata; class Mammalia; order Rodentia; family Cricetidae; genus Cricetulus; species Cricetulus griseus. Next base: position 25,829,604 of record NC_048601.1, on the reverse strand, counting down.
TCAACTTCTCCCTGGTCAGAGGACAAGAATACAGCTATCCAAGAATACTGCTATAGCCTTTGAGTGATGCAGGACACTCCCACCATAAATGGCCACATGCAGGAAAGAAAGAAGTGTATTCTCCAAAGTCAGTCCCCATGAGGGGACCTTTGCCTCTCCAAAGGATGGTCACTTTCCCATCCAGACCTGAGGTTCTAGGAGTGTCTCGAGGACACTCACAATGAGAAGTACAGGAGTCCGGGGAGTGGGGAACTTCATCTCTGTAACAGCAATGATTCTGAGTCCAGAGTAACGCCATGAAGGTAGAACAGCCCACATTGTTTCTCTGATGTTTTTTGTTAGGACAAAATCACCACCCAATGCAAAGACCAATTTTCAAATTATAAGGCTGATTCAAAGCTTTGCCTCCTGGCTGCCAGCTGAACCGATGCCACCAGCTAAGTCTGATCTTGCTCCAGCCTTAATGGGCTATCCACTGATGCACTGGTGCCCAAGAAAATCCCAGAATAGCAGCTCAGCAGACCAGACCACATGGAAACAGGTAAGGGCTCTATGGTATCAACCACTTCCAGACATAAGAATAACGATGATTTCTGTTTGTTCGATGATGGGGCTCCCTTGAAAATAGCAGCATCCATGCCTAATACATGCAGGTGCTGCCTCTTCTCAGAAGGGCAAAGACACGAGCAGGACCCCAGAACAGACCCCCTAGCCTCATACCTCCCTGCCCAGAGATGTTTCAGTCAGGGAATGGACACATGCTTCCTCACTTCCTCCCAGTCAGGAATATGTCGAGCGATGCAACAGTGAGGGGTTAACTCATTCCCCATTCCAGAAGATGCTCAACATCTATTGCTAGTGACTATATAATAATGTTATTGATAAGCAAGAACATTGTTGTGGATTGTATCATAAGTATCCCCTAAAAATTCATATGCTTCAGCCTCATTACCCGAAGGTGACAAATCTTCAAGAGGAGAGGGACTTGACTCAGGATATGTCCCAAGGGAATATAATCATCCACCCCTTCCTGTTCTTCTGCATCCCAGCCACCATGAGGTGAAAGGTCTATTCAAGTCACACTCCCTGGCCATGATCTAAAGCAGTGAGACAATGGGCCATAGACTGAATCTTCTAAAACTGTGAGTCAAAGTAAGCCGTTCCTCTCTCTATGCTGTGGCCTCTGGTAGTTTCATAGTGACAGAGAGCTAACTGGCATAAAATAAGACCACAGGCAAACATTAGAAGTCTGCTTGATAGAATCCATCAGTCTAAACATTGAGCACTGCATCCTTACACTTGCTCCATGGACAGGGGAGGAGCTCTGAGGAAAGAGAGGAGACAAATGATTTGTGCCTCCTATACCATCACTCTAGTCCAGGCCACCATTCATTTCCTGCCCAGAAATCCCTGACATTTCCAGGCTTCCCCATCTCTAACCCAAGCCTCACTCGTAACTGGTCACCATGATCTTTTGGGAAATACAAATACTAAATCAGGCCCTATCATACTCCTACTTCAATCATTTTCAAACCCAAACTCTTTGTTGTGTTTCTTGAAGTCTGTGCATGCTGGCCCAACTTCCCTGAACTTATTCCATACTGACCTCCTTTCATCCCTCAAGCATGTCCAGTTCTTGTCTGCCACAGTGCATTTACATGTACTTAGAATGTTCTTCCCTCTGCTTTTTGCTTAGTGGTTCCTTTTCATACTCCAGATCCGGCTTTAAGCATTTCTGACTTAAAACCTCTAATCCAAGGAAGCAGAACCCAACCAGTAGCTTCCAGTATTCCTGCCCCTTCCTTCCTCCATGCTACCCTTGATAAAGATGCCCAGATCCCTGGGCAACATAAAAGGATCCCCAATGAGCCAAAGATGTGGAAAAGGTATGGGCTTCAACAGCATAGTCTCCTTCAGTGATCATGTGCCTTCTGCCACAAATAGAGCTGGTGACTCCTGAAGAATACCTAATGACTTACAGATCAGAGGCAGTTCACTCCAGGAAGGAAAGGGCTGCAAACTGATGTCCTGCTTGAGTCCTGGTCACTTGAGAGTCTCTGAGTACACAGCAAAGGCCTTCTTTGGGGCCACATATCACCTAAGACCTTTGCAGCCATCTATCTGAATTTTACATATTTCGATCCCCCTTGATGGCAAGGGCCCCATATTCCCCTAAACGCAGAGTAGCCATCCTCAAACCAGAGCTGCACCAGCTTGAACCATGCAAACCTAGTGACAGGAAAGCAAGAGGACCCTGGCTCCTGGTCTTGAATCAGCCGAGATTTGTCCATCACCAGTTCAGGGGAGCACATCCACAGATGAATCCCATGGGCCTTCAAGGCTCACATTGTGGCATAGAGTGACAGGCAGAAGGACATCTTGGCTGATCTTCCAACTCCTTTCTACTGCCTTCCTGGAGTACAGAGGCAAAGAGCTGAGACAAGGCTCAGTCTCTCTGAAACCAGAATTCCTAACTCAGCTTTGTGAATGAACAACCAAGACCCAGAGTGAAACATTCAAAGGCAATTCTCCAGCCCCAGCCACCCAAATGCTGGGATTACAGGTGTGGGCCATCATTCCCATGTCCAATTATAACATTTAAAGTAGTGAAGATGGAATGCCATTTGAAGCTATCCAGTATGGTAGCTATGAGTCAAAACCACATGAGACAGGAATATGCTCACTGGTAAGTGTGTCAGGGTCCTTCCAACAGCTTCCTAATCTCACAAGGGCACAGTAGACTGTGACTTCCCAGCTCCCTAACCAAATGCAGTCCCCTTGACCTGCTCCACAGTGCTGCTTGGATGTCACTCCTAAAAAACCCATCCCCAACCCCTTCCAGCTTACTCCGAATTCTTCAATTCCTGTATCAAGTACTTTTCTTCCTAAAATGTCCACAGCAGCTCAGGGCATGTCATCTTACAGCAACATGCTATTCAGTTCAGCTTTGTTGCTGTTGTTTGGGTTTGGGGGTTTGCTTTTTGTTTTCTGAGACAGACTCTCACTCTATAGCCCTGGCAGAGCCCGGAACTCACTGTACATCCCATTCTGGTCTCAAAGGCAATTCTCCAGCCCCAGCCACCCAAATGCTGGGATTACAGGTATGGGCCACCATTCCCAGGTCCAATTATAACATTTAAAGTAGTGAAGATGGAATGTCATCTTGAGCTATCCAGTATGGTAGCTATGAGTCAAATGTGTCTGTGGAGCACATGAAATAGCTCTGGTACAACTGAGGTAGCACATTGTAAGTTCTATTTCATTTCAGTGAATTTCCACCTGAGTAGACACATGAGTCTAGAGACTACCATGACAGTGCTCCTGTGCACTCAGGGAAGTGAACAGTGAAGACTGGGGTGGGTGTGGGGTAGAAAAGGGAGATAAGAAAGTACTTGGTTCTAAGACGGGGAGGGAGCAACCAAAAACAGGTCTGATGTGATAAATGGGTAGCTTTTGCCATCTTCAAATAACCACTGCCTGCAAAAAGACCTACCAAAGCATACGGGCTCTCAGCTCCAACAGACAACAAGGCTATGACTATATCTATCTGACGCTCAAAAAATAAGTGTGGAAACAATTTTCCTCAATATGCAGAGAGAAACCTGGTAATGCCCCTCAAGCTGGGAGGGGAGGTTGAAAGGAAACCCTCCCTTGAGTGTGTCAGCCTTGGAGCTGTGCACCCAAACTGCATGAACGCAATACAGCAGCATCCCAACTCTTCTGTCTTTTCACAAGAGATGAGGTGCAGAGCATAGCCCCATGCCCACAGCCATCACATCTGCTCCATAATGAAGGGACAGCAAGGGGCAAGGACATCTGCAGCATCTCACCAACTCAGCAGATCAGGGCTGCCCTAAATAGAGCACCTTCCTCTGATGACCCGCCAAAGGCAGGGGTGGGAGGAGCAGGTGGAGAACCTGAGCATTCCCAAGGCCACACTAACCAGAAGGTGGTCATGCCAACAGCACCCAAACCTTCTCAGACACAGCATAGAAACCCCCTCCCTATTCTCTTTACAGCATAGCAAGTCAAGAAGGTGACAGAGAGGAAGGAACCCCCAAAGAGAGTCCCACGGAGGAAAGCCATCTGCTCCTGGTCACGGTTAACCTTTCCTCACTATACACTAATCATAATGTCACTTCATCCTTGGTGTCAGCAGGCATGAAGGGGGAAAACTCATAGATGCATGCAGCTAAATCTCAGGCTTCAATCACCCAGGGCAAACTACAATAATAGTAAGATGCTCCTTCATGTCTTCCCTGGCACGGAGGAACGGGAGACCTCCATTTCTGCTGTTTACCACCACGATTTAGTGACAGCACACCTAAATTCAGTGAATATAGTGAATCTATTGAAAGTCAACATCTCAGACTCTGTAGGCAAGTAATAGACTTAGCTCTGACTGAGGACAGACATCATGATGGACAAACAGGAAGTCTTGGGGTAGCTGATGTCTAGGGATAGAGTCATAGCAGCTTGGCAAAACCCTGTCAAAATGGATGAGAGTTCAACCCTTATGACCTTTATGTTTTACTACATTTTCCAAATTCTGTATACTAAATGATTCTTTTGGTAAGGGAGGAGAGGTCTGATTTTGTTTTATAGATTACACAATTCACCAGAATTACCACAGCCAAACCAGTGGCAGATTTCTGTCCCACTGTCAAAAGCACCCTCTAGAAGGGGCACAGTTCCACCTAGCAAACTCCTGCCTGCTGTGGCAGAGAGGAGCAGGGAGTTTCATACACCCTCTACATGAACTCTTGGTGACTTTGTGCCACCTGCAGCCAAGGCTCTAGACACACAGCCAGGGGTTTCCAGCAGTGGTTCTCCAGAACAGAACTAAGTGGGCTGAAGGTGTCCCAGGTTGAGAGGTAGCTGGAAAGAGGCCAGATCTCTTTCTATGTGGTTCAGAGACAATTTTGCTCCTACGCTGATACATTTCCATGAAAAAGATCAGTATGTCACATCAGAAGTGAAACATGCTCCTATATCTGTCAGGATACCTAGTTGAACCAGATCTCAAATGGATTGTCTATCCAACCACAAAATTTGAAAGAAGTCCAAGCAGAACCAGACATCAGAGAGGGTGTATGTCTTTCCACAAGCTGCACAGCTATGTGGCCTCATATACTACTGTGTAACATTTTCCTAAAGATGAAAATACTCCATCCTGCAGAAGACTCTTTAAGCAGAAAGGTAAACAACTCAAAATAGCTTCAGGAAGTCCCTGAAACTGAGCAGATTCACCTGGCCCCTCTCTGCCAGAGTAAGCAATAAAAACTTAGAATCCCACAAGGGAAGCTGGGTTACAAAGAGTCTGAAAAGAGAAAAACTGCGAAGACTCTGAGAGCAGACCAGCTGCCTGGAAGAAGCAGAAACAGGCAAGCTGCCTAGAGAACTTTAGATCTGGGGCACCTGGAAAGGACACTGGGCTGCCTACAGGATGTGCACAGTGCTCCCGGTTTCACTTTGTGAGCTGTCGCCTATGCTGGGGTCAGCTTTGGCAATGAAGCTGTCCTTGAGTCATTTTCTGCTCCTGCAAGAAACCCCTCACCCATACTCCTGTGAGTAACCTCAATAAAACACACTGGTTCACCAAATTGGACTTTGGTGATGTATTTTCCTTGGCCTGCTGTGGGTTCCCTATCTGGGTGGGTAATCATGTGTGTTGCATCTCTCCAGGGAAAGGTTTGTCACACAGCATGCACCCAGGCCCCTGGTTCTATAAAATACCAAGTAAATAGACATTTCTCTGGGCCTCAGTCAACTGCTCTGAAAATAGAACTAACAACTCATTCCTTGCAGAACAACTGAGAATACTGAATGAGACTGTGTATCTGAAAGTTCTACCCAAAGAGCAATAGGAACTAATAAGAACTTTCCAGATACCCACACAGAGAGCCTCAGGGCACAGACTAAGACTACCTTCTTTCAATGAAGAGAAACATGAAAAGTATTTTATTATGTTTTAAATATTTCCCTACATACATCCGTTGGCTTAGCACCATCTCTTTAAAACTGTTGCATCCTATACATACAAGTGTCAGTTTGTGAGAGGAAGCTGCAAGTCCAGAGACATCCAGAGACCCCGCAAAATGCGGCTCCTTTTCCAAGGAGTCCATCCAGGAAAGGCCCTGAGATTGCCCCACTATTGGGGTTGCAGAGAGGAGGGGTGCTATCCTTCACATTCACACACTGAAAAACAATATATGTACAGAAACAGAGTCACACGGACCTGCTCATCTTACCCCTAGATGTCTCTCATCCTCACTAAGGTGGGAGAAAGAAACATCATTCCCTTGTTGTTTCTCATTCCCAGTACATTTAATAATGATGCTATGTGCATTTCATTTACAATTGTTACACCCTCTTGTCTTGTTAATCCCCAAACCTCTGCCAACAGGCAGACAAGGGGAAAGACAACAACAGAAACAACAGCAATAAACTCACAGGTAACAACAAGCTCCACACTGACATAGAGCTGTCTAGATCTAGACTGTCCCCATGTTTGGTGGGGAAGAGTAAGATCAAAAGCACAGAGCTCTGAACTCTCCTCTCAGCTTCTTCCTTTCTTCTCTGTGCTCACTCCTGCAAGTCCTCTCCTTAGCTCTCCTCTTCCTTGACTTCAGAATGAAATCCTAAACACTGTAAGAAGTCCTCTGTCTCAGTAATCAGGCCCCAGCACTCTGGACCAGGCATCACATGGCTCTCCCATTCTTGCCAACTAGCCTGACCCTACCAAGGCTTCTCCTGCCCATTACTTGAGCTAAGTGTCCCAGCAACCCCTCCCTCAAAAAACAGTTGGACTCTTTCCAATAGAGAAGCAGTACCCAGTACTACTCACTGCCTCCTGTTAACCTATGCATAGGAACTCACAACCTCCTGAAAGCCTATGCCTAAGAGCCAAGGGCATTCATCTGGGAAGGGTAGCAAGGAAGACCCCATCCTGGGCTCAACACAGTTTACATGGAAGTCCACAAAGCCAGAGAGGCACTGTACCACAACTAGTATGTCTATGATCAATAGAAAGTAGTAGGTGTTGATAAAAATACAAAAAAGTGGCAACTACCACACAAGTCTTGTTGGCAGTGTGAAATGCTGCAAGCCCCTGGAGAGCAAGATGGAAGTTCCTCAAAAAAATAAACGTTCAATTATCACATGACCCAGCAATGCTACTAGTAGGCATACACCCAACATTATTTAAAAGTAAATGCTCCAACAGGTATTTGCAGACCAGGATTCATAGCAGCATGATTCACAAGAAATAACAGACAGAAGCAACACAAGTGTTCACCAATGGATGGGTGAGTTATCAAAATGTGTTCTACATTGGAATATCATTAAGCCCCAGATAGGATATTCTCACATATGCTTCAACACGAAGGAAAATATTATGATACATGAAATAAGTCAGATAAAACAGGATTTCATTCCTGAGCATTATACAGGACCATTCTCTGAATCAAACTGTCTCCATCTTCATCACACCAGGTGTACGCATTTGCAAAAGATCATCACAGCTGGACTGAGGACTACTGACACTCCATCAGAGAAGGAGGAAGCAGGAGTGGTCATTGGACATTCAGTTGTGTATCCAGCCACTCATCCTAACCAGTTGTGTGAGATTCTGCCCTAATTGCTCATGGTATTTTAGGGAGGTGCTAGAGTAAATAGACTGGGAAGACAAGCATGGGGACATCCATCTGTGCAGCCTGGGAAAACCATCACCCATGCTAGGTACAGACTCTCCAGTTTTCTGTTTTGAGGTCATCCAAATTCCTGCTGTAGCCCTCACCAATACTCTGCAAGTAAGTCCAAAAAACTCTTATAACTCAATCAGAAGGTAGAAGCTTGCACTCTAGGATACCCAAGCCATCCCTCCAGCAGGAATGACAAGAGAATTTGGACCAGTACTGAAGGGAGCCCAGGCCCTGCCCTCTACAAGCTTTCAGCATTGACACGGGACCAGGGAAGGATTCAAAGAATCTTGGTTATAAATTACTTTCAAATATCAAATAAATCATAAATGCAGATGCACAAACATGCCTTCACAAGTGATCCAAACCAGACGCCTGTCTAAATACATCTCAAGCACCACTAAATACCAGACGTCAGAGTCTTGGCTGGGTACTGTCCCAGCTTTTAGTCTTGCCCACACCACCTACAAGGCAGACCACAGCACAGGCACTATGCCCCTCTGATACCTCTTCTGGAGCTGGCCCACACTGAGAAAAAAAAAAAGTTGAAAGGAAAGTACTGGCCCAGGACCCCCAAGACCAAGTTCTCAACACAAAGATTTATTTGCCCCAGAAGGACAGAAGGCCGGAAATAAGAGGCAAACACAGAAGATGGAGTACAAGGAAGAAGGGGAAGGGAACAAGGGGAAAGGGGCAGAGATATTTGTCCTGGAGGGGAACAAAGGACTGCCTCTTTATAGGGGAAGACAGTCACGGCACATGGGAAAATGGGGATTTATAAAGGTACAAGGGGGAACACGTGTTAGGATGAGGTGTTTAATTTTAATTGGGCATGCTGATTAGGTGGACCAAAGGGGGCTTTTGATTGCTGGACTTCAATACTTTGATAGCTGGACCTTGGTAGTCAACCACCTCAGGAGGAGGAAGTGGCCAAATAAGGGAACAAACCTTGGTGGCTAGCTTTAGGAATGTGCTGTAACGGTTTTGAGCAAGGCAGAGAAGGACAAGGCCCGTCAGAGCCATGCTCGACACACTCAAGCTGGTCGGAGTCCTTTCAAAGGTGATGGGTGAAGGAATGCCTTTCAGCTCTATACCCTGACAACTGCAAGTCTGGAGACTGTAATCATGGTTACCATTGCTGCAGTCCACTGAAAGCAGACAGATACGTGTGGCCCTGTCCAGTGAGACCCAGGTTAGGATTGACTTATCTGCCATCAATCCTCCAACTCCTTTGCACCTTAAGCCCACCCTGGCAATCCCATGTACTCAGAAAATTCCTGAATGCTCTCTCCACAAGCATCTCTCCCATCCTGCCTGTGCTTCCAGCCGCCCTCTTCCTTCTACTCAAATTTTTCTGATGCTTTCTGAACCCAGTCATATTAGGGGTCCCTCTACTTCAACATCCCTTTTCCCTTTAGGACAGAGGAGGAATTTGATGCCTTCATCTTTGGGTGTGGCCAAGGCTTTGAGCAATGGATACCACCAAGCAGAGTTCCTTGGAGACCCTAGTCCCCTACTTAGGCCTTGAGCACTTAACCTGGTGTAGCATCTTCCAAGGTCACTATGACACTGTTGGCATTATTTTGTGATTATAAAGGCTTCTGAGGCTCAGGGCTACAGAAATTAAAGAAGATTTGGGGAAGAAGCCTGGGAAGGCTCAAGAAATGTACTTATCCAGTGTCTGCAACTCATACCCATACTTCCACCGAGGTAGACATGATCCCAGCCATTCCCACTTCCTGGAGAGCACTCTCTCTTGAGTCCATTTTTCTTTACAATAGCTGGATACCTGGATCTCATTTTCCCTCTTCTAGTAAGTCCCCTGAACAAGTACATAAGATGCCTGAGCAAGATCACCTCCCTCCTGTGTGTAGTCACTCTGTGGCAAATAAAAGTTCACCAAATGATCTCTAAGGTCCTGCATGTTTTCCTGACACTCATAGATTCTAGAATTCTTGTGTGGGTGGTAGAGGAATTGACTGTTTGGAACATGCTGTCAAAAGGACTCAGCTTCCCAGATGGATCTGGAGGCCCCTACACACCCACACCTACCCCTGAAGGCCCTCCTTGAATGATGGCATAAACTTGACTGCAAAGTCTCTGATATGTCAGGCAGACACTTCCTAGGGTGTTCCCCAATCTCTAAGGCAGGATTCTGAGAATGGAGAGCAACACCTATATCCCTACCCACCCAGCTTTAAATGGCACTGGAACTGATTTACCTACCCTCCTTGGTAGATTCCTCAGGAGCAGGATGAAGCAGAATAAAGACCATCCACTCTACAGTCAATGGTTGAAGGAACCCCCACATCTAGCATGAAGCATAGAGGTCCACAGAGCTTTGGTTCCTGTGCTCCTTGCTGCAGACTATACCTTAAGCACTGTGGCAAAAACATGGGGTGCTTTATAAAACTATAGATGGGGTTCATATTCAAGATGGTAAGTGTTTGGCCCAACTTCCTTGAGATGTCAAGGAATTATGAAACTCAACCCTCAGACTTCATGGCAGGGACCACACAGCTGGGTAAAGGTATCCCTGTGGGGAGTGTGCAGCTCCTTTATACTCAAGAAAGGGGGCAACGAGGCAAGGCCCTTCCATGACCACAGACTTGCTCTTGAGTATGTGTCTTCATAAGCAGTTATGCACACATAGACACATGTCACCAATGAAGGATCGGGAGGCACAGAGCATTGCCATGGGCATCTGTGTAGCTCATGGCCTTTGCCACACTTTCTGCATGTCTACCAAGTACATTTGCAGCCTCCACCCCTACTCAGGTATGACCTACAGTAGAGCCCAGCCCCCTCCCAGTTTGTAGTCTCACAGACGAAGTACAGGGTAAGGAAACCGGAAATGTGTGTGTGACTCCCGGGATCCCCTCACAGCAGGATCTGTGGATGACACAGTTATACAAAACAGTATCTGCTCAGAGAGCGACAACCTCCTGTGAAAGACCAACCACAACTACACAGTCACCTATCCAGACACAGTCACACACACACACACACACACACACACACACACACACACACACACACACACACACACAGACAGGTGACTGCCCATCTAAGGACATTTCTCTTTCAGTCTGTGACTTAATTTGGACAGGAAGCCAAAGCAGCCAAGGCCAGATAAGCCTGAAGGTTAGCTACAGGCAGAATTTCTGAAATGTGGCTGGCCTTAGTTTGAGGCCATCCATTCTCCAGACTGTGACTTAGTGTGAGTGACAGCTGTTCCTTTCTCTTTGTTCATGGCTCCTATATCCCATACCCAAAAGCCCTGACTCGGATAAGGGAATAATTCGGGAAATGCAATTGCCATTAGTAGAAAGACATGTATGGGAATTGGGCATTTACTTAGATTCAACTCAGTATGAGTCTCAACTCTCTACAACTGCAGCATATCCCCTAAATTAATTTAACCTCTTAGACCCTGAACATTGTTATCAGTAAAACGGAACAACATAATATAATATGATATAATATTAAACAAATATGGAGCATTAGTGTTCATGCCTGCTTATTGAAGGATGACTATTCCACAGCAACATTGTCCCAAGCTGACAATGGTAAATATGCAGTCGTGTCCTCCTTCCCAGACACTACAGGATGCCAGCTGACCTGCAGCCACTCCTCACAGCCCTTACACAGCAGGGTCAGACTATCTGTTCCAAATAGAATGAAGAGCATCTCGGGAGATTGTCCTTTCAACGACACACCCTGGGCTACAAGACGTACCCCTAGAGCAGCAGCCCATCTTAGTCCCCAGACATTATTCATTACAGACCATCCCAGGCACAGAGAGGCATACTTGCAATATTTTGCCATATCAGATATAAACTGGAGCATAACTGAAGTTTCACATGAGCTACTGCACAAATTACACATAACCCACAAGTACATGTCAGTTTCATTCATTTGACCCAAGGAAAATGACGCAGGAACTGGAGGAAGTGGACAGGCAGCAGAGTGGTGCCTTTCTGTCTTTCATTTCCACTACTCTTGTCTCCCTTTTAATTAACTGGTACCCAGGAGCCATGCTCCCAAAGCCCCATCTTCTTTTTTAACATGCTCTGGGCAGCTTCACTGCTCCATGAGCTGAGGAGAGAAAGCATAATGAAGATACCAGATGAGACATGGAAGCTAGGGGGACTGGGGGCCGACTCAACATGGCAGAACTTTGAGGGCCCCAGAGAGCACCTGCCCTCGCCACCATCTCCCATGTTTGGTATAGAGAAAGTAAGCTCCAGTTAGGCCAAGGGAAATCCACACTCAAACCCAGGACTCCAGATCCATGGATGCCATTCCATTAACTCAGGGTGAAGTCTGAGGCTAGAAGGCACAAAATTAGACACCTTACTATCAAACTGCCTCAAGCTGGCCAAGGCCCATTGTTATATTGAATAGAAGCTCCCAGTTTCAAAGGAGTCCATGTCCAACTTGCTGTCCTGATTATCCAAACGGATCTGATGTAACCACCTACATCTTTACCAGGGGCCAAGAGAAAAGGAAGCAGATGCTATTGTGCTAGCCTGGCAGAGAGCTTCCAGAAGCTAATAAAAAAAAAACAGAAAATGAACTCACCCCTACAGCAACCTGAGGGGCCTAGGGTCTTTGGACCCATGTGAGACATCTGTCCTCCAGAAGTGAAAGATGGTAAATCAGTGCTATTAACTAAGTCTGCCCTAATTGGTTGCAGCAGACACACCCTGCGCCTCTCGGTGTAAAGTCTGTAAACTGAAAAGCAGCAGGGCAGATGGAGTCATGTTTCCAAGAGGGGCTGGGTTTTCGGCCAGAGAGAAGGAGTACCTCAAACTCCGGTTTCAAACAGGAAGCACTCACTCTCCATTTCTGCTGGGGCAGAGCTGGGCCAGCCAGCCTTGCAGTAAACAATCCCCAGAGTCTTTGAAAATGTGGACCAGAAACAAGAGCCTCCCAGTATTGATTTAAAATGAACCAAGGAGACCGGGTAAAGCTCAATAGTAGAGCACACATGAGCATACAGAAAACCCTAGGCCATCCCATGACTGAAAAACAAAACAAAACCACTAACTTAGTTTACATTTGTTTGTTTGTTTCTTGAGAGAGAGAAAGGAGGTCAGAGAGAAAGGAGAAACTTGCAGGAGCCGGTTCTCCCCTTCCACCATATTCGTTCCAGAGACTTGGTGGCAGGCATTTTTTTCTGCTAAGCCATTTCACAGGCCCCAAAATGTTTTCTTTTAAAAAGGCATTTCTTAAAATATGATAGAAAATACCCAGCATTACAAAATATCGAAGAATTACACTACAGTAAGCTACTACCTCACACCCATTAAGGTGGCTGCTATTATCCAAAGACAGAAAACAAGTGTTGGGAGGCTATGGAGAAGTTGGAACCCTTGTGCAGTGTTGATGGGAATGTGAATTGGTACAACACTGCTGTGGAAAATATATGGCAGTTCCTCAAAAACATAAAAATAGAACTACGCTAGGATCCAGCAAATACACTGCTGGATACGAATCCAAAGGAACTGAAGGCAAAAACTCAAAGAGATGTTTCACCCCCATGTCCACATGATAGTGAGGGGGTGAAAATAATCCAACTGTCTGTCAATAAAAGAACGAGCCACACCCTATGATTCTATGCACAGGAGGGGATATCGCTCTACCTTAAGAGCAATGGAATACCACACATGAGGTGAACTAAAGTAACGACAGGAGGTGAAACATGCCAGTCAGCAAAAGACAAGACTGAGATGCCGGCAGGGGTCGCACTCCTAGAAGCTCAAGTAACTGCAGTTTCCAGGGCTGGAGAGAGTGAGTTCAGGTTTACAAGATTAAAATTTTCTGGTGATGTTTTCCACAACACTGTGAATATACTTAACACTACTAAACTGTATACTTGACTATCCAGATGGTGAAGTTCACGCTACCGGCTCTTTAGAGAAAAATGAAATTGTATTATATCTCTAGACTAAAACACTCAGCCCAGTAGTACCAGAGACTCCAAGACTCTTAAAGTGCAGCCAGCCCCTGTGTCTGTACCTCTGTGCTCAAAGGTACCATCACCTGTTTTATATAAGTGTCACCTCCCAAAAGCAGCCAAGAGCTACACTAGTACTGGAACTAGGTGTCATTCCAAGTACCTCATACTGGTGCCCAGCTGTATATGTGGCAGGGCCCAATAAACATCTGTTGATTCAGTTTTTCAAGACTATGACCTTTGCTTCCTACTAACAAACCTATTCCTCCAAAAGGGCACTTGATCCACCACCAACCCTTGCCTTGGCTAACCCCAGGCCAGGAAGACCAAGAGAGGCCAGGGACATACAGAAGTAACTGCTGGTACTGTGTGTGCCCTATCATCCAGCATCCAGCCTTTGCCCAGTAGGAGGAAAAGCTTCAGTCTATCTCAACCCTAAAGCAAAATCTCAGCCCAGCAGACCCTAGAGAAGCAACAACAATGGTCTGGAGTGCAGGCTTTGCACTTATCTCATCCTGACTCACTAACTAGCAGAACACCAGCCCCAGGTCTACCTGGCTCCGTGAAGACCCTGAGGAACCCCTCCACTGCAACTACACAGAACAAACACCTCAACTAAATGCTACCAACTGGAATGTTGACTTCCCCTAAGGCAGTTCAACCAACTTGAGGACAGTGAAGGGTTCTGCTCCTCAAGTCTGCAGCAGCCTTGAAATACCAGGAGAGGCTGCTTGCCTAGCAGGCAACACCTGAGACAGGGCATCTCTCTGAAGTACTTGGTAAGAATACCAGTCGATACAGACATTAGCTATGAGCCAGACATTTTCCCACAATTGAGCATATGTCCATCTACTTGATCCTCATACCATCCCCTGAGATGGGTGTTATTATTATACCATTTCACAGATGAGAAGCCCAAGGCAGAGAGAGATTAACTGACTTGCTCCCAGGGTGAACCAAGCAGCCTGGCAATGGAAGATATGCTTGAACTTCACTCATGGCTTTAGCTTTCCCTACCTTACAGATGGGGGCTTCTGGTGTCCTCCCTGCTCCAGCCCCCAATATCCTCATATATATAAAGATCAGAGAGCCCCTTCAGGCTTGTCTTCTTCGAGGCAAAATGGTGCTGACTCTTCTGCCTTCTCAAAGGTTATCACTGCAACTCTACTCCCTTAACTGTTACATTAACACAGAGTTTGAGTCCAGGCCCAGGAGCTGATGTAGAGTCAAATCCAGGCAAGCAAAGGGGAGGTGGGTACCAACCAAGGTGGGGAAGGGTTAAGAAGCAAAGAACCCGTGGAATTCAGCCTGGGAGTCAGTCCCCTTTGCTTTGCCCACATCACAGAATGGGCTACCAGGTCACTGGAATCTGATTGTCATGTGTGCTGCTGGAGTGACAGCCCACTCAGTTCCAAGCATGATGGAGAATCCTTTCACTTTGTCCAGCACCCATAGAGTCCTGGGCCTAGATTTGAACTCTGCTGATATAACAAAAATGAGAGGCCGGGAAGCCGGGAACCCACCTAGGAAACAACAGGCCACAGCTAGGGCACTGCAACACAACAGCAGGTTGCTGGTGCTACTTCATATTCATGTTTCAGGATTTCTGCTGCCCCACATGTCCAGTTTCTGAGTAGCTAGATGTGCTCATGTGGCAGCATTCTAGCTAACAACATGTAAGAACTTATGATATAATATCCCGGTGAGGCCCAGGCTCTCCCATAACCATCCCTGCACCTGCTCACCTATAATATTTCCCTTCTCATAACATCTTAGCCAGCAAGGAAGACTGAACTTAGATCTAAGATGGAAGAACTGCAGACAAAAGTAACCAAGGTCACTGAGCCCCCATATGGAAGGTCAAAAGATGAGGAATTCCAGTCCCAGACTGTAACATGCTAAAAATAATAATAACATTAATTGTGTGGAGCTAATGAGATCTAACTAAGGGCTGCTTGTTACAGCTCATAGCCTTTCTTAAGTAGTACAGGGTAAGAGAGACATACCTAAGCAATTACAGTGAAGTCAAAAAAACCAAGGATGGCTTAAGAAACAGATGCTCTGCAATGCCCAGGAGGGGTAAAGCCTAGTCAATGTCAAAGTATCTCTTTGCCTTTACTAACTAGGTGCCAAAGCCAGTAAACCAAACTTTACCAGAGGCACGGAGTCATGTCATATCACTGGGAAGAGAAACTGATGAGCACTCAATCTAATTTAATTGGGAAAAGAGTTTAAGTGCCCCTTCAAATTGTGAGCACTCAGGATGGGCTAAACGTTCCTGCTAGCCGGGCATTGGTGGTGCACGCCTTTAATCCCAGCATTCAGGAAGCAGAGGCAGGAAGATCTCTGTGAGTTCGAGGCCAGCCTGGTCTCCAGAGAGAGTGCCAGGATAGGCTCCAAAGATACACAGAGAAACCCTGTCTCGGAAAAAAAAAAAAAAAAAAAAAAAAAAAAAAAAAAAAAAAAAGTTCCTGCTAAATGACCAACCTGGCACTGCTGTCCTAGAAAGCCCTCCAACAACAGGAAGTACTGACAGCCGTCACTCTGCCACGAGCAAGTTATCTAACAGACAGCTGAGTGAAGGACACCTAATGTGGTCTGGAGCTGGGAAAGGAATCATAAAAGAGTCAACAAACATGGCACTCCTGAAGAAAAAGCAGAAGTCAACTGACTGGGAAAGGGGGAAATGTGTCCCCAAGTAAAGGGAATGACACAAACAAGGTATGAGTCAATATCGCCTACCTGAGAGTTAGCTGCCAACAGGACACTTAGAGGGTAGGGCTGGTAGGAAGAACAGTAAGAAATTAGGTTGGCAGAGCAACCCAATCATGGAGGCCCAGCCATCAAGGACAGTGGGCAAGAAGCCAGGAAAGTACTTGGTATGGTACCAGTGATGAGATCTGCTGTGTGCTTTTGCTTTCTGGTGACGTAGTAAATAACAAACTAGAAGACGCAGGACCAAGAAAAAAAAGACTGTAGCCAGAGGCTGTTACAGCCATGTAGACATATCAAATCCAAGCCTGCAGGTGGTTTATGTGGCTCTAGGTGGGCAAAAGTCTAATGTCAGACCAAACTACCTGCACAATGAGATGAAAACAAAAATGTGAGAATGTCTACTGGGAGCCTGGCTTGGTCATCTTGGTGACACAGAAGAAGAGATCTCCAGGGTGGAGAGACTGATCAGAACATCCTGGGCTAATTAGTAACCAGCAAAATGAGGTGAACTGGAGACAGATACCTGGGCTAGGACAGTGAGAGCCCTCACCATACCACCAGAGTTCAACAATTGGCATAGCTGCCACCACTGGGCAGAACACATCAAGCACAGAAAGGCCAGCACCAGCAAGGACAAGATACTCAGGTAACTGAAACTTAGAAGGTCTCTACTGATGTGACCAAAAGCTCTTCCTTTAGCACTCATTTTTTTAAACACTAAATTAAGATATTCAGAGAAAAATATTAACTGTGTCGTTGACACAAGTAAATCAAGGAGTTAACAGCTAATGCTAGAAGGTTGAGTTAGGATTCAATGACCTCGACATGCTAAAGACCCAGCCCAAACTGACAAGATGAAGGAGACTAGGCATACACTGTCAAGGCCTGTGCTTACATGAGAAAGGCACACTGCCTAAGCAAAGGGTAGGAGGAATGCTAGCTTCATAGTCATGGATCCAACAAGGACTCTGAGAGTTAGAAGACTCAAACTCAATGAGTCAGTAGTATAACTCATCTGCCAAAAAGGCAAATACTGTCTTTGCTTCCTCTTAGTTTGTTCAAAGATCAGAAAAAGGGAAAGAGCAGACTGAACCCGTGGCACAAAACAGCTCATGCTAAAGCCTGGCACCTCACAGGCAGTACTATCCAACAGGAGCACTGGCTAAGCAGAAGGGACAGAGGAGGAGGGATGGGAGACTGAAGGGTGAAGACACCATGAGGATAAGGACATGAAGGAGACTGGGTAAAGAAAGGGGCATGGAAACTGGAAATGCACTGAGACAGAACATGAGGGGCTGGGGATGTTGTTCAGTTGGTTAAGCATTTGCCACACAAGGCCCTGAATTTGTATTCATGGCACCCATGTAAAAGCTGGCTAAGTATATAGGCCTACTGTAACCCTGGCACTCAAAAGGCAGAGACAGCAGGGACAGGGAATCCCTGCAGACTGGCTAGCCAGAGTAGCCACAACAGGTAAATTCCAGTTTCAGTGAGAGACCATGCCTCAGTGAATAAGACGGGGAGCAATAAAGGGAACAACCAAGGCCAACTCCTGGCCTCCACATACACACAAGTGCATATATACCCACATACACACATGCGCGCATACACATGCAAACAAGCGTATACATGTGCCTACATACAAAATAAGGAAGGAGAGGCAGGTGTATAGGAGCTTCTCTAAGGAGCAACAGCTCCCGTCCACTCCAAATGGAGAAGGAAGAACTGATAGGCAGAAACACTGGGATGGAAGAGTTTTGCTCAAGATAAGAAAGAATATTCCAAAGATGAATGCTATTGAAAACTGGGTTGACTGCTTTCAAAAGACAATGGGATCCTCAACTGGATGCCCTGTGTATAATGCCAAGCCAAGGCCAAGTCTACACTACAAAGGAGGCTAGGCTAGATCAGCAGCTTCTCAGCTTCAGTATTTCAAAGACCAGTAACACGTCTTCTTACTTGCACTATAAAGTTCTCAAAGATCAACTGCCATCAACCATCACCATCACACATTTTTTTCACCAAAGAGCAGGGCACAGAAACTACCAATAGGAAGAACAATTCCTTCTACTGAGCAAACTGAACTTTATGAAAACTAGCTATGGCTTCCAACCCCATAGAGCTAGGGGAAACATTAATCACAGTCACACCTGTCTTATTCACTGCTGTATTCCCAGGATCCAGCATTTAGTAGACACTCAATAAACATTTGCCCCATGAATGACAAATGACTGCATGCACTTAATTTACAAAGCACTGGCTTCCACAGAGTCAGACAGCTTCTCTGCCACATCATTAATGGATAGTTATTGACAGCTTTGGCTGTTCCTGGCACTGAAACACGGCACAGTAAGAGCCATTAACTTCCCACAATCCATCCTCTAAGAGCTGAGAGAAACAATGTCTTGTGTCTTTACTGTCTTGAGGTTTGCAAAACTTTTCTCCTGCACCCTCTCACAAAGTTCTCTTTACAATGAAGCAGTAGATACTATCATCGCCAACTGGAGGAGCCAAGGACCAACAGCCTTATCAATGCCACACCAGCAATGACTGGTTAGGGAACAACAGACCTAGCTTTCCACTGCCTGATGAAGGCTGCTACCACTCACCTCAGCTGCCTCCCGGGAAAGGGGGGATACAACTGGGTCCTCTACCACACTCCCAGGAAGTCAGAAAGCTCTGCTGAGCCACGGAACCAAACACACAGGCCTCCACAGCACGGGCTGCTATAGCGATGCTAGGATTTGCAGACAAGGCCTTTGTGGGGAAAGCAGAGATTGGAGATGCCCACGGCTTCCGTTAGCAGCAAGCCAAGAGCCTTTGTTTGCCTTTACCACACCATCTGTCCCCAGGCCCACTAGTGCCGGTGATTTTAATTAGCAGCCCCACTGGTATGAATTTGGTCTCAGGTCTGCCCAAATGCACTACGAAAAATCCTCAGAGGAATGATGACAGTGCACAGGAAATCATAACAGGAGCTCTCCTTTCATTCTGCTTTTGAACCGGGTCACCTGGGGCCACCAGTTAACTATTTCAGCCTGAAACTAACTCACAATTCAGAAAACTAAACAGTACATGAGTAAGCAAACTGAAAGGACAAAAGTCAAGAAACAGCAAAATCTACTTTCACAGTAGATTCACCCAATCAATTCAGTAGGTGTGTGTGTATGTATTTATGTATGTATATGTGTACGTATGTGCATTTGTATGAGAATATACACACTTAGTGTGTAATTACAGATAATACACATTTCAAGGGGTATAAAGTAGACTTGAGTGCTCTTGACACCTCTTTTCCAGTGTATGACTAGAACAGGGTCCATGGTGCTTAGCAACCCCCAGCACTGGATCTGTGTCACTAATAGTGTTGTGTCCACAGAAAGCCAAATTAATATCCACAGTCCAAAGCACATAGAGTATCTCTGCACGGCAGGGTCAAGGTGCCAGAAGCATCCCTAGCAGATGGCAAAGGCAGGTGTGTATGGGCGGGAAGAGAGGATGATCCAGCATCATGATCATTACCACATTTCCTAGCAACACCATGCTGGAGATATTGTCTCAGTGCCACACAGAAACTCAGGAGACAGCAAGCCCAGGCTTGTTCAAATCAAAACAAAGATTGAGGAGACCCAGCTGGTCCACACAACACATGGAACAACACAGCATTGGATCTGAATAAGACAAGTTCCACACACTCAAGAATTGAGGTTTGGGGGGGGAGGTAGCATTCCATGTACAGGAGTACAAGGCCAATGTCTGACTTTTTCAGAAAGGCATTTGCCCAGAGACAGGAACAGTGAAGGGCAGAGCCCTGCTGAGAGCATAGCAGCAACTTTGAAGTTATACAAGCTTAAATCAGAACATCATGCTATCACTCTACCAAGATGAGACCTGGGCAATGCACTGTATTTTAACCTCAGCTCAACTTGGTTCACCTACATTTCATTGCTGATCATTATTTTGAGCATTAGATACAAAGTCAAATAGGCTGTTTCATACCTCTCAAAGCAAGGGCTTTGCCTTTTCTATATGGTCTCTGTGAGACCAGGTAAAATGACATCAGTGAGACATCCTGCACTCAGTAAGAACTCAGTGCATGTTAGTTGTTACCCCACTGATAATGATGGTGTCCAGAGGTCAAAGTATAGATTCTTTTTTTCTTTTGAATTTTGAGATGTTTTCAATAGTAGCTCATTATCCCTCTGGAAAATACCAAGGCTTTGGAATACATTCAGTTCTGATCTTTGTACCCAGCCCATCTCACGTCATCCACCTTGTTGTTCATATTTAAACCACCTTAGTTTTAAAACACTCTGCACCTTATTCTTCTTTAAAAGAAGATTAAGGCATCTTTACAAGGCATGTCCCTTGGTAGCAATTTCAATGAGAACTGGCTGAGAAGTAAATTCCTGCATTTGCTCTTTATGTAAAAAGTGTCTTTTCATCCTAACTCGTAAATGATGTGCTAGCTATACTCAGAACTCAAGTTTAAAATTCACTTGAGCACTTTAAATACAGTGCCCTGACCTATGACCTCTGCTTTCCTGGGAAAGGTTTGTTGTCCTTGGGGAGAGAATCCACCTCCCCTACTGCTTTATTATGTCTTCTTAATGTCTGAGTTGTTTCCCACACCAGTAGATATACTGTTAATTATCCACTCCATAGTGCACTGTTACAATATAAAAATTGGTACTTTTCCTAAATTTTGAAATATTTTTGGCATCAGCCTTTAAAGTAATGCCTTTATATCACTCCCACTACTGTTTAGAAGCCCATGAAAAGACACAATGAATCTTTTCTCTCTTTCCTTAAATTTCTTTTCCACAAATAAAGTATTTTATCTCTTTGCTTTTTTCTGGACAATTTCCTCAGATCTATCTTCCAATACACTGATTTTATCTTCTGCTATGTTTAACCCAGCCATTAAGTTATTTACTGCAACATGTTCAGTTCTTGAAGTATATATACCTGGGTTCTTTTTCAAATCTTCTCCTTTTTAGGTTTTTGTTTGGGGTTTTTTATTTTCATTTTTATTAAATTTGTTCTCGGACAATATTGCAAATGTATACAATGTGCACCAGCCACTCTCCTCTTCCATCCTGCTGCAGCTCCCCCCACCCACTTGTCATCTTCCCCCCAGACTCTCTATAATCATAGCTATCTGTTTTGGTTTTTTGATCCACTGAGTTTAGATATTTGATGCCAATTATAAGGTCATCACTCTTACCATAAAAGGCTATGTGTTATTTTTCTCATCACTGTAACCAAATACATGACAAAAATCAACTTAAGTTAATTATGGCTAACAGTTCAGAGGAAGACAGAGTGTCCTGGTGGAGAGGATATGGTGACAGAAGCAGTAGGGTCCATGGCGTCAACCAGAAAGTAGAGACAGGGGACTTCCAGTGCCCATCATCTCCTTCTTCTCTCTACCTTTTTATTCATTCTGAGACTCTAACCAATAGGTCCATGGTCAAGGCTAGTCTTCCCTATTAAGTTAAGGTCCTCAAAGACTTGCTTAAATATGTATCTCCTAGGTGATTCAAAATCCAGTCAAGTTGACAATGAAGACCAACCAAAACAAGACCTCCTTCTTATTGTCTGATACAAACCTAATTACCTTCCCAAAGTCCCATCCCCAAATGCTAGTACACATGAGCTAGGGTTCCTGTACAGGAATTTGAAAAGACATAATTCAGCCCACAGTAATATGCATATATTCAATTTTCTTTATTCACTCACTGACATCCTACATTGCTTCCTGCAAAGTGCAAGTCCAGTCATGCCCTGAGAACTGCAATGACAGGTGATTTCATCACTGTGAAAAATCACAGTGTGTTTACACAAGCTTGGCCATGTCAATAGGCCACACAATCTAGGAGTCATCCTGTACTGACCAAAATGTGGTGGGTGTCAACAAATTCAAATGCTACACCTGTAAGTGGCATTAGCCTAAGGTTTCTCTTTCTTATGGGTGATTTACAAGCCTCCAAGTACTAGGGAAGTAGAAAGCTTTTCTCTTCTCACCTTCTTGTTTTATGTTGTTAACATAATTTCTTTTTTGAACCTTTGGGAGTTTCACATCATGCACCCCAATTCTGCTCACCTCCCAGTGTCTCCATAGCCTCCCCTTCCCCTGCAGCACCCCCCAAATGAAAATTTAAAAAAATAACCAAAACAAAACACAAAAACAAAACAAACAAAAACCTCTTTGCTCCTCCGTCTTTCCCACCTCTCCACCTCTCCAACACCTCTTTATTCCTTCTGGTGGCATTGGGAGCCATAGTGTGTCACACAGTAGTCACACAGCATAAATGAGTTGCTGGTCTGGTTCAAGGCCTCTGGTTTCTGGTACACCTCATCATTCCTCCAACCTCAGAGGCCTGATGCCATGATTTACTCACTTGCAAGTTTCAAGACACATAACCTATACCTCATATCCAGATCCACACCACTGTGATCACCAAAGCTCTGGCACTTGCTACTTTTGCCTAGTCTTTCCTATGTTCAGAATAGATATATGCACATACACATACAACATGGACTGTTATTGGAATTAAATGACAGAACTCACACAAAATTCTTAATTAAGACATAGCATATAATATCAAATGGCTGTTCTGATTTCCAAATTTCAACTCATCCCAGTCTATCCAATGTTATTTTCCTTCTTCCTAAAGTAACAATAAGTGAAGCTGTAAAATATAACATTTCATATTATGATCTAGCCATATATTAAAGGTTCCCTTTCTCTTGAAAAAGACAAAACCAACTGCAACATCCAAATAGTATCATTTTAGTATGTAAGATATCTTAGTATCAAACTCTTGCTTTGGTCAGCTAATAACCCAAATTAAACACATGAAGTTCTCAGCAATCTACCACTCAAAAAGTCACACCATAGCTATTTGTTGTCCCTAAATTAAACTTTCCAACTGTCCATTCATCTCTCCAGCAAGTAACATGGTAGATTTTGACTAAGCATAAGATACAGCTGCTAGCATCACCCAGAAGAACCATGGTCCAGCTAAGTCCTAACCCTGAATGTGACAGGTTTTCCTGCCCCAGCTGCTCCCTCATCCTTCTCCCAGTTGCAAGGACATTTGATTCCAGTTCCACTTTCAATGCCCTTTTTGGAGCACAGAGCAGCCTGCACAGCAGAACCAGGCATCCTCCAAATATAAGCCACTGCGCATACAACGGGCAGGAGCTGCTCTAAGCCTTCCACCCAGGGTAAAAAGTCACATTATACAAAGCAAGAATCACTTTAACTGGGTCACCTCATGGGAAATAGCAAGAGTCCAATACAAATGTAGTTGACTCCAGGATAAATGGTAACCAGCTTGGAAGAAAGCTGGAAGCAAATGACTGCAAGCCCATAATACCTAGTGCTGGTGAGGTCTCTGTGCCCCTTCCCCATTTCATTAGACAGAAACTGTCTAATGAGTGACAATATAATTTGCTTATTGAAAGGATGAAATATAAGAAGGGAAAAAGGGAGGAGAGGGGAAAGAAATGGGTTTCCTTCAAGCAGCTGGCTCCATATTAATAACGCAGCCAGCCATTAAGAGAGCTGGGTGTGGTGTTTTTGTTTTTGTTTTTTATGTATCTTGTCCTCTTGGAATACATTCAAAGCATGAACATTAGACATATGTAACATCCAGCCATGAAAACAGACCCTCTTGGCATTGTTCTTCTGCTCTCAAATAGACAGTGAATCAGAAGGTCACGTCTGTAGGTGGGCTGGAGAGCTAAAGAGAGCTGAAACGTGAGTACATTGGGGAAAGACTGCGAGGTAAAGCCAGCCTGCCAACATGATCTTTTCATACTATCAGGAAAGGCTGATGGGGCTAGTCTCTTACTGCAGAAGAGACAATGACAATTCCCAACTGATAAAGGAAGACCCTAAAATAGGCTCTGTGTCTCAGGCTGCCCTATGTCCCTGAGAAAGAGCCATATGTCAACTGGATGTCAACCCAGGCATTTTCTTCCTGACCCCTCCCTGACTTTGATCTCCGAGCATGCAGATAAACACATATGACAGTCTCTGGAGACTGTGTCTAAATATACCCAACCCTGTTTATACCAAAACAGATTCCCTGGCTATTCGTGGTGCAGGCAGGCTCGAATACAAGCCCCTAGCACACCAGCTTCCCAGAGGAACCCAGGGAAGTGGGAGACTAAAACTCTGGGCCCCAGACTAGCTGTGAGTAGGGCCAGAATGAATCCATCATTTTTTATGCAAGCACACATTCCTAACAGAACTTCCCAGAAAAAGTTCTAAGTCCACAGCATCTATAGGTTTCTTCTGCTCACTTAAACAACAACAACAACAACAGCAACAGGGGGTAAAAGTCCCCAAAGCCCAACACAAGTTATCCAAAAAGAGAGAGGATATAATCACAGAAAGAAATCAGACCCTCTGGGAGTCCGGCTCCAACTCTGCTGTTTGTTAGCTATGTGACCAATGCAAATTACTTAGGCTCTTAGAACCTCTGATCTCTGCTTTGTAAAAAGGGGCTCACAGTAGGTCTCACCCCATAAATAAGAGGTGAGGCTTACATGAGGAAAGGTGTGAAGCACTTAGCCAAGAGTTGCTGAGAGTCAGGGCAGGGCTCATGCTGTGTCTGTCCCCATGAGCATCTACCCCACACACAA
Organism: Cricetulus griseus; assembly: GCF_003668045.3. Classification (NCBI taxonomy): domain Eukaryota; kingdom Metazoa; phylum Chordata; class Mammalia; order Rodentia; family Cricetidae; genus Cricetulus; species Cricetulus griseus. The sequence continues at coordinate 25,804,569 of NC_048601.1, read as the reverse complement.
GGAGTGTGGGATGGAATCCAAAAACCTTATTCTTCAGAATGACCCCCTCGCCATGCCTTACAATCACAGACTCCCAGCTGTAGAAACAATTCCAAATGAAGGCCCAGGCTAAAGAGAGCAGTGAGAGATTGCTGGCTGACATGACTCCAAACTGTTTAGAACCAAAGGAATGCATTAAGGCGCTTGCACCCTGAGAGCTGATTTATGTTAAGTAAATGGCCCCAAGTCAGTGGCAGCCTCCACTTGAGCTCTCTTCGAACTCTTGCCATTTAAATGCATGGCCTACTCCCGTCATTGCACTTGGGTGTTGGCAGGTTGAAAGGCACTTCCATAGCTAAGCGTTTGAGAAAGCCAAATATGGCCAAACTCAGACCACTCTAGGTGGACTACAGAGAGGCCCCCCACGGGTGCCAGAGACGGTGAGGGGTGACTCACAGCATTAGCTGCCGACTTCGAGGCATGAGTGGCTATGGGCTGTTTTCATTTCCAAGCAAAAATTTCCATCCCATAAACCCCAAAGTATTTTATCGAGGCAGTGGGGTCTAACTCATCAGTTTGCTATAAAAAGGGCAGCCTCGTACGCAAGGAATAGACAGCTATTTTGAGTCACAGCCCTAGTTAGTGTACAGCCCTGCCTGAGAGAGCACCTCAACCACCAATGGATGGAATTTTCCACCCCTCAAGGAGATCCCAGGGAGGTCCCTGAGAATTCTTAGCAAGCAAGAAGACCAGGGTCACTGTCACCTACTACTGCCACACCAGAAACAAAGCTGTCATAAGTATCAAGTGAGAATAAAATATATTGAGATATTCTGAAAAATACTGAGAGAGAAAGTACACTAGAACTATAAATAACTGCCAGCAGATATTAGAAGCTCTTGGATATAATTCACCTTTAAAAGTGTGTCTATATTTATCACTTAACTGAATAAAAGGTTAAAGAGAGACTTTTTATTCTATGTTATACCAAACATATTTCAACTGATTTTTATTCTAATTGAATTGGCTACTTGTTTGACAGACATGACTGACTCAACCAACTATACAAAATACAGTATAAGCACCTCTAACTCTATGTGGAATAGTCAAAATATTAGACATACTATCGGTCTTGCCTTACCACCACTCTGCCTGCTATCACTAGTCGATGGCCAAAATATCAGACAGGCTTCCTATCTTGTTATCTCTACCCTGCCTCTAGCAGACATCACTAATCAGTCACTGAGAGCTTTCCTATGAATTTAGCTAGCAGCTCTAAGTCCTTTTCAGCACAGCAGTCCAGGGAGCCATAACCAGTTACAAACCTGAAACCTTCTCGCCACCTTAGATATTTCTTCTGCCTGACTAATTTTGAAACCCTGGCTCAGTAGGATCCTCCCCAGCCTGGTTTTTAGTGTTATTAATTCTCCCCAAACTTATTTGCTGATGCCAGAATTTCCTGGTTAGCAGACAGAATCTTTCATTTCATAATTAGAGAAAAGGCTGAACATGCAACACTTCAGAGAGAAAATAAAATGGTAAATTTATATAAAATGTAAATAGATGATTCCAGCCTTCCTCTGAGCAGGGCCCAGGTGGCCCAGCCTTTCCCAGTGGAGTCTTAGCCACTTCCTTAAAAGGACAGGTCTCCTCTGAATGCCTCTTCCCTACACAGTGGACCTCCGGGGACAGCCAAGCTCATCCAAGACACACCCAGGACTGCCAGGGGGAGGAATCCCACTGCTATGAGGCCTTTGTGCTGTGGGAAAAGGGCGGTAACGGGTAAGAGCCCTAGGTTCCTCAGGGTGAGATGAGAAAGTCTCACAGCAACTGGAAGCACACAGGCAGGAAAGGTAAGAAGCAAAGGGTGAACTACGTCAGCCCCCAGACAACCCCCAACATCACAGAATGTCATCCCCACTGTGCCAAGAGCTGCTGAAGCACTGAGCATTTGCAGAGTTGGTGCTTGACAGGCTCACAGTATCAGAATGGTGCTCTGAGCCTTACAAGAACTTCAGAGTGCAGAGGTCCACTCGTTTCTAACAATGCAGCTACAATAAGGGACACCAGTGTCCTCCGAAACTCTAGTGTGGCAGGTGTCCGTCTACTTTACCCATCAATGTGCACAACACTTCATCTATCTAGTAGCTGTTGGTTCATAATTCTGAACTGTCAAAACTAGTCATGCATGAATATACCTTCACCAGGGCTACTCAGATTCACTGGAAGCACACAGGCAACACGGGTGAATGATTGAAAGTTGACACTTGCTAGAATATCCTGGCTTTGGTTCCCTTGGTGAAGACACAGAATAAGCTGACCTAATATTATACCTACCTGGTGTATGATATATACCTGACATGAACAACTTATCTAATGCTATAGCTTAGCTTGGCTCTGGAATGTTCCCCCAAAGGCCCAGGTGTTGAAGGCTTCTTCTCCACCTTGATGCTATAAGGAGGTGGAAGAAACCTTGAGGCAAGGTCTAGCAGGAGAGCTTAGGTCATTAGAAACAAGCCCTTGAAAGGGACACTGGTTCCCAGCATCTCTTTTCATCCTCTCTTTAATCCTCCTCCTCTACTCCACCCCCTCTCTCTCCTGACCATGAAGTGAGCAGTTTTGCTCTAATATGAACTCTCATAATAAACTAAATCACCAAAGGTTTCGATAGAAGCAGGGCCAGTGAGTCACAGAACCAGCTGGACTTCAAACTATAATCAAAATAACCCCTTTTTCTTTATAGATGTATCATCTCAGATATTTGTGACTAATAAAAAGCTGATGAACACACCTAATATATTAAATACATATTTTCATGTAGACCTAGGGTGTGCCTTTTTTATCAAATGATTTGGAACAAAACAACAATGAACATAAAAGATTTAAAATCTATAAACAAGGAATTTCTATTGGGCAGGCCAGAACTCACTGGGTTTGAGCTAGTGTCAAGGAAGTAAACTACTAAATAATGGATCTCATTGGTCTCTGAGGTTTCTCCTTACAAACACGGTCTATAAAATCCAATCTTTGGGAGAACTGCTTAACAAACTAAGTGAGGTAGTTCCCAAAATCTCATCCCATTAATGTATCAGTGCTTTCACAGTATAACCACTCTCTGTCTTGCTGTCTTCTCAACATCCTTATGATGGAATCACAAGTACTGCTAGTGGCCCATAGAATGCAGATCCAAATTTCCAGTCCTAACACTGTGGTAGTCCATGCTCACACTTAACACATGCCAGCAAAGAATGGAGGACTTACTGCTTTCATACTGAAGACAAATGCTGAGCAATTTGAGCTGAGCACAAAGAAAAGGGAATTCTTCTATTCCAGAAGGAGAGAAGGCAAACTCAAGCGATAAGCTGCGGTGACACAGCCGAGAAAGCGTGGGTCATAGGCCCAAGGGCTAGGGCTTGGCTAGAGGCTCTACATGGGACAGGAGATATAGCTGTGAGAGACCACAGAGCATAGAGACAGAACTGAGCTCTGGCATAAATCCCAGGCCTAAAGCAACTTCTCTTCAGTAAAAGGGGGTCTAAGCCTTCTACCTGCCTACCCCCACACTCACAAAAATAACAGGAAATATGGAAAAACAGGTATCAGCTTGGACTTTGTCCTGCTATCTCAGAATGCTAGCTGGAGTCCCAAACCTAAGACCCATCAATCACATGTTCCTCACACAACACAAACATGGGCTGGATAGCTTGTTGTGGGACTAGAGAAGCTGAAATGGCCCTAAGACTACCCCTCGACCAGCCGTACAATCTATATAAGCACAGAGTTAGAAACGTGCAACCTAGCAAGCATGAGGTATGAACTCACACAGCCATCTCCTGCCGCTGTCCAAGAAAAGGATGTGGGCCTGAAGGCAGGCATCTTGGGAGCATAGGATGACATGAAACAGAGGCCAGCCTCTCAGGCCCTGCATGACACCTACAAGAACCAGAACCTGTAACCTCACATGTAACAGAGCGGAGCGCATTCCTGGAGTGCCCCTGTCTTGCTTGTTGTGTCTGGGGGATGCATCTAAACCAAAATGGTACTGATTTTCTACCTAGAGAATCTCCAGGGGGGTTCTGGCAAAGCAAGGAGAATGGGTAACAATGGGAAGCAGCGTGACTCCGAATTCTAACTAAATATGGTGTCCTCCACCAGACTGACTGGATGATACAGAAGCAGCTGGCGTCAAGCCACTAGAAAGTGTTCTGCCCAAGAAGGCTGTCTCTCAGGAAGAGGTTGCAAAAGTGAACCACGGTCTGGCAGAGACCGCATCACCATCACCGGTGCGGGGCTCTCGGCAGGAGTTCAGGAGGAGCCTTCGGAGAACCCACAAAGGTGCCCAAGGAAGTGCTAGTGTGGGCAAAGACAGATGGCGGTCAGCCAATGTCGGGCAAAAACAGCACCAAGGGAAAACACTTTGGCCCTGGTTCTTCTAAGTCTTCCCCCTCTCCCTAAGCCTGGAAGCCTCAGCACAAGAAAGAGAAGAAGGGAAATAGCCCTGATCCTCCACCTCTAGCAGACTAGTAGACTGTTAAGTACTATAAAATGAGTCCCAGTTATTGGTATGAGACTGTTCCAACAACTGGATGAGACTAGGAAGTGAAGACAGCAAGGATCATAGCAAAGACCAGGAGCCGGGAGTCCTACTGAGTTAATGTGAACACCAGCAGTCAAAACCTCAGCGACTCCCTGACATACGCTGATCTCAGTTGTTCTCCACATATGCAGTCCTAGTCAGACTGGGATTCTGTGTGTGAAAGTGTTTTCTGATGAGACTCACAGCACCAGAGTGCTGTAGCACTCCAAATCGAGAAGTAAACTTTTAAAACAGTTTCCAGACAAAGAGCGAGACCAAAAACACCCACTGGAGCCCAGTGCAAAGCAGCAATGGCACAACAAGCCAACATTCAAAGTGTTCCGGTCTCTACGGGACAGAAATCACAGGACAGGAAGGACCCCATCGACATGGTCATATCACATAAAGGAACAAGGCATAATCTACACATCTGTGGACCCAACAGAGCCAGAGCCCGCAAAACATTGTTGTAAACCTGAAATGTGGAATGAAAGCATTAAGGGGAAATACTATTTGGAAAATATCAAAATCTCATTGAAAACAAAAACTTAAAGTAGGAAAAATCTGGCAAACACAAGGACAGAGGAGAAATGGTCCAGATTGTGAAATACAGAACATGAAAGAGCATTTAAGACAAAGGGAAAGATAAACATGTTCAATGTATACTTTGTTTTTTTCTTGGTTTTGTATTTTTGTGGGTTTAGGGGAGAGATTCTGGGGCAGGGATTTTATTTTGAGAGAGGTCTTGCTATTTAATCCAGACTGGCCTCCAATTTATAATCCTCCCGCTCCTCCTCCAGAGCCCTGGAAATAGAGCTTCAGGAGAATAAAATCAACTAAGGGCAGGCAATGATTGATAAAATAATGACTGAACCCAATTTAACCGTTACATGATATATCTAGTATTGATACAATGTATTTTACCTACTAATATGTATAATTTTGTAAGAAAAATAGATAATGGTAGAACTTTCCAGAGTTGAACAATACAAGTTTGCAGACTGAAGTTTCTCACCAAGTCCAAGCAAACTTTCAACAACGTCTATGTACTTAACACAACACTGTAAACTGTAAGGACAAAAACAGTATCTTGTAAAATTTCAGAATAGCGCCAACAGCAGATGTTTCATGGAAACAACAGGATCCAGAAAACATTGGAATATCTTTAAATTGATGTAGAATAATTGTTGACAAAGTTCTACACCTGTCTAAATCATCATTCCAGAGTAAAGAAGCCCCTGGGCCTGGTATTACAGGCCTGTGATCTCAGCTACTAAAGAGGCTAAGAAAGGAGGAACTCGGGTCCAAGTTCAAAGCTAGACTGTATAATCTAATAACCCAGTCTCAAAAAAAAAAAAAAAAAAAAGAGGGATTGGGGGCATGCTGGGGATACAGCTCAGTGATAGCCACACACACATATGCACACACATGTACCTCTATATATACAAGCCCTCATATAGTGAGTGTGTGTGTGTGTGCTTGTGCGTGCGTGGGTGCGTGCGTGCGTGCGTGCGTGCGTGTGTGTGTGTGTGTGTGTGTGTGTGTGTGTGTGTTAAGAGGGATCCAAAAGGAAGAAATGCAAGATGCAGGCAGTTACCCTCCCTAAGACTTTCTAAGAAGTGGGCGTGATTTCTTAGTCACCACTACTGCATACAAGACAAAGCAACTCTGAATCAATGTCCCTCAGTAGTTTCATACGCGAAGCAACGATAAGTCAGGGGGATAGGGAGAGGGCTCCAGAGTAAAGAGCTTGCTGTACAAGCTTAAGGAAGTGAAGCTGAATCCCCAGCACCCACGTAAACAGTTGGGGATGGCTGCCCATGTCTCTAACCTCAGCATCCTGGGCAGAGACAGGCGGTGTAGGGAGAAATCAAGACAGAGTGGTGAGCTTCTGATTCAACAGGAGACCTTGTCTTAAAGAAGGCAGAGAGCGAAGGTCCTATGCCTTTAAAACTCCAAACACTCTGGTACTGTTCTACAAGTTGGAGAGGGGTGTTTCTTCTTGCTCAGCCTCAAAACATTTGTTCATAGTGTAAACTCAGCTCCAGAGTATTCTTTTGGCATCATAGCCCATTTTAAAATTTCCCAATGCAGCTGACAACACAAAAGGAACCAGACACAAGCAATCCATCCCTCTGCCATTCTCAAATGACCATTTATAAATAGGGTTAAAAGAATAAAGGTTCTTAAACAAATGGGGGGCAGGGCAAAGAGGGTTCAGAACCACTGACAGGAAAAATATCAAACACCAAAAAAACCAAATATACCAAAACCCACAACACCAAAACAGAAGTGAATGTCCCTCCAAACATCAATGACCTTATTTCCAGACATGGTTACACATGCAACAACGTGCTTTCTGAGATTGCAAGCTAAGCCGCACTCTTTTCTCACATACACTTCGCAAGCCTCAGCCATAAACGATGCACATGCACCATGTACACGCATACGCACACTCCTGCACATAGATCAAAGAAGTTGTAAAGGTGGGGCGAGTTTAGAAGCTGTCCCTCAGAGTTCTGGGTTTAGAATTTCTGTTGGAGTTCTTGCAGGCCTGGGAGACAAATTAAATAACCTTCATCATAGTCGTTTTCTACTCTCATTTTCTCATCTTCTTCTTCCTCTTCCTCCTCCTCCTCCTTCTTTTTTTGCTTATATGCTTGCTTGCTTGCTTGTTAAGCCAGGCTATCCCTTGATAGTTCAGACTAGTTTTGTTTAAGACAGATTCTCCCTCAGTAGGCCAGTCTTAGGACTCTTGGTTCTCCTGTCTTGGATAATCAAATGCTGAGGTTACAGGCCTAAGTCACCATACCTGGCTTATCCCCTCTCAAACCAATCTTGAACTAAACATAACCACTTAGCCAGTGTTATCTGTGTCGGTCAACAAACGGACCAAACCGAGGAGTGCTTGGAATGCCCCCTGGCTCTCTGAAACAATCAAGATATGTCTGCAGTGATCCAGCCAACCCTCTGCTTCTCCCCACAGCAGAAACCCAGACCATCTCTCTGCTTCTCACCCCTGCAGAGACACAGCCCATCCCTCTGTCCCCCCCCCACACACACACACTTCTGGGCCCATGCCCATGCTTCTGCTTCCCCCAGCTGCAGGGACCCAGCCCACCTCTCTGTCCCACCCCTGCCTCTTGCTAGGACCCAGCCCATGCCTCCGCTTCTCCCCATCTTCTGAGATTCAGTACACCTCTCTTCTTCTCCCCATACAAGTACAAACTTCTTCGGATCACTGTCTTCTGCATTTCATTTTTCCTTTGTCTCATAAAAACCAAACTCCAAAGAAATGCCAAAGCCAGTTGTCCACAGTGTGACAGCAGCTGAAAAGGAGACAACCTGTCCATCTGGACCCTGAGTTCATTCCACAACTGACACTCTTGGATAAAAACACTTGATTCTGCCCAAGTTCCCCAAAGCATTTCACTGCCCAGACCCAGCACAAGATAGAGTTGGGTCAGCACTGCCCTTGAGGGTCACCAGAATAAGGTAAAATTCTCCAAGTAAAATTCTAGATGAAGCCCACCCAACACGATGAGATGGTGACTGCCCAGGGACCATGCAGTTCCCGGGAGGACTGCCAAGCAAGGCTGTGGCACAAGTCTGTCTACTGTCTACAAGAAAGACAAGAAAAGGCAAGGCTCTGAGACTAGTGGACTATGGGTGCCTCTCACCATGGTTGGCACTCCAAACATGTGGATTGGCTTCTGGAGTGAGACAACATTTCTCATCATATGAGGACAAATCTGCCCTCCATTCAACCCAGAGGCACTGGCCAGTGCAGAGAACTTGATGCCTGTGTGGGCACCAGCCCCCCGCAACCCACCAATTCAGAGGTATCAGCGTTGGGAGTTACCGTCCTTCTTGCCACTTCTGGGAAAGCTCTCCTCCTATCCACTAATGATGTTGGCCAGACTCCTCCTCAATCCAGATCCCTGCACTCATTTCAGAGATAGGGTCAGGACCTTAAGGGTACCTCCTGACCACTAACTCCCTCCTACACAAGAGTAAACCCAGAGCTATCCAGCATAATATATTTCCATGGCATCCAAAGAGTTCTAATATTGTCTTTGGCATCTAAAACTCATGCTTTTTCATGAAATACTCCAGACATACTTTTCTCAATTACAGGAAAATACAAGTGTTGCAAAGCTTAAGGGATCCAATTGAGATTTTCCCATGGTCATAACATCTTGGTTGCAGTGTTATAAGGTGGTAAGGATAAAAAAAAAAGAAACAAAATGTTCTATTTTAGGCTTTTGATATTTTCTATAATTATAAGGATATAAAATCACAGGGCTTAAATACCACATGGGCTAGCAGGTTCTTTGGAAAGCCAATATTTCAGGCTGAAATCTAGGACAGTGTAGATGGGGAACATGGGAGCTCCAGGGTAGAAGATGGAGGTAAGTGGTCTCCACGTGAAGTTCCTAAAGATGGGACACCCATGTGCCTTGCTGGGACATTATTCTCTCCTGTCACACGGGACTCCTGAGACTGAGGCCAGCAGAACAATGTCTGTGTCCACATTCCCAAGATACCCCATTGGTTAGTGCTTCCACACCATGTGACTGGAGTTTGACATACACCTCCGGCAGTCCTCAAGTTACCTGCTTCCTCCCATCCGCACACTGAACATGCCTTAGATCTCTAAGCCATACACTCTACCTTGCTCTCAGCGTCTAGAAGATAATGGGGAGGCCAAAGTGGGAGACCAATGAAGTCCATCTTCATGTGTTTGTGCTTACATATGTACGCACACCTATACAAGCATCTTACCTCACCACTGAGCACACAGCTGGACAGCTGTGCCAGGAACAAATAGTTAACCAACTGACAAAAAGAAAAAGGTTCTTTTGGTTGACAGGTGTGAAGAGGTTTCAGCCTATGATGGTTGGTTGGTGCATTAATTTTGATCAGTGTCAGAAGTGGATGGCAGCGCAAATCCACTCACCTGATAACCAAGAGGTCAAAAAGGAGCTGGGGCCAGGGGCCCAGCACTCCCATGGAGAGCACTCCTCCAATGGCCCAAAGACCTCCCATGAGGCCTCACCTTAATGGCACTACCACCTCCCTAAAGCACCAGCAGAGAGCAGCCTTTAACACATGGACCTTTGGAGGACAGACAGTTAAGATTCCTGAAACTGCAGCCCCCGCCCCCTGCTATCCAGGCTTGTCATCTTGTGTTCTGTGTTTCCCAGTAAAAACTTTCCTATCCTGGATGTTTACTCAGAGAATGTCGGTGGGCTACCTGACCAAGGGAACAGAGGCAGGCTGTGTAGCCCAAACTCCCAAACCTCTGCCAGCACTGTCTGTTCTGTGACCCTCCACCCCAGCAGCCACCTCACCTGTACAGAGCCATCCAAATTCTCCTACGCTGACTCTAGCGTCCGTGTCTCCTGGAAGGGCCAGAGTCTTCTGCCCATTTGGCCTGGCTAGCACTTGTCTCATTTGGCCACACAGTACTGGGAAGCCTTTCTCTAGAAACGCTGGCCTCTAGAACAAGCCAGCTCTCTCGGGGAAGCCTTGGTGATTTCTCTGGATGTCCCTAAAAGTCCCTCTGGCTGTTGCCTGTTTCATTTTCCTCAGCCTCAGCCTGCACTCCATCCCCCACATGCAGCACTCCTCCTGAGGGCCCTGAGGAGCAAGCTTCAGCTCTCTCTGCGACATCACTCTGTATTTCATCACCTTTTGATGGCTCATACCTGTGTTTGAACACAGACCCCTTTCTGCTTTCTTGGGGGTTAAGGTTCCACTCCTGTCCATAACTGCTGTCGACGTTCTTCATCAACAGGTCCTTTCCACCCATCCTATGACTTCTCACTAACACCCAAAACCCTTGAAAGATAGGTCCTAGAGTTCCATCCCACATCTCTGCAGTGTGAAATTAAACTGGACAGCATCTGCACTCTAAGGTGACTGACGACCAAATGATACCCAAATCATAAAATCTAGGGAGTTTTCCCACCACCCTTCCTTTCCACCCCCTTTATCCAACACAGACAGTGGATTGGTGCCTGAAATATCATCCCATCTTGACCCTGCAGGAGGAAGGCTATTTCCTGCCCCATAGCCACTGCCACCATCTCTGCCACTGTTCCTTCTTCCTAGCCTGCAACAACAAGGGCTACAGCTCAACCCTGCATCGTTCTTCCTTTCTTCTCTCCCTAGAGATTTTTAGCATTTCCATTGCTTTGACTGTCACCTTCTCGTGTGTGTGTGTGTGTGTGTGTGTGTGTGTGTGTGTGTGTGTGTGTGTATGGTATGTGTACACTGGCACACCTGTGAGTGTGCTGTTAGTGCACCTGTGGAGAGAGAGGGCTAACTCAGATGCCACTCTCCACTTTACTCTCTGTAACAAGGGTTTCTCACTCATCCTGGAGCTCACCCATTGGCTAAACTATCCAGGATGCCTAGCTAAACGTGAGATTCTCATGTCTACCTCCCCCAAGTGCCGGGTTACAGTTACTCACCCCCATACTTAGTATTTTATATGCCTGTTGGGGCCTAACTCAGATGCTCATGTTTGTATAGCAAGCACTTCACCTACTAAGTCATCTCTCCAGCCTTCCAACTTATTGTCTGAGACCAAGTCTCACACTTAACCTAGAACTCACTGATTCAGCTGACTCTAGGGATCAATGGGCTCTAAGGGTCCACCTCTCTAAGCTACTTGTCCCCTTCACTGAGGTTACAAACACATATTCCTACACCTGGTTTGTACATGGATGCTGGGGATGCAAACGCGAGTCCTCACCCTTACACAGCAAGCACTTTACTGACTGAGCCTTCACCCCAGGCCCACCAACCATCACCTCTTAAAAAGAATTCTACTCTGCACACGTGCTGGGTTCCGTCCATGAAGGGGCTCCTCTGGCTGTGCATTGGGAAACTTCTCCTTTTGGTCCTGCCCGGACAATGCCAAGAGCCAGAACTGGACTGCCCCCGCCCCCGCCTTGTCTAGCCTGCCTCACTTTCAGTCATGCCAATCCCTCTCTACATCTTTCTATTGTCTACCAAATGGGAGCAAACGCCCCAGCCTGAGACAAGGGCCCTCCGCAGCCATTCTCTCTTGTTCTCCCCAACTTCTTTCCCATCGGGTGTACACAGCCCCGCATAGCCCCTAAATTTAAAATTCAATGTTTGTGCCCCAGACACATTAACACATTAGTGCTCTTTATGTCAGGATGTCTGCCTCTCATCTCTGCCACATTCTGTCCAACTGATCAAGGCTCCCATCACCAATCATCCCAACTGGCCAGATCGGATCCTTCTTTTTATTAAATAAGTGTTTGGATATCTCATACATGCATATAATGCATTCCGACCAAAGCTACCACCCTGTTGTGGAATATTAGTTTAAGATGTGCTGCAGGTGATCATCCTGGGGAATACTTAATGATGAAAAGCTGTGCTGCGGTCATTTATGTTACATCTATTTAACTCTGTGAAGCTGTGTTACTTTGCCTGTCTAAAACATCCGATTGCTCTAATAAAGAGCTGAATAGCCAATAGCTAGACAGTAGAGAGAAATAGGTGTGGCTGTCAGGCAGACAGAATAAACAGGAGGAGAACTCCAGGGAAGAGGTCGAGGAGCAAGAAAAGGAGAAGGACATCAGGGGCCAGCCATGAAGTCAGAAGGAAATAAAGATATATAGAATAAAGAAAGGTAAAAAGCCCAGAGGCAAAACCTAGTTAAAGAGAAATGTGATAACTTAAGTTAGGAAAGCTGGCTAGAAACAAGGCAAACCAAGGCCCTTCAATCATAAGTAAAAATAAGTCTCGGCGTATTTATTTGGGACCTAGGTGGAGGTCCCAAATAGTAAAGAGTAAAATAATAAAAAAAAAAAACTACACTATGCCATTTCCTCCCCTCCAACAGTTCCTCTACTCCCTACCACTATTTTTCATTCCCAACTTAATACACTTTTTAAAATTCAATCCATTAAGTCTATTTAGCACTGCCTATATGTTCATGGGTATAGGACCATCCTATGAAGCATGGATATCCTCTCAGGGACCAAATCCTTGAAGAAAACTGACACACCCTCCCCACCCCACCCCCCACCCCCCTACCCCCCACCCCCCCAGCAGCTGTAATTACTAATGGCTCCTCAGCTAAGGGTGGAACTTCATGAGTACTTCCTCCAGCCTTACACGGACATCATGTATAGGTCTTGTGCATGTAGTCCCAGCAGTTGCAAGTTCATGTGTGTAATGGTGCTGCCACGTCTGGCAATACTATGTCACTGAAGATGTCAACTACCTCTGGCTATTACAATCTTTGTACCCCCTCTTCCTCAATGATTCCTGAACTTCAGGAGGAAGAGTTACGATACAGATGTCCACTTTAGAACTGAGCACTCCACAGTCTCTTATTCTCTGCAGGCTGACCAGTTACATTAATTGTCAGATACCTATAAAAAGAAGATTCTTGGATGAGGGCTAAGAGGTAACACTAATCTATGGGAATAAAAATAAGAACTAAGGGAGCAGCTTATTGCTATGCCATTGGACCCTTTTTAAGAGCCCTTTACCTTCCTGTAACTTCAAGCCTAGTTTGTATTTTCATACAGCTGTGAAGTATGTGTGTCTGTGTATGTGGGTAGATGTCTTATCTCTGTTGGTAGAAGGGATGTCTACAGCCCATGAAGCCTGAGACCCTGTAAACAAACTGCCTTGCAAGAAGCAGATGCCCTGTAACTTTTTGCTAATGACTAACTATCCCATCCTACGAGAAGCTTGGAGAATTGTTTAGGGTTGTCTTCACCACAGCTGGTCTGAGATACCTCATTTTCAGAAACATTTCACAGGCAGTTTATCCTCAAAAGGTTTATCTCCTGCTCTTAAAGACAGTAGGGCATAGGTCAAAAGTTTTGTCTTTTAAATATTTGAAAACCAAAGTGTAAGATCCTGTCCAATGTAGACCAAACATGATTTCTGAATCACTGTAATCCACTTGGGTCCCTAGGGTATCTCCTAAAGCTAGACAGAACAACCAGAACATCAACCTAGAAAAACCCAAGTAACACTGCAACCACATTCCAACACCGAACAGGGCCAGATGCACATACTCACGAGCAGGGAGGGAAGTGAAGGCAGAGACCCCCAAACACAAAACCTACTAGTGTGGGGGTCAAACCATAAGCACAGGTCTTCACACACCCCTACACATAGGGACATAGCCAAGGCAGCAATGAGTACTTACTTACTTCCTTGTCATCCAAGTCCAGCACACTAAGGCTAAAGAGCAATAAGTATATTTTTACTTTCAAGTAAAATGATTACTCTTAATCATTTTAATGATTAATCAACTGACCCATTTAATGATTACCCCAAGTTTGGAAAGTGACTTTCAGAGTCACTTGCTCATCACCCCATAGTACACACCACTATTTCCCTTGGTCTGTCAGCCCTGCTCTCTCCTTTTATGCCTTCCTCTTTTCATGACCCACTATACAAACACACACACACACACACACACACACACACACACAGAGAGAGAGAGAGAGAGAGAGAGAGAGAGAGAGAGAGGAAGAAATAGAATGTGTGTGTTGTGTCTTCCTTGCCCAATTCTTAGCTGACATGCACAACATAAGAGCCCTGAGAAGTTATTCTCCCCAAAGGCAGCGTTATGGCTAGCGGCCGCAAGCATCGTGAACCAGGCCACATGACACTGCTCAGCCAACACTGATGCACACAACTCACTGAGACTGTAAGAGAGCAGAAACAGATCAAATAGCTTTGTCTTGCCAACACCCATTTCCTGTTGAGTTACAGAGCCCAGTGCGCAGGGAAGTGAGAGTTGAACTCCAGGTGAGATCTCCATTATTTGGGGATTTGGGCAGAGATAGCCTGTCTTCAACAGAAAGCAGCTGCTCAACTGTCAGACACTCAATGTCGAATCTCAGCTATAGGAGTGGGTCACCCAGTGGCAAACTGGACCCTCTCTCCTGAAACAGTGGCATTTCCTAAGGCCATATTCTCACCCAAAGGGAATCAAACTCATTAAGCCACATAAGGAGATGGCCAACACAATGTTTACAGTTCAGACCCAAGGGAAATCAAGTATGTGTCTGTGTTTCAACCTACAGCCTGGCATTATAGCAACAGCCACAAGTGGAAACGCCTAAGTAACCAACAGAAGAAGAGTTAAAGAAACTGGAATGGACTTAGGAAGGAGTATTCAGCAAAAAGAAAGGATGGAGTCTGGCACACATCACACATGGTTGAACCTTGAAGACACTTTGCTAAGCACGCCAGCCAGATACAAAACAAACTTACAGGAAATATCTAGAGGAGGCAAATCCATATAGACAAAAAGTTGCTTAAATGTCATCAGACTAAAAGAAGGAGTAGGGGCATAGAGAGATATGTCTGATGAAGACTTTTAGAATAGTGATGGGCTATACAACATTGTGAATATAGTTAATGCTGCTGGGTTACATTGTACATTCGCTTGCACACCAGAACGGACTTTACATTGTACATTTTAAAAGAACATAGTAATCTGTAAGTCTCATAGACCTAGCATTTTGACACACAAAAAAATATTTTAAACTATTTTCTTTGCAATTTTTAATTTTTTGTTACTTTTTTTTTCACTGAACATATTTTGGTCATATTCTTTCCCCATTCCCTACTCCTTCTGAATCCTCCCCACCTCTCGACCTACCAAACTTCTCTCTCTTTCTCAAAACAAAAAATGAAAATCAAAAATAAACAACAACCAAAATAAAAACCCTCAAAAAAATAACACTAAGCCAACTCAAAACAAAAGCACATTCTCTCTCTCTCTCTCTCTCTCTCTCTCTCTCTCTCTCTCTCTCACACACACACACACACACACACACACACACACACACACACACGACAACATGTCTATTTTACACTGGCCAACTACTCCTGGGCATGGGGCCTGCCCTGGAGTATAGTTGATATACCCAGTGACACTTCATTGGAAAAAAAATGGATCTTTGCTTTCCTGGAAGGTATAAACTGAAGTAGCTTCTTGTTATGGTTGGGAGTTTGTTTCCATTTCCCTTTTCCATGCTGGGATTGTGTCTGTGAATCCCATTCCAAAATGACCTAGACTCTACCTTTTAACTCATATAGATTATCACAAACATTCCAATATTTCTATGTATTTATTGTGTATCATCTACATGGAGAGCTCAACTTGTAGAATTATTATTGCTGTCAATAGAGCAGAAAAAGCCACAGAAACAAAAGTAAATTCTTGAGTGCCAAGGTCTAGATCAGGAATGAAGTGTGTCCACCAGAGGGTATACAGAACTTCCTTTTGAGATAGATGACACTGCTTGGGAACTAGATAGTGAAGATGCTTTACAAACTGTAAATACTCTAAAAGCCATGTTAAATGAATATATGTTATATCATGTGAATTATATCTCAACAAAGCTGCTATTTAAAAATAAACAGCCAGGCATAGTGGCACACATGCCTGTAATCCTCCCATTTGGAAGATACAGACAGAAGGATCCAGAGTTTAAGACTAGCCTCATCCACATAGCAAGTCTAGGCCAGCCTGTCTCAAAAAAATAAAAAGAAAGAAAAGAAAAGAAGAAATTAAGTAAGTAAATATATATAATTCATGATGTTGGGAGCTCATGGGAAGGACAAGCAAAAGTACCAGAAGGCTAGTAGAGAGTAAAGAGTGCCTATTTCCCCAGAGGGTCACCAAGAACAGGCTAGAATAAGGCCACACTTCCACAGGGCTTAGAACTAATCCCAACTAAACTGAAGGACTCAAAGGGGACTGGCAGGAACTGTGGACTAGGTCATTAGCCAGGACACGGATAAAGGGAGACGAGGCCAGAGAAAGGCTCCATATCCAGTTACAGAAGACCCAACCTTCAGTTCTCCATCCACAACACCGTCACAGCAGAAACAAAAGCAAATCTGAGGGCAGCTCTATGAGGCTACAGATGTTTTCCCAATGTGAGGAGCAGATTTCTCTTTCAATTCTTCCCCACATGGAGTGCTATAGTTTCCATGTGAAATGTCCCCAAAAGCCTTGGTGTTGAAGGCTTGCTTATCAGCCTTCAGCCATACTTGAAGGTACCAACCCTTTAGGAGGTGGGGCCTAGTGGGGGGATGTTAGGTCATTGAAAGCTTGCCCTTGAAGGGGATATTGGGACTCTAGCACCTTTTTTTCTCTTTGCTTCCCATGGCCATGATGT
Source organism: Cricetulus griseus (assembly GCF_003668045.3). NCBI lineage: Eukaryota > Metazoa > Chordata > Mammalia > Rodentia > Cricetidae > Cricetulus > Cricetulus griseus. The sequence goes on along the minus strand of NC_048601.1, from coordinate 25,787,805 downwards.
AAGTAGTTTTGGTCCTACCCATACTCTCCACCAGATGTCCTGTTTTACCACAGCCCCAGTGCCACTGAGCCAACAGACCACAGAGAAAACAGAAACTCTGAAACGTGCAGCAATAAACCTTCCCTCTTTATAAGTTGGTTATTGCAAATATTTTGTAACTGAGAGCTGACTGACAATGGAGAAGTAATAGAACAAACCTTATCTGTTCTATTTTAAAGTCCCAACAGGCACAGTTTTCAACTTCTTGGAAAATGCTGTGAATATCCACCTCATTATAAAGATGAACTATACAAAGCACAAGCCTGTGACACACCAAGAATTATACCTGGGACATGCTGGCTGTTCATTAACTGTTAGGTAATACTCCTGACCCTTTCTAAAATATAAAAGGGTTGATATGCTTCAGTACAGGCATTCCCCTTATATAAAAATAAAAGATGAATGGCTCTGCAGATCCTGAGACCAGAGGCAGGAAATGCAAGGTGCAAAGTTTATGCAAAAGTTTCCCAGCATACTTTCTGATGATGATATTATTTTAGGAAATTAAAAAGTTAATCCTGCAACTTAAAAGGGACACTTAGGTCCTTTTCTATTTGGTAAGTGCCTTAAAGCAGCATATGAGGCTATTGCCTCTCTTTATCTACAAATAACCAGAACTTTTGCCATAGAAAAAAATAGTCCATTTTCCAAAAGCAAGGGGTATTTTTCAAGCAAAGTTTTTCTTTCCAGGCAGTCTGTCCTTCTGTACAGGACAGTGGTGAAGACATCTGGGAAACTGAACATTGGAGCACATCAACAAGCAGCATCCATTCCACTTTTATCTATTCATAGCCTTGCATCAAAAGACTGACCCATTTGGCTTTGGATTTGAAACTGAAGGCAGGGAACCAGGCAATGTGACAGGTGACAGCATAACAGCTGGCCCCATAAGATAACCTTACCCCCACCCCAAGTCCTGCCCTCAAGTTGGAATAGCAGTACCAATGGAGCCTTAGCCCTAGGATCTTACTGCCCTACAGTGACTGACAGCTGTCAAGAAGTGCTCTCAGTGTCAAAACACATGACCAATCTTAACTAGCTTTTCATTTCTTCCTTTATTATTCAGGAATAGGTCAGTCTAACTCAGCCTCTCGTTTGTTCTTATGCTTTCATCTTTAAAATTATGGAGTAACTCAGTCCCTCAGTAACACTCATGGAATGCTGTCAGCATTGCTCCGATGTGTTGCTTTCTCAAACTCTGATACTCTGTACCTCTCCAACCCAATGGGAGTCAACAAACAAAAAACGCTTGAAGGGGGCGCAAAATCCTGAATTCCGTGTTTCTGTGGACACATATGGATTTCCACTCTCAAGTTTAAGAACTTATTTTTAAACCTTTCCAATGATAGATAGCTCCCACCCCCTCTCAACTCTGTTCCCAACATCTAATGGCTCAGGTATTAATTTAAGTCAGTTCCTAAGTGGAGGGAGAGGTAGAGATTCACTGCACAAAGCCCAACCTGAAGCCCTACACAGCAGGCTCAGGCTTCCCCCCACCCTCAGAGTGGTCAGAAAATGAAGGGAATAGAGCCTATCACAGTTTCTAGTCACATCCATCCCAAATGACCCCTTTGGAGCCTCTATTTTCTCAAATGAAAATGGGAATTTTCCTGAGGTTCCTTTACCCATCAAATACTTTGAGCCTCGGAAGTGAACTCTGAAGAGGCATCATATTTATTCCATGCTTGACAGGCCCTTCTAAGAGCATGAATACAGAAATTCTACCTCCTGCCTCTGTATACGCACGCACGCACGCACGCACGCACGCACGCACGCACGCACGCATGCCCAGGCACACAGCATAGGACCATCTAGCAGTTAATGTAGCATGGTGATTTTGTGGGGTGTTGGAAGGGTAAAGACAGAGGGGCCAAGAAACCCCTACTTTCTTTAATCTCTGCCCAAAGCTGACATAACTATTGCTTTGGTTCCCTGGGGAAGAAAGGGTCTATTTTCAACCTTCATTTGATGCTCAGCTGCTGAGGTCCAGACTTGCTCCTTACGGAACCTTGACTCCCATCTTAAGTTGATTCCGAGGAGTCCACACGTAGCAACTGTATCCCCTATGACTTCCCCAAGTTCCCCACAGACAGCACGGTCAGCAAGGCATCTTACTAGTCACCTTCTGTCATAATTTGGGACCTTGACTTTCTAAAGTACCAGTCTTTTCACAACTGCACACTGTGTGAGGTGACCCTGGACCCCTCAGTCAGGCTCCTGGGATCCCTGTCCTACAGAACACACATTGAGAACATAAGCAAAGCCAGGGAGCCCATACTCGGCAGAAAATGGGGACAACACAGAGACAGCTCCACTTTACTTGTTGCCATGACAAGCAACTACCTCCAAGACTTTCCAAACTATGGAAGTAGCTCTGGTCTGCTGAGGCACCCTGCCCTGCATCTACAGGGAATCAGCAAAGCCTAGGCATGGGCAACCTGCAGCCAACTGTCAATCAGACACACCGGTTTCAGTTCCACAGATCTATGTCCGCCCTCTGTTTTGCTCGTGTACACGGGACCAGGCTCACATGCGAGTACACGCCTCAGCACTGGGCTTTGAAATGGCATTGAAAACATCTCATTTTCCCTGAGGGATTCTGTCACTGTCCTGGCACTACTTATTTTATTCACTACCTAACCTTGAAGAACAGTAAACAAGTGTTTACTAAATTATTTTAATGCTGATAGCCATGAATCCAAATGTCATTTCATTAGCAGAATGTTTAGCATGTTGCTAAGTATTTAGCACCTGATATTTTGCTAAACAATTCCCCATGCCTTTTTAAAAAAAAAAATCAGTTATGCTATCCTCTCCAGTGCCCAACATTAATTTAAATAGCAGAAAAGACAGAATCTAAAATCAGACTAAACTGATTATTTTGCTAATCAGTCTTGTTGCTAGTGTCTTCAGGACATGTTTCCCCAGCAGGCTGTGGGTTTTCGTTAGTGGGCACTAGAGTAGAGTCAAGTTCACTTTTTAGGAGACAGCAAGAAAGAACTGCTATGGCTGGCTGCTGACCAGTAATCCCTGCATCCCCCAAGGCTGGAACACCAGGCAAGCAGGATGACTGTAAAAGGAAGAGAGCACCACTAGCCGCTCTCATGCCCTCTTAGCCAGGCTCCTCAGGCCTCAGAGAATCTGCCAGAACAATTCAAAAAGCCAGGGGCAGCAGAAATAGAGAAGGGAACATCAAGAATAGTACTGGGCATCAGAATGGACCTCAGGGACTTTCTACCTGGGTCTCCAGATCCCTCCTGACACCACCTAACAGGAGACAGCTGAGGCAGAAATCAACTATGAAATGTGCCCTCAGCTGTCTTAGTTCCCCCCACCCCTGACAAAGTTAAGAAAATGCTGTGGAGCCACTGGTGAACAGGTCAGCATCCCCAGGTTCCCAACTTCAGGTTGCCTCAGGCTTGTCTATCTTGGGGACATTGGACCTACTAGCTTTTAGACTGTCCCTTTCAAATCATGAAGGAAATCATCATGTGGCCATGATTTTCAGCTGCCTATCCAAAGTCTCCCTCAAGGCTGTATGGGACTCTGTCTATATCCTGGGTAAACAGGAGTCTGAGGTAATAAAGTGCAATGTAGCCAAGCAATCCAAAGAGGAAGATCCACGGAGGGCCTTGGCCCCCCCCCCTTCATTCTGGAAGGCCTCCGGTAAATAGTGCCATGGAGACACATGCTGGTCTTTAAGGTCCTCTGCACCAGGCCATGAGGGAACAGGTTCTCCATCTTCCCAATGTCTTTCCTCATCTCCATGGCCCTGGAGACCATGGCCTGACTCCTAAGCCCTGTAGCGCCACCTACTGGGGGAGGCAGAAGTCAGATCTACTGCTGGTCCTGAAGAGTCTGTTCCCACAAGATTACGCATCCAAGCCCTTGCAATGAGCTTCTACTTATACTATGAAGTATATCCCAGGATCAGCAAGGCCTCAAAAACCTCTATTTGGTATCCCCTTGGGCTCATTTAGTATATTCTATTCAAAGACAAGCCCACCCAAAGAAGTTTTGGGTAGAAGAGGCAATTTAAGGAATCTTAAATCTTTTCCAAGACTCTAAGAGAAGTGCACAGGGGTGGGTCCTAGTGGCTCACCACTGTGTTGACAAAGCACCGTTATGCTTGTGGCATCTGGTCTCGCAGAATGAATCTCTACTTAATAGGATATTTAAATGGGGGGGGCAACCCCATAAACCATTTTAGAAGACTGTATAGTAACATTCCTTTGCATAACACCCAGGGTGAGATACATTAAGTCCTATGTGATCTGCTAACCGTCATTACATGTATTCTATGGAAATAAATAATTATTGACTCTCTTCCAGTGTGTTGGTATGCTGAAAAGCCATTCCCAGGAACAGCATCTGGAACTCAGAAAGCCCCCTTCCTCCAGCTTCCTCCATGTAACTTTCAGAGACGAAGAAACTGATGTCAAACCTTCTTCTAACCTTCTCAAGCTAAGGAGCAAGCCATGCAGCTCTCAGACCACTTGAAAAGAGTTAATGGTGGTCACTGTGTTATTACTTTATCTTAAATAGTTACTATTCACTGTGTGGCTGAGTAGTTTCAAGAAAAGCACAATGTGTTTTCCCCCCTCCTCTTTGCCTTATCTCCAGCAGATAGGGGACATTCTGATGTTTTCATGTTAAATGGTCGAATATTAAGACATTCACTTGCTAGCTGGCGCCTACACTGGTTAATCAGTCCAGAATAGTGGAAGGCTGGAATGGGACCAGTGCTGATGGGGCACCAGAAGTGAGGCTCAGCTTGGGTATATAACCTCCAGCCTGAAGTCTGAGGACAGAGCCCTTCCCTCCCTCAACTTCCAGGTTGTTTCAAGGTACTGGCCTCTGACCGCCACAGTCTGAACCTCAGCACACACACACACACCACTGAAAAGCTGTGGGAAGGAGATGCATTCAGTCCCTTCAAGCCTGTCAGGAGAGAAGAAAACAGCCACCTGGCAACTCATTTGCTTCTCCACTCTGATTGGTCACCACTGCTGTTCTGAGGTCATCATTTGGCTCCTCTTCTCTCTGCCTTCTGAAACTCTAGCCCCCAACTATGTTTCATCATGAGTTACTAAGCCAGCTACTGCTTTCTTGTAAATATTCACACTCCTCCAGGTCTGTCCTTCCCACCTCTGCCACCTTCCCCAACCCTCCTCAGAAGTCCAGCCAATCAACGAAGAGAAGGTGGGAGGCAGAGGGGGACAAGGACCCTGGTGCTCTTTTACCTAAGAACCAACCGCATCTAGGGATGGAGGCGAAAGTGCTCCTGAGAATTATGTAACCACTGCAGCTCTGAGGGAGAGTACCATCCAGGTTGCTATAGTGTTTGCTGGCTTTCTGCTCTCCATAGGTAGAGTTCCTGGCCACTGCTCCCTCTTCTTTCCCTACATCCTTCACCAGAACCTGTGGGGTTGCTGCTCCTGCATTTAATGTCTGCTCCCTGCAAGGGGCCTGGGGATGATGTTGAGAAGCAAAGTGGCAAAAGAAAAGAAGCAGAGTAAGGAAGTAAGCTAAGAAGGGGTTTCTCTTACACTACTAGGAGACCTTTCAAACTATGGGCATATCTGTTTTATAAGCATGTCTCACCCTCTGTAGTAAGAGCTAGGACAACACTACTGAGTTCTCTGCCAAGTTGCTTAGACTGAGGACATGGGCAGAACCTGAGAGATCTAGCCCACCCCCACTCTTCAAAAAATATCACCCTTTCTTTTGTGTCTCATTCTCTCCTCCTCCTAATCCATCCAGAACTCCATCAGCTAGGAAAAGGATCCGAGGACAGATGAAGGAGGAAGGGTAGGTAACTCAGAGACAGGGGCTGCCCTTATGGCATGACAGACCAGTATCCACGACCCTTGAAAAGTCTTTCTCCTGAAGGATAAGGCCAAAACCCCAACGCTGCCACCCAAGATGGGAAGCAGAAAGGCGGCGGGCCCCAAATCAGCTTCTGGATGAAGACCAGGCAGTAAAGCAGCACCCCAGCAGCCTAATCCGCAAAGGCAATGGCCCTGTCCCCAAATGGTGATGATGGGGCTGGATACCGGGCCTGGAGACTATCTCTACAAGGCTGGCCTATGGAGAGTCGCTAGGAAGTACCCTGGCAAGGCAAGGGAAGACACAATGTACAAGAGCGATGGTAGTTGCTGAGGGCGAAAAAAGGAAGAGAACGGTAAAGGGGGCAGAAAGGCTGAGGAAAGGGCATCTTGAGACTACAAGACACTTCAGCTTGAACACCTTAATCACTGAGCAATGTCAAAATAATAACTTGTCGGTGGGGACTGAGGAGGAGAGGGAGAAAGTTTCCAGGAAGTGGGGAGTTACCTGAAAGCCTTTCACCATCAGAGGGGGAGCTGGAGACACTTGATGCCCAGCATGGAGATGCTTAGAGAACACTAAGTATGGAGCCTCAGAGCTAGTCACACCCTTTCATGAATCTCTGAAACCATGAAAAAGCGAAGCCCCACACACCACCGGGTTTCTAGCCGCTTCCATCCTCAGGTGCGAGTCCACACAGGAGTGCCAACAATCACACACTTGGCCGGCGTGGGCTCGCTCGGGGTCAACGGCAATGGAGAGGTGGGCGGCGTTGAGGAGATGGAGAGAGAGGAGGCGCGCCGAGAAGCACAGCTGCAGCCCCCGCCCCCACCCCCACCCGCGACCTGGAGCGCACTGCCTGAGGAAGTGGCGCCGGCAAGAGTGGACGCGGGGCAGCCTGGGGGGGCCCCCGGCGTTCGGGGCTGGTCTCCGCGGGGTGCGCGCCCGCGCGCGTTCCCTGCCGCGCCCCGACAGAGCGAGGGACCCCGGGAGCCGCCGCTCCCCAGCTGGCCGGGGCCGGGCCGGCCGGCTTTCGAGGCAAAGGCGAGAAACGCAGGCAGCGCCGACACTTGGGGAACTTTCCCCCTCGCCCGGGATTTCATGGGAACCACATGCTCCGAAGAAGCCCGGCCGCGGAGGGGGAGGGGCGGGAATTTTCCGCTCCGGCTCGCACGGCGGCTCGGCCGGCTCCCGCGGGCTCCCGCGCGCGGCGTTGGCGCCCCTCGCGCACGCGGCGCGGGCCGCTCCACAGGGACCCGCCGTGGGCAGCACGGGCGAGCCGGGTGCGGCGATGGGGTCCCGCTTACCTTGGTGGTTTTCCTCTGGAACGTACATCCTCGTGTTTTCATTGACCATTGGCCAAAAACTGCTTGGAAAGGAGAAGCCACAAAGAGGAAGAAATGCAGCAACAGCCGCGAGCGGGTCTGGCTGAATCCCTCCTCCGAGGCCGCCGGCGGCTTTCGCGCAAATCGAGGAAGCCGTGGATCCGCAGTGTTTCTCGCTCCCTCCGGGTGATTACCTGATCCCCATTATTGCACCAAACACCAAAAACTGCTGCTTTCCACTACCGCCTCCTTTCGTGAGATTGTAATGCATCCTCAGTACATCCGGGCCCCTTCCAAGAATTTAGCACCGCACCTCTGGCGGCTACACCATTGGGGGGGAAAAATAATAATAATAATAATAAATGGAGAGGCAGAGCGAGAAGAGGCGCAAAGGCGAGGCGAGGGAGAGCGGCGGGCCCGCGGCGCAGGGTGGACCCCGAGCCGCCAGGGGGCCAAGGCGTCTCCGGCCCGCCCAGGGCGATCGCCGAGAGGCCCCGAGCCGCGTTCTTCGGCGACAGCAGCCGCGAACACCTGAGGGCGAGCCCTCGGGAAGCGCCGCCGCCGCCGCTGCCGCCGCCGCCGCTCCGGGCCGCGCCGCGCCGAGCGCCGTTCTGGCAGGGAGCTGTTTCTGCAGAGGCAGCGAGAGGGAGACACCGGGCGCGAGAGCGCGGGCGCGCCTCCTCCTCCCTCCAGCCCCCGCGCGCCCGCGCCCGCCCCTGCCCGCGCCCGCCCGCTCGCCCCCGCCCGCCCGCCCGCGCCCGGCGCGCCGGAGCAGACGCGCTGAACGCTTCCAGATGTGGCGGCGGCGCGCGGCGGGGACCGGAGCCCGAGTGGAGCGGCGGCGCACGCGAGAAGAAGACGGCGGGGAGCGAGCCCGGGCGCGGACACACCTCCAGGCGCCCGGCCTCGGCCTGCAGACCCCCCCCCACCCACCCTCTCGAGGCCCCCGCGGCTCCGCGCGTCCCGGGGTGGGGTGGTGGTGGCGGGGGAGCGGGAGGAGGGGGGGGGCACCGCCACGCCAGCAAGGCCTGGGAAGGGAATCCCGGGACCACGGACTACAATGTGCCCAACTCCCCGGCCTCTTTTCACATCGACCGAACGGAACAGCAAAAGGAGCCGGGATTCTGTTGATCAATTACAATCGGAGCGGTTGTAGAAGTGACACACACGGGCGAGGATGGGCAGATGGGCGGGGAGAGAGAAAGAGCCCAAGAGGCGGAGCCTCGGGGGCCGGGCAGCGGTGGTGCCCAGATGTCTGAACAGATTAATACCGGCAGGTTTGCTCCCTCCTTTGGGGCAGGCGAGCACGTGTTCTGCCAGTGTACCTTTACCTACGTCTCTTAATAATTTCTGCCACCCTGGCGGGGAGCTATGAAGCACTTCTCTCCGACACCCGCCGCCACAGTTTATCCAAAGCACCTCCTGCAGGCACGACCCTCTAGATGGGGCTGGTGAGCCCATTCTGGGAGGGCCTACCACTGGGAAACCCGGTCTAGATAGCAGCCCTGAGACTGCCTCACTCCCTGGCTCCAGGTTCCCTAAGTGGCCCTATGGTCTGTCCACATGGCTTTAAGTAAGGGGCTCTGTCAGCTGTAAATCTTCAATCTAGACCTTTTTCTGAACCAGACGCCAGCCAACTTGCCCTGTCTATTTGAGAATGAAACCTCGGATAGCCAGGCCTGCTCCTCGCACAGCCTTTCCCCAACTCAGCTGACCCCTCTAGCCGCTCATGTAAGAACCCTGGAGTCATCTTGACTTGATTTCTCTCACAGGCGCACATCAGTGTATCGTGGAATTCACGTTAGACAAAAGGCAGTGTGACCTTCCCCTTACTTATTCTGCTGCCCGCTTCCGGGGCTGATCCAGTAACTGCTGGTTCTCTCTGGTCACCCTCCTCTCCTCAGGTACGTTCTCCACACAGCAGTTGGAACAGCCCACTTAAAATGGTGCTGTTCTAACCCAGACCATCCAGTGGCCTCTTTGTCACTTCAGTAAAAGTCACAAAAACCTACAAGGACTGCATGGATGTCTATGCCCGACCTCCAGCTCCGTTTCCCTTGCGGCTTCTCCAAGCACATCGGAAATGATCCCCTCGCCCTGCTCAGACTTGTCCCTACTTCCTGCAGTGTTCCTGCCTTAGACATCTTCTTTAGAAGATGCTTTCACTCCTTGGAGACCTTGCTCAGAGTTCACCTCAGTGACCCCCCGAGTAAACACTGCAGACTGACAACCCTCACCAGCCGTTCCCATTTTCCTATACTTTTCTTCTGACATAGTACTTCTTCCCTGGATAACAGTGTATAGTTCAGTTTGTTACTTTGTTTTCTCCACCACCCCCCTTCTCTGTCTCCCCCATACCCCCACCCCCACCCCTGCCCACAGAGTTGCTAAAGGCAGATAGATGTCTTGTCCATTTTGTTCAGCAGTATGTATGGCAGGTAACAGGTACCTAATACATTCACGTTAAGTGAATGGATGAGTGAATGAATGCCCCAGGAGCTTCAGGAGTACCACTGGCTACATCATCTCAAATTGCCTCCCTGGCCACAGCTTAAGACCTAAAAACCTTACCACTCCTCATTTTCCTTTGTTCAGTTGGTTCCTTTGGCACAAAATTAAAATGCAAGACCTCCCCCATCCCCAGAAAGTATTAAACTCTATCATCTTGAGTCTATGTCAATAGTGATCTAATTGTTTGTTGTTGCTGTTATTGTTATAAGGGGTGTACCTTTGCCCTCCTGGTATGCGATTACCCAACTTTCAACCTCCAGTCTGAGAAAGAGAATTAGAAATTACGCAGCCCCATTTGGGGAGATTATTGGACTGCATTTCAAGGCCGAGTGTAGCTGATTGCATAAGCCAATAATAAAATCGGTTTGCATTCCCATTGCATCCTGTGGCACAAGAAGAGCGATGCTAATGTCACATACCCTGTGCTAGCCATGGAGTAATGCCCTAGAGGCATTGCCTTGCTGAATGCTCACTGCTACATCATAAGGTAGGAATTATTGTCTCTATTTTACAGACAAGGGAAACTAAAACTCATGTTCCATGGCCAGGGGCACCCAACTGGGACTTAGTCCAGGAGAACCTGACACCAAATTCATGTTTCTTGTATTATCCTGCTCTCTGCTGAGAAGATGGCCAGGGGTGACATGGCAGGGGGTAGAGTTTCAAGAACTGACTGCAAAATATATTTCACAAAATGCTGTGGACTTGAGAACCAAGCACTTGTGTGGGGGGGAGGGGAATCACAGGTTTGATTGACAGCCTGACTTTTCTATAAGAAGGCAGTGTAGAAACCTAACGGGCAAACATTAGCTCCGTGCTGCTTCACTTCCATTTTTCATTTCTCAGCTGTTAATGTGTTCTTTCCTTCCCAGAAAAGGTTATTTCCTAAATATTTGGTCTCCAAAGTACGCCCATATCCCGCTTTCTAACTTTGGAACCCAGCCCTGAGTGTTCTTCTGCAAGGTAACAAGTTCTCCACCCACCAGAGACCATTTAGAATTGTGATGTGGGAATGTGGGAGGTGGCAGGAGCAGAAGCAGCAGCCTGCCTCTCCTTCGCTGACAGCTTTGACCCTAGCTACAAGTCTTGTCTCTTCTCCTCCTGCTCCCCAACTCTTTCCCTGTGCCAAGCCTGCCACACAGCATTGGACCTGTGTGCATGCCACACACACTTCTTACATCGTAAGAAAGTGAACAGTTGCTTTGTGTATATGGACACTCAAAGTCTACTAAGATGTGGCTTACTCTGGATAAGATTCTACTCCGTGAGCACAAATACTTCCTTTGCAAACAAGAACTGCCGTGTATTTATGTGACTGGAAAAAAATGAAAACAATCTAAATAACAACGTGTTGGTTAAATAATAATATTTCAAAATTGTTTGTGTCTTTGTGTCTCATACATGTAAAGTTGCTTGCTCTTTAGCTCAGCCCTGTGAAGTGTTTCTGTTCCCATATTACAAGGGAGAAAAATATAGACAGAATGTACTGTTTACTTGCTCATGTTTTCCCAGGCAGTAAGTGTGGGACTTGAACCCCAGAAGTCAGGCTTCTACCTGTCTCTTAGCCATTCCACATATAAACTAGGGCAGATCAACATAAGAAAATCCAACTGGCATAAATGATGCTACAGAGAAATATTAATGATGAGAAAAAAGTTACAAAATATCATATAATGTATGGTTCTCTCTTTTTTTTAAGATGTGATTCTTGAATTAGGAAAAAGACAATAGAGGGTCCCACCAAAATGCTGGCAGTAACTCCTTTGGGCAGCTAGAGAAATAGGTAAGTTTTTCTTCATCTTTCTTCTTGTCTGACCATAAATATGGGAGCCAGGCTACCACGCAAGCACTCTAGTTTGTAAGCAGCTTCATCCCAGTCATAGGAACCTGGACCCCATTGCCTTGCCATGGAGGACTTAAGCTCAGCCCCAAGGTGCACTCTACCCACCTGACAACCAACTGAGCCCTCACGTTACCACCCACCTGCAGAAATTCCCTTGGATGGGAATTTTGTCAACTTGACAGAAGTTGATCACATAGGACATTATCCTCTACACAGGCCTGTGAGGGATTGACTCAATTAGGTTAACTGATGTGGGAAAGACCCATCTCAAGTGTGGACCTCACCATTCCGTGGGCTGGGGACCCTAAGTGAGTAAAAAGGAGAAGGCTAGAGGAGCAGGGTTCCTCACTCTGCTCCCTGACTGCTGATGCTGTGATTGGCAGCCTCAAGCTCCTGCAGCCATGCCTCACCTGCCGTGATGGACTGTGCACTCAGACTGTAAATCAAAATTAATCTCCCCTTCCTTAAATTGCCTTTGCCAGATGTTTCGTCACAGCAACAAGACCAACAAAATCCTGAAACATTCCCTGAACAGTGATTCAAGCCGACATGTACTGTTATGTCCTCACTCACCCAAAGTGCCTGGCTGAAGCACCAGTCACTCTGCTTGTGTCAGAATGCTACTGGCAAGGAGGTAGTGGGTACAATCTAACACCAACCTTCTCAGACAACATCTTTCTATTGAATCCATAGTTCGTGACAGTCTGTGTATAAGAGTGGGCATTTGAAACTAGGTAACAAGTGAAAGAAGGAAGACTCAGAAGGGTTCATGGGCTGCTTTCTTCTGGCAAGGGTCCATAGAGCATGCTCTGTCAGAGGCCAAAACCTGGAAGCAGCACTGTGTAGTTGTCTTGCACTGGTCAACTTAGCTGCCAGGGCCTTCATTTTCAGAATTAGCTTCTTCACATGGCCCCAGGTCACAGATGACTACAACAGATCTCTGGGGAAATTTATACAGTGGAGGCAAAACAGCAGCTTTTATGCTGTGAAGTCCGTGTACACAGTCATAGATAAACCAATGCATCCTTCTCAAGGAACCATGACTCCTCCTGATCCCATTCCCTCCCCACTTTTGCCTCCTCCTGGGAAAAACTTGTAGCCATCTTTGCAGGAAGATCCCAGTTTTGTTTCAGAGTAAAGTCACAAGTAGCAAGTAACAAATAGGGATTCTAGTTTCTTCTTGTTTGGTCCATTTTGACCATGATCGCTCCCACCTCTCATTGGCTTTGTTCACATTTCTGGTCATGCTGGTCTACATAACTTCAGACCCATCATTAGTTACAGAGAGAGCAGCTTTCTGCTGGTTCTTCCCTAGCTTCCCAGGTGTACTGGCAAGGTCCAAGCTCGGTATAATCTATATATACTCAATCCCCTGCTCCAGGTTATATATAATAGGACTCCTTCCTCCATCAACCCTTAAATAATGTGTCAGGGCAATGAATCACCTTTTTGCCAGGCTACTCGGTGTTGAATTACTGAGTATCATCATTTTATAGCACCTAGAAATAAAGAGGAAGCCATTCCTGTGTGAACTCATTCCCCAGGGCTTTTATACCAAGTTGTCACTAACCAGGGGGTTCAAACAACAGTAATGTATTGGTGTAAGGATGTCTTTATTTAGATAAACACAGGCCAGAGAGAGTGCCCTCAGGCAGCAGGCTTGGGAGCCCAGAAAAGAGACGGCTCTCACGTCTGTCTTCTCCTTAAGAATTCTCCACCCTACAGTAATGTGTTCTTCCTTCTTTGGTGATGACAACTTCAAAACCAGGTAGGGTCATGTGTCCTGCCTGGGCTCAAGGAAAGACGCACTCTTCCCTTCTTCTAGCTTCTGGTGTTCAGCATTATTCCTCGGCTTGTGGCCACATGACTCTGTGGTCACATTGTGTCTCCCTTAACTGCCAAATCTCCTTCTGCTGTACTCTAATAAAGACATTTGCCATTGGATTTAAGTAAGAGTCATTGGATGACTCCAGTTGATTTCCTCACCTCAAGATCCTTTGCAGCTACATCTGCAAAGACCCCTTTTCCAAGTTACACGGCATGTTCTGTGGATTAGGATATAGGCTTGCGTTTGGGCAGGCATCACTCAACTAGCACATGCTCCGACCTATGCTAATAGCTCTTCACTCTCATTCCTCTGCAGCTCACATCTAATTACATATATACATTGTGACTTAATTGAGTTGTCAATAGAGCCATCGTACTCACTCATGCTTGTTGAACTTCTGTAATCATTTTTGCAATTAATATAACTTTATTGAATGATTACTAAACAATTCTTAGTGATCATTTCCCCCTAAGTTAACCAATGCCATTTATAAAATGCCACTCGGTGCACTTCCCAACTACTCTACCTTTGGATACATCTTTTGGACAAGTTCTGACTAATAAAATGTCAGTAGAAGTGACAGGTGTCACTTCCAGTACAATTATTTTTAAAGGTTTTATTTATTTTTTAAATTTTTGAGATTTAAAAAAAAATTGTATGTGTCTGGATGTCTTGCCTCTGTGTGTGTGTGTGTGTGTGTGTGTGTGTGTGTGTGTGTGTGTGTGGTGCTCTCGGGCACACACACACACACACACAGTGCCTGTGGATACCAGAAGAGAGTGATGGGGCCCCTAGAACTGGAATTACAGATGGTCGTTAGCTGCTATGTGGGTTCTGGGAATTGAACCCAGGTCCTGTGCAGTTAGTGCTCTTAACTGATGAGCCATCTCTCCAGCCCCAAGGTTGCATTTTGTTTGTTTGCTTTTGGTTTTTTGTTTTGTTTTGAGACAGGGTTTCTCTGTATTGCTTTGAAGCCTGTCCTGGAACTCGCTCTGTAGACCAAGCTGGCTTCGAACTCACAGAGATCCACCTGCCTCTGCCTCTGCCACCCAAGAGCTGGGATTAAAGGCGTGCACCACCAAAGCCCGGCCAAGGTTGCTTTTTTAAAATGCAATCCTACTGTCTCTTCTTCTGCCATGTTCAAATGATATAGCTGCAAAATACAGAAGCATCCATCAATCTGGAACCCTGCGGTGATTTTATGAACCGATCACTAGCTGGTTCTGGATGTGGAGTGTAATTGTAGGATGCAAATGCTGGGGGGGGGGGATGCTTTATACAGGGTGGGTAAAGGAATGGAGCGATAACACTAGGAATGTTTGAAAAAATCAGAAGGAAACATATGCTTACTAAAAATACATATGTAATATGTATCACTCAAATGTGAAATTCTCAAAACAATAAAAATTTAAAAAGTTTCAAAGTCACAATTATTATATGAAGCCCCAGGAATCTGGAAGTCATTGTCATAGTATAGCATTGCCCTTTTTGACCAGCAGACTGGAATAAAACAATAGCTCTCTCTGTGTGACCTGCATGCAATGAGGATTTGCGACGTTGCCCTTGTTAAATTGACTTCCATTCCAATCAGTGAAGTGCCAGTCAACTGGTCCTCAGAAAGGACGGGTTGTAACCCTACAATCTTGTGATAGTGGCACATACAGAATATTCATCTAATTTTCAGCATGTGAGTTTTTATTTGTTTTAGGTAAATAAGTAGCAATATCCATTACAATTTATTCTACAGTATAAAAATAAAAAAGCAAAATGCTTTTACCTCTTAAAATCTGCTGATAACACAGACACACTTAGGTCTCTGTTTCTGTGAAGTAGCTATGCCAACTACTCTCAAGTGGAAGAATCAAGAGTATGTCTCCCATGTGAGCCTGCATAGTTGGGTGGTTTAGAGCCCCTTGGAGCTGTTTATGAAGTAGCCCCCTTGACATATGTTGAATCCATTTGCAGACACAAGCATTTATATGTATTCCATCTTAGTCCAGAGAGGACAACCAGAGGAGGCCAGAACCCTCTTGCTGCCTCTCCGTTCTCTCACGGGCATGTCTCTGCTACTGCCTTTTACCAGCATCCTCCTGGAGATGGACACCCACCGGGAATGCACTGACATGGGGATCCAGAAAGCCTCTGTAACCAGACACCACACTCCTCCAATTATCTGTCTTTCCAAAGGGTGTATTTCCAATATGATTTTAATTACTTTTAAAAGCTCATAATGGGAGTACATTGTTTTGCTCAATTATACATTAATAATTCCTGTAATGAGACAGTGGTCACTAGAGATTAAGAAGGGGAGAGGGAGGAAAGAGAAGGAAGGTCAAATAAGAGGTACCAAGATGCAGGTAGGTAGATGAATGGAATTGGTTCTAATGCTGTAAAGCACAGTAATGTAATTAACAGTCTAGAATTAATAACATATCCCAAAATAACCAGAAGAGTTCAGAGGTATCCAACACATGGAAATTATAAGTGTTGGAGGAAATAGAAATGTTAATTGCCATGACCATTAGATACACATACATGTTTTTAATCCATGTATTCTTTTTATATTTTTTTTCAAAACAGGGTTTCTCTATGTAGCCTTAGCTGTACTGGAACTTACTCTAAAGATCAGGCTGGCCTCAAACAAGAGATCGGCTTGCCTCTGCCTTCCAAGTGCTGGGATTAAAAATGTACACTACCACCACCCAGATTACATTCTAATTTTTAAGTATAAAAAATATTGAAAGAATATTGAATGAAAAAACTATAACAGGGAGCCTTATGGTCACAGAAAGACAGTTAATTTCAATTTCTCTGCCTCTTGTTGATGCAATATGATGTCATGGTCAATGAAAGATTTTCAACCACACACACACACGCACACACACACACACACACACACACACACACACACACACACACACACTAATAGTAAAGTTATTTTTAAGGAAGAAGTGAAGTGCATCTCCAAGGAGAAAAGAAAATGATGCAACAGCTTTGACTACCAAACACAGGGCTTTATGTATTTCTGAAAGGATGACAAACGGTATGTTAGTTACTTTTCTGTTGCAGTGATAATGCACCATGACCAAAAGCAACTCGGGAGGAAGAGGTTTTATTTTGGATTATGGTTCCAGAGGAATAGGAGTCCACCATGGTGGGAAAGCATGGCAGCAAGCAGCAGGCTTCGGGATGGGAACAGGAAGCTGAGAGATTGCATCTTTAGCAGCAAGCACTAAGCAGAAAGAACAAATGGGAAGGAGAGCTGTGTGCTGTCAAAGCAGGGTCCCCAGTAACATACGTCCCCAAACAAGGTCACACCTCCTAAAACTTCCCAAGTGATGCCACCAACTGAGGACTAAGTGCTCAGCTTCCTGAACTGATAGAGGACATTCTCAATTCAAACTGCCACCAAGTGCTATCATGCAGCTATGGGGCTACATTGCATTGGAAACTTTTGACAAATGATACGACATTACCTTAAACTGTCAAAGCATTGGAAATTGCATCATTTATAAGCATTTATAATTTCAAATGCTAAGCACATACTTTCTCAAAATTGAGAAACTGAGTAAGAGAAAGGAAGGCTCAGTGGAGACCTCGGAAGGCCCACTCCCAGCTGCAGGCTACAGCTAATGCTGCCAGCAAACACCACACAGGATGCTATGCTGGAGGGACAAAGATGAGTGTCAAAGACCTTGACTTGTGAGTGAATGCTCATGAAACAAACACCTCTGGGTCTTCATTCTCACTCTGTCTTCTATCCCCAACCTGACCTAAAGCAATTTACCTCCCTTGTCAGGGACTTTTATCTCCTTCATATCCTTGCAGAACAAAGTACCAAGAAACACACTATTCATTATCCTCAGGATACTGCCACCCTTGAACTCCTGAACAGCTTTTTAACCCCGGGTTGCTTCTATTTTATACCATGAGAAAATCATTCCATTTTACAATACAGTTTTCATCCTGAAAGGACAAACAGAGCTAACACTGGATGTCCCTGTCGACTCTTCCAAAGGTTTAAGTCTCAGCTGCCTAAGCAGTTCTTTGAGTCTATCCTTCTGTGTGGATTATTGGAGAAATCTGGATGCACTATGTTTTTTGTTTATGGTGGAGAAGCCAAAGGTCACACAGTAAAATGAGCTCTAACATCAAAGCGCTGGCTATTGCTGTCTGCCTTTAACTATAAAATTGGAGAACTCCCGCTGGGCATTGGTGGCAAACGCCTTTAATCCCAGCACTCAGGAGGCAGGCGGATCTCTGTGAGTTTGAGGCCAGCCTGGTCTCCAGAACAAGTGCCAGGATAGGCTCCAACGCTACACAGAGAAACCCTGTCTCGAAAAACAAAAAACAAACAAAAATAATAATAATAATTGGAGAACTCCCAAGAACAGGGTTTGGTTGCAAAATAAAGTATTAGTATGAAAATGCTTGGTAAAAAAGTTTAGAAATAGCAAGTTGTTTACTACCAGGAAGATGAATGTCCCATGTCTCTGACAGTTTATCCCAGCGCCAAGTAATTGCTCCTGGTCCCACCTAAATATCATTGCCACGATTCCAGCCCTCTTGGTTTGCTCTCTTTTCCTTGGAAAAAGAGAACAACTAGTGACCTTTTTCAAAAATAATAGAAATACTAGAAAGGGCCAGTTTATTCAGAAGTGAAGGGCTGGATGGAGTGGGTTAGTGATCCAGGAAAGAGCATACACTCAAAAAGCACTGGGTAGTCTCCTGAGGCTTGATAGGTCATGACACAGTACCTATCTTCTTCCGTATTTGCATACCAGCAGCTTTTTTCCCTCACACTTTCTCTGTGTCATGTAGCCTAGGTGTGGAAGGCATTCCAGTTTTCTTTTTTTCTGTCTGGTTTCTTTTTTTTAATTTTTAATTTTTATATGTATGGGTGTTTTGCTGTTATGTCTTGCACCACAGGCATTCAGTATCCACGGGGTCCAGAAGAGGGCATTGAATGTCATTGCTACATTGGAACTAGAGTTACAGATCACTAATAGGAAGGTGCTGGGATTCGAATCCAGGTCTTCTGGAAGAGCATCCAGTGCTTTTAACCCCTGAGCCATCTCTCCAGCCCCAACAGACTGCTTTTATATGTAAACCTCTCTCTCTCTCTCTCTCTCTCTCTCTCTCTCTCTCTCTCTCTCTCTCTCTCTCTCTCTCCCAACTCCCCTGGCACAATTCCTCCCTGAGAGCTATAGTCTCAAGAATCTTTTGGGGTATCAGGATAATAATCTATCAGTCCCCTGTAACTTCTCCCATGCTGGTGAGGGACAGCATCCATGCCAAAGAGGTACCACAAAATTTTCTCCCTGTTTTACCTCTAAGTTAGTTAGAGAGGAGGCTTTGGATTTCCAGTGATAGAAGTTGGCTGGAAACAGCTTCATAAGGAACTTAATCTGAACTGGACATTATGGGTCATTGTTTTTTTTAACATAAGCCTGCACTGTTTGGGCTGAGAACTGGCTCTGTTGGTCAGAGCACTTGCTGTGTAAGCATAATGACCCAAGTTCGAATCCCTAGCACCTGTGCAAAAAGCTGAACATGGTCATGAATATATGCCTGTAACTCTGGGTCTGTGGGTAGCAAGAGAGTGAAACAGAGAGATCACTGGGACTTGCTGGCCACCAGCCCAGATCCAGATTTAATGAGAGACCTTTTCTCAAGAAAACGAGATGGAACATTATAAAACAGAACACATAGTATCTTCCTCTGGCCTCCACACTAGTGCACAAGCACACACCCCATATGTGCACAGACAGATAGAGAGAAAATGGGAGAGAGACAGACAGACAGAAACAGAGACAGAGTTATAAAAGAAGCCAGGGCTGGCAAGATGGTTCATTAGGTAAAGGCTACCAGGGCCCACATGATAGAAGGAAAGAGCTGACTTGTCCTCTGAGCTCCACACATGTACTGTGGAACACACTCACACACATATATGCACAAGTATACACACAAAAGATGTAATCAATTGGTTTTTTTAAGAACTCACTATTTGCAGAGAGAGTGTATGGAACCAATCTTTATAAATGAAAATCAAGGGTATTTGATACTTCCCCAGTGCCCAGCCAATTGCTTACACTTCCCCAGTGCCCAGCCAACTGCTGAGAGAGATTTTCATAACCAAATTCTGCCAAATTTTTCAAAAAGCCAAATTAAATTTCAATTATTTTGTCCAAGTAACCAATTTGATCTTGAAATTTTCCCTTAAAGCTCTGAAAGCAATCCAGGGGTGGGGCTGGGTGCTTGGGTTAATACCCACTTCCACATCTCAGCAGCTGGCAAAGGCTCCACTCTGGCAATGTTCTGAGACAAGAGATCAGCAAGCTCTCTACTCTGGGGCTCACTGATGCTGCCAAGGCTTGGGGGCATGGGGCTAAAATTATTTCCCATCATACATGGGCCTTGCTTGAGCTATCTTTCATAGTTTTGAAATGCCCAAATCATGAATATTAAAAACAAAGCAGATCCATGTCCATCCTCAAGATCTCTTGGTATGGCTCACACTGGCAAAGTTAACAGCTGTGCTCCTCCCCGGCACTGTTTGCAAGGTGATTGGAGAGGTGCTTTTGGGGGAAAAAGAAAACAAGCTGATTTCTCCATGCATTCGCCGGTATTCCGGGAGATGAACTGCTCCACCCTGCTTCCTCTTCAAATGCTCTCCACCCCAAGTCTTCAAAAAACACTCTACGCACACATTGGCATCCAGCACTAATATAGGGGTCCAGGAAACTCTAGTCCCAAAGGCATCACTCATTCCTTCTCGCTCACACTTGAACTGCCAGCTTTCATCCTTTGTATCTTATCATTTAAGGCCTACTCCAAAAGTCATGGCTTGGACTCCTCTTCCTCTGCACTCAAACAGCTGTACCCTTACCCCCACTAAAATATTGGTCACACTGCTGTGAGCATTTATCTCCTTGAACTCCAGCTAGAGTTTGAGCAGTCCAAGGGCAAGAACCCTGTCCTACTTACCTTTGAAGCAGAAAGTGTTTGATAAACATTTGATGGATGAACGAATGAATGAGTGAATCATTTCTTTGTCACTGAAATTGGTAGAGGGTTAATTCAAAGCAATAGATTGCTAATGGTGCAATTTCAGACTGATAAAGGAAAAATTTGAGGACCAAGAGACCTGCCCTACTTCCTTCAATCGCTTCACAGAAGTTTCTACATGAAAGACTGGCCTTGAGCGGCTAGATAATGTTCCTGAAAAATCTCCCTGGGAGGTTACCAGGGAGATCACTTCAAAAGGAGGTTGTCCTCTCATCATTGTTCTGTGAGTTACTTAGCTGAACGGACCCTTTACTTGGGGGCTGGGACTCTACATGAACACTTGGGCCCTTTATCTTGCCACTAAGAGGCCTGCCTTATGTTCATGAAGGCCTCTCGGACCATCAAACACAGTCTCTGTCTTTTGCAATTCTTACCCACAAAAGGTGTGTTTACTTTCATAACACTTACAGATGGGACTTACCCATTTTTCTTTCCTTGTATCTGTCTCTTATAAGCTCTGTTTGGACAAAAGTCGAATACAAAAGAATGGACCGCTAAACACCTGGACCCGAGCAGCCACAACACTGCTGTGGAAGTGGATTGAACCCCTGGAAAATGACTTGAATGAGCAAAAAATCAGTTCAGACAATAAAAAAGAAATGTCCTGGACGTCAGACCTGTCCCTACAATGACTGGAAATAGACAAGTCAAACTGTCTGAGCAGTCATTGTGATTCCCAGTTGCCAGGCACAAACCCAGTGCACTATTAAAACTAGGACCAAAAACATAACCTAGGTCCAAGTCATCTCCAGGAATAGGTTCATAGGTTCTGAATCACAGCTCAACACTCCTATCTTTTTGTGGTTCTTTGGCTTATAAAAAACTTGCCTTAAATATGTTGATTAGTTGAAAAACAAACTTCATATTTTTTAAATTATGTGCATGGGTGGGGGGGGGGTATGTGCTCAAGAGCACAGTTGACTCCAGAAGCAAGAAGAAGGCATCAGGTTCCCTGGTGCTAGAGTTATGGGTGGTTTTGAAGCACCCAACACAGGTGCTGGGAATTAAACTCAGGTCCTAGACAGGAACAGTATGTGCTTTTAACTGCTTGGCCATCTCTTCAGCCCCATGAACTTTGCATCTTAAGTGGCTTAGTGTATCAGCAAAGGTAAGAAAGCAATTACTCAGGAAGCAGCCAGCAGAACTAACTAACTACAAGCAATAAGGAGGCCTCCTAAGCTGAAAAGTTGGGGTCACCCTTTCAGTGAAGGTCTGCTGTTATGATGTTGGGTTAAATGGCTACCCACACAATGCCATGCTCATGAAGAAGGAAGTCGAAGTATCCCCAGGGAATCCAGTCTCCATCAGAGTGTCATAGTGACTCAAATTCCTTGAATGGGAATGTAATCTTTAGGTTAAACTGTGATTCATTAAGTATCCTGTTTTAAAGTGTGATGCCTCATCAAGAAAGAATTCTTCCTGTTTTAAGTCACCACAGCTCAATAGATTCCTACCCTCTCAAGATTCTCAACTCCAGTAGACCAGGGTCTTGGGTCATGCTAAGTGTTGTAATTTGTCTGTGTTTGGGGGGCTGGGAAGTGGTGTGCTGGTTAGCTTATTTGTCAACTTGACACAAGCTAGGGTCATCTGGGAAAAGAAAAGCCTCAACTGAGAAAATGCCTTCATCAGACTGGCCTGTGGGCAAGCCTGTGGGGGCATTTTTTTAAATTAATGATTGTTGTGGTAGGGCCCAGCTCACTGTGGGCAATGTCACCCTTGGGCAGGTGGTCCTAGGTTGTATATGAAAGCATGCCGAGCAAGTCATGAGGAGCAAGCTAGTAAGCAGCATCCCTCCATGGCCTCTGCTTCAGTTCCTGGCTCCATGTTTGTACCTGCTTGAGTTTCTGCCCTGACTTCCCTCAGTAATGGACTGTGATAGGGATGTATACACCAAATACCTTTACTTCCAAAAGTTTTTTTGTCGTGGTGTTTAACACAGCAACAGAGAGCAAACTAGGAAAAGGGAGGGTATAGGAGTAGAGTAGGAGGGAAACACAGATGCAAGGGGGCAAACAAGAAGGGTTGTTGGTTCCAAGAAAACTACTACAGTCAACAGAGTGCCTTTGATTGCATACACACACACACACACACACACACACACACACACACACACACACTATATATATATATCCTCTCCAATATATATATATATATATATATATATATATAGTTCTAGTGGGTTAGTGTCGCTCATGCTCACTCAAATTTTAATATGTATTCTAGTCAAGTAAGATTCTTACCAAAGTCCCGCTCTGACTCAGTGATTTGGATGGGACCTAGATTTCTTGCAGTTAATGTGACGCAGCTGATCACCTCAACTATACATCAGTAAACAGGAGAGTGTGGTGTAGTGGCTAATTCTGACATTCAACTTGGTTGGATCTAGAAATGTCTAAAGGGTGTCCTACAACAGTGCAATCTGTGGACAAGATAGGACCCAGGTGGAAGCTCATAAGCACACACAGAATCAGTGGATGCTATACACTCAGGGTAAAGACTGATCTGACCCAGAGTGAAGCCCACAAGCACAGGGAGTTCCCCAATTCCCTGTGCACAGTGAAGCTGCAGACATGAAACCACAGCTGACACTGGGTAGATCTGACACTCAGATGAAGACTAGAGGCAGGCTTCTCACCCTAGAGATCAACTCCACAGAGAAAACAATTCCTCTCCAATAGCTTAGCCTTCTTCTGAGCATTGTCCAAGTGTCTCCACTCAAAGAAGAAAAGATACTAGAACTTAAAACTAAAAAGAAAAAAACGTAAGAAAGATATTAACAAACTCCAGATGTGCAAGTCTTAGCATATAAACAAGAACAACAAGAAAATCCAAGATAACATGTCCTCCTCCAAAATTATTAACCCCAGAGTAATGGCTCCTAATGAGAACAAATTGGAAAAACTTCTAGATAAATAATATTAAACAATAATTATACTTATGTTCAAACAATGTAAAGAAGCCACAAATGCACAAGAGTGCAAAGGCAAAGAGCTGAACAAAATAAGGAAGTCATTCCAAGACATGAAAAGTGAATTGACGAAGAAAACACAAACTAAAATGATACTGGAAGTCAATAAGCAAAATAAAATCTCAGTGGAAAGTTTCACCAATAAAATGGATCATGTAGAAAACAGTGACATGGCTAGAAAATGGAGTGGAGGAATTAGATCATTTTGTAAAAGATCAATGATAGAAGAGCTCTGAGACACCATGGAAAGATAAAGTTATGAGCAGAGAAGGAGAATACCACAGCAGAGGCATAAAAGAGATTTCAATAAATCGTAGAAAAAAAACTCAAACATTATAGAAAAGATATTGTCCATGTACAAGAAACCTGAAGAATACCAAGTAGAGAAGACCAGAATAGAAAATTCTCCACAGCAAATTGCAGTTAAAACACTAAAAACATAAGCTAAAGAACACACATTGGAAACTGCAAAAAAGAAAGGTCTAGTTGCCTATAAAGGTGATCCACTAGAGTAACACCTGATTATTTGTCAGAAACTTTTAGAGCCATAAGGGTCCAGAAAGCTATATTCCAAGCACAAGTGCCAACCCAGGGTAGTACAGCCAGCAAAACTATCTTTTAAGATAGTAAAAGAATAAAAATGGTCCATGATAAGAATAGACAAAGGAAATATATGACCAGTAAGCCAGATTTACAGAGGCTACTAGACAGAATAGTTTCATCTGAAGACAAGGATACACAACAAAGATGCCACAGGGATAAATAAACGATACTAGGATAAGGCATCAAAAGAGATCTAGGAAAATGCTACAAAGTCAACAAAATGAGAGAAATTGACACTCATCTTTCAGTAATAACACTGAATATCAATGATCTCCTCAATAGTGAATGGGGTTTAAGTGGAAAGAGAGTTGAGAAGATAGGGTGGAGGAGGAGCCATGATAAAGTATAATTAGCAATAAAGATGTTTGCAAAAATCTATATGGGAACTTTACTACTTTATATGGGATTACCCTACACAGGGGATAATGCTCCTCCCCGTACCCAAAGGTTACCAAATAAAAAAATCAATACCAGATGTAGGATAGATATATCTCCTCAAATTATTGATAAGGAATGTCCTGGAGACTCCCAAAACAATACAGAATATTGTCATTGTTCTTTATTGTCCACCAGAACTTGATTGCAAGACTCAATTGCTGATGATACAACACACTTTGTCACGGGACAAGGATAAAGCAAGTTAGTAATGATCAGGAAGCCTCCTCTGGGATAGCTAACTTTCACCGTACTGGAAAGTGCTATGCAGGCTTGTGGGGGGGGGAGATACTGGGGCCATAAACAGTCTTAAACTGAAGTCTGTGACCTACAGTAAAGATTGATGTGTCAATATATGCCCATGGGTGCAATTGTGGCTTGAATGTTATATGGGTAACCAACTGCTTTCTGATCATATTAAACCAACACACACACACACAGACACACACACACACACACAGAGAGAGAGAGAGAGAGAGAGAGAGAGAGAGAGAGATCTGGTACTGTAAATCTGGCCAAGAACCTATTGTTTGTGGAGCACATAGGTCCCATGGATGAACTAACTACTATTATTTCGCTAAACAGACACAGTATCAAACTGCCCTCTAAGTTGTATCTCTATACCCATATATTAGTGCAGCCCTCAGACCTCATCACAGAAGTATCTCTTTGCCATGCACAGCAGAAACTCAGTATAGAGAATGTATGTCTTTGGAGTGCTCAGCCAAAAATTGGACATCTATATCAGTATGTCCCACCAAAGTTCAGAGACCTTCACAGGGGAGAGGGTAGAAAGATTGTAAGAACCGGAGGTTGGGGAAGACCAGAATGAAACGACGTCTTTGGGATATGACAGGACTGATGCACTCATGGACTCAGCTGTTGTGTTGTGGTTGCCTTCACAAGACCCTCACAAGAACAAGCCAGTAAAATATTCCATCATGGAGAGGGAATGGGCTCAAGATACCCTCATACTTCTATCTGAGGAGCTACTGACAGCTGATAGCTTCTGGGGGAGGGGAGAACTAATCCTCTTTATTGGTATGGCCCTTGGTAGGTCAACTGTGCTCCAGGGGATGACCCCCATTCATGAGTATATAAGCAGAATAAATTGCACCTGGTGGGTTAAAAAAGAGAACACGAAGTTGGGATGGGTGGCGTGGAATCCGGGATGAGTGAGGGGGAGAAGTAGAGGGTGAGTATAGTCAAAATACTCTAGATATGTGTATAAATGTCTCAAGTACTTAATAAATAGATTTTTAAAGCTGAAGCTCACTCACAACCCAATTTTTAAGATATAATTGAAATGATAGTAGAATATATGAGAGGATGTGGAAAGAAATGAAACAATAGGGAAAAGTCCTGGGGATAATGGATTAAGTGGGGATGGGTTCAGGAAGATGAGAGAGGAGTAGTGGGTGGGTAAACCAAAACTAAGAATGCATGAAAACTCACTAGGTAGGAAGCTAATTTCAAAACACAATTTTAAAATAGAGTTCAAATGGATTTCATCTGCGTAGGTGGACAGTGCCACTCCCAGAAGACTAGGGTTATTGAGTGAAAACCACAATGCAAAGCATGGCATCCTTTCTAGGAGTTATTGGTCAGGGATGCTCCAGAGTTCTCCAAAGAAGGACAGGCTATTGTGGATGCCTTTGCTTAGCACCAAAACTACATGGTAAGACCCTGTTGCTGAAGATACCACACATTTTGGCTATAGGACACAGAGAAAACAATCTCACTCTGACCAGGAAACTTCCTCCTTACTGACTAGCTTTCATGGAACCAGAAGGTGCTATGTAAGCAGCCGGAGAAGAAAGTTACCCAGGACTGGATGCTGCATGCTGCAATACTGACCTACCAGGCAAGATGTGCCCGCTAGAACAATAGTGATACGACCATCATGGAGTAACTAACTGGATTCTAACTGGGTTTGAGGACTGCTCCTCATTTCATGACTGTCACTGTTACTGTTTTCCTCAATTGTCACGTTGTAAAAGTGACTCCTGAATATTTATGTTTATATCCATAGACTTTGGCTGCTCTCGCCCTTTGTCCAGGGGTCTTTTTCATGGTGGGCAGCAGTCAATGCTGAGATGTACAACTGGTAGGAGACTGGGTGCTCAGTGTTAAATGCGACACCTGTCTCAACACCCCCACCCCACCATCACCAAGGCTCAGGGAAGAGGAGGCAGAAGGAAGGTAAGATCCAGATGGGGGAGGAAATGCTGTGAAATGCAAACTTCTAGGCTTGACATGGATACTGCATTCAAGAATCCATAACACTGGGCTTACCAGCATAAGACCTGCACAAGATCAAGCCAGTCAAGACACTGCACATATGGAGGAGGTGCTCTCTAGGCCCCAGCACCTTGTTGAGGAGTTGTTGGCAGTTACTACCTGCTGAAGAGGAGAGAATCATCTCTGCTGTTTTCTTCTTAGTGTACTGGTAGGCTTCTCATGCTCCAGTAGATGCCCAAGTCCATACACATATAATCAGCACTAATTAGACTTAATGGATTGTATTAAAAATAGGATGTGAAGTTGGGCAAGGACAGCGTTGAAAGTGGAAATGGTAAGCGAATATATTATATATATATATATATATATATATATATATATATATCAGTGTATATATATAAACAGTACTTCATATATATATATATATATATATATATGAAATACCCAAGATAAAGAAAAATTAATACTAAAAAAGAAACGCCAGGAATTCGTGAAGCATACCTTTAGGTTGTGTCCATGTTACGATTTTCAGAGATGAGTAGATCATAAGAACTCTGACCTAGCCAGTGGATGGCCTCTGTAGAGACGCCATTGTTGGGAAGTAGGTGAAGGGACACGGTGGGACCTAGGTGAATGAAGTGGGTCACTAGGGGCCTGACCCTAGGGCCGTATCTCTTATAGGTCCCTTCTGGTATCCTTGTCTTTGTTTCCCATCTATTACGAAGAGAGCAACAGGGATAGCAATATAGCTCAGCAGGTGAAGGTACATGCTGCCAAGCCTGACGACCTGAATTCTATCCTTAGGACCCACATGGTTGAAGAAGGGAACTAACTTCTTCAAATTGTTCTCTCTCTCCCTCTCTCTCTCTCTCTCTCTCTCTCTCTCTCTCTCTCTCTCTCTCTCACACACACACACACACACACACACACACATTTTAAAGTGAACAGTAGGTTCCGCCACACACTCCTGCTACTGTGGTTCTCTGTCCAAGAATGTGGGCCAAACCTGTATACACCAAATCTTTTAAATTGTTCTGTTGGATAAAGGGCATGGATCTGGATGGGAGGGGGATGGGGAGAAACTGGGAGGAATAGGGGGAGGGGAAATGTAACTAGAAAGTATTGTATAAAAATTCTATTTTCAATAAAAGAAATAAAACATTCTATCAGGCACTTGGGGACCAGAAAAACTAACCCTTTGAGAGGAAACACAAACCTCAAGCATTTCCAGACTTTGTTCTATTCATCTAGTGGAGCATAATTACAATCTGGAGCCACAGTAGATCCCTCCCAGCTGCCATCCAGGCAAGGAGCAGTTCTTTAGTGTACCCCTACCCAAAGTGGAGAAGTCTGTCCCTTCCCAGGAGAGCCACATCTGGGTGGAAATTGTCCGATTTCCTCATTGCATCTCCAGAAGCCCAAGGTCATTTTGGTGTAACCCAATGCCTTTTAAGGAACAGTTTCAAGACTCAGTTGGGTCAGAGGCACTGTAACCTTCAGTTGACTCTGAAATACCATGAGAATTTTCTGTCAGTGATAGCACACCAGGACAGTAGAAATTCTGCTGCCTTCTGCTGCCATGTGCAGGAGATTAACATTCCTGGCCAGCCTACTCAACAAGAAAGTCTTTCTCCTCTCTCCCTTTAGAGAGCTTGAGGAGGTAAGAGTATACCACAACTGACAGATTAATGTACCTCATGATGGGATGGGTCATTGGCAGACTGGTATCTGTCCCTGCCTACAACAAGGCCCAGGGCTTGGGAGCTTCAGCTGGTGAAATTTTGCCCAGGACAAACAAACACCATTCCCATAAACAAAGCAACCAAATGCTGTGTACAGCAAGTCATGGCTCTCAGAACACACATGCCAGAATGTTTTTGGACTAGCAGGAAATGGGTTAGCTGTCTTAAGCACCCTCCTGCTCCCTGAGAGAGCCTGCCCCTAGCATGTCTGCCTCCCATGAGCTCCGGGAATCCCACTGTGCGAGACCCTGCTGTCTGTAGACCAAGAAATGCCTCTATGGCCTGCTTCCTTTCTCCTACTACAGAGTTGCCTGGCCTCTAGAAGATTATCTGCTAATGATTGGTGGTGTTACCCTCCCCGAGCATTTGCTCTTCAAAGCTATCGAGGCAGAGAGGACTAAATCTAACCAGCTAATCAAATGTTCTTTGGAGCCAGAAGCAGGGCAGCACCTTCAAAACATGCTGTCCTTACCCTGCCAACCAGCACACTGCTAGGTGACCTCAGAGAGACCTAAATAGAGTGCCCCTGCCCCTCGATGTCCGCTCCTATGCAGCTCTACTATCTCCACAGGAGAGGGGCTTCATGAACTGTATGTCATTGCATCACAGAAAGTACAAGCTTTCACCGCCAAGCCTTGTTACTTCCACAAAGTGGTAAATTGCACATGACCACGAGGCAGCAATTTAACTTGAGAACTCACAGCTTTTGGAGTAGAAGAGTTCTGGAGAACCATTCAAACTCAACCCCCTGTTTACCAACAATGAGAATAAGCTCCAAAGGATGTGTAAATGAATGAGTCCTAAGACAGCAAAATTAAAAACATAATCTGCCTCCTCCCCTAAAGCCAAAGATCCATAGTGTCTCCCCCCACCCCCCGGAAAAAAGGTTTAAATCACAGCCAAAGAGATTTAGAATGGGCATGAAGAACTCACTGGCAATAAAGATGATTAAATACTAGAACAGACAGCCACAGGGAATTTTGAAATCACCCTCCCTGGAGACCTGTTAAAATAGGACAGTTAACCATCTGTCTGAGATGATTTAAGTACAGTCCTGCCTCGGAGGTAGGAAAACAATGAGCCGAGTCCCTCACCTGCCTCGTTCTGGCTTCTATACTCACACCTGGGTGTAGACGCATATGCTATGGGGATCTCAGGTTGAATCTGGTTGTGTCCCCCCTGGAATTCATAAGTCCATTCTGGTGAGAGGACAGGAGGCCAACGGGACTCTATTTGGCTGAGGTTGGAAGGTACCTGCAATGGAAAACTCCATGCTGGGGCTTTTGGGGGTGGCAGAGGGGGGAAAGGGATAGAAAATGGAGATGTCTATTTTTCACTAGCCAGGGATATCTTGTAACACCTTGCTTCCCAACTCCGGCCATGTGACAACAGACTGCAGCTAATGTGGGCAGTTTTCAAGGCACACAGGCTAACATACCAACTCAGAAGGAGTCAAGAAAAACTTCCCAATCCCCCCACTTTTTAATGCAGAATATCTCTGGCTAAGTGAAAATTTCAAAGAGACAGCTCCTTCTCAGGACTTTGAAGCTAGAGCAACAAGAGACTGTCTTGGAACAGCCACCAGCATCCTGGATGTGGCACAGGCAAACTCTGCCCCTGGGGCATGTATGTGTAGACAGTTCAATCTAAAATGTCCTTCCTCCCCCATTACCCTCTCTCTTCCGCCCTCTCCTTCCCCCTCACAGTCCTCCTTGAATTTTCCTGTCATATGCATGTGGGTATATGTGTGTATGTGTGTGTGCACGTGAATTTAAATATGTATTTTTGCACATGACAAACATGCTGTTTGCCTGAGTCTGGCGTATTTCTCTTAGCATGGTGATCTCCAGTTCCAGCCACCAGGCAGAGCTCTTCATATTCACATTGCTAGTTCCTAAATCTCCTTTCCCACCAAGTTGGATTAAGTTTCTCACATTTACACCTTGCAAATTAAGTTTATACACAGCATTAAAAACACCTGTTTACCAGACTCTCAGCTCTTACACTCCAAGCTTCCCTCACCCAACCCCAGCGCTCAGGGTGGAATCCAGGACTTGGTGCATTAGAGGCAAGCACTCGACCACAGAGATACATTCCAGGAGCACTCCATAGATTCTCTGAAGACAGGGACTGTTATCAAACACTGATGTCCAGAACCTAATGAATAGGAAGTGCTTGGAAAAATATTTATTAATAAGTGGTTAGATGAATGAATGAATGAATGAATGAATGAATGAATGAATGCAAGACTATGAACTTGACTAACACTAGGTAACATTATTTCCAACCAATCAGAAGCTGTTACAATAAACCACACTGACTCCTTTGTGTTTGTGTGTTTAGGGTTTACTTTAATGAAAAAAAGGGAGGATCATTATAACACATATATAAACTATATGATACAGCATATTAATGTACTGTATCAGTTTTCTCTGCTGCCCTCGCCATGTCCCCAATCCTGGCCTGTGCCTTGGAAGTCTTCCATGTGATTCTCATTGGCTCCCTGGCATTGCACACAGAAAGTGTTCTCTCTCTTCCACATTCCAGGAAGACACAGAATGAGCATAGCCTTTGGTGTGGACATTAACTTTGGCACTTATAGGAGAGTTTAGGCAAGTCATGAAGTCTGCCCCTACCTTGGTACCATCATCTATGCAATGGGAATTCAGCTGGAAACAGATTGAGCCCGACAAGCCCTGGGAGGTCCTGTACACACATCCTTCAGGTTTCTCTTTCAGTGGAGAATGGGGAGCCCAACCATATCATACATGAGCACCTTGAGTTTGGATCCCCAAATACCCACATAGAAGCTGGGTGTGGTGGTTTGGGTCTGTAATTCTGCCACCAGGAGGCAGGAAAGGGAGTATCCTCAGAAATTACTAGGCAGCCAGTCTAGCCAACCAGTAATCTTCCAGAGTCTGCAGGAGACCCTGCCTCAAAAAATGAAGTGGAGAGCAATCAAGGAAGAAACCCAGTGTCAACCTCTGGCCTTCACATACACACAAATCTTAATGCATGTGTGTGTGCGCACACACACACACACACACACACACACACACACACACACACACACACACACATAAAAATAGAAAGAAAAGAAAATCAAGTGATCAGGCTGGCAAACCTACCTTTTCACCAAAAAGCACCCCAAAGAGATCTAAGCCCCTGCAGGGTGTATTTTATAGAGTGAAAGATTCTCCCTTCCTGACTTGTATTATTTCCAACACAATGGCTTTAGAAATTGTTCAATCAGACTAGATTCTATAAATATTTCTAATGTGAAAAGCCACATTCACATCTTCTACTTAATCCAGGCCCGAGATGGCAGCATCACCTCAAAGATAGAGAAAAGGAAGAAACCATAGCACAATTATTTACACCAGCCCCAATGTTCTGAGCCACTCGTCCATAACTCAGAGGACACGACAAGGTCGCTAATAAACACTACTGAACTGTGTCTTGGGTTCTGCATAAAAATATTGCTGCCCCAATGAATACCAAACAAGTGTAATGGATTGGTTTAATTCACAAACACAGTCTCCTGACAACATTGCTGTTTTCAGCCAGGTTTTACACTTGCCAGTCATTCTGGAACATCAACTGTCTCACTTGAACTTTAGCGTCAGTACAACGCAGTGGAGGCAAAAGCAGATGCTAATTTTGTCTTCAAATCTTTTTTGTCAAGAGCAAAGGAGGCCATTCTTAACATGCATATCTTCAAGCATGCAGGTGAGCCTGCAGGCTGGCTATGCCCGATTCCCCAGGGCCACTCAAAAATCAGTAGATGGCAGGGGAATTACTGCGCATTTAGGGCTTGTCTTTGACACTTAGGCTGACATATCATACTGCTGTATGCACATGTGTAAAGCCTAAAAGGAAATAACTTAAGCAGATATGGAGGGTGTTGGGATTGAAGAATTTTCTCTAGGTTGTATCCAAAACATGTCCCTATCTCCAGTTACTTTGACTCAGGCTGGCAGTGCCTACCAAGGTCACCTGGGTCAGCTCTGCTTAGCTTGGCAGCATGAAGAGTTTCAGATGGGAGTGTCTGGTTATATCTTTCATCCCAAGCCACACACTGACACACATGGGGGCACACATGTAGGCACACACATACTATACCACACATATGCCACACATGTGCACACACACCATACACTTTACATACTGCACATTCATACCATATATACACACACCACACACTGCATACATACCACATATACCACACATGCACACCACACATACATATACACCACATATAACAACGTGCCATTTGCATGTCCAGGTAGCACATGCATACATAGCACGCTATGCACACACAATTACTGCATGCATAACACATATACCACCCAGGCATACATACATCATACATATACCACACACATGTGTCACATACACATATGATATACCATATAACATACATGTACACACACCACATAACATACCCCATACACTGCATGCATACCACATACCACATATCACACACACAGAGAGAAAGAGAGAAAGAGAGAGAGAGAGAGAGAGAGTACACTACATTTTTGTCCCAATATGGAGAGATGGCAAAGATGGATCATCATGCTTATAGGAGGATTGACTAGAAACAGCCCCTGCTGCTCTCTCACTTCTGTAAACCAGCTGCTCCTGCAGAAGCTGGGATTCTTCAAGCATCTTGGAAAAGATTGTGTGGAACTAGGAAAATTCTTTACAAAAACTTGTAACTCCAAAGGCCCTAAAGCAGTGGTTCTCAACCTTCCTAATACTGCACCCTTTAATACAAGTTCCTCATGCTGTGGTGACCCCCAAACATAATTTTTTTGTTGCTACTTCATAGCTGTAATTTTGCTACTGTTATGAATGGTAATGTAAATATCTGTTATACAGGATATCTGATATGTGTCCCCCAAAGGGGTGGCCACCCACATTTTGAGGACCACGGCCCTAAAGGAAGTCACAGATCCATTTACTCCAAAACTGGTATCAACAGTGCACTGAAATCTAGTGATTTCTTGGCTTGGGGTATAGTTTAGGCAGCAAGATCTTAAAATTTCCCCCAGTGAATCTACTTTGCATTCGGAACCTTTGTTGTGGGGTAGAGAAAGTAAGTGATGAGAAGGGATAGAACCCAGACAGTCTATGGTAAAGCTTTCCTTCCACCATAAAGACGAGGAAAATACAAATAATCTCTGTCTTCAACCTTCTTTTATCCTGAAGTCATGGGGACAGAAGCAGAGAGAGCAGACAGGAGTTGTCTTCTGGGAAGGCAGCAAGACTTTTCAGCTAAAATACAAGAGAGGACAAAGCTGACCTTTGCCAGATGACAACATGTTTTAATGGTCCCCACCCTGTTGCTTCCCTCTGGTATCTATATACTTGATCCTTTCTTCCTCACTTAGGTTCCCTGAGTTCAAGTCTGGACCAACAGCATTACTCAGCCCTTCAGCCCCACATGGGCACATGACTCTGCTCATTAGGTGACTGGCTGAGGTCCCAGGCCCTTTCAGTCAACTCTGCCCTGCTGGGGCTTAGAGTTCATACCTGAACTCTAGAAAGATAAATATAATTAATACCATCAGCAAGACGGACAGACACCTGCACCAGAGCCACAGATCCAGGACAGAGGTCCTATGTGTAGACTAAGTGCATCCAAGGCAGGGGACTCATGGAGACCATTGGAATCATAGCTTCCCAGTGAAGGTCAGATCAACACAGCTGGTAAGTGTGGCTCTGAATTGTGCCACTGGCAAAATTTATCTATGACATTCTTGGTTTATGAGAGTAAGAAAAAAAAACACAACACTATGCTGCAAAAATTATGTCTTGACTATATTCCTTTAAGAGATGTAAATGTGAAGAAATTTACTGCAGCCAATTCTGAGGAAGAATGCTGGGATTCCTCCGTCTTACCACTCATGCTAAAAAGAGATTATTGGGCCTTATTCAGACTCCAATACTACTGTTTTTAAATATGTCCTCTCCCATTCAAGTGTCCATCTTTAGCAGTAAAGATTCTCCTTATGAACAAAGGAGATGCTCCAACTTCTCCAAAACATGTAGTGCTTTGGTGACCTGCATTGTGACCTTGTCACCAAGACCCTGTAGACCCATATGACGGCAAAGTTTCCATTTCATTTCAGTGTGTGGCCACTGTCAGAGTTAATATCAATAAAGAGAGAGCCGTTCTACTACCATATGGACTCTGCACAAACCCAGGTGTCTTTTGACAGTAAGTCTTCCACCCCCTGGTACCCCTTTCTTCTCAGGCTGTAGCCACAGATGACTGAGCACAAGAGCAATCTGGCTATCAAGCAGAGAGGAACATAAATAGGCTCCCAGGAACAACAGGTGACTGGCCTGAAATACTGAGGATGAGTTTGTGACAAGACATGGAGTCACACTCTTATTATCAGTCCTGAAGTGGAATCGGAAGAGGACCCAGAAACAGGGCAACAGAATCCAATTAGAATTAGCTTCACTTCAAGGAGTAATGGTACACATTGGAGAACAACAGACGATAGCCAACACTCAACACCAAGCCACAAAAAAGATGAGGTTCGTCGCTCATCTGGAGGAGACAGTGCTCAACCTTCATCAGCTAAGCTTCCTCCCACATTAGATGGGAATTAACACGGTGACTCACAACTGGAAAACGTTCGGAGTGGGAGACTTCGGAGCACTCAGTCTTAAATGGGATGCCTTCATCAAAACTCTCCTCCCATGGTTCGGGAACATGCAGAAGAGGAGACAGAACGAGTCTAAGAGCTGGAGGTGATGAGCGACTGCTAGGAACGTGTCTACCAGATACGACAGGACTGGGGCACATGGGCACTCACAGAGGCTGTGGCAGCATGCACAGTCAACAAAGTCTGGCATACCAAGGTGAGGCAGGGTCAAGCACCTCCCCCCTGTATCAAGGCTGAGCAAGGTATCCCACCATAGGGAAGGGCTCCAAAAAGCTAGTTTATGGACCTAGATAGGTCCTGGTCCCACTGCCAGCCGCTGCCCCAACAGATCAAGCCACATAACTGTCACCCACATTCAGAGAGCCTAGAGAAACCTGAAATTCCAGCGCCGATTCTATGTCATCCTTTCACACTGGAAAGACCAATACTGTCCCCATTACTTTGCACATAGAGACTTGACAGATTGGTGGATTTAAGTGGCACAGGTAAGTGAGGTCCTAGATAAAATGCATAGGTGACTCCAAACCTTCCCAGAGCTGGTCACCCCTCTGAACTGCACCAGGATACAAGCTCACTTGGGCCTGCTTTGGAGAAAGGCTCTTCAGCTTTTCATATCTCTAAAGTCAATAAGCTAGGTTACTTATCACATCACATACATGTGTACACCCACCAAGGCAGTGCCACGTAATTCTTCACAAAACTTGATGCTGGTGCCTTACATGGTCTCCTCAATTAGATGTAGCTAACAAGTCACTCAGATAAGGAGCATCAGGAGTGTCAGAGCTAGTCTGATTTTTCTAGAGATAACAGAGAAGGGTCTCTTGTTTTCAATGTCCACACATTCAAGCCCCCCCCCGCCCCCACTTTCTCCCCTCTCACTCCGCAGATGTTGCTACACTGAAGTTACCGCAATGCTGGAGGTTACACAATTGCCATGATGCAATGCTCTGGGCAGAGGGCTACTCATAACTCAGGCGAAGACAAACAGGAATATATTAATAGCAGCCTTAACAAAAAGAGAATTTATTTTCAGTCTTTGGTAGCTGAGAAGACCAGCAGATAGACTGTTGAGCAGTTAGGAACTAAAGAAGGGGAGCCAAACACATAGGGGCAGAGAGAAATGGAGAGAAGAAAGATGGATTACAATGCGACAACTGAACCAATTAACTAAAAAAGCAATCCTGTAGTGTGGGCAATGCCGGGCAAGAAGGAAAAGACATTCTTCCAAGCCCCACTGTCTGCCCTTTTGGTGACATATCCCATGCAAAAAACAAACAAACAAAAAACACTTTTTCAGTACAAGAAGACTAAATCAGGAAGTATTTTCCTTTTCCTTGTGACACTTCCCACCCCCGCATTGTTTATATTACCGGACCATAAGTAGCAGTAAACAACACAGACAACAGATTGGATTTAGTGAAATATTACAGCACCTTTCTTGGAGAAGTGACAAGAAAGGGCTACAAAGGACATTCTTTTAAACCAATAAACCCAAAAGAAAAGCATCCTTTGCAATGTTTATTCTTTTAAAACATGGCAGCATGAGCATTTTGACTGTGTTCTTCCAGAACTCCAAAATAGCCCACATACCACTGGTGAGAAGCTACCTCCCACCAACTAGACTGACCAGCACTGCACAAGCTTGCAGCTCCACGGTAAACTCTGAAGGATGTCTCAATAATCAGCTTGTAAATGAATAGTCACCTGCTTTTAGGGGTTTGCATGAAAAACAACGCATTCACAAAAATACACATTTATATGCAATGTTTTAAAATCCACCAGAGCCTGGTCCTGCCAAGTGAGATACAGCCTTGGTGGCATCTGTACTTGCCTTCATTCGGGCTCCCTCCACCTCTCATCCTTGGCCACTGTCAACATCTGGCAGGGATTGTGTCTAACTAACTGCTTGTCACCAGGCTCAGCTCCCAGCCTCCATCATTCCAAATCTAGCGTCATTCTTCTAAAACAATATGGGACCCCCGAAGGACTCTCCAACCTCCCTGATACCCAAAGGGTAGTTCAAAACTTTACCGGAGCCCAGTTCTTTACCAGCTCACCCCTGTTCAGCCTCTTCTTTCATATCCCTTTCCCAACACCAACACTCATATTCCATCATCACTCCCCTGCCGGACCAATGGTTACCCTCCATTCCCTGCAGCCAGCAACCTCTCCCACCCTGTTTGCTGCCTTACAGCCCTTAGAAATATCGTATATCTGTACCATTGAGAAAAGGGAGTTTCTTCCCTATTGTTTCCCAGGTTTGCATCTTCTCCCTTCTCCTGGCCAGGAAGTGAAAGTGTATTCGGTGCCCAGGACAGTGCCCCCGCAACAAAAGTGACCAATAAAGGGATAGGCCAAAAATTCATATACTTATAACCTGAACAAAGATGTAAACACACAACGCTGAGTGTCGGGCAACAGAGATAAGAGGAAGAATCAACAGGAGCCATCACATTCCAGGGAGATGTTTGCAGACAAGCTCCTCCAGAAGGTCTTTGAGTGACAGTCAAAGTCACAGATGGAACAGCATTCCAGAAAGAATGTGGGTGGTACCATCCATAGGCATGGCCCCTGACGGAGCACAAGGAGGAAGCCTGAGACTCCAGGGTTTCTTTCTTCGGTTCCTGATCCTGAACACAGTAAACAGAAGTGGGAAAGCTCAAAGCGTGGAGCTTTGGACACAAAAAGCATAGCAAAGCAGAACCACCTTTGGAAACTAGGAGTAG
The DNA here is from genome assembly GCF_003668045.3 of Cricetulus griseus. Classification (NCBI taxonomy): domain Eukaryota; kingdom Metazoa; phylum Chordata; class Mammalia; order Rodentia; family Cricetidae; genus Cricetulus; species Cricetulus griseus. Next base: position 25,749,967 of record NC_048601.1, on the reverse strand, counting down.
CCTGGTTCCCAACATATTCACACCCATACTCACCGCCATATTCACACACACAGCACCTGTGTGGCTGGCCGTGTTGGTCAAACTTTCCTCAGGTACTGTGACAAGTACCTGAGGAAAAAACTTGAAACAAAGAAATATTTATTTAGTTTAGAATCCCAGAGACTTTTAAGTCCAGTGGTTCTCAACCTTCCTAAGGCTATGACCCTTTAAAACAGCTTCTCACATTGTGGCAATCTCCAACCATAAAATTATTTTGTTGCTACTTCATAACTGCAATTTCGCTACTGTTATGAATCATATATAAATATCTGAAATGCAGGGTATCTGATATGCAACCCCCCAATGGGGTATCCACCCTCAGGTTGAGAACTGCTGCTTTAGTCCTTGGTCCCAGAGTCCTGTCACTTTGTTTTTATTTTTTTATTTTTTTTGTTTTTCGAGACAGGATTTCTCTGTAGCTTTGGAGCCTATCCTAGAACTCACTCTCATTTGGTTCTATGCATAATGGCAGCAGAAACATGAGCAGAGGGGACTGGTCATTTCATGGTGATCAGGAACCAAAGAAAGAACGCCTGGAGTCTCAGGCTCCCTCCTTGTGCTCCATCCGGGGCCATGCCTATGGATGGTACCACTCACATTTAAGGTCAGTCTTCCCTCGAAGTTAGTCATGTCTGGAAACACCCAGAGATGTGTTTTACTAATTACGTAAGCTCTTCTCAGTCTAATCAAGTTGTCAATCAAAATCAACCTTCATAAGTCTGTCCTTTGGCAACTCAGCACTCAAACACAACTCCTTACACCATACTTTATCTCCAAGCAAAGACAATAACAAAATCATAATTCTGCATGGCATGACCATTCTGTACAACCAAACATGGACAGCTTTCTTCTCCCAGAGCCTCAACAGTTTTAGTATTGTTCAAAAATCCAAAACACCTTGAGACTCAGAGAAAACTCTTAGCTATGAGTCTGTTTAAAAAAAAAACAAAACAACAAATCATAAGACAGTTTATACACTGCCAACTCAAAGACACAGAAGAAGCATTCCCATATCCAAAAGGATGAATAGGAGAATAGTAAGGAAATATCAGACAAATGCAAGACCCAAACCCACCAAGGTGAGCAATAAATCCTACAGGTCCATCCAAGACACACGTTGGCATGGTACCAGCTCCCAGGGACTACCTATCCTTGTACCTATGGCCTTGTCACTTGCAGCCCATGTGCCTTACCCCTGACCTGTCTCTACTTACTAGCTGTAGCCTTTGTCAGCACATATTCCTTGCTCTCAGTATCTCTAACTTACTGGGGTCTTGTATCAGTTACTTTTTGTTGCTGTCATAAAACAGCAGGACCAAAAGCAATTTATGGAATGGAGCGCTTTATTTGGCTTACGGTTCCCAAGGGAGAATCCATAATAGTGAAGGAGTCATGACAGCAGATGCAGAGTAGAAAGCTGTTAGATCACATCTTCAACCACAGAAGATGAGAGCAGAAAGCAGAGAGCACAAACTGGAAATGGGGAAGGCTATGAATTTCCGAAGCCAGCCCCCAGCGATGTACTTCCTCTAGCAAGGCTCCATGTTCTCAACATTCGGCAGCCTTCTCTAACAGTACTGTCAGCTAGGGACCAAGTGTTCAAGTGCCTGAGCCTATGGGGGACATTTTTCCTTAAATTAACCCCTGCAGGTCTCCACTGCAACGTAGCCTTGTTCTCATAGCTTCACACCTTTGCACTCTTGGGGGCTGCCTACATGAATTCTAACCCTGCCACACATTTCCTGCCACACCCCCTAGGCCTCCTGTAGACATGGCCATTCTACAAAGTCTATCATCACATTGATGATGCCAGCAACTGTTCGGGAAGCACTTGGGCTGTTACTCTTAGACCAGGACTACATCATTGGCCCCGCTCCTTCAGAGCTTCTAGCTTCTTAGATTGAGAAGCTATCAGGTTCTTCAGCTCTCCAGCTGGCAAGTTAGCCTATGCTGAAATACTCTTCAGTCAATTCCTCCAGATGTTGCAAGGAACATAGAACCATGGAACATGTTTCTGAACAGCTGAAGGTCTGTTTCCCTCTCTGAATCTAAATAAGAAGTGATTCTTCCCATCAAAATGGACTCCCTTTTTTTTAAGTCCACAAAATACATGAATAGAACATAGTTTAGATGATTTGGTTTGGATCTGGAACACACAGCATAACTCTTTTGGGCAACGCTAGATACTTTAAGGGAGCAATGAGGGGTTTTTAGGTCACCGGGGATATGACTTTGAAAGTGTTGCTTGGCATCCTAGCCCCTTCCTCTCTGTTTCACTTTCTCTCCATGAGAGTATGATCTATCACACACTCTCACCATGATGTGTACAATCCGCAAAGGGATGGAACCAATTAATCTCATTTTCTTTTTCTTTTATTTAAATTGGAAATGAGATTGTTTTACATGTCAATACCAGTTCCCTCTTCCTCCCCTCATCCCCTACCCACCACTAACCCCCTACCCCACCCCCTTTCTGCTCCCCATGGAGGGTGAGGCCTTCCATGGGGGATCTTCAAAGTCTGTCATATCATTTGGAGCAGAGCCTAGGTCCTCCCATGTGTCTAGGATGAGAGAGTATCCCTCTGTGTGCAATGGGCTCCCAAAGTCCATTCTTATACTAGGGATAAATACTGATCCACTACCAGAGGCCCCATAGATTGCCCAGGCCTCCTAACGGACACCCACATTCAAGGGGTCTGGATCGGTCCTATGCTGGTTTCCCAGCTATCAGTCTGGGGTCCATAAGCTCCCCCTTGTTCAGGTCAGCTGTTTCTGTGGGTTTCTCCAGCCTGGTCTTGACCCCTTTGCTCATCACTCCTCCTTTTCTGTAACTGGATTCCAGGAGTTTTACTCAGTGCTTAGCTGTGAGTCTCTGCTTCTGCTTCCATCAGCTACTGGATAAAGGCTCTAGGATGGCATATAAGGTAGTCATCAAACTCATTATTGGGGAAGGGCATTTAAGGTAGCCTCTCCACTATTGCTTAAATCGTTACTTGGGGTCATCCTTGTAGATCTCTGGACATTTATTTCCCTAGTGCCAGATTTCTCTTTCAACTTATGGAGTACTACTCAGCAGAAAAAAATGGACTCTTGAAATTCATAGGCAAATGGATGGAACTAGAAGAAACCATCCTGAATGAGGTAACCCAGTCACGAAAAGACAAACATGGTATGTACTCACTCATATATGAGTTTTAGACATAGAGCAAAGGATTATCAGCCTACCATCCACACCTCCAGAGAAGCTAGGAAACAAGGAGGACGCTAAGAGAGACATACATGGTCCCCCAGAGAAGGGCAAAGGGACAAGATCTCCTGAGCTAACTGGGAGCATGGGGGGAGGAGAGAGGGAGTTAGGAGAAAGAGAAGGGGAGAAAAGGAGGGGAGAGGAGGATATGAGGGAGCAGGAAGATTGAGTCGGGGGAACCAAGAAAAGGGAACCAATTAATCTTATGTTAGGATCTCAAAACAGTGAGCCAAATGTTCTATGCTGAATATCTCAGACAGGCAGTTATTTATAGCAACAAAAAGCTGACTAGTCCACTCTTATGGCAGCTGAATCTGTATCCCCCATCTAAGGACATCATAGACAGATGCCTGGACCAAGTTGATATTGCCTGGAAAAGAGATTGCCATGGGTGCTAAGTGAAAATTGGGAGATCGGCTCATTTTCAGTTTCCTCATAATGAGCCTCCAGTTGCCTGGATAGGCCACGTATCATTCTGACATAGTGTTCACAATGTAGTAAATTAAAAGACCTCAGCAAATACATCCTGGCTGATTGAGAGCCTGTTTACTTTGAGACAAGAGAAGTAAGCCTAAATTCAACATCTCTCCATTCCCTACCACAAAACCTCACAAACTCCTGTGCTGGATACTCAGAGCAGGCCTTGGCCATTGCCTATTTGACCTCTTCATCCACTCTGGAAAGATCAATAAGGATAGAAATCCATATTTCCTGCCCATCCCAGTGCTGTCTCCCTGACACTTTGAAGGGATTTGTAATCAAGGTGACACCGAGCCAGCAGTAGTAGTGTCAGTCACTGGCACTGTGAAGGACTAGGTGGATGAGTGCTCTTGTCATGAGCAGAGTACACTGACCAAACTGAGCCTACAGGGATGCCTGGAAGCAGGGTGCCCTTCAGAGAGAGCCAGAGACAGAGAGCAAGATACAGAGAAAGACAGACAGACAGAGAGAGGGAGGGAGGGAGGGAGGGAGGGAGAGAGGGAGGGAGGGAGGGAGAGAGACCAATGAGGAATCTCTCACTCAGCAGATAGAGACCTCTCCTGGGGAAAATCTTAGGCTCTCAATTCCTATTCTGCATCCACAAATTTTGTTTGACAAGAGAGATGATGTTAAAGAAGTAGAAAGAGACAAAACAAAAACATGGAAGTTTTCTTCCCAGAACTCCACCTGTCCCAAGGCATGGGATTGAGGCTACAAGGAAGAAAAAGCCTTGCTGCTCCATGCTCCAATCCCACAGCACCCCATCCCAGGATTTCCTTGGGGGTAGAAGTAAGAGCTGCTGTATGAGGCGTGGGTTTTAAAGATGACTCACATACATTAACCTGCAGAACACTAGACACACTGCACTGCCAAAAGAGGGGCTATTTATCAGTTTGATTGCTTTTTTTCCTTTTCTTTTCCACAGTAGACTAAGAACAGGTAATAATTTTGAATCTCGGCGCAAAATGAAAATTCAGGGCTTCCTGTTCAAAATATACTAAGAATTTCAAGACTGGGGCAACAGAGTATGAAGTCAAGCACAAAGCCCTTCCCAGAGGGGGGCTGAACAAGCTGCAAGTGCTAGGTAGATCTTACTTTCCAGAGTGTTCTCTTTTGTGCTAGGTGTAATTTATTTTTAGGTATTCGCTATGGGCTGAATGTGCTCCCAAAACTGATGTGTTGGAAAGTTACTCCTCCAAATGTGTTGATGGAACATTTGGGTCTTGAAAATGACACCCACTGATGGACTATGGTCACCATGGGAAATGCTATGGAGTAGGTTTGCACTCTCTCCCTAGCACCTTACGTGATATATATGTGATAAGAAGGCCCACCACACCCTATGGCACCTCAGTGTTGGATTTCTTGCCCTCCGGAACTAGTAGAATAAATTTGTGTCCTTTTGTAAACTACTATTTTGTGTCCTTTTGTAGTGACACAAAACAACCAGAAGATGAACCTGCCTGTACACAACCCCAGACAGCTACAAGTGCAAGGGCTCTGGGTGACCCTGAGCAAGCTTCCACATGGTAGTGCAGAAATGATGACTGTATGCAAGCTGTGCTGGCTGGCATAGGCATAGATTCTCAGCAGAGGGGCTGGGACAGGAGCATCACCTTTTTTTAAGGTCTGTCTGGGCTACAGAGTGAGTTCAAGGTCAGTCTTGGATTTTGTCTTTTAAAACCTTCATATGAATTAAAATTCTATCCTAAAATTAAAAAAAAATGGAAAGGGGGTTGGTGGATGCAGCTCTATCATGATACTACATGCCTTAGTTTCAATCATCAATATTGAGAAAATAAATTATACAAAGCCACCTACATGAAGCACACAAAATCAGCCTTACAAGCTGTTATTTTAACTAGTATGAATAAAGAGATGTCCTGGGTGCCTGTTGGTGAGTAGTAAGCCAGGTGCACATGGGTTATCTGGTCCCAGGGACTACTCTGTGAACGGCCCAAGAACTTGTTTCTGGCCAGAGTAGAAATCACTAGTTGGCAAATTGAGGTTCCACGTGGAGAAGAATTTTCTGTCGTGCCATCTGTGGAAAGAAGCTAATGAGTTCTCCATTTCCAAGGACATCCAAGGAGGTTGAGCCACCACCTTGTCAATATGCAGAGCAAATTTATGTATTAGGCAGATGGCACTCAAGTTTTCTCCCATCCTGAGACTCTATAGGTTCCGTGTAGTTTCAGGGCTTCTATTCTGTAGCTACAGTGACTAATTTTATTCCTTCCATGGCCCTCCACCAAATCAGCCTTCTGTCTTCCCTCCTTTCCCGCTCAACCACTCCATTGCAGCCAAGCACACACACCCAGTCTCAGGAAGCCTGCGGTTTTCCTCTCCTGTCACGCTCTACGCAACCGAGAGCAGTCCACCTGTGCCTGGCACTCAAACCTCCTCCCAGCTTCCCCTCAGGAAACCTATTCTGCCTAGCACCTTCAGTAAGGAAGGAGCTCACATCATGATGCAGTAGAGAGACAAGCAGCCCCGGCACCCAAGTCAGTCCCCACCTAGGGCATGTGACCCTGGGCAGTTTCATCTGTGCTTCAGTTATCGTACCAGCTCGATAATGTCAGTACCTGATTTATGGAATTATTCTGAGGACATTTTCTGGTGGGATCCTAGTCCTGAATTTTGTTTGTCTTTTAAGATGTGTGTGTGGTATGGGGTTGGGTTGGAGGGGGGGGCTTTGAAAAAATCCTACCCCCTTCTATGTTTGTGTTCAGCACTATTGTGAAGCTCACTCTCCATGTTTGCATCACAATGCTTCCTTAGGAAGTAATAAGAGAAAGTGCATACATGGCTTCTCTCTGCAGAAGTGTAAGGATTTAAGACACAAAGAGAAACATGGGTTGGGAGATGGCCCAGTGAGGGACAGTGCTTGCTGTGCAAGTGTGAGGACCTGGGTTCAGATCCCCAAGACCCACCAAGCCTGATGCAGTAGTGTGTGTGTCTGTAATGCCAGGATTCATCTAGTGAGGTGAGGTGGAGAGATAGAAATATCCCAGAAGCTCACAGGCCAGCCAGCCTGGCAAACAGACTCTCAAACCAATTGGAGGGTGAGGATTGACACCCAAGATTGTCCTCTGCATACACGCTAAAGCATACAAACACCTGCATTTATACACATAAGAACACACATACATCATACACACACAACAAAGAAAGACATTTAAAGATTTGCTTTTGTAAAGAAATAAAAACATAAAACCATCCTACCACAGACATCTTAAAGATGCTATGACGTGGTAAATGTTAAACATATTTAACGTACATATTTCCTACCAAAAAAACACTTAGCACATCCCGAGTACTGTACACATTAGTCTGTGAGAAAATTAAATGAATTCCATTTCTGACCTTCAGCCATGGTGACCCCTGTTTTCCCCTTTCCTGTACCCAACCACCAATTATTCCATCCCATACCAGCCAGGGCCTTAGAAGACTTAGTGACTCAAGAATCACCCAGTTTGGTTCCTACTTCCCTCTGCCCTCATCAATAGCACCCATGGGAATTCTATTTGACCAGTAAAGAGGTAGGCTATTCCCTTGTTGGCTGTGTTTAAAGGAGGGTCTGACTCTGTAAAAACAAAGACAACAAACCATGTTTAAGGCTCGATCAGGCCACTGCTTTGGCTGGTTCCATTAGTTTGCCTGTTTGTAGAAAAGCCAGGTTAGGAAGGAAATGCGGCCTCAAGATTTAACTGTGAAAGCCCCATAGATACATGTGTTTGAACGATTGGTCCCAAAGTGGTAGCACTTTGGGGGGAAGGTGTTGAATCTTTAGCACTGGAGCCTTGCTGGAAGAAGTGGGTCACTGGGGGTAGACCTTGTCATCTTATATTCTGGTCCCACTTCGTCATAACAAGGGTAACTCTAAGGATTCAAGCTCTGGCCAATGAGATAATTTAGTGGGTAAAGTCTCTTACACCAATCATGACGACTTGAGTTTGATCCATAGAAATCACATATAGAAAGAACAAATTCCTGAAAGCTGTCCTCTGACCTCCACTAACAGGCTGTGGCTTGTATATTGCATCCTCTTATACACATAAATACATAATGAACATAAAAACACCTTCCCTAGGCGGCCTGGCTACCTGGTTCCTTGAACCCCAAGGCCACCAGACTTCATGATTGGCTTCTTCTCTCTGCAGAAGTGTAAGGATTTAAGACACAAAGAGAAACATGGGTTGGGAGATGGCCCAGTGAGGGACAGTGCTTGCTGTGCAAGTGTGAGGACCTGGGTTCAGATCCCCAAGACCCACCAAGCCTGATGCAGTAGTGTGTGTGTCTGTAATGCCAGGATTCATCTAGTGAGGTGAGGTGGAGAGATAGAAATATCCCAGAAGCTCACAGGCCAGCCAGCCTGGCAAACAGACTCTCAAACCAATTGGAGGGTGAGGATTGACACCCAAGATTGTCCTCTGCATACACGCTAAAGCATACAAACACCTGCATTTATACACATAAGAACACACATACATCATACACACACAACAAAGAAAGACATTTAAAGATTTGCTTTTGTAAAGAAATAAAAACATAAAACCATCCTACCACAGACATCTTAAAGATGCTATGACGTGGTAAATGTTAAACATATTTAACGTACATATTTCCTACCAAAAAAACACTTAGCACATCCCGAGTACTGTACACATTAGTCTGTGAGAAAATTAAATGAATTCCATTTCTGACCTTCAGCCATGGTGACCCCTGTTTTCCCCTTTCCTGTACCCAACCACCAATTATTCCATCCCATACCAGCCAGGGCCTTAGAAGACTTAGTGACTCAAGAATCACCCAGTTTGGTTCCTACTTCCCTCTGCCCTCATCAATAGCACCCATGGGAATTCTAGACTTCATGATTGGCTTCTCCAGAGTCTTACTTCTCTGTACCACCAAGCCATCTAGCTCCTTTGGCGTTTTGTGTTCCCATGCATCCAGATTAGACCCTCTCTTTCCCACTCCATAAGCCACCAAGCACCTCCATTATTTAATTTCCCTGATCTGCCAAGGTACCCTACTCCTCCCAAATCACACACTCCCATGCCACCAGCTAGGCCCCACTCCTTTCTACACCATATCCAGATCTTCTAAGTTCCCCTTTCCCTGCACCATGAGGTAATTCTCACCCCTTTTCACCCCATAGGGCACCTAGCTCCTCCAGGAATTTATGCCCCATTCTGCTAGAGTAATCCTTGTTATTCCCTACTCCATAGGCCTTCCAACTCCACACACGACTTCCCAGGAGTTTTATACCCCTAAACTCCAGTTGATCAGAGCTGACTCAAGGTAGGGTATCCAGGTAGGGAAAGCCACCTGGTGGCAGAGGACAAGACTAGCAAGTGGCGTGCTGACCCTTGGCTGGTGATTGTTAATACAAACAACATTCTCTCTCTCTCTTTCTCTCTCTCTCTCTCTCTCTCTCTCTCTCTCTCTCTCTCTCTCTCTCTCATTCTCTCATTCCCTTTTTATTTATTTGCCTCTCATATAATACATCCCTCCCTCTACTCCTCCCAGTTATCCCTCCCTCTTCTCCATCACCCAGATTCACTGCTCCTCTATTTCTCTTCAGAAAAGAGCAGGCCTCCCAGGGATATCAACCAAACATGGCATAACAACATACAATAGGACTAGGTACAACCCTCAATTCAAGGCTGGATGAGACAACCCAGTAACAGGAAAAGTGTCCCAAGAGCAGGCAACAGTCTGAGATGCCCCTACTTCCACTGTTAGGAGTTCAATAAAAACCCCAAGCTAAACAACCACAGCATGTTTGCAGAGGACCTAGTGCAGACCAAGGCAGACTCTATGATTGCTGCTACGGTCTCTATGAGCCCTTACGAACCCTGCCATGTTCTCCTGGTGTCCTGAACTCCTCTGGCTCCTACAATCCTTCCCACCCCCCTCTGCTGCAGGGTTCCCTGAGCTCTACCTAATGTTTGACTTGGGTCTCTGCATCTACTCCTATCAGCTGTTGGAGGAAGCCTCTCTGATGACAATTGACCTAGGCACCAATCTATGAATATAGTAGAATATCATTAGGAATCAATTCATTGACTTTTGTTTTGTTTTGATTGGGGGGAGGCAGATTTTTGTTTGTTTGTTTCCTTGGCTGGTCATGTTTGGTTCTACCCTAGGTCCCTGAGCTATCCAGATTATGGTTCCTGGCAGTGTCAGGCAGGGGTTGTATCTCACAGTGTTGGTTCTTAAAACAAGACTATGGACAGAACTCACATGCCTCAAATATCAATCCTGTGAAGAAAACAATGTCTCACCCTCTTACAACTTTTCCTCCTGCACATTAGGTATAACTACAGTAAAGGTGACTTTAAAAAAAGAAAGAAAGAAAGAAAGGAGGCTTCCTTCCCCCTCCACCGCCCTGACCTCTCCTGAGCCCTACTCCTGCCCAAGGCCCTCATCATCCCAGGATCTCTCTGGGCCTGTGCCTGGATAGAGTGGACCGGCCAAGACAGGGAGAACCTCTGTGAGTCTGGAAATACCTCACTCTTCCTTCCCCCTCTGCCACCCCAACCTCTTCTGAGTGAGGAGACTGCCAGAAAAGGCAAGACCATCCACAGCTGCAGACATTGAAGTCTTGGCCCACACACACCACCAAGTGACAAGAGGAGATAGAGAGACCCCACCTGCACCCACTAGAAGAAGAGATGGGAAGAAAGCAGAATAAGAACACACTCAACAGAAAGACCAATATGACACCACCAGAATCTAGGGACTCCACTCCAGCAAGATCTGAAAAGCACAACACAGGAAGAAGAAGAGACATACCAAAAAATCTAATTTATGAAGATGTTCGAGACCCTTAAAGAGGAAACAAGAAAATCTCTTAAAGAAATAGAAGAAAAAACAAACAAAAAAATTCAAGACATAAGTAATTCTCTTAAAGAATCTAAAGAAAAAACAACCAAACTAGTGAAGGAAGCACTGGAAACAGTTCAAGGCATGAAAGCTGAAATAGAAACAATAAAGAAAATGCAGAATGAGGGATGCTGGAAATACAAAGGCTGGATAAACGATCCGGACCTAAGGATGTGAGTATAACAAATAGAATACAAGAGATGGAAGAGAGAATCTCAGTTATTGAAGACTCGCTAGAGGATATACAGTCATCAACCAAAGAAAATCTCAAGTACAACAAATCTCTAACACAAAATATCCAGGAAATATGTGACACTGTGAAAAGGCTGAATCTAAGAATAATAGGTGTAGAAGAAGGTGAAGAAATACAGCTCAAAGGTACAGAAAACATATTCAACAGAATCATAGAAGATAACTTCCCCAACCTACGGAAGGATATGCTTATGAAACTACAAGAAGCTTTTACAACACCAAATAGACTGGACCACAAAAGAAATCCCCTCACCAAATAATAATCAAAGCATCGAACTTACAGAATAAAGAGAAAATATTAAGAGCAGCAAAGGAAAAAGGTCAAGTAACAAAAAAAGGCAGACCTATCAGAATCACTCTCGACTTCTCCAAGGAAACTTTGAAAGCCAGAAGGTCCTAGATAGATATCCTACAAACACTAAGGGAGCATGGATGCCAACCCAGACTGCTGTACCCAGCAAAACTTTCAGTCACTATAGATGGAGAAAACAAGATGCTCCATAACAAAACCAGATTTAAACAATACATATCCACAAAACCAGCACTACAGAAAGTCCTAGAGGGAAAATTCCAACCCAACGAAGATAACTACACTCACAAAAACATAGGGAATAGATAATCCAACTTTACCAAACAGGAAAAGAAATAGGAGGGCGAAATCCACACACAATGACACCACCAACAATAAATCCAAAACAAACAAGAACCAACAATCTATGGATATTAATATCCCTCAATGTCAATGGTCTTAACCTGCCTATAAAAAGATACAGGTTAACAGAATGGATACAAAGACAGAATCCATCCTTCTGCTGTATACAAGAAAGACACCTCAACTTCAGAGTAAAGAGTTAGGAAAAGATTTTCCAATCAAATGGACCCAACAAACAAGCTGGTGTATCAATCCTAATATCTAACAAATTAGACTTCAAACTAAAATCAATCAAAAGAGATGAAGAAGGGCGTTTCATACTCATCACAGGAAAAGTCCATCAAGATGAAGTCTCAATCCTGAATACGAAGGCACCCACATTTGTAAAAGAAACATTACTAAAGCTCATACAATACATAAAACCACATACACTTATACTAGGAGACTTCAACACCCCCCTTTCACCACTAAACAGGACCACCAAACAGAAACTTAACAAAGAAACGAAGGATCTAACACAAGTTATGACCAAATTGGGATTAACAGACATCTATAGAACATTCTATCCAAACACAAAAGAATATACCTTCTTCTCAGCGCCACATGGAACCTTCTCTAAAATTGACCACATACTTGGCAAAATAGCAAACCTCCACAGATACAAAAAAATTGAAATAACCCCCTGTATCTTATCAGACCACCACGCTTTAAGATTAGAATTCAACAGCAACATAAATTGCAGAAAATATACAAACTCATGGAAACTGAATAACACCCAATTGCACCATTCCTGGGTCCAGGAAGAAATGAAAAATGAAATTAAAGACTTCCTAGAATTTAATGAGAATGTAGATACAACATACCCAAACTTATGGGCCACTCTGAAAGCAGTGCTAAGAGGAAAGTTCATAGCACTAAGTGCCCACATGAAGAAACTGGAGGAAAGTCACTCTTGAGAATTGAAAGTACAAGTGAAAGCTTTAGAACAAAAAGAAGCAAACTCACCTGGGAGGAGTAGACACCAGAAAATAATCAAACTGAGGGCTGAAATCTATAAAGTAGAAACTAGGAAAACGTTACAAAGAATCAATGAAACAAAGAGTTGGTTCTTTGAGAAGATCAAAAAGATAGACAAATCTCTATCCAAACTAACCAAAAGGCAGAGATAGAGCATGCTAATTAACAAAATCAGAAATGAAAGGGGGATATAACAACGGACACTGAGGAAACCCAGAGAATCATCAGGTCATACTTTGAAAACCTGTACTCCACAAAATTCAAAAATCCAAAGGAAATGGACAATTTTCTGTATAGATATCACTTGCCAAAATTAAACCAAGAACAGATAAGCAGTTTAAATCGAACTATAACACCTAATGAAATAGAAGCAGTCCTCAAAAGCCTTCCAACCAAAAAAAGCCCAGGACCAGATGGCTTCACTGCAGAATTCTACCAGAAAGTCAAACAAGAGCTAATACCAGTACTCCTCAAATTGTTCCACACAATAGAAGCAGGAGGGACATTGCCAAACTCTTTTTACGAGGCTGCAATTACTTTGATACTCAAGCCACACAAAGATACAACTAAAAAAAGAGAACTACAGACCAATATTCCTCATGAACATCGATGCAATAATACTCAACAAAATATTGGTGAATCGAATCCGAGAACATATCAGAAAAATCATCCACCATAATCAAGTAGGCTTCATCCCAGGGATGCAAGGATGGTTCAACATACGAAAATCCATCAATGTAATCCGCCATATAAACAAACTGAAAAAGAAAAACCACATGATCATCTCACTAGATGCTGAAAAAGCCTTTGACAAAATCCATCATTCCTTCATGATAAAGATCTTGGAGAGAACAGGAATAACAGGAACATATCTAAACATGATAAAAGCAATATACACCAAACCAACAGCCAACATCAAACTAAATGGAGAGAAACTCAAAGAGATTAGTCTAAAATCAGGAACAAGACAAGGCTGTCCTCTCTCTTCATATCTCTTCAATATTGTACTTGAAGTCCTAGCTAGAGCAATAAGACAACAAAAGGAGATCAAGGGGATACAAATTGAAAAGGAGGAAGTCAAACTCTCACTATTTGCAGATGATATGATAGTTTACATAAGTGACCCGAAAAACTCTACCAGGGAACTCCTACATCTGATAAACACCTTCAGCAAAGTATCAGGATACAAAATTAACTCAAAAAATCAGTAGCCCTACTATATACAGATGATAAACAGAATGAGAAAGAAATCAGAGAAACATCACCCTTCACAATATCCACAAAGAACATAAAATATCTTGGGGTAACGCTAACCAAAAAAGTGAAAGACCTGTACAGCAAGAACTCTGAGTCTTTAAAGAAAGAAATTAAAAAAGATACCAGAAAATGGAAAGATCCCCCATGCTCTTGGATAGGTAGAATCAACATAGTAAAAATGGCAATCTTGCCAAAAGCAATCTATAGATTCAATGCAATCCCCAGCAAAATCCCAACACATTTCTTCACAGACCTTGAAAGAACAATACTCAACTTATATGGAAAAACAAAAAACCTAGGATAGACAAAACAACCCTGTACAATAAAGGAAACTCTGGAAGCCACCAAAACACCAATCAATGAAATTAAAAAGTGGGGTGCAAAACTAAATAAAGAATTCTCAACAGAGGAATCTAAAATGGCTGAAAGACACTTAAGAAAGTACTCAAAATCCTTAGCCATCAGAGAAATGAAACTCAAAACAACTCTGAGATACTATCTTACACCGGCCAGAATAGCTAAAGTCAAAAACACTAATGACAATCTATGCTGGAGAGGATGTGAAGGAAAAGGAACACTCCTCCATTGCTGGTGGGAGTGCAAACTTGCAAAACCACTCTGGAAATCAGTATGGTAATTGTTCAAGAAAATGGGAATCAGTCTACCTCAAGATCCAGCAATTCCTCTCTTGGGCATATACTCAAATAATGCACGTTCATACAACAAGGACATACGTTCAACCATGTTCATATCAGCGTTGTTTGTAATAGCCAGAACCTGGAAGCAACCTAGATGCCCCTCAGCTGAAGAATGAATAGAGAAAATGTGGTACATTTACACAATGGAGTACTATTCAGCAGGAAAAAGCAACAGAATCTTAAAATTCGCAGGCAAATGGATGGAACTAGAAGAAACCATTCCAAGTGAGGAAACCCAGTCACAAAAAGACAAACATGGTATGTACTCCCTCATATATGAATTTTAGACATAGAACAAAGGATTACCAGCCTACAATCCTCTTCACCAAAGGAACTAGGAAACAAGAAGGACTCTAAGAGAAAAATGCATGGCCCCCGGAGAATGGGAAGGGCCAGGATCTCCTAAGCTAATTGGGAATATGAGGGTAGGGGAGAGGGAGCTGGCAGAATGTGAAAAGGAGAAGAGGAGGGGAGAGGAGGAAATGGAGGAGCAGAAAGGTTGAGTTAGGGAGAGAATAGAGGAGAGAAGGATGAGAGATACCATATCAGAGGGAGCCATTATAGACTGATGACTACTTGATATGCCATCCTAGAGCCCTCATCCAGTGGCTGATGGAAGCAGAGGCAGACACCCACAGCTATACACTGAACTGAACTCTGGAACCCAGGTGCAGAGAGGGAGGAATAAAGATCAAGGGGGTCAGGACCAGGCTGGTGAAACCCACAGAAACAGCTGACCTGAACAAGGGGGAGCACATGGACCCCAGACTGTCTGGGAGGCCATCATAGTACTGTTCCAGACCCCTGATGCAAGAAGGGACTTTGAGAGCCCATCCCACGTGAAGGGATGCTCTCTTAGCCTAGACACATGGGGGAGGGCCTAGGCCCAGCCCAGGATGATGTTGTGTAATTTGGGGAGCCCCTGTGGAGGGCCCTACCATCCATGGGGAGTGGAGGGGGGAGAGGGGTGGGGGGTAGGGAGGTTGGGTGGAGGGGGAAGAGGGAGAAGAGATTGAATGTGAAATTATAATTTTGTAAAAATTAAATAAAAAAGAAATTAAAAAAGAAAGGAGAAAGAAAAAATAGAAAGACATACTTAACCAGCAACAACTCAAGATATTCAAGTCTTAACATAGAAACAAAGACAGCATAAAAATCCACAAAAACTTAGTCCTTTCAAAAATTTCTAATTCTATAGTCATAGCCCTCAGTGAGAATGAGCTAGAAGAAATTCTAGACAAAATTCATAAAAATTATTGTAACTGTGTTCAAATAACTTGAAGTATAATCACAGAAGAAAATTTCCCAAACCCAGAGAAAAACAAATATGCAGCTACAAGAGGCCTGCAGAACACCAAACTGGCAAAGTAACTCTCCACAACCTACTATAGTTGATACTAAAAACGCAGAATAAAGAATGGGTATTGAAATCTAAGAGAAATGTCAAGTCATCTATAAATGAAAGCCTATGAGAATAACACCTGATTATTTGATGAAAACTTTTAAATCCAGAAGGATCTGGAAAGATATATTCCAAGCCCTGGAAGACCACAACTGCCAACCCAGAGTATGAGAGCCAGCAAAAGTATTTATTAAAATAGAATTATAAATAAAAATAATTTTATGGTTAAAAATAAGCTAAAGGAATTTATGACAAATAAGCCAGTCTAGAAGGATCTGGGAGAAATACTTTGGTCTGAAGACAAAGATACACAACAAAGATGTAACAGGGATAAACACTAAAAAGTCAACAAAATGAGAATTGTATCTTCCAATCATAACTCTGACTATCAATGGTCTCAATGGGGAAGGAGATTTAGTGGGGCCAGAATGGGAGAGAAGGGTGGAGGATGGAGTGGAACAACTAATATAAAGATGCTTGAAAAAGCCATATGGAACCTGCTACTTTGTAAGTTTCATATTCATATAAAGGGAGGCATTACAACAGATTCCAATGAAGTTCAAAAAATCACAAGAACATTCCACTAAACTCAAAAATCGAATAGAAATTGATGCATTTCTAGTTGCATATGACACACCAAAATCAAACCAGAAAGAAATGTTATTTAAACAGTTCCATAAGCAGCAATGGGATTGAACCAGTAATTATAAAAACAAAGCTCCCAACTATAAAAGCCCAATACCAGATGGATTCACTACAGAATTCTACCAGAACTTCAAAGTATTAACACAAATACCACTTAAAGTATGCCATGAGATAGAAAGGAGGGAAGGCTTCCAAATACTTTACAAAGTCAGTATTTCCCATTGCCCAAACAAAATAAAGACACAACAAAAAATAAATATTACAGACTGATCTCCCTGCTGAATGTAGATAGAAAAATTCTCAATAAAATACTAGCACAACTAACTCAAGATCATATCAAGAAGGTCGTACATCATAACAAAGTTCATTTTATTCCAGAGATATAAGATAGGTTCAATGTATGTAAATCAATAACTGTTATCCATTACATATGTAGACAAAAGACATCTCAATAGGTGCAGAAAAGGCCTTGGGCAGTTTCCGACATTACTTCATGGTGAGGCTGGGGATGATGGGAACATAGCTCAGCATAAAGGTTTTACACTACAAACCTTATCCAACATCATGCTAAATGGAGAAAAACTCAAAGCATTCCTAGTAAGATAAGGAGCTAGACAAGGTGCTCACCCTCCCCTCTTCCGTTCCACAAAGTGTTTGTAGGCTTAGTAAGAGCAATAAAATGAGAGAAGGGAATAAAGTAGATACAAGGGCAGGGAGTCAAAGTATCCTTATTTACAGACAGTATGATTCTATACAAAAGAGACCTGAAAGACTCAGTCAAAACATTCCTAGAAGGGCTGGAGAGTTTGTTCAGCAGTCCAGAGCACCTGTTATTCTTGCAGTGGAGTTGTGTTTAGTGCTCAGTCTGGTGGCTCGAAACCATTTATAACTCCAGTCCCAAAGTGATCTGACACCCTCTTCTGATATCCTCCAGCACTCAACACACATATGTTAGACACACACACACACCACTCATACACATAAAATATACAAATCTTAAAACATATTTTTTAAAACTCTTAGAGATGATAAATGCTTTCAGCAAAGTGTCGAGATACTAAATTAGCACATGCAAATCGGTAGCTTTCTTATATACAAACAACAAACATCTGAAAAGAAATCAGAACTCAGGGAACTAATCACCAAAATACCAAATGATCCAATTTAAAAATGGGGTACAGTTCTAAATAGAGAATTGTCAACAGAGGAATCTCAAATGGCCGAAAGGCACTTAAGGAATTGTTCAACATCCTTATCCATCAGGGAAAGGCAAATCAAGACAACTCTGAGATACCATCTTACTCCTGTCAGAATGGCTAAAATCAAAAACACCAATGACAATTTATGCTGGAGAGGATGTGGAGAAAGGGGAACACTCCTCCATTGCTGGTGGGAATGCAAACTTGTACAGCCACTTTGGATGTCAGTATGGCGGTTTCTCAGAAAAATGGCAATTGATCTACCCCAAAACCCAGCAATTCCACTCTTAGGCATATACTCAAAGGGTGTACACTCATACCACAAGGACATCTGTTCAACTATGTTCATAGCAGCATTATTTGTAATAGCCAGAAACTGGAAGCAACCTGGATGCCCCTCAACCAAAGAAAGGATAAAGAAAATGTGGTACATATACACAATGGACTACTATTCAGTGGAAAAAATAAAAAACCAATGACATCTTAAAATTCACAGGCAAATGGATAGAACTAGAAGAAACCATTCTGAGTGAAATAGCCGAGACACAGAAAGACAAACATGGTATGAACTCACTCATAAGTGGATATTACACATAGATCAAAGGATAACCAGCCTACCATCCACGACCCCAGAGAAGCTAGGAAACGAGAACCCTAAGAGAGACATACATGGACCCCCCAAGAAGGGGAAAGGGACAAGGCCTCCTGAGTAAATTGGGAGCATGGAGGAGGGGGGGAGGTAGAAGAAAGAGAATTGGGGAAGGGGACAGGGGAGAAAGGTTGAGTTGGGGAAGGACAGAGAAGGAGAGCAAGGAAAGAGATACCATTGATAGAGAGAGCCATTATGGGCTTAATAAGAAACCTAGAACTAAGGAAATTCCCAGGAATCCACAAGGATGATGCCAACTAAGAATCTAAGCTATAGTGGAGAGGCTACCTTAAATGCCCTTCCCCTATAATGAGATTGATGACTACCTTAAATGCCATCACAGAGCTTTCATCCAGTAGCTGATGGAAGCAGAAGCAGACACCTACAGCTAAGCAGTGAGTCGAACTCCTGGAATCCAGTTGTAGAGAGGGAGGAGTGATGAGCAAAGGGGTCAAGACATTGTTGGGGAAACCCACAGAAACAGCTGACCTGAGCAAGTGGGAGCTCCTAGACTCTAGACTGACAGCTGGGGAACCTGCATTAAGACCGAATCAGGCCCCCTGAATGTGGTTATCAGTTGGGGGACCTGGGCAGTCTATGGGGCCACTGGAGTGTAACCAGTATTTATCCCTAGTGCATGAACTGGCTTTGGGAGCCCATTGGCTATGGAGGGATATTCTCTCAGTCTAGATACAGGGGCAGGGCCTCAGTCCTGCCAAAAATGATGTGACAGACTTCGATGATCCCCTCTCTGAGGAGTGGATGCGGGTGGGATGGGGAGATTGTGAGGGAAGAGGGAGAACAGAGGGAGAGGGAACTGAAATTGGTGTGTAAAATAAGACTGTTTTTTAATTTAAATAAAAAATAATTTTTAAAAAATCAAAGAAAAAATTCTATTCACAAAGTCACAAGAAAGATAAAATGCCTTGTAATAAACCTAGCCAAAGAAACAAAAGGCTTCTACAGTGAAAACCTGAAGACCACAAAGAAAGAAATTGAGGAAGACACTACATGACAGAATAACCTTCTGTGCTCATGTATTGGAAGAACTAACATTGTTAAAATGACCAGCCCATGAGAAGCAATCTGTAGAGTCCGTGAAATCTCAATTAAAATTCCAGGACCATTCTTCATAGTCTCAGCGGGGGTCGGGGGGGGGGCTCAAAATTTATATGGCCAAACAAACAAAGATAGCTAAAGTAATCTTGAACAAAAAAAAAAAAAAACCCACTACAGAGCCAGGTATGTGGCCCATGCCTTTAATGCCAGCACTAGGGAGGCAGAAGCAGGTGGTCCCATGTGAGTTTGAGGCCAGTCTGGTTTACATAGTGAGTTCCAGGATAGCTACACACACACACACACACACACACACACACACACACACACACACACACACACACAATTAATTATATGGTGTGTTATCCTATATAACTTCAAATCATACTACAGAGCTATTATATTAATAACAGGGTATAACTGACACAAAAACAGATGCTCAGATCAATGGAATGGAAGAAAGGACCCATATATATTCCATGTAGTAACGTACATGATTTTTTTAAACTTTTTATTTATTCTTTGCGGCTTTCACATCATGCATCCTGATCCCATTCATCTCCCTGCCCCTTCATATCCACTCTCTGCCCTTATAACCTCCCCTCCAAAGTAAAATAAAATTTAAGAGAGATTAAAAAAGAAAGATCTCGTCATGGAAGCTGTAGTGTGACAAGGTGAGTCACGCAGTAAAACCTTTAGTCCATATATCTTCACTTGCAAGTGTTCATTGCAAAGAGTCATTGATCTGGTTCAAGGCCTTTGGGTCCTGCTACACTATGGATACTGAGCCTTCACTGGGACTCCTCTTGGATATCCTGTTGTTGCCCTGTGTCATGGAGATCCTACAGCTTTGGGTCTACAGAGCAGGTCCCTTCACATGCTCCAGAAGATCACAGATGGGGTGGATGTTGGGGTGGGCCAACTCATAGCCCGTGCTCTGGGCTTGGGTGGTTGCAGGGTTGGTCAACCTGCCAGCTATCCCCTATCCTCAACACCAATTTTTATGGAGTCCAACCCCTAGACAAAGAATTACAGTCACCTAATGACTGCTGGGAGAATAATTGGCCACTCCCAGGGGTGAGCTCACTTAATGGGTACTCAATACAGAGTGGTCAGCCCTGAAACCATATACATACAAACAACAGAAACAGACGCAGCAGGTTGTATTCATATACAGCTGTATATACATATGCAACATTGATAATCAAGAAAAAGAGGTTATTAGTTTGGAGGAGGTGTGGGAGGGGCAGGAGGGGGAAATGGAGAGAATGAGATATAATTATATTTCAATTTAAAACATATTTTAAAAATAACAATAAAGTACAGAATATATATTTTAAGGTGTTAAGATGGAGCTGTTGTGCATTGGGGAGCAAGGCTGCTCCCAGAAAGATGTAGGTTATCAAGTGAAAAATCTCATTGCTGGGCAGAGGACATCTATGAGTTATTGGGCAGTCGTACCTCAGAAGTACCTAAAACAATCCAAAGTATTACCATTGCTCTTGATTAACGCCATAACTATAAGGTAGGAAGACCCTATTGCTGGAGATACCACACACTTTAAGCAAATGGCATAAAGAAATCAACCTTGACTGACCTGGAAGTTCTCTCCCAGCTGGCTAACCTACATACTATCAAAGAATGCTATAGATAGGCTGCTAGGGTTAGGGGAGAGACACCAATGACCTTATCCAGCACTGAACCCTGCATGCTACAATACCAACCTTCCTGTCAAGCTATTCCCATCTGTGCAATAATGGCATGGAGGGGTAATCACCCACTTTCTCATTGAATATGAGACATGCTCCACAGGAAAAAAAAATGACATGTTTGGTACTGTAAACCTGGTCAAAAGCCCATGACTGGTGTGTTTGCTTATAAACCCACAGAGGTGGGAGAGTTGGGGTGAACATCATTGTTAATTTTTTTTATGTATATGACCTCAAACTGCCTTCTAAATATTAGTGTTTATACCCATAGATTTATATTGTTCCCGATTCTGGTCAAAAGAGCTTCTTTTTTGCAGTGATGAATACAGAGCCATAACTGGTCAAAGTACTGAGTATAGGTAACTGCATGCTGAGCTGTGGGTGTGACATCCATATCCAGCCCTGCCCCATCCAACGCTCAGGGAACATCACAGAAGGGTGGTAGAAAGCATGCAGAATCTGGCAGATGTGGTGGGGGGGGAGCTGTGAGACGCTGACCTCTGTATACTCATGGCTATTACACACATCAAGTAACAGGAGCTGTGGTCACCACACAGGATCAAACCAGTGCCTGGACACGGGAGGGGACTCTGAGGCTCTACCCTCGGCAGAGGAGCTATCAGCAGCTGATGGTTGCTGAAAAAGGCAGAGTCTCTTTCTTTTGGGGTCATGGCTGTTGGGAGGTTGCCATATCCAAGTGGGTGGCTCACATCTGTACACATGTGGGCATCACTAATTGAACTCAGAAGGTTCAACAAAAACAGGACATGGAATTGGGAGGAAGGCAGTGTGGGGGGCATGATATGAGTTAGTGAGAAGTAGCAGTGGCTAAATATGATCAAAATACATCATATAAATGCATAAAATCTTCAAAGAATAATTTAACAATAGATAAATAAATAAAATGTTAACAAAAGAACCCTATGAGAAAACTCTACACATCTGGACTTGACTTACCACACTGATTGCTTAGACTAGGGGGTCTGCAAACTTTGCCAATATCCTGTTTTTGCATGACCCATGCATGAGAGCTAAGAAGAGTTTTTCTACTTTAATTCTTTATTTGATTATGTTCCTTGTTTGATTATATTATTTATCTAATTGCATTAATTTGTTTTTTTTATTTTATATGTCTGCATTCCACAGCATGCATGTAGAGTCAGAAGACAATTTGTAGGACTCCTCTCCTTCCATCATATAGGTCTTGGGAATCACACTCCTATCAGCAGGCTTGGAGGCAGACACCTAAACCTGCTGAAACAACTGACTGTCCCTGGTTTTTGTACTTAAAAAGATTATTTTTTAGGCTAAAAGACACAGAAGAAAGTGTTCAACATCCTTAGCCATCAGGGAAATGCAAATCAAAACAACTCTGAGATGCTATCTTACTCCAGTCAGAATGGCTAAAATCAAATGGCAGTTTATGCTGGAGGGGATGTGGAGAAAGGGGAACACTCCACTGCTGGTGGGAGTGCCAACTTGTACAGTCACTTTAGAAATCAGTATGGTGATTCCTCAGGAAAATGGGAATCAGTCTACCACAAGATGCAGCAATTCCATTTTTTAGGCATATACCCAAAAGAAGCACATTCATACAACAAGGACGTCTGTTCAACGATGTTCATAGCAGCACTATTTGTAATAGCTAGAATCTGGAAGCATCCTAGATGCCCCTCAACTGAAGAATGGATAGAGAAAATGTGGTAAATTTACACAATGGAGTACTACTCAGCAGAAAAAAAAAAACAATGGAATCTTGAAATTCGCAGGCAAATGGATGGAACTAGAAGAAACCATTCTGAGTGAGGTAACCCAGTCACAAAAAGACAAACATGGTATGCACTCACTCATATATGGATTTTTAGATACAGAGCAAAGGATTACCAGCCCACAGTCCACACTGCCAGTGAAGCTAGGAAACAAGAAGGACCCTAAGAGAGACACACATGGTCCCCCGGAGAAGGGGAAAGGGACAAGATCTCCTGAGCAAATTGGGAGCATGGGGGGAGGGGAGAGGGAGCTAGGAGAATGAGAAGGAGAGAAGAGGTGGGGTAAGGAGCACATGAGGGTGCAGGAAGGTTGAGTTGGGGGAAGAATAGAGGAGAGCAAGATAAGAGATACCATAATAGAGGGAGACATTATAGGTTTAAAGATAAATCAGACACTAGGGAAATGTCTGGAAATCTACAAACATGACACCAACTAACAATCTAAGCAACAGAGGAGAGGCTACCTTAAATGCCCTCCCCTGATAATGAGAATGATGACTGTCTTATATGCCATCCTAGAGCCTTCATCCAGCAGCTGCTGGAAGTAGAAGCAGACACCCACAGCTAAACATTGAACTGAACTGGAATCCAGTTGCAGAGAAGGACGAGTGATGAGCAAAGGGGTCCAGACCAGGCTGGTGAAACCCACAGAAACAGCTGACCTGAACAAGGGGGAGCTCTTGGTCCCCACACTGATAACTGGGAAACCAGCATAGAACTGATCCAGACCCCATTAACGTGGGTGTCAGTGAGGAGACCTCGGAAGTCTATGGGGCCTCTTATAGTAGATCAGTACTTATCCCTAGCATAGGAATGGACTTTGGAGCCCATTCCACATAGAGGGATACTTCCTGAGCCTAGACACATGGGGGTGGGACTAGGTCCTATCCCAAAGGAAATGACAGACTTTGAAACCCCCCCTGGGGGCTGGAGAGATGGCTCAGAGGTTAAGAGCACCGACTGTTCTTCCAGAGGTCCTGAGTTCAATTCCCAGCAACCACATGGTGGCTCACAACCATCCCCTATGAGATCTGGTGCCCTCTTCTGATGTGTAGATATACATGGAATCAGAATGTTGTATACATAATAAATAAATAAAATCTTAAAAAAATAAAACCCCTATGGAAGGCCTCACTCTCCCTGGGGAGCAGAAAGGGTATGGGATAGGTAGGGTGTTAGTGGGGGAGGAGGGGGGGTGGGGAGGGAGAGGAAACTGAGATTGACATGTGAAACAATCTTGTTTCTAATTCAAATAAAAATGGAGAAAAAATAAATAAAATATTGTTTTTAAAAATCTTCTTATGTTGGTACAGAGTGTAATATTGTGTTGAGTCAGTTTAGAAGGTAAATCATGATTTTTCTAATTGGTTGAGCTATGCCTGCAAGCAAACCTGTGGGCCACCAGCTGACTCTTTTTGTCTTCTAGCCCTTACTGGTGTGTCTATGGTTTGGCTAAACACTAGCAGCTGCTCTTAGCAGAACACATAGCAAATAGAATCCAATCATCTCATCACCAGAGGCATATAGCACCACAGAAATGATAACAGTAAAAAGGTCTTAATTGGTAAAAGCACTAGATGAAAGGTAGAAAAAACATTAAAAAGATATATTGACTAAAGCCATCTTTACATCACAACTTTAATTGGATATTTGGCAATTATCCAAGTAATCGGATCAATTTAAAGTAGCCAGAGTACTCGTGTTTTCTCCCTCCTGGTGAAAAATCCATGTGGAGCTTAATGATCTATATTGCCAAGATTAACTGGGTTGTTAGGAAGCTAACTGTATCCTTCCACTTTTAAGGGATGGCTATTCATGTCTGTGCCACTCTGAAACCAAAAATGTGTGAGTTTTTGAGGGGTGTTCTTATTTAATGTCCACCTATAAGAATCACCAGAGTTCTTTAAATGCTTGCCAAAAAGGCAACAAAGAAATATCACAACTGGAAACAAGATAAAGAACAGATTTCAGCTAGACGGTGATAATGCACACATTTAGTTCAAAGCACTCAGGAAGCAGAGGCAGGCGGATCTCTGAGTCTGAGGCCAGCCTGGTCTCCAGAGCAAGTTCCAGGACAACCAAAGCTACACAGAGAGAAACCCTGTCCTGAAAAATAAAACAAAACAAAAAAGAACATATTTTATTCCCTTTCTTTTACCATATGCCGGTACCACTCCCTTCACTTGATGTCAGAGTCTAAGTTAAGCCCTTGTAGTTACCACTCCCTCCTACCTGATCTCCCTGTCTCTGGCCTCGCTCTTTTTTTACTTATGCCAGAAGTATTTTTCTGAAGCTTAGCTATCATGCACCTCCTGAAACTGTCTGAGGCTGGAGATATAGATCAGTTGGTGGGGTACTTACCTAATATGCATAAAGCCTTGGATTCCATCACCACCACCTGATACCCAGCATGTTGGTGCATGCCTGTAATCCCTATACTTGGAGGTGGAAGGTAGGTAAATAAGAAGTTCTAGGCCATTGTTTGCTGTACAGAGAATTTGAATTCCTCCTGGTCTAAAATGAAATCATGCCTCAGAAAAACAAAAAAACACCAAACACAGTAAAAGATTTGGGGATTTCAAGTCGTTAGATGGGGTGAATATAACAAAGTTCATGATACCTGTACAAAAATGCCATAACAAAAAAAAAAATCCTCCATCACACTCTCCATTGTCTAGAGAATGTATTCCTAATTCCCAACATCCAAGGCAGGACCAAGAAGACTCCTAACCTTCCAGCCCCAGGATTAGCTGAGCCCTTAATGAATGCAAAGTTTCTAAATCACTGGTTCTGACTTTAGTACACAGCATAATCTTTTGGGAGCTTTCAAAAAAATCTTCATGCCCAAGTCGTGCATATTACTTAAATCAGAACATCAGAAGGTAAGGCATCACTTAGCAATGAGGTAACTTCAAAATCCATAATGACACCACCCACCATGTCACCCTAGCTCCCCATGGCATCCTATAATCCTGACGCCGGGAAGAGACTCTCCAAAGTAAGTCCCACTCACCTGCCTGCCAATCATCCTACCTACTCTGTCAGCCAGGGACCACACGGCAACCTGGGATCCAGACCCAAGCCCAGGCTCAACTCTTGCAATTACCACATCAAGAAAGTACTATCCACTCCCACTGTGACCCCAGCCCCTGAAACCCAAAGATCTGTAGAACCCAGGAAGCCCTCCACAAACTCTTGAAGATCAGCAGCAAGGATCTTCTAATGCCACAGAAGGTTTTCTCCCATGATAAGGAGTCTCATTTATCCCTAGCTAATCTGGGAACACATATGACATCCTATTCACATGTGAACACAGAATTGTGCTAAGATTGAACCTAAGCATAATTCACCTGGTCCACAAATACACAAGGTGAAACAACAGCAAGCAAAGATCCAAACACTCACCTAACTCCAGATGCCTAGGTCCCATCACAAACACACACACATGAATAACCAAGACAACATAATGTCTCCTTCAAAGACTAGTGTCTCCACAGTATGTTCCCTGAAGAAAGCAACTTCTTTGATGACTAAGACAATGATTTCAAAATAGCCATTTATAAATACATTCAAGGAACTAAAAGACGCTATGCACAAATTCTGCAATGAAGACTAGAAAACATGAACAATCAAATAAAATAATGAAAACATCTTGCAATATGAAAATAAAATGTAAAGAAGATATAATTTTAAAGAAAATTCAATTTCTGAAGAAAAACCAAGCTGAAATAAAACTTGTAATAAAAAATTCAGTCAGCAGTGAAATGGAAAATAAATCAATAGAAAGCCTCACTCATAGGATCAATCAAATGGGAAAAAAGGGCTATCAGGAACTGAAGGCAGCAGAGGAATTTGACTACTTAGTCAAAGACAGTGTTAAACCTAAACAAACAAACAAAATAAGCCACCCAGGAAAGGAGGATGCAGGAAGTCTGGTAAACCATTGAAAGACCAAGCCTATGAATGGCAGTTACTGAATAAGAAACCCTGGTAAAATGCATAAAAAAAAAACATTTTCAGCAAAATTGAAAAAGAAAACCCCCAAATCTAAGGAAACAGATGTCCATCAAGGTGCAAGAGGCATAGGACACAGAACAAGTTTCCACAGATATATGAAAATTGAAACATCTTGCATTCTGTCTGACCAGGATAGAATAAAGCTGAATATCAACACCAATAAGAACTACATACAGTATACAAACCCATAAAAACTAAACAACAAAGAACTGATACTTGGATCAAGGGAAAAACCAGAGGAAATTTAAAGATCCCTAGAATTAAATAAAAATAAAACTACAACATCCAGAAACTATGGGACACAATGAAAGTGGTTCTGAGAGGAAAGTTTATGGCTCTAAATTCCTACATCAAAACATTTGAGAGATCTCAAATTAATAACTTAAGGATGCATATAAAGGACTTGAAAAACCAAGAATAAACAGCATCCCACCCCCCAAAAACTAACTAAATGGGAAGAGATAATCAAATTCAGGACTAAAATTAATGAAATAAAAAATGAAAAAATAAAATGATTCAATGAAACAAAGAGTTGGTTCCTTTAAAAGATTAACAAAATTAATAAACTTTTAGCTAGATTAATAAAAAGAAAAAGGGAGGATACAAATTAATAAAATTAAAGATCTAAGAGATGCAACAGCCTCAAGAAATTCAGAGAATCATGAGGATAAACTTTATAATCTCTATTCCAGGAAGCTGGAAAATTAAAAGAAATGAATGGATATATATATATATATATATATATATATTATATATATATATCCCACCAAAATTAAACCAAGATGAAGTAAATAATTTAAATAGAACAATAATACCCTATGATATTTAGTAATTAAAAATCTCGCAATTAAAAGAGCCCAGGACCAGAGCAAAATTCTATCAGACCTTCAAAAAACAATTAGTACCAATATTCCTCAAATTATTTTATAAAATAGAAAAGAGCATTTCCAAATTCTTTTTAGAAATCCTTTATTACCCTGATTTCAAAGCCAAAGTTCTAATATAACTATATATGCGTATATATATATATGCCTCCCATAATTAACATATATATACATACATATATATGTATATATATCCTAATTACCTCCCATGATTTAGTTGCCTTCATCCCAGTATTACAGGGATTAATAAATTAATATTTATTAATATTAACATAAATTAATAAATATGATCTACCACATAAATAGAATCAAGGACAGAAATCATAATTAGATGTGGGACCTTTGACAAAAATCCAACACTCCTTCATCATTATATTCCTGAAGAATCTAGGGATTTGTGAGACATATCTCAACATAATAAAGGCACATACTCTAAGACTACAGCCAACACCATGGCAAACATAGTAGAACTCAGACCATTTCCACTAAAATTAGGAACAAGACAAGGATGACACTCTCCCCACCTATTAAATACAGTACTTGAAATTTCAGTTAAGCCAAATGAAGACAAGGTGAGTACAAATAGGAAAGAAGCCAAAGTGTCCTTATTTGCAAATGATACTGTTCTATATAAAAGTCCCTAAGGAGTCCACCACAAAATCCCTTCAACAGATAAATATTCTATGAGGTGAGAGACCTGTACAAGGAAAATGTTAAGATACTGAAAAAAGAAATTGAAGATGATACCAGAAGATGGAAAAGCCTCCCTGATAATGGATTTGTTGATCGGGAATATCCTTCTGTATGCTGTGAATATATGTTTCTTTTATTGGTTGATGAATAAAGCTGTTTCGGGATAATGGACAGACAGGATTTAGCTAGGTGGGAAATCCAAACAGGGAGAGAGAAAGTTAGGAGGTGGAATCAGAGAGACGCCATGTAGCTATGGGAAGATAGAACACCCAGGCATTCTCCAGTAAGCCAAGACCACATAGAGATACATAGATTAATAGAAATGGGTTAATAATTAAGAAAGAGCTAGCCAATAAGAAGCTTGAGCCATCAGCCAAAGTATTTATAATAAATATTAGTGTCTGTGTGTTTATTTGGGACTAAACTGCTGCTGGACTGGGTGAGACAAAAACTTCCATCTATACACACAGAGAGAGAGAGAGACGTGGGGAGCTCAGAGAGATGAGGGGGGATGGTCAAAGCATTCCTGAATGATCAAAACAAAAAAAACATTGGAGATATCACCATCTCATATTTCAAGTTATACTACAGAGCTACAGTAATAAAAATAATATGGCACTGATTTTTATAAAGTATTTTTATAAACAGACACATTGAACAATGGACTAGAATGGAAGACCCACATATGAGCAAACAGTCTTACAGTCATCTGATTTTTGACAAAGAGACCAACAATACACATTGGAGAATAGACAGAAACTCAAAAAAAAAGAAAAAGAAAAAAGAGTGCTGTTCAAACTGAATAGCTACATATAGAAGAATTAAACTAGATCCTTATTTATCACCTTTCACAAAATTCAATTCCAAATGAATCAAAGGCTAGCTTTTCGTCAACTTGACATGTTGGAGTCATTTGGGAAGAGGGAAATTCAATTGAGAAAATGTCCCCACCAGACTGGCCTGTGGGGTTATTGATGTGGGAGGGCCCAAGTGACTGTGGGCGGTGCCACCCCTGAGCTGATGATCCTGGGTGCTATAAGAAGGCAGGCAGAACTATGGGGTTAGTGAGAAACCTGGTGCCAGAGAAACTCCCAGGAATCCACAAGGATGACCCCAGGTAAGACTCCTAGCAATAGAGGAGAGGGTGCCTGAACTGGCCTTCTCCTATGATCAGATTGGTGATCACCCTAATTGTCATCATAGAACCTTCTTCCAGTAACTGATGGAGGCAGAGGCAGGGATCCACAGCCAAACACTGGACTGAGCTCTTGGAGTCCAGTTGAAGAGAGGGAGGAGGGATTTTGTAAGCAAGGGGGGTCAAGATCATGACAGGGAAATCCACAGAGACAGCTGACCAGAGCTCCTGGGAGCTCATGGACTCTAAAGGAGCCTGCATGGGACTGACTTAGTCCCTCTGTGTGTGGTGACAGTTGTATAGTTTGGCCTATTTGTGGGGCCCCTAGCAGTGGGACCAGGACCTGTCCCTTGTGCATGAGATGGCTTTGGGGAACCTATTCCCTATGGTGTGGTGCAGCGGGGAGGAGGAGCTTGGTCCTGTCTTAATTTGATGTGCCGTGCTTTGTTGACTCCCATGGGAGGTCTTACCCCTTCTGAGGAGTGGATGGGGGTGGGATAGAAAGGAGGCAGGGAGGGGAGAGAATGGGTGGAGAGGAGAAAGGGAAAACTGTGGTTGGTATGTAAAATAAATTTAAAAATTTAATAAAAACTAAATGAAAAAGAAAGGAAAGAAAGAAAGAAAGCAGGCTGAGCAAGCCATGGAGAGCAAGCCAGTAAGCAGTGTTTCTCCATGGTTTCTATTTCAGTTCCCATCTCCAGGTTTCTGACTTGAGTTTCTGCCCCAACTTCTTTCAATAATGGCCTATGATGTGGAAGTATTAGCAAAACAAACCCTTTCTTTACTCCACAAGCTGCTTTTGATCATTCCGTTATTACATCAATAGAACTAAGGCAGACCTCCATAAAAGATTTGATACTCTGACTCTGATAGAGGAGAAAGTAGGAAATACACCTGAATTGAGAGACACAGGAAATGAGTTTTTGGACAGGACCCTGGTAGCACAAGCATCAAGGACAAGTGACAAATAGAACCTCATGAAACTAAAATGCTTCTCTACAGCAAAGGACGCCATCATTTGAGTGAAGAAGAAGCCTACAGAATGGGGAAAAATATTTACCAGCTATGCATCTGACAGAAAGCTAGTATCTAGAATATATAAAGAGCTAAAAACAACTCAATTAAAAAATGGGGCATGGAACTAAACGGAGTTTGTTCTCAAATGATGGGATGCATATGGTGAGAAATACTTTTATAAATGTTTAACATACTTAGCCATCAGGGAAATGTAAATTAAAACTAGTTGGAGAGGAAATCTTACCCTAGTTAGAATGGCTAAGATAAACCGAAAAGACAACAAATGTTGGCATGTATATGGGAAAAGGGAAACAATTATTCACTGCTGGTAGGAGTGCAAACTGGTGCAGCCACTCTGGAAAACCTAAAAGAAAAAAATGAAGGCTAGAAATAGATCTACCACAGAATCTCACATATACCACTCTTGGGCATCATGTTGGCTAGTTTTATGTCGACACAAGGTTGAGTCTTTTGGAGAGAATCTTAATCAAGAAAATATCTCCACAGAATTAACTGTCGACAAGTCTATAGGGAATTTTCTTGATTAATGATTGATGTAGGAGGTGCCAGCCCATTGTGGGTAGGGCCACCCCTGGGTGGGTGGGTGGTCCTAGAGGGTAAGTAGGTAGCATTCCTCCATGTCTTCGCTCTGCCTTGAGTTTCTGCTCTGTCTCCCCGCCTCCATGATTGGGCTGAAAATGTAAGCTGAAATAAATATTTTCCTCTCCAACTTGCTTTTGGTAAAAGCATTATATCACAGCAACAGAAACCCAAGTAAGACAGACATATACCCAAAGGACTCTCTATCCTACTACAAAGATACATGCTCATCCGAGTACCTTGCTGCTCTGTTCATAATAAGCCAGTAAATGGAAACAAGTTACCATTGTGTCCATCAATGGGCACATGGACAGTTTAAATGTGGTACATTTACACAATGGAATATTAATTAGCTCTTAAGAAAAATGAGATGAACAGGTAAATAGATGGAGTTGGAAACAGTCATTCTGAAGAAGGCAGCCCAGATCTGGAAAGACAAATACAATGTGTTTTCTCGCATATATAGATGTTAAACGTGAATCTTTAGATATGGACGTATGTATGGTGGTTTGAATGAGAAATATGCCATATAGACTCGGGCATTTCAACTCCTGGTCCTCAGTTTGTGGCACTGCTTAGGGATGTTATGGCAGGTGTCACCATGCTGGAGGAAGTATGTCACTGGAGGTGGGCTTTGAGAGTATGTAGTCTTTCCCTACTTCCATTTCCTCTCTCTACTTCATGTTAAAAGATGTGAGGGTGTCTTGTCCCTGCCACAATATCTGCTGGCTGCCACCATGGCTCTCTGCCATGGTGGACTCTTACCCTTTGGAATTGTGAATCAAAATAAACTCTTTGTTCCATAAGACACGGTGCTTTGCTACAGCAACAGAAAAGTAACTGATGCAATGTGATCCCTGTGGAATATTCATAGAGATCAGGAAATCAGTAAGGGAGCATAATGAGATGGGTGTTTCCAAGGGAGGGGACCTAGAACACAGTGATATAAAGGGGTAATGTAAAATAATGGAACAGGAAGGGTTGGATGAGGTGAGGAAGGGTAGGGCAGAGTAGAGAAGAGAATATGGGAAGGATTACTAACAATAAGGACCTTTTGAAAAAAAATCACATGGAAACCTACTACTGTAGAAGCTTCCTAATGTATAAAATGAGTTTGAGTTGAGTTATCCCATAATGAGGCAACAATGCCCTACTAGACACCACCGGAGGTTAACAAAGGATCAGCACCAGGAATGGTTTTCCCTTTTGGAGTTGTTGGCCAATCAGATCCAATAGACACACAAACCTTATAGGCTGTTGCCATTCTTTCTGGGCTAATCTTCAAGCTAACCTATAACTGAATACAAAACATGCTTGAGTAATAGACTATGGAGAGATCAAGCTGGCACTCACATGGGAACTTCATCCCTACTAGCTAGCATCCATAGTGTATGGGAGGTGCTATGCACAATACTGGAGGAGAAAAATAATTCTCAATCTCACCCAGCTGTGAAATCTGTGAACTACAACACTGACCGGCCTGGCAAGATATGCCCAGTAGTGCAACCAACCACCTTCTGATTGTATTTAAGGCCTGATCCACAAGATGAAATTCATACCTGGCACCAATATCAGAGCCAAGAACCTTTTACCTGTGGTAAAAGGCAGGTCATAGGCCCTAAGGGAGAACCTACTACTATTCTACTAAATGGGCATAATATTAAACCCACTTCTAATGACTTATTGCTATACCCATAGATAAGTGATGCTCTTAATCCTCATCACAGAAATGTCTTATTGTAGTAGACTGGAATTAATACAGAGACCCACATCTGGTCAAGATGTACATAGAGAATAAGAGACCGTGGAATGTCAGCCCTAAATGGGACATCTATATCACACCCTTCCTCCAAAGGCTCAGGGATTGGTGTAGGAGAGTTGGCAGAAAGATTTTTATGAGCCAGAGGAAGTAGATGGTCATAAGAAAAGAGTGTTTTCCAGCCAGAGGACAGTTGTACACATGAATTCATAGCAGTTGTAATAGCATGGACAAGACCAGCTCAAGCTAAACAAAATTCCAGCGTAGAAAGGGAGGCAGGCATGAAGTCCCACCTCCAGCTGGAGAACTATTGTCAATTGATAGCTTCTGGGAGAGAGAGGATCAGCTTTCTTTAAGGGTATGATCCTTGGAGTCAACCACACTTCAGTAGGTACCCACACACCCAAGAATATCTGGACATCACAAATTGAACTCAATGTTTTGTTTTGTTTTTTTTTAATGACGTAAAGTTGGGTGGGGAGGGAGGTGGTGGGTTTGGGAGGTGTTGGAAGAGAGAAGATTGAATATGATCAAAATACATTATACAAGATTCTTTATCACTTCTATGGTTATTTTTTTAAGATTTACTTATTATGTATACAGCATTTTGTCTGCATGTACGCCTGCAGGCCAGAAAAGGGCACCAGATCTCATTACAGATGGTTGTGAGCTACCATCTGTGAGCTGGGAATTGAACTCAGGACCTCTGGAAGAGCAGCCAGTGCTCTTAACCACTGAGATATCTCTCCATTCCTCTTTATTACTTCTAAAATAAGGTCATGAGACTAGCGAGTTAGCATAGTGGTGAAGAGCACCTGGCCTTGCAGAGGATCCAAATTCAGTTCCCTGCACCCACATCTGAAGGTTTATAACCCTGTTACTCCAGCTCAAGGACATCCAATCTCTTTCTTCTGGCTTCCTAGGAAACCCACAGACCCCCGGCAGACACAGAGACACACACACATAAACATAAATAAAAAGAAGCCTTAAAAAGGATATAAAGTCATTCATTTCTATTTTTAAAAAAACACAAAGGGTAACCTTTTAAAGGAAGTACTCCATCTTCCACTGAGCCAAGGGCCTTGATGGATGATATTGGTGGAAAGACCTTTTCCAGGAGGACAGGATATGTGAAACCCAATCCTATATGCCATTGCCAAGTAACAACCGCCAGTCACTTGTTTGCATAAAGGGCCTGCTGTGTCCCATGTGCTTTACTGGCAATCTTTTGTTTGACCTTCCATAATCACTCAGTGGACATTATTAACTTCATCTGATGGAGAAGGAAGTAGCAGTTTGCACAGACACCTGGATTGCTCCAGTTCCATTAGCAGACCTGCATCTAAAACCAGCCAGGAAGTTTGTTCTTGACCCTGAGGCTGACATACGTGCTGTCCAGTGGATTCTTCCTCCAGGCTGCACACAGCTAAAATCCCACTGAAATTTGCCAACCTCAGAGTCTGACTGACTTGTCTGTGTGAGCTCTGGTCCCTGGTACTTCTTTGTAAAAGCCTTCCAGCAACTCCAGAATGCAGCCAGAGATGAGAACCTTGGCTCCTAATTTTTCTATTCTAACCTAGTGGGACCACTCAAAAGCCCAGCACTCTGAGTGTTGGTTTCCTCTGTGCAAAGAAAGGCTGAACCACTTAGTTTGGTCATAATTCTAGCCTGAGTGCCTGGAAATCATTCCCATTCCTCTTCTGCCCCAGCATCAGGTCCAAGAAGATAGGTGGCCCCTGGAGCCCCATATGTGGCTCAGCCAGCATTTTCCTGGACTTTACAGACTCTAGGAAGAGAACTTGCGCTGTGAGAAGCTAACACTGCCTCATTTTGTGAGGTTTTGATGCTACTGGAAGCAAAAGCCTCATCACTCCTTTGGTAGCAAACAACTAAGTATGGCTCCACAGACAGTGTTGGTTCTATTGGATGGTGATTTTTCATCTTAAAGTAAGGGGACAGAGCATGCCAGATGCAGCTGGCCCTTCCTAGACTGACCGAAGCTTCTACTCACTGCCTTGGAGTGGCAGGTGTGATGAACTGGACAGTCCAGTCTGTTCTCTTAGGAAAGGAACAAGAGAAAGCCAAGCAAGTAAGACTACAGTAGTTCAGACAAGTACTTTTCATGTAGGGAGACACTGGATCTCTGAGAAGATCACCCTAATTCTAGATGCTTTTGAAACATCCTTTCCTAGGCTAATATGCCCCCACACCAGTGGGAACCAAGGTGGCTTTAAGATGACACCTATGACATTATTCAGACCAGTCTCTAGATTCTCTATGAGGCCTATGCCCCAAACCAGATGAGAAGAGTTTCATGTCCTGTAACCAGGGCCAGCCTGTAGCTATGAGGACCACTCTAGTCTGGTCTGGAAACAAAGACAGGATGCAGTGTCTTCATTTTGTTACTTGGAGATTCATTTTGAGTAACTAAAGCCTCTTGTGTGCTTCTGCTCTTCTTCCAGGATACCCCAAACTTTTGACAAAGCCCCCACCTCAACTTTATCATTTTGTTAATTTGTGAGTGTCTAAAGAGGTGCTGAGTTAAGAGGGTGGGGTGTACTTATGTCACTCACAGATGTATTCCCCATTCCCAGCCTAGCATCCTCTCCAACATAAAGCCATAGTAAGTATGCATGGGGACAAGCAGGTAATTAAACATAAAGGTTTTCTGGCATACAAGTAACACAGAACCACGTCCTCTTTCACAGGGGAATGATCAGGATAAGTTTCTCTCTCGATTTAGATTAAACGTGGCTCATTTGTAAGCATAAAAAAGTATGCTTGCCTTTCTGACAGCTCCTTGTCCTCATTTATAAGTCCATGCTATTCTTAAGAAAAGCAAATAAACCCAAATGGCGGTGTTTGAGATTTTTAATGGGCACACTAAAGTGGAGGTCTTAAATAGCCCTGCCAGTATCCTGGGCCATGGGGTGGAGTTCCAGTCACCACTCTTGGGAGTCTCCATTACACAGCCAGGGTCAAGGCACCCACTGGAAGAGAACTTCTTTATTATCACTGGGAAACAAGGAAACGCTCTGCCCTTTCATCTTCAAACCACGTCAAAGAAAACAAAGAACAGTACTACACGTGAGACGATATCTGTAGAGAAAACTCAACTGCCTCTGGACTCTCAGACCCTGCTTTGAAAGCCTCATATTTTATGATTATATCAAAACACTTAAAGTATGTCAAAGAGCTCTTTCAGCAATTCTCACAATTGCCACAAAAATAGTTATCTTCTTATCACTGATAAGAACTTGGTGTGGTTTCTGCGTTCCTCCCAGGACAGCAGAGACAAAAACTCCGAGGCTGCCCCCCCACCAGCCATACCTCCAAATTCAGCCACCACCATTTCTGAAAATGCCAGAGTCCTGCAGCAACTTATTCATGCACGTCGTTATTTACACTTTTTGTGTGATACTCCCTGACCCAAGGTACCTAAGGACATCGGAGACACAGCAGAGCCTGGAAATGGTGATCATAAAAAATCAAAACCATTAGTAAACTATAAGAATGAGGAACCATGCCTCTGCACATTACTTTTGTATATTTTGAATACTGTCAATGAGCTGCTAATTTTTGTTCTTGATATAAACCTTTTCATTACTGAGGCCAATGGTCAACAGCTTAATGTGTGTGGAGACCTAGCTTTGTAATGGGTTTTTTATATTCTAAACACTTCCCAGACATTGTGCCTCTTAGTTCTCATAACAGCTCATGAAGTTGGCACTATGAAAAGCTCTGTTTCAGACTGAAGAAACTGAGGGCCAGTGATTGCAGAGGCCTCCCAAGGTTACACAACTAGGAGATAGAGCCAAGATTAAGACCTGGGTCCCTTAAGGTACAAAGATTGCTTGTGGAGATTGTCTCCAAAGAAGATATTAATCTCTATGAGTAAATTCTCTGTAGTTTGAGGAGATTGAAGGAATTCCAAATCCCAGAACAATCAGTCAACTGATATTACCCAGAAATATTTCTGGTCAGTAAGGTATCTCCTAATCACAAGACCAAAAATAGCAGTGACTTAAATAGCACTGGAGTAGAGATACAGGACAGACAAATCAATCCCAGCATCTCTCCAGGGAGGACTTAGACTCTTCTTGTCCTGGAACTTCATCACACCAAATACAACCTTCCCTTACCACCAGTGATGTCTCTGGCCCCCTCCCTCCTCTCCAAATTCTGGTACTTGCCTATGTATCAAGCTAAGTTTATAATTATATATTGTGGGGTTTGTTTGTTTGTTTGTTTTATATGTGTGCTAGTCTTTGTCAACTCAGCTAGATTTTAAATTCTTTGGGAATAGAAACTGGGAAGTTATTTTGTCACCCTTTCCAATCTATTATTTGTTCACAATACACACAAATTGTATGTCTACTGGGAAGGTACAATCTTATCAGTGTAACGTCTTCATTGATTTGTTTAAATGATAAGGACCAAAACATTCTTCCGTAAAAGCCCAGAGAGCAAGCACTGTAGGCGTAGCATATCCTATGGTTTCTGTTCTCCATGCCATTGTTGAGGGTTGAGCAATGTTATGATCTATGGGTATAGGGATGTGTCATTTTTATTGTTATGTTTCTTTAGCAGAATAGTAATAGTAGGTTTTCTCTTAGGCCCATGGCCCATCGAGTTTCAGGTTTTCAACTACTTTAGCAGCGTCAGGTATGGGGCCTATCTGATAAAGTGCACCTTAGATCCCATCAAAAGCAGTTGGTTACTTCTATAAAATCTCTGCCACTATTGCACCAGTGTTCCTTGCAGGCAGGTCTCTGTTGTAGGTCACAGTGTTTGTATGTGAAAGAGGAGGCAGGAAGATTGTAAGAGCTAGAGGTAGTAGATGACTCCAAGTAAACCATGTCTTCCAGACAAAACAGCACTGATACGCATATGAACTCACACAGACTGTGACAGAGAGAACAAGATCTGTACAGGTTCAAAACAGACAAAATCCCAGCACCAAGAAGTAAACACAAAATCCCTAATCAATAAGCTATTTGCAATTGATATATACTGGGGGGAAAAAACAGTTTTCTCCAATAGAGTGTCACTGTGTATCAACCACACTCCGGGTACCCTGTGCCCGGGAGTAGTTGGCCAACACAAAACAAAACTCCACACTCTTTGTGGTGTTTTTCCTTGTTATTGTGTGTGTGTGTGTGTGTGTTTTCTTTTGATTTGGTATTTTTGTCTTATTGATCTTCTTCATGTTTTTTGTCTGCTTTGATTTTATTTTTGTTGTTGTTTTTTTCTTTTTTGAAAGAGAGAACACAAAGTTGGTGGGTGAGGAGGTGGGAAAGATCTAGGGGGAGTTGGGGGCGGGATTATATTATAAAAACAATTGTATTATGAAGATATAATCAAAATATGTGAAGAAAATTTAAATAAAAATGTTTTTGAAACCAGTTCAGTACATACGATACTGCAAGTTCCATTTCCTTCTGTCTTTACACTCCATTTTAAAAAGAGAGAAATTAAGCCTACCACAGTAGGCTGTTACTGCATGTGGTAATTAGGAAACTTGCCCACAGTCTCTGATACTCCTTCCTAATGTTCTTACAGACTGCAAGCCAGTTGGAATATGTGCTCACCTGCATTGACCATCTGGAGAGAAGGTGGGTCTCCTGGTAGTCAGCCACTCAGTGCATGGCAAAAGTAAACATTCCTTCATCTCCACAGCAGCTGCTTTCCTTGAGCATAAGGGAACACAGAAAGTGAAAGAAGAGTGTCTCTTCTCGTCCAAAGTTCACAGCCTCAGTTCTGGACGGCTGGAGACCTCTTTAACAGGTTGCCGCCCTAACCTAATTTCACTGTGATGGTTCTGTGAGCAGATTGTTTAGCCTTTGTTTCTAGACTTAGCTACATGTCTGTAAAAATTTGATATGTATTTCATACACTCAGAAGGCATGTAATAGGAAACCACAAAATTGGAAGCAAGGAAGCAGACATCAAACTCCCTTATTCCACACAGAAGCAAGCTGGCATGCCCAGAACTGTATTTGCTCAAACCAGATAATCTTTTGAAGATCCCTACAAGGTGCTATGATAACAAGTCAATGTGAAGAACAATCTAGGAACAATTCCCACCCTCCCCTCCATCCAGGACAAGACACTGACATGCAAAGCCAGCCACATTAAATAACATCCTCAATGACATGGCACATGTGATTTCCCAGGCACTGTGGGCTACCTGGAGACATATTCCGTTGGCCCTTCCATGGTACATTAAGCATA
The DNA here is from genome assembly GCF_003668045.3 of Cricetulus griseus. Lineage (NCBI taxonomy): Eukaryota > Metazoa > Chordata > Mammalia > Rodentia > Cricetidae > Cricetulus > Cricetulus griseus. The sequence continues at coordinate 25,710,669 of NC_048601.1, read as the reverse complement.
GAGCAGGAAGACTTGTCTCCCACAGTCTCAACCCACCCTTTCCACACCATTTCCTCCTTCCTGGTAATCAAGTAGCTAGTCAACTGTAACCAAAATCGAGGGTATGAATTGCCACCATTAGGTCTTAGCATTTTAAGCCACTTATCTCTCCATATAGAATTAAAGGCACTCCCTCACACCTCAGAACCCAAAGGATGCTATGATAGATAATCTGTATACACATTAAATCTTCACTTTACTCCCTAAAAATGACATCAAAATTATTGGAGTTTATGAGGCTGGTGAAGAGAGGTCAAGGGATATCAAAACAGAGTCTGTGAGCAGCAAGATGGATCAGCAAGGAGAGGGGCTTGTGTGTAAGTTTGACTGCAGGTGTCCAAGATGGATCTCAGATCTCACAGTAGTATAAAAGAATGGATGCCCAGGAGTTGTCCCCTGACCTTCACCCTGCTTATAAGTTCCATACTACAGAGACACACACACAGAGAGAGAGAGAGAGAGAGAGAGAGAGAGAGAGAGAGAGAGAGAGAGAGAGAGAGATATCTTGGGGGGATAAACATAAATAAATAAGTAAATTTTAAAAAGTGAGCATGTGTGTCTGGTTTCTCCACAGCTTACATTATCAAGCCTTCTCTGGGTTAGGCTAGCAGAGGTCTAGTCTAGAGAGCTGCTGCTGAGACAAACTAAACAAGTTCTGGCCTTTGCACAGGTTACCTTCTACCCTGGCCAAAGACCACCTAGCAAGTCTCTTGCTTCTTCACATCCCTAGTTTTCACCTCACTTGTGCCTCTCTTATCTGATGTACTTCCCAAATGGCTCACTCAATCTTAACCCCCCTCACATTAAGTTTCTGATTCAACATGCTTAAGTTTGCATCTTCTACCTCACAGAAGTGTGGAAAATAAGCTGCCTCGGGAATCAATGTGTTTCTTGTCACATATAATTTTTTAGATGACTTGGGCATCAGTTTCTTCCTGATGTGTACTTGAAATAATAACATGATATACAAATTATATCACAATAATTAATGTCACTTTCAAATAGAAGTACTAACAGGGATGAAACTGGTGATGGCAATGGTACCAATGCTACTAACACTAATGATGTCTCTTCCCTTGAAGAAAATGCTAAGATAGCAGAGTTTTTTCAGGCACATTTCCCCATTTGATCTCATGTATCCTTTGAAAGGATCCCTGTGTAAAAAGTGAGGTTACTCACTGCAGATCACATAGATAGTAATCATTCACAGTTGCTAGGAAATGGAAACACCCTGAATTCCTTCAACTGATGAACGGATAATGAAAATAGTGGACATGTGCACTATGGAATACTGTTTAGCTGTGAAGAAAAATAAAACCATGAAATTTGCAGGTAAATGGATGGAACTAGAAAAGATTGTATTAAATGAGGTAACCCAGACCCAGAAAGACAAATGTTGCATGTTCACTCTCACCCGAGGCTCCTGGCTCCAAATCTTCAGGTGTGAGTACATAACTTGGAGTAACTGTAGAAACTAGGATCATTAAGAGGGACCATTGAGGGGAGGGAAGGGCAGTAGAGAAGGGGATAGAAAGGCATCTAACATGACCTAGAAGGGGAGATGGGAAGATGGAGGGATTTTAATTAAGAAGGGAGAGAAATAAATACATATGCAGGAGGAAAATAGCAGTGTCTGAAAAGTCATAAGGAATCATGCTGTTATCTACCTACCTAAAATACACAAAAATAGGAATATACATATACATAACATGCATACACAGTTTAAATGAAATTTTTCCAATCTGAGCTAGCAATGCTCTCCTCAAAAGCCATAGACCATCTAACAAAAATCTCAACACCAGTTATAAAAGCCCTTTTGAAAGTTGCTGGTCGAGATTTTCTAAAAGATTCCCAAAACATTGTAAGCTATTGCCATTGCTCTTGGTCGCCTTCCAGTATGGAAGACAAGTCCCTATTGCTGAAGACACCATGCACTTCAGATACAGGACCCAGAAGACCTGAGCTGGACCCGACCTGAAAGCCTTCTCCCTGAGAGCTAGCTCTCATAGTATCATGATACACCACACAAACTTTCAAAGGAGAGAAGCCACCAAGTGTCCTTACCAGCTACGATGCTTATAAACCACAACAATGAACAGTGTGGGGTGATAGACCTAACGGTGAAATCATGGCATACATACCTCAGCAGCAACCAACAGCTCTCTAATTAGACTCAAGACCCACCCAACATGAGCGAAATCATGCCTAGTACTGGGAACCTAGCCAACTACTTGGGGCTAGTGAAGTCATGGACCTACAACTGCCACGTTACTTAACTAGCACAGTCCCTAACTACACTCTAAATATTTATCCTGTGCCCACAGAGAAGTGTAGTCCTCACTTCTCATCAAGGAAACTTCTTTTTACAACAGATAGAGACCATTACAGAAAAACCCTAACCAATCCAAATGCAGAGTTGTGGAGCCCATTCCCAATGGATGTATCTACAAAGCAACTCCCGCACCTAGTGCCCAGGGATCACTGCAGAAGAGGGGATGGAAAGAGTCTAAGAGCCACAGGGAGTTTGTTGTGCGATGGTGTCTCCTGGAAATGCCATGTAAGTTGCACCCATGAAACCTCACCAGCATGGCTGCCTAAACAAGATCTGGACAAGGATGACACCAATGGACATGCTGCCGTGGAAACAGGAAAGCCTGTGGGACCTCAACCTAAGACATGGAACTGCGGGCAACTAAGAAATGCGGAGAGCAGGAGAAATTGTCTTCCCCAGGGAAGAGCACACCACCGGTTATCCGGTACCAAATAGTCAGCCCTGAAAACATGTACATACTAGGAACACCATACAGACTACAGGCTACACAGGTTGTACTTGTATAACTAGGATAGATACATATATCAGCAATTAAAGAAAAAGTAGCCATGAACTTGAGAGAGAAAGGGGGTATGTGGGAGGTGAAATCATGGCATACATACCTCAGCAGCAACCAACAGCTCTCTAATTAGACTCAAGACCCACCCAACAAGAGAGAAATCACGCCTAGTACGTGGGAGGGGTTGGGGAAAGTAAAGGGAAGGTGAGAAATGATCTAATTATATTATAATCTCAAATTTTTAAATAATAGGAACAGATTAAACTGTGTTTTCTCTTGAAGGGTGGGCTGCTTTCTACTGTGCTCAGTTGCCTAAGAAATAAGTGAGCCACGTATTGAAAACAACCAATGACACTTCTTCAAAGTGTTTCTCTACTAGCGGAGCAGTGATAAACTAGTTCTAAGCACACAGTTATTCAAACAGAAATATACAGACTCCTGGCACCACCCTAGGGGACCAGACTTTGGGCATCTAGGGGAAACAAAGAGAAAGAGTGATGCTGTGTGGGCCAGAAAGATGAGCAACCTGCCAATGCTGAAGTCATTTCTACATCACTTGTGCTTTTCTTTTACCAAGTGTGCCTTCTGAGACTTAGGGCTTAAAGACAATTTGAAAAAGTATAAATAATATAAATAAAAACACTTTCCATCTCTCCCTATATCCCTTATAATTTAACGTTGAAAGATCAGAATTCACTGCTGTGTGCTCCTTTACCTCAGCTTGGATTTCAATATTCTGTAAATCCAGGGCTCTTTAAAAACAGATGCTTAATGTAGAAAGTCAACTAGTTCAGGGTTTTTTTTTTAATAGAGTGAGCATTTCTAAATTTCCATTATGCACAAGGCTTGGACCAAGTGGTACAGAGACAACAAAGGGCATAAAAAATAAACACATGAAATAAAATGTTATTGCATAAAACTAGTAGTTATTTGCTCCATCTGCCTATTTGTAAAAACAACTCTAAGCTAGGTTTATGCAGGTGCAAAATCTGTTTTTAGGCTTTCTGTAACAATTCTCTTTTATCATGGTAGTTCCTATTTTATCCTTTTTAGAATATATATATATATATATATATATATATATATATATATATATATGGTCATATAAATACATTAATAGCTCTAATTCGGGGACTGCTAAGTTAGGTGCCACAAGAAAAATGGCAATGGAGTACCTGAAGCAGAGAAGTAGGCAGTGAGTGAGCATTCTGGGAAAAGGTCATTCAAGGGGAAGGCGAGGAACACAGATGGCAATGTGTGAGGTACTCGGGTGAAAACTGCCAAGCACAGGATGGTTGAACAGAGATGGGGTGCCTCCTCATTAATCCCAGCACCAGACAAAGACAAGAATCAAATCCTTTATGAGATTTACCTGAACGACTCTTTAAGCAGGTGGCAGGATGCTCTTTTTATTTCTTGTGAGGTCAGGCCTGGGAACCGCATGTGTTGAACAGGTCATGGAGAAGGGGTGAATAGATTTCGTGCAGTGTGCTCTCTGTAGGAGCCCTGTGACTGCGGCCACATTGGTCACTCGGGTAATAAGGCCTGGATGTTCTTATGAATATTTCTGGTATGATAATACAGTTACTCGCAACCTGTGGGTCATGACTCTCTAGTGGTCGAACCTCCCTTTCACAGGGGTTGCCTAAGACCACCAGAAAACACATGTTTACATCACACTTCATAACAGTAACAAAATTACAGTTATGAAGTAGCAGTGAAATAATTTTATCTTTGGGGGTCCCCACAACATGAGGAATACTGAGAACCGCTGCTGTAATGACTCCTGCATTGCCTGACTTCTCTATTGAGCTCAGGGCAATCTGTTCTTTGGAAAGCAGGATCTGCTCATCTCACTTGAAACATGGAAAGACTGAAAATGTCAGAGAAAAATGATCTGTGGAAACGATGGGGGAAAGCTAAAGAAAGAGGAAAGAGTGCCCCACTGCCCTCAGTGTGGAAACACAATAGAATCTGTGCACTCCTCCAGGGGAACAGAAGCAGAAGCGCTGAGGAAGGGCTCCAGGGATAACCAGAAGACTCCGCTTTGCCCATGTGACAAGTTAAACTTGGTTGCACAGTGCTATCCTCCAAGCAAAACAACCACTGTTTTCAAGGGCTTGGGTGTGCCTACTTGTGAGAGTCCATCCTGGTGGGCCTGTGGATTATTGACATTCCCTCCAGGTAGAAGGATCAGGGGAGGTCACTGGCCCTTCATTGACCAGCATTCAGCCATTCCTCTCAATCATTTACATGCAATTTTGTCCTAATGCATATGGCCTTAGGGTCCCATGAAGGAACTAGAGCGTACAGACTAGGGAAGAATAAAATAAGAGGGCTTCATCTAGGTGACTATGAGGATGCCCCAACATCATCAAGGCTGGCTAACAACTTTGCAATGCTACTGCTTCAGGGTCACCCACGATCCTGCCAGTGACACCTTACCCATGTTCTGTAAGTAAGCCTACTAAATTCATTGGTTCTTCAAGGTGAACTTTGACAGAATCAAATGTTGGCCTATCATTGGGACCTTATGAGTAGGGTGTAGATGTTGTTTGTCTCCAAGGGGGAGGAATTTTAGCAACAAGCTTACTTTTACAAGTATGTGACCAGAAGCACAGAACTTAGTAGAATCTGCAGTAAGTTAATGAGCTAACCTGGGACAGTGATTAGTCAGCTTTGTATGGCTGTTGAAAGGGAACAGAAGGCCATAAGGACCAAATAATATGTAGACAGCATGGTTTCATTCTGTTTTTCAAACTGCAAGTCACATTCCTCCAGCAGATCATGAAATCAACTTTTCAGAGTCACAGCCAACATTTTTAAATGAAAACAGTGTGTGTGTGTGTGTGTGTGTGTGTGTGTGTGTGTGTGTGTGTGTGTGTCCAGCTAGCCACCTATCTATGTATTTATTTCTTTTTTGTTTGTTTTTGGGGGGTTATATTTATTTCTAACGGTTAATATTAGTGATGTTTGGTTTTAATGTTAATTTGCCACAAATTGCAATCATCTGAGTAGGGAGCCTCACTTGAAGAACTTTCCTGATTGCTTTGATTGATTGATTGACTGATTGGGAAAGACCTACCCCAAGTGTGGGTAGCACCTTTTACATGCAGCCCAGATAAAAGAGGTTGTGGCAGAAGGGATATTATTCCTTTTGATTGCTGGCCTTCCCTGTTTCCACAGAGATGACTTGCTGCTGGTAGTGACATGAAACCAGTGTTTCCAGGATTCCATTGTTGAGTAAGGAACAGCCGCTGCCCAGGTACGCAGGTACTCAGTGCCATGTTGGGACTCTTGAGGCACTGAGCTACAAGCACTGAGCAACTACCAGGTTCTCAGCCTTCCAATGTGAGGTAACTGTTATTACTGTTTTCATGTAAGCTGACATAATAAGTCATACACACACATGTACACACACATGGTCTGTGCATGGGTGCAAAGGAGCACTCATCCTATCCTGTCAGTTCTCTCCCTCTAGAGAACCTTGACTAATAGAATATTATTTCATGACATTTTTAGTTAATATCAGATACCAGTCATCTCGGTTTCCTTTTCTGTGACTGAGACAAAAGGAACTCAAGGGGTATAGGGTTAAGTTCATCTCACAATTCAAGGATAAGTGGTGGAGAAATCAAGGCACCAGGAGTCTGGAGTAGCCAGTCATATCTCATATAAAATCAGGGAGCGGAGAGAAATGAAGGTCTGGATCACCTTCTCCATCTTCTGCAGCTCAGGATCTCGGCCCAGGAAATGGTAGCACCTGACTGCTGCTCATCTCACCCCATCTGACCTCATCAAGATAATTCCCCACAAGCGTGCCCAGAGACTACCCTAGCTAACACTGCACAGGTGTGCTGAGAAGTGTCTCTCTTGGGTGATTCTAGAGCCTGTCAAGTTGACAATTAACCCTAACAATTGCACTAACATATGAATGCATGTCTATCCGGCCAATGGGCCTCAAGCCCGGTTTTAAAGCTTCTGGAAGGTCCTGCTGTACTCTCCTGTACTGGGAGGCTAAACTTATATTGGATAGGACTGACAATTCGAAATGGAGTTTAACCATGAACGTCAATAAAAAGAAAATTGTAACTATAAAAATTCTATTGTCATTTATTGCTTTGAGAGGCCACTTAAGCTCCTATTTCTGCCAATTAGGTCAGAATTCATAAATGTGGGCTTAGGGTTTCTTACTGCAAAGCAAATGGTTGTCTACCTTTTAGTCGCAAGACTTTATACTTTATAATTTATTAAGAATCCTCTCAAAGAAGTTTCATTTATGTGAGTTATGCCATTGTACTGTAATTAAAGCTGATAACTACAACGAATTCATTCATTTATAATAATGTAGAATGGTTGGCCAGACGGTTCGGTGGAAAAAGTGTTTATCACACAACTTAGAGGACCTGAAATCAGATCCCATGAACCCCTGGGTGTGCAAGTCCCTCTCTGTAATCCCAGACTCTGATGGTGAGATGGGAAGCAGAGGCAGAAAAATCCTTGTAACTTGTGGGCAAGCTAGCCTGGCGTATACAGTGGTGAGCAAGAAATCTTGCCTCAAACACTCTAAAAGTCAAGGAGTGCCACTGAGGTTATCCTTTCATCTATCCACGAAGGCCATGCACAGTCGAGTGTCTGTGCTCACACACACACTTACACATGTAAACAGACACACATATACACTACACACATACCATATACACAAAGAGATGATTTTTTAAATGATTTCTTTTTAATTTTCGCGGATTTGCTTTTTTGCCTGTGTGTATGTGTGTTCACTGCACACCTGGTGCTTGGAGGCCAGAAGTGGGCTTGAGATTCCCCTGCAATTAAAGATACAGATGGCTGTGAGCCTCCAAATGTGGGTGCTTGGTTTCAAATCCAGGTCCTCTGCAAAAGCAAAAGTGCTCTTAACTGCTAAGCCAGCCCCCATGCCTTCATTTGTCTCTGCATCCCAAGCACTTGTATTAAAAGCATTGCTATAATTTTTTAAAAATATAAGAGCGCTAGTTCAGAGAGAGACCCCATCTCAAAAGACAAGGTGGCAAGCAACCAAGGAAGGTGCCCAATGTCAACCTTTTCCTTTCCCACACATCCATATGTACCGGCACACACATATGAATACATATACATGAATACATAATCACACATAAACAAGTAAATGAAAAATAGTAAGCTGGAAGTGGTTGCAAGTTGGAGGCAGAGGACCAAGAATGCAAGGTCAACCTTGACTATATCGTGAGTCTTAGATTAGCATTGGCTATGTAAGACCATCTCAAAACAAAAACCCACAAAATAAAACAAGCATAAAGCTATTAAATATAGATATGATTCATGAGAAATAGCTGTCTTCTCATAACAAAGTGAGAAAATAGTATACATTTAAAAAGCATCTTTCATGTATGGCTTAGTAGACAATGAGATTATTTTTGGCTCTACCTACAATCTCCTGCCATTATTATCTCCTGTCACATCTGTGAACAAGCCCTGGCCTCAGAGACAATGTAAGTGTACAAGGGATACCTCTTTAATGCCCTTTTCAGGTAGCTATGAATATTCTTTGGTGATTGACTTAGTTTGGATTTCTATTGCCATGAAGAGACACCATGATCACCACAACTCTTATAAAGAAAAATATTTAATTGTGGTGGCTCTCTTATATTGTCATCATGGCAGGAAGCATCAAGGCACAATGCAGGCAGACATGGTGCTGGAGCTGAGAGTCCTTATTTACATTTTGATCCAAAGACAACAAGAAGTGGACTGAGATACTGGGCAGTAACTTGAGCATATATGAGACCTCAAAGCCTGCCTCCACAATGACACACTTCCTCCAACAAGGCCACACCTACTCAACAAAGCCACACTTTCTAATAGTGCCACTTCCTTTGGTGGCCATTTTCTTTCAAACCACCACAACAATATATCAAAAATTAACAAATTTCAGTTTCATAAAGGTTAGTTATCTGGAATCCTATCTATCAACTTTTCATATTTTGTGGCAATTGAAGTCTGTTGGTTCACCTTGTCCTTGAATGGATCTCTTACCAATACATGATTTTGTGATACCATTTTATTATCTGAAAAACATTGAGTCACTGAGAGATATCTTTCAAATGTCGACAGTTTCCATTAGACATTAATGTTTTTAAAGTGCACTCATCAATATCACCACTGATCTCATCAGAAAAGATTTAAGTATTGAGACACTGTAAAGATCTTGGCCAATTTCTTAAAAATTAATCTCAAAAATTATCATTGGCAACAATAAGTATCCCTTGTTCTTGGAAGTGACAGGAAAATCTGTTTTTGAAAAAGTCTGTCCAGAGCCAGGTGGCACATTGCTTTTAATCCCAGCATTTGGGAGGCAGAAGCAGGGCAGATCTCTGAGTTTGAGGCCAGCTCCGTCTGCAGATTGAGTTCCAGGACAGCCAGGGCTACTCAGAGAAACCTTGTCTTGAAAAAATAAAATAAATAATTTTTAAAAAGAAAAAGCCTGTCTATCTGAATAACCATAATGAGCCCATCTTCTTTCGTGCTAAACTAATGTTCTGTGGAAGTAAAAACAAAACCCTTGGTCTGGGTGGTGGCACACCGGTAATTCTAGTTACTGGAGACCCCAAGGCAGGAGTGGGGGTAGATGGAAGCCCTCCATGACTACATAGCTAGACTCTGCCTCAAGAAACAAGGCCCCAAATCAACAAAAACCAACAATAAAACCACAAATCCAGCCCAAGTCAAGCACAGAACATTTTTCCTAGAGTCAAATACGGCGTGCAACAGCTCTGCTTTATCCATACTTTCTATTTTTCCCACATTGTTTTAAAAAGTATATCCAGGGTTGAATTTTAACAAAATTGGGAATTTTATCGAGTGACACCTGGCTTCAGCTTCTTGTCATTTTCCAGTGAATGCACAGCAGCAAAAATACCCTGACCAGTGGTACAGTTTGGGGCCTGCCTTGGGTCAGTATCAGTGCACCGGCCCTCAGTGTGCACACAACACACGTGTCTCAGCATTGTCGTCGACGGTCTTAACATTGCAGCCTTCACGGATTTTGGGGTGCACCCTTTAAGAATCTCCAGAATTGTTCCTTTTTGGCGTTATTATATTTGATTGGGTTTGGCATCGGAAAGCCAAAGAAGAGCTATGCCAAGGGGTGGGCCACATCCAAGAAGGAAATACATGCACACGGCTTGGAGGCTCCTGAAGGAAGAAACAGCAGAAAAAAACCGGCTTCGGAAAGCAAGCCTGGGCTTCTCGTTGCCAGGGCGACGATCCTCCGCGAGAGGGCCCGGCCGTCGATTGGCGGAGCCTAGCCTGGGTCCCCAAGAGCCGGAAGGTCGCCCAGCTGCGGTCCCTCGCTCGGCGGTCGATTGAGGGGGCCTTCCTGGAAGCCGGGCAAGAGGGCGGGTGGGAAGATGGCGGCCGCGGCGGCCAGTGGGCTGCCGGGCAAGGGGCATGATATCAGCCTGGCTGCCCTGCGGCGCCACGACCCCTACATCAGTCGCATCGTGGACGTGGCCAGCCAGGTGGCTCTGTACACTTTCTTCCATCGGGCCAACAAGTGGGTGCGTGCGGACGGCGGGCCGGGGCGGGGGCGGGCGTGCTGGGCCGCTGGGGCGGGCGAGCGGGGGCGGGCGGGGACCCGATCCTGGAGGAGGGCGGGCTGCGCGACCCACCCCACCCGCAGGTGGGGAAGATGGATCGGAAGGTGTGGCCCGCGCCGCCGCGAGCCCCGCACAGGCCTCGAGGCCGGAAGACAAGCGCTCCGGCTGGGCTGCGGAGGGCAGAGCAGAGCCCCTCGCTTAGATGGGTGCAGGGAAACCCAGCCTCGCCGAGGGGGAGAAGCCAGAGTCCAACATTCCACCCAAGAGCGAGCTTGGGGGAATAAAGAGGAGAGAAGTGGGTATGTGTGGGACGTCCCAGACTTTGTGTAGGAGTCCAGGGTTCGTAGCCTAACCATTTCAGCGAATTTCACAAGACCGAACCCCAGCCTACAGTAACTGGATGAAGTTTAGTTTCCCTCACAACTAGAATGGAATTGGCACGGGAGACAAACTAGTTCTGGCCTAGGTATTGACTCACATCACTTATAAACCATACCTTTGGATATAAGCGTGGCAGTTCCCCCCTCCTTTGTGACTTTTGTACCAAATACCATTCACCTGTATAAACCATCGGTCTTCATACATACAGTTCAGTGGGGTATGAAGAACAGCTTGCAAGTATCCAAATGATTTCTTTCTTTCTTTCTTTCTTTCTTTCTTTCTTTCTTTCTTTCTTTCTTTCTTTCTTTGCTGTGTTCGCCAAGTCCGAAACAAACATCAAAATCTATGCAAGGAAAACTTTCATTATTTAGCAAATTCAGTAGGCTGTAGTAAAAACGACCCGGGAACCATGGACACAAAAAGAATAACGAAGGAAGTGGAGATGAAGCCTGAGTCAGGCTCCAGGTTCCATCCCCGGCACTCGTGAAAAAAAGACCAGGAATTATTAGGATAGTTGCAAAGAATTTATGTCTGTCCTCCTAGTAGCCAAACCCGAAGGGGAAATGTGCAGAGTTCTAATGTCCAGGGTTCTGCATAGTCCTGGCTCGATTAACGGAGGCTGTTTTTCATGGTCACCAGAGGAAATTACCATTTGGGTCTTTATGTGAAGGGAGTTCCTTCACGGAAACATGTGTGTTTACGTGAAGATAATCTACGTGTAGGTGCTTTACTTCTCTCCAGAGCATCCGTTCTCAACCTGCCCATTGCCACGCCCCTTTAATACAGTTCTTCATGTTGTGGTGACCACCCCCCACACACACAATAAAATTATTTTTGTTGCTACTTCATAACTATAATTTTGATACGGTTATGATCGTAGTGAAGATATTTTTGCAGATAGAGGTTTGTAGGGGGGTCGCAACCCTGCGATTGAGAACCACTGCTCTAGAGACCCATAATGTAGTTGGAAGTAATTCTGTAGTATTGAGTAGGACCCAATAAAAGTTAGTGGTGTAAGTTGACTCAGTGGGAGGCTCAGAAGCTGTTGAATGTACAGGGGAGCATCCCCCTTCGGTAGCAGGTTTCTAAAGCCTCTTCCCAGCCCTATGTGACAGAGACCTTACAGAAGCCTCACAGAGGTGTACCAGATACCCAGTGAAGCCCAGCAACCAATGCTACATAGAAGCTGTCACAATGCATTATTTACAGGAGTTTTGTTTTCCTGCTTTCTGGATTTGTTTTCTCCAGACAGGGCATAATTCATTCAGTAAAAGGTCATTCTTTCCAAGTACTAATCTTCCAGACTGTGGTCGCCTGGCAGAGGAGAGGGACCTAGTTCAACAACAGAGTAGTCAGTGGGGGCAATCAAATTGTCACTGCTGTCCCCCTGTGCTATCACTCAGATCTCCGGATGAGAGCCTTTCAGACATAAAGTTAATCAGAAGTATAAAGAATGGAAGAGAAAATATTTGCAAAAGGTTGGGTCTGAGTAGAGGAGTCCTTATTACATTGGAAATTAACATCAAGTATTCAGACACGGAATGACGGGTACAGAGGATGAGTCCCTGTAAAAAAGACCAAGGGATTGCAGATAGAGTGAAGTGGTAGAGCATTGCTTAGCAGGTATAACATGTGCACAGCTCCAGCCTAATTCCCAGGGCAGACACAAGTTCACAAAGGGATTAAGAAGAATTTTTCGGTGACTAGAATAGGAATTTTAGAACCACATCTACTCCTTTTTGCCAAGAAAGACTCCTTCCCCAAAATACCCTATGTACCAATGAAAGACTATTGCTGGTATTGTTTCTTACTTTGCACTCAGACCACTTGTTCTCAACTGGATTTGATTTCCTCCCACCCACTCCCCAGTGGCATTTGACAGTATCAGGAAACTTTGAGGATGAGGGAGTTGGTAACATCTGCAGAGTAGAAGCAGAGGTGTTGCCAAATGCCCTGCAGTGAGCAAGCATCGATATAGCTAGTCCAGAACATGAACGATGTGAGGCTGGAGGCGAGCCTGAGAACCACAGGTGTCCCTTATTTCTGGTTAACAGTCCTGAGTTCCCTGTGCATCAGAGTAACTGAGTTGAGAGGTGCAGTGGGTCAGACCAGAACTCTGGATGAGACAGCTGTGAAAGAGACAAAACTGCAAGGTGGCTTGACTACCTCATGTGTGATAGAGGCAGCTTCAAGTGGATCCACTTTTTATTATCTTAGAATATTCAGTGCAATTGCTTTCAATTGTTCAAGATGTATCAGTGTATTTACTTCTAATAACTTTTGAAACAGCATTATCTATACTCTTGATTATTTTGAGCCCCAAACTTGGGTGGGTGGTGGGTGGGTGGTGTGTGTGTTGTGTGTGTGTGTGTGTGTGTGTCCTTTATTTTCAGAATTTAGGCTAAAATACTCCAGAACTGAGATCTTACAAAGTTATTTCCACCACCTTACTTGGAGGATTTGAGGAGAACTAGTTAAAATCCCATTTTAACTATTGCCACACCCTAAATTCACTGATTGTACAGAAAAAAAAAAAAAAAAACTGACTGCCTTTGAAAATCAGTTTGAGCCAGCACAGCTCTACCACCAAAATACATTTCCAGAGCTCCTTTTAGCCAAGTAAGAGCTCTTAAATTTTTTTTCCCATTAAAAGATGTGATTGTGTAAGTTACCTTTTCGGTGGAGAAGGTGACACAGAACAGTAAATGAATTATCCTGGTGTGATCTGGCAGAAACCTCACTCTAGGCTCACATTGTAATTACTGAGTCATAAGTCCTTCCCATGAGCAACTCTAAACAAGACTCCAATTTGAGAATTGTTTTTGTGATTTATAGCTAATTCTGATTTTAGATTACTCTAAGGGACTAAATTTTTTTTTTTTTTTTTTTGGTTTTGAAGTAAAGAGAATTTTTTTGTTGCAAGCAAAAGGGAGATCAGTTGAAAGCAATTAGTTTATGTGTGCTGAAAATCTGAAAGGTCTGATTGCATTCCAAAGAGAACAGACCAATACTGCAGAGTAGGAAACTGCTTTGGTCTTATAGCCAAGGAGCCCGACAGTGTGTGCACATAGGTTTCTACACCGGTCTCAACTTCAGTTCCCTTCAGTGTAACTCAAAGTACCAAATACTGGACTTTCACAGTTTCCTTCTAAAGCCGATGTATATTGCCTAAACACTTGCCAGCTGTGTCAGTTCAGCTCTAAAGGGGGCCTGAGAATGTGCATTTCTAAGGGGCTCCCAGGTGATGATGCTGCTTCTCATCTGGAGTCACTCTCCAAACCCCCTGCACTAAGTCTCTGAGAAAACAGCTGTAATCAAGTAGATTACTTGAAAAGATCATGCTTTTGATTCTGTGCCTTTAAAACCATTATTCTAATGTTACATCTTTTCCTTGAGAGCTTATTTGGAGGTTCTAGCAGGGGAACGCAGATACTCCTTGACCAAAGACCAGTCCTCTATTGGGAAAGGTCGTCCTCTTTGACCAAGCGCGCAGCAGCTTCAGGAGGGCCACACATGGAGCGGTGAGGGAGGAAGGGGACACCCGCCTAGCCAGCCAGATCAGCCGAATCAACCCTGGTGATCAATGGGGTGACAGATGTCACAGCCAGATCACCCTCACATCCATTACATCTTGTTCTTAAAGTGTATGTCTTGCATCTGAATTATAAAGTACTTAGGGTTAAATGATTTGGGTAATAAATACTATAAAATACTGGAGCCTTAAGTAGGATAATTGAATGCTGAAATTAATTGATGTGAATACCAAAAGCACACATTAAATTCTGAGTTACAATAGTCTGATTACAGGTGAGAAAAGAACTGCAGTGTGCTGTGTTGGTGAACAGGATCCCTCCTGTCTTGGAGACGTGGAAGGGACGCCAGAGAACTCAAAATCGCCCTATAACTTGACCACCTCCCCCAGATTTTCTCTGGCAGTTCTTGAGTCCAAACTTGGTAATATTTCTGGGTAATGTTGTTTCAAGTCTTTGGCCAAAGTGACTCTGCAGTATTTCATGCCAACAAGACTCTAGCATAATCCTTGTCTGTCTAGCTGTCAGAGCACAGTTACTGACAGATCATCTGTTCTCCTAGTGACAGGATATGGCAGTGAACACACAGTATAGTGAAGGGTAATGAGGTGCAGATAACAGTTAATCTGACAGCTTGCTGGGCGTTCAGTTAGGTGGGTAGCGGAGAAAGCTGCACACTTACCATCTATCTCTTTCTGATGAAGTCTGAAACACACTCTCTGCTCCAGCCAGGAGGGCCACTCAGCAGGCCCTGGTCACGTCAAAGTCCGTGACTTCCCCTTTCTGGTAGCCCCTCTGTTCTATATTGTCACTTTGCCTACTTGAAATTGCGTGTGGTTCCCTGGTGTTCTGTAAGAAGTTCGTGTTTTCTGCCATAGAATGAAGAGAACATACATATGGTATGTGTTTGCTTTATTTTAGGAGAAGACTGATGTGGAGGGAACCTTATTTGTTTATACAAGGTAAGAGTATTCTATTTTTAGAAAAGCAATTTTTTAAATAATATTTTAGCTTAGTTTTGTCATGTCTTGAAGAGCAGTTTTATTTCAAAGAAGTACAACAAGCAAATTCATCTGAAATCACTAGTTGGCAAGAGGGATAAAACAGCACATCAATGTGACCTGGTACATTCTGATGGTACTGATTCAGGATATAATTCCAACTTAAATCTTAGTATTTGGTTTAGCAGTACATATTCATCATCTGATTCCAGTGAATTGCACAGTTTGTGAACACTATGCACTGCCAAGAGATTAGAGGTACACTGTTAGCTAAATTAGGCAGTGCTTGGAAAGGACTTTGTGACTCACCTTCCCAACCCTTAACTGCTTAAAAAAACATGCCCCAGGATTGAATCTGTCTCTCAGTCTTCCAGGGTCTAGTTAATAATGTTTCAGGATTAATTTAGTTAATAAGCTCATGTTTTTAATCATTTCTTTTTATCACATACTGTTAATATCTTTCACACATGCACACAGACACACAGTATGTATATTGTCTTAATGACTACATTTTATTATGAAATGCAAAACTAATATAAACCCTGATTGATGTAACAATCTTACTGGAGGAATAAGTATACCAGTATATTTACCCATACTCAAGTTTAAGATAAACACAATACAGGATACGCCATCCCAAGACCTGGTTGTTATAAAAGCTGCAGTAGGCTCTGTGGTTGTCTGGGGCATTATAGAATGACCAGTCTTGGTTTGGGCTTCAGGAAAGGACGTCTCACCAGAAAGAAAGGCAAAAGTAGAGACACAGCCTCCTGTTTAAAGGGACAGTAGGGATTCATTCTGGTGCAGAGGGTCTATATTAGCCTGAGTGATGCCATTAACATAGAATGGCAGACTAAGGATTCTGAAGTTTATTTTTCTAGCAGTAGGGAGTAACTGGAGGCTTATGAACACGAGGATGCTTAATAAGCTGTGAGAAAATGCATGGGGACTCAATGTGTTAGCATCATGAGGAGACACTTGTTCTAAAAGAAACTGGAGTTGGGCGGGATGTTAAGAGAGTGACTGCCATGAAGTAGACAGGAGATGATAGAGTTGGGACCAGAATAACTGAGGCTGAAATGAAAGTGCACCAATAGAGATCACAGTGACATTGAGACCTGAAGCCTGTAGGTAAATGGTGGTGTTTGAACTGAATGATACTGAAGCTCAAGTGGCTGGGGGAGAGGGGAATCAAGGATTTGGGGCTAAGTTTCAGTTCACTCCCCACCCAGGCCTTTGGTCTTCAGGGTTTTGAAGTAATACTTATGCAGTGGTCTCCATGGGTTCCAATTAAGGAATCCAGGCTCTTGGTCATCGCTGTCTAAGAGGAGTATCAAAGGGAAATGGGTGTGAATTGATGGTTAAATTTATGGCCAATAGGGACATAGAAAGTAGAACTAGACTAGCCTTAAGAGGCCAGTTGGGAGCCCAGGAACAATGTGGGGAGGTGTCAGCTTCCCTGTCATCCAGGGAGAGGAAATTGAAAGGAAGGAATGACTAGCCAAGCCTCAGGCTGGGCTGCAAGTAAGTCAGGAGTTTAGGGGTTGTGAATATTTGAGAATTATTAGCATGTTAGTCCATGTTATATTCCAGAACATTCCAGAAGTACTAAGTGGATTTGTTCAGCATGAGTATTTGAGAATGTAAAATATAAAGAAAAAAAATAAAGCATAGTGTGTATTCTTTCTTATTTCTAAGAAGTATTATTTTGATGAGAGAGATGTATTAATATATATTAATGATGGTTCTAAGGACTTTTCTGCTGAATTATACAATTGCTTTTTTTTTTTATACCCAAACCAAATATAGCATTGTATTTCCAGGTATTTTACCTTATTTCTGAGATAGAGTCTTATGTAGACTAAGTTGACCTCAAACTAACCATGTAGCAAAGGATAGCTTTTAACTTCTGTTCCTCCCAAGTACTGGAATGACAGCCATGGGCCAGTTTTATGCAATACTGGAGATGGAACCCAGGACTTTGTGCATGCTAGGCCACTACTCTCCAACTGAACTGCAGTCAACACTTCTTAATATACTCCACGTTGCTAATGGAATGATCAGTTACACTATTAAACTGAGAAAACTAATCCTTCCCTGTTTCTTAATCCCATTTCTCCAAACTATCTCATTGAGCTGGCATCTGCTGCTTCCGCCCCTTCCCACATAGACAAGTGTGCTTGGTCTGGTGAGGTCTTTTTCTCAGTGTTGAATGATAGCGTTTAAGTTAAAGTAATAGGGCTGTCTATGGTACACCTTTACCTCTCTTTCAGAAGTGTTTTAGTGCACCTGGAATCTTTGTTTCTGGGCCTGTTGTATAAACTGGTATAGTGCCATGCCATTTATGCCATAAGATGTTATTGCTATTGAAATGCATGAAGATATCCCATCCTGTGTCAAGAATTATTTCTTCTGCCTTCCCATGTCTTCCCATTTGTGGTAGAGTTAATGGAGACACAGTCAGTGGCATTTCTGAATGTAATGTCCAGGGCCCCCTGTCAGGCTTAGGAGTGTCTTTTCTTCTCTTGGGTTTAAGTAGAAAAGACTGTTTTGGGAATTGAGGCTATGCCTGTTAGTGTTTACCTCTTTGTGGAATAAGCCCATCAAAGATTGCCTTCCATCAATTAGAAGGTTGGGGCTTTAAAAACAAAATCCTTTAAGTGGCAAAGTAGCAGTATTGTACTTTATCAGTATACAGTTAAGAGTAAAATGCAAGTAATTTTCTTCCTGTTTGTTATTGATAACCCCAGCAGCCTAGCTTAACTTGAATGAATGAATGAATGCTGCTCACTTCTGTTAAATGTGGATGTACTTATGTGTCACTGGAAGTTATTGGTTGAATTATGATGTGGCTGTCACCTCAGCACAGGCAAATGTACACATGATTGTTAGTTTACACTGTATATAATGTGGGTCCCTGAGCCTGACGGATGGGGCATTCAAGATTTATTGAATGGAATGAAAAATGAAACTCACTAAAGGTCACTTTTGCTGAGAGAAGTTTTAGAGTAGCTTGTCCAGAAAGCGGTTTGCTTGATTTTGAAGAGACCGAAGCATCTGCCCTCCAGGCTATTGTTATAAAACCTTAGTTTTTACCTCATCTTACAGGTTCATTGACAGAGTTGCCTCATTTTCCTGAAATTCCCAGTTTCAAACTAACATTTACACTGCCAGTGAAAATTATCTTTTTTAATGATGTATACACTTTTAACTTTGAAACCTTTTCAAAGTATCTGCCAGTATGATTTTTTTAAAGATTTATTTATTCATGTATTTTATATATTTGAGTGCTCTGACTTCATGCACACCAGAAGAGAGAATTAGATCCCCTTACGGATGGTTGTGAGCCACCTTGTGGTTTCTGGGAATTGAACTCAGGACCTCTGAAGAGCAGTCAGTGCTCTTAACCTCTAAGCCACCTCTTCAGCCCCTGCCAGTAAGATTTCTTTAAAGCCGTTACCATCTTTGCCTTAAAGGAATGTACAACATAGGCAGGGAGATAAGATAAACACACAAGATACGCACAGCCCCACATACAGTTTTAAAAACAGTGACCCTAAGGGCAGTCTGTGCTGCATAGATGTTAGTAGAAGGTGTCAGGAATAAAGAAATGTTGCTTCCTATGTGTACAGACTGCTTGTAGGAAAATGAAAGTACACAGTTTAGTTAATAGACAGGACAGAATGTGGCTACACTGCAGGTATGCTATGCTTAGCAATGTGTCTTTCCCCTGCTCCATAATTTCCAGGTCTGCCTCTCCAAAGCACGGATTCACCATTATGAATAGGCTCAGCATGGAAAACAGAACAGAACCCATTACTAAAGACCTGGACTTCCAGCTCCAGGACCCTTTCCTTCTCTACAGAAATGCCACATGTGAGTCTCTTAATACAGTGGTGGTCATACTTCTGCTGTTTGGCCAAATGTCGAAAGTTGCAGTGTCCTCCCTGTGTTCTGTGTTTAGTATCAACAACTAGGGTTTCAGCATTCATTATCTTGGAAGTGGCTCTTTTCCTAGAAGTTCAAGTGAGAATTTCCTTAAGCCTTGTTGTGAGTAGCTCTTCTGCCTGTGGAATGAACCAGTCATTGACTTTAATCCTAAGCAGGAATGGGGGAGGTGAGTACTTGGTCAGGAGACAGGAGAGGGACACATGGGTGGCGTCACTGAACACATAATTCATGATTTGGTTAGTGGCAGTTTTCCCTCATGTATCACCTCTGACCAAGCACAGTGAAGAATGATTGAGGGAGAGGGTCTATGTTTTTGAATATGTAATCTTCATAAAGTCCAAACAATTTTGGCCTTTTTGAGTCTTTCAACCGTTTGTAATGGTGAGATTACAGTAGGTCCTTGGTATACTTGAGATGAAGTAGCAGGTGCTTGTATGGTATTCTGTCCTCATTTCAGTCTTGTGTCTCATCTGACACCTGTGTTTAACCAAAGAAAGACTAATGAAGCTGTCAGCTTCAAGGGCATCTTCACCATAGGACCATACTGCTTGAAAGGTAAGTATGTGTGTGCTCTTTGGCTTGGTGGGTAACTTTCAAAGAGACTTTACAATCTAATTAATGGTTTCTACTCTTTGAGTTTAAGATATAGGAAGTTGGTACTAGGGAAATGGTTCAATAGGTAAAGAGCTTGTGACATGAGGACCTGAGTTTCACACTCCAGTACACACACACACACACACACACACACACACACACACACACACACACACACAAAGCAGGGATAGGAGGCTCCCTGGAGCTCACTGGCCAACCAACCTATGAGCTCCAAGCCAGTGAGACTGTCTCAAAACAAAAGGTGGACAGCACCTTAGAGAGAATGACACTAGTTCCAGGACAGTCTGGGGTACACAGAGAAACCGTGTTTGTGTCTGTGTCTGTGTCTGTGTGTGTGTGTGGGGGGGGGGTTGACACTAAAAGCAGATGTCTGGCTCATGCACACAAAAAATACTGTTCTGTATCAAATTAACATATTCAAATGCTAATAAAGAAGCCATAAAAATGAATATAGAATAGATGGCTCAGCAATTAAGAGCATTGCCTGCTTTTTAGAAGTCCTAGGTTCACTTCCCAGCACCCACATGGCAGCTTACAACTGTCTATAACTGTAGTTTCAGGGGACCCAACACCCTCTTCTGGCCTTCATATGCACCAGACATGAAATGGTGTGTGTGTGTGTGTGTGTGTGTGTGTGTGTACACATAGACACACACACACACACACACACACACACACACACACACACACACATATATATATATATATATATATTATATAATATATATATATATGTCTTTAAAAGTGAATATAGAATAAATGAATACTAGTGACCTATCATAATCATTCCTGGTCACTCATATTTTGGACAAATAATTGATCTAGTCACTCCAGATATTTTGAATTCTTATATATTGCATTATGTCATATACTATACCAAAACTATATATTTTTTTAATACATTGTCTTAAAAAATACCTTTCCTATGTCTCCCAGGGCCTATCTGACAGAAAATGCTGTGTGGAGTTAGTGAGCACACAGGAAGCCTCATTCACTGTCTCTAGGTATGTCCAAGACGGTGTGAGCAGCCACATGGGACTGTTGACCTTGAAGTGTGGCCTGTCTGAGGAAACAGGACTGTGTGTTTAAAACATGCAACATTTTTCAGAGTCTCAGCAAAAAGAGAGAGAGAGAGAGAGAGAGAGAGAGAGAGAGAGAGAGAGAGAGAGGGAGAAAGAGAGAGAGAGGGAGAGAGAGAGAGAGAGAGAGAGAGAGAATTTTAAGAAATCGTATACTTTTATATTGGTTAACATTGAAATAACATTTTGGATAATAGGGCTAAAGAAAGTATGTTATTAAATTTACTTTTACTTTACCTGCATTGTTATTTCTAATTTAAAATATCAGGCACGGTTCATACCTTTGGGTCTTCTATTGACAAGCTTTTTTTTTTTTTTTGGCTTTTAAGACAGGGTTTCTCTGTGTAGTTTTGGAGCCTATCCTGGCACTCGCTCTGAAGACCAGGCTGGCCTCGAACTCACAGAGATGCGCCTGCCTCTGCCTCCCAAGTGCTGGGATTAAAGGTGTGCGCCACCGACACCCAGCTATTGACAAGCATTTTACAGATGAGAAAAGCAAGGCTTGGGGAGGTGCAAGCCCAGCATGTGTGCCTACAGTCCTGACCCTGGGTGCTGTTCTGTACCCCTGCACTGCCCCCTCGGCAGTTATGCATGACTACAAATGGAAGTCATCTTTGGGATTATGTGTGCTTTTTTCTAATGAGTCCCTATATAGAAAATGCAGTCAGTTCAACAGAGACATGAAGGCAATGTCTTTTCACTCTTGTGTTCATTTTGCTCCATTTTGTTCTCCTTAACACCAGATGCCAATTGCCTTTAAAGCCCATTGTTTGGCCTTAGTTTATTTGTTAGAGTTTTTCAGTCTTTGACACGGAGGTCCACAGGAGGTTTATCACGCAGGCCGTCAGGGTCTGGGTACTCTCTCATGTTCCTTAGAGCTCAGATGTTTATATAACAGTTGCATATGGCTTTCTTATCCTCTGATAATGACCCTTTGAGCAGGCTTTGTACAAGGTTGTTTTCATGGTCGCTGTCCCTTGGGGTCCATACAGGCCTCCAGAGACCCTTGGCCTTTTGCTTGCCACACAGTTCGTGAGTCCTGTCTGCCACCGAAGTAGGATAGGGCTGGAACTACTTCACAGTGAGTTTTCTCAGAGAATTTTTTAGACTCATTGGAGGAAGAAAAAAGTCAATTAGGTGAATCTTGAAGAGTGAAATAAGAAAGCAGAAAAAAATTCCAAATTCTTCATTTAATTAGTAAAGAAAAAAAACCATTTTGTAAGTAATTTTGAATTTTAATCAAACACAAAATAGGTTACTTTATTGTAGAAAAGGGTTTATAGTCTGAGCTTTATTGGAGTTTATTGAAATGGCATTTGACCTAAGTGAGCTGTCTTTTATTTACATTTATTTATTTATTTATTTATTTATTTATTTATTCAGAGTGTGTGTGTGTGTGTGTGTGTGTGTGTGTGTGTGTGTGTGTGTGTGTGTGTGCATGCATGCGCATACATGTGAAGAGACACCATGACCATGGCAACTCTTATAAAGGAAAACATTTAATTGAAGTGGCTGCTTACAGTTCAGAGGTTCAGTCCTTTATCGTCATGGCAGGGAGCATGGTAGACATGGTGCCAGAGAAGTAGCTAAGAGTCCTACATCTTGCTGTCAACAGGAAGCCAACTGAGACACTGGGTGGTATCCTGAGCATAGGAAACCTCAAAGCCTGCCCTACAGTGACACACTTCCTCTAACAAGGCCATACATACAAACATACCGTACCAACAAAGCCACACCTCCTAATAGTGCCACTCCCTTTGGAGGCCATTTTCTTTCAAACCACCACTGTGTGTGTGTGTGTGTGTGTGTGTGTGTGTGAGAGAGAGAGAGAGAGAGAGAGAGAGAGAGAGAGAGAGAGAGAGAGAGAGAGATCCGGATGTACAGGGATGTGCACCTGTGAGTGTGTGCAGAGACCAGAAGAAGGTGTCAGAAATCCTTCCCTATTTGTTTCCTGCCCTCTTTGAGACAGGGTCCCTCACTGTACTGGAAGCATTCTAGAAGTTTTCTCTAGAATGACTAGCCTTCTCTCTCCCTCTGATCCCTTCTGCCTTCTCCCCTCTCTTTCTCCTTCTTCCCCTTCTTCTTCTCTTCTTCCCCTCCCATAAACCCCAGGGCCTTGGATATGATAGACAAGCACTGTAACACTTAGCCACACCCCAGAACCCTGTTGGAGGTCTCTTGTATTAATTGCCTAGTACATGTGAGTTACATGCTAGGATTAGAAAGTTCAAGTGCTGGCGAGACCCATGTCTCCCCTTACCATCTTCAGGAATTCTTTGTCACAAAACTCGCTTTTTTAAACAGCCCATTTTCTAGCAGAGATGTAGTTTTCTAACATCTTTTCTGCAATCCTTTCCCCAAAACAGTATATAACAAGTAATCGATAGTTTTAAAACATAATTTTAAGCATTTTCTTGATGGCTGTTATAAAGAACATACTTTAGCTAAATTGCACCTGTATATATACCCACAATAAATAACAGCAGTAAGAAAGTCAAACTTACAAATAAAAGTTGGACATGATTTGGAAGGAGCATTGTTCACTATACTTAGAATATGTTCGGAAACACTACCATGAATCAATAAGGAGTAAATTTCAGGTCCCTTGTGGACAGAGACTGTATCTTATATTTTAATTGTGTCCTGTGATTCCATATGGGCCAGAAAATAAATGGATCAGGATAAGAAATAGGCATGCACAGTAGACTAGAAGTGATGCCCAAATCATTTGTACCAACTCCAAAACTGGTTGGGGTGTGTGTGTGTGTGTGTGTGTGTGTGTGTGTGTGTGTGTGTGTGTGTGTGTGTTATGTGTGTAAGAGAGGGCGTAGGGAGAGATGTCGAATGATTTTGCCTTCAATTCTAATCCTCAGGGTGTTTAAGACAAGCCATTGAAGATACTCTTCTTGGAGTGATTGATTTACAATTTACAATGGTCACAGGGTTGCCCAGCTTTCAGAATTCTTCCCTATTCCCCACCTCATGGTCAATGTGACAGTCCTGGGACTTGCTATATAGGCCATGCTGGCCTGGAACTAACAGAGATCTACCTTCCTCTGCCTCTCAGATGGGATTTAGGCTTTTTAAGCCTTGTAGATTTCAAGATATTTAGAGGAATAAAAGTATTCCAGCTCAGCAGGTTCTAAGGCCCTGAGATTTGTAACCTCTAACCTTAGAATCAGATGGTTGACATAAAAGCAGCTGAAAGGCTAAGAGCCTTTAAAACACTGCAGAGAAGATGAGCTTCATCCTCTGAATGTCTCTGCATACCATTTTACAAACCTAAATTCTAGGAATACAGTTGAGCTCCTAGGCCATCTAAGGTCAGCACACATCTTTAACATAATCAGACAGCTAAAAGTCTTTGACATCCTTTTTAGACAGAAACTTGGTATGTGCAAGAATAACAACAGCATGCTTTTCTCTCTTGGATCTGCCCAGTAATATAAGATCCTCATAGGGAACTTGCCCAAGTCACAGATAATGTGGAGCAAAAGACCTTGACTTTTCATATGTAGTCAGAATAGAAACCTATACAAATTGAGGCTCTTAATGTATGTGGTAGGTGTGAGTGATGCCCTTAATAACCTTCAAGAAGTCTAGTGTGCTTCTTAACAGGAGAGGAAGAAGGTCCCTGAAAGTTTGAACTTCTTATGTGCTTAGTGTCTTAAGGTTTTTATTGCTGTGAAGACACACCAGGACCATGGCAGCTCTTGTAAAGGAAAACATTTCATTGGTGCTGACTCAATTACAGTTCAGAGATTCAGTCCATTATCATGTGTGCAGGCAGATGTGTGCTGAAGAGGTAGCTGAGAGTCCTACATCTGGCAAGCAACAGGAAGTGGACTGTCAGACTGGGTGGTATATTGAGTATATATGAGACTCCAAAGCCTCCTTCTACAATGACACACTTTCTCCAACAAGACCATGCCTCCCAATAGTGCCACTCCCTTTGGGTACCATTTTCTTTCAAACCACCATACTCAGTCTTTAAGCCACTATTTCCATTCCAGGTGAAAAGCTGGCCTGTTTATTATAGCCTTTTGCACAGAGAGCCAACACGCTATAACAAGTGATTAAGCATTGCACTCCTCCTACCCTACTACTTGAGTGATGAAACTTGTCAGTCCAGCCTTAAATCCAGAATTACCGTTTGTTCTGTCAGTACTCTGCTCACACTGAAAGTATCTCAACTCCAAAGGAGACAATTTATGTAAAAAACTGGCATTCTGTCAATTACAGCAAGCCCCAGAAGATGTCAAGTAAGGCAGTATTTCACTTTTGAGAACTAGGTGTCATAATTTTGGTTCCATGCATCATAGTTCCTGAAACGGGTTCCTGTCAGCACGCACCATCACCTGGGCAAGCCATACTCCTTACCCAGAGCATCCAGCATCAGGACTCTGCACTTCCACTGTGGAATGTTAGGGGACTCATGGGTGGGACTTAACATGAATTTGAGTGCACTCAGTGGAATAATATCGGTGTGCTTGGGTGAGGAGGAATCTGTGAGGCAAAGTGATACATTACAGGTAATGTGCAGCTACTGTGGAGTAAAATCCAAATGAAGTCACCTCTACTTTGTCCTCAGCCGTGCAGATGCAAGATTCTTGGCATTAAAGGAAATAAGCATTCACATGGCAATGGTGCTCCCATTCACATGGCGACGATGCTCCCATTCACATGCTGCATTTGTGGCTTGTAGTTGTGCCATCTTTTAGATTTTGTTTGAGAGAGCCAAATTTGCTATGATAAAAGCCTAAATCTTGGCAGAGAAACTGTATTCCAAAATGTTCCCCTTTGCTTTCTGAGGGAAGCATCCTTCACTCTGCCTGCCTCAGCATACAGGGAGTGGACAGTATGGCTGCACAGTGTTGCTGTACATTTTGCATTCTATTTTTACATTGCTGATTTTTGTTCAGAAATCACCAGATAATTTCACATAACCAGGTTGATTCCAAAAGGAATCTTATATTTATTCTACATTCTTAAGATCCAGAAGAAAGAAATCAGTTAAGCTATGAGCTTGTGTTGGAATCATCCCATAGACAACCCCTAGTTCTTCTCTCAGAACAGAGCTGAAACATGACTTGTTTTCAAAATAAAGGGCTTTGGGAACACTTGGTATCTCTTGTGTCCTCGTAGATAAAGGTCGGAGTGACAGGAGTACAGAGCCTCTGATTCATTCCTCCCCTCACTGGCTGCAGAGCCTCCATGCCAAACCTTAGCAGTCCTTCAGTGATCTGATGACGGTTTCTAGTTAAACTGCTTCAGCAAAACTGTACTGTCTTCATCAAACACTGGGTTAAATCCTCTGACTCAAATATGAGGAAGTCTGTGCTTTGGGGATTTTTGTTTTGAGGAGAAAATTTTAGACATATAAAAATGTTTTATGTTTAGCTTTAAGCATCACAAACTCTAATTATGAGACAGGATTTATTTCCCTTTGTTGATACTCATTTATGATAATAGCATTTCAGAGTGTTATTGGAATAATCAAGGTAACTTAGGTGCTTGTATGCTCAAGGTTACTGTTACCTCATGTGACCAGCATGTGAGTATTGTAGTTGTTTGCTGCACCCCATCCTGGTGACCATCTATAAGGAAGAGAAATGTGTTCTTTGTCTCCCAGTTGCCAGTGGCAGTAGTAGGCAAGCAGGAAGAATGACTGGGGGAGAACTGTTGCAATTGCAAACACACATAAAATAAGGACATAAGCACCAAGTCAGCGGAATATGTCGTTTCTGGAAACTCACATCTGGATGGCAGTCCTGTCACTGAGACTTATACCTAAGTATGTGAAGTGCTTGAAGCAAAGTCAACTCTCAGCAACTTTAGAATATCTGGGCCTTAGACTCTAGTAGAGTGGATCATTTGGCAGAGGACTCCAGCCTGTCTGGTCCATGATGGTTAATTAAGCCAGAACTGATATTAAGGTGGCAAAGGTTACCGGTAATAAAGTCTTTGGCAGACACCTGTTGACTGACTGCACATGCTGCTGTCTGTGCTTTGTCTGACCTGGGTGGGTTGTGTGGGGGGGTGTAAAAAGCTTAAGTAGGATGGACTTAGGAGAAGGGTACACAAAAGACTGGGACCAAAGAAAACCACTGGGAGTTTATCCCTGGAGGAGTGAAGAAATGAGGTTTTCAGGGGTAAATAGGGGCTCAAAGACATAGAGAAATGTTTTAGTGAATCCATTTGGTATTTGTGGACCAGATTTTGAAATTTACAAGCAAAATTATGAATAAAATGGTGATAAACAAGTGGTCAACAAAACAGAGTAAATTGTTCCTATTTTTATTACTGTTAATCTGAGGGTTTTCCTGAGTCTTAATTTTTTTAGGCATTTTTTTACTCTATTAAACTTCTTAGAGTAAATAAAGTAACTTTCCCCTGAGAGAAATAAAATGAGGAATTTAGTGTGTGGTGAAGATTGCTCTGACCTTGACAGGATGTCCAGTTTCCCTGGTGAGGAGGACAGTGGCTCTGAGGAGATTAGGAAGTCTAATGACACTTGTAATCTTTGTTATAAAATGAAACTTTCTAAAACCTAAATACATCTTTTACTTTTAAAGTAACAAGTTCTTACTGATGGTTGGAAATGCATATTGACTCAAATTAACATAATGCTTTGGGTGTGAGGTTTTGAACGATTTAGTTTTACTAGCATTAACATTCTAAAACAGTTCCTTTATTTGGAATGGGGAGTTTGTTTTTACTACTCAAGTTTTCTACTGTTTGCTCCCATTGCTCAATGCTATTAGTTGCCATTAAATAGCAGCAGCTTCTCGTGGGCTGTGAACCTTCCAGTATCCCAAGATCATGGGATCAGGACTGCTGATTTGTGAGCTGCAGTAAAACTATGTCATATGAAAAGAACCAGACCCAGGGCCAAAGATAACAATGCTATGTAGCTGCACTGGGCCAGTGAGGATTTTGTTTTACAAGATGTGTCCGTGTTTGGTCAGTAAAGCCAGAGCGGAAGGTGAATGAAAGAACATTACCTTAAAGGCATTAAAGAGCACGCCAAAGGGAAGCGGGGTTTTGCACAGGCATTCCAGATGATAGGAGTGTCAGAAGGACAGGACTGACGCAGAGCCAGCCAGCCACAGCCTCGCTTCCCCATCTACAAAGCCAGGACACAGCCCTCAGGTGCCACTCGAGAGCATCCTACTGTAAACGTCCCTCCCTCCCTCCCTCCTTCTCTCCTTCCCACCTTCTCTCCTTCCCTCCCTCTTTTCCTCCCTCCCTCAGACTCTCATTTCCTCCCTTATTCTGAAAGTCCTGGCCAACTCTGGTTTAAAAACTGCAAATGACTGATAACCCATGAAGTAAGGTTACTATGAGGTCAAGGCTAACCTGGGCTACATAGTGAGTAGCTTTCCAACATAGGCTACAAAGCAAAACCCTGTCTCAGAGCAAAGGGCGGCGAGATGGCTCAGTAGGTAAAGGTGCTGCTGTCGAGGTTGCTGACCTGGTTGAAGGAGAAAACTGACTCTGGCTAATTGTCCTCTGACCTCCATGGGCACACGGAAGCACCTTTGTGCCCACACACTTGTACACGTAAATAAGCCAAATGTGATCAAGTCAACACAAACCCACACACATGTACATATAAATAAATAAAATGGCATCAAATCAACACAAACCCAAACACAGAGATATCAAATCAAAGTGTGTAAATGGTTTTTGAAACCATATATCAAATTGTATATTGTGTATGTCAGGGGCATAGTTTACAGAAATAAGTAAGACTGGGAAAGTCCTGTGTCTGGTTCATGGAGCTTTATGTGGGCACAGAGACGCCTGTGAGGGGGGGGTCCCTGAGCCGCATACTCCTAGTGACCGCAGCACCTTCATGACTGACTTTCTCCTTCTCTAAAGTGTGCTAAGACCGAAGCACCTTCATGACTGACTTTCTCCTTCTCTAAAGCGTGCTAAGACTTTCAGAAGGGTGGGTGCTATGCATGTGCTTCCACCAGCCTCCCGGAAGTAGACATCTTCACCATGGCCAAACAGATGACAGCTTGAACTGGGCAATTGGAACAGTAAATTAAAAAAAAAAAAAAGATACTGTTTGAATAAAGCCCACCAAATCAATGTACACTGATTATACACTGAGTTAGAGATTATTATTCCATTCATTTGAGGAAGACCAGAACATATGTGGGGTCTAAGAGACTTACACTTTTTTAGTTACTCTCAAATGCCTGTAGCTTGCAGAACTGACTTCTGCCAGGTTCCCATTAAAGAGAGAGCTGAGAGCTTCTGAAGGCAAACGAATGGTCTGACCCTTTTTCAGGAGTAGGTGAATCGGGGGAGAAGAAAGGGAGGGAGGGAGGGAGGGAGGGAGGGGGAGGGAGGGAGGGAGGGTGGGAGGGAGGGAGGGAGGGAGGGAAAGGAGGAGGGTTGCAAACGAGAAAGCATAATCAAACCACAACTCCCATTTAAAGTTTGCTGTACACCCTTAACATATGTGTATGCCACTTACTAACTATATAGGTATATGCTTGTTTTGAAAATGTTAGCCCTAATTCTTATGAAATGGTTTTGAGTTGAAAAGTACCTGGCATAGAATAGAGAACAAATGGCCAATGTCTCCAAAGGTCATATTAAATAAAAGCATCTATTAGGAACATAAACAGGATGAGGCGGGTCCTGAAATCATTCATCCAAAATGAACTACTGTGCTATACTAATGGCAGTCAGTGTGTGCAAGTGAAAAAGCACATTTAAGTGACATCCGATGCTGCCTCTAATGACCACTTAATTGGCCCATTGAAATTTGATTGGCTTTCAGGTTTCCTACTGAAGAAACTAAAGAATTGATGCCATTATCAAGCACAGTCAGCTTGCTCACCCTTGTCTGTATGTGCCCACAAAACTCAGACCTGGAGTATAATGTGGAAATTTTGCACTCCTCAGTCTCTCTTAAGGGATTGAAAGGACAATGGGAGGCAGGTGTCTTACCACTGAAAGGCTGTTTTCTATGGGGAATTGACCAAGCATGACATCCGGGAAAGGGCAGTGCCAAGTAGAACTTCACCATAATGTGGTGAGTAGTCCCAGTTAAACACAAGGGATTATGCAGACATACATGAGCACATGCTGGGGAACCTTCTAGAATCCTGCTTCTAGGGGAGCTCTCAACACACTTAACTTTTCTTACCTCCAGGAGAGATGTAGAAACAGTTGAGTTGAGCTTCATGTATCACCTTGCCCTTGAACTTCCCCTCTGATTCCTCAGAGAGGTGACTGGAAAGCGGCTGGTATGGAGGGGTGGACGGCTGAACGAAGGCTCGAATCATTGTGACTTCCAGTTGGGTGCTAACAACTAATTTCACAACTAAACAATTATCCCACTTGTAATTTTCTCTTGTACTCTTTAAAAACTCAGAACCTATTTCTATGGCCACCTTTGAGGGCTGTAAAAGCTCATGTGACCCTAACGCTCTGCTGTGAATTCAGGCTGTTACTTCCAGGTTAGAATTCTGAAAGCACACCTCCTTTCTTGGCTCTTTGCTGTTGCGTTCAGACCTGTGCAGAGACAAGCCCTTCCCCAGTGGAGCCCTTGAATGGGAATGTGAAGCAAATGGCTTCTGTCAGCCTGTCAGCTCATCACCTCCTGAAGGCCTGATGAGTCCTGGTCTTTGTATGTCACCACGAGCTGTCTGGCACAGCCTCTTGTGTGGAAGGGTGATAGGCCTGGTGAGGGTGGAGGCCTGGGCCCACGACACGGAGAACTTGAGCTGGAATGTGCACTTCCATGGATTCACGATGCGATGCCGCTGAGCTACAAAACTATTTTAAGGAGAAGAAAGCACAGGGCCAGTCCTCTATCTTGGTGCTCCTTTTAGTAGTCAGGAATTCTGGGAAATTTGTGTTTTATCTTCCCTTCCCCTTGCCTATTTAAACCTGTGTTCAAGCTAAATACTAACCGGGTAAAGAGAGTCATTTCAAATGATCCTATTTGAATGTTAAAAAACCATGTTACCTCCTAAATAAATCTCCATGAAGTACTAAATAATGACAAACCCAGTATTTCCTTCATTCTGCTTTAACATTGGAGGGTTTTCTGTTGTTTTTCTGCCCAAAACCTGTGTGTCAGCATCTTGTGGTAATGAAGATGTCAGAGGCCTTTGTTCGTGCCAACAGTTTCCTTGGCATCCTGCCCTTATCCAACTGTAGTTCTGTATGTCACATGTCACACAGGAGGAGGGATGGCCCCTGGAGTGCTTGTTAGTATGGTCTACTGGTAAGACACCATTGCCACCTTCTCTGCCACTGGGTTTTAGTTTCTGGTTGCCCTGTGAGTTCCTGACTTACCATTTTGGAAAACTTAGTCTCCAAAAAAGGAAAGATTTCACTGTAGTCAAACCGTTCAAACAGTCCATAGCACCTATTGTAACTGAGACAAAGAAGTCAGACTCATGGAGCTGAGTGTTAGTGATCTGAGTAGATTCCTCATGGACTGAGTGCTAGTGAGCCGTGGAGATTCTAGTGATCTGTGTAGATTCCTCATGGTACTGAGTGTTAGTGATCCGTGGAGATTCTAGCGATCCATGTAGATTCCTCATGGTACTGAGTGCTAGCGATCTGTGTAGATTCCTCACGGGCTGAGTGCTAGTGATCCAGCCTGACCTTACAAAAATAAAAGGACAGATGTCTAGGGATTCTGAGTGGGGAGTGACTTCTGGTAGATGGGAAGTAACCTTAAATCCCAGTTTCCGGAAACACATTTAATCTTGATGCACAGGTCTTATTTTGATGAGAAAGTAATCACAGCACACTGACTGGAGGATACCAGTGTTCTCATATTTCCTAGAGTTGCCATAGCGCTGCAGACGGATATGTGTGTGTTTCTATCTCAGATTGTAACATGGTTGAAAAAACCTGGGGCTTCATCTCCCTTTGCCCCTTCCATATGTAGGTGTCTGAGGTAAAGGTTCTGCATACATGGACTGGAAAGAGGACTCAAGGATAAGAGCATTTTCTGTTTTTCCAGAGGACCAGATGTGGTTCCCATTACCCACATCTGGAAACTCAGCTACCTGCAATTCCAGTTCCAACGAATCTGACACCCTTTCTGGCCCATACACACACACACACACACACACACACACACACACACACAGCAATAAATCTTTTTTTTAATATTCTGCATATACTTGATCAGTACGAAAATGAAGTTTCAAGTCTCAGTGATGACTTTTGGCAAGTTGGTGATCTGGATTCATAAAGCCTCTTATTGATACCTGCTTAAAATAGCATTAAAAAGACATTTCCTGGGGCTGGAGAGATGGCTCAGAGGTTAAGAGCACTGGCTGTTCTTCCAGAGGTCCTGGAGTTCAATTCCCAGCAACCACACAACCATTCATTATGAGATCTGGTGCCCTCTTCTGGTGTGCAGATATACATGGAAGCAGAATGTTGTATGCATAATAAATAAATAAAATCTTTAAAAAAAAAAAAAGACATTTCCTGTGCCTTTGGAAATTTATATCAGTGGTGTCCTGACACAGAAAGTTCCCATCTGGGCACTGGTGAGATGAATGAGCAGAAAAGGGTGTTCTTAGACTACCATAATTATCTTCATACAAAATAATTAAATACTTTGAAAGTTTAAATTTTTTGTTTGCCTTTCAAATACTTTTTGCTAACTTTTATTGCTCTATCATAATATTACTGCTGTTTTCAGAAGTTGTGGAGGGTTGGTTTTTTGGGGGGGTGGTGTTTCGAGACTTGTTTCTCTGTGGCTTTGGAGGCTGTCCTGGAACTAGCTCTTGTAGACCAGGCTGGTCAATGAAGTTAGTTCATGTATTATTTATATGACTATTTGCATATAAGACCAGGACCTCAACTAGATATTTACAAGTGTATCCTGTGATTGTTTTAGCCTTTAGAAGTTATGGAGCTAGATATATGCTAAATTTAATAGACAACTTACTTAAAAAATTATTAAATGAATCAATCACAACTATAGTACATTTCTGTTCGTTGCTAAATGGTCACACAATAGTCATGCCTAACCTTCCAACATTTGTAAACTTCCTGTATGGACATTTTTAGATGAAATTTATTTTTAAAAATATATTTTTTCTAGTTCTCAACCCTAATAACTCACTGCCAATTTTTCAGTTAACATATCCTTTGGAGACGGAGAGGGAAGGAGGTTTCTAGGCATAAATTGAGCATCAGGTTTCTGAATATTTAAAAATAAAGATGAAATGTGTTTGTGAAATGTGCAAATGGCATATAGAAACAATGAAATCGCAAAGCCAAGAAGTTTAGAAATCCTGATCTCATTTTCAGTCTGTAGCCACTTGTGTAAGAAGCATTTACCAACTGCCTGTTGAGCTAGAGACCGCACTTCCCAAGGAAGCAGACTGCAGTGTGCACAGACTCATCAACACTTCTGGCATAGATGCTTTTCTTTTTGACATGTAACTCCAATGACTGCGTTCATTTATTTAATCATTAATTGAATGAATTCCTTTCATAATTAATTATTATATATTTTCCTCTCAGACAAAAAGGGAATTTCTTTCACTGTGTGACTTTGAAGATGCTTATGACTTGTTTGATGTGTTTTTTCCCCAGTGTCCATTTATGGAATTTGGTTTTATGATAAGGAAGAGTGCCAAAGAATTGCAAAACTGATGAAAAAGTAAGTAGTAAAAGGCCAAGTGTTTCCGAGTACCCGGTGCTTTGACTCATATTTCTAAGTGTGTGAAGCAACACTAACTTTACCAGGAATTGTTTCTCAGCCGTCATCTTCAACATGATCTGAAAACACTGGACACTGCTTACCAGATGAAAAAGGAGTAAGAAGCGGCTTGCTGTGCTTTCTCTAGATCCACAGTCTGAATAACGTGCCTTGTTGTTCTGCCTCACGTGCAGTGAGTGGTTCAGTTCCATGGGGAGGTTTTCTTTGGTATTTTCTTCATTTGTAAATAAGTAGTATTTTCTCTGGATGTGTCCATCAGTTTAAAAAAAAAAAAAATGCGGAGTCATTCTGAAAGGCTACCCCTGAGCCTGGGAAAGTCACAATCCTTTTAGTTTAGCTATCAGTGCACAATCTCTCTCTCTCTCTCTCTCTCTCTCTCTCTCTCTCTCTCTCTCTCTCTCTCTCTCTCTCTTTATCTCTTTCTCACATGCTAGTTCTGAACTGCTTCTACATTGCTATCTGACTTTCCTACTCTTAGCTTCCCTGGTTTGCACCAAAAGGAGGTCCAGGTGAGATTGGTGGACTGCCCAGTTATGGATTTGGATGCTCAGTTTTGCTGCTGTTCATGCAAATGGCCAAGAGCCTCAGAATGAAGTGAGTTTATGAAGCTGGGTCTCTGCCTAGGCTAACTGAACCCCATATGGATGAGATGCTCTGTCTGCAAGAGCCAGTATTCAGTTCTAAATCCAGGGCCACTGAGATGAAACAGTGACACCCCCTCCCCAGGAAATGGAAACCAGGGAACACATTTTTATAAATAAAATTGACTCCTGAAATCTCACTTGTGAAAGCTAATTTTAGACAACCAGCTCAAGTCACAGATGGTGATTAAGT
The DNA here is from genome assembly GCF_003668045.3 of Cricetulus griseus. Classification (NCBI taxonomy): domain Eukaryota; kingdom Metazoa; phylum Chordata; class Mammalia; order Rodentia; family Cricetidae; genus Cricetulus; species Cricetulus griseus. Next base: position 25,676,071 of record NC_048601.1, on the reverse strand, counting down.
GTGTTCAAACTGGTATTTACCACCATAACAACTAGTTCCTTAAACATTTCATGTTGTACATTGTTCAAGGGATAATAATAGCAGGATCTCATATGGATTAAAAAATACCCTGTCCCTCAGCCAAGAGGTCATGGTAAAGTTGGTGGCATTCTGCGGTGACTGCCTAATAGCTCAGGCAGGAAAATGAGTGATTATTACTAGCAGTGAGCAGTTGATTTGTGTGGATTCAGATCCCTCTAGTTAGAATTAAGTCTCTCGTGACTTCACCAATCTTACTTTACCATTAACTTCATGGCTTTTACAAAAGAATTAGAACTGAAAGTTAAAGCAAACAAAGAAGTATTTCCTGATGTTTCCCTGCAGCATCTAAGACCATGTGGTCAGTGTTAGGATGCGACCTTTGTGGTACCTCCAAATTGCCAGAAAACTGCAAGATCTGAGGTTGTCCAGTCCACCTTGCCGGTCATCCCTGTTGAATGTTTGTCTTTGTAAGGTTTCCTCCATGTTCCTCAACAGTTCTGCCACTACAATGTAAAAGCAGCTGTGACTGATGTGTCCAACAATGAGCAGTCTATGTTTATTTTTCTCTTTACAAAAACAGGTGGGGCGGGTTGTCACCCACAGTCATAGCTTGCTGGCTCCTACCCTGGATTTGCATATGTGGCCAATTAGCTCAAGACCTCATCTCTCATTTTCTGTTTCAAATGCCTGAGCATCTTTCTAAGATGGCTCTAATGGGATGGAAACACTTGGGAGATGACTGGAGCAATAGCATTGGTTTTGACTTTAGTTTCCTGATACTCATTTCCCTTGTTTTTCTAGCCTCACTCAGTGCGAACAGTTGAAAGCCTGTCATGGATCTGGAGCAGAATCCTCCCCAGGGACCCTGAGTTCAGGAGAGGGCAGAGAAGTAGATATCTTACAGATGCTCACTAAGGCCAAAGATGAGTACACCAAGGTGAGTCTCTGTTCTTCCTTCTGATCATACTTACCCACAGTGACAAGATTGTCTCTGAGAAAGACTCAAGGCTCTTCAAAGTCCAGCTGGGGGAAATCAAGGTCTGCTTGCTTGTAGTAGGCTATAGACTGTTTTCTACAGGAAATTAAAAGATAGCCTAAGAAATCAACACCCTTCGTACAAACAAATCGTATTTAGTTAGAGGACTTACTACATTTACAGTGGTAACATGTAAATAAATCATGTCTTCAGTTGTGGGGCAGGCCTGTAATCCCAGAATTTAGAAACTGAAGCAGGAGGCTGGTGCGTTTCAGACCATCCTGGATTAAGTAGTAAGACTTATCTCAAAAACACAAAGCATGAGCCCCAACAACACAGCTCAGTGGGTAAGGGCACCTGCCACCAAGCCTCATGACCTGAGTTTGATCCTTGGAACCCATATGGTGGAAGGACAGAACCGACTTTCACAAGTTGTCCTCTTCTGACCTTCACATATGTGCTGTGGTACCCCTCCCCAATGAATAAATAAAAGGTAATAAAAATTGTAAGCCAAAACAAAAAGCATAAAAGTAGACTTGAACAAACCTAAGTATATGCCCTGTTCTTAGCTAAAGACTAAGAAGACTGAATGTAAAGTTGTCAGTTCTCCTTTAGTCTATAAGTCCGAGGTTATTTCTAAATAAATACTGCTGTTTTCTTTTCTTCTCCTTTTCCAGGAACAGACAAGCTGATTTTAAGGGGAAGATGGGCTTTAGAGTGTTGGGGAATGGGGGTTGGGGAGGGGCACTGTAAAAACAAGCCCAGTGTGGACTCAAGATGACAACCCTAATCACAGGGAAATGCTAATCAAAGTTACAGCGAGACCCCATTTCATTCCAGGTAGAATGTGCAAGCTCTAAAAGGCAAAAGAGGGGCTGGAGAGATGGTTCAGAGATTAAAAGCACTTGTTGGTCTCACAGAGGCCATAGGTTTGGTTCCCAGCACTCACAACCATCCATAACCCCAGTTCCAGGAGATCCGATGCCCTCTTTTGACTTCTATGAGCACCAGGCACACACATGGTGCATACACATAAAATAAAAATACTTTTTAAAAAGTCAAAAGATAATGAAGTGTTGGTGTAGCTGTGGAGCAAAGTGAATCTAGGTATATAGTATTGCTAGCAATCTGTGAAGAACATAGTACCAAAGTCCCGCCCCCCCCCAAAAAAAAACCTACCAAAAAATGGAACCACCAGAAGACCTACTAGTCCCACTTCTGGGCACACAACTAAAGAGTATGAAACCATAATGTCCAAGAGATATCCATACTTCCATGTTCATTGCAGCACCATTTATAACAGCCAAGACATGGATCAGTTAAATATGTGCTAACAGATTGATGGATAAATAAAATCACACACACACACACACACACACACTATATTCAATTTTCAAAAAGGAAAAAAGCAGTCTTGCCATCTGTGATCACATGGATAAAACACAAAAAGATGACAAATACCACATAACATCACTTCCATGAGGAATCTGGAAAAGCAGAACTCACAAGGGCAGAGACCGGTGGCTCTTAAAGGCTAGGGTACAGGCTATGGTGTGCTGGATACGACACCATAGAGGAGGGGAAATCCAAAGGGGCCACTGCACACTGCAGTGACCACAGCTGATAACAGCATATGCAAATGGTGCTGAGAGTAGATTTTTAAGTGTTCTCATCACAAAAATGCTATGTATGTAAGGTAATACGTATATTAATTAGCTTGATTTAGCATTCCACAATGTATATATAGGTATCAAAACATCATATTATATGCCTTAATTTATACAAATTTAACTTTATAATTCAATTTAAAAAATTAATTAAAAAATAAGGCTGAATTCCCCACCAAATTCCAGAGACAGACGGGATCTCAGAAGTTTTCATTTAATCCTTATCAAGAGACATGAAATTCTTTCATAACATCTCCACTATGTCTACTTAAACATGTCCAAAAATGGAGATACACTTCACAAGAAGAATTCTGAGGGGAAAATCCTGTGTTCTTTATTACTTTGTCCATTTCCCACTTTTTCATGCCAGGCCCATTTCACTGATGGCCTGTACGTTATCTGTCTGTCTAATGTGTCTATGTCTATGTCTATGAGTATATGAGAGGCGACAGCACAGACGGGAGAAGGTGTCTGTAACTACCGATGCTAATGGGAGAATCAGCTACATCTAGCTGGGGAGGCAGGACTGGAGATGGACCTGGAGTCTGATCTTGTTTGGGTGGGTGGGGAAAAGGAGGAGAAACAGGAAGGCGCTTCTAGGAAGTAGATGTCAGTTTCAAATGCTTACAGAATACCACGAAGACCATGTTATGGAAAGCGCAAAGAGTCCAAGAGTTCACATAACAATATTGTAGACAGAATGTCACCAGTGTGAGGCCTATGAGATGGCTGGTGAGAAAAAGGGGCCTGGAACCTGAATTTAATTCCTGGATTGTCAAAGACCTGTTTGTTCCTGGAACCCACAGCCTATGTGACAGAAAGAGGGAACTGACTCCTGAAAACTGCCCTCTGATCTCCACGTGTGAACTGTGGCTTGTTTGTGATTGTACACATGCATCTGAACACACACACACACACACACACACACACACACACGCGTGCACACACATGCACATACGCTCTATTATCAGTGTCTGAGTACTCTCCAAGGAAAGACAGTAATAGCTTTGTTTTGGTTGAATTTGGTCCACGCTTTCTCTCCCACTCATCACCATTATCCACAGTCATTATACAAGATTGCATGTCCAGCACTCAGTCCCCATTTGCCCTGCAATCAGGAACTTCTTCAAAGGGCTCTGACACTTTTTAGGGCTGTCAATCATTTATGAGTCTTTTCAGGGAGCCAGGAGCTTGCAGTTTTGTTTCCATAGTTAAGAAACAAAACGAACTAATTTTGATGTCTCCACTTACTACTTAAGATGCAACTTTAACTTAGATTTTCATCTCTTATATCAAGGTTTGTAATTTCTCATTTATTGTATCTGTAATGGATGAAAAATTATAAGGCCAATATTCCTACTAATAATAAGACCACTGAATTAAGTTTCTAATTTGTTGTTCTTTTCACCCTTAAAGTATAATCTACCGAGACTTTTCAGCTCAAACATTTTGGCTTGAAGTCATGATTTTCTTAATGATGTCATAATGTAAAACTCAGTTACATTTTCTTAATTTTCCGTACCCATTTTCCAAATTCTAAATTATTTTTTCTTTATTTTACTTTGCCCATTTCTCTAGAGAGTGTCAATCTTTTTTTTTAAAGAGTGTTAATCTTTTATATTTCAATTTTTGGGGGACACCTAGTTTTTAGGTGTGAATATTTCTTCTCAGCTGTTACATTTCATGTTGTTTGTTTGTTTTGGTTTGGGAGACAGGGTTTCTTTGTCTAACAGCTCTGGCTGTTCTCCAACTCACTTTGTAGATCAGGCTGGCCTAGAACTCAGAGACATTACTTGTCTCTGTCTCCGGAGTGCTGGGGTTAAAGGCATGTGTCACTACTGGCCAGCTTTTTGTTTTGTTTTGTTGTTTTTATATTTTTTTAAAATTTGCAAATGTTAATTTTTTTATATAGTTGAAATTAATTGGTTTTGAGTTTTAAGGCATAGTTAAGAATTCTTTTTTCCTAGATTGCAAAGTAGGTTTTCTTTTGGAACCTGAATTTTCTAACACATTTGAGATTTATCCTGGGATGTGGCTTGAGGCACAGTTTGGATTCTGTACTTTTCTAAATGGTACCAGTTGCCTCAACACTGTTTACTTAAGAACCCATTCATATAACTGATCTGAAACAGTTCTTTATCATATCATAAACTTGACCTATAATTGCATCTAAATCCAGCTTTCGCTATCCTGTTGGCCTGTCTGGTTACTATGTATGAATACCAACAATCTATAGCATCCTGCATAAACATGACCCATACTTGCATCTAAATCTGGCTTCTGCTATCCTGTTGGCCTGTCTGGTTACTATGTATGAATACCAATAATCTACAGTACCCTGCATGTTCACATCCAATTTTAACAACCCAGAGTACCCTTAATTTTCATAACCATTTTTTTAGCATCAAGTAAAGCCTGCTTCATGGCTCTCTACTCTACCTCTGGCCAATATTGCTTGTTTTTACAGTGCCCCTCCCCAACCCCCATTCCCCAACACTCTAAAGCCCATCTTCCCCTTAAAATCAGCTTCTCTGTTCCTGGAAAAGGAGAAGAAAAGAAAACAGCAGTATTTATTTAGAAATAACCTCGGACTTATAGACTAAAGGAGAACTGACAACTTTACATTCAGTCTTCTTAGTCTTTAGCTAAGAACAGGGCATACACTTAGGTTTGTTCAAGTCTACTTTTATGCTTTTTGTTTTGGCTTACAATTTTTATTACCTTTTATTTATTCATTGGGGAGGGGTACCACAGCACATATGTGAAGGTCAGAAGAGGACAACTTGTGAAAGTCGGTTCTGTCCTTCCACCATATGGGTTCCAAGGATCAAACTCAGGTCATGAGGCTTGGTGGCAGGTGCCCTTACCCACTGAGCTGTGTTGTTGGGGCTCATGCTTTGTGTTTTTGAGATAAGTCTTACTACTTAATCCAGGATGGTCTGAAACCTGTCTAAAAAAGAAAAGGGAAAAAAATATCTAAGGAGTGATGTATAATAGGAGGCAAAGCTACCTCAAAGCATAGGAAAGGTGGGGGAATGTCAGTTTTCTTTGTTTAAAAGAAAATCATTCTGTAGAATTAACACCACCTCCTTGTAAGTGGCAACAGGGGCTAACAACTCCTCTAGCCATCACTTTATAAGTCAGGGTCTTATGTGTTTTTGCCTTGCCTTGCCTTACCTTGCCTTGCCTTGCCTTGTCTGCCCTGCTGTAAGGAAGACAGCAGTCAACCCATGCAGTGACACTACCCATTACTGTCACTCACTTGATATGAACACAAAAATAACATTTTATGACTGAAAAGCAATTCCACACACTATTCAGTACTAATGCCTAATGGCCAAAGAATTGACAGAACTCTTGGAAAATACAGTTAGACTTTTGTGTGGTTGATCTAAAAGACAGGTGCACACAGTGACAACCAACCCAAAGCCCATGTGCTAGAATAAGAGAATATGCCCCAGTAGCTGGAAAACCCCTTGAGAACTTTGGGGTTGCAGAGATGAGATGGTGCCTGTCACTCGTGCCTTGTCAGATGTGGTGACTGTTTTCAGGCATGAGGCATTAGCTGGGCAGCTGAAGCAAATGCTCCAAAAGAGTCTGCAGCCTGGAAGGTCCTGTTGTATTGTTTTCTTTGATGTTTTAACAAAATAAATCACAGCATTATTGTCAGGCGCTTTTGTTATGAATCCTACTGTTAGCAATTGCATGGTTGGTTAGATTAACAGGTGATAATGAGTCAGTATTTGAAATGATGAGGCTTGCTTCGTCTGTTTATGAAATTCTAATTTGTTGTAAGTGGCTCAGAACACTTCATTTAAATTATCCTGTTTATGCAAGAAGTCATCTATTAATAAAAATGGTGTTAGCAATTTTTAAATCAGTGGTTTGAGACAGCATTACTTTTTAGTTTGTGGGCCAAATTTGGGTTAAATATTTTTAGCAGCTCCCAGTACTCTACTCTATATTATTTCTGTGATTGTTTACCATTGAAACTTATTAGATTGGTTGTTTTAAACGGTTTCTTCTTAAGTAAATGCATACATAGCCTTCCAAGTATCCAAGAGCATGTGGGTCCTTGGGGCTAGCTGATGTTAGGTAGTAATATTTTAGGGTACTGAGTTACACACACAAAAAAATAAGTTTGTAGTTGACTTCTACCCAAATGCAGTTCCTATCAGAAAAGTAGAAGAGATTATCCTTCATGCATAAAAACTTATTTTAAAAATAGCCAATTTTTAAAATTGCTTGCTTATCTACCAATTAGATAAGCAAGAAGGGGTATAAAAACACTCAAGCTTCTTTTATTTCCATCAAAAACGAAGTATCTGTGTTTTTTCCATTCCAGTGTAAAACCTGTTCTGAGCCAAAACAGATAACCAGTTCTTCCGCCATTTGTGACAACCCTAAGCTTATCAAACCTGTCCCGGTGAGACCCAGTAGTAGCCACAGGCTACAAGAACCCCCGCCCAACAAGGTATGCGTCTTCTGCCTTTTTGTTTTGTTTTTAAAAGAAAAAACATATTTTTCAGGTTTTGGAATTAAAATGTAATTACAATGTCTCCCCCTTTCCTCCCGCCAACCCTTCCCTTGTAAATTCCCTTTGCCTTCTCTCAAATTAATGACCTCCATTTCTTTAATTCCTAGATATTACATATCCCTAACTATATTAATACAACCTGTTCAGTCCAGGTTATTTGTCATATATATGTGTACAGTGTTACTCGTATGTACATGTTTCTAGTGCTGACCATTTGGTATTGGATAGGCAGTTAGTGTGCTCTTTGGTGGGGGAGACAGTGTCTCCAACTCTCAGCTTTCCTTAACTGACTGGAGTTCTTTGTCTAGGAGTGAGGCCGCATGAGGTCGCCCCTTTCAGGTCAGCTTGCCTTCGGTTGGTGTCATGCCACGCTATTCACAATAGCTAGGAAATAGAAACATCCTAAATGTCCTTCAGCTCATGGGTGGGTATGAAAATGTGGTGCACATATGCAATGGAATACTGTCCAGCTGTAAAGAGAACTGAAATCATGAAAATTTGAAGTAAATGTGTAAACCTAGAAAAGATAATATTGAAGTGAGGTAACTCAGACTCAGAAAGACAAATGTCGTATGTTCTCTCTCATCTGAGGCTCCTGGCTCCAGATCTCCCAATCTGAGTATATAACCTGGAGTAATTACAGAAACCGGGGGATTTTTATCTGTGGCCTCTCTGGGATTCTCAAAGAGCTTGACCCACGTACTGCAGGAGAAGGCCTGGCATTGCTGAGGGACACGGAAGATCAGTGGAGAAAGGCAGGGTCTTGTTGCTCTGTGCATGAACTAACTATGCAGCACCGGTGCCCTTCCTCGGGGACTGTTGGATTTACCACATGATGGGCTCGTGGCTCGTGAGCTGAGACCCCTTAGAAGATCGTATATTGTTAAAACAGCAGGTGTCAGGCAAGGCAGAAGCATAAACCTCTGGGTCCGTATTCTTCTGGGATAGGTGGCTTCTCAGGCCACTGGCGGAGCAGTCACCATGGCAGCACAATAAAATGTAACATTTCTGAGCACCACCCTATACTAAGCCTATACTATGCCAGGCACTGGGTGTGCAGCATGGAGTCCCTGCTGTGGATTAGCTTTGGGCCAGAGAGTAGTCAAAGCCCCACAGACCTGGGGCGGTATGTGTGTTGTGTGCTATTCAGAACAGTACAGCAGAGACAAAATTTGCTAATTAGCAAGGCCCATTGTTGATTGTAAGGGAACATGTCTGTTCCTTCATCAGAGTTATTATTCCTAAGTAAAGAGGTGGCTTTCAAGGAATTAGTTTAAATCAGTTCTGAAAGTGAGCATGAGCCAAAGACATAAAATGACTTGACTAATGAAAGTCTTGTTTTGAATTTTTCAAAAAAAGAAATGTTTTCTAAGTTATTTTAGCTTTTCGTATTTTCCATGAGAATCTATTTCATTTCAGTAGATAAACCAAGACACATTGACGTTAGAATGGAGCTTATGTTTTCAAGCAGAAGGTGGGGAAAGAGGGCTGGCTCAGGGGCAAGGAGGGCAGGAGTGGTGTAGTGGCCAGGCCACGGCATCATATACACCTGGTCTTTGCATGCTAGATTAAAATACTTATTTCTTTCTAGCCTTAGCTCTCTACAATGCCGTGAAAGCTGCCAGGAACCTGGAGCTCTTACATCCTGCTTATTTCTAGTACATTCTAGTTGTTCTCAGCAACCCTAGATGGGCCCTGGCTATAGAGATGGGTTACCATGAAGTACCGGCCATTTTATACTATAGAGTGTAGTTTTGTCCCCTAATCTGTGAGCTGCAGACCCCTCAAGGATTACATTCAAATATCAAATGACCAGATACTGTGGTCTAACAAAAGCCTTGGGGACAGAGAGGGGAGAATGCTGTAAAGATATTAGACATTTCAGAGGTATCGAACTTTTCGAGTTAATAAATTTCACCTCGGTCATTGATCCTTTGTAAACAGAGGAAACCAACAGTTAGCTGAGTTATGCTTCACAGCCTCTCCCTCCCATAACCAAACTATGTGAACCTATTTTTGGATATCTTTTTCCACCCCCAGACCTCGGACCCTGAGCCCCAACACTTATCTTTGACAGCTCTATTTGGGAAACAAGACAAAGCTCCATGTCATGAAACTCTGAAACCCTCTGGGACATTCACCCACCACCATCACCACCACCACCACCACCACCAACAGCAAGAGCAGCTTCCCATTCATCAAGGAGTTGCATGCCCCCTGTCCTATGACAATCCCAGAAGGCTCTCACTCCCCGTGGAGAAGCAACTATGTCCAGCCATTCAGAAACTCATGGTCGGGAGCACGGGGCTGCACCCGCTGCCACAGCACCCTCAACAGTGGCCCTGTGAAAGTGGCAGCCCCAGTCATGCAAGGGGAGTTCTCCCTGGTCCTGTCCACCTGGGGTCACCCTGGAACGGTGGGACTGCACACTGTGCACAGAGCACTTGCAGAAGCCACAAGCTGCTAGAGCAACTTCAAGGTGCTTCTGGGGCAGCACATAAGTTTAAGCCCTGTGCACCTGCCAGCCCAGCTGTGGCCACTCAGCTGGCTCCGTGCCAAAGCGTGGCTCACTCACAGCTGGTGTATTTCAGTGGCCCCCTTCCTCCTCCCACACCAGGACATCAGACTCTCAGGAAGGAGCAGTGTGCACTGCCAGCACAAGCGCTGTCCCTCTCCAGCCACCAGGAGAGCAGCCCCAGTGTGCTTCCTACTCAGGAGCTGCTGAGAAAGCTCCAGGTAGTACATCAGGGGCAGCAGCTGCAGGCGGCCCCACGGCCAGCCTTAGCAGCCAGGTTCCCCGTGTCAGCCCATGGCTCGGGGACAGAAAAGCCCTTGGAAGCCTGGGCCAACAAGACAGCCAGCATGGAGAAACAAGCTCCTCTTCCTCAGGTAAATATATACTGGGAGATGGCTGCTATCGTAATGCAGTGGGATTGGCTCTGCTACCGGGAACCTGTGTCACGTGGGTTTCCACTTAGACCAGCCACCCAAACCCCCCCCCCCAGTGTGTCTCTTTGTCTTTCACCTTGCCTTTCTGCCTAGAAAGAGAAGCTCCTGTCTGCTTACAGTCTGATGTCCTCTGCCAGTTAGAGGTGGTTTGTAAAGTTAAATCTTTACCATGTCCTAAGGCCCGAAGACCAGCCCAGATGTGGAAAAACAACTAGTCTTTGACTCTGAAGACCCATGGCAGTTTTGGGATGGAAACATCTGGCAGATTCTTGGCTTTCATCCTATGGTTGATTATTGCTTGTTCGTTGGCTCCACGTATGACTTTGAGTGCTTCCTACATGTTAGTAGCCACTTTACACAGTTGTGGAGAAAGCAGACTCTGCATCTCGCAGCCAACAACCCTGTAGGTTCCTAAAGTAAACAGACACGGCAGTAAAGATGCTGCTGTTTTTATTGCCTTCTAGGTGATCAGTATTGTGAAAATCCATCAGACACAAGTGTACCACCCACAAACTGCCAGAGCAGGGAACGGAGTGTCAGTTCTAGAAATAACGGATCTTTCTTGAAGGATAGGTGTCTGTACCCATCAGCAACTGGGTCGTCAGAAGCCAGGGATAGATAGATAGATAGATAGATAGATAGATAGATAGATAGATAGATAGATAGATAGATTATATATATATATATATATATATATATATATATATATGTTGGTCTTTTTGACATGTTTTATCACATAGTAGCTCCTCAGAAATTGTTCACATTTTTAAAACAAAGGCCCAGGGCACAAACCTTGATGTTTAGGTGTGTGGACCAAGTCAAGGTGTTTGTTTTTATTAAATCACAACTGCAGGTGCTTCCTGTTGCAAACAGAGGCTTTGTCCTCACTCTCACTGCAGTGCAGAGTACTGGCCCCTTACTAAATGTCTGCTTTCATTTGTCTTTGATGGTTTAGAATAAGAAAATCAGGGCTAATAATCAGACTCAGATCTCTGCATATACAATTCTCTTTGTTTTTAGTTCTCACAAATGTCAGGAACCAAATAAGGAACGTGTACCCATCAGCCCACGTGTGCTCCCCCATGATGCTGTGACTCCTCCCTTTGGGAGCATCAGCTCTCAACTCCTCTCTTTGGGCTGGCAAATAGGGAAAGCTAAACGAAACAAGATCCTGTCTCCCTGTAGGCCACTTTCTGCCCCCAAAGATGCCAAGGGAGTGATGATAAAATTACAGCCATGCCTAAATTGCTGTTTCTCAGCTTCCTTCTCATGAGTGCTGGAACACTCTGAGGCTGAGAAGTAAGGTACCTTCATCATCTGAGTTAGAGACACATGGTAGCTGTAGGAGTCAGTCAGACCCGGTTCAGAATGTCACTTGCATAATTGGGAAAGCCATTGAAAACTTGGTTTTAGACCTGCCAGTCAAGGGAATTAGACTTGGCAGACAGATAGTGATGGTGCTCCAGGATCCTGTGTCCATTCCTTGTTCTTCATCCCATTATCTGCCCATCATCCTCATGGTCACCCTGTCCCCACCCCCACACCAGCCAGGAGAAGCAGGAGGCATGCTTGTAGATAAACAAAGAAGGACCAGAGGGGGCAAATCTACAAATAACTGCTCCTCCTAGTCACAGGAGAGGTGTCTCCTTGAAGAGCCAGGGCTGGGAGCTGTGTGAGCATCTGACGAGCATATCCTGCCACTCCCACCAGTGACAGGACCTCAGGGCAGGGCAGTGGACAGCTAGTGCTGAGTAATCCAGCAATCCTAAATGCATGTTGCCTGAAAACTAAACTCACCAGCGGTCTAGCTTCATACACAGAGGTCATGGCATCACAGATGGTTCCAGAGCTGTGTAGTACCCCCACCCCCAAGAGTGGAACAGGAACAGACCTGTCAGCCGTTCCCACCCACTGAGCCGGGGTGATTCCCACTGAGCCCCTCTACCACCATTGTGAACAGGGCCTTGAATCTCTGGAGCTCTGTCGTGGGTTGTTTCCTTACCCTGCCTTGTGTGCGTGTCTTTGCTGTGAGCAGATCACCTCATCTCAGTGTGTCCCTGCTCCAGTGGCTTCTCTGCTGATGCCCCCTGTGGTTTTCACACAGTTCACCTGTGCCCCACTGAGGGAGACTGATAATGGGCTCATGCCCCTAGGAGGCCAAGAACTTGCTGCTGCCTCCTCCAGCCTTCTTCTGCCCCTGCAGAACTGGGAATCCTCCACCATGGCCAGCAGGCCCCTCACCAGGCTGCAGCTCCAGGAAGCACTGCTGAACCTCATCCAGGTAAGACTGTCGACCTACTGGTGGGCACCATGGCAGACTATATTTGCTGATGCCTTCTTTGGATGCCATAAGAGTAACCCCCACCTCCAATAGCTTCTAAATACAATTAACTGTGTGATATTTAGAATACTACTATGGCCTGAGATATCTCAGGCCTTCAAGAGATTTGTGCCAGCTGCAGGAAAGGGAGTGTGTGATGGTTGGCTAGTCAAGGCACTCCGGGAGCTCACTGTTGGGAGCAGTCACAGAGCCAGCCATCTTGGGCAAGCTACAGTTGTAGGCCGCACCGGCTGTGACTGCTATGAACATAGTTCAGCTATGGTTTTGAAACCTACTGTTCAGGAGAGGGTGGAATGATAGGGCGCCTTGTCAGCCCTGCCTTGAGTGTCTCGGCTATACTGTGGTAGTAGCGCCTACCGTACAGTGTGCCATGCACTGTTTAATAATTCATTCAGTGCCTATAGGAAAACCTATTAATATGAGCCAATGAAATCAGGTAAAGGGGCTTGCCACCAAGCCTGATGCCCCAGTCTTCTGACCACGTGTGTGTTGTGGCATATCCATACCTACACACACATCTACACACACATACACACACACACACACACACACACACACACACACACACACACACACACACACACGTATAAAAACAATTAGAGCCTTGTATTTGTCTGATTCTACAGGGAAATTGAGGCTTGTGTTGGTCTGGTGTTACACTGAGCCTGGTTGCAGTGTTCATGTCTCCTGTTGTGTGGACCATGTAGATTAATGTGTCAAGACTAGAGCACCATGTATCTGAGCACACTCCCAAGTGAGTGACAAGCCCTGGAAAGGGTAGTGCTTGAAACCACACAGAAGCAGACACCTCCACTAACGTGTTCAGGAATCTTCTTGAAAGTGTTTGTAGCACTCTGTTCCTCCCCGGACCCAGCAGCAGGAGAGCAGGCCAGCCTCTGTGGTTGTCTGGTTCTTCTGCCGATGTCTAGTCCCTATTAGTGAAAACATTTCTAAGATAAAGTTGTCTTAGAGAGAATGAAAAGGATGGGACTGACAGCAAACATCTGAATGGCAGTCCAGGATGTGGAGCCTTCCTGTTTTAATTATGTCACTAATCTTAAATATATGCACCATGATAGAAATATAGCCCACCTGCTCCCAATGAGTTTGTGAGAATTTAAAACAAATATCTGCACATTTATTTACCAGAACAATGAAGAAAAAACTAAACCTAAGTTTAGATTTTTAAAGATGCTTGCTTTTTATGGCTCATTCCAATTCTCATCACATTACCCTAAGGGTATATGTTGTGACTTAGATGGTTCACACTTCTACGTGTTGTGGATTTCATCTTCCTGATATATTTGCTAAAAGTCACTTGGGCATCTTTGTAGGAAAAGCAGAAATAACATCTCTTTCTTCGTGGCGTGAGAATGGCGCTAACTGTGGTATGGGGAGGGAGTAAATCAGGAAGGTGAAATGTAGTGACTACAGAAACTGTTGGATTTGAGTGGGAGGGGAATGCCTCTAGCATTAATCAAGAGAACTACTGCTTAGACCCAGAGTTCTCTCCCCTCCTTAGTGAGACAGAGGCTCAGAGACTACCTATCTACCACTGTACATTTGCCAAAACCAGAGACTTCCCACAGGTCATGGGAACAACCATGCTGCCTTTGTGAAGGTACCAATAAGCCAATCTGTGGGTAAAATCCCTGTGAATGCCCCCAACAGTGCAGACATTGTGGGCAACCTGGAGGATTTTTAGGAAGGACCAGCCAACTCCTAGGCTGTTGCCAAGGGACTGTGACTCATACCTTCTGGCCCATCCGGCACACAGCACAGCTGGCTTCCGCGTGGCGGGGTTGCTATCTGTGTCGGGTGCTATGAGCACATGGTCTTCACATACAGACTGTTAAATCCAGCAGCTCTGTCCCAACCTTGCCTCCAGCCCCTTTACGTCCACACACACCGGCCAACCCTGCTGTCAGCACAGACAGCAAAGTTAAGGCACTGAACCCAAGGTCAGCTCAGTCCAGGCAGGAAGCCTTGACTTCTGCTACTCAAGTGACGGTCCCCTGGGCCTGTTGGCTTTGTTTTCCAGAATGATGACAGCTTCTTAAGCATAATCTATGAAGCCTATCTCTTCAGTGTGACACAAGCAGCCATGAGAAAAGCCACTTAACCAACTACGTGAGAACAAAGACTGAGAATTGATTTTCCAGGTCCTTCCTGTGAACTGTGTGACCAAACACATTCCTGCCTTTTTAACAAAGTATAATAATACAAAGTAAAGTGGTTTTGTACTGTCCAATATCTTGGGGTTTTGTTGTTGTTCTTGTTCTTGTTTTTGAAGAATCAAATTCTCCTGCATACTAATTGAGTGGGTAGATGGTTTGCGTTCAGGTCATATAAAATTAAATTTTTCCTACATTTATAAGGCCATTTTAAGAATTGGGCTCTTCATAGGAGGGGATGTTCTCAGAGCTGTTTATTAATAGCTCAAGCTAAAGAGAGCAATTTCCTAGTGTTGGGCTCTGTGCGCCATGGTGCTTGATAACCACCAGGGGGCAATGTTACCCCACAAGTTACCTACTAAAGGTTTCCTGAGCTCTTGGAAGCAATGGTGATTGTTAACAAAGTCAGACTTTCATTTGTAAAGCTCCATTTGGCATGTTTGATCTGAGCCTCTGGGGAGAGAATCTTTCTGAAGGTATATCTAGCCAGTTTCTATCTAGAAGGTGTCAACAGTGGCCCAAGACTTGCAGCAACACTCACATTCCCTAATTCAGGTTACTTCTTGGGACACACACACAGTAGGACCAGCCTGGTCTTGCTTTCAACAGACACTCACATTTAGAAAATATGCTGAAGGGGAGGTAGCATGAGACTAGGTAGTGGCTATTCAGGGGCAGAAGTTCAAAGATTCTCCAGGCCCTGCAGCAGTCCTGTTGCTGGGCCATGTGCAAAGAGACCTGGAGCATAAACCTAGAGGGAGGCAGAAGAGCCTTGCAGTCCCCAAAGGGCACACATGGAAATTGACCCTGCTGCGTGCGGATGCGCAAAGAATAAAGCTTCATGATTTTAGCGTCTTAGTAATTCCTGAATCATAAAAGGGTCTTTGGCCTAGAGCTTTCTAGAAGAATCTTATTCTTTTTAAGGAGAATTTAAAATGGAGGCCCAGGTGGGATGGGATTTCCTTACAGCTTTGGGCTCTGCCCATCCATCGCAGCAGCAGGAGGAGCACCACCTGACCTGTATGAGGACAGGTGTGCTTTCCCCTGAGGCAGAACGGAGGGCTGAAGAGGAACTGAGCTCTGCTCGTCCGTCCTCACTGTGCCCTGTGCCTTGCCCTGCATCTACTGTATCAGCCTCTGGAAGGGATGTCTCCCATACCACCCAACTCTGCTATGAGCCCATATAAGTCTCTCAAATATTCAACAGTAATTATACACATCTCTGTAGTCTTACAAGGAGAATGAAGCAAGAGAGACATCCATGGTTCTATGGTCCTAAATCAGTAAAAACAGCATCACGCTGGTAACATGTCTATTAAAATTGGAGCAATATTAGATTGGCAATGTACCTCCCTGATAGGGCACTTGCCTATATAAGGTTCTGGGTCAAATGCCTAGCACTTAAAAAATGTTATTTAGCCAGTGACCAGTTTTTTAAAATGTGGTTTGGTGATAAATAAAATAAAATAGTGGAAGACATTTAAAAGCTCTCTAACTGCATGTTTAAAGATGCATCTGTAGCCAGGGCAAGATGAATTCCATTCTTAACGTTTCTCATATGTTTGTTTCAATGAATAGCTTTATTTCATAAAATAGTTTCCCTTTCTTCACATGAATAAGCAAAACTGTAGCAGTAGCAGCAGCAGCTGCCGCCCAACAGAGCAAGGCAGGATGGGAGGTCAGAGGACATGCAGCCTTTTTAGGCCAATGCTACAGTGATCTGTTTTGACAGAATGGCAGGTTCTCCATTGTCCACTGTAGTAAACAACAAGTCGATTCCTTTAGACCAAAGATGCCACCTGCAGGACAGTCAGGATGGGTGCTTACCTCCTTACCTCAGCAGGTGAGGGTTGCCTTCTACAGAGCTTTGAGGACACATGGACACAGGAGGGATCAGAAGGGTTTTCTAGGCACCCAGGACTGAACTTCCTATGTGAATTAGCATTTCCTCTTCCCATGATCCTCCTGAACTCACATTCAGCTTCCATTTCAAGATCTCTGCCCCAGCAGCAGTTTAGCCTGGAATTTCAGGTAGAGCCTGGAGTACTGTGCCTAAAGGCAGCTTCATCCAGGGTGGTGAGTGTCACCTTGCAGAGCCAAGGGAATCAGGTGGATGGGAGTAGAAGGTGGAGCATGAGTGGAGTCTCCTGGCCCTGCCTTCAGCCCTTGGACAAGTCTCTTTATGAGACACCTTATTATGAATTGAGAGACCTCACAGAGTCCAGAAGACTAAACTGTTATGGTCCAGGACTGCCTGCCAGCCATTGGGAATGAGCCACAGCTTCTGGGGTGGGAGGCTTCCAGCCAGTGCCCTGACAGTATATGCCTGAGGGCCACCTTGCTATGCACCCCCTACTTTATGGATGCAGTGGAAGCAGCCATGCCCCTTCTTTATGAAGGAATTCATGGGCTGCCACAGTGATGTCACTGTAATCCTGTGCCTGCCCCTGACTTGCAGGTAAAGTTCTATGTTAAGTTCCCATCGTTGTGACAACAACCCTGTGATGAATCCGCTCAATGAATAAATGTTTTACTTTGGTACAGATCCCAAGGATTTTTAGTGTGTGGTCGGCTGGCTTTATTAATGTGGGATCTGTTTATGTGAGGCAGAAAGCCATGGTGGAACAAAGCTGTTTGTCTTGTGGCAGCCAGGAAGCAAAGAGGAAGAAAAAGGAGGTCTGTGCTGGTTGGATTTATGTCAACTTGACACAAACTGGAGTCATTGGAGAAGAGGAAACCTCAATTGAGAAAATGTCTCCGTAAGATAGGGTTATAGGCAAACCTGTAGAGCATTTTCTTATTAGTGATTGATGGAGGAGAGCCCAGCCCATTGTGGGTGGTGCCATCTCTGGGCTGGTGGTTCTGGGTTCTGTAAGGAAGCAGGCTGAGTAAGCCATGGGGAACAAGCCAGTTAGTAGCACCCCCCATGGCCTCTGCATCAGATCCGGCCCCATATTCTTGCCCTGCTTGAGTTGCTGTCTTGTCTTTCTTCAGTGATGAACTATATGATATGGAAATGTACGCCAATTAAACTGGTTCCTCCCAACTTGCTTGTGGTCATGGTGTTTCATCATAGCAATAGTAACCTTAACTGGAACAGGGTCCCAGCATTCCCTTCAAGGGTCTGCTTCCAAAGGCCTCGCTTCCTTCACACTGTCCACTACCTCCCAGTAACATCACATATTGGGGACCAAAGCCTTTAATACATAGGTCTTTGGGGGACATTTCAAATCAAAACCACAGCAAGCAGCTGTAGGTCAGAGAAGGCAGATGTAGGTCCCAAACATTCTGAAGACAGGCCACCCCATCTCCCCACTTAAACTAGACAAGATGGCCACTGCAGTGGGAGAGAACCTGTGTTTGCATCTTCAAGAACTGTCTAGCATGACAGCCAGCCCTACTGCTACTTAGCCACTTGCAACCGGCTGTTTCCAGCCCTTTCAAAAGCCAGGCCTATATGTAGCTCCAGACAAGACATACCATCACCCATAAAGCTCAAGGGACATGTGGAAGAGAGGGTAGAAGTATGTAAGGGCCAAAAAATAGAGTAAAAGGCAACAAAATGCCACTATTTGGATTGATGACAATTGCGGTCATTCAGTCACAGCTGTAGGTACCCATACTGGCCCACACAAGACTTCCCTATCAACAAGTCAAAGAGGGGAGCTCACAAGGACCTCCGCTTTACCTCTGAAATACCAGCTGTGATTGGTAGACTGGGAGAGGGATACCACATTAGTTATTTTTAGATGTGTACCCATTGCTGAGCCCACCGGATTCTAACAGGTAGTTCCAGATCCATGGGCACATCACTGACATCCCAGATGGCCCTGGGATGTCAGTGAGTCACAAAGCAAAACAAATAAACCGGAACACAGATTAGAGGCGGGGGGGGGGGGAATGTTGACAGGGATGATAAGAATTGTCTAAAAACAAATTTAATTCATAAAAAGAAAAATACAGCACACAAAGTACAGACAATACAGCATTAAAAAAGAGAGAAAGGCCCAGGGCAAAGCTGGAGTTCCCTAAAGGCATAAGTTGTTGGTGTCATTCTGCTTTCAGGCCCTGTTTCCTCTTGAGCAAGGTTGGTACAAATGGGAAACAGAACATCTCTCCTCAAGAAACCCCAGCACTGAGCGTCTAAGCATGCCCTGTTCTCTCTCATAGGTGTTAAAGAGAAACCACCAGTTTCGTATGGCAGGCCACTTCCCTGAGCCCCGAATGTGGTGCTAAGGATGGCTAGCGTACATAAGAAATGAGCACTCGGCCCCAGGTCCTGTTGTCTTCAGCCATGAGCCAGCCGGAGTGCAGAGAAGACAAGCCTGACAGGAGTGCTAGGGTGACCCCAGAATGGGGTCTGCAGGCCATGAGGACAAACCTGCTGCTCATTCCTACTTGCAGCAAAGAACCCGTTCCCCCTTCAAATAACGTCTGCTTCATCTAGACATGGCCTCTTTCCCTGTTTTCGGAGGAGTCGGTTTGCTTCCCAGCTTTGGAGGATTGAGTCATTGTTAAGGTTAATTTGTCATTTGCAGCCAGCTGGTTGTAGCCATGCTTTGTCATGTGACATTGGCTGGCTGCACATATTGGTAAGCCTCTCTCCAGTGCAGTGGGGAGTACTTGACTTGCAGATTGCAAATGCTTGGCACCCCAACCCTCTTACAATTAGGGAGCTAGAGGGGCGGTTACAGACTCTCGGTGTGTTTAACCCAACCTTGCTTATCCAGACAGATTTTCACCAAATTTAGTTCTGAGTAATGTCTTCCAACAGCTTAGGGCTCCAAGAAAAGTACACAAATAAAAACCGTGTGTGCAGACTGTGGTCTTAAACACCAACAGGGAGGGGAAAGCACATCGCTGTAGGTAATGAATGGTCTCCAAGGGCCAGGAAGGCAGCATGGCGGGGCAGGGCGTGTGCTGAGCTAGCTCTGAATGCAGCTGAGTCCCGGAGCTACTGGAGATAGAAATGAATGGAACTCAATGCCTGGCAACTTGACTAGGGACATGGCAGAGCGGAAGTAAGGGGTGTTCTAAATAGGCAAGAGAAGGGGTTGTGAGCCAATCTGACAGTTTTCCTCAGAAGTGTGAGGACCAAGGGCACAGTCCTAATTATTCGTGAAGAAGCCAAAGTGGATCTCCCCTCTATGCTCCCACCCCCGCTCCCATACAGGGAGAGTCGGGTAACACTGGAGGTAATGAGAGCCCAGCTTTACAGACACTGAGCAACACAAATCCAGGCCTTCTCTGTGGCCTGCCTAGCGACTGTGTACACCTACCAGCCACCCAACAGGTCCAGTTCCTTTGGGAGAGCTTTCCTTTCTTCCCACCATCTGTCTGGTGTACACAGCACATTGACACCTATGCCATTCCAGGGCTTGAGACCAAGGTGTCAGGCCCAAGATCTGGGCTTTCATGAGCTCCTTATCCCAAGGGAATTTATGCCAAGAGCTTCGCTGAGTGAGAATGACCTGGATTCCAGTCCCATCCCATCTCCTTCACCACATGAGCACTGGAATTACTGTCTGGAGGGTTTTCATAAGCCTAGAGTTGACACTTAGCTCGGATCACACATGTTTTGCAACAGTGATCCCACTCACAGCAGTTCTGGAGAACGTGTTCCACTCAGCCTCAAAAGGGAGGCATGGCCCAGCTTCTCTTTATTGCCACCCAGAGTCCTCTCTTAAATAGCCTAAGTGACAGTTTTGCATATTCTGCCCACGACACTTTTCCAGGTTCATGGGTTTCTTAAGTTTATTCCCCCACTATGTTCTTCCATGCTTCTAGAGACAGAGGAAGGAGCCTCATGCAACATCCATAGATAATGAACCCCCCACCTGAAAGGATAAGGGGCTTTGTTCTGTGGCAAGTGTCCTCAGGCTTATTGTCATACCCCATCAGGGGCTGCATCTTCCCTAGATCAGCCAGCCATGTTAGCTGAGAAGCAGCCATTCCTGGCTTCCCATCCTCCTCAGTGCCTCTCCCAATCCTCCACTCTTTACACAAAAGGAATGTGCCTGTACAGCCACAGATACCCAGAGAACACGTCTGTCTTCCTGTCTACTGAAAACAGGCTGTCTCCCAAGCTCCTGATCACACAGAGTTGGGAACCACACCACTTGCTTGTGGTATCCATATGCACCAAGCCCGCTGTGCACAGGCTGTGGATGGCACTGGAGATACCTCACAGTCCAGGATGGAGTAAGGTTAATTATAAAACAATATCACCAGGGTAATCATTATTGGGCCTGCGATATTGTGAGGAACGTGAAGCAAATAGGAGGCTGGGCCAAAGGGTTCCAGGTGGAGGTAATAACTGAGCAGCAGAAGTTGGTGTTCAAGGCACAAACCACAGAGGCAGGGAGCAGCCGCCGCCCTGTTTGGTGTGGGCAGGAAACAGAGGTAAAGTACAGACCAATGCGCTGGGAATCAGAAGAGGAGGTGTGACTGAAGGAAGCTTTCAGGACCTGGAGACAATGAGATCATGTGTGGATTCTAGCAGAAAAGGTTGTTCAGATCCTCCTCTTCCCTCAGCTCCCCGGCAGCTGAGGAGAGGGCAAGCACAAGAGCGCATGAGCGTTTGTGGCAGTTGGACATCCATCTGTGAGGATGCATCCAAGTAAATCAGCTTTGTGGGAGGCAGCGGAGACAAACCTAAAGCTCCCACCATGGTGGCTGCATGGGGTAGAGGGAGTTGCTCATTTCATGACAGCTGGGGGACAGAGATGCCCAGGAAAGACGCGGGGATCCCAATATCCCCTTGAAAGATATACCCCAAGAACCTAACTTCCTCCAACTAGGCCCCTATCCTCCTAAAGGTTCCCTTATCTCCCATGAGCATCATGAGAGGTGGAACAAAGCCTTTAGTGATGGCCTTTTGGAGACCTAGCTAAACCCATAGCAGCAGTAGAGACCCCACTGGAAGGCTGGGGCCCCTTCAGTAGGCTAGATAACAAAGGATAATGGTAGTTGGGGAGTTGGTGTGTTTGTTTTCAGAGGTGCAATTTTAAGGTTTAGAAAACAATGCTGGTGCGGTTTCACTCTAGATCATCTGTGGATGGTGAGGGAGAGGCAAGGACACCCACCAGGTGCCCTGCCTCAATGTCTGGGTTCACCATAAGGAGACGCAATGAAGAAATGCTGGCTAGAGCTAATGATAACAGTAGCAGACACCGGCATCAGGCACTGTTCTCAGACCTCGGTAGGCCACTGACAATCGCTGAAGCCCCGCAGGTGCATTGTCTCTCTCATTTGATAGCTGAGGAACTTGAAGTCCAAAGTCAACTTCTCCTCTGTGGACCATTTCCCTCCACCTCTGTAGATGCAGTGCTGCTGTTCTTCCCGTGGTGCCAGTTGTCATGGGGTGGAAACAGGAGGCGAGGTTAGCCTGGACTTGAGTAAGTAGAGGCCACACAAGTGTCACCAAGACCCAGAGCTGATGATGGCAGAACAAGGTGGGTCACAGGAGCAAGGGGGCTGGGTTTCCAGGCCAGGCCCACACAGACAACCTCCCAGTGTCTGGTCCTAACATCCAGTGGGCACATGACTGCTCTGTGCTTGGGGGCCGTGTGCTGGTCCCACTACTCAGTAAGCTCTTTCTGAAAGCCTTCTGCTTCCTCAAATGAGGGCCTGCACATTTCTCCATTTACCAGAAGGCATTGCTACAGCCCTGTAGCCCCTCTACCTGCCCCAGCTACAACTTCCGCCATTATTCTTTGTCTTGGGACCTGGAGAGGGGAATCTAGGAGCTGATGACACCTCTACCCATCCCTGCCTGTTCCTAGTAAGGCCTTGACCTGGCTTCATGTGAACAGTCAGGCAAATAGGCAGCTTCTTGTGGAGGGGGCATGAGGACCACAGATGTGGATTCTTCCTTTTTTTTTTCTTGCTGATAACCAGCTTCCTGACCTTTTTACACAAACACACACACACACACACACACACACACACACACACACACACACACCTCAGTTTCTCCATTTGAAACATAAGGTAGATGTGTTACATTAGTTTATGCTGTGGAACATTTGTTTAATGATGCAAAGATGTGTTGCATTATTTTGTGTTGCATTTGTTTAACTCTGTATAGCTGTGTTACTTTGCCTGCCTAAAACACCTAATTGGTCTAATAAAGAGCTGAATGGCCAATAGCTAGGCAGGAGAAAGCATAGGCAGGGCTGCCAAGCATAGAGAATAAATAGGAGGAGAAATCTAGGCTTGGAAGGAAAACAAAGAGCAAGGAGGAGGATCAAGACAAGGAAGGAAAGGAGCCAGCCACATAGCCACACAGCCACACAGCCACACAGCCACACAGCCACACAACCACACAGCCACACAGCCACACAACCACACAACCACACAGCCACACAGCCAGCTACAGAGTAAGAAGGAAAGAAAGGAACATATAATAGAGAAAGGTAAAAGTCCAGAGGCAAAAGATAGACAGGATAATTTAAGTTAAGAAAATCTGGCTATAGATTGGGCATTGTTGTCACATGCCTTTAATCCCAGCACTCAGAAGGCAGAAGCAAGCAGATCTCTATGAGTTCTAGGCCAGTCTGGTCTATGGAGAGAGTTCCAGATCAGGCTCCAAAGCAATACAGAGAAACCCTGCCCCAAGAGAAAAAAAAAAAAAAAAAAAGCTGGCTTAAAACAAGACAAGCTAAGGCTGGGCATTCATTAAGTAAGAATAAGCCTCTGTGTGTTTATTTGGGAGCTGGGTGGTGGGCACCCAAAGAGTAAAACAACAAAACAACAACAACAACAAAACACAACTACATGTAGAAGACTTGATAATAAAGATGACTCTATAGTCTGAAACTCCAAAGAGTCATGAACTAGGTAATCCAATACTTCATGGATAGTGACATTAGACAATTGTTGGAGCCAGGGATGTGGTCCCGGTCTTAAGAACAACACAGAGTGTCCTCCAGCTTGCTCACCACCCTACTCTGATGAAGAGAGGAGTGACTTCCCCATGGCATGGCTCCTAGTGAGGCCTGCAGTACACATTGGGAAATTTTCCCATGGACTGAGAGAGGTACTACAAGTAAAGGATGCTGGAGAATGAAGCCCTCTTTCTTCTTGGGTACCATCCTGCTGTCTACCAGAAGAGCAAACACATAACTCATCCTAACTGGGATGCTTCTAACTGTCAACCATTGGTATTGACACTAGATATAACCTTGAACTGTCCTTGGAAAACAAGAACAAATGGTTATTGCATACACCACCATGGACATCCAGCCCTGGGGACTGCGTTTCTCAGTCTTAGACCAACTGCAAGAACGACACCAGGCTCAGAGCCTGACTTCTGGCCAGGCTCTGCTTTAATGCCTGTGATGAAAAGCCAAGTGGTGCAGATGCTGGGCGGCACTTTCCTCTGCTGAAGAAAAGCTTGAACCATGAGTGATATTTTCCAGTCTCCACATCTAGGCTCTCTCTGTTGGGGCCCATCCTTGTGGTTAAGATTTAAGGTTACAAACGTCACTGCCAGCAGTGGCCTTCAGTCCCCAGTGGACAATGGCCATCACTCTCTCCACAGCAGCCCACAGAGGGACCCCTGGGAGTTGAGTGGGTGAGCTCCCGGTCTCACCCAGCTCTGCCATCTGCTGGATCTGAGGACTTTGCTTTCCTGAGCCTCCCTTGGAGAGCCCAGCGTGGGTCCTCCCTGAACAGGTTGTGTGGGGGTGGTTCTAAGCCAGTATAGCGCATCTGCACATGGGAGCAGCTGAACAGCCCCTGCCCACTTCTCTCAGATGACACTTCTCTTATGCTCAGCTTGGGCACAACCTTGGGCATAGGTGCTGGGCAGGATGAGTTCAAGGAAGAATCTCACAGGCACCAGCTCAGAGGCGAGTTGTAAGCTGCCCGGTTGGGGTGCAGAAACAGGCCCTTGATGAGCCTTCAGCCCTCAGCAGCCTCCCTTGGGCTGGATCCTTCCCCAACACCACACACCTTTCTCCTCCAGCTAAGGACTCAGGCGTTAGTCAACTCTTAGAAGTCTGGGGTTGTCCATGAAGCTGCTGCTTCTCTTGTGGCATCTAAACACTCCCTACAGTTATTAATTCAGGAAGCAAGCCCGGTGGGGGGTGGAGGAGAGTGGGGATTTTTTAAAGGGCCAGTTATTCAGGTTGGCCCCTCCCCTGGCTTTTTCTTTAATCTCTCAACGTCTCCAGAGCACAAATAGACAAAAATGATGGCTCATACATTTGGGCCCATTCACACATGCATACACATGCACATTTACCCAAGCACGTGTGTGTGCACGCACGCGCGCGCGCACACACACACACACACACACACACACACACACACACACACACACACACACGCGCTTCTTCGGGCTGTTTCCAGCATCCTTCACAAAACCTCTACCACCTTCATTCTATGCTTTCGTAGCTTTACCATTGGTGGGATGCCACCTACCAGCTATTCCTGGTGGACGCCCAATCAGAGGGAGGCAGTCACCTGGCATGGCCCTGCCCCTCCTCTAAAACTTCCTTTTCCGAATGCCCTGTACACTCCAGCCAGAGTTATCTCCTGACTGTGAAGAAGCGACCCTTCACAGGAAAATGGGATGGATGTACAAAGGACGGCTAGGGCCAAGGAAGGTGATTCAGGATTCAGGATCTGTTAGAACTCGGCCTCTCTTTCTGGGACTTCCTACATGCCATTGTTTGGGACCCTTTATCAATAGAAACTTACTGTCCCACAGCTCCAGAGCCCAGAAATCCAGGCCAAAGTGTCATCAGGGCTGATTCTCTCCAAGGCCAGGGAGAAAACTGCTCCGTGCCAGCTGACAGCTGACAGCTGGTAACTTTGCTTGGAAAAGCATCACATTGTCCCTGCCTCCATGGACACACATTGTTCTCCTTGCTGTGTCCCAATCTCCCCCTCTCCTTTCTGTAAGGACATCAGCTGTGTTGGATTGGGATCCACTTTACTCCAACAAGACCTTGCCTTGGCCGATGACCATGGTCCTGTGTCCAAATAAGGACATAGTCTAGGGTACTGGAAGCCAGGACTTCAACATGTGCATCCAAGAGGGAACAAGATTCAACTCAAAGCAGCCATGCTTCTGGAGTTTCACAAAGCAGGGGCCCTTCCTGCATTGACAGGTGACCTTCAGGGACTCACTGGTGGCCCATTGACTATGCTAATTGTATTTTCAGCTGGAGAGCTCAGCCCAGACTTGAAGTGCAAGTTTCCCCAAGCATGTCATGGAAGGTCCTGGGCCTTCCCAGCATGAGCTACTACTGTCCTAACACCTGCTGTCACCAATGCTTTTATTGAAGTTCATATAGATGTGATTAAGAAATGTTATTCTTTATTATCTGACGTCTTCCCTCATCACCATGTTTATTTGCTTTGCTGTGTAGTATTCAGCTGTATGAATGTTGGATCTTGATAAACCTTAGGTTTTTCCAGACTTTTGACTTTTTTTTAGATTTATTTATTTATTATGTATGCAATGTTCTGTCTGCATGTGTCCCTGCAGGCCAGAAGAGGGTACCAGATCTCATTATAGATGGTTGTGAGCCACCATGTGGTTGCTGGGAATTGAACTCAGGACCTCTGGAAGAGCAGCCAGTGCTCTTAACCTCTGAGCCATCTCTCCAGCCCCCAGACTTTTGACTTTTATGAGTAAAGCAATGAACACTTTTTACACAGAACTTGTACCAGTCCTCTCAACTTAGTTATTCCCAAGGGTAGAGCTATGGGACATAGAGTTGTAGATGTTCCCCTGCCCCAAGACTCTTCCTTGGGCCACATATGAATTCCAGTGGCTACACATCCACGTCACAGCGGCATATTGCTCACCCTTCCAGCCAGTCTTGTGGGAGATGGCTCATGCTCTGTAGCCCTGCAGCAGATGAATGACTGTAGATGAGTTCATGGGAAAAACTTGAGCAACCTATGTGCCCATTCACCCAGGGGCTATTTGGTTTTCTGTGTTGCTTGTAATTCTTCATAAATTCTCACATGACTCATCTGTTGCAGGACAGAAACACTTTCCC
This sequence comes from Cricetulus griseus, assembly GCF_003668045.3. Taxonomy (NCBI): domain Eukaryota; kingdom Metazoa; phylum Chordata; class Mammalia; order Rodentia; family Cricetidae; genus Cricetulus; species Cricetulus griseus. The sequence continues at coordinate 25,649,386 of NC_048601.1, read as the reverse complement.
ATCTGTTGTTTGCCTTTACCCTCTTAGTGTTTCTGGACATAGTACACATGCTCGTAATTTTAATGAAATACGTTATTATTTTTCTATCAGTGATGTTTGCAATATGAGAAATCTTTCCCTGTATTTTTTTTCATTTCTGTCAATGCTATTGTGTCATGAACTTGATTCTGTTTACCCACCAAATGTGGCATCACTACCTTCTTTCCTTGTTGCCATGTATGTATCTAATCAACCGCTTCTCACCACTGTGTTCTACAATGCTCTTTTCACACCAAACATGCAGTTTCCGTTATGACTTTGCCTCCACAGCCAGTGTCCTGTTTTGAATCTACTGTACGGGTGGCAAGAGGATGCTCAGCCCAGCCAACCCAAAAGCATTTGAAGACCTTCATTTCTACAATTGATGACATCCTGGTACAGCCCAGGCTCTCACCACCTACCTCACCCTTCGCAGTGTTTCTCTTCAGTGTACCTAACTCTAGGCAGAGCACTTTGAACCCATGTAAGAAGCCAGGAGACTGGCTTCCAGCCATTGGCCAGCACCAAAGACACCAGAATGCCCACACCTTGGAGGTTACACTTAGCAGGACTAGCTTGTCCCTGGAGCTCCAGTGGCTATATCCCTAAGGCCTAGCTAAAGAAGAAGGCTAATGTATACACTGTGAGCACCCTTATGAGGTGAGTGTCAGGCAGCTGTCCTTCCCTACCATGTTTCCATTCTAGCAGACCCTAGATTTTCTGGAATTGCCTGTGTGGCTACATTCTTTTTTGGGGGGGTGGCCCCAGCCCCATCCAGGAGGGAACTGTGATGGCTCTAACCTAGACATAGTGTCCTATTCTATGCCTAGCTCCAGCCATAAAGGAGTGGAGAATGCTGTCTAGCCAAAGACAAGCAAACAAAAGTCTGCTGGAAAGTTTTGGCAGTATTTTTTAACCAAGCACAAGAGATCTACAGAAAAATTAGTCACTCTCCTCCATCAAGAATATATCATGTGTGCAGTGCCTAGAACAATGGCAACATCTAGACAATTCAAAATTCAGAGAATGACAGTGCAAAGAACTTGGATCCTTGGTAACATAGTTGACCTGCATTAACCAGTTCTGAGACCATCTGCCTCTAGCCTTCTGGCAAGATATTGAATTTTCATTATTTCAGTAACCTTAGCCATGATGTTTTATCACAACTGTTGTGATGTTTTATCACAACAGAAAAGTCGCTAATGCTGTGCATATATATATATATATATATATATATATATATATATATATATCCATGTATGTGATGACTGATCAGATCATCAGATTTCAAATTTCAAATTCCTGACTAGGGACATTGAACTAGTAAAACCACTGCAAATACACACAAATTGGTAAAGAAAAGTTACCTCTACAGAAGAGGTGAGCACAAAGCCCTGGCTCTAACCAACAAGCTGTTTGCTATTGGCACCTGCTGAGATAAGGAAACCAGTTTTCTCCAATGGGATGTTACTAAGCATATTGACCATACTCCAGGGCAGGCCCTGTGCCCAGGAATGGTTATCTAGTCAATACCGAATGGATTCCATGGAGAGAGAGAGAGAGAGAGAGTGTGTGTGTGTGTGTGTGTGTGTGTGTGTGTGTGTGTGTGTGTGTGTGTGTGTGTGTTTCTCGTTTTGTTTTTGGTAACTTTTTGTCTGTGAGCCCCACCTCTCTTTGACATCTTATCGTGAAAGAGGCAGCACAGTTCCTCACCAGGCTCCAGCATCCTGCTTCCGGGCATCCTGACTCCAGGACCATGGACAGAAACCAGAGGCTCCATTTCACATCCGCTGTCACAGTAACAGAAAGCAAACTGCAAGGCCCAGCTTAATGACACTTGACCCAAGTGAGGGGGCCATCCATAGGAGGGGGAGGGTGCCATTGCAGGCAAAGCCCCTGAGGGGGCCACAGACTCCATAGTGGAGGCCCGGAAGCAGAACACACCCAGTGTGCCTAAGCAACGACAGGGACCAGAGCAGGGAGGGAGCCAGGCCCAATGGGCATTGAACCTTGTGACCTGCAGTTAAAAACCTCTTTAAGTCAGGAGGTAGCCACAGGGTCCCCTGAGCAGAGCAAAGACATAGGCCTTACATTTCCAAAGAGTCCCTGAGTTTTTTTAAAATACGGGTTGATGTGGGGTGGGGCCAGGGCTAAGGAGACCAGCTGTCAGACAAGAGCCTTAGGAAGTACAAGGACTTAGTAGGACTACCCAAGCATGGCTGACTGACAGTAGTTCTTGGTGAGGTCAGATGCAAGAAATGCAAAAGAGGTATGAAGTAACCAAAGGACATCTGCTGAAGCTGACAGGGAAGTAATGGGAGGTGCCCTCCCAAGGGCTGAGGCTGCAGGGTGGAAGAACAACTATATTGAAGGACAACTATGTGTCAGATTTCTGCCCAGATTACTGATAAGGATCCCTGCAGATGGGTCCAGGGATGGAAAAGAGCACTAGACTCCAAGGGGTGCTCATGCCAATGAGCCTCCAGAGTAGTACATGAGGGGCAAGCAGAAAAACCTCAAGGTTAGGCCATACAGAATGACTGGTTGTGATTTGTTGGTGAGGGGAACAGAATTTTTCTGAATGTGATGGTTGACGAGATGTCCACTGAGGGCTGAATAGACGAGCAAAGCATACAAACTCATGATGGAGTATTACAGCCTTGAAAAGAAAGTGCTCTGGTACCTATGGCATGTGTAGACTAAGGTCACTATGCTGAGTAAGGTAAGGCAGTGATAAAAGGATAAAAATGACATGATTTACTAAAATGAGGCAGTCAAAATCAGAGGCAGAAAGTAGAGTGGTGACTTATCTAAGGGAGAGGGGGATGTGGAACCTTTGTCTAATAGGTTTTCCTTCAAGCAGGTCAAAACTGGAGTGAGTAGCATTGTTTACCTAGGTGTGTGTGTGTATATGTGTGTGTGTGTGTGTGTGTGTTGTGTGTGTGTGTTTTGTGTGTGTGTGTGTGTGTGTGTGTGCGCGCGCGCGCGCGCACAACATGTAAGGTTAGAGTCCAGGTTGTCAAGTACACTGTTAGATAGGAGGGATGCATACTCCCCAGGCAAGTGAACCTTCAGGTTGCTAAGTTATTCCCTGTGTTTGTCTCCCTCAATTGGCTGGCCCCAAAGCTCCAGGCCTAGAAACATAAGCCATACCACCTCCTTCCCTCTCTCCCTCTCAGCACCCACAGAGCCTAATCCCATAAAGTAGGTTCGCCATGCCCTCCTAGGAATGCTCAGAGGGTTGTGAGGGCCCTTCATCGTCTGCTCCAGCACAACTCTGAACAAACTCAACTACTAGAGTGGGGCATCCTCATTCCATCGAGTCCAGAAGCTGTTCTGTGGACATGGGATGGCCTCTCTGAAGCAGAAGGACATGCTAGCCCAGCTGCTCAGAGCTGGAATCAGGGTAATCCTGCTGAGGTCACCCCACTCCTGCACCAGCCCTTCCTCTGGCAACAAGAAGAGATTAGAGGAGAGGCCAAGGGATTAGAGGGAGGTGCTTGTTCACTGCCTCTCCCTCTGACCACCTGGGGCTGCCCCTCTGCTAGCTGCAGCTGGAGGCAGAGCCTTTTGCTTGGGACTGGCCAGCAGACAGACTGCTTCCATGAGCAGGGGTCCAGGTGGCAGCAAATGCACTCACAGAAGGGGCTCTGCCTCCCCCTTCCCCATCGCCAGTGGAGGAACCATGCCAAGGTGCTCTATTCTGCCCTCCAGCCACAAATGGGACCACTATGGACAGTGGCCAACAGCCTGGACCATCCTGAGGAAAATGCCAGTCATCCTGTGGTTGCTGCTGTTGGACACTTCGCTGCCTACTGTGAGGGGCCAGACCAAAATTCCTCTGGAAACGTGAGCCTCCAGTTTGATCCTACCCTGAAGGCCCTTCTCATAGCTCCCTCCCTCTGACCAACTGTCCTGCCTCTGAGAGACCCTTCCCTTCCTGCCTCCTGTCCTCCTCAGATCCTTGCTGATTTTGGAGTCCACCTGCCCCTACCTTCTGGCTTTGTGTGGTTGATGTCAGGGCTAGATGAGGGTGCAGGCATCCAACAAGGAGGATAACTACAAGAGAGAGTGGGATTGGGCTGCAGTGATTCTTAGAAGTGACTATTGTGGCCCCTGAGGACTCATTGGGTGATCTGTGCTTAGACACCAAGAAATGGCAGAGCTGCTGGAAATGGACAGGCAGGATGGTGCCTACAAACACCAGGGCCCTGTCTAGGAACTCAGTTCGGATGGGTTCCAATGGCCTGGATCTTTGTATACCTCCCTCCTCCTTCAAGGCTTTGATTATACACCCCACCACTGCTGGTGTTTAGAAAAACTTGATCTGATACAATCTCTCTGGGTGTTTGTTCTTTAGTCTGGAACATTCTGGATACTAAAGGGAGCTGAGCATCCTAGACTGACCCTTCACAGTTCACATCTGAGCCTAACTGCTAGGACCTGGATGTCAGGACAGGGGCTCATACAAGCAGTTTTTGTGATTTGGAAAGAGTGGGCTTCCATGACACTGGGTGACCGACCCCTCCTTGCTCTGCTCAGCACTGTACCAGTGCTGCCTTCCCTCAGTGAGGGAGGTAATGCCATCCTCCAAGCAGACAGGACCACAGATGAAAGGGCTGGAATCCAGGCTGCTGAGCCAGCCTGGCTTTTGAGACAGCCCCTGCAGCCTTGCATAAGCTGAGCAGTCTTTATCTCAGAAGGCAATTTCCAAAATGGCAGGAGGCCAAGAGAAGATGGCTGGCATCCAGGGAGGCCGTGCACACAGAAACCTCGAGAGCAGCATGGGATAGCCACCTCCACAAAGCTCTGCTGCTGCTTTCCTGTCCCAGGAAGACAGAGCTCTGCACCCGCTCTCCTCCCTCTCTCCCTCCTTGCAGTCCTCCACCTCTGTCCTGCTGAGCCTCCTGCTCAGCCTTCAGCCGCTTGCTCCTCCACAGCTACAGTATACACAGATGCCAAAAGCCTCCTGGTGACTGATCCTGGAGACTGCGGCCCCCACACCTTGCTGCGTCTGGTGCTCCCCTTTTCTTTTGATACCCCACACCTTGATTCCTAGAGCACAGTGACTGGTTTCCCATGGGCTTCTGGGTGATTTCTCTGCCACCTTCAAGAGAACCTTGCCATCTGCATGTCTCTGAAACATGTCCCACTGCCTGTCATCACCACACACTCACCTTGCCAAGAGTCCATTTGCCCACAATCCTGTTCGTGCCCTAATGGCGCCATCCAGCCTCCTACCTGTCAGACTCCCATGCTCAATGCCTATGCACACTTCTTCCTGAGCGTCACGGGAGCTTGTCACGGGTGCAGGTTTTTCCGGCTCCTAAAGTTATGGAGTGTGCAGCTGACCCAATGACACTCGCTGGCTTTGTGTCAGGAGGCTCACATTCGACATGGCCCAAGCTACATGCATCGCCTTCTTCTCTCCTTGATTCACTCAGGCCACCTTCCTTACATTCTCAGCAATGGTCAACAAGCCAAGCTGGAGGTCTTGAAGTCATTTTCCACTCCTCCAAGCTCTCTACCAAGAATTCTTTTCTGAATCTCCTCACCAGGCTAACCTCCTCCTCCCTGTAGATGCTGAGCTCAGATCCCGCCTCCTCCACTTCTTCCCTCTCCATCATTACCATCCTCCTCCAAAGGAGTACCACTCTCCTCCATGGGAAGGTGTGTCCCTAACAGTGCATGGCTTCTGTGGAGATAGTGTGACATGCAGTCAGTAAGTGCCAGTGCAAATGGATGCTGCTGCCCTTAAAGGAGCCATACTTGCTTTGGCTGCATGGCCCCAACAGGACCTGGGAGTTTACCTTCTAGGGAGGAAGGAGGGGTCAGTGCTCCAACCAGGTTACCTCCTAGCCTGCCTTACTCCAGACAAGCACTTGGAGTCATTCCTCCCTGCCCCCACTGTCTGAGGGTTCAAGAGGTCAGTGTCTTTTGGCCTTGAGTAGACACATAGGAATGGACTCATCATTGAGATGTGCAGATTGGCTTAGGACAGGTTCAGGGCCTTTCCCCTCTGGTCTGGACCTCCAAAGACTCTCCCTCCTCCTTCCTTTCTCACTGAAAGGTCCTTGAGACCATGGGATTAGAATCTACTCTGAGCCCATCAGCTCTGTGGCCCTCTGAAGCCAGGCAGAGTGTGTGTACCACACCCTGGAGCAGCCACAGAGTTTCTCATCCTGGCCAGGCTGCAATTTCGGGGGATAGGAGCTGTCCTAGTTTACTTACTCTCTGTCACTGTAATAAACACCCTGACAAAAACAACTTAAGGTAGAAAAGGGTAGTTCACAATTCCATATTACAGTCCACCATAGCTGGGAAGGAAAGGTATCAGAAACTGAAAACAGCTAATTATAGCACATCCATAGTTAAGAAAAGAGAGAAGTGAATGTAAGCATGCTTCCTTGCTTGTGCATTTGTGCTCTGCTTAATTTCTCTGGTGTTATACAGTTCAGGACTGGCGACTAGAGAATGGTGCCACCCACAGTGGGCTGAATCTTCCAAGATCAATTAATTAAGGCAGTCCCCCAACAGACATACCCTCAGCCCAACCCAATGTAGACAGTCCCTCATTGAGACTTTCTTCCTGGATGGATTTAGGTTGTGTCAAGATGACAAAGCTCACCATCACAGGAATACTGCTCTCTCTCTCTCTCTCTCTCTCTCTCTCTTCTCTCTCTCTCTCTCTCTCTCTCTCTCTCTGTGTGTGTGTGTGTGTGTGTGTGTGTGTGTGTGTGTGTGTGTGTGTGTTCATGCATGTGGATGTCTGTGGGTTACAAGCGTGTCTATGTGTGAGATTGTGAGATGCCTGTTTTGCATGAACATGATTCATCTGTCACCTCTGAGGATCTGACATCCAATCACTATGAGAACATGCATATGATAGGTTTTCCTGTCCTGCAGAGTGAAGCTGTGGGCTGACACCTTCGGCAGGAACCTGTACAACACAGTGACCAGATACTCAGGCTCTCTCTTGCTGCAGAAGGTCAGTGACCTCTCCCAGGGAGCTCCAGCATGGTCAGAGGGCCTTTTCCCACGGAGGGATAGAACTCCCAACATCAGAGCTGTAAAGGGCCCCATAGACCATCACTGTCAATCTTCTCATACTCAGATGGGGCCACAGGAGGTTCCACTCCTAGGTCAAACCAGTGTGGACAGTGAGATTAAGAACATTGTGTCAGTTCAGATCTTGGGAAGCCAAGGACAAGATTAGACCTGCAAGGGGTTTATTGGGTGAGTAGTTGAGGCTTGATGTGGATGTCTGGGAAGGAGCCAGAGAGAAGATCAAAGTATGGAGGTGGGGACAGAAGGGACAGCAGGCAGTCTAGGCATGCCAGCTACAAGCATCAGGTGTCAATTTCCTGCTTCAGGGAGAGAGGTTCCAGTGAACCCCAGAACCTGGCTGTGCCCAGGGCTGCTACATCCCATGCACCCTGGCAAGCTGAGCCCATGCCTGGTTCCCAGAAGAAGTGGACCTGGCAGAAGGGCAACCCTGCTGCCTTTTTAATTAAGTGTCCAAGTGCAGATCCATGCCTGACTGCTCAGCCATCTCACGAGCTGGTGTCTTTTTCTGTGACTTGACTCCCTGGATATGTTCAAGGGGCTTGCCTTCCATTAGTACCATAACCTAAGAAATGATGGCTTTAATTCAAGTTACCACAACCCAAGAGGCATCTTCTCATATTGCAAATGATGGGATTCTCTGCTTTTATGCGGGCCATGAGCACACTGCCCCCTCTCTCATCCATTTTGTGCTGAAGAAAGTGGGAGGGGCCAGGGTGGACCCTAGGGGCTCTCCCAGGCTTAAGACGCCAAGAGCCATCACAGCACCCATTTCTGTTGTGAGCAGCAGCTTGTTTGATTTTCCTGTTTGAAACCTGCAGTCCCAGGTAGGAAGACAAGGGATTGTGGAAGTGTTCTCCAGAGTCTATGTAGTCTACAGCACTGTCAAAAGCTGTAGCTGCATCATATCTTACAGAGGAGGAATCTGAGTTCCTTGCCTAAGATCACAGGGACAGCAGATTACAGGGCTGGTCAGGAGTCATTGGTGACTCGTTGAGGATTGTCCCTGGGCAGACAGGAGTTTGAAGCCACTTCCTAGGCTCCACCAGACTCACCAGCATGGCTCCTGGAACTGCTGCTCTGGGTCCCTCAATAGGATGCAGGCCCAAGATGGGATGTGTTGCTCTTGAGAACTGGGCAAAGGTGACCTGACACTGCGGCTGCTTCTCAGTCTCTGTCATAGTAGGTGTCAGGGAAGTTGTGGACCACAAAGAGTAAGGACAGGGACTACTGGTACTCTGTCTACCCCAGTGTCCAAGGTGCCTGGCTCACTGGCTGTGACTGGTGTCAAGTTTAATTGCTGTCCAAGTGTCCATCAGCTCCCATAGAGGATAAAAACTTCCATGTGTCTGGAGTCCTGAACAGAGAACATTTGAAGACAGGCAGCTTAACACTAAGATTAAGAAGTCACGGGGTGGCTACTGTAGGGGAGCTGGTAAGGGACAAGAATGGTCCTGGTGCACTCAGGTATACTTCTTACCACTTTGCCCTGCCCAGAAGTACAAAGACGCAGAATCCAGTCTGAAGATCCAGGAGGTGGATGGCTTGGAGCTGGTGAAGAAGTTCTCAGAGGACATGGAGACCATGCTTAGGAGAAAAGTCGAGGCTGTTAAGGTACCCCTGCCCATCCCCCAACACCGGCCTAGTGGACCCTTTCAGGGACTCCACTGATTGTAGCTGATCCTCTCTTGGCTGGATGGAGTGCAGAGTGGTTATACTAACCAGTCTAACTACAGGCATGTCATACAAGGAAGGGGACACTGGTGCCCAGCAAGGCTTTGTAGATGTTCAGGGATGAGGTCACCTGAGCACCTCAGAGGAACCATGGAGGGTGGGACCTTGTGGCTGAAAAGGCAAGAGAAGAAAGCAGAGGGTTGAAGAAGGAGGAGAATGGCAGAGAGCTAGGGCTGGGGTGGCAGAGGAGAACTGGTGTAACTCTCCCTTCCCTTCATGCTCCCTCCCTCAGAACCTGGTGGAGGCCGCTGAGGAGGCTGACCTGAATCATGAGTTCAATGCATCTCTGGTGGTGAGTCCTCTTGGGAGTGGATGCAAGGCTGCCTGGCTCTGCCCCACCCCCATGGCAGCTGGAGGGCCAGCTGTGACGGGAGCTGAGAGGCAGCCACTCATCCCATGTCCCAGTGCCAATCTGTGCCCTGGCTTTGTCAGTGAGGTCTTCTCTCCACTTCCTGAGGCTCTCAGAGAAGGTATAGAACAAGCATGTGTGGTGGGCCATCGAGCACTAGGAAGCAGTCTGCTGTCTCTAACTTGTGACTTCCCCACACACACTAAGCCAACTGGAGAATCAAAGCAATGATTGGGCCAATTTGACCCCACCCAGCCAGTGAGCTCTCAGATCCAACTATCTTGATGTTGTGTTGTGACCTCATTGCCCCATCTTTGCCTGAATTTTCCACCAAACCCCGCATAACTGGGCTCCACCAACCCTTTCCACCCAGCCTGGCCTTATGTTCGGTTCCTCTAGCCCTTGTTACTCCCCTCCCTCTCTTCCGCTTTCCTTCTCTCTCTAACTCCCTCTTCTTCCGTGTGACTGGGCTGTCTCTTCTGGACCTGTTCCCCTCTTTTCCCAGTTTAACTACTACAACTCGGTACTAATCAATGAGAAGGACGAGAAGGGCAACTATGTGGAGCTGGGAGCCGAGTTTCTTCTGGAATCGGATGCACACTTCAGCAACCAGAGGGTGAATGTCTCCATGAGCAGTGTGCAGCTGCCTACCAACGTGTACAACAAAGGTGATGTGCCCTCACCATTGGGTTGTCTAGGGGACAGGATGAGGATCCTGGAGGGTTTTAAATATTTTGTGTCCGTTTTTCCAAGAATCCCTACAGGGCATTGGCTCTCTCTCCAACCTCCTTGATAGGATGAGAAAAGAAAGTATTCCATACGTGCATGGAGTATTCTGTTTTCTGTTGCTATGACAAAATGCCCGTAGCTGAATAACATAGGTGAAGTTTCCCTAGCTCAAGGTCTGGGAAGCTGAGTCCAGCCAGCACTGCACTGCTTTGGTGGGGTCTCCGGCTGCGTCCCACTGTAGCAGAGGGTGTCGTGCTGGGGGTCTGTGCAAGGGGGCACAGCCATGCAGGGAAGGAGGAAGCTAGAGAGTGGGAAAGCCAATCTCTCTCTTCCATAGCAACCCTTTCAAGACACCTCAGCAGAGTCCATAGAATTTTTAATAACCCTGCCCTAGGGCAGCACCCACCATGGTTCAGTCACTTCCCCCTATACTCCATCCTTTCTCATTGGACTGTACGGAGCACCGCACACCCAAACACAAACCCTGGGAACACACCCACATACTACATCCAAACCTCAGCCATGGGCTGGGAGAGGTGATGCTTCTGGGTTAGTGTCCATGGGCTGCATTTGAGCCTGACGCAACCCTAAGGGGAGCAGGAGGAACTTACCCACGTCTACATGTGTAGCCTGAGTCACCAGCATCTAATGTCACCCTCCCCCCTGAAGTTCCTTCCGTGATCTCACTTTCAGACCCAGACATTTTAAATGGAGTCTATATGTCCGAGGCCCTGAACCCTGTGTTTGTGGAGAACTTCCAGAGAGACCCTACACTGACCTGGCAGTATTTTGGCAGTTCAACTGGGTTCTTCAGGATCTATCCAGGTGAGGACATTGGGCAGCAGCTCTGTCACCTCTCTTCTCTAAGAATAAAGTATGAAGACATGCCCTAGCATTCAAGGGCCCTCATAGCCAAGGCATTTTCCACCCACACTTGGTCTTCTTAAAGCCTACTGTGACACAGTCAGTAGGAGCTGCTGGGTGAATGCCTGAGTAACTTCACTAAGCATCACAGTAATTGTCACCAACACTGAGTGAGCACCTGTCCTGAAAGTCTGTGGACAATGCCAGGGAGGATCCTGAAATCCCTCACCTTAAGGGATCTCCTGAGCTAGAGAGCAGAGTGCACTGTCCTCATACAGAATGGGGAGAGTTCTCTCAGTCACGCAGAAACAGAAAGGGGGTGAGGAACAGTAAAGGGTTTGCCACACAAGCATGAAGACCTGAGTTCAGATCCCCAAAACCCATGTGAAAAACTGAGCATGGTGCACACCTGTAATCCCAGCACTGCAGGGGTAGAGATGGGGACCCTGGGAAATCACTAGGCACCCACTCTGGTGGAATTGGTGAGCTCTGCAGATTCAAATAATAATGTCTCAGATAATAAGTGGGGGGGAGGGTGCAACAAGAAGACACTGTTGGTCTTTTGCCTCTACAAGTGCACACACTCCTATACACATATGTACACAGCTCTCTCTCTCTTTCTCTCTTTCTCTCTCTCTCTCTCTCTCTCTCTCTCTCTCTCTCTCTCTCTCTCTCTCTCTCTCTCACACACACACACACACACACATACCACATACCTCAAAAAAATGAATAGAAAAAAAAAACACCAGCCAGTTTTTTTGTTTGTTTGTTTTTATTTTTTGTTTTGTTTTGGGTCTTTTCTGGTTTCTTGCCTCTTAGAAAACTTCACCTTCACATCTCATGTTTCTATGTCCAGAATGACTTTCAGGGTCCCGTTTTCTGGGAAGACACTGGAATGATAAAAAATGGTCCTCTCTCTGTCTCCAGACTGGGAAGTCAACTCCTCTCATGGGGTGCAAAGAACAGGTGTGACTCCCATCACTAGCGTAATCCCTGCAGTCTTTGACATATACATGCCCAATTAGCTGTGGGTGTCTCCTTCAGTGCCTAGGTCCCTTAGTCCTCCCTGATACAGAGGCCCTAATGAGCTAGTTCATCTTGTCCTCAGAGTAGAATTCCTGTGAAGAGTTTTCTGGGTCCATTTTTAATGGATTTTTTTGTTCTTCTTGTTGAGCCTCAGGAGTTCTCCGGATATTCTGAGTATTAATTGCCTGTTGGCTTAATGATTTATAAATATTTCCTCCCATTTTGTGGGCTGCCTTTTTAATTTGTTGATGTTGTATTGTAGTCTTTTAATGGATAACATTTAAATTAGCCCACCTTTCTTTCTTCCATCTATGCCTTTGGTGTTATGGCCAAGAAATCGTTGCCAACTCCAATGTCATAGGAATTTTCCACTGTGCTCTAGTAAGAATTTTGCAGTTGTGAGTCGTATGCTTAAGCTTTTGCTCATTTTGAGTTACTTTAGTATACTGTGTTAGTAAGGCTTCAACTTCTTTCTCTCATGTATGGCTACCCACTTTTCTCAACACTGCTTGTTTACAGACTGCCGTTTGCTCTCCAATACACTTGGCATGCCTGTCGGCAGTGATTTGATCATGATATGAGTTTTTTTTTCCCCAGTGTCTCTCATCTAGTCATGGGCCCCTGTGTCCATATGCATGTCAAAACCACACTATTTTCATCACCATAGCTTTGCAGTAAGTGTTAGAATCAGAAGATGTGACTCATTAGAGGGTCACTCACTTTTGCATCATGACAAAACATCCATCCAGACAGCTTATGGGAAGAAAGGTGTATTTTCCATGGCTTCAGAGGGTCTCAGTCCACTAAGGAAGGAAGATACAGCAGTGGCCAAGGCCCCTCACCTTCCAGAAGACCAATGGCAGAAAAAGCATCAGAACTGGAGGCCAGACTATATGACTTTATCTTTATGACTGTGTGCCTGCACAGATGCATGTGCACCGCATGGGTGCAGTGCCCATGGAGGCCAGAAGAGGGCATTGGATTTCTTGGAACTAGAGTTAACAGATGATGGTGGGTGCCAGGAACTGAACTCGGTCTTTTGTAACCACTCTTAACCACTGAGCCATTTCTTCAGACCTCCAAAAGTTTATAGTTTTTAATTATGCAAAGTTGTTATGGAATACTTAACTGTGTAAAGGTGTGTTACATTTGTTTAATGATGTAAGGATGTGTGAACAATTATGAAAAGATGTGTTGCCTGCCTAAGTCATCTGATTGGTCTAATAAAAAGCTGAATAGCCAATAGCTAGGCAGGAGAAGGATAGCTGGTGGGCAGAGAGGGAGGAGAATCTGAGGCTCGAAAAAGAACGAGAGGATAAGGGCCATCAGGTCCTGGGCAAGAAGCTAGTCAGCCAAACACGAGAAGCAGTGAAAATAAGATATACAGAAGGAGGGGGCTGGAGAGATGGCTCAGAGATTAAGAGCACAGGCTGCTCTTCCAGAGGTCCTGAGTTCAATTCCCAGCAACCACATCATCCATCCGTTATGAGATCTGGTGCCCTCTTCTGGTATGCAGATAGATATACATGGAAGTGATTGTTGTATACATAATAAATAAATAAAATCTTTGAAAAAATTTTTAAAAGATATATAGAAGGAAAGAAAAGTAAAAAGCCCCATGGCAAATGGTAGATAAAGAGAAACAGGTTAATTTTATGTTAAAAGAGCTAGCCAGAAATGAACCTAAACTAGGCCGAGCATTCATAACTAATTAAGAAGTCTCCATATCATGATTTGGGACATTGGTGACCTCAAAGAAAAAGCCTGGTACACAACATCTTTTGTGATGTTATTGAAAATTGAATCATTTTGGTAACCTTCTCTTCAGTTTGTTCATAGCAACTGATTTTGCCTGCTATGTTGCTGAATTTGTTTATGAGGCCTAACACCTGCTTTATGGGGCTTCCCACAAATCAGTGTGAGCATTGACATCTCCCTTCTTCCCTTCACCTTTGCCTTTTTTTCTTTTTTCCAGCCTAATTGCTCTGACTAGAACTACTAGTGCTGGTTTAAATGCAGCAAGTTTAAAATGACTCTGTTCTATGACTACTAAGAGCAAGTGCCTTCAACCTTATGCTGTGGATTTTTCCATTTGTGGCTTTTGTTATTTTGGAGTGGATTTCATCTGTTCCTAATTTGTAGAATCTTTTTGTTATGAAAGTGAGTTGGATTTTTTGAACTTTGTTTTCTGCCTCATTTGGAGTCATCATGCTGGTTTTTGCTCTTTCTGTTGGGGTGATGTTTTATGTTGGTCAGTTTTCATGGGTCGGAAATCCTTACATTCTAGGAATAATGTATTGCCCTTTTAATTTGCTACTAGACTTACTTTGCTGGGCTTTGTTGAGGAATTATGCATCAATGTTCTTTGGGGAATATTATGTTTTCTTGTAGCGTCCTCCTGCAGCATCAGGGTAATGCCAGCCTCACGGACTAAGTTAAGAAGTAGTGTCTCCTCTTCAATTTTTCAGAAAATTTTGAGGATTTGTATGAAGTTTTTATGTGTTTGGTACTGTTCATCTGGAAGCCATTGGGATCTGGACTTCACTTTGTTGGGAGAGTTTTTTTATTAATTTATTTTTACATTCCAATCCCAGTTCCCGCTCCCTCCTCTCCTCCCACTCCCCCCCTTATCTGTTCCTCAGAGAGGGTAAGGCCTCTCCTAGGAAGTTTACTAAGTCTATCTCACCATCTTGTTGGGAGATTTTTTATATTTATTTTTTTATTAGTTCAAATTAGGAACAAGCTTGCTTCAAATATCAATCCCTTCTCCCTCTCCCTCTGCTCCCCCCAGCCCTCCACCAGTCCCCCACCTTATCCTCCCCCTCCATTCCCCAGCGAGGGTAGGGCCCTCCACGTGGGCTCCCCAAAGTCCACCACGTCACCTTAGGCCAGGCCTGGACCCTCTCCCATGTGTCTAGGCCGAGAGAGCATCCTTCATGTGGGATGGGCTCTCAAAGTCCCTTCTTACACCAGGGAAAAATACTGCTTCACTACCAGACAGCCCATAGAGTGCCAAGGCCTGCTCATTGACATCCATGTTCAGGGGTCTGGATCATTCCTGTGCTGGCCACCCAGACAGGAGTCTGGGGTCCATGTGCTCCCCCTTGTTCAAGTTAGCTGTTTCTGTGGGATTCACAGGCAATTTGACTTCTTTCCTTCCTAATTCTATCCCTTTTATGCCTTGCTCCTGTCTGATTGCTATAGATAACACCTAAAGCACTATATTGAATAAGAGAGAGGAGAGAGGGCATCCTTGCTTCATTCCTGATTTTAGAGGAAATGCTCTCTCTTTGTATCTGTTTAATATGTTGGTATAGGTTTGTTTTAATCACCTTTATTTTTTGGAGGTCTGTTTCATCTACTCCCTATGTCTCCAGGACTTTCATTTTGAGGACATGTTGAGCTTTGTCAAATGCCTTTGTGGTATCAATTGAGATGATTTTGTGGGTTTTGCCCTTAATTTTGTTTATATAGTATATTATATTTACTGATTTACATGTGTTAAGATAGTCTGGCATCATTTGGGCATGATGTATGATCTTCTTTATGTGTGCCTGAATTTGGTTTCCAAGTATGTTGTTAAGAATTTTTTAGCTGGGCCTGATGGGGCATGCCTTTAATCCTCGCACTTAGGAGGCAGAGGCAGGAGGATTGTAACGGTAACTTTCCACCAGCTGCCTGAGTTCCGCCGCAACATTAGGGACCCCAAATAACACAGAGAGACTTATATTAGGTACAATGCTGCTGGCCAATGACTAGGATTTCTTATTTGCTAGCTCTGTCTTAAGCATCAACCATAACTATAAATCTATATTTTTATAAGGACTTATCTCTCTTCCCAGGATCACATGGAATGCTCCTCTTTACTACATTTCCCAGAATCCTCCTCAACTCCTAGTCCTGCCTAACTTGCTTCCCTATTGGCCAATAGTGCTTTACTTATCAACCAATAAGACAAACATATACACAGAAGGACCTCCCCTCAGAGGATCTCTGTGAGTTCAAGCCCAGCCTCCTCTACATAGGGAGTTCCAGGATAGCCAGGACTACAATTAGAGACCCTATCTCAAAACACCAAAACCAAAACCAAAACAAGAATTTCTGCATCTATGTTCATCAGAAAAATTAGTCTGCAATTATCTTTTCTTCTTCCTTTTTTGCCTTTACCTATTTGGGTACCAAGATAACACTGGCTTTGTAGAACAAGTTTGGTAACATTCCCTCCCTTCTGCTTTGTGGGATAAAATAAGAAGAGTTGGTGGTAAGCCTCGAGCTTTTGATTGAGTCCAGCAGTGAATCCATCTGGTCCTGGGCTCTTCTTTCCAGGATGATGTCTAATTACAGTTTTGATCTCTTTGCCTGTAATGGGGATCTTCAAGCTATTTGTATATTTTGGCTTTAATTTTGGTAGGTCACATGCATTTAGAGATGCATCAATTTCTTCTAGGCTTTCCTGCTTTGGGATTGTAAGTTACCACAGTGTTCTCTTGTCATGTGCTGGATGTATTTTATTGGAGACTGGTATTATAGTGGGAAATTACCAATATGGAGTCAGGTAGAAATATAAGGGTATTTAATAGGGAAAAGCCTTACTTACAGAGCAACCTAGCCAGCCGGCGTGGCAGCAGTCTGTACAGCAAGTACCAAAGTGAAACCAAAAGAGAAAACGCAGTCACACTAGTCAATCTGACCACGCCCTCACAAGCGTGGTCAGGCACACCTGTAGCCAGCCCCTAAGTAGGCGTGGCTACAGCTTCCCCTACATGGTATAGCAACTTTTCCTTTCTAATTTTGTTGACTTGGGTCTTCTCCCTCTTTTTTTTTTGTCAAGTTGGATAATGGATTGCCAATTAGACTAACATTTTCAAAGAACAAACTCTCGGTTCCTTTAGTTACTGTTTTATTTATTTCATCTCTATTATTGTTATTCTTTCTATTTGCTAGTTTTAGAAGTGGCTATTGTTGTTTCACAAGTCTTGAGATGCTCATTAGATTATTTGTGCTCTCTCAAGGCTGTTATGTGTGTCTGTGTCTATGTGTTCGTGTGAATGTAGTCCATATGTACACGGATGCCCATGGTGGCCAAAAGAGAATGCTGGATTCCTTTAAGCTGGATTTATAGGCAATTTTTAATCACATGATATGTGTTACAGATCTGTTTAAATTATTTATCCTACCTGGTTCATTTAGTTGGTCCTAAAATCACCAATTTCTTTTAGATTTTCCATTCAATGTAATAAATGTTTTTAAGGTGTAATAAATTGTTTTCTGAATTTCATTGGTATCTGTCACAATGGCCCCCTTTTTATATCTAACTTTACTAATTTGGGTCTTTTATCTCTTTTTTATTTACATTGGTTAAGGGTTTCTCAATCTTGTTTATCCTTCAAAAAATTTTTTTTTGTTGTGTGGCCTTCCACTGGAGCATAGTCAGCCCACCAGGGGGTACACCCTTAAAGAAAACAGTCTTTCCCTCTCCTGGTAGATACCAGTTGTAGGCAGGTAAAATGGAGGTTTCTCATCCAGCCTGCCAGTTCCCAAATAACCACTCTAAGGCTTGATATTAATTACAAGTGTCTGGCCAATGGCTCAGGCATATTACTAACTAGTTCTCACAATAAATTAACCCATTTCCATTAGTCTATATTTTACCATGAGGCCTGTGGCTTGTTACCCCACATCTTGCTTCTCATGGCATGATTTCATGGCATCTCCCTGACTCCACCTTCTTCCTCTCCACACTTTTGTTTGGACTTCCCACCTGGTTCTATTCTGCCTGGCCATTGGCCAAATTAACATCTTTATTAACCAATGGTAATAAAACATTCACAGCTACAGAAGGGCATCCCACATTAATAGGCAGAGTGTCTCTGTGTCCCAGCAGCCACTTTCCAGTATAAAGATAAATGTTTAGAATGCAATTGAGAATCATGCTGGTTTAATAAAGTGGTGGTAGAAGGTTCTCCTCTGATACCCATGGCCTCACTAGCCTCCAGAAAACCACATAGGTCCCCAGGACCAGACATGATTTGCCCCTATTGAAAGGGTCTTAAGTCCAACTGGACAGCTGCTGGTTACCGCCAAGACATGAGTGCCATTATTGCACCCTTTGGGATATCTTGCCATACTGGCCATTATTATGGATCATGAGCATCACAGCTGGGTAGGATTATTGGTAGCTTCTCTCCCCTGGCATTTTTTAAACTAATCCTCAGGAAGGAGGATTTCAGGTCAGATCCAGCTCAGATCTGATTCGTCTGAATATGATGTCTTCAGCAATAAGGACTATTGGAAAGTAACCAAGGCCAAGAACAATAGCTTATACTGTTTGAGAGTCTCTTAGAACTACTGACCAACAACTTAAAAGGGAGTTTCTCATGCATGGTACTGGGATTTTTGTTATGGCTCATGGGAAAAGCATGGTCAGCCCAAGTGGCATAAATTCATTTACATATATGTGCATGATTTATAAACATGTATATGCACATATATACTTATTATATATTATATGTAACTCTAGGAAAATAAAATATTATAATTCCTTATGGTTTTTTTTAAACATCCTTAGTGTTATCTTCCTCTCTTTCTTTCCTCTCTTTCTATATTGAGAAGTTTGGGGCTATTATTTCTTCAAACAGCCCCTCTTTCTCTTTGTCTCTCTCTTCTTTCTCTGGAACTCCTCTGACGCATTGGTGGTCAGCCCAATGGTATCCCACAGATCCTGTAGAGTTCCTACACTCTTTGCCAAACTTTGTTCTTTATTCCCTCACACTCAATAATCCCCATTGCCCTGCCTCCACTTTCACTGACTATCTTCAGTCTGCCAAAATCTCCATGTGAAACTGTGTAGCCAGTTTTTCATTTTAGTTGTGGCATTGGCAGCTCCAAACTTTCCTTCTTATTTCTGTTTAACTTTTTCTTTGTTGATATGTCCTTTTGTTCATATATTGTTGCTTGACTTTCTTCATACCTTCCCTTGGTCCTTTGGATGTCTTGAAGACTGCTGCAAACCCTTTTTCAGATATATCTGGCATACGGTGCTTTCAAAGGTAGTTTCTCTCAATTCCTTTTGCCCCTCCCTCTTGAATGGGTCATTCTTTCCTATTCCTTTGTATTCCTTCTGTTTTTGTTTTTGTTTTAATTTAAAGATGAGCATTTTAACCTAATACTCTAGCAAATCCAGAAATCAGATTTCTTTCACCATGGTTTCCTATTGTCTTGTCTCTTTTTTTTATTGTTTTAAGCTGTCTCTGTATTGAGAGATCAGTCTGAAGTATAGTTTAAGGCTCAGATCTTTCTGATCACATGTATCGCTTTATAATTCTCTTTATATCTGTAGTTGTTTTTAAAAATGTTCTTCCCTTTAATGCGTGGCTCCAAAAAGAGCAAAATAAATTGATAAGAAGGGAAATAGTTGGTCTTAAAATTCCCTAACAGTAACTTGGGTCAGGAAGAGGGACTCACAGAGAAGTGGGAAGCACAGCAAAGATGGCCAGAGGTTCTCTCCCAAGCATCACATAATAAGATGCAGCAACCAGAGCACGGATCCTCTATTTGTGGAAAGCAGGGTCTTTGGGGTCAAACCTGACTCCTGTAAGCTGTGTGTTAGCTGCTCTAAGAATACATACACAGCTGCCTGCCACAGGGCTGACACGGGAGGTGGGCAGCTACTATGCTAAGAGCTGAAACTGATAGACACTAACTGCAATTTACCATTAGAGAATTCTCCCGAAAGTTGAAAGCCTTTAATAGACTCCAAAGTTCCAAAATAGTGATATCAGATATATTCAAACCATGCAATTATTGTCTAGGTGGGCAGGCCCCCAGTGCCTCCCACTCTGCGATCTTATCTTCAAGAATACTTTCTCTGCTTCACTTGTTTTTAAAATTTATAAAGCTGGCAGAGTATATGTGCTTTGGGGACTTGCTTTTCCATTCAGTTTGATACCACCAGTCTCTCCTCTCTCTCTCTCTCTCTCTCTCTCTCTCTCTCTCTCTCTCTCTCTCTCTCTCGTGTGTGTGTGTGTGTGTGTGTGTGTGTGTGTGTGTGTGTGTGTGTGTGTGTGTGTGTGTGTGTGTTGATGCTGTGAGTGACAAGGAGGATCTCCAGCATGCTAGGCAAGTGTTTTGCCTCTGAACTCTGTCCCCGCCCCATGAATATTCTTAGACATGTTTTGTTTTTAGACACATTTCAGGAGTTTCTCTTGAGTCTGTATCTAGGAATAAATTTTCTAGGTCTTAAGATATCCAGATATTCAATTTGGGCAAGAAAATCACAATTCTTTCCAAAAACACTTGTGTCAGTTATAGTCCCTTAAAGTGAGGAGTAAGATGTTCTACTGATTCACATTTTCTTTAGCTGAGTATTGTTAAGCTTTGAAATTCTCTGTTAGTCTATGATGGTATCTCACTGGGGTCTGAAATCACATTTCCTTGATCTTTCAGTAAGAGTAGCACCCTTCCATTCATTATTAGCTGTATGTATTCCCTCCCTGTGAAAGTCATATTGCATTTTTCCCACTCAACTCTTGGATTTTCTGATGTTAACCCATCTTTAAATCTCTATTAATACCATGACTTAATTTTAGCAAATCTTTTCATGCATTGCTACATTGGACTCAGTAATATCTTGTTTAGGAATTTTGCATTTGTATTTGTAAGAAAAGTGGTCAGCCGTGCGTTGATGAAGCACGCCTTTAATCCCAGCACTCAGGAGGCAGAGGCAGGCGGATCTCTGTGAGTTCGAGGCCAGCCTGGTCTCCAGAGCGAGTGCCAGGATAGGCTCCAAAGCTACACAGAGAAACCCTGTCTCGAAACAAAAAGAAAAAAGAAAAAAAGAAAAGAAGAGAAAAAGAAAAATGGTCATGTAAATTTCCTTTCTCGACAGACATGGTAGCTCACACCTGTAATACCAAGACTGGTGGGGGGGGGGCGGCTAGGCAAGAGAATGAATACAAAATGAAGCCCAACCTGAGCTACATACTGAGTTCCAGGCCAGACAGAGAGAAGGAAAGTGGGGTGGAAATTGTAATCCCAACATGTCAACATAAACATAAAAAGTTAGAACTAAAATGGATGAAATAGGAAACT
The DNA here is from genome assembly GCF_003668045.3 of Cricetulus griseus. Taxonomy (NCBI): domain Eukaryota; kingdom Metazoa; phylum Chordata; class Mammalia; order Rodentia; family Cricetidae; genus Cricetulus; species Cricetulus griseus. The sequence goes on along the minus strand of NC_048601.1, from coordinate 25,628,511 downwards.
AAGAAATAAAGACAAAGGATGATTTCTGAAGGTCTGGAGTGTAGCCCAGTGGAAGAGCGTTTGTCTAAAATGCTCAGGGTTGGTACAAAATACAGAAATCTTACAACATAATCCACCATATAAGCAAACTGAAAGAAAAAAAACACATGATCATCTCATTAGATACTGAAAAAGTCTTCAACACAGTTCAACACCACTTCATGATAAACTCTCTGGAGAAACACAAGGAGCATACCTAAACATAATAAAGAAAATAGACAGCAAGCCAACAGCCAACATCAAACTAAATGGAGAGAAACTCAAAGAAGTTAGAGAAATCTCACACCACCAAATTAACAAAACACCTGGAAGCTCTAGAACAAAAAAGAAGCAAACTCACCCAGGAGGAGTAGATGATAGGAAATAATCAAATTGAGGACTGAAATCAATAAAAATAGAAACAGAAAGGTAGAAAGAATCAATAAAACAAAGAGTTGGATCTTTGAGAAAATCAACAAGACAGACAAACCCTTATCCAAATTAACCAAAAGGCAGAGAGAGAATATCCAAATTAACAAAATCAGAAATGAAAAGGGAGACATAACAATGGACACTGACGAAACCCAGATAATCATCAGGTGGAGCACATCTTTAATCCCAGCACTCCAGAGGCAGAGGCAGGAAGAGTTCAAGTCCAGCCTAGTCTACATGAAGAGTTCTAGGCCTGCCTACACAGTGAGATCCTGTATTTTTTTTTTTGGTCCAGTCTATTTGGTGTCCTGTAGGCTTCTTGTACTTTCATTGGCATGTCTTTCTTTAGGTTGGGAAAGTTTTCTTGTTTGATTTTGTTGAATATGTTTTCTGTGCCTTTGATTTGGATTTCTTCACCTTCTTCTATACCTATTATTCTTAGGTTTGGTCTTTTCACGGCATCCCATATTTCTTGGATATTTTGTGTTAGGGATTTGTTGGACTTGATTTTCTTTGGTTGATTAGTCTATTTCTCCTAGTGTATCTTGAACTCCTGAGATTCTCTCTTCCATCTCTTGTATTCTGTTGGTTATGCTTGCATCTGTAGTTCCTGATCATTTACCCAGCTTTTCTATTTCCAGCATTGCCTCAGATTGTGCTTTCTTTATTGTCTCTATTTCAGTTTTTAGATCTTGAACTGTTTCCTTGAAAGATTTGTTGATATCTTACATATTTTTTGGTTTGTTTTTTCTTCCATTTCTTTAAGGGATTTTGTCATATGCTCTTTGAGGCCCTCTATCATTTTCATGAAGATGTTTTTAAGGTCATTCTCTTCTGCTTCATCTGCATTGTGATGTTCAGGTCTTGCTGGTGTGTGGTCCCTAGTCTCCGGTGGTGTCATATTGGTTTTTCTGTTGTTGAATGTGCTTTTATATTGTCTTCTTCCCATCCTTTCTTCTGGTGGGTGTAGCAGGAGTCTCTTCCTCTCCTGGTGGGTATGGGACCAAGGTTCCCTTCTGGTTGATGCAAACAGTTCCAATACTCTGATGCCTGTCCTCTTCTTATGGGTGCAGGCAGGACTGTTACCAGGGTCTTGGCAGTCACTGGATGTCTTGGTTCCCACCGAGTTCAGATCCCGTGAGCAGACCCCTGGCATCAGGTGTCCCCTGTATTTTTTTAAAGGAGAGAAAAAGAAAAGAAGATGAAAAACAGACATATTAGTGTCATGTTAAACAATGGTTCTATGTTTTTGAAAATGACTAATCAAACTTTCAAAAGGATGACCACTCTAGTCTTATTCAAATATTTCCAGAAACCATAAAAGGAGAAATTACTTCCAAATCTAGTCTAGGAAGCTGGTAAATTTTTGAAGATCCAGTAAGGACAGTACAAGAAGTATTTTTTTTAAGAGACAGATAGACTGACAGATACACACACAGAGAAGAGAAAGAGAGTCAGGGAGAATAAATATCAGTCTATAGTCCAGGTTGGTCTCACACTGTCTATGTAGCTAGGAATGAGTTTGAATTCTTTTGCAAAATGTATTCTTGTACTACACTTGTTTATTTATTTGGCTGGCACACACATCATAGCATGAGTGTGAAGGTCAGAGGACAACTTGCAGGAATCACTTTTCTCATTCACTGTGTGGGCCCCAGGGATTGAACTCAGGCCGTGAGCCTTGGCAGCATGCACCTCTATCCAGCGGGCCATCTTGCAGCCTAACCTTGGACCCTGGATCCTCCTATCTCTATCTCCCTAGTGCTACAATTACAGGCATGTGCCATCATGCCTGCTTTATGTGGTACTGAAACCTGAACCAGGGCTCTGTGCATTCTAGACAAACACTCTCCCAACTCTGCTACACCCCAGGCCAACTTTCCTGTGATTTTGTCAGCAATGTTTTAGTTGTTCGAGGTATAAGTTTTAATTTCCAAACATACACAAGTTGCAAGTTATTTCTTCACTATCCATTCCTCACCCCGGGCTGGAGATACAGCTCAATGGGTAAGAGTGACATTGCCCTTGAAGAGGATCCAAGTTCAGTTCCTGGCAGTCATGTCAGGGCGGCTCAAGACTGCCTGTAATTCCAGCTCTGGGAGAATCCTGCACCTTTGGCCTCCTTGGACACTGGTAACCATGTGCATTTATCCACACACAGGGACCCACATGCATGTATCTAATTAGAAATAATGAAATAAATTTCCATCTCAGTTGTTCTGTGATTTGTGTGGTAATAAAGGAAGTTAATTGAGATCCATTTTAATGGCCTGATACATCTGCAGCTTTAGCATCTGGTGAGGCTGCATGAGATCATTCTGCCAGAAGAAACCCGGAGCCTTTGGCTCTGTCATACTGATTGCTTTGCCTCCATTTTCCAGGTTCCTGATGCTTTGTGTGCTTATGGTGTTTGACTTTTAATTAGCCCCATGACACTTCATTTTAAATTTCTTTCTTGGATGTCATAGAGTGATATATGACATATTTTTCATCCCTTTTTTGCCTTTTAATGTCATTTTATCCTAACCATGTCTCTTAAAAATACTTTATAGCTCTTAAAATTTTACCCAAATAGACAATCTTTTGTTCTCACTGACAAGTGAATGGCGTTTGCATTTTTGTGCATGTTGGTGAGTGTGTTCTTATTAAGTTCTTTACTTGTCCCAATATTTTATGCTTTCTTTTTCTTTTTAAATGGTTGCCCTTTTGGTAAATCTCCCTTGCCCAGTGTCTTCTCCCCGTCTGTGTACCCATTTCGAAATAAGCACCGACCTGCTCTGATCCTTCTGGTAATTGCTTTACAATCTCATCCCACGTATTCAACACAGCGGAACATTACAAATACATATGACTGTCTTCCCTCTTCCAAGAAAGGCCTTGGGAAATCACTGTGCTCCTCACCCCTTCTCTGTCCTGACTTTCACTCTACCATCGACTAACGTTTCAACATTTCCATCCCCATAGATGGTTATTGTGACTTGACTTAAACATCTCTGCATCTGTTCACCACCCTTTGAGCATCCTGGGCTGTTTTCTCCAGGTTACTTTCACTCTCTCAGAAGTAAACTGTCTGAAGACTCCTCTGTGAGGATAAACTGCCTCCAGGCGTGTCTATCTGTGAGTGTTCCTCTGCTCTCATTCTCCAGTGACATTCCTAATGAGCAGTGATTCTAAAGCAATAGCGCCTTCCTCTCAGCATAAAGAATGATTTCCCCTCCTCGTTCCCATGGATGTTGAGGAACTCTGCTCCCAGCTTGGCTAGTGTTCTCCAGGTGTTTCTGAGATGTCACTGCTTTCCCTGCAAAGTTCTGCAACTTTATGCATCTGCATGGGGACATATTAGCTGGACTGGGACACTTCTGCACACTTAACTTGGGATATCTATTCTAGAACACTTGCCAGCATCTTTTTTTTTTATTGTTTCGTGTGTGTGTGTGTGTGTGTGTGTGTGTGTGTGTGTGTGTGTGTGTGTGTGTGTGTGCAAGCATGTGCTTGTGATCATGCACGTAGGGGTTAGAGGTTAACACATAGTGTCTTCCTCAGTCATCTCCATTTTATTTGGGGACATTGTCTCCCCTGTCACTGAACCCGGAACCTGCTGATTTGGCTAGACTAGCTGGCCAGCAGGCTCCCAGGACCCTCCCGTCTCCGCACACACCCAGCACTGGGATTATAGGCACAGGAAATTGCAGCGGTGTTTTTCAATGGGGCTGGATATCCTAACCCATATCTCCTTGACAGACTGAGTCATCTCCCCGCACCACAACATCTCTTTAATCATTGTCTCCCCACAGCTCGCCCTTCTTCCCCCTGTACTTCCAGCAGGGTATTTACTAGAGCTCCTCATTCTAGAATCAACCACACTCTGGCCAATCTTTCAAATGTTGAGTTTCCTCTTTCCCTATTTAATTTTCTCATCCGGATATTTCTTTGAATCTGAACTTTTTCATTTTTAAAAGTTCCATAATTTTAAAACCATTTCTCCTTCTTCTTCCTCCTCTTCCTCTTCTTCACAGGGTCTCACCGTGGAGCCCTGGCTGTCTGGCCTCAACTCATAGAGCTCCCCCAATGACCTAACTTCCGCCCATCAAGCCCCCACTTCAAGATTCCCCTCAGGACACCACGAGCTAGGGACCAGGCCCTTAGTACAGGAGCACTTGGGGACATTTCAGATCTGCATGATGTCACATACCCAGTCTGTATTGTGTATTTGGTGGTTCCACCCTCTATAACTCTTGGGAACATAAGTCCAGTGGCCTTGATCTCACCACCACTCACACTTGCCTCTTGTAGCTTTGGTCATCTTCACCAGAGCTGCTTGTATTCTGAGGTAACCCTATAGGCGTGAAACCATGAGGGAAGGAGGCATAGAGTTGGGGGGGGGGGTGGGAGCTGAGAGAAGAGGGTGGGGGAGGAGAGGGAGGGAATTTCCCTTTGTATTTAAACTTGAAGGAAAGGCATCCAGGCCTGCTAAAGCCCTCTTCTGAGGTTTTAATTCAGGCCAAGAACACCAGCTTTGCTCCTCCTCTTCACTCTTCTGAGATCAAGCTTCCCGCAACCTGGCTACTGTCAGTGCGGCCTCAGAAAGGCTATACTCTTCCAGTCACCTGCAGGCTAGGTCAAAGCCTGGCTACACAATTCCCACTGCATCAAGCCTGCCCTTTGGCCCTGTCCTGCTTCCCTTCAAGACCTCAGCTTCGGGCTGCTCCATTCCAGCCCTCACCCTTAGGACTCCATTCTCACTTAGTGAGTCGGGGGTGGGGGGGGAGTGACCCCGAGGCCTCAGCCTCCCCCATCCCACCTGCTCTCAAACCAGAAGCCGCTAGACTGCTGGATTCTTCCACAGAGCTTTGTCTAGCCCCAGCATAGCATATATTACAATCCCATCTGTTCTTTTCACTCATTTTGAACCCATTATTCCTGATTACCAAGGTCTTTCTCTGCAGAGGATTTGTGGGTCACACTGGTTTTCTGTGCCTTTATCCCAACTAATGGGGTACTGGAGAGTACTGGACCACATTTGCTAGGGTTCAAGCGAGGTCTCTTGGGCCTCTTAGTTCATTCAGGAGACGGCTGTTGAACACCTACTGTGCTTGGTGCCAGGAGTTCCGGACATCAAATTATTTAGTAGCATTTCTTTTCTCAGCCCAGAAGTGACCACACATGCAAATGAGCCACCTGAGGGGTGAGAGCAGGTCAGAGCCCTGGCTCTGGCTGCTATGCCCATGGCCAGATGGCTTCCACAGCTCTTCCTCCACTGATATGGACTTTAGCCTCACAAGTGAGTCCCACCATATGGGGGGGGGGGGTGTCTCTATCCAGGATCTGACAGTTTGGATGGTAAGTTTCTCTCTGTAGAAGTGGCCTCCATCCTTGCCAGCTGCCTCAGTTTACAAGGTATACTTTAGTGTCTTCACCATGTTCTCTGTATTGGAAGCAGAACCTATCCTGGGGGTCATGATCATTCTGGGAACCAGCAGTAGCCAGGACCCCAGACAGCTCACCTAGCTGGTGAGAGATGCAGCCTTTGTTTCCCCAGGAATAAAGTGGAAACCTGATGAAAATGGGGTCATCACCTTCGACTGCAGAAACCGTGGTTGGTAAGTTCTCCCAGCGGAGGGGTACCCCAGCATTTATCTTCCAGCCTGTGGGCTTTGCCTGGCTTTCTTGCCCCCTCCTCTACCCAAGGCTTAGGGAGGGACTTCAGTGGCTTAATCCAACCCAGGAATAGGAAGACTTGCTAGCTACACTCCTCATTCCCTCCCCACCGTCCAGATCAGCCTGTCCCCAGCTCTGCTCTTGGTAGAAAAGCAGTGTATCCGAGCCTTCTCCTCTCCTCCTTCCTGTTGCCAGGCCCTCTGGGATCCTGACTGCCCTCTGTCAGAAAGAATGAGGCTTACTTCCAATATCACCACCCCAGTAACCTCTGTGCCCGGGAGTTTCAGCACACAATGAAATCTAGGACTAAAGGGACATTGGCCTAAACTTGGGGGAACCCATGGGCCAGACCAAATAAATTCAACTGGAGGCTCTCAGCCAGGTGGCAGTCCCAGCCGTGGCCTCCCTCCCGTTTACCTCTCTTTCTGCTCAAGGTACATACAAGCGGCCACCTCTCCCAAAGACATAGTGATTCTGGTGGACATGAGTGGGAGCATGAAGGGGCTGAGGATGGCTATCGCCAAGCACACCATCACAACCATTTTGGACACCTTGGGGGAAAATGACTTCGTGAATATCATTGCGGTAATGGTGATTTTCTGTTCTGTGGCTGCTCTCACCTGCTCTGGGAAAAATATTCTTTTCCTGAACCAGAAGGGCTTTGTTTCCAGCCATGGGTGCTTCCCACCACAGAGGGGACACTTTCCTCCACTTTGGGGACTCCTGAACTAGCATCCGTGGTCTGCCTGGGGGTGGCTTTACGAGGTCCCTCAAAACACCTAAAATAATATGTGGACGTGCACACCCTCGCTGAAGCCACATTCTCCATCAGTGTCTGACACAGGCCCCAGCAGTGTGGCCATCCCCTCCATGGGCTCCTGGCAGCCTCACTGCTGGCAGCCTCCCCATCCACAGGAGGTCAGATGGGATCTTGGGCCCTTGATGTTACGATTCTAGTCCTCTCACTTTCCTCATCCCATAAGCCTGGACACAGAGGCAGAATGGAGGTAAAGAGGAGAAAGGGGAGGGCACTTAAAACCCCAACCAACAGCGGGGGGGGGGGGGAGTTGGTGGCACACACCTTTAATCCCAGCACTCGGGAGGCAGAGGCAGGTGGATCTCTGTGAGTTCGAGGCCAGCCTGGTCTTCAGAGTGAGTGCCAGGATAGGCTCCAAAGCTACACAGAGAAACCCTGTCTTGAAAAACCAAAATAAATAAATAAATAAATAAATAAATAAATAAATAAATAAATAAAAATAACCCAACCAACCAACAGGCAATGAGTGCAACTCCATGGAAGCAGAGTTGACAGCCAACCTGGGGTGTCATTTTGAAGGCTGTTTGATCCAAAATTTTTTATCAGTCTGCATAGTCGCTGCCATTTCTAGCTGTTAGTGGAGTTTTTGTAGCATGGAGACACGCTTTAGGCAAAGGTTTCTTGCTTCAGAGTGATCATGCTGGGGGATCCGGACCCAGAGTTGCTACCCAAGGCTCAGCTTACCCCTGGCACAGTCCTAACCATCACACTCCCCTATATTGACTCCACTCTCATCCCAGGGCCCGTGCCAACAAGATGGCCATAGAAACAGGTTCCATACTCTACTGGGGAAGGGAAGTGCACTATCCCTCAAAGCCTGCAGCTCTGCCTGCACACTCTGCCCCACTTCCCCAGAGAAACTTCTAGGAAGAAGCCCGAATCCTGCATTCCCAATATGCCCAAAGCTCTTCCTTGTCATAGCTACTGTATCCTCTGTCTTCCCTCTTGCTTAAGTAGAAGGTAGATTAGGGACCCTGAAAATTTGTGTTCTAACTACCAGGAAGATTAAGAAAAGGGGGGTCAGTAATAATTTGTGTTTCTCACTAGACCCACCCCTATGGATAGCTGGATGACCATGTATGCAAAGAGCAAGGGTACATTTGTAGCCTGGTGGCCCACACCTATTATCTCAGCATTCTAGACATTGAGCCAAGAGATTTCAATTCCAGGCCAGCCTGGGCTACATAATGAAACCCGTTATCAAATAAACAATAAAAAGTGGTTTGGAATTCCCTACCCAGGCTGGGGAGGGGCCTCTGCAAGGAAAGCTCTGGGATTGGTAGATTGGCTTGGCTGGTCTGAGTGCCCCAAGGAATTCCCTCGGGGTGTCAGTTCTCAGCACACCCCAGAAGGTTCACCTTACTTCAGAACCAGGATTTGGGGAGCAGTTTTAGAGTCGAGATCCTCTACTTGATTCGTTCAGACACCCCAAGACAGTACTGCCAAGCTGCCCAGGTGAGACATCTGTTTTCTCTCTATCTTCTTTACTGTGGCTTTCAGTACAATGACTACGTCCACTACATTGAGCCCTGCTTCAAAGGCATCCTCGTCCAAGCAGACCGAGACAACCGAGAGGTGAGTGTTCACCACAGCCGAAGCTCGCCTGGCGGGACAGGGTGGGGGTCTGTGAAGATTCTATACAGTACTCTGCCAGCCACATGGCCCCTGGCAAGAGCAAAGCAAGTCACTCTTTGCATACATGTAGATGGTCATTCTGCTATTCATAGGGGTGGTACCAGGTTATCCTTGACTGTCCACCTTCTGGTTAACCTCATCCTTGGCCCTGCCTTCTAGGAGGAGACATAGATTGGTACCAAGCCATTCACACTTAGCTTCTCTTTGGGCATTTGAGAAACACGGACTCAAGTGATGCGACTGGCTGCCCTGTGGAGCTGGGGTCTTGCAGCCAGGCACCAAGGCCACTTCTAAGCACTCTCCCCAGTTAGGATTCCTGGGTCCACTTGACCCTCTAAGCCTCATCTCATGTTTACCCTGACAGCATTTCAAGCAGTTGGTGGATGAACTGATGGTCAAAGGCGTGGGTGTTGTGAGTCAAGCCCTAATTGAGGCTTTTGAAATCCTGAATCAGGTACCGACTGCTGGCGAAGCCTGGGAAGGGGGAGGGAGGGGGAGGCCATGTTACAACTTCAGGTTGTATCTATAGTGACAGCTTCGCTCCTGCTCCCTCAGTTCCAAGAGTCCAGACAAGGAAGTCTCTGCAACCAGGCCATCATGCTTATCACCGATGGGGCTGTGGAAGACTATGAGCCTGTGTTTGAAAAGTATAACTGGCCAGACCGCAAGGTAACTGCCACTGCTGCAAGGCAGGGGAAAGGGGGCCTCACCTGACACTAAGGGAGAGTTCTCCTAAACCGTGGTAGTCTTGCATGCAGTACTGCCCCATCTTCAGAGGTCTTTCCCATTAGACCTCTTCACCAGTTCAGGTATATTCTAACTGGCTGTCTGAAAGCTACAGCAACCTGGGCCCAGGGGAAGGATGCATGAGGCTTCAAGGCAAAGGACCAGCATGGTTTTGAGATATAAGAACTGTTCCATGCTCACCAGGACCCTGGCAGTTCATGTTCTCACCAGAGCCTCCAGGTTTTCTCTGACCCAAGAGGGTGCAACTGGAGAACCCACAAGAGAGACATGCCTGGCCCTAGATCTAAGCCCATCACAAATGGCAAGGATGCGGCCTGCGGCTGCTGAGGCCATCTCTTGTGACAGGTCCGAGTTTTCACTTACCTTATTGGAAGAGAAGTGACTTTTGCTGACCGCTTGAAGTGGATTGCCTGCAACAACAAAGGTAACTGACTGTAGGAGAGCGCGAGAGCGCCCCGCGGTCCACACTGCATCAGTGGGGTATCAGTACTTCAGGGCAGGTCTCTGGCCACAGGCCTCTTGAAGGAGCAATACACTGTTTAAAAGTCTGGCCCCCATGCCAACTTGTTAGGAGAAAGCAAGAGCAGGTTTCTCTGAAGCTGGAGGAGACTGCCTGTCACCCCTGCAGGGACTCTAGGCTTATAGTCATCTGAAACGCAAACCAAAGGTCACTTGCCCAGAGTGTACACAAGAAAACTATCTCCTCAAATAAAGCTGTGTACAAATACACAACACAGAAGACAGAGCAGGAGGCAAGAAGGGACCCACGTTTTCAACGTCAGCTCTCTTTTGCCCCGCCTTCATTCTTACTGTGGCAAATTAAGTCACTGACTCTGTTCAAAGACAAAAGCAGAGGGAAGAGAGCCATTTTTTTTTTTTTGCACACACTGGGGAAATGCATGCATGCATGTGTGCACATGTGTGGAGGCCAGAGGACTTCAGGAGGGGTTTTTTGAAACAGGGTTTCTCTTACCAGCTGAGCTAGACAGGCTGTCTGGAGAGCCTCAGGGATCCACCCATCTCCACCTCCCCAGTGTTGGCATTACAAGGGCAGGCTACCACACACCGCTTTTTTACCTGGGTTCTGGAGATGAGAGTTGTGTCTTCTTGGCAAGTGTTTTACTGACTGAGTTCTTTCCAGCCCCCTTTTTTTCTTTTTTTCCCCTATTTATTTATTAGTTGATTTTTCTGAGGGATATTAAATTTTTATTTTACATCTGTGTATTTATTTAGGGTGTGTGTGTGCACATGCGCATATGTGCTTGCCCCTCTCTGCATGCATGTGATGGGGGTCAGAGGACAACCTGTGGAAGTCAGTTCTCTCCTTTGAACATGCGGGGTCCAGTGACTGAACCTGTTAGGTTGTCAGATTTCTTGGCAAATGCCCCTACTCAGTGAGCTAGCTTATCAACCCCATTTGTTAGTGTTATGAGACAGGCTGTCTCTGTATATGTCAACCTGACCTCAAGTCTTAGTGACCCTCCAACCTCAGCCTCCCAAGTGCTGGGATTTCACATAGAGGTTACCACACCCAGCAGGTCAGCATTTTCTCTGGAATGTTTTGTGTACCCAACAGCTCTCCTCTATGTGGGATCAGAACCCAAGACCTGGGCTTGCAATGTGATTCTGTTTATTCAACAGAAATTTACTGAGCATGTACTTTGCACCCGGTGCTGCTTGAAGGCTGTGGATCAAGGGTGATGGGCTAAATGGGCTCAGTCTTGATCTTGGCATAGCTAGCACTTCAGTTGCAATAGGATGGGATTGTGTTGCGACGGCACCGAGGCATGGGGCAGGCAGGGTGTGGGGGAACAGTGGGAAAGATACTTTCCAGCTTGGGGATTATGAGGAAAGGTCTTGCTCATGGAGGAAATAGCATTCTCCAGGAGGCTGAGGCAAGAGGCGTGGAAGGAAGGAAGCTGTCGCATTTCACTGGCTTATGGAAGGAATGGCCTGGGAAGGTGGTGGACAATGAGACCAGAAGTTATTAAACCATTCACAGCCTCATTAGCCAGGTGCCCTTTCCAAAAGCAGAGAGACTATCCTGAAGACAATAAAGCAACCTGCTCCGTCGCCTGAGGGAGAATAGTGATGAGGGAAACCAAGAGCTTTGGACACAGGAGGACAGGAGTCACCATCTTGCTAGGGTCTCTGAACAGATTCTCAGAGAGCATGCAAGTGGGGACATGTTGGTGAGCACCACTGCTGAAACTGAGACCCCAGCTAGGAGCACCCAGCAGCTGGAAGTATGCATAGGCCCTACGCAGAAACCAAGGGGAGACTCTCCTTCGCATCCTCTGATCACACAGCCTTGCCCTCTCCAGGCTACTACACACAGATCTCTACACTGGCCGATGCCCAGGAGAATGTGATGGAGTATCTACATGTGCTCAGCCGCCCCATGGTCATCAACCACGACCATGACATCATCTGGACAGAGGCTTATATGGACAGCAGGGTGAGCATGATGGCTCCGGTGGGCAGAGTTAAGGGGAGGAGCAAGAGGAGACTTCTGGGTCAGGAAAGGCCAATATCATGTCTCCACAGGAGGACTCATGAGGGTGGTGAAAGCTGCCCATGCCCTCCCTCCCCTAGCAGACCTCATCCCACTACCAGCTTTGTGCCCAACTGCCCCCAGAGGCCTAAATACCTGCCCAAAATATGCCCACCCCTGTGTTCACTCTGCATTACTCCCCTTATTGTCCTCTCCTACCTGCCATGGGAAGAAAAGGTTCACACCAGTGATTTGCCATCCTGCAGCTCCATCCTGGTGCTTCCTGCATTGTAGAGTCTGGAAGAAGCAATGCCTTACACAGAGGGAGACATATCAAAGACAGGAGGTCAAAGAAGGTGTTTGGATGAGGGAGACATTTCTGCTTCCTCCCAAAAATCACATCCCATATGGAGCCACCTGCCTTTATGATACATACAGACTAGCATTAGCGCCTGACAACAGTGACTTAGATAAGACAAAAGTGAAGAAGATGCTTAGATGTTGTGTGGTGGGCATCTCAGAGCTGATGAGGCTCCTGCACACAGGGAGCCAGGCCCCTTCCTGCTGCCATTTTCACTCCCCAGACATTAGCGCCAGAAGGAGGCTTCTGGTTCCAGGGGCTGATGGTACAAGGCCATGCTTAGCTGTTTAAAAAGGACTGCTCAGGGGTCATCCTGGCTCATGCACTTACTTACCTCTTATTGACCAGAACTCAATCCTATGCTGGTTTCCAAGAAGCAGAGGTGGCTGAGGAGGCACACGTTCAGCTTTTCTTCTTCTGTTCTGAGTCTAAGGACAGGGGCACACTTACTCTAGCATATAGCAGTGGATATAAACCATCTTGCCAAGCTGGGAACAAAAGCCTCAGAAGTCCATCCTAAAGTCCCTTCATGGGAAGAGGGGCAGTTGACCAGCTCTAGTGGGCTCTTCCCTGAGGTACTGCCCAGGAGATGTCATCTGTCCCACACTGATAGCCACTCCTTGAGCTGAGGCCACAGGGCAGAACCTTGTCCATCTAGGTAGGTGACCCTCTATTGTCCAGTGGCCACTGGCCATCTGTCCCAGAATGCAAAAGTAGAAAGAGGGGCAAAAAGAAGGCAAGAAAAGAGAGGCTAAGTTCTGCTTTGATGTTGTCTTGACTTCCCCACATTGCAAGCTTACACTCGTCCCTTCTTGCTTGTTGCTCTTCCATCCATCCATGGACTCCACCCCCAGCCCGCCATGTGCTCCCTGTACCTCTTACACATGGGAGTATTAATTAAGGTCATGCTGAGGACCCGGCAGAAGGAAGTCTAGAACTTGAAATTCAGTGAAAGGAAGCTGGGCCTCGGATAGTGGTGGTCAGACATGAGTCTGGTGGAGGGCTGGGAAGGAGAGGACAGTGGCAGAGACAAAGCCTCGCTTCGTTAAGCCACTGTGCAAAGGATTTTTGCCCACCTGGGCTCACTCCTCTTCTGATATCTGCCCTTTCTTCCCAGCAGCTCTTCACCTCAGAAGCCCAAAGCCTGATGCTCCTCACCACGGTGGCCATGCCAGTCTTCAGCAAAAAGAACGAGACGGTGAGTGGCTGCTTCCCATGCATCAATCAGCACATAGGTTAAATCCCAGGCCTGAGCTTCACAGCCGGCTGCCAGGGTGGGATGCAGATTCCCAAGCCCAGTCCTGGGCCAGCCTTGCAAGGACCTCCTGGTGGGGCTGAGGGTCCCTGCCTTCCCAAAGCTCCCAGCCTGGGGGGGATGTGGTGCTGCCCGCTGCTCTGTTCTTAAGACAGAAGGCTGTGGGATCTTCTGCTGGCTTTCCAGATTAATCACACTTAAATAGGCAGAGTGGGTAGACTCTGGCTTGTACATGAAGGCCTCTAGTGAAGGGATTTCCAGAGCTTCCCATAGTCTGCTTGGTCAGAAAATACTTCCTTATGAGTCACTTATGCTAGAGAGGCTACATAAGTTATGGTCCTTCTGTTTCACCCTCTGGTATGAACATTAATATTTCACTTAGCTTTGTATTTCATTTAAATGTTACTACTTAAATATTAATACAGGGCATTAATCTTCCTAACAGCTCAGCTTGCCCCTGGGGCCTCCTCTGACAGTCTACAGTTTTGTTTGGGGGACTCAGCCTACAACCTAACTACAAAGGAAGATCAGTAATGTTTCCTCTCCCAGGCTCTGGGGAGCCCTAGAGTCTAGTGTGAGAAGCCCAGTTTCCCTGAGCCTTGCATTTTTCCTTCTAGCGATCCCATGGCATTCTCCTGGGTGTAGTGGGCTCTGACGTGACCCTAAGAGAGCTCATGAAGCTGGCACCCCGATACAAGGTGAGCCTGAGTGGGATCCCTGGGTGGCGGGGGTGGGGGTGGGGTGGATGGGTAAACCACAGCTTTCCATTGTTGTGATAAAATATCTGGAAAAATCAGCTTAAAGGAAGGAGAGATTTGCTTGAGCTTGTCATTTCTGTGGCTTCAGTCATGGTTGTTTGACTGGAGACCAGTAGGGGGAAGCATGACAGTGGCTCGGTATGATTTGTATGTAACCCACTGATAGGAGCTATGTCTTCAATCATACTGTCCCCAACCCCTTCCCTACCTCGCCATCTAACACAGCTAATGCCTCAACTCTTTACTTTGGCAGCTTGGGGTACATGGATATGCCTTTTTGAACACAAACAACGGCTACATCCTCTCTCATCCTGACCTCCGACCTTTGGTAGGTACAGATCTTTGCCTTGAGAGCCTAACAATATGACATTTGGGGACAGTTCACAAAAATGGTTAAAATTCATTAGACGGTACAAGAGAAAAATGGACATCATTATACCTGTTTTCTAACTAATTATTATCTAGCAGGATGTACATGGAAAAACCCATGAAACCACACCAGAGAGTAGGTAATGCAGGCTGGGGCTGTGAGAATGGAGCCCTGCAGGACAGTCTGCTTTCCATTACTGTAATGAACATCTGAGATCACCGTCTCATAAAGAAAGAATTATATCAATCGATGGCTGGTTGTGCCTATTGCTTTATACCGTGGTGGGGTACATGTGGCGTAGCATGATGGGAACATGTGACAGGGTGACCCTGTTGCCCCAGGCAGTAAAGTGAGACAGAAACTCTAGTCCCATAAACCTCTTTAGGGATGTTAAACCTCTCACTAAGTTTCGTCTCCAAACTCCACCATTTTCCAACCATGCCATGCTAGCACCCAGCCTTCCACATAGAGGCCTTGGAGAGCTGTTTGAGAGTCAAACAATGACGGAGAGATGGCTCCGCAGTTAAGAGTACCTAGGATCAGTTCCCAAAACCCTTTTCAGCCAGTTTATAACCCCCTGTAACTCCAGTCCAGAGGGTTGACACCTCTAGCCTTCATAGACACCTGCATTCACATGTACATAACCATACCCAAACACACACACACACACACACACACACACACACACACACACACACACACAGTTAGAAATAAATCATTTTAAAAGCCTAATCACCGCAGACATTCATCACAGGCCTTCTGTCCCAGTGACTCTGTCCCTCCTACAATCTGACAGATGGCCCAGCAGAACCCCCAGAGGGCCACAATGAGAATGTGAGCAATGAGTTCACAACAAAAATAGCAAGGCCCTCTCACAAGGACAGTGAATGGCCCCCTGAGCTCGATTTTGATGCTGCCCAGGGTCCCTGTCACCCTCTGACTTTGTCCAGGGGCTGTGGGCATTTTTACATGAGTCTCCTGAGCACCTGGTATCTGAAAACTCTGCCTCCAGGCCATCAACACTGTCCATAGCAGCAGTGGCCACACAGCTGGTATGATGGCTAGAGAGGTAGGAGGAGCTAAAGTCCTGGAGGCAGCTTAAACCTACTCCTCTTCAATCCTCCAAGGAACCCAAGACAAACTTGAATAGCAGAATTTACGAAGGTGCTTCTCTGCCCCAGGACTCATTTGAGGAGACCAGCTGAAGCAAGGCACATGCCAATCAGCTCAAGTGATACTGAATATCCCGAAGACATGTGACCAAGCCACTTAAGGCAAATTGTGAGGTTCAGAATTCACGTTGCTCTATCCCCTTTGTCTTCCCAATTCAGATTCGGCAGGGCATGTATCTGAACCCGTAACGGGTGGTCTTAACTAACAGGGTCTTGGGGGACTGACACTAACAAACTTACTGTGAGGGAGCACGCAGGTTGATCCCAGTGTTGACATATAGAATGAAGTGGCATGGACCACAAGCCCGCCTGTCAGCATCCATCTAGACAACTCACAGGAATAACTCACCAGCCAGTTCTTGCTGTGGACCTACTGTGTGCCTAATATCACCCTACTGGTAAGAGTGCCGTAAACACAAGGGCCTATCTAATTTAGAAAAGAAAATGCACAAAGGCACATGGCAGGCAATTGCTTACCAAAGGACACAGTAAGGCTAGTGCCACATACTATGTAGGGAAAGTGCTACCAGGAAAACAAAAGGCATGATTTCAGAAATCAAAATAATAGTGGATACTCCTAGCAATGGAAGTTTTAAAAAAAAAAAAGGTCTAGAGGCATGCTGGGGGCCTTTCTGTGTCAATGCCCTAACCAAATGAAATTACACGTTTATTCTGAGAGGCTAAGGTCTGGCTACAATCCATTGGGTATAGTCAGGACTTAGGAAATGGCACTGCGATGTTGCCAGAGAGACACTCGGGTATGGGAGGTCAGGGAAGCACTGTCTGGAGAGTGTGGACATCGGGAAGGCTGACAACAGAGCATTGTGTGGGCCATGGGCAAGAAGACAAGGGGCATAGGGTCAGTGTTGTGACAGTCATACTATAATCAGGCCAGAAGAAAATAAAGCACAAGTAAATGAAACAACTAGCAGAATACATGCAACAGCAGTGACTCCAGTCACCCAAACATCTCCTGGGGACCCCGCTTTCCTTTACCGATGGCTTTACTAAATTAAACCAGGGAAGTACCACGGGTGTCATTATAGATAACGATGGTATCTGTCAGGAGAGGGAGAGACAGACAGACAGACAGAGACAGTGACAGAGACAGAGACAGAGAGACAGAGAGAGACAGAGAGAGAATAAAACCTGTGAGAGGGAGAAATAACAAGAGAATAATGCCTCTGGGAGAACTGGCTCATGGATCTGTGTCAAATTTTGGACCAGGTGATTATTAAGTACTGTTAATCTGCCCTTGGATCTGACCAATTAAACAATCCATCAAGATGAAATGTTTCTGCAGATGCCTTAAAATCTGGAAGAGAAAATGATTGCTCAGAAAGTATTCTAAAATGATCATCAGAGATTAACAAGATGAAATGTATGAGAAATAGGTGGGTGCTCTGCAAACTGAGCACCCACGTGTGGGAGTGTGCCACATGAGAACGCCGAGGGGATTTGCCGGGCTAATGGTGCCATCTGGGCTGCAAGCTGGCCTGGCTGTCCATGCAGCCAACAGAAACAGTCAGAGCTGCACTGTGCTTCAGTCCACAGAACACACCTCTCACCACCTGGCTAGCCTCCGTGTGCAATACTGAACTCTTCCCTGGCAGCTCCATTTGCGGGGTGACATTGACAGAGTTGAGCATCTTCAGAGGGCTGAGTTATTTTCAGACTGGAGATGTTTAGCTGGAGACAGTCAAGTCTTAGGAGTGACAAGATGGAACATCCCAAGCCTTGTCAGGAGGCGCATATTCTGGATGGTTCCAGAAGAAAACCGACAACAATAAGTAAAAGTTAGAAGACAGGTTTGAACTCCACGGGAGGGAGAACTTCCTAGTAATAAGAGCTGTCCAAAAACTGACAGGCTGTCTCACAAAATAGGGAGATCCCTGGCATGAGACGTGTGCAACCCTCAGGAGGCCATCTGTGGCACACATTGGGCACGGCAGGTTTGCACTGAGTAAAAGTTTGGCCTGGGTTATCCTGGGAGATCACGGGATGCTTTAACTTTATGATGGTATTTGAAAGATTTTAGAGTAGAGGGAATAGGGTGGATGCTAACCCCACCTTTTCATCCTGTCTGGCCCACTCCAGTACAGAGACGGCAGGAAGCTGAAACCCAAGCCCAACTACAACAGTGTGGACCTCTCAGAAGTAGAGTGGGACGACCAAGCTGAAGCTGTGAGTAGAGAGGCAAGGAGAATGAGAAGCTACTCACCTACTCAGCCCTGTAGCCAGCAGGCTAGCCCAGGGTGCACAGGGAATGCTGGGGCTGTTGGACAGCTCTGGGCCCTTCGATTCTTTCTGCAAGTATGGATATCCAGCCGTGACCCTTGACTCGCATGGGAGACTGAGCCAGGCTGAAATTGTGCTTACCAGCCCAGCATGGTCTCAGTGTTGTACTTAGTTTCCAAATTCCATATCACATCCTAGAGGAAATTATGTCTCAGCAACACAACACTGTATCCCAGAGCAGCCATCCCCTCAGAACACTGCCTCAGTGAAAGCCCAGAACTGAGAGCCAGCAGTACCTAGACCCAGGTCCATCTTTCCTCCTAGAGTTCTCTGCTCAGAGGAAAAGGGAAGCGCCAGTGATCCTAAGACATGGTCAAAGCCCCAAATGTCCCTGCTCCAGGTGAACAGACACCAACTCCCCCTTTTTTCTTCTTAAAGCTGAGAACTGCCATGATCAACGGGGAAACAGGTTCTCACTCCATGGACGTGAAGGTGCCACTGGACAAAGGGGTAAGGAAGCAGAGACAGTGCCCATGAGGTCCCAGCAGACAGCACTGAGCCTGGGCTTGGATTTTACTGTGGCCTTGGGAGTGTGAGGAGAGAGGAAAGGTGGTGAGGGGTAGGAACTGTGCTGTTGATCTCATTGATACTCTATTCTTTTTTGGTTGGTTGGTTGGTTTTGGGTTTGGGTTTTTTGGAACAGGGTTTCTCTGTGTAGCCCTGGCTGTCCTGGAACTCACTCTATAGACCAGGCTGGCTTCAAACTCACAGAGTTCTGCCTGTGATGCTCTGCATGTAGAGACCCCGGAGTAGGGAGGTTGCCCCAGTCACTCCAGGTTCTTCTGTCCTCCTTCCACCGCCTGCTATTTGGCCCTTTGGTTGTTTGTGATAAAAAGGGAGAAGGTGACAGTTAATTTTGCAAACTGCCGGCAGCTCTGCTAAAACGTGTCACATGGGGAAAGGTTGGAAATACTCATTACTCCCTATCTCTGATTTTTATTCAAACACAGAGAATGGAAGCAAATACCCTTACTATAGAGAATCAAAACCAGAAACCCCCACTATCTGTTCAGACCTGTGTGTCATCTGAAAAGGCCATTTCATCTTCTCACTTAAAAGATCCTGATGAGTCCTCTGAAGTCACATCATCTGTTGACATATTAACAAATGTCACTTCCTCCCATACAACCACCCCTACACATCCTTCATTACCCACCTGTCTCTGCTCAAAGAACATAGCATCTGTCTGTAGCAACTAGACCTGAGTCCTTCCCTACACACAACTCTCCACAGAGGCCAAACTGAGAGGCGCTGGCCAGTGTCCCTTCTAGACAGGAAACTGGTCTCCACTAGGACTGCTGTGGGACTTCTGCCTCATCAGACACACTGGGAATGTCAGTAATGTCAGGTCACCTGAGATAACTCATACCAAAAGAGTCATGGTCCCTTCCCTGTGCCTTCAACATGCCCTATGGCTTCTGTCAAGGTATACAGTGTGACAGGACATTGAACTTAGCATGAAAAGCCTAATGTGCACATGCCCACTTAACAGCCAGAAAATCTGTGCTATGTCCAACACACTAACCCACCCAGTGGGTGGAGTGTCTGTTTACCCTTTTCTCCCAGGGTCCAGGGTTATCTCAAGGCATCTCCATCCTTCTCAAAGCTACCAGGCAGAATCCTAACCAGAAACAACAGTCTGAGCTTCTATGGATACTTCCTGCCTGAGAAATTTGCTCATTGCTACCTGAAACATGCGCGCATCAGAGAAGCAGGATGGTGGTGGTGGTGCTGGTAACTGTGATGCTTGCTTCTTAGGACACAGCTACCCTGTCTTCCTCCTGCTAACACCACCGATAATGGCAGTCCAGATTTATCAGAAGAGAGACTGGCCACAGCACAGATGCCCATTTATTCAGCCACCCTATGGAGGCAGGTTTCTTCTTATCTACATCTTACAGATGGAGACATCAGAGAAGCCAGAAACTAGCCTAGGATCATGGAAAATCACAAATTCTAGACTCCAGGCCTTTGAGCCCTGGGTGCTTAGAGTGCCAATCTCAAAGACCTTCCCAATGTCTGGAAAAACATATCTTTTTTATAAAATTAGATTATTGAGTATCAGGCTTCCTCTAATGTAGGCATTTCCTACATTGTTTTAATTAGTCCTCCCCACTCTCCCTCCCCCATCCTCCTGCCCCCATCCATGGTTCCTTCCACTTTTGTATCCATTGCCCTATTACCCTCTCTACCTCTCTCCTGAAAGTCTCCTTTCCCCTTTCATGTGCCCCTTTCTGGTTTCCTAGACTCTATACACACTTGCTCTCTCATAGATGCACACATATGTGTGTGTTATACATTATTATATAGTTTTATATCATACGTGTGTAATGTAATTATATATGTATATACACATATAAATCATATGCATACACACACATATATATGCATATATATAATTAGAAGCTAGGATACACATGTGAGAGAAAACACACACTATTATTTTTCTTTCTGGGCCTGGGCTACCTCACTCAGTATAATATTTTCTGGTTCCATCCTGCCCTTTCTGGCTCGTTCCATTCCTTGCCCGTGACCCTGCCCATCTGCTCCATATCACATGTATTCCATGATCCTCTTTTCCCTCCCTCCTCTACCATGCTGCCCATCCCCTCAGGCTTCCCTTTCAAGTTTCATAACCTTCGCACACAGACACATAAATATACACATTTATATAGACACCCACGTGTCATTTTAAATCTAGATCCCACATGAGTGAAAACAGAATATTTGTCTTTCTTAGTCTGACTTATTTCACTTAGCATGATCTCCAGTTCCATTCATCATGATTTCACTTTTCTTTAAGGAGTTCCAAAATTCCCGTGTGCGTGCGTGCGTGCGTGCGTGCGTGCGTGCGTGCGTGCATGCGTGCGTGCGTGTGTGTGTGTGTGTGTGTGTGTTTAAGTCAATCATCTGTTGATAGAAATCTGGGCTGGTTCATTTCTTAGCTACTGTGAACAATAAACAAAGAAGGACAGGTACCCTTGTGGTGCATTGACTTAGATTCCTCAGGCACACACCCAAGGGTGGTATGGCTTGGTCATATGGCAGTCCTATGTTTAGTGTTTTGAGAAATTGCCATACCAGTCTCCATAGTGACAAGACAAGTTTACATTCCCACTGGTGGTGTATACTGATTCCAGTGTTTGGGTTTGTGTTTCTTTTTCTTGGAGAGAGGTGGTTCTTTACATGGTCTAGATATTAATTCCCTGACTAATTTGTAATTGGCAAAGATTTGTCCTCATTCTGTGGACTGTCTCTTCCTGCTGGAGATGGCTCACTCTGCTGTGTAAGTCTTTTAATCCATGTGGTCCATTTGTTAGTGTTTAGGGTACTTTTCTATGCCATTGGAGTTCTTTTTAGAAAGTTCTCCCTGTGTCTGTATCCTGAAGTGTTTCCCTGATGTGTCCTCCAGCAGTTTCTAAGTTTTAGATCCTACATTAAAAGTTCTGATTTGTTTTGCATTGACTTTTGAGCAGAGAGAGCTACACAAACCTAATTCCATTAACTTGCATATAGAAACCCGGTTTCCCCAGTACCCTTTGCTAAAGTCTGTCCAATGTATGTTTTGATGCCTTTGTCAAACATTATGTAGCTGTGTGGACTGATCTCTAGATTCTCTCTTCTGCTCCATTGGCCCTCATGTCTGTGTTTGTGCTGCTAACCATGGTGCCTTTGTTACTATAGCTGTAATGTAAGTTGTGATACCTCCAGCATTGTTCTTTCTGTTGATGATTGTTTGAAATAATCAAGTCTATACCATTGTGGTGGTTAGAATAGGCATAGCCCCACAGACGCATGTGTTTGAGTGCTTGGCTTATAGGGAGTGGCACTATTAGGAGGTGTGGCCTCATTGGAGTAGGTGTAGCCTTGTGAAGTGTGTCACTGTGGAGGTGGGCTTTGAGGTCTTACATGCTCAAGCTACGCCTAGTGTAATACACAGTCTCCTTCTGTTACCTGCAGATCAAAATGTAGTACTCTTAGCTACCTCTTCAGCACCATGTCTGCCTGCATGGTGCCATGTTTCCACCATGATGATAATGGACTAAACCTCTGAAACTGTAAGCCAGCCTCTATTAAATGTTTTCCTTTGTAAGAGTTTGATCTGAACTGGAGATAATATATAAAATGAAGAATTCAGAATAAATATGCTGCATCAAGAAAAATTCTCTCACAATAAATAAATGTAAATAAAACAAAAAAAAGTTGCTGTGATCATGCTGTCTCTTCACAGCAATAGAAACCCAAACTAAGACAATCAGTTAAGGTTCTCCAATGGAACAGAATTGATAAAATGAATCTATATTATGAAAGGAAATTTATTAGATTGTCTTACATAATAGAAGACAGGTAGCCCAACACTGGCTAAAACACTGAGAACCCAGTCCATAAGACTGGCTGCCCCAGCAGTTCCAATCAGATGATGAAGGCTGGGAGGCCAAAGATACTGGTTTCTGGTGTCAGGAAAGGATGGTGGCAGCAGCAACAACAGAGTAGATGCACACATAAGCAAGGAGAAAATGTGGGCAGGCAAAGTACAGAGCTGCTTCTCCCTCAAACCTCCTTTATATCTGAGCTGCTGACAAAAGGTGCTGCCCCCTTCAGGGCAAACTCTTCCACTCTCAGATAATCCTTCCTGGAAATACCCTCACACACACACACACACACACACACACACACACACACCTAGAGGTACATCTCTTGGTTGACTCCAGATCTTATCAAGTTGACAACCACATTTCACCATCAAAGGGTCTTGTTCACATCTTTGTACATTGTAGGATTGCTTTCCTAGTTCTATAAAGAACATAATTAGCATTTTTTAAGGTTGATTGACTGTGTGTGTTTGTGTGAAAAAATTCTCAACAACAAACCAAAATCAGGAACATATTAAGATCACAGACTGCAGCAAAGTTGCTTTCATCCTAGGAATGCAAATCTGGTTCAGCATACATAAATCAATAAATGCAATACATTATATAAATGAGCTTAAGGATAGAAATTATATGACCATCTAGATAGATGCAGAAAAAGCATTTGACAGAGTTCACCATAGCTTCATAATAAGGGTATTTGGGTGATCTGAATGAGAATGGCCCCATAGGTTCATATGCTTGAATTCTTGGTCTCCAGTTAGTGGAGCTGTTTGAGAAAGATTAGGCCTTGTTGGAGGAGGTATGTCAGGATGTAGCTCTTAGTTATGCTGCTCTAGCATCATACATGCCTACCCATGTGCCGCTATATTCCGCATCATGCTGATAATAGAATAACCCTCTTAAGCTGTGGGCAAGTTCCCAACTAAATGCTTTCTTTCATAAGAGTTGCCTTGGTCGTGGTGTCTCTTCACAGTCATAGAACAGTGACTAAGACAGTACTGAAGAATTGGGGACAGATGGAGTGCTTACAAATTATAAAGGCCAAATATGGCCAACCTATAACCAGTATTATATTAAGTGGGTAGAAACTAAAGGCCTTTCCTCTGGATTCTGAAATGAAACAAGGATCACAAGCTCTCTGCCTTTATCCAATATAGTCCCCAAAATTTTAGAGCAATAAGATATGAGAAAGAGAAAAGGAAGGAAAATAGGGAAGGAAGAAATCAAATTACCTCTATATGCCGACAGCATAATTACATGCTTAAAAGACACTATAGACATCACCAGAAGGTTCTTTGATCTAATAAACACTTTCATTAATGTTCCTAGATGCAAACTCAACATACAAAAATCAGTAGCTTTCTTATATGCCAATAATGAGCTTTCAGTCTGGTGTCTTTGCCAGTGAGGTGTGTGTCTCTTAGAAACAACAGAAAAATCAGATAAAGATTTTTAATACACTCAGCAGTTTGAGTATTTTGTTTTTGTTTATTTTGTTTTGCTGAGTGGAGGCCATGCACATTTAAGGTTACTATTGAAAGATGCTTACTAATTCCTGTAATTTTTACCAATTGTTTTTCTTGTTATTTGTCTTTATTTTCTTCCCTATTGGTAGAGGTTTGCTGGTTTACTGTGCTGGATTTGTGGGGTTTTTCCTAGTTCTTCCTTATTTTATCTATTCCTTTCAGGAAACATTCTTTCCTATACCCCCACTGCTGAGACAGTCTCTCCCCTTCCTCTTTTCTATAATATTCTCCTAAGTATTTCCTGCATCGCTGGCTTGGTGCCATGAACTATTCACGTTTGCATTTGTCTTGAAATGCCCTTACTTTTAAAGATATCTGAGCCGGGCACAGCGATCTTAGTCAGAAGTTACTTACTTTCAGGACTTGAAATGCATTATTCCATCTTTTCCTGGAATTAAATGCTGCTAAAAAATATGGCTGATGTTTCTTTCTTTGTTAATGTGTTAGATTTTTTCCTCTTGCCAATTTTATTTAGTTTACTTTATCTTTAATTGTGTGTATATGTTTGGGTATGTACACAGAAGAGCACAGGCCCTAGGAAACCCAAAAGAGAGTTTTGGATCCCCTGGAGCTAAAGTTACAGAAGATTGTGAGCCACCACATGGGTGCTAAGAATCAAACCCATGTCGTCTGCAAGAGCAGTAAGAACTCTTGACCACTGAACCATCTCTCTACCACCCCCCATAGCTCTTAATATTGTTTTCGTGGTCATTTGAATGTAATTGGCCCCCATAATCTCATAAGGAGTTGCACTATTAGGCAGTATGGCCTTCTTGGAGGAAGTGCATCACTGTGGAGTAGGCCTTGAAGTTTTCTATGCTCAGGATACTGCCCAGTGTCTCAGTCTACTTCCTATTGCCTGCAAGACTGTAAGGCTCTCAGCTATTTCTCCAGCACCACATCTGTCTGCATGCTGCCATGCTCGCTGCATGGATGATAATGGACTGAACTTCTGAAACTGTAAGTCAGCCCCAGCTAATGTTTTCCTTTATAAGAGTTGCCATGATCATGGTGTCTCTTCACAGCAATAAAAACCCTAAGACAGCTTCTTTGCTTTTTATTTTTGTCTTCCTGTCTATAATATATCATAGTGAAGCTCTTCTCTGGTCATGTCTATTTGGGGTTGCAAAGGCCTGTTGCATTTGTGTGTCTATTTCTTTAACTCTTGGTTGGGGAAGTTCTGCTGTAATTCATGGAATATATTATCTACGCCTTCAGTGTTTAGTCTCAGCTTTTGTTCTCCTGGAGATTTCAAGTTTGGTCTTTTGAATATATCACAGAGTTCTTGGAAGTTGTGATCGTGTTCATTTTTATCCTTAGTAGTGTCTCAATGTAGTGGTTCGTTAACCTCATCCTGCACTCCTGCTTGGTTTTTTTTTTCTTCTGTGTGTCTATTGCTGATGTTTTCCACTGTGGTTTTTTTATTTGATTCTTTAGGTTCTTAGTTTCCAACTTCTCTAATTTCTTGTAAGTCCCAGTTTCCTTACTGAGTTTTTCTCTTCCATGCTGCTGACTTTGTCATGCATGTCTTCTGGCTTTTCTCTCTATGTTGGCATGTATGTCATGTCTATGTTGTCAAGTCTATGTATGTCATGTCTATGTTGGCATGCATGTCTTCTGGCTTTTCCCTCTATGTTGGCATGTATGTCATGTCTATGTTGTCATGCATGTCTTCTGGCTTTTCCCTCTATGTTGCTCTCTTTTCTCTCCAGGTCCAGAACCAAATTGATTTGATTATTCATGGTCTATTTCAGGACACTGGCCAATGCTTATTAATTTACATTGTTGACAGTTTTATTCTGGTCACATTCATCTCTCCATCCTATCTTTCTTCTACCCTCACCACCATTCTCCCTCATGTAAAGTTTCCTATTACACTTTCATGAATTTTTGCTTTTGCTTGTGACCCATTGGACTTATCCAGAGCCACTCATGTAGGCATAGATCCCCTGGGAAATGAGTAACTCTCCAGTGGCTGTATCACTTGTCTGTCCCCATCAGTCACTGGCTGCCATTGGTTCTCCTGGGTGAGATAGGGATGAGTGAGTCCTGTCCCCTCTGTGAACGCCTGAGTCTAGTCTTGTGCCGGTTCCACATAGGCAACCACACAGTTCTATGAGTGGCAGAGCAAATCATGTTCTATTTTTTTAACCTGTTAAATTTTCAGGTTTATTTTCTGCCAAGTTTTATAACTCTTCCTGTCTTTTGATGGAACTGTGTGTCACACTAGACAACAAACCCACATACACAGTCTTATTGTCAAAAGGGGAATAAAAACCTGCATCTCAGTGAAATTTTACAGTTCAGTGAGTTATGAAGCAGTGACATCCCAGCCCTGTCAGTGTGGGAACAGGAACATTGACTGGCAGAAAGTCAGGCTACTGTTGGGAAAGGGCTTGGTGCTCAAGGCCAGCTGGGCTCCTCGCTTCCTCTCTGAGATGAGACAGACACATGGACACAGTCAGATGCCAGTCGCAGAACTAGACGTCAAGAGCTGCAGAAGTCACAGTTTAGGACAATCCTGTAAGCCTCAGTCCCACCCAAGACAGCAGTCTCATTGGTTCCTGAAGAGTCCATAATGGCAGGAAGGCATGGCAGCAGGCAAGGATAGGCATGGCAGTTGGAACAGGAAATGATTGGTCGCATTTTGTCTGCCCACAGAAGCAGAGAGTCTCTACATGCCCTTAAGATGGCCCTCCTCTCCGTTGTTCTTTCTGCCCTTCTTCAGTAGTGTTCTCTTGGAGGAGGAGATGGGAGTGTTCTGCTTAAAGCTCTGCTGCTGCTTGCTCTTGGCACCTTGACCATGAGCCCCTGCA
This sequence comes from Cricetulus griseus, assembly GCF_003668045.3. Lineage (NCBI taxonomy): Eukaryota > Metazoa > Chordata > Mammalia > Rodentia > Cricetidae > Cricetulus > Cricetulus griseus. Next base: position 25,601,781 of record NC_048601.1, on the reverse strand, counting down.
CTTACCGCCACTCTTTGTAAAGAGAGGTGTCTTTGATCAAGGCTGAGGTCAGCACTACTGTCTGGGATTGCCACTATCCACCTATCTATGGCACCTCTATTCAGAATTTCTTTTGGTTTATTTTTAAATTAGCTAATGAAGGAGTGGGTCTTCATATGACTTCTTACATCCTTCATTTTGGTAACTCAGTTGTCAATTTGCAATATTCTAGAGTCACCTGGGAAGAGAGGCTCTAAGCAAGACTGTCTAGATCAGGTTTTCTTATGGACACATTGGTGTGGGGTTGTCCTGATCACATAGGTGGGAAACCCAATCCTAAAAGTGGGGCGAACTCCCCACCCCCGCTGAGTTTGAGCTCTAGACTCTAAGAGGAGAGGAGAAGGTGGCCTGAACACAAGCATGCATGCATTCTCTCTCTCTCTCTCTCTCTCTCTCTCTCTCTCTCTCTCTCTCTGTCTCTCTCTCTCTCTCTTTCCTGCTGCTGTCTGGATATGACTAGCTGTTTCAAGTACCTGCCACCTCAACTTCCCCTAAAAATGGTGGACTGGAACCTGACATTGTGAGCTTAACTAAACCATTTCTCCCCCCGTGGCATTTTTCACGGTATTTTATCACATAAGCATAAATGAAACTAGGACATCATATTGTCCCCCAGGCCACACCCTCTCCCTGTTTTAATCTTGCCATCCTTAGTATTCCCTCTATTTTCATATCACATGGGCTCTGCCACCTGCATCCTCCTGGGTATTTTTTTTTAAGTTGGAAGAATTTTTTATCGCTGTTCCAGCCTTGTTGCTGGCTATGGATCTGTTTAAATTATTTATCTCATCTTGGTTTAATTTTGGTTGGTCATATGCATCTAGAAACTCATCCATTTGTTTCAGATTTCCCAATTGTCTAGAATATGTGTTTGTAAGGTTTGCTCTTAGGGTTTTCTGAATTCCATTTGGTGTCTGCTGCTATGTCTCCCCTTTCATTTCTAATTTTTTAATGGGGGGTATTCTCTTTCATTCTTCCTTGTAGATAATTTGTCTAAGGACTTGGCAGACCTGTTTATCTTTTTGATGAACCAACTCTTCATTTCATTGACTCCTTGTTTTGTTCTTATTGTTCCTTCTATTTCATTTAATTTCTGCCCTGATCATAATTCTTTCTCCCCACTTATTGCTTTGGAGTTTGGTTTGCTATTTTTCTTTCTTTTCTCTTGTTTGTTGTTGTTGTTTGAGACAGGGTTTCTCTATGCAGCCCTGACTATCCTGGAACTCACTTTGTAGACCAGGCTGGCCTTGAACTCACAGAGATCTGCCTGCCTCTGCCTCTTGAGTGTTGAGATTAAAAGCATGTGCCACCGCCTGATTGTTCCTGCTTTTCTAAGTCCTTAAAGTAGGTCATTATGTTATTTGAGTTCTCTGTTCTGGATGTAGGTTCTTTGCTTTTAGGATGGCCTTCATGGTGTCCCATAGATTTCTGCATGTGTGCTCCCCTTGTTATTTCATTCTAGGATACTGTAACTTCTCACAGGATTTCTCCAGTGATCTGTTCATTATTCAATAGTGTGTTGTTTCATATCCACGAGTTGTGAACTTCCTACAGTTTATGTTGTTGTTGTTATCTGGCTTTATTTCATTGCCATAGAGGCTGTGATCTTGTTGTGGGACCTGTGGGCTTGCCATGGGGGCTGTGGGCTTGCCATGGGGGCTGTGGGCTTGCCATGGGGGCTGTGGGCTTGCCATGGGGGCTGGGGCTATGGGGGCTGTGGGTTTCTATGGGGGCTGTGGGTTTCTGTGGTTTCTATGGGGGCTGTGGGCTTGCCATGGGGCTGTGGGGTTTCTATGGGGGCTGTGAGGTTTCTATGGGGGCTGTGGGGTTTCTATGGGGGCTGTGGGTTTCTATGGGGGCTGTGGTTTCTATGGGGGCTGTGGGCTTGCCATGGGGGCTGTGGGCTTGCTATGGGGGCTGTGGGGTTTCTATGGGGGCTGTGGGCTTGCTATGGGGGCCGTGGAATTGTTGTGGGGGCTGTAGGCTTACTGTGGGGGCAGTGCGTTTATCATGGTGTCAGGGCTGCTGACTTTCCTCAGGCTGGCCTCCAGCTGTGAATTTTGCCCCACCCCCAACCCCCCCAAAGCCCCACTACCACCCCACACCCCCACATCCCTATACCCCCACACCCCTGTGAGCTGCAAGGCTGAGGCTGAGTCCTGCTGACTCCCATCCTTCTTCTTTACTGGTTTCTGAAACTCTGCTTCTCATTCACTCTTTGGAATAACATCTTTTTTTTTTCTAGCAGTTTTTCTAGAAGTTAAAGAGATAGGATCAGGGCAGCAGTGTCCCACTCTCCTCCGGGAAGATGTTAGTCAAGTGTACGCATCCCCAGCTCTAGATGTTTCTAGCCACAGTGTCCCCTCACTGTCCTGAAGGAAGCCTAGACTCTCACTGCCTGTGGAGTCCAACATGGCAGCCACATGGATAATCTAAGTTACATTGATGTTGGTTAAAATCAATTAAGATATTTCAAGTGCTGAGCTGGCCACATAGACTGGGCAAGCCTAGGGCTTAAAGAAAGAACCCAAAAAGCCAGGTTGCTGAACTGTGAGCTGTGTCTGCCCGTAGGTGTCAATAAAAGGGGCTGTGATGGTTGATGGGTGAGACATGAGGGAGGAACAGCAAGATGACAAGCAGCCAAGGGTGTGGATGAGGGGGGCAGGTGGCCAGCACCACTCTGTCACCTAGCTGGGACACTTTCTTTTGCTTTCAGAAACGTGTTCTATTCCTGACTAATGACTATTTCTTCACGGACATCAGTGATACACCCTTCAGGTGAGGGGATAATGCCACACGAGCCAGGGATTTGAGACAGTAGAAATACTACCAACTCATGATAGAACTTTCAGATTTGAGAGATGGTTCTTTCTTACCAAGTTAGCGATTTTGTGCTATTAGCAAAAGATCCTGGCCAGCTAGCATTCAGGAAATGAGATCCATATAGGCTTTGTCAGTGTGGCTAAATGTCCAGTTCTGCAGCCAAACTCTTATTTTTGAATCCCAGCTCCAACACTTATAGGCTTTATGACCTGAGCCAAGACACTTAACATCTCTGTGCCTCAAAAGTGTCATCTGTGACATGTGAATGATAATAATAGGTCTACATAGATACTGGCTCAGGGTGCTAGGATGAGAAGATCAAAGTCGAATAGCGCTAAGGTTCCCTCCATCATTTTCCCTGTGGAGCTCAGGTTCTCTGCCCTGACCACCCACTAGAATACCTGACAACGTCTCAAGATTGCCAATTCCTTGGCCCATGCAAACCAGCTGTGTCAGAGCCTGGGCGCTACACCCTTTGATGTATTCAAATCTAATGTGCTACCAAGAGATGGGTAGGGAAAGAACCTCCTAGGGAGATCATGAGAGCCCTGAACATTTCAGGTGGCCCCTGGAAGTCAAATACTTATTACTCCTTAAGTAACCCAGGAGCTCAGGAATCATGGTCTGTGGCATTTCCAGGGCCCTTTTGGGAAAGAATGACTGATAAACTATCTATGCCTTCCTGACTCTGGGAGGCCAGCTAGAGGAGAGCTAGAAAGGCATGCCATGGCCCTGTGTCCAAAAGCTCCTTGCTTGGTGAGCTAGAGTGGTTGTGACTCCTGTGTGCCAACTGCCTTCTCTTCTGTCTAGCTTGGGAGTGGTGCTGACCAGGGGCCATGGAGAATACATCCTCCTAGGAAATACATCTGTGGAGGAAGGTAGGTCAAGCTGTGTGCTGACTGTGATGCGGTGTGTGGTAGGGGATTTACTCTCCCAGGTTGCTGAGCAGGGTCAATCCTGGGTGGAATCAGGGTGAGCATTTTCCCACCAGGTAGGGTGGAAGAGAAAGACCTCACCCCTGTCCCAGCTGCCCATGACCCCAACTGCCTATGACCCCAGCTATCTTGGGCACCCTGAGAGGGTTAGGATGTCTCTGAGAGCCCCGAAAGATGGGACACTACTATGTCTGTCCATTCTTCTTTCTCATTCCTGGGGTTCATCTCATCACCCCATCACCTTACCATTTATCTAGTCATAGTCCTAGACAACCACAAATCCTGCCTCTGTCTCTGACTTCATCCAAAGAATCTTTCTAGAAAAGCCTTCTCTCCTGGTGGTTTCCTGCCATCTCTCCCAGGCTCACTCTCCTAAGCTTCCTCCCCTTCAAAAGATGTGCTGACGATCTGACTCTTGAAAGCTGTGGAAGTGACCTTCTCCTGGGTAGGGTGTTGGCAGATGTAGTCAAGCCAAGATGGAATCATTAGGATGGCCACACTTGTAAAATGGTTCTCCTTAGAAGAAACGGACAGCTGAGGACAAGAGTAGTGGCTCAGCAATCGAGGGCACTGCTGCTCTTGCAAAGGACCTGGGTTCCATTCCTAGCACCCATGTGGCAGCTCACGATTATCTGGAACTCTAATTCCAGGGGATCTGATACCCTCTTCTCACCTTGGACATATGGTACATAGACATACATGGAGGCAAAACACCCAGACACATAAAGTAATAACAATAAATTTTGCTCTGTTAAGATGAAGTACACAGCAGAGTGGGGAATGGGGGCAGGGAGCTGGCTAACTGGAAGCTGGGAGAGGCTTCCCTGAAAAAGCTCTCCATTTGGCCCCTCCCCCCAGCTCACCCTGGCCCTCCAGGGTGCCAGTCTAGATGACACTGCCCTCTCCAGTTTCCCAGGGTGGCCCTGCCCTGCCAAGGTGGTGTATTGACACCTACAACGTCCTTCTACAGCAAGAGGCCCTGCTCCTGGAGCTCCCTCCCTCTGTCCTCAGTCACCAAACCATTATGTTCCCTAGGCCTTCAGTGTGCCTCTTCATCCCTCCACTTTCCTGCCCAATTAGTCCCTCTCACATTACTCCAAGGTGCAGAGGGAGCTGTCTGTCGCTCACTCGTGAAGCCATGCAGTCTCTGAGCCCACTTACCCCCGTTGTTTGCCCACTGTCTCTGCCTACAGTTTCCCAAAGCTTCATTGAGCACCTACTTATCTGTGAGCACTGAGCTACCAAGAACTCATTCACTCATTCCATCAGCAAGTGTACTGAGTGTGTAGTCAGATAGGCTAAGAGCCCAGTGAGGCTCCAGAGCTCATTCGGCAGGCACAGCCCACCCCAGGCTCATCCCTGGCTGGCCAGTGAAGCAGCAGTGTGTGATAAAACCAGGGAAGACAAAAATCACTGCTTTCAAAGTGTTAGCTCCTCGGAGGGAGGTGTTAAGAGGGTGGAGCTTGAAAGACACTGGTATCTAAAGAGGTTTAAGACTGCAGCCACTAAAACCTGTAGCAAGATGCTGAAGGAGTGGTCATGAAAACCCTTGCTACAAAGGGGTTTGCAGACCTGGGGTGTGTGCCCACAGCCACAGGGTATCAGCCTGAGTCTGGACTCTGCTTTCAGGCCTGCATGACTTGCTTCATCCGGATCTGACCCTGGCCAGCGACTGGTAGGCAAGGAGGTAAGGGTGGGAGGGAGAATGGGGAGATTTGAGGTAACACGAGTTCCTTGGACTTCCAGGATCTATTGTATCACAGATATCGACCCAGACCACCGGAAACTCAGCCAACTGGAAGCTGTGGTCCGCTTCTTGACAGGGATGGATCCAGGCCTGGAGTGTGAGTCCCCTAACCTATGTCTCTGAACTTGTTCTCTGGGCCCCAGCAGCTCAGGGCTTTCCAAGGTGGAGAGTGCCATCAACCCATCCTGGGATCACAAGGACCCCAAAGAAACAGGCATAGCTGGCTGGGACAGTAGGTGGGGTGTTCTAGGAACTGGAGGCCTGCACCAGGGATCCTCATATCAGAGGCCAGGATCTTCTTTAGCCCCCTTCAACTCTCCTGCTTGTCCAGTCTATCCCCATCACCTTCAAGCAGGCAAGGATCGGACACTGTCTTGAAGTCCTCAGTTCTGTCAAGCACAGCAGTCAGGCAGTCTCTTCAACTCTTCCGTCTAGAAGGATTTGCCAAGTCTAGGCACTCAGGCCTCTGGCCAGCTCACTTGACCATGACCCTCAGCAAGCCCCTTCCTCCTCTTCAGTTGTCCTGCGACATAAATGTTCTCCCCATAAAAAGACAATCTCCTGAACCAACCTACCAGGGCATCCTTCTATCTCCCCATCAGTCAGTCAACAAGGCTGGAGTGAGCATGTGCTTGCACCAGGCCTGGGGCAAGGACTGAGATACAGACAACCCAGCCAAGGCCTGGCACTTTATGGAACTGGAAATCTGGGGGAGAAGCCAGATAGTGATCAAAGCTACATACATAAGAAGGGTTACAGTCATGACAGGTGCTGTGGATGGAGTACTGGGGACAGGGGTGGAGGCAGGAGAGCAGGATTACTGAGGATGAAGAAGAGCCCCGGGTATCTGGAACCTTTTTTGAAGGCAATAAAGATATTCTGGAAGCAGATGGGGTGGGTTATACAGTGATGAACATAGAGCCGTTAAGTTGAATACTATAAGTTAGTATTGTGGAATGTAAATTTCACTTCGATAAAAAAATTAAAACAATTCTAAGAGAGGGCAGAGAGTGTAGAGTGGGAGAAAGGCAGCCAGGCCGGGGAAGCAGCAGGCACTGGGGTAATGAGACAGGGCAACACTGAGCCAGGCCAGGCCCGCAGCACCCACTGCCACCAGCATGTCCTACATCAGAGAGTAGAGAGGGTGGGAGCTGTCACAGGATGGGCAGGCCCTGGCTGGATCAAGAGACTATCCAGACTCCACAGTGTTGAACTGGAAGGGCCTTCAATGTCAACTCACATCTATTCTGTGGTTGAGAACTTGAAGGCAGAACAAGGAGGGTTGTTATGTTATTGATATCTTTATGGCCACTCAGATGATGGCTTGAATATCCAGAGATACCAGCAAGGATCCTGACTTCGATAGGGTGGGAAGCTGTGCTGTAGGCATTGTTGTTGTTGTTGTTGTTGGACCAAGTCTTGCTCTGTAGCCAAAGATGACCTCCAACTTCTGAGCCTGTACTCCAAGAGCTGGGATTCCAGGCTTGCACCACCACAACTGAGCTACACCCCCAGCTTCTAGGAGCTATGCTGTTCATAATGGGGTGGGGACTGGGCAATAGATGACATGTGGCTGGTTCCTATGACCTCCAGGTGACGAGGAGCTGGTACGGGAGGTGCTGTTTGACGCAGTGGTGACAGCCCCCATGGAAGCCTACTGGACAGCACTGGCACTCAACATCTCTGAGTATGTACAAGGAGGGGCGATGGCTTTGGGAGAGCAGGTGGCACAGTCAGGCATATTCCATCTCTGAGCGAGTCAGGCCCCTTGGAAAGACACAACCCCTTCTGAGGGTCCCACAATGAGGACAGGGACACGGGGATATGGTGGAATGGCAGTGAGACTAGCCTTCACCCCCTCCTGTGGAGCAGGCTCCCATCCTGCAGCTCCTCACTCAAATACATCAAGTGCAGCCACAAGCCATAGTCCCACTGCAGCCCAGACCAACACTGGGGCTGAATGTGTTCTCTCGGTTGGTCTCCCACTACCCAAGAAGTGCCCCCGGAAGCACAAGACAGACAATAAAGACTTACTTCTGGTTTTGAAGGAAGGCTACCACTGGCTTGACCTCGGTGCTTCCCAGACTCTGAGATTTCCCTCATTCTCCTGCTGGCTTTTTCTTGGTGACACTGTGTTTCATGACTAGACAGAAAAATGAGCACTGTGTATGAGACATAAAAGGGAGCCAATCGAGGTGACATTAATGAGGTAAGGGCAATAGCGCTTGTTTCTGAAAAAGAAGATTCAAGATCATAGATGTCAAACCTCCCTAACACTCAAGTTCACTGCCAGTCCTCTAACAAAGCAGTCTCCTGTTTTTAAAAGCACGTGTACGACCTTCTCAAGAGAGGGGCCAGAACACAGTGTTTGTGTGCATATACACCACGTGTGCATCTGATTTCCATGGAAGGCTGTTCAGCAGAGGTTCTCAGGGCTTGCTTCTCTCTGGTTAGAAAAGTAGGTTGCTGAAACAGGACTTGCACTGCATACATTTTGATGCAACTTTGAGCCATATAAATGTAGGCATACAAATAAACCTAAAATAAAGACAACCTATAGGGCCAGATACTAGCACACAATGTACTAAGGGGCAAATGTTCGTCGCTAGCTTCTACACTACCAAAAGAATGGTCTGGTGGGGGCTGGGAAGATGGCTCAATGGAGTGTTTGCCACACAAGTGTGAGGACCTAAGTGTGGACTCCCAGAACCTGCGTAAAAAGCCAGGCATGGGTTCCCACTTCAGTGTCCCCATCCTTAGAGTTAGTAGCCATCCAACCCAGCCCTATCCGTGATCTCCAGGGTCAGTGACTGACCTTTGTCCAAAATAAATAAGATAGAGAGGAACAGAAGGAGACACACGCCATCAGCCTCTGACCTCCAAATGCATGCGTCCACACGTGCACATGCTCACACAGACACATGTACACACATACAACACACACAAAACATTGAAAGCCAGGATGTTGTGCAGGTTGGAGGCTCTCCCTCTAAAGATGTGGACAAGCACGCCCCGTCCTACTCCTATACAGAAAGGTCAGAAAGCACCAAAGCAGCTAGACAAGAGAAAGCACTTCTAGCCAAGGAGAACTGGAGAAAGAAAACCGTCTCTGGTCAAAGATGACATGAGCAGGGAGCAGAGGGTGAGGAGGGGGTGACTCCATGGTAGAGCACCTGCCTAGCATGTATGAGGCCCCAGGCTCTACCCAGCACTGCAAAATAAATATTATATACAAGGAAACTTCAAAATAAGTGGAAAATCATTATAGCCAATAAGAGAATTTAGTAAAGTGGAAGGTTATAATATCAATGTTCAAAAATTAATAATACCTGGGGCTAGAGAGATGGATTAGTGGTTAAAAGCACATATTGCTGTTACAAAGGACCTGAGTTTACTTCCCAGCACACACGCTCAGTGCATCACAGCTACCTATAACTCCAGCTCCTGGGGAACTGATGCCATCTTCTGGCTTGCATAGACACCTGCACCCACATGCATATAACCACACAGAGACATACTCATGTATGTCATTAAAAATAAAAAATCTTATTTAAAAAATAATAATATTTATGCATATAAATAAGCCCCCAAAAGAGATACAATGTGAAAAGACTTTAGGATAAGAAATAAAAATATTGTTCTAACACATTGAGCATATGGTGCGAGAACTGTTAAAACAGATCTGAAACACTGGGCTGTGCTTCCAAGTACCCAGAGAACTGAGGCAGGGGGATTGAAGGTTCCAGGCCTGCCAGGGCTACAGGGTTAGACACTGTCTCAAAAAGTAATACAGAATACAGCTCAGTAGTAGCAGACGTGAAGCCCGAGGTTTAATCTTGAGGTTTGTGGGGGGGGGGTGGGGGGTAGGAAACAATCCTCTAAGACAAAGAAGTAGGCCTGAACACATGGAAAGACTCATGGTGTCTCAGAGTGGAAAGACAAACAACATGAAGCTCCTCCCTAGTGTAGACTCAAAGGGCATGCCTTGGAGACTGTCTCTCTGTATCCAGCTGACTGCTTGTAAAGTTCATTAAAAGATCAATGAACCCAGGGGATGGTCCTACCTAGATGTAAAGACATTATCAAACCTCTGACCACTCTGAGTTGTGGTACCCAAGAGAGCAGCCAGGCCCAAGGGGCATGCATGTGGATTTGGGGTGCCTCCCAAGGCACTGTGTCATGTTAATGAGGGGGAGGTGGCCTCAATATTGGTTCAGGGCCAGTGGGACTAGCACCATTGAGTGAGGGCACACACCTGGATGAAGTGACTCACATTCAAACACACAGGAAAGAAGTCGTGTAAGTACTAACTGATACTGTGATCCAGCTGAAATCAGGGCGTCAGCAAGCTTTCTAATGCTGAGTCAAAGCTCGGAAGCAATGCAAGAATGACTGGCAAACTCAACAACCCGGAAATGTCCTTATGAGCAAAGAAGAGATGAGCTGGGAAGCTGTGGCCATGAGCAGGTGGAGGTACCATCTCTGCAGCTCCAGTGTGAATGGCAAAGAGCTTCAGGAACAGACAAGCAGAAGCACGGAACCACACAGGGACAACAGCCGAAAGAAAGGATCAGTCCTTAAATGTGTGTTGACCAGATCTGAATAAAAGAAATGCAAATAAAAACCACTCAAGATGGCACCCCTTGCAACTGAATTTGGCAGTATACACGGATGCTTAGCAAAAGTATGTATGCTGTGAGCAGAAACTGATAAAGTCGTGTGGGGTCCGTGCTTGGTAACCACATTGCTGGAAAGGATGCTGGTGTGCATGCCGTGGCTTAGGTCACCCTATGTTAGCATCATTAGGAGCCTAACCCTTCAAGGACATCACCATCCCTCACTTCTCAAAGGCACTATAGCCTACTGATAGGACCATCCAGGGAACAAGCCTTCCATAACTGGGACTTTGAATAGCATTCACCCAAACCACAGAAAGTAAAAGTTCATAGCTGGATACAATCAGGCTGAGAGGTCTAAGAGGCAATTTACAAGAAATACAAGGGACAAAAAAAAAAAGTGTGCTAAACAATACTTTAGCAATTGACCTCACCCAGACTGGGGGTCTGGTGTACGCAGGAAATGGTCTGCAAGGAGAAGGGAAGTTAAGATAGGAGACCCAGAGCCAGGTTTAAAAGGCTAATAATTGCCATGGGCATGGAGTTTCCTTCAGGGGTGACTATAAACGGTCTGAAGTCACAGTGTCAATGGCTGTGCCATTTGATGGGTGCACTAAAGAAATGCACTTTGGATGGGGAAATTATATGGTTCATGAGTTGTAGCTCAAAACAGGAGACCGGCTTACTAAGCTGCTGTACTGAACAGACCACAGAAAGAGTCTGATTCACCCAAGTTAAACTCATGAGACACTGCCCTATCTGGGGGCATTGGGCGTCATGGATCTTTTGGAAAGGTACAACTGTGGCACTGGGCGTGTTTTTCTGTTTGTTTTCGTTCCTTATATTCTGATATAAATTAAAATACTTACTGATTAAATACCTGGAGTTTGCTTGAGAATATCCAGTTGCTGTGGTGTCTTAGAAAGCCTGGGTTGGTGTTTGCAAAGTTAGATTATGGGAGAGGTCAGTAGACTACAGGAGTAAACTGGACCGGTGCTTTACAGAGATGACGACCCCAAGGTCTGACTCAGTGCAGATGATCCAGGTTGTTGTTACCTATGACTCTTAAACCCTGAGTGACACAGGCACCCAGCTGCAGGGGCCCTATCTCTCTAGGCCTCTGTCTTCAGGGGCTCTACAGACATCTAACCAACTGAGTTACCCCAGGCCTAGTGCTGTACCTGGATACTGCCAGTGTAGACCATCCCATAGCCTCTGGGTCCTGGCAATACTTTCCATATTGCCTTGTGCCCTCATGGAGCCCACAGACCCAGGTACGAGAAGAGACAGTTTACATGTTGTCACTGCTTTGCCTTGCAGAGCATCAGAGCCTGGCGTGGATGTGGCCTTTCTGGGGACCCGGGCTGGTCTCCTGAGACAAAGCTTGTTTGTGGGCTCTGAGAAAATCTCTGACAGGTAAGTCCTGGGAATCCTGGAGCCTCTGGAAAGGAGGAACATGGCACAAGTCTTGAGTCCTCTTGAGGCATGTCGAGCAAAGACAGTTTCAGTATGCTGTGCACTGTGAATCCATGCAGGACAGGAGACTGGGTTTCAAAGACCAGAACAATAAGAGGAGCAGTGGCCCACTTGGCTTAGTATGTCCTGGAGACTACAGGGCCTATGAGTCGGGAAGGGTAGGACAGACATTTTACTTTCAGGTACTGCAAAGGGAAGCAGGGATTGTGTCTGTTATGTGTTCTAGTTATCCATCCTCCTCTGTGGCTTCTTTCTCCACCCTGGTAAGGGCTGTCCTCGGAGTCCTCACTGCACACAGATAAGAGTGAGGGTCAGATTTGCTATTGCACAGTCCCCAAATTACAGACCCACTGCAGCTAATGGCTCCCGAGACTTGGGATTTGCTCCCCACCATTGCAAGTTGTGGAAGGCAGAGGCTCCGCGTGAGCAGTTCTCAGCTACTGGGTGTTTTGTACGTGACAATGTCCAGAGATGATCTGGGTTACCACACTTAGTGGAGAGTGACTATGATGGTGAGGAGCCAGAGGTGCTGTTGGGTGTCCATGTTACTCAGGACAGCCCCTGAAGCAATCATCCAGACCCACAAATCCTTCTCCAAGAGAAGTACAGATTGTGGGAAAACCCTGCTAGGGGGCCCACATACTGCTCAGTCCTCCACCCCACCCCGGCAGTTGCTGTCTTCTAGATGATGCTGCATGGGAGGTGGGAGCCCGGAAGAGGGCAGGGTGGTCCCACCTGCTGTCCTAAAATTCAGAAGGCTCAGGGAAGCAAAGCCTCACCTGGAGAATGGTGTCAACTGAGCCAATGGGTGACTTCATATACCCTTCTTCCCTCCCACGCACTCACTGGCCCCCTCACTGGGTCCCAGCACAATTAGCCAGTCTCAGTGAAGAGCACACACATGCTAAGCAAGGTTGGAGGCTTTCTAGGAAACAAATTTGCTGATAGCCCCCCCTCCCCCGCTTTCTTCTTTCCCTTCCCTAATCCCTAGAGAGGTGGAGAGGGGAAAACGGCACCATCCTAAAAGGGCTCCTAAGAATAGTAACACAAATGGGCCTTCCTTGAGTGATCAAAGACTCTGGGAAGCTGGGAAGCCAGCTGCCTAAAGGGCCACAGGTGCACTGTGTGCGCCAGAGAACTCCCTTTGCCTGGACTGTGATGCAATAGGCAATCTGGGGACTGTGAAACAGCAAATCTGCTTCCAGAGCAGGCAAGCCACTCACTCGAGTGTCAGTCCTCCACCTGTGAATTGCCCACAGGTGCCATTTAATCATGCACCCCACCCAGCTTCGCCCACTTCCCAGCCAGCTTCTGGACCAGCCTCCCTCTGTAGGCTTGTGTGTGTTCAGGGAAAGCAAACCCACAATTAGCAAGGAAAAGGAGACGCATGTTGCACACAAAGCCTTTCAAAGTAACCATGCAGGGCAATCCGTGCCTCTTTGCTGCAGTCACAGAATCAACTGTATGACTTCCCCGGATCTGCCAGTGAGCCAGAGCAAAGGAAATCGCCCACAGCCAAGGGAAGTATACTTTGTTGGTGACACACCTGTCTATGCCTGCTCTGCTGGCCTGCCCTTCCACCAGATGTTGTAGCGTTTGTTTTGCTTCTGGAAGAGGCAGGAGCTACCTGGAGCAATGCATACTTGGGAGCTGAGGACACTTTTCATGCTTTTTTGTTGGGAGGTCCTGAGATGGGTCTTGCCGTGTAGCCAACATAACTGAAAACTGTGGACATCCTCCTTAGTCCTCAGAGTTCTGGGATACAGTGCTTGCCTGTGCTGGGGGTGGGGGTGTTTCCTACCCGCAACTGCGCCAGCACAGAGGGGAGTCTTGGTCTTAGTCCAGCCAGGATGGTCGTGGATGACACAGGGAAAAAGGAACAAGTGTCTTCCCAGATTTGAGGAGATACCGGTCCTCTTCTCTCAGGAAGTTCCTGACACCTGAAGATGAAGCCAGCATTTTTACCATGGACCACTTCCCGCTGTGGTATCGTCAGGCCTCTGAGCAGCCCCCAGGCAGCTTTGTCTTCAATCTTCGCTGGGAAGAGGGGCCAGGTAACCTTCACCTCTGTGCTCTTCCCAAGCATGGGAAACAAGAGTGGGCTGATGCGGAGGGCTCCCGGGGCTCCTTCCCTGCCTTTCCTTCCTGACGCTGCAGCTTAGGAAATGCCCGGTGTTGCACACAGAATATAGGACTGTGTGTTCTCATTCCCATCCAGCACTCAGGCTCCAGCATGGAGCAAAGGAAAGAGATCTGACCCAAAAGCTAAACAAACTGACTCCTGGCCCACATTCCCAGTGCGAGGTCAGCAGGGTTGATCTTGATCACCAAGAGGCTTCCATTTCTGAGAACATGAGTGGGTTTAAAGGTTCGACAGCTGCCCAGATGAAAGTCCCAGACTCTGCCTCAGCCGTCTTAGGCATGTGGCTCTTCCCATCTCCACACCTCTCGGGTTACCCACAATGCAACTCCCAGAGCATACGAGAGACAGCCAGGGCCAGCCAGCAGATCCCCCAGACCCTGGCAACTGGACAGGGAGGAGAGGTGACACCAAGCTGAGGACTCCCACTCCCAGCCCTGTTCACTTTGGAGGATGGCAGGAAAAGAACACCAGACCTTCACTGGGTGTGAGGGAAATCAGACTTCTGAGAACCCAGGGAGCCTAAGGCTCAGTGCAGCCTTACTTTCTTAGTTTCCTTGGAGGAAATGGTGGCCCCAGGAGGCTGAGAAGCAACAAGTATCCACCAGGATGCCACAAGCCGGCTGAGTCCGATCCAGAGGGGCTGGGACTTGGACAGTACCCACTAGTGAAATGGGTGAATGGGGTAGACAAGGGGCCAAGAGGGCAAGAGCACCTCAGAGATGACAGCTCTCTCTCTCTCTCTCTCTCTCTCTCTCTCTCTCTCTCTCTCTCTCTGTGTGTGTGTGTGTGTGTGTGTGTGTGTGTACTTTAATTGAGAAGGGTGTGCAGGAAGTGATGGCCTGCAGAAGAACACCTCTGTGTATGTGTGCACACACACACACATAGGGACTAGGGGCACACACACCAGGGAGAGCCGTCCTGGGGCTGTCAGCTTCAGGAACCCAGACTTTCCAGGGTTCCCCCTCTAGGCTGAAGACAGCAAGGGTGAATTCTTCTCTACAACCCCAAAGCTTCCTCAGTACCCACTGAGCCTGTCATTCCATCCTGTGTCATTCTCTCCACCCACATACCAGTGTCTAGTGTGCTTTACAAACATTTCCCTGCTAAACCCCATGAAATAAGTGTTGTTGATACTATCTCCTGGGGAGAATCGAAGACTCAGAAGAACATTGTGACTTGTTCAAGTTACTTGACACAGGAGTAGTTTATACAGCAAGCTAGAGCCAGCAAGCTACAGCCAGGTCACAAAAGTCCAGGTTCTTTTGACGCCCTAGATAGAGGGCAGAAGGCAGATAGAGAAATGAGGGGCTTTCATTCCCTGGGACCCACAAAGGACACTCTTAAAGTCAAGCTGAAAGTCTTCCCATGTTGTTCACCTGAGGCAGAGAGGCAGCTCCTCCCATCATATGAAGGGTTCCCCTCAGGAAAGACACCCACAGACTCCACAGATGTTCCCTGGTGAGACCCTGGGCCCCACCCAGCCAGGGTGACAGGCTCACTCCTGCCTGCACTGTCACCAGGACTGCCTGCTGGCTGCTCAGGGAAGCTTTATGTGTCCACGAGGTAGGAGGGCAGGTGGGTGGGGGAACTGAGCTGCCAGGAGAAGGGAGAGAAGCTGGCAACCCAAAAGGGGACTGCTGAGGAGGGAGGCAGGAGCTCGCTCCCTTCCTACGCCATTGCGCACTTGCTAAGCCCAAGCACACGCTTAAAGCCACGTGGACACTTCTAGGCTCCCATCCTCCCCAAGAGAAAGAAAGTCATTTCATTTCAATAGGTGTGGGGGGGTTCCGGGGAGGCAGACACAGAGTGGGGCAGCCTCCTGGCTGGTCTGGGGTCTGGGTAGATTGAGTGCTGCCCCCTTGAGTTGTCCCTGTAGCTTGTGCCTATGCCACCTGCCAGCATCTGCAATCCGCCAGCACCAAGGGCCTGGGCTCCGGACTCCACACACATCCCTTCTCTTCCTGAGCTTGTTCACACAGGTTCTGGGCCACGTGACCATTGACACTAACATTGACATTCCCAAGGTCTTCAGAGATTAACTGAATATTCCCCACGAGCCTGTGCTTGCTGGAAGGCAGGTCACAGAGCCAAGGCTACAGAGCCAAGGATTCCTGCAGGGGCCCCTCATTCATGTCTTATAGGTATTTCCAAAAAAAGTAAGGGGTCTTGTGTCTGTTTCTACTCTGGTTCCTTTGGCTTTGCCATGGGAAACTTCTAGAATCAAGGACAGCTCAAGTGTCACAGGTTCCCAGAGTCCAGGTGAGTTAGATTCTTGAGATGTGTTGAAGATAGCAAGGTATTGGGAGAACTATGACACAGCATGTGTGTGACCATGCTTGGCCTCATTACAGAGACTCCACTGTTCAGCAATCTCCATGAGGCTCTGAGAACTGGTTAGCATAGGCAGTGTGCACTAGGATGTTTGACAGACAGGACAGAACAAGATCTTGGACTATGTGATGGAGTCTGACCTATAGACTATAAGAGGCCTTTGGAAAGATGGCCCAAGGACATGGAAGGTCAGAGGTCAGAGGTCGCACCACAGCCAGTCATAAGGCTCTGAAACCACCCTCTGAATCTTGCCCCCAGGATGGCCTGGTTCTCCTAAAAGAAGTGAGAGGCAACCCAGGCCTCCAGGAACCTGGCCGAAAGTTCTAGAAGGGCAGCAATGGTAAGGGAGTCACTGTGGTGGTGAGCTGGGTGCCAGAGACTAGGATCCATGAAGCCTCACATGTGTTAGATACCATCCTGGCTGCTGAGGCGGGACAACCATCACTGTCACCTCTCTGTGACTCATAAAGGCAAGGCAGGGTCACCCACCACTCAGGCCTGGGATGCTTACAACCCACCCCTCAATGTGGGGTGCATGTTTGGCTCCTGTACAGGTAGATTTTATTGTCGACTTGACTGCATTCAGTCAGCTAGCAAGAAGACAGGGAACCGCAACTCAAGAGTTGCCTTGATCAGATTGGGCTGTGGCACAATCTTGATAGTTAACTGTAGAAGGGCCTAGACCACTGTGGATGCCGCCATCCCCAGACAGGAGGGCCTGAGTCGTGCAGGAAAGCAGGCTGGGCACAACCCAGGGGGAGAGCAAGCCACGTAGTCAGCACTACTCCGTTAATTTCTGCTTCCTGCTCCTACCTTGACTGCCTGCCTGACTTCCCTCAATAATGGGGTGTGACCTGAAGGTATAAGATGAAATAAACCCTTTCCTCCCCAGGTTGCTTTTGGTTGTGGTGTTTATCACAGCAACAGAAAAACAAAGATAAGACAATGAATGGGAAGACAGGCTGCCGCAGGGTCCTGCAACAATTGCAAGAGAACTAAACAGGACCAGCAAGCAGACGGGTTTGTTGCTGGAAATGGAGCAAAGTCAGTCTGGCAGAGGTTAAGGACTGATCCTGCGAGTTCTGATTTGTCCAGATGTGGGGACAGCAAGGGACCTCTATACCACTGTTGAAAGATAGGTGGTGGACAGCAACAACCCATGACAGCAACAGGATACTTTCCCCACCACGCCTATTTCAGGGATAGCTTCTCCTACTTGTCTCCTATTCCAAGAAAGAGATAGGCTCACCCCCTAACGCCCTCTGCAAGGCACCAGGAATAATGATAATTCTCATTTTTCCAGATAGCCCGGGCAAGCCAGTGGCAATAAGGGCCAGCACTTCGATAACTGTGACAGTGGATGGGAAGACAGCCATTGCAGCAGGTAGGCACTACCCTGAACCACTGTGGTGGGAGCTACAAGGCAATGTCAAGGTGAGGGCTGGCAGGGAGGGGCTGACTCAGCTAGAGCACCTGTCTAGTTGGCCTGAGGCCATTTCCATCCCTGGCACCACACACACGGGAAGAAAGAATAAGATGCCCTGGATATAGGGATTCTAAATTTTCCCAGGAGAAATGCTAGAGAAAGGAAGTAGATGCTTATGTCATTTTGTTTATAAAACCATAAAACCAAAAAGATTCATGGAGTAAAAAGAAGCTCAGAGAGGCTAAGAGACCTGCTCAAGGTCACACAGGGCAGAGACAATCCAGGCCTCCATCCTATCACTGGGACACTGCTTTCCTAAGACATTACCTTGAACTCTAGACCTGGGCTCACGACTTTGCACTTTCCACCTGGAATTCAGGGTGCCTACGGAGGCCATATTACAGACAAAGAAACTAAGGCATGGAGAAGTTATTTATCCACAGCTAGTAATAAAGCTAGAACCTGGACTCAGAACACCTCTTTGGGACCCAGAGTTTGCCTCCACTTCTAAAAGGAAAGCACCCAGTGGCCCTCATAAGCTTGACCTGACTTTGCAGTTTCTTGGTGACTAGGACAGTCCTTGGCATCGGTGCCTTGCTAGCTCTTTGAGCCCCTGGAATCATGCCCTCCACGTTCTTCAAGAAGCTGTGCAATCCATGGTCACTCATCCTGGTGGAGCTGGGGTACCAGGCTCTTGTGGGAGAGTCTAGTGGGGGGAACAGGAGGGGCAGGCCTGAGTTTCCTTAAGCAGCCCTTGCTACCCAGAGTCAGGGTTCCTGTGTATTCCCTTCTGGGCCGAGATAGGGGAAGGTGACTCGGTGACATGTCCACCCTAGTATCCCCGGCAGTCTGTAAGATGCCTCCAACCCTGTGAAGAGAATATATTACATCCCAGCAGCTCATCACCAGGGCACAATTCTTCCAGAGCCCATGGCCAGATGTCAAGTCACCTTATCTCCTTAAAACCCTCCTGTGGTTTAGTCCCAACAGACCCATGGCTACCTTGTTCTGCCTGGAGGTGGCCTTCTTGGCCCCTCTACCTGAAGACCTTGGGAAGGAGAGAAGGGATATGAGGCCAAGCTGCTGGCTGTGCTTCCTCACACTCCCCAATTATCTGATTTAATTTTTAACTCAGAGCTGAGTTAGAGCCAGGAGGGGTTGCCATAGAAACCGTGTCCCAGTGCCTCAAGTTGAACTCCTTCAGACAGTCCCTGTGACGCTCAGGGTGCACAGCTGTGACAGAAAAAGCATGAGGCGTTAGAGACCTGACACTGTGAGTTCACCTGCATCTCATTCTGTATTTCCCTTTGCCTGGTCCCTGACACAACCTCCCTGATCCTGGGACCAGCTGGGACTTTCAGCATAAGGAGGGGTAGGTGGCGTGTCTGTTGTCCCTGGAAGCTGGGGCCTTGGGTGCTCTCCAGAATGGGCTGGCGTGCTGCATGGTGTGTCTGAGACCTGCCCTGCTGTCTAGAGAGGCTTGGGTCACCTTAAGCGTTTGGATAGGTCTGACGGCTGCCCTCTGTACATCTATCTCCCTCAATGAATTCGGCTTTGGTAGCAATGTGTGCTGTGCTGTGCTGTGCTGTCCTGCTCCTGCAGGGGGCTCAGAGGAGACCAGATTTGGCTCTGGTATAGAAGGACTAGAGGAGGGTGACCTGGCTCTGACCACACCTAGGAAGAAAGTCTCTCTGGCTACAAGGCTTTGTGTACCCTGGGGGGTTCACGTCTCACTGAGGTCTGTTCCTGACTTAGTGGGTTGTCGGTGCGAAACAGCTCCCAGGGTTCCATGCGAGTCGCTAAAGATAGAGTTCAGAACCACTAGTCTAGAGGCCAGTCCTGCCCTGGGGGGTGACAGGGCCACAGGGAGCAGGCCAAGCTTTTCCTCCAGGGCTGGACCAGCAATCCCAGAGGCCATGCTTTCTTGCTGCTCCCCTCTTCAATGCTGTACTCCCAGCTTTCCAGTCCCTAATTCTAGCTCCCCGCTAGAGGAGCAGGGCAGATTCATAAGCCTAGGTGCGGGGTGCTTATGTAGACTAAAGTGGCATTTGTGAAACTCCAGAAAACCTCCACGGACCCCAGGTGAGGCTAATAAAACCTAGGTGACAGGGCAGCTGCCCTTAACTAGTCTCCCCACCTCCTGGTAAGACAAGGGTCCTCAGGCGACCACAGGCCATCTTCTATGCAAATGCAAGCCTCATGCCACATGGGTCATCGTCACCTGCCCTTGACTGCCAGGACAGATTGGTCAGGGGTTGAATGGATGCCCAAGCACAAGGTCTGCTCACCTCGGCTCCACAAGCTTCACTCTTCCCTGGGACTCACGTTTGTTACTGCCAGCCTGAAGCATGGCTAGGTTGGAAATCCCAGCTCAGCCAGAGCTTGTCACCTTGTCCTGGGTCAAATCCTACCCAAGATGCTGTCTTCACACCCTCCCAGCCCTGAGGTCCTGGATACTGAGTAGGGAGCCCGTCTGTCACATAGAGCTCTCTACATCAGGGTGACATTCCCCTACAAATGGCTGGGCTGTCTGTCGAAGCAGGGAGACAGGGCACCATTCTCCCAATGCCCACATCCCCTCCCACCCAATGAAGCCAGGAAATACATAGGAAAATAGTCTTTATTGGTCTTCTGAAACAACAAACCAGAAATATAATTTTGCCTTTAAAAATCTTCTGTCTCAGGCTAAAGATATCACCACTGACAACACCCTCCCTCCCCCAGGCCCTTAGAAAATCCCAGCTCTGGGATTGGCCCACCAGCCAAGAGGAAGGAAGGCTGTGGCCGGGCCTAGAGGATCCTGTGATCCTGTATAGCAGCCTGTGCTCTCTGTCTACTGGCCAGAGAACCACCGTGAAAGCTCTCCGGAGACTTGCAGTGCACCCCCCTGCTAGTAGAGCAGGTGGTAGAAGAAAAAGAGAAGGACTGCCAGGCTATCCCAATGCCCCTGTAGACACATCCTCAGTGCCTCAGTGTCTAGCTGGTCTCTTTCTGGCTACCACCTAGACCCTTCTCAAGGCAAGGTATCAGCCTGGCATCTCCTACAGAGGAATACCACTCTCTAAGGAGGGGACAGCGGAGAACAGCAGACAGCAACCCTGAATATGTGCACGGCCCAGGGGGCAAGAGTCTCCATCCCAGATAGGGCTGCAGCCACTTTTTAGCTTGGACCAGCTCAGGTGCAATTGCACGCTCCCAGGAAACCAGGCAGAGCCCCTGAACCCCTGGGGAAAGGAAGCCCGGTCACTGAGGACTCTGAACAGAATATAGCCATCCTGTTCCTGTTCCTGCAGTCTGTTGGGAATGTATTGAAGGCAGCCAGCCTCATCGAGGACCCACAGCCTGACATCTGCTCTCCTTAAGGTGAACCCCCCAAATCAGAGTACAGCCCAGAACCAGACCTTGCCTTGAGGTCACAAACAAATGATGCAGATGACAGAGGAGGCAGGAGAAGCAGAGGAACAGAAGTGAGACTTCAGGCTGTAGCAGTGGAAACTGCTGGGTGTGCCTGGGACCTGGCAGGATGGAAGATCCCAGGCATAGCCAGAGGTCTGCAACTGAGTTCTCAGGAGCCTGGAACCTGTCGTGTGTGTGTGTGTGTGTGTGTGTGTGTGTGTGTGTGTGTGTGTGTGTGTGTGTGTGTGTGTGTGTACATACACACACAGCTCCTGCATCTCTGGTAAACCTAGCAGGAGAGGTGCTAGGGTTGCCATGGCAATGGGCAATCCCTCCAGCAGCATGCTGTGGCCCACTTTAGAGGGTCTCAAAGGGTCTCTGTGTTATTGTCCAGGACCTAACCCAGATGACATGGGAAGACTGTAGTCAGGAAGACGGACTATGGCCTCCAGGCTGAGGGGACAGTGGGCCTCGGCCCCAAGTTCTCATGGCCTTTGTTCCCCACCTGGTGTGTGTGTGTGTGTGTGTGTGTGTGTGTGTGTGTGAGAGAGAGAGAGAGAGAGAGAGAGAGAGAGAGAGAGAGAGAGAGAGAGACTTTGACCCGAGGGACTATGATAGCAATTCCCTGTGTGAGACAGTGAATTAGTGTATAGAGTAAAACCCTGTCTCAAAACCCTACACTAAAACAAAAATATAAAATTAATAAACCCAGAGCAATGTAGTCAGAGGAGTCTATAGCAGATAAAGGAACATAATGGCATCCACCCAAGGAAGACATTATAGTCACTTTGGTTTTTCTAAGCACAGGACCCAGATCACAGGGCTGGGGGAGTGTTTGCACATTAGCACCAGCCACTGAGAGCCGGATGAGCTTCACACTGCAAGGACCTAAGAATATCTTTCTGGCTTCAAAAGGAGTCACAGAAATCTACCCCTGCTCCCCTGTCCCTCCCTCTCAGGCCCTAATGCAGACTGAAGTGGGGATGAGCAAGAGGGGGTAGGGAGGGTCTCCAGCTGTGCTGGTCCTGGGCAGGAGGGAGGTGTTCGGCATTTGTGGTGTAGGTTATTCCCTGCGGCCAGAGCCTACAGGAACGCTCAGGTGTTCCAAAGACCAGGGGCCCAGAGAGGGCCTTTCACGGGAACCTTTGGCCAAGGGAAACTTGGAAAGAGACTGGGAGGCTGCTCTACTGGAGGGCAGACAAGGGCCGGGTTGCTGAGGGAGGCAGTTGCAGTGTCAGGCTGAGGCAGGGCCTGTGATGGAGGGAAGGGCAGCCCTTTTGGTAGCAGTCTCGTGGAGTCTCCTTGCTGTCCTACCTGGGCCTAACAGACAGCTCTCATGCCACAGAAGAGATCTGTTTCTGATCCTCATGCTCACCCTCTGGGTCCCCCATCAGCGGCTGGCGCTTCTTGAGCTCCCGGTGGTACTTGGCCATGAGGGAGGCATAGATGCAGCCGTAAGCAGCAGCCACCACCATCATGATGCAGACAATGCCACATACGACACCCGCAATGATCACCGTGCCGATGGCTCGCCGAACACTCACGGGCCGGTACCTCTGCTTTTGAGGGCAGGCAGTGCTGGGCTCAGGCTCAGGCTCAGGCCCGGGCTTAGGTTTAGCAGGCTCTGGGCTGGCTTTGGTGCAGGGTGGCCCTGGAGCATCCATCCCAGCAGAGTTGTTCTCATCCTCTAGCTGGGAACAGTAGTTAAACATCTCCATGGGTACCGCACGCATGTCCTTCCCTCTTAGCTCCTTGGGAAGGGTGCAGGCAAGCTGGTCTAGGCGACCCCCTGCATCCAGGAAAAAAAGAGGTGCTGAGCAGGCATCTGGAACTGGGGTGCTCTCCCCTCCTCCCAGACCTCCAAATGGGAAGGCCCAAAAATACGGCCCCGCCAGTAATGTAGTCAGTTCTGATAACAGAAGAGGAAGTCGTACCAATGGGCCAAGGGCCTGCTGCCAAAGTCATTGAAAATGGACATTACCATTCCTTTTATTTCATAGAGAAACTCACATCCATCTCATTCAAGCCTGTCCCTCCAAGGTCACACTGGCCTGCAGGAGGACAGCAGTCCCAGTTGGGGGCCTGCTCAGGACAGGACTTTGGTACAGCAAACCACGTCCCTGCCCAGATTGTACATCTGCTTCTCTGCCCAGGTGCTTGCTGATGTCTGTGAACCCTTGCCACTGTTTTCAATGCAGTGCCTTGGCCTGTGCTCCTTCTCACAAAGAGAACAAAAGTCAGAGCCACTACCTCATCTCCTCCACACAGAGCCCTGATGGCCTGAGAACACCAAGGAGAGGGCATGGCGTCTGTCGGGTTTAGTCAGATTTGCAATAGCACAGAGGTATCTAGGGAGGAGATCCTGGAGACACAGGAGACTGGAGCTGAAAAGTCTGACCCCGGGGAGGCCAGACAGGGCAGAAAAAGAATATCAGTGCCTAACTGGGTAGGATAAGCAAGCAGGAACTAAGGACTGTAACATGGACAGACACCCCCTGGGGAAGTTGGAGCTGGAGCCTTCTTTCAGCTTCTAGAGAGACTCAGCTATATCATCACTTCCAGCTACCTCTCCCAACGCAGCCACCTCGAGTCTAATCTCACAAGAGACACCCAGCTTAACCCAGGGTGCTCAGGGTGCAGGTGCAAACACTGAGGTGTTTGTTTTGTTTTTTAAGGAGTGCAAGGCTGAAGACAAGGTCTGGGAAAGTGACTCCAGCCTACTGGTTAAGGGCAAGGATATGCCTGCCCTAAGGCCAGCACCAGGTCTTTAATACCACCTGGGTAGCACTGGACAGGCTGAAATAAAGTGAGCGTGTAACCAAGGTCACCTTGGTTAGAATGACAGAGAGCCATTATGGGAGTGAGAAGGGAGTGACCTCATTTTCTTGCACCAGAGACCCGGGCAGGACTGAATCCTGGCTGTGTTGTCACCTGGAAAGTATTTAACTTACTTAATTATGCCCAAATCTTAGTATTCTTAGCTGTGAAATAAGGATATCTGCCTCAATTAGCTGCTCAAGAGATTAAAATAGATAATGTGCACAAAAAGGTATTTGTAAACTGGGAACTAGACAACAGCAGCATTAATCATTTCTCCAAGTACAAAAACAGAATTATCATAGTGACTAATAGCTCAAAGTACTTTACAGTTTGTAAAGTGCTTTAATTAATGCATCCAAGTAGCATGGAAATATTGAGTTAGTGGCTGGATAGGAAATGATCGGGGGTAAGAGTAAGGGAACGCACTGTGTTATTTGCAGAATTTCAGCACTGATTTGTTAATGTCACATACACCAAGTAGCTGCCTTGTGCTGGGCACTGACTGTGTCTTACTGTGTGCAGTTGATTTTATGAATACCACTAGCAAATGAGCAAGTGAGTGAGTGTTCCACTGAGCACTTCCTTCATGCTGGGTACTTTTCAAAAGACCTCATATGCACTGCCCTATTTAATTCTCACAATCCACCTTTCTCCCCTTTTACAGATATGCCACAGAGATTTAATTAACTTCTCAAAATCACACAGCTAGTAGGTGGCAGGGACAAAATTCAAACAAGGGCTGTACACTTTCCCATTCCATCCCTGGTCTACCTCCCAAGTGCTGGGATTTTCATTATAGAACTTCCTCAGGCTAAAGAAATGGGAGAGGGGTCTAGAGAGATGCTTAGCAGATAAGAGCACTTGCTGCTCTTGTAGAGGACCCAGGTTCAGTTTCCAGAACCCAGATTGAGTTGCTCATAACTGCCTATAACTCTAGTTCCAGGGAATGCCCTCTTCTGGCTTCGGAGGGCACTGCATGCACAGACACACACACACACACACACACACACACACACACACACACACACACACACACTCACTCACTCACTCTCTCTCTCTTTCTCTCTCTCTCTCTCTCTCTCTCTCTCTCTCTCTCTCTCTCACACACACACACACACACACACACACACACACACACACACACAAAGTAAATAAATAAAACTTTCTCTAAGTTGTGGGAGAAACCAAGAGTGTTGCCTGGCAAGTTTAGGTTCATCCTGGAATACATAGTGAGTCCCAAGCCTGGGCCAAGAGTCAGGCTCTGACTTAACAACAAAGAGCTGTCAAGATAGCTCAGTGAATAGGATCACTTACTGACCAGCCTGCTGCCCTGCATTAGATCCCTGAAACCTACATGATGGAGAGAGAGAGCCAACTCCTAAAGCTACCCTCTGACTTCCACATGTGTTCTGGGGCATACGTGCACACACACACACATGTGCAAATAAATAATAAGTTTTTTAAAGGAGGAGGGAGGTAAAGGAAGTAAAACTACCCCCCCCCAGCTGCTTATTAAGTTTCTTGTCAAAACTTCTTGGGACAGGAAGCTGGCACCACCTTCATAGGAAAATGGTTATGTCTGTGGGTTTTGGTTACATTCTGCCCTCATGTAAGAGGCAGGAGGCCTTATTATGCCCAGGAAAGATGATTGTTCCTCTTCCTGTCCTGCAGGGAAGCCCCAGAGGCATACTAGTGGGATAGAGAACACAGAAAAAAAGGCACCATGTGTCCTTAAGTCCCCATGGGAAACCTAAGAAAGGGAGGCAAAGGTACAGTGTGCCCTTAATGAGCCTTAATGAGCAGAGAGGAGCGGTGCCTGGCCCCTGCTGCCTGCAGGGAGGTTATGATATTTAGGGGGGGGTAGCTCTTCCTTCCTCTGACCTTATCCCAGCTCCCCTCACACCTGGGGGGGGGGGGGAACTGGTAGAGCTCACCTCTGTAGGAGAACCACTCCAGCCAGTGTTTGAACTCTCGAAGGTTACAGTCACACTCCCATGGGTTGTCCCCAACCTGAAGCAGCTGCAGGCTTGCCAGGGGTTCAAAGGTCAGCCGGTCCAGGCTCTGCAGACGATTAGAGCGAAGGGACAAGGATCGCAGAGCCAGGAGCCCGTCAAAAAGCCCTGGGGGCAGCTGGGCCAGGCCGTTGATGGACAAATCCAGATGGCGAAGCAGCGGGGCGTGCTGGAGCAGGTCTCTGTCCAGGGTCCTGATGCTGTTGTTCCTCAATTGGAGCTCTGTCAGATTGACCAGGTCCTGGAAAATGGACCGAGGTAGCTGGTCCAGGAAGTTGTTAGACAGGTCCAGCCGCTGCAGGTTGGACAGGTTGGCGAATGCCCAGCTGGGCAGGGCACTCAGTTTATTGTTCAAGAGCAGAAGGCTTTGGGTGGCAGCGGGCACATCCGGGGGCACAGTGGTGAGGCCCAGGCCACTGCAGTCCACCTCCAAGCTTCGACTGTCACATATGCAGGAGAAAGGGCAGGCAGGGAGCACCTCCACAGCACACAGGGCAATCCAGCAGGTGATCCCTAAGGGAGGAGTCAAGAAAAGAAAGTAACAGGCATGGGTTTTCCAGCCTCAGTTTCCCCACCCCAGCTCATGCCTTAGTACTTTCTTGGCCTCATCTGTTTTGACACAAGTATTTACTGACCACACAGGAAAGTTCTTGGGAACCTGAAACATCCATGCTAAATGACATCACACTGTGACCAAAAAAAAAAAAGTCATGTTTATTAGTGGAGTGGCCTAGAGGACAAGCCATACAGTTTGTCAGTTAATGTTCATGGCCTCCACCGCTAAGTGTCTCCAAACTTAGATGTCCTGATGCTCCAAATGTTTACAAAATGTAAGATTTTAGACTACCAGGGAAACTGTTCAAAGTCAGGGTCCTTCCTGTGGGAACCTCATCCCCACCTGAAGCCGCATCTCACTGGTATATGCTTTGCACATGAAAAGGGGAGTCCGGGATATATATATGCCCTACAGCATCTACAATACTATCCCATTTACCTGATTCTCATGTCTAAGGTAGGCCCAGCCCAGCATCAGGGCACTGTGACAACAGCAGAGTAAACCAGCAGCTTCCAATTCTAGAAGTCTGTTCAGGAATGCTTGGTCTACATTTGGACTCTGAAGCTGCCAGGCCCATCTTATACTTCTAGCCTTAGGGTGCAAGGTAGCATTTCCAAGTGGCTCAAGTAACAGGATTCTTGCCATGTCTTGTTTTGGCCCAAGACCCTTCTGAGTAGAGTATGTGGGTCCAGCCCATGAACACCTGCTGGAAGTGAGCCCCCGTAGTCAGCCCCCTCTGGTGGTGACCCTGTAGTCAGCCCCACTGCTCCAAGTGCCAGAGGAGCCTGCCTTCCTGGGAACCTGGGAAAAGAGCTCACACAGTTCTGTCTCCACTGAATCAACTCGACCTTGAGTCCTGAGAAAAGCCTCCAGATGGAGAACTGATGAAGTTCAAAGCCAGCCACCACCCAGCTGGCCCTACTTGGATGGCCAGCAGCCAACCCAACCAGGGCACCTAGATGAGACAGTCTCCAGTCTGTCTGGGGGGGGGGTGTCTAGTCATCTTAAGTCCCAAAGGGTAGAGCGTGAGGAGACAAGATGACACTCTCCCTGCCCTTTCTTGTGGGATTAATGACAGTGAAGGATACACCATGAGGCTGACACATGAGCCCCTTTGTTCTTGATGGGAAATGAGCACAACTTAGCTGTTACAGTCAGCTGGAGACCTCTCCTTGCTACCTGAGGCCACCTGAAACGACCTCTACCTTTCTGAGGCAGCCTGCCCCATACCACACAATCACACGCACACACACACACACACACACACACACACACACACACACCATCTGAACAACAACACTCTTTATGTTTTACTTTCCAGGAGAAGCCAAGGGTGACACACACATCTGTATTCAGTATTTAGGAGGTTGAGGCAGAGAATCACAACTTTGAGATTAGCCTTGCTACATGAACTATCTAAAGAAAATAAAAGAAGGAATGGAGGGGGCATGGAAGGAGGAAGAGAAAGGGAAGAACTGAAAGAAATCAGAAAGAGGAGGAGAGGAGAGGAAAGGAGAGGAGAGGAGAGGAGAGGAGAGGAGAGGAGAGGAGAGGAGAGGAGAGGAGAGGAGAGGAGAGGAGAGGAGAGGAGAGGGACTCAAGGCATCAATACCCCTTGAGAAGGACAATCAGTATGTATCAGGGACAATCACTGTCAGGAGCCACGCTCCACACACTTTCTGGTAAATAAACTGGCAGCTGGACAGGGAGGAAATGGCTCCTTCCTCCCCCCCCCCCAATCGCACCCCATCTCTGCCAAAATTCAGAGTTGCAGCAAAGCTCTATGACAAGAAAACATAACCCTGTACCAGGAGGTGTCAGCATGATCCTAAGATGAAAGGGATCCGAGCCCCTCGGATAGCCATTCACCTGGTGAATAATTCAGGCCGCTCCATGCCAGGGCAACTGGACCGAAGGCCAGGGGAGGTCAGGCAGAGCAAGGTCCCTCTGGGCCATTTCTTTCTTCTTACTGCATAGCTGTGGGCAAACCAGCTATGGGGGACCTTATCCCTTTGAAGAGAATTTTCATGGACAAGGCTGCTCTCACTAGCATGTAACCTCAGTGTGCCGTGTGAACGAGGAGGAATGGACCCAGTCCCTGTGACCCCTTCTTCCACTCTGCACACCAAGAGCTCACTAGTGCTTCCACAGAGCTGGGAAGACTGCAGCGAACAGACCCTGCCGGGGTCTCTGGGTTCAGCAGGCAGATGAGACGGCTGAGGCCAAGTGGGAGGGACTTCGACCCAGGTGGAGCTGATTTCTGCCCCTGCACAACACACGCTACACACGCTACAGATCCCAGTTAGAAGTAGTGGAGCTGAACCACTCTCCAGCCGAACTCTTGGCGGTGACTGCCAGGGAATGAGAAGCATGAGGCAGAACCAGCTGTCCAGCCTCCATCTCCCAGCCTCAGGAAAGCACACATGGACTGTCTTTACTTAGCAAGGCCATGAGTCTGAGCCTCCAAAGGAAGGGCCTTCAGCACCCAAGAAGGTCAGACAACAAGCTGCTGCCCTGTTAGATACACACAGCCCAGCCCCATGCCAGGCCATACTCACAGGCGACCTGCCTCCACTGCAGGGCAAGCTTGCTCCTCTGCTCTGGGCCACTGCCTGGTGCCAGCATGGTGGAACCCACACTCTCTGCAGCTCTGGAGAGAGCCCCTCAGCATGCACAGACTGTCAGTCCTGAGAGAGAGAGAGAGAGAGAGAGAGAGAGAGAGAGAGAGAGAGAGAGAGAACAAAACATTTGGAGCCCGTTCCAGCCCAGGGGTTAGGGACAAGGCCCAGGTGTCTCTTTACATTTTCATCCCCTCTCCTGTTGCTCTCACTGTGATGCTCTGCAGGGAGGGGTTCAAATGGAGTAAGGTGTTTGCCTCCTAGGGCGCTGGAGGACAAAGGCACTGCCAGCTGAACTCCAGCTCAGCCCTCCCCTTCCCTCCCCCGTCTTTCCCTGACTCCCCAGGGGCCTCACTACCTTAAGCCTCTGGTGGGCTTTAAAAATGATTTCGCAGCAATCCTGCCTCCTCCACCCAGGCTCACCACGTCACAGGTGGGGAAATGAAGGTACATCTCTCCTCGGTAAATGAATGAGGCCCCAGCTCTCATTTCTCCACCTGGTTGCACCCTCTCCCGCACCCCCTCCCCAGCTTACCATAGCAGCGAGGAGGCAGAGTCCAGGCCTTTCCCTTCGGAGTGCCTGCTGACAGGATGTGAGGTGCTGTGCAGCCCCCAGCTTCTGATCCCACCGTCACCCTGAGGTGAATCACAGTGACCTGTCTTCTCCAGCTAGCTGATCTATAGCTGCTTCACCTCGGGGGTTCCTGCTCTTCAGCTGGCCACTGGCTCAGAAGAAACTGAGGCCCAGCGAGGGTGAAATGGCAGAGGGCTGGAAGTAGGATAGGTATAGGCAGCAGGTCACTCTTCCAGGGGACAAGTGGGCTTCTTAACCTTTCTAGGGCCCGCCACAACCCAGAGTCTTCTAAAGGGGACCCAGGCCTCCTTCGCACCCCAACTCCCTCCAGATGCGGTTAAGAACTATAAGATGGGAAGCCAGAGCCTGCACCCTAGCCCAGCGGTGGTGGCACACACCTTTAATCCCAGCACTCAGGAGGCAGAGGCAGGCAGATCTCTGTGAGTTCGAGACCAGCCTGGTCTACAAGAGCTAGTTCCAGGACAGCCTTCAAAGCCACAGAGAAACCCTGTCTCGAAAAAACAAAAACAAAAAACAAAACAAAACAAAAACAAAAACAAAAAACCAGAGCCTGCACCCTGCCATCTCCATCAGAGATGAAGCTAGCACCACTGCAAGGCACTAGGGATGGTGGGAGTCAGGAAAGGGTCAGATAGGGGAGGCTGTAATATATCCCAGGTTCCCTTTAGTGCCCAAGGGCACTGTTCTCTGGAAACATTCCTCTCAGGATAGCAGCAAGTTTGGCCTTCTTTGACTACCAAGTTCATGGACCCTGTATAGTTCCTCTTGCAGCCCTCATAGTTCTGTTTAGTCCTAGAGCTCCCAGGCAATGGCAGAATGGAGCTGACACTAAGGAGGTTGAGTGGAGCTGCCAGGATGCTCAGGCATTCTTTCTAGAAGCCGGAGCAGCCTGACCCAGGTTTCCCTCGGGTGTTTGGGAAATGCTCCATTGCATTCTCCCATCCTAACTCCATTTCATTGTTGTTTTATTTGTTGTTTGAGCCCAGACTGTCCTGGAACTTGTTATGTATTATTAGGCTGCCCTCAATTTCACAGAGATCCGCCTGCCTCTGCCTCCTTGCTGCTGGGATTAAAGGCGTGCACCACCACCGGCTAACCCCATTTTCTATTCTCTACCTCCACTCCATCCCACCCTAGTAATCTTCAGGAAGCCACCAAGGTGGCCTGTGCTGCTGTGACCTATGTAGCCCTCAGATACTCTGCTCTGCTCCCAGCAGGGGCAGCTTGCTCAATTCCTGTCTGCCAGCCTTGACTTCACCTCCCCGCTTCCCAGTTAGGAGGTAACAGCTTATGAAAGGTCCAGCAGGGGCTGCACACCAAAACCGAGCATGGCTTTAACTCAGCACAGCTCTCGGCTAAGGGCAGAAGCCCGGCCCTTGCTGCCATATGCATGGACCCAGGCACTCAGTGGTTACAGTGGCTTGACCTCAGTTCTAGTACCATCCTGGCTCAGGTTCACAGGCAGAGTCTGTGGGTTCAAATCCATGACCTTCCAACACACTGCTTAAACTCTGCCCCAGCTTTCCAACTCTAAAAGTGACAGTCTGATGCTCGGTGGGTGGAAACAGAGTACGTACATGTGAGGTACACATCACCTAAGGAATTCCCACCTCCCCTTGAGCCCATAAAGGGCGTCTTCATCACCAGGCGAGGCCAGTGTCACAGGCACCTGAGCCTGACTCAGGCCGTGGCCAGTCACAGGTGCCCATTCCATGTCTTGCTCACCTTATTCTGATTCAAGCTATTTCTGTCCCTCCCTAGCCCCTGCCTTCAAACATCAGTCACACCACAGGTCACAGCACCTGTTAAATAGCAGACAGGTTACAGCCACACAAATGCATAGCTATAACCAGCTTCCCAGGGTTACATGGTGAGGATGGGTTACAGGCTTCTGAGCCTGGCTGTTTGCCCACTTCCTGATGGCTATCAGCCTGCAAGGGCCCTAGTGGGAAAGACTTATGTGTGCACGGAGCTCTCCGACACAACCTTGGAGCACCGTATGCAGCTGAGTGAGGCGGGCACATAAGGAGAAATGTGTGGCTAAGTGTATCATAACACGTGTGCTTGCATACATGCACTCCCACACACAGGTACCAGATTTGTGAAGCCAGGCATGTACATAGGCACATGCGTGCACACCCACACACAGACACATGTCTTGCTGGCAGCATGCCAGCACGTCTTAGCTGTCATTCAGGCAGCAAAGGGATGCCTCACAATTCCAGCATACCCCCAGCAGGGGGACACAGGGACACTTCCAGGCTGGAAGGGAGATAGATCTGCTGACAATCCCACACAGCAGCCACGAAGCCAGGCCAGTTTTCTTGTTCAGGCCCAGGAAGGCTGAAGGCCCAGGCCAGCTCCTCCTCCCATTCCTGTGCCCTCCCCCAGGGGGACAGGCTTCGGAGGTTGACCTCCACCTGAGGGTCCATGAAGGTTCCTCCCACTCTGCCCTCTCAGTGCCACCCTGCTTACAATGCCGTGGGGGGGGGGGGAGGGCTCTGAATAATCGGCACAGACCGGGGTGTTGTCTACTGAGGTGGCAGAAAGGACTGTGGTGACTGGTGTCCCCTGGAGAAAAGAGGACACATCTAAGAGAAGATACCAGGCTCTCTCTAGCTAGCTGATGTGCCCCCTCTGGTTTGTGGCCTCTTGGTTGATGTCAGCGCCTTCCTGATTCTCGGAGAGACGTGGGGGAGGGGCAGCTCCTAGCCCTTCCACCCCAAGTCCACCCACACACCTCCCAGCGAAAGACCCTTCCACCCTGAAACAGCAGAGACACCTCAGGAAAGGGGTGACCTATATTGGGAAGCAGAGGCAGCTGCTGCTGCAGGCACTGGCCAACTGCTGGAATAAACTAGCACTCTGTGGGAGTGGGAGACACAATAGAGTTGGGGGTCCCGCCAGAGGACCCTCTGTCTGTCCACCTCACCCCCCCACACACACACACACCCTCATCTTGTAGCTCATGGGCACTGGATTCAGGACCTGCTCCAAAAACTAACCTGCGTTTGTCCTAGCCCTAGAAACAGAGAGCAGAGAGACCAGGCTGGGCCCAGCAGGGGGTCCCTGGACTCCACTGGGCTCCAGTTTGAAGAATGGACTGATAAAGTAGGAATGGCCAACCTTGGCACCTCCCAAACCAGAAACATGCAGTTTTGACTCTGATGTGCTAGAAAGGTCACATAGCTCGGAACCCTTGCAGAAATGCTGAATCTCAGGTCCCACCCAGACTAGCTAAGTGAAAATATGCCAGCTACCAAGATCGCAGACAATTCAGGGACATAGTCAAGACTGAGAAGTATAGACCAGCACTCTCAGGCAGGGCCTAACAGCTACCCATCTCTAGGCCAGGGAACTGGAGACATCATAGGCTGTATATAGTGAGCCTGGAGGAGATAGGACAGAAAATGGCAGATATAACGGAAAAATACATCTGGGACTCACCCAAAATCTTAAGTAACCCTGCCTAAGGCAGGACAACAAAAGGGCACTAATCTGAGGGCCTCCTACAAGCCTTTATGTGGGAATATGCTAATGGCCGCAGTCAAAGAACTACACAGTGTTCTTGGTATTCATACAGTTCAGTAAGATCAGAGTTACTATCAGCATCATAGACAAACAGGCGTGGAAAAGCTTAGGCAAATGGAAGAATGTAGATTGGACCTGAGTTACCTGGCCACAAAGCTGCCAACTCAGGCTCTCCTGCCTCAGCCCCAGCACTCAGATAAAGGCTGAGTCAGAAACAGGGACGGACAGCCCTCATTCATATAGAAATTTACCATTTATAAGGCATCTCCTCATCACCGTTTCACTGGAGCTGAGCAAACAGCCATTCCTGTTTCCATCCTACCCACAGGCTGAAAGATACCCAGAAAACCACTCCTGGGGGACGTGGTGGGGCAGTCAGGAAGTGGAGGATTGGAGCAGCCGGCAGGTGAGGCAGTAGCAGGGTGCAGGCAGAAGTTCTGTGTGTTCCTGCTAGCCCAATGGCTGCTGTATCCACTAGAGCGTGGGAGCTGTTGCCCTGGAACCCCAGCTGCCCCCTCCTGCAGCTTGGAGCAGCCATCCAGGCTTGCTCTGCAGAGCATCGAGGTTGGGATGACAGAGTCACCTGTCACCTGCCATCCCTCCAATTTCTCCCACAGATATAGGCCTACTCTCCCTGGGATGTAGGCTTACACTCAAAACCAAAAACACCCCACCCCAGGCCTGGGATCCACAGGATCCCTCAGAGTTCCTTCTGGGTACCCCTCAAATCAAGTGTCTACAACATGCAGACGATGAGCGCCCTGACACTGGGGGCTGTGCATATCCTCTCAGTTATTGCCCCAGGGTCACGGCTTCTGCACCACAGCCCGGCCCCATACACCAAGGGGGAAGCAGAAATGGAATGCGTGGTCTACTCCACCCTCTTTGTTCTTCAAGGAGGCTCTAGGCTGGTGGGTGGCTAAGCTAGGACAGTAAGCCTGCAAGTCATCCTGCCCCTTTCCCAGAGGATGTCCAGGGAGCCTGGACATCTGGAATTCCCTGTGGCCCAGAACACAGGAAACCGAAATGTCCCTTGGGTTGCTGTCACCTGTCTTGCCATGAGACCCTTCTAGGAAATACCCCACAAACGCCCCATCAGTCACCCCTAAGCGCACATTGCCCAGTGAAGCAGCTTCTAAACCCCTTCTAGATGTCTGCTTGGAGCAGCCATAGTCCTCCCCCCGGGTTCCTCTCAGTCCACTGTTTCCTCACTTTCAGCTTCTAGAGTCACATTTCCTTGTCAAGTCCTCCCTGTCGTTGACAGAACCCCTGGGAGGCAGAACAGGAAAGCCCCTGAGCCACCCAACACTCATCAGGGTTGCTGTGGGAAGCGAAGAGTTCATTGAGGACCCAGAAGGCTCCCACCATTCACTGCCTCCCTGGGCAGAAGCCAAGAAAGATCATCACCCCACGCCCAAGCTTCATCCTGACTACCTCCTCTTCCCAGCATTGCACGCGAGCACACACACACACACACACCAGCTCCCTCCCTCACCACCCACCTGGCCAAAGCAAGACCCTGGCTCTAGGTCTTGGCACTTGGAATGAGAATAGGTAAGATTGCCCTGCGAGCAGACACATCCTCTAGCCAAACCTCAAAGAACACAGCTAGGGGGCTTAAGAAGCCCGCCTCTTTGCCTGCCCCGCCTGGTTTTCCCCGGCTCCCTCTTCTGGCAGAGCCAGAGCCCTCCTGCAGTGGGAAGGTGGGGGTGGGAGCTCTGGGCTCTTCTTGGCAGCTTGGAAGCTGATGTTGGATTTCCCTACCAGCTGGACTTCCCCCGCCCAGTGCCACAAGCTGGCTCCTTCCCCTCCCCCCACCTGCTGTAGTTATCTAAGCTGTGGGCCTGTCAATCTGAGTCACACAAGGCAATGCCCAACAAACCCTGGCAGCCTGGTGCCAACATCCCCACCACCACCCTGGAATGCAGACAGCTGGGGGTGGGAGGCAGAGCAACCAATCAGAGCCCAGCCCCAGACCTGCCGGCCATACAGGAATTTGAACTGCAGATTCCTGGGCAGAATCCAGCGTTATGAAATGGGCCTGGGGCTCCTGAGAGCCAATGTCCTGCTCCGAGTCAGGCATCCAGGCCCATGAGAGTCAGGCAGCCAGGTGAATGTGACCTCGCTGTACACTGCCCCCTGCACTGAGTGCCCAGCACTCCAAAGTCATCTGGCCCACCTGCTGCAAAGGCCATTATGCAGTGGCGGGCCACCTCAGCATCTCATGTTCCTGGCTTGTCTAGCTAGCTCTCCAGTGTGCTAAAATCAAGGCTTGGGTTTGTAAGGAAGAACCACCAGACACCCCTCCTTCACTCCCAGCCACACCCCCACCAGGGAGGCTCCATCAAGACTGCAAAGACTGTTTCAACTAGCAAGGGCTCCTTTGCACCCTTGCCCAAGGACAGCTACCTGAAGGCCAGCAAACCCAGACGGAGCAACTGGTATAAAGGTCCAGCCCTTGCCTCACTCAGTGGGTCCTCCACCCTCTACCCCCACTCCAAGCCTCTCTGTATGCCAGCCTGTCTCCAACACCCAAGCTGTCTCCCCCTCCTCTGGCTTGCTGCTCCTCCTGCTGCAGGGACATTTCTATGCTACCCGGGGCCATCATGTGGCACCAGCACTGCTCTCCTCCCTGTCCCCTCCTCCCTACCCTCTCGTAAGCAGAAAGCACAGCTATGTCCACAGCACTGAGGGGTCAGAGTCCCGAGTGCTCTGTACCTTGGGTTGCCCAGGTGTTTGGTCCTAAGTGTCTGGTCCCCCACCCCACCCCACCCCAGCAACTGCCCTAGGAAGGAAGCCCTGCAGGAAGGAAGCCCTGCTAATCGTGCAGAGCCAGGTGGCCCAACGTAGATGGTCCCTAGTTCCCATACCCGAGCCATCCTCCTTTTGCGCGGACCCATTCTCTCCCAAAAGCTGCTCACAACTCACCTTTTTGCACTGAGACCTGATGCTCAGACCAGGTAGCTGGACATGGGCAGGTTGGCAGGCAGAACGCGGGGATGTCGGGTCTAGCTCAGGGCAGCGGGAGCCTGGGCAGTGCCTGCGAAGGAGGCGGACCCACAGGCTGAGCTGCCACTGCCGGGGAGGGGGCTGCGGGGTCAGCGACAAACTGAAGCGAAAGAGGGAGGGCGGGAGGAAGACAGACCGAAGAGGGGGAGAGGCAGAGGGAGCAGAGCGCGCGTGCTCAACAGCGAGCAAGCAGAGGGAGGAGAGCGCGCAGCGGAGTGACAGCTGGGGCTCATCTGCGATGGCGGGCGCGCATAGGTCGCTGAAGCTCTGTGGTAGCAGGACAGCGTTTATGGGTGATTCACTCCTGCCCCAGACCAGAGGTAACCGTGCCTCCTCTCACCTCCTCTGTCTGTTCCGAAAGCATGACCTTCCAAGCGGTACAGGACCTAGACTACAGGTCCAAGGACTGACTTGGATCCCAGACCTGCTGGGACACTGGGTCTGTCTCCTGTGTCCGAGCCCATCTGTGTGAAGAGCCCCCCCCCCCTCCTTAAAGGCTGAGTTCTCTTGCAAGAGGAGCACTGAGGGTCCTCAGAGATGCTGGGGGAACCGAGGGCCCTCTAGACAGGGGGCTGAGCCTGTGGATGTGACCACTCTTGAACAGACTATTTAGGAGAACAGTGTGTCAAAGCAGGCAGCTGCAGCCTGGAGGATCAGGTGCCCAGCAAGTCAGAGACCATGTGCCTCAGTGCCCACAGGGAACCCTGAAGGAGCCCACTCCTTGCTGGTCTAAAGGATGGGTCAGACACGTGAAGGGGAAAGCTGTAGCCATGAATGCAAAGGCCTCTATGAATCAAGGCAAAGCATGTCAAACAAACTTGTTCACTGGGATGGCAAGTGTTCCATCCAATGCTGAATTGAGCCAGGGGCTAAGACAGAAGAGAGCTAGCCTTCCCAGCCTGCAGCATGAAATGCCTCTCATTCCTTTCCCTCCTGGAAGTCTGCCTGTCACACAGCAGAGGGATGTGCCCCAGTGTCCTTCCTCCATGTTACAGTCAGGGCTGGGGCCAAAGGCTGGAGGCCTCTTCATTCGGGACTGCTATCCAGGAGAGCTGAGAGTCCCCATCTGCTCTGAAGTCCCCTGTGCCTACCCTTCCAACAAGGCAAGCTGCCACTGCTCTAACACACCTCCTGTCCCAGGAAATCAGACCCTTCAGGAGCACGGTACTCTCTGCCCATAGTGACCTACCCCAACTTAAAAACTCAGCTTCAGGATGGGAGATGGCTCTACTAGCAGGTTACAGTACTTGTCATCAAGCCTAATGACCTGAGTTTGACCCCCCAGAACCCACATGGTAGAAGAAGATAACAAACTCCCACAGGTTGTCCTTGGGAAGGATGCACACACACACACACACACACACACACACACACGAGTAAAGTTAACACCTCAACATCCCCTCTGCAGGGATGTTTTCTCTGGGCCATTTTATGGTTCCGATCACAAAGAAATTTGTGTGGTAGCTGTCTTGTGAGCTGTTTGTGGGTAACTGACCTTACCCTCACCCTCTCCCCCACAGCTCTAGGTCCTCTTGTTGGTTAAGTTTATACTTTTGCTAAGTAGCTGGTAACCTGGAGCCTTGCTGTGTTCTTGCTTTATAGAATAAGCAGGTAGATTGAGCTCTGCAGTTGCCTGCAGCCCCGGAATCCTATGACCCTAGTGCTCACTGGATACCTGCCGGATCCACAGCTAATGCTGCTGAAATCAGGCTTCTCCTGCACAGTCTCTTTTCAGCTACTCATAGGCCAAGAAGGATCAACACTGGTGCGGAGGCCAGCAGAGAAAGGATGGCACTCCAGAGGGTGTGTGTGTGTGTGTGTGTGTGTGTGTGTGTGTGTGTGTGTCTGTGTCTGTGTCTGTGTCTGTCTGTGTCTGTTTGTATGTACTTTGTTTTGCCATCCCTGGTAAAGCAAGGATATATGTTCCAATAAGGCTCCAAATGCCTGTGGTCTTACTAGGGTGCTCTGTTAGGTTATGGGCCCAGCTGAGAGGACATTAAAACATCGGGCTCTTAAAGGGAAACACAAGATCCCTGTGGAGAGACAGCTGGAGTGGAAGGCACAGGCAGCCTAGGGCAGGGAGACAGGGACAGGAGAAAGACCCAGGAAAACTATGGTAGGTAGAAAGATGTTTTGAGATTTACCCTTCCTCTATGGCAGGCCCATCACAAACTAAGGTCAGGGTATAAAACAGGGACCCATCGAACCCGACCTTAAGGGAAGATCTCTTAATTGCCCCCAGGGAAGCCACTCAGGAAGCCTTCCTACCCTGGCCTCTTTGCCTGTTTCTCCTCATCAAAAATTCTGGGCAGATGCAACCAGCCGCCCAGCAGGTAGCAAGAGGGGCCTCAGGAAGATGGTCCTTCTGCCTGCTCAGATAAATCTCCAGCCCAGCAGAACAGGGATACTAGGCCTGAAGGCTAAACTCATGTTCTGTGACACAATTAGAGCCTAGGAGTATGGGAGCAAGGGCCTCTGACAGGGCAGCTTCATTACCTAAGGCAATCTGTGCCACCCAATCCCCACTCCCTTTCAACTTCTGTGTCAGTGTCAGCAGCATCTTGCCCTTCTTACCAGAAGAAAGATCTGCCTTGTTTCTCACTTAAATCTCATTTCCCTGTGGGTTGCTAAGGGACTTGGGGCACACAGATAAATCTCTAAGTTGACGGGTCAGTGTGAGCGATGAAATGGAGCTCCGTGGGGGAAAGACTGTCTGGGAAGGTCTGAACCTTGGCAGTCAGGGAAGTGAGATCACCATAAACTTGCCCCGCCCCCCAGTCGGGGGCTGACACACATTTACTAAGAAACATTCATTGAACCCTGTTATGTGGCAGTGTGACTAAGAATCAGAGCCCAGTCCCTGCTTGCTCTCTGTGAGCCCCACTCCATGGGGCGAGATAAACAAATCATGTCACTTAGAAAATAAGACAGCCATGAGAGAGAGCAATAGTGAGGAGGAGGGGGGGGCTGCTTTATCGGGGGAGTGCAAGGAAGTCTCTGCCAGGTGATAAGGTTGAGTTGATGAGATCTGATTATATCACAGGTCATGAAGAGTTCTGGATAAGAACATTCCAGAAAGAGACAATTGATGAGAATATCCTGGTATAGGAAGGAGCTGACCCTGTTTGAGGAAGACAATGATTCCAAAACAATGAGGAAGCCAAAGACACCAGCAGGGCTGCCTCATGGGTCTGCAGGGATCCACATTTTGCACTAAATGGAAAGGTGGGGAGGGAGCCGAGCAAAGAAGTGATGGGTTTTGACCTTCTGGGAGATAACTGTGGTCATATGGAGAATGGATCATAGAGAGGCCAGAATGGGAAGCTGGGACCCTAAAGGCACAGGGTGAGAGAATGTTGGCTTGGCCGCAGTGGTCACAGCCGAAATAAGCAGTGCATACTCTCATTTCTGCATGGACTCCTGGAACCAGGCCTTCAGAAGCTATGCGGACATAGAGAAATGACAGCCAAAAGGGAAAGAATGAGTCTTGAAATACAGACTATGCAAGGAGATTGTGTTTCAGGTAGAGGGTTGGGTCAGCTTCTGAACGTGGAAATGCTTTTGGTTGCTCACAGTGACACAGTGGCTCTGGGAGCTACTGAGATATACCAAATTCTGCAAAGGATAGAGAGCTAGCCTTGTGGTGGAGCCACCACCAGCCTGCCCTTTACCAAGCCCTCATTTCTATCCAAGAAACCCTGAAGCCTGACTTTCACTAAGGCAGAGTCAAACTCTACCTTCTCCAGACTTCCCATATTAGAGCCACAGAGCCCCCTCCACCTTGGAAACTTCATGAGTCCGTGGGACACACCCTGAGCGACAGGAGAGAGAGGTAGAGTCCTGTTCTAGAAACAATCTGGGACCCTTTGATAGTGGAGCCAGGGATGAAGCTTCCTTACATCCCAAGGAGTTGACTTTCCTCAGCATCAGCACCACTGCCCTAGGAAAGTGCCTGGAAGCAGAGTTAGCCCTGTTTCTGCGGGTGAAGAAAATCTGTGTGCAATGAGCTCCAATGGTAACCCTCAATGAGAAAGGGTGGAGAGCAAAATGAGAGCCCCTGAACCCTCAGAGAAAAAAGTGAGAGGGGCGCCACCCTTGCTGAGACAGAGCATTTACCCACTTGGGATGGCATGTCATCTGTGTTTCTCATGGATCCACCTGCCTCCTCACCCCCACCTACCTATTTCAACCACCTGGACCTTTCAACCAGCTGTCCCAATCACAGAAGCTCCCAAACACACACAAAATCCCAAGACTATGAGGGAGATGAGGAGCCATTTAGGACCTCAGGGTTTTGTTTTGTTTTGTTTTGTTTTTTTAACTGCAAACACAGATTAGCTGTATAACTACTGTCCAACTATGGGGCTAGCCATGTTTACATTAAGATAAAATAATACTAAAAATTCAGGGCCTCGGGGCTAGAGAGATGGCTCAGAGATTAAGAGCACTGGCTGTTCTTCCAGAGGTCCTGAGTTCAATTCCCAGCAACCACATGGTGGCTCACAACCATCCGTTATGAGATCTGGTGCCCTCTTCTAGTGTGCAGATATACATGGAAGCAGAATGTTGTATACATAATAAATAAAATCTTAAAAAAAAAAATTCAGGCCCTCAATCTCAAGAGCCCATATGGAGTCCCTAGCAGTCATGGTGATTAATGACAGGTGTGGGACATCCCCATCATCTTGTAAAACTCATCTACATGGGGAGGCTTTGGGTCAGGGTCTCCAGAGACCTGCTTCAGCATTGCCTGTTGCCATGCGAATGCAGGTTCCCAGTCCTAGCTTGCCTCCTGCTGAGAACCTCTGGAGGGACTTTCAGCTGCTCTTCAGGAGGCTCTGGTCTAGAATCCAGACCTGGCAATCTTCTGTCCCCTGAGTCCCAACAGTGGTACAGGCCTGTACAAAAGCATCACAAGTTCAAGGCTAGCCTGGGCAACTCAGCAAGAATCCTGTTTCAAAATGAGAAACATCAAAAAGGCTTAGTCGCTCGCTGGAGTGAGTCAGGTCCAGATTGTGGCTATGGTTGCACTGCACTGACCGGAAGGAACCCTGCTGGCATGACTATTCCCTAATTGCTTTCCCCAGCAAACCTCCCCCACGCTCATGCTAGGCTGAATTCCCACTGTCTTTAAGAAAAGATACAGGACTACACCCTCGTGCCACACTGGGAAACAAGTGCACCGTGGATGAGCCACAGAGCACTCAAAATCAGATCCGGCATCCAGTGACTTTAGACTTTTTTTTTATTTTATTTTATTAGTTCTAGTTAGGGAACAAGCTTATTTCAAGTCCCTTCTCCCTCTCCCTCCCCTCCCCCACCCCCTCCCCCCCCCACCCCATCCCCCACCCCTCCCAGGCAGGGTAGGGCCCTCAACGGGGGCTCTGCAAAGTCCACCAAGTCTTCCTATGCTGGTCCTGGGCCCTTCCCCATGTGTCCAGGGCCAGAGTGTAACCCTTCACGTGGGATGGGCTCTCAAAGTCCCTTCTTGCACCAGGGAAAAATACTAATCCACCACCAGAGGCTCCCTGGAGTGCAGAGGCCTCCTTATTGACATCCATGTTCAGGGGTCTGGATCAGTCTTGTACTGGCCTCCCTGACAGCATCTGGGGTCGATGTGCTCTCCCTTGTTCAGGCCAACTGTTCCTGTGGGTTTCTCCAACCTGGTACAGACCCCTTCGTTCTTCATTCCTCCCTCTCTTCAATTAAATTCCAGATTTCAGCTCAATGTATATCTGTGGATGTCTGTCTCTGCTTCCTTCAGCCACTGGGTGAGGGCTCTAGGATGGCATAAAGAGAAGTCATCAATCTCATTTTAGGGGAAGGGCTTTTGGGTTATCCTCTCCATCACTGCCTGGATTGTCAGATCGTGTCATCCTTGTAGGTCTCTGGAGATCTCCCTGGTTCCAGATCTCTTCTTGGACCTATAGTGGCTCCCTCTGATATGGTATCTCTCATCCTGCTCTCTCTCCTCTATTCTTCCCCCAACTCAATGTTTCTGCCCCTCCATTTCCTCTCCTCTTCTCCTCTTCTCTTGCTCTTATTGTAGCAGCTCCTTCCCCCCCCTCATGCCCCCAATTAGTTCGGGAGTTCATGCCACTTCCATTCCTGGGGACCATTTATCCCTTAGAGTCCTTCATGTTTCCTAGTTTCTTTGGTGAAGAGGATTATAGACTGGTAATCCTTTGCTCTATGTCTAAAATTCATATATCAGTGAGTACATACCATGTTTGTCTTTTTGTGACTGGGTTACCTCACTCAGGATGGTTTCCTCTAGTTCCATCCATTTGCCTGCGAATTTCAAGATTCCATTGCTTTTTTCTGCTGAGTAGTACTCCACTGTATAGATGTACCACATTTTCTCAATCCATTCTTCAGTTGAGGGGCAGACTTTAGACTTTCTTAGTCAGGTGGCGTAATGACTGAGGACCCTGAGCTTCCCTGTGCTCAGTATGTATGAGAGTATGCAGTATACCAACAGGCTACAGGCCATTTTGCCTGCTCAGGCCTCCCATCCAGACACAGAGGGGAACTCAGAGCTATGCCTTAGAGGCTTGGCGCCCCAGACACAAGCTAAGTTTGTTACTTCCTGACTGGCAACTTAGCTGACCATGGAACCTCTGCTCAGTTCTGTTCCCTCAGCCCATGAAGTCTAAATGAGGCTAGTGCCAGTCTATGAAGGATTAAACACCCTTATGCCTGTAAAGGTGCCTAACTTACCCAAACAAAGCCCCCCAAAATGCCTTTAATATTATTCTGGACACTAAGAAGTTGGCCTACTTTGGACACTCTTTCTGTTCAGCATAGCCTGCCTTTTCTTTCTATTCTTTGGCCCCAAGTTCTCCTGTCGCTCTTTGTCCCAGATTCCTCTTAGTATGTGAATGCCCCCTTGGGTTCTCCAGACCTATTTGGGAATCAAAGAGACAGATGGCGCTTGTGTTGGGAGACATCAAAAGGGAAGCATTTGTGCATTGACGGTATTCCTGGTCTCCAGGAAATGGCCTTGCCAACTTGGGTGGTCCAGCTATGGCTTGGCCTTGTCGAGTCAGTTTTCTCTCCCTGTGTGCCGACAGAGACTGTGCCTACAGGGGCTGTTACACCAGGACTGAGATCCACGAGGCCTTTGAACCTCCAGACTCACAAATGCCTTCATTCTAGACTCGGTTTGCCACTTCTCACCCGTGACC
The DNA here is from genome assembly GCF_003668045.3 of Cricetulus griseus. Taxonomy (NCBI): domain Eukaryota; kingdom Metazoa; phylum Chordata; class Mammalia; order Rodentia; family Cricetidae; genus Cricetulus; species Cricetulus griseus. The sequence continues at coordinate 25,558,521 of NC_048601.1, read as the reverse complement.
TTGCACAGACAGTGCTCTCACTAGCCTCTCTTCACGTGTGTCAAGGGAGAAGAGCCACACAGCGAGTGGACCTTAAGCTCCCAGGGACAGAGAGGAAACCATCCTCGTAGTTCTCTGGCCTCAGAGCCTGAACTTTCTCGGGCATCTCTTGGTATTGCTTTTCCCACAGGGAGAATCCCCTAGCCTGGATCCCCTTCTCCAACCAGACTCGTGCTCCCGGAAGCCCTAGATCCCTTTGCCAACGACTAAGGCGCCATCACTTCCATGCATTCTCTCTTATTCAAGCCCCTGTGAATAAGCCTTCTCTAAGTGAGCTCTATTATTCTCTGTTTCCTCCTTCCCCAAATATTCGTTTGGCCTTGCCCTCCTCCTTCCTGCTCTCTGCAGCTGTGGGCATCCAGATGCAAGTGGACTACCTCCAGCGCCAGTTCTGGGCAGCCATGAAACAGGTAGGCAGCTAGGGGCCCAGAAGAGGATAGAGGACTCAAAAAGCCATCCATAGAGAAGGACTGTCCTCAGCCTGGCCCATCAGTCCCACAGGCGATACCTCCACTCTATTTCTGCCTTCTCCGACCTTCTCTGGACCCTGCATCTTGGGCCTCTTACCCCTCCTACTCCAGCGCTCTGTCACCTGATCAGACCCAGGACAAAGGCTAAAACAGGGCTACTGCTGTTGCCCCCAAATCACCCTAACCTTGCCTGCTACAGAGTAGGACTTCACTTGGCCCCTCCCTCCAAGGCCCAGGCCCTGTCTGCTGTCCAGGCTCCTAAGCACTTACCCCTACCCATCTTCTGCACACACACACACACACACACACACACACACACACACACACACACACACCAGGAGCCTACACTATCCTCTGCATGTCCTTCTAGCCTGAGTCATCCTCACAGTGAAAAGTCCCCTCTACTCCTTCACTCCAGGCTGCCAGGTCCCTGCCCTGGGCATAGGTAGTTGCACAAGGTAAAAGGGCCACAGAGGTGAAGGGAACCAATAAGAACCCACTCACCATATGAAAGCCTTAGTGCCAGGTGGCAGGTGGCCTGTGTTTGTCCTCAGGAGAGCACAGTCTGCTGCTCAGTGCCCTGCCTGCTGAGACACACCTACGTATGTACATGCCTGTTCTCATATACTCCGGGAACACAAGGCATGCCCACATAAACTCCATTTACCACAGGCAGATTCTCCACATACAATAGGCACTTTACAAACACACCACACAATGAGTCTATATAGACACACATACATGCACACACACACACACACACACACACACACACACACACACACCCCACAAACAGACAGACCTTCCTCGTACAAGACACAGTCCATATGTATTCACATACAAGCCATTCTTCATAACCATAGCGCACTGCACATATACAGATATACACAAGCACACAGAATATACATACCACACATAAAATGTGTCCAAACACTCCACATACACACCACACATAAACCTACCTTTAACACATACACATGGCGTACATATAGATACATATGTCACACGATGCAACACACAGGCACACACATAAACGTGTGCACTCGCACCCACGAAGGACACACCGTTCACAGTGTTCCCTCTTCCTTCCAGTGCAGCACTGAGGAGGGGCCATGCCCGAAGAGCTGTGAGGACACTGTAAGTTATCCCTGAAGGAGGACACAGGCAGATGTCCAGTGTCCTATGTCCCTACTTCCTTCCTTCCCGAATGCCTCCTTCCTGACCCTGCCTGCAGGGCCCAGCCCTCCTCAGCTCTTTGAGTGAGCAGGAGGACTAGAGTCAGCAATGGCCCTGGCCATTGACCTCCTGTCTCGGCCTCTCTCCCAGGATCTGGATTGCTTCATCATAGACAACAATGGCTTCATTCTGATCTCAGAGAGACCCCAAGAGGTAAGTGATTGAAGAGCTAGAACTCAGAGAGGAAGGCAGGAGCAAGCCAAGACCCTTAGCAGCTATATCTGCCATGCGGGCCAAAAGCTGGGGCCCTCGCCCCACTTTGGAGCAAATCTGGGTCGAAGAAAAGGAGTTATCCTCAATTCAAATCACGGAGCAAGACAGCAAACGTGGAACACGGCTCAAGTGCAGAAATACTCCTCCCTGTTAACTGTGACTAAGCTGACCTCTCTAAGAGGTGATGGGAGGAAGTGATGTGCCACACGTGGTGAGAGCCACCCAATAAGAACACTGCTCAGAGAGGGCCTGGCTGCACTGCCACCATGTCTCCTGTCCCTTCCCCCACACAACCATGAGGGACTTTTGCATCCTAAGTACCCCTGCTGCCTGTATCTTGCCCTCTTCTACCCATCCTCCACCCCTTTCTACCATCACGGTATCCAGGGGGACTGTTCCCACCCCTGTGCTCCTCTCCTTTCTGGAACTTCTTGTGGAAAATTTTACTGTAGCCAGCAAGCCAGCGTGCTACTAGGCAGGCAGGGCCACAGGGGCAACCCTTATTTTACCCAGCAGTCTGCCCTCCCTCCAGCCACCTACTCAGACAGAAAAGGAAGCCACAGTGGCAATTTTATATCTGCTCAGCCACAAATCAGACCCTAAAATTAGCCAGGGATTATACTTTAAATCACACTTTTTAAAAAGAAGCCTGTTCCACCCTGAGCCAAACCTGAACACAGACACCTGAACCAGTTCTTTGACACAAGCCCACAGCTGTGCATAACCCCCAAGAGGAACTTCATCGGAAGGCATGTGCTCAATTCGGCTAGCAGCTTCCGAGCCCCGGGCCTCCAGGTGCCTGGATTAGAGCTGACGCTGACCGGGGTCCTGGCCAAGGTAGTCTCTGCCCCCCAAAACCATACTGTGGCCTCCTCCAAGTGGGGCTGAGGGTCCATGGAAATTGTCAGAACATGACAGGAAGTAGAACCAGGGCATCAGGAGTCTGGGCACAGATAGAATGGAGAGAGAAGGGGACCAAAGGGCCATAGGACTGGTTCCCTGGGGACAGTTCTTAAATAGCCACTTAACATGCAGCAAGAGCTGAGACAGGAAAGCAGATTTCACTGTTTCCTCCTACTGGAAAGGCCTGGGCTGTCCATCAGGACACTGGCAAACTTGGGCCAATCATCAGTCCTCACACCTGGGTGTCTGGTTCTGTCTGCCTCCTTCCTTTTCCCTATTTTATCTCCCACGGCCCTTCTTCACACAGAGACAGTCCATTCTGCCAAAAAATGGATGAAAACAAAAGTTGACTCCATGGCTGAAGAGGCCTAAGGACAACAGTGTCTCAGTCACTCACACCCTGGTCCCTCTGCCATAGGACCGTGACTGGCGGTGCAGCCTGGTCTCCTGTGGGCCAGCTCAAGGGTTGGAAGATGGCCATGAGTGTAAGGAGTGGCAGAGGGTGCCAGGTGGCTTGATCAGGCAAGATAAGATTACAGACAGGCCCAAGAGTATGCCAGGACATGAGCCAGGGAGCCTACAGAGGGGCAGAGAGCATTTGGGGCATCAGCCTTGTGAGTCAGTGGTCTTTGGTAGTAACTGAGTGAGACAAAGGACACATGAGTGAGCAGGCACTGTTTCAACAGGACCTGCTACAGATACGGAGACATCTCATGTAATGTTCATGAGCTTGAAATATTAATGGCCTTGTGATTTTTTCCCTAACCATTTGAAAACAAAAAGGCTGTTCTTTGACCAGGAATCCACGCAAGTCCCCAATAGACAAATGCAGCTCTCATCCCTAGCTTGCCAATCCCCGCCCCAGCCCAGTCGACCTGCAACAAGCAGCAAAGGGCCACCTCAGTGAAGAAGACCCCAGGGCCCTTGGAAACACATTGGGTTGATTTGTTCCCGTTCTCCCTAGAGCATACCCACCCATATGCTCATGAACTGCGATCCTGAGACATCACAGAAACAGTCGGTTTGTTCTGAGATTTATATTTGATGTAACATACATTTTCATTCTCTATTTTAAGTACTTAGCTTATGTGCCTTCATCTTCTCAAGTGTTGTATTATCTTATGTTTTGCATAGGCTTACAAGCTGATCCAAATCCGTTATGAAATTAAATAAAGTATAAATGAAACAAGCTTCTAGAACAGCAGTTCTCAACCGGTGGGTGGGTCTCAACCCTTTAGGGGTCTTTCGACCCCTTCACAGGGATTGCCTGAGACCATCAGAAAACACAGATATTTGCATTATGCTTCGTAACTGTAACAAAATTACAATTATGAAATAACAACAAAACTAATTTTATGGTTGGGGTTACCACAACATGAGGCACTGTATCAAAGGGTTGAAGCATTAGAAAGGTTGAGAACCACTGGTCTAGAAGCTTCTGCCAGCTCCAGGACATGCCCCCAAACGTGCATGCGTGTGCACACACACATACACACACATACACAAGGTTGGTGAACTCGGACCACTTTGTCTAGGCAATCAAGGGTAGAGTACAAGTCCCTATCTGGTCTCCATCCTGCGTCCTTCATTGCCCTGTCCTGATCACTCAGTCTCAACTCAAAAGAGTTAGCTGGCTCTGATGCACTTAGATGCACTTGGCTGGGTCTCCTAGAATTACAGCCAATCCTGCAGGTCTTTGGAAGCCAAGGATTAGGAATACTACCCCCTGGGTTAGCTCTAGGGTTCATGTCAAGACTGGAACTGCAGCTCCTTGATGGGTTCAGTATCTCTTTCCTCATCTGGACATGCCTGGAGCAAGCTGTAAGCTGGGCTGTGCTAAGTCCTGAAGGTACCAGATCCACAGGCCTGGGCCTCAGACCAGTTTGAACACACAGACATGGATGGGTATTTGATGAGCAACACAGCAAGAAAGTTAGCCTGCACTGGAGCAACCATCCCACAGCAAGGATCAACTCACTCACTCTTAAATTCTCTTCTACCTAAGCCATCCACTGGACTCCAGGCTTGAGGGCAGACCTTGACTCCAACACAAACTCATACCAAACTAAATGCAGGCAACCCTAGGCCTTTGGGTCTTCCAGAGCTCTGCCAGCATATTGGTTATGCTATATAAGGATAATCTCCGGTGGAGGTGCTTTAGGAAGCCCCTTGCCAGCTGTGTTCCTGGTTTGGCCACATGTTAAAATCTGGATCCAAATTCCACATTGGAACCTTCCCTTTGCAGGTCCAGAATTCCAATCTGAGGCATTAATTCATTTAGACAAAAGCCAATAGTAGCTGTATCCATTTGGAAGTACATTCTCCCTGTTGTATTAGCCTAAGCAAACCACTGATTATTTCATAGATCAAAGCAGCCCAGGCTTAGCATGGCTTCCTGGAGGCACCAGTTACCCCTATCCTCACAGTGGCATCATAGCTAGGGGAACTCTTGCCTTCTAGTCCACTTGCCAAGTAGGAGGGCAACAGAGGAGTTTGGGTGTCCCAACATAGTCCTCATGCTTTAAGCAGATTCCCAGGTTTCATCTGGGCTTTGCTCCATGTCATTGGCCAGTCCTCAGTACAAGGGTTTCTGGGAAGTGTAGTCTTTTGTGGACTATCCTTGTTGCAGTTAAGCTGTCTTATTAAAAGAAGGGCAGTGGACATTTCCTGTTGAGTGACATGTCCAAGGACATGGAGTTTTGTTTGCAGAGGCAGAAGTGTTTCCTAACAGTCAGACTTCCGGCCTCAGAACTGAACATTTAAACAGCAGGACTGGTGATGAATAAGCCTACAATTAAGCAAGAAAACAGGATGAGCTTACAGGAATTTGGGTCAGCTGTCCATGGTCTGCACCCAGCTCCCCTGTCTTAAAGAGCACAAGTTTCAGGTTTTACACACACACACACACACACACACACACACACCTCCAACCACCATGAGCAGGGCCTGTGTGGTGCTATAGGGTAGAGACAAGTCTCTGAAGGGATCTTGCTACCTGGTGATGGAAGAGAAATGCATACATAGTCACTGGAATAGCAAAGAGTTAACCCAACTGAAAGGAATCGTGCAAGCACAGGGCAGGGAGAACCCCAGCTGCCTTGGGGGGTGCTGGGCAATAGTTGCAGGTGCCCCAGTACTGACTGATTAAATCATGAAGAGAGGAGTGGCAGTCCTGTGTTATTTTGGGGGGGGTACGTATGGGGGTGCATAACTTTCCCAAACCCAAGCTGTCTGAGATGATTTCAGCAACAAATCTAGAAGCAGGGAAAGGGTTGGGGAAGGAGGCAGTGATGGCCAAAGAAGGCCAGAACCCGAGTGAAAGACAAATACAATCCATCAGAGCAGGGAGGGACACGGAGGGCAATCCCAGGTCTCCTGTCCTCCTTGACTGGATGAAGAGCCCAGTACAGGCAAAGCCCAGGGCAGAACTTGCTGAGAGCTACCTTTGACAGCACACGACACCACCGCCACCAACACCATTACCACTCCACCATTGTCATCACTGCTTCCGAATATCAGATCACCACCACCACCACCACCACCACCACCACCCCACCCACACCACCATCCACCACCATCACCACACATCACCACCACCATCACCATCACCACCATCATCACCATCACCATCACCACCATCACCACCATCATCACCATCACCACCATCACCACCATCACCACCACCATCACCACCATCACCATCACCACCATCACCACCATCACCACCATCATCACCATCATCACCATCACCACCATCACCATCATCACCATCACCACCACCACCACCATCACCATCATCATCATCACCATCACCACCACCACCATCGCCATCATCATCATCACCATCACCATCACCACCATCACCACCACCACCATCACCATCACCACCACCATCACCACCACCATCACCACCACCACCATCGCCATCATCCCTGCTGTAAAGCAAATGCTCCACACAACGGCTGCATCATCACTTGCCGCTGCCAGGTGCAGGTGTGGCTCATTGCCACTGTAGTAACTCATAGTGACACATCACAGCTGGCTCTCTCCCTCTCTCTCTCTGTCTCTCTCTCTGTCTCTCTCTCTGTCTCTGTCTCTCTCTCTCTCTCTCTCTCTCTCTCTCTCTCTCTCTCTCTCTCTCTCATGTCCCCACTCCAAGATGGCCTTTCACTCACGCCCCCCTCACTAAACCTCTGGCATTAGATCTGTTGCATGGCGTGATCTCTTAGTAGCACACCTTGGCCCAGGACTGCCAAAAGTACATCCCCACTACTTTATCAGAATAATAACGACTACCCCTCCACCATCACACACACACACACACACACACACACACACACACACACACACACACACACACACTCACCCCACCACCACCAACAACAACAACATCACCACCCTGCCACATCCAACAAAATGTACATGCAACGAAGGTGGCCCACAAACTCATTTTCTGGAAAGCCCTGACTCCTGTGGATCGTTCTAAGGGACTCTGCACCCCTTGTCGAGAACCTACTGGGCTGATTTTGTAGCTAGCTGTGACTTAGAGTGCATTGCAACAAACAGGCCTTTGGGGACAGGGTGGGCTGCAGGGAAGAAGAAACTCTTCCTCGGAAGAGTATCTACAGGGACGGCCTGGTGGTAGCTGTGCCCCCTTCCCCTCCCCCTCCCCCTCCCCCTTCCCCACAGATGGGAAGGCTCCTGGGGGAAGTGGACAGTGCTCTCATGATACAGCTTCTCAGCACGGGGGTGTTCAGCCGGTAAGTGAAACGCACCCCTCCCTGGTCCTCAGACGGCCCTCAGGGTCTGACTTCAGATGCCCCCAGTGAGACCCCCAAAGATGCCTTTCTGGAGTCGGAGACTGAAGCCAAACTAGCTGGGTGTGAGGTTGTGGCTATCCCTCAGAGAGACTCTCCAGCCCCAGCTCAGGACTCAGAGGAAAGCACGGGCCAAAACAGCAAGCATGCTGTTCGTGTTCTTGCAGCCATCCAAGCATGGGAGTGCCATTTTGGCATGATCTGGCTTCTGCTCTGGCTCACCGTTCTAACTTGGCCCCCATAGGGACCCAAGTAAGCATAAAACCTGCTACCAAAGTCTTGGCTTTGACACAGTTGCTTCTACATTTCAGTGTGACCATGTATGACTACCAGGCCATGTGCAAGCCCCCAGACCATCACCACAGTGCAGCCCAGGCCCTGATCAGTGTGAGTGTCACCCCAGGCATTCCCTCTACTGGGACACATCCTCTTCCCTGTCCTTCAGGATATCACCTGGTCCCATTCTCATCCAGCCTCAGGCCTTCTGGCTTAGGCTATTTGGGATTGTTCTGATGTTCACCCCTTCTCCTGGGGTTGGGGGCTGTCTTGTCCTGGGGGGGTGCACATCCTCATCTCTCAGATTGACATTAAGATCTTCAGGGTTCCCCAGCACTGGTCTACAAGAGATGGGAAATGACCAGACTCCTGACTGGTTTGTCAAGTCTGCTCTGGCATTCCTGAGGGACAGGCAGGTCTGGTCTAGAGGGAGGCTTTTAAGGGACATCACCTGGTGTTTCCCTGAAATAGTTCTGCTCTTCCTCCAGCCTCTCTCTGCCTCCTTGATGGTGGTCAAGTGGCTACTACATGAATTCCTGCTGTGAGTAGGGGTTAGATAGAGAACCACCTCCAATGGGGGGTGGTAGTGCATGGTCAGGGGCCCTGCAGGGAGGGGAGGGCTCCCTGCACCAGGGAACTGGACCATGAGGCCAGGACCAAAGGAGAGGACTCCCTCTAGGTTGGGCATGAATCCTGGGTTGGGAGGCCAGGTGAAGAGAATTCCCTTTGCAGGAGGACTGGGTCATGATGGTGACAGGCAGGAGAGGATTCTTTGCATATAGGGACTGTAGTATGAGGATATCCTCAAGAGGGGCTATCTATGGCCCACAAGCTAGCTGGCTCCCTAGCCAAGGGAGAAGGGAAACATGCAACTCCAAACCACACCCTCCTTCACTCATGCCCTCAAGCAGAAAGATGGGTTCCTCCAGGTGTTGGCTAGAGGCAGCGGTACCCCTGAGAGCTACACATGCCAGTCCCCAAGACTGTGTTCTGTATCCTATAGGTTCCTGCTACATTGGAGTGCCTGGGGATCTTGGCATGACAAAGGGTCGGAGGGTAAGTGCTAGGAGGCAGCTGTGGGCAGCACTTTGGGAAGTTCACTGGATAGCTTTTGTCTGGGGTGGGTGACCGGGGTGGGGTGTCAAAGCCTTCGTGTTTATAATCTCATCTTGTCACCTTCCCCTCACCTCTGTGTGTGACGTCACATCACCTCTGAACACCTTCGCTCCATGTGACATCATCACTAACCTATGACATCTTGCCCTCGTGTGATGCTGTGTCTTTCCTGTGCCATGTCCAACCCCGTGGTGGGCTCGTGTCCTGGGCAGCCAAGGCTGTCTTTCATCACTGTAAGTAGTTCTGGCAGACAGAGCCTACCTTGCCCCAGTGCACGGGGGAGCTGCAAAGGGCTTGCCTTGAAGTCTGTGTCCTGGGAGTGAGCAGAGGCTGAGTTTCTAGGGCACTCCTTGATTGTGGGGCAGGGGTCCCCAAACCCTTCATCCACTTTACAGCACCATTTCTGGGAAGCAAGAAAACCCAGAACTCAGGCCACACATGGAAGCCCTGCCTTAGGAAACAGCCATCTCCTCTTGAGAGGTCCCAATGGCCAAAGGGAGATTATGGCCCATCACGAAGTTGAGATGCCACCAGGTCACCCCTGAGAAGAAAGCTGTGGTACCTGTGCCCAGTTATCTGCCAGCCTCAACAAGGCTCCAGGCTTGAGGGAGTGTCCTCTAGGATGACAGTCCTCCCATGAAACCCTGCCTAAGGACAGAGTCCCCAAAGACAATGACAAGCTGAGGCAGCCCTGACACAAAGCGAAGGACAAGCTTTGTCCTAGCTGATGTTAATTCTTGCTGCTAGCCTGGAAGGGGCGGGGGGGGGGTCACCTGATCTCTACCAGCCAAGAGACACTAGTGCACTTAGAGATGTGGGGCTTCCCAGGTCATGATGATGCCTGACTCCAGCCCACCCTGCTCAACTCTCTGGGCTCTGGACATCCAGTGGCTGAAAGGCTCCCACTGCCTTGTTTGGCTTCCTTATATAAACAATGTCCCCTCCTTGTCCTCTGCCTCCTCAGCTGCTACTGACCAGGACAGGTCCTTGGGCCCCTTCACAATTCCAAGCTGTGGTGTGAAGTCACCCCCAGCAGTTCTCACAGGTCCTGACTGGACAGTGACAGAAGCCGTGTGCTAGGGTTATGGGTTCAGAGTGCAGACAGACGCTCCTTCCAGCTGCACGCTCTCTGCTTCACTTCTTGGCAGCCAGAACACTCACTAGTGACCTCAGAGAAGCCACTAGGCCCTACCTCTAGTGACTATGATAGGTCCCAGCACTAGGATGACCTCTCACCCATGGCTCCAGTGACAGGAAAACAGCCCCTCTAGAAGCCTGAACCCCTGGGAGGATAAGAGTCGGTTGTGAGGCATCTGTCCTCTGACACAGAGTGACACCAAGGGCCAGGAGTAGGGGCACCCAGCAGCATGAACAGGAATGGAAGCCGGCTGGACTGTGGGGGCTTTTCCAGCCCACGAGGACTGTGTAGCCTGCAGTCTGCCTCCCCTCTTAGATTCACAGTCTTTGAGGGAAGCTTCCGGGTCCAGGCGTTGAGGAGACCCGTGACTCTTCTCGCTCCTTATGTGACCTTGAAAGAGCAATGCCTGTCTGCACCTCCATCTCCAGGGGTTCCCAGGCCACTGCTGCCTTCCCTATCTCCTTCACTGCTGGGCCGCAAGAAGCCAAGTGTGCTTTGGAACAGTAGTGCTGCACAGTGCCACAGGTGCTCTCCAGAAAGATCTCAGGGGTCCTGGCAAGGCCACGCAGCAGCTCAGTGAGGCCCCCAGGCTCCACTGCGGTCTTTTGCTGAGTGCCGGTCACTGTATCCTCGGCCCTTGTAGCAAACTAAAGGGTGTCACCCTTGCAAATGGGGTTCCTAAGACGCTTGTGATGTGTGGCAGCCCTCCTTCACACACATTCCTGTCACCCACAGCTCACAAGCATAAAAAGCAGGACCTGCTGCACCCCTGTGACACAGAATACCCCGTGTTTGTGCACCAGACAGCCATCCAGGAGGCCAATGGGATTATCGAGTGTGGGGCCTGCCAGAAGTAAGTCCCCGGGCAGTCACCAAGCCTAGCCAGGGTGCGGCATCATACCCCTGGCACCCAGACGAAGGTAGGAAAGGAGGACACTTCACAGTAGGACAGGAGTGACACTTCAGGAAAAGGTCTCCCTCCTCATCCCCCCACTCTGGCTGAAGCAGGAGAGGGGAGAGGGGTCACGAACAATTTGATGCTCTGCATTAAGGGACATGGGGACAAGGGGGTCCAGAGGTCACTCCCCATATCTGTTAGTCCCTCCAAGTCCAGTGTCACAGGGTTTCTCTTAGAACCCCCTTGCTTGCTTGCTTCCTTCTGCTCAGGCCAAACCAGCCATGTCACGCTGGTGCCAGGGCCTTGCACACTTACACCACAGGCCTGGAAAGAAGCAGAAGTTCTGCCCTGTACAAAACAGGAGCTGACTATGTGCAGGTCTGGGGTGTCCTCAGCAAATGCACAGGGTTGGAGGGCCTTGGCCCTGTATTTCTAGAGCGGTCATACCCTGGGACATCACCACCACAAGCCTAGAGTGTTTAAGCAGGACCCAGTGAGGCTAGCTCCTGGGTAGAAACCCCTAGCTCCATCCAGACCGACTGGCTGACTGACTTCCCACTCCAAACCCTGGAGGAACCAGCCCGGAGACTTCTGGCCTGGACAGTGCCTCTAGAGCGTTCCGTCAGCCAGTCTCACTGCTCACCAGCATGTCTGAGGGGCCCCAGACCCATGCCAACTATTCTGTACCTCCAGATTCTGACATCAGACAGATCTTGGTTTCTGTGTCTTTATCACATGTGACGGCTTATGTGGACACAGAGCAGCCTTCCTGGGACTGGCACTATCAGTGTGCTTACCTCAAGGCCTGAAGGAAATGTCAGGGGATGGCAGAGAATAAGGGCTTCCCAGCAGACACTCTTGACTCTTTAAGTCTGGCTCCACTCCTTTCTACCTCTAGTATACTCTAGTTTACTTCTAGCCTGTTTTGTCTGGGCAGCACGGGAACTATCACATAATGCTGTGGTGACCACATCTGTGAATGTATATGTGTGATTTATACCTGTGTGTGACATCACCTAACCCACATGAAATGCTTGGTGGCAGCCAGCACTGCTGTGTATGTAATGCCTAGGCATAAAGGCCTTTTCCCTACCCACCACCCTAAGCTGTGTCTAGGAGCATTGTGCCATCTTGTGGCCAAGCTCAGAACTGCAAGTTCTCCCACTCTGAAGCCGAGATAATAACCTGTTTGCTGGGAATGGGGCCACCCTGTATGTTAGTAACAGCTCCTTTGTCACCTTCTCAAGGCTATTGGGAAAGGGGGATGCCACTGTGAGGCTCGTGTAAAAGTACTGGGCAATTGGCTTCGGTCTGCCTGTGGCTACACGTCTTTCCCAGTGCCCCAAAAGGTCTGGAGTCCTTCTCCTGGGGCCACACCCTATTATTCAGAACCTACCACTCTCTCTGCTGCAGGACATTCGTGATGCAACAGATTCCCAGCAGCAACCTGCTCCTCCTAGTGACAGACTGTACCTGTGACTGCAGCAGCTACTCTCCCATTCTCCAGGAGGCCACAGAAGTCAAATATATCCTTCGCATCCTGGGGGGGGGGGGCTGAGAGATCACAGAGTTCAGATTTGGGGTACATAGTCCAGCCTGTCGCCCTATTCGCTTCCTTACAGCCTGACTTATAAGCTAGCCCCTCTGCCCAGGGGGTGGGGTGGGGTCCATCCTAACCCTGCTTGCAGAGCCACTGACCTCCCAGATCTTGACCCCCGAGATCTCTAGAACTGTGGAAAGTTGTGACCTTGACATTGAGCTCTGCACATAATGCCTCTGTCAAATGTGACAGGATGCGCTCCCAGAAGCCCCGGCGGCGACCAGGATCCTGCCATGCCTTCCATCCAGAGGTGTGGGCTTAGTCGTCACTCTCCAGTTTTGTCCTGTGTGGGACTCCCTGAGATATGAACGTTTCTGGACATTGATGACACAACTGTGTGTGTGCATCATACTGGGAGACCCTTGCCTTCACATTTATGTGGAGTGACAGAATATAGCCAGACCTATCAAACCAGCACTAGGGGGCAGAAGCAAGCAAGGGAGTTCCAGGTCAGCTTGTGTGGGACAGGGAGGGGAGGAGGGAGGAAGGAGAGACAAAGGAAGCAGAGAGGAAGAAAGGGAAGAGACTAGAACAAAGGACCCAAGGGAATCTATACTTCCTAGGGCCTGGGGCCCAGTAAGTTTCCCCTCACTGTCCTCACTCCTGCTACCTCAGCACTAGTCACCATTATGTGGCTTGTGACAATGGCAAGTAGTATTTATTATTAACACCTGAGCTGGGGGCCTTACTAGCCAGTCTCAGCTGGGTGTGGCTGCCACAAACCACCTCCCCTGGAGGCGAGGGCTACTCCACTCCTTTATGAAGAGAAGGTTCCAAAGACTAAGCATGCAGTCTTTACTGTCCCTAAAAGCTTGAAGAAAGGTAGGTTTCCTCTCTTCTTCGGAGCTTGCCCATCTCCCAGGTTCTTGGTTTGTCTGTCTAGCCACACTGTGCATGCTGGCCCTTGTGTTGGGAGGACTAGCCCTCTCCTAATGCCCCTTACCTCTTTGGCTTCACAGGAGAATGCCCAGGACTGTGGTGGCGCTTCGGACACTGTAGCTTCACTCCCTTTGCTCCTGCTACCACTGTGGGCCTGGCTGCTTCCATACCAGCTTCTGTGGTGACTCCATCCCATCCAACTTTCACAGAAGTGGACCCTTAAAGAGACATCCTAAAAAGTCACCAGCTGAAGAGAGCCCAATTCACAGCAGTTAGGGTGTCTCTTGGGTTTCAGTCCTGGGCTACCACCAGTTTCTGCCTCTTAGAGATTGTTGGAAGGATCCCCAAGGCTCTCCAGGGTGCTGGGTACTTCTACTTTTGTCTCTGCTTCAGGGCCCCCCCAACAAGAGTTCAACTGGAAGAACAGAAGTTCCTGTAAGTGGGAACCAGCCAAAGGGGAGAGGGTGTTTCACTGGCTGTTCTACTGCAGATCTGAGTTCTGGAGACCAGGATTGAGCAGTGAGGTCCTTGCAGAGGTTGTGGCAAGAGCACGGTCACCACAAACACCAGTCCTTAGGGAGTGCAAAGGAGGACAGGCAGAGGGAGAGACAGGAAGACTCGGACCAGGACAAGGAGGGAATTAATGGAAAAGAGATAATAGGACCAGAATCGCCACTAAGTCCTGTGAAGTGTCATCAGAATGCTACCACTGAAGAACTAATAACCAGAAGGGGGGGGGGGGTATGTGGGATCGTCTTGAGGGAGAAAAGGGAAGGGAAAAATGTTAAAAATCTAATCTCAAAAAGGGAAAAAGAAAAAGCTACTAGGCTGAGCCCTGCAGCTGCTGCACTGGACAACAGTGTGGTCCAGAGGAGGCACTGAGAAAAGCAGAGCCAGGCCGAGGTCCTCATGGACCTCACTAAGGTAGGGTGTGGGTGAGGAGGTCTCCAAGACCATAATGGGCTTTTTGTGTGGCTCATGCTCTACAAAAGTAACTACTTGACTGTCTCTGGGGAAAGCCCTTGAGGTTGGAAACACATATAATCCTTGCCACAATGCCCTGAAGTTCATCCTAGAATGTACCTGCCCTTGTGTGTCATGTGTGATGTATGAAACTGTGCATGTGTTTGTGGACCTGTTTGTGCACAGATGCAGAGCCCAGAGGATTGTGGTGGCTGTCCTCCTCACCTGCTCCCACCTTATTTCTTAAGATAGGGTCTCTCACTAAACCTGGGGTCCTCCAATTCAGCCACACGAGCTGGCCCTAGGGATCCTTCTGTCACCACCTCCCCAGTGCTGGGATTATAGTATGGCCCTGCTTTCCCCCCACTGTCTCAAGGGTTTGGGGATCTAACTTGGGTCCTCATACCTCACTAGCCAAGCCTCTCAGGCCCCATGATTTACCCATCTTTTAAATGAGGAAACTAAGCCCAGTACAGCAGCAAATACCTTTAGTCCTCAATAAAAAGCTTCAACACACCATTTCGTGACACTGAATGAAGTTTTGATTCAAGAGAACATGGGAGTGGATTTTTTTTTTTTTTTTTTTTTTTTTTTTTTTTTTTTTTTTTTTTGGTTTCTGTTCATCTAACTCACTTTGTAGACCAGGCTGGCCTTGAACTCACTGAGATCCGCCTGCCTCTGCCTTCCAAGTGCTGAGATTAAAGGTGTGCACCATCACCAGGCTGGGAGTGGACATCTTAAAGTCAGAAAAGTCTACAGCTAAGAGGGGCTCAAGTACAAACAAACAAAAACAAAACAAAAAAGCAAGGGATTGGCAGAAACCAAGCCAAGCTCAATGGCAATTTTAGAAATATTCTTTTTTACGGTGGACCATACATCAGGAAAACTGCCAAGGATACTTTTATTTTTAACAGGTAAGAGCACATGGGACCAGAGAAGGAATCAAATCATATCCCATGGCAAATAAAACACAGGGACCAATGTGCATGTGGACAGGTTCCCTCTGCTCTTACACCTCTATGGTCACTTCAACCAGGTGTAGAGAAAGCTCATCTTTTTAAGACAGGGTCTGTGTAGCCCAGGCTGGCCTTAAACTCATGCTCCTGCATCAACTTCCTGAAGGCAAGAAGTTTCTAAAAATTCCTTAAGCTTCCTGTCTAAATTAGGGTGCTAAGGATATCCCTAAAGTGAGGTAAGGTTTTTAAACGCAAAAAAGGAAAAGCAAACAAAAACACAACAAAGTTTATCTTCTGTTTGGCTTTTTTTATTAGAGAAATTAAGAAGACAGCAAGTAGGGAAATCCCATGGTGAATGGAACCATCACATAGATGCCTTTCTGGAACCCCAACCTTCTATGATCCCCAAAAGTGTGCTTTGTGACTTCGGCAACTTAGAAAGGGGAAATACTGAAAAAGGCCACTATTTACTGATGAAAGAATGAAGGTGTACAGGTTCCTAACTGGCCTAGGGCCAAGGAGAAAATGAAACACGTGCGCAGAGCAAGCCAGCCTCAGACTGCTGAAGGTAAGGCACTCAGGTGCCAACCTGACGAGCTCCCGGGGGTAGGGGTGGGGGGCACCAGGTCAAGTGCACATGGAGGCTGTTGTAGCGAGCTGCGCAGACACACACGGGCACACACGTGCCCACACACACCCAGAAGGGAAGTTACTGGACTACACACTGGCGGTGTTGATTCTTTTCCCTAAGAGTTTGTGCTATGGTGAACCAGACTCTTCCTGCTTGGGAGGAGGGATGGCTAGACCTAGCCTCTACTTCTGTAGGGCTGTGGGGTAGCATCTCATCTCTATCCCAAAGAACAGGACCAGAGAGCAAGTCTGGCTTCTGATATGTGCTGTTGTTACCACAAACCTAGGTGAGCTTCCTTCCAGATGGACATTGTCCTGCTAAACTGCTTGAGGAATTAACACTGTTCTTGACTCTGCCTGGCATAATGCTGTTCACCCAGAGTCTTCTGTTTGGTCTACCTAGGGCAGTGACCTTATCCACAACCAAACACTCCTAAGTTCTTCCCAGGTTTTACAATGGACTCCTTCCTGGGTCCCCAGCTGCAGCTGGAGATCTGAAGCTAAAGGAAGGACAACAATGACCAAGAAAACACTACTGAATAAATACGAGAACCTTCTCACATTCCTAAGCACCCCCTTTGAGATGCCAGAGGGCCCATGTTACACTGCAATATCCACCAGCCCTAGGATGTGATGCCTGCCTGAAGTCTTGGAAACTCAAATACCTGGTTTCTCACTTAGAAGCCAAGATCAGAATTCTCATCCCCACTCTCTAAAACCCATAACTTGGTGGCCCTGGAACAGAGAAATTATTTGTAACTCCTAGCAGCAATTCAAATTGTGGGCTTAAGTCTATCCAACTACCTGGCAATAACATACCACTTCCTTTTAAACTCTGTGACACACTCCTTGCAAATGGCATTCAGTGACTGCTAACAAACAACTCCACAGTAGATACTGCTGACGAAGAGCCTGTTCTGCCTCACCACAGTGACCAAGACAACACACCAGAGAAGAACACCAACATTCCTAGTAGGGCTGGCTCTCCACACCTGCCTATTTAACGTCATCAGAATTTCACTAGTGGCTGGCTTCATGCCAGGAGCTATGATGCCAGAGGGGGGCCGTGGGCAGTTTTTTATTTCCAGGAGAAAGGATAGTAGGGCAGTGATTCTCAGTAGAGCAAAGTTTGCAGAATGGCTCAGGGCTCCACAGAGAGGGGCTGGAAAATGGCCACACCTCTATTCAGGTAAGAACTACCACCTGATTAAATAGGACACCAGCGAAGAACTAGTCAAGGCCTGTACAGATGCTCCTTCTTCCCCTTCATCATCTCTTTAATACTTTGAGAGTAGGACGATGTGGCTCCACTCTTCAGAAAGGGCCTACACGACAGCCTCTCAAGTGATACTTTCTCTAGGGCCATTTTGACAACCTGTGCTGCTTCCTCAGAAAGCACACAGCACTTCCTTTACCTCCCTCCCCCTCTGAATGCCTAAAGCTCTCAGTCTTGAGAGTGGCCAGGAGTGGGCTGGGGCTGACCCCTCTGCCCCAGCAGGGTCCCAGTGTTATCGGCCTATGGAAGGCACCTTGGTGCACCAAGACATCGTGCATTCTGGGGCTACTGCTTCATCCTCCTTCCATCACTTTGTGCAAAATTGAAACAGTGTGTGGTACTTGCATGTTTCATTCTTTTAAAAAAGTCTCCCTCCCTCCCCTGCCCCTTTTTTAAATGTTTATATAAATTCTTATTTAAACAGTAAATTAGAAATCTTATTTACATTAATTTCTTTGTTCTCCCAAAAGAGTGCCTAAACTCACACTCCTACCCCTTGGCTGGATAGAAATGTTCACCTAAATTGGTTTTGATTATTGTTTTGAGGAGCTGCAGTGCACAGTCAGTCAGTGCACGGAACTCATGTATTACTGCTTTAAGGAGAGAGAGAGGGAGAAGAACCACCAACTAAACATTCCCGTCTTCTACAAATAAATACGATCACATCAGAAGCCAGTCTGTCAGGCAAAGGTCTTGCAGAGTTGCCCTCAATCAGCAGATCCCAAAAGGAAGTCAGAGGATGAGCCATTTCTCCTTTTTTCTCCAAATTGATGCACTCCATCCTTTGAGGTATGATTTATTTTTGTTTTTCTCTTCTTAGTCTTGTACCCCATGGAGCCCTTGGGCCATCACGAAGCCCATGAGGCTGTCCACGTGTGGGGGCTTCTCTGGCACTGGCACCGACAGCCAGTAAGCAGGCCTGTGGGAGCTGCAGGCCTGGGTTCAGGGTCACAGTCCCTGGCTCCTGTGGAGTTTCACAGTGCATCCTCTTCAGTGCAGCCCCCACCAACCATGAAACGGAATTCCTGCAGGTTTGAGACACCGTGGAAGTGGACAAAGGCACCAGCAACCACGAAGATGTGGAACAGCTGATGAGAGTGAAACTGGAGGGAGAAAAGGGTGGGAAACCCACTGTTACTAAGCCTGCTGCAGATGCCTCAAACACACACTGCTTCCCAGCTTGCACTGACACTGGGAATGCATATGACACAGTTCAAATTCAAGGTGGATACAAGAATATCCATTGGCGACCTCACATTCTACTGAGTCAAAAGCCAGCTCTCCCCTAGAGAAATAGCTACTGCCACTAACATAGTGAACTTAGGGGCAAATTCCATACAAACCTTTCAGTTACAACACCAAATCCCCAGGATCCCCCGACAACCAGCAGCAGGATATGATTTACTGACAGACACTTGAGAAATTACAACATATTCTCATGATCTTAAGATGAAAAGGCACAGTGCTATTTATTTATCAAGACACTGATATTTGAAGTATAAATGAACCAGGCCCTGGTGGCTCATGCCTTTAATCCCAGCATTCAGGAGGCAGAGGCAGTCAGATCTTTGTGAGTTTGAGGCCAGCTTGGTCTACAAAGCAAGTTCCAGGACAGCCAGGCTGCTACACAACAGAAAAACCCTGTCTCAGAAAACAAACAAATGCACGCACACACGCACGCACGCACGCAGTGTAACTAAGAAGGAATGAAAGGTAAATTAGCTAATCTGAAGCTCAGAAGACTGAGTTCAGGACCATCTTCATTTACCTTAAGGATATGGGTGGCCAGCTCAGCATGCAACTGTGAGCAACGATGAGGAGCAGAACCTGCACATCAGACCTCACTTCACGAGCACTCCAAATCTACTAAACTACTGAAAATGTCTCAGATCCTCTCTGGGTAGAAATGTCCATCTTTACTAGACCACCATTTTCTTCTCTCCCTTCTCCTCCCTCTTCTCTCATTATTCAGCCTAGTTACCTCCCTCTCCTCCCTTCCCCCACCAGATACAGATAGTCAACCTCCTATCAATATCACTGGGTTTGGGTACCAAAAAGGATCTTAGGAGCAGCAAGATGGCTCAACAGGTAAAAGCACTTGTTGCACAAAGCCTGGCAATCTGTGTTCAATCCCTGCAACCACTGTAGCAGAGGACAGTCAACTCCTGAAAGGTGTCCTTTGACCTCTACATGGGCACCACAGCGTGTGTGTGCCCGTTCTAACACACATCCATCAAATCCACACAATAACTAACTAAATTAGTAACTCCACCCACCCCTCTCTTGGTTTTCTGAGATAGGGTTTCTCTGTGTAACAGCCCTGGCTGTCCTGGAACTTGCTCTGTAAATCAGGTTGGCCTTGAACTCAAAGAGATCCATGTGCCTCTGCCTTCAGAGTGCTGAAACTAAAGGTGTGCACCAACACACCCAACTTCAGCCTTTTCTTTTTGAAAAATGATCTCAGTAGAAGACTGCCCTTCTTTCACAGTGAGAAACATGGTGGAAAACAAACAGCATGGCCCGTGAGTTCACTACAGTACAGCAAACGAGAGCACAGATGACACAAAAACCAGCTTGATTACTTTCCTATGTTTCCTACTTAATGGCCATTTGCTTTAGACAAGCTCTTGAGCCTTCCTGTGCCTTAGCTTCCTAATTGCTAAGTGAAAACGAGAATACGTATGCCTTACGGGACTGACACTCAAGGAGCTGCCTGCGTGTGCAGCACTCAGTATTAGCACCATGCTCACTGTCCAGAGAAACCAGACAAGGAACAGAGCTAAGACTGGAACACAAGTCTCTTAACTCCCAGTGTGCCATTAGCACACTAACACGAACATATACCTTATCGCCACTGACCACACTTACCCAGATGTCACATTTGCCAGGAAAGAAGCGTTCAGGGATGCGGGCAGCATAGAGGGCAGCTCCTGTGATATAGAGGCTAGCCATGAGCATTAGCCAGCCTATCTGCCCTATGGTGGCAGCCTTCAGGAAGCCTTCAGAGATGACATAGTGCAAGGTAGGGATGATTCCACTCAGGCCTAAGCCCACAAACACTCCTAAGACATCAGAAGAACAGAATAAAAAGAAAACACACAAGGAAAATAAGAAAGAAGTCAATATTATGACATAGTACTATTTACTCTGATCAACTTAAAATTTCAAAATATCATTCTTTTTGGGTTTTTTTTGTGTTTGTTTGTTTTTGTTTTCAAGACGGGGTTTCTCTGTGTAATAGCTCTAGCAGTCCTGATACTAGCTTTGTAGAACAGGCTGGCCTTGAAGTCACAGAGATCCATCTGCCTCTGCCTCCTGAGTGCTGGGATTAAAGGCATGCACCACCACTGCCTGTTTGTGCCACCTCTGATGGTGGTCATTTTTGCTTTAAAGAAAAAAGAAGGTCCTTCAAACTTTGAGACACCATCACATAATACAACATAGCTATGTTCTATTTACAGATATGAGAAGCCTCGCTGTAAACCAGGCTGTATAAGCAACTCTGAAGGTTAGTTAGAACCACACTGCCAAGAGCTTTAGGAATAGAAACCATGGGGAGTTTGCCTAAACTTCCTTGAATACCATCCTTTTACAGGCAGATTGCAACAGGCTGTACATGATGGAAGCTTTCCCCACAGACTCTAAAACTCAACCCAGCACCACCAGTAAGCTGTTGTGTGAGTGCCTCTAAGGCATTGCTATACTCCTGTTCTTTTCCTTTGCATATGAAAAAAGGCTGCTAATAGTGCATTTCACTCTCAAAGTCAAAGGCTCAAGACTTAACCTTCTGGAGTTTATAAATAGCAGACTGCTCAGCTCCACTCAGCAAAGATGTTCTAATCTCATGCACTCAAATAGGTTTAACACCACGGACCTAGTGACAACCACAGAGCTAGTGCTGGCTATTGTTTATTTGCTCATGTGGGTGTCTTAACAAGGAGAGCAGACTGCTATAATGTCATCAACATAAGATTAGTTCTGTGTCTAATATTCTAATTGCATGCAGATGAACAAGAAAAAAATATGTGTTGCAATAGCACTTGGGTGGCACTGGGTACTACTTTGGGGGAAGAAAACAGAAGATACAACTTCAGACAACAGAGTCTCAGTTCATAAAGATTTTGTCAGAATCACTCAGCATAGGCTACTGCTTTCAAAACTAAAGGCAATGTTTTTCAACCTTCTGATTCTGCAAATGCCACATTCAAAGGAGAAGACTGCCAATGTCACAGGGCACTCAGTAGGCATTACCTAAATACCAAAGGACCCGACATTAGAGAAGTATGGCATCTACTTTATTGGCACATAATCAGCAATGAACTCAGGTCTTATTTATCAAAGTGATTTAAATTAAAATATAAAATACTAAATAGAACACAAGAAGAATCAGTCACCACAAAGTACACTAAGCTGAAACAATGACAGAACTCATAATATTGTATTACTTCCTCAAATAAACATCTTAGCACTGCCCTTCAACCCTGCGTTTTCTAATAACCAGCTACCAGGTTAGAAGTCCCGCAAGAACGACAGTTACTTCATATCTGCACTGCAAAAACACAGCATCGGTTTGTTAACAGCACACCATAAATGACCTGTGAGAACTACACGTTCACATGCACTCACCTGCTCTGACTCCCCGATACTGAGGGGTGGCAAACATGTCCCACTGGGAGACGATAATGGCTGCAATACCCAGCACACAGATGACAATCAGGTAGATGAAGCAAGGTTGTGGGTTACAGTAGAAAGAATAATAAAGCCAAGGAACAAAACTTCCCATGATCAGAAGAGCAATACCAGAGTAATCCAATCTAGGATTGAAATTTAAAAGAACTCCATTTAATGCTAAAAATTATCATCTGTTATAGGCTCCAATTAATCCCCCATGACTTATAACATCAGCAGCAACTAAGAAGCAAATGTGTTGTTTGCATCAATTAAGGGAAGATGTTCCCATGGGATAACATCAAGACTCCTTCCTGCCAGCTCTGCCGGAGGTTGTTCCTGCCCCACTGACCCTAAAGCACACGATAATATGGACAGTATGGACAGTACGAATACTTACTTGGAGAAGAGTCGGGAAACCCCTTCTGAGTGGCAGTAGACTGTGTGGAAGAGCCATGAAAATGAAAGGCAGAGAATGGCGCCCAAGAAGAACAACCCGAAGACCACTTTCTCTTGCAGAGGGGCCACAAAGGATATATTTGGGCGAAACATATAAAAGATCCCCAGGCACAGGAAGAATACACAACCTAGGAAAGGAATGCGAGATATGGATGAAATTCGATCCGTGGTGTTGTGTGCTGGTTTCAATTTTTCCCAGTAGCAGTAATACCAGAACCACAAATTCTTTGAGAAAAGTTTTCAAAATAAAAAAGTTTATCCAAGATTTTAGTTTACTTCCAATACTGCTAGTGTCATATATACTTCTGCTTTATAAACTTTAAAGAATATAATGACTAGCTAAGGATGCAGCCAGTGGTGGTCCAGCATGCACAAAGCCCTGGTTCTATCTCTAGCACCACATACACCAGGTGTGGTGGCTCGCACCTTAATCCCAGCACCTGGGAGAAAGCAGCAGCAGGATTACAAATTCAAGGTCATCCTCAGTAGAGGGAATCTGAGGTAGCCTAGTTTATGTAAGACCCAGTCTTTTAAAAAGGGAAAAAATAAAGGAAAAAGATAATTTCTCATTCACCTAAGGACCACAATCCAAAAAGAAGCCAGAGTACGGCTACCTCTTAGACTTCAGCATGAATTATCAACTTATGCATTTTGACATGTGCTGCAGGTGCTTTCAAAGGTCTATTTTACATTTGCTTATAGATATTGAAGAGACCTGTGCTATTTCTCTGGTCCTCACTAGTGGACCAGGACATTAGTGTCAGAAACTGCCCACTTAATTGTCTGTTTTGTGTGAGACGGGGGTCTCACTACCATGTGGCTCTGGCTGGCCTAAAGCTCACTCTGTAGACCAGGCTGGTGTCAAGTATCTGCCCGCCTCTGCCTCCTGAAAGCAAGACTGAAGTTGTGTTGCTACCACCACAGGCTCACACCAAGATTTACTATTTGGTTGTTTTATGGTTTTGTGGAGGATTGAACTCAAGATCTCCTAACATGCTAGGCAAGCTCTTCACTGAGAAGTCCTCCTTAACTCTTTGTACTTTTTAAAAATGATTTCTCTATTGCTATGTGTATGGGTGTTTTGCCTACAAGTATGTCTGTGCACTGTGCCCATGGAGGCCAGAAAGAGTACTGGATTCTCTTGCTGGAGTCACAGGTGGTTTGTCAATGCCATTTGGGTGCTGAGGACCAAATTCAGGTCTTCTGCAAGAGCAGTAAGTGCTCTTAACCACTGAGCCATCTTTCCAGCCCCTTTTCAGTACTAATGTGTGTGCCATTTTACAGGCTGATTTTTCAACACTTTCACTACATTGCCCAGACACATTCTAACAGGGGCAGGCCTTGAACTTATGATCCTCCTGTCTCAGCT
The DNA here is from genome assembly GCF_003668045.3 of Cricetulus griseus. Lineage (NCBI taxonomy): Eukaryota > Metazoa > Chordata > Mammalia > Rodentia > Cricetidae > Cricetulus > Cricetulus griseus. Next base: position 25,534,615 of record NC_048601.1, on the reverse strand, counting down.
TCCCTTATAGCAGTGCCACTAGGTCTGGCTTACACTCAGTTCTTGAATTGTCTCCACAATAAGATACCATGTTCTTATTGTTTAATAGAGGGCTAAGGAAAGCACAAACAGGAGCTGGTAAATGATTGTGCTTTAACATTTTATTTCATTGACTTAGATGCTACCAACAAATTTGATTATTCTTACTATATTAGCAGGAAACTGGAGACACAGTAGAAAATAAACGTGAGGTAAGAAATGCAAGTCAAATGAAGTACATCCAGAAACTTGTACATTCTCAAGCCTGTACAGCCATTAGGACTAACTGCAAACCAGCTTCATCATGCCAAACAGAACCCTTGTACCTGTTGTCATCCAATGTCCTTTACGCCCTCCAGCACTAAACAGTAACTACTTTCTCTCTTTATGGATTTGCCTTTTCTGGACACTTCATGTACATGGAACCATACAATTAAGTAGCCTATTAAGTCTCTTCATTTAATGAGCTTAGCGGCTCACTCAGCATGTTGTATCAAACACCCAGTAATTCATCTTCTTACAGCTAAATTCTCTTTTTTTTAAAATCTTACTTTTACTTACTTGTTTGTGTGCATGTGTATGGAGGCTAGGGAACAACCTGTAAGAACCAATTTTCTCCTTCCACCATTTAAGTCCTGGGAATTGAACTCAGGTCATAAAATCTAGAGGCAACAAAAGCCTTTCCCCACTAACGACCTCACTGGAACCCAAACAATGTTCTATTGCATGGGTATATCACATTTGGTTTATCTATTCAGCGACAGATTGTCTGATAAAAATAAACCTTTTCCAAGTACATGTTTGTCATACAGAAAGGTCCACAGTACATGTTGGTCATCTGTGTACCTTCTCTATAGAAATGTCTACAGAGAAGCTTTACTGCTCCCTCAAAAGGGTGGGCTATTTATATTGTTGACTTGTAACAAGAGTCCTATAGTAGACCAGATATACTATGATATGTAAAGATTTTCTCACTCTGTGAGTTATCTTTTTAACTTGCTTGACAACATTCTGTGACATTTTTGTTTTGTTTTGACAAAATCCAACTTATTTTCTTTGGCTGTATATACTTTAGGTATCAATTCTAAGAAACTGTTATCTACCAGGTGGTGGTGGCATGCACCTTTGATCCTTGGGAGGTAGAAGCAGGCCAATCTGAGTTTGAGGCCAGTCTGGCTTACAGAGCAAGTTCCAGGACAGCCAGGACTACACAGAAAAACTCTGTCTCAAAAAAAAAAAAAAAAAAAAAAAAAAAAAAAAAAAAAAGAAAAAAAAATCCAAAACAAACAAAACCTGTTACCTAACTCAGGTTGAAGGGACCAGCTCCCCATTTTGGCAGAATGACAGTAACACATGCTTGCCCTGACCTTGCCTTGGTCACTAGGTCGTCAGATGCCTACCTCGTGGCAAGGAACCAATCAGAAGTTAGCTGGTGGTGCTATGCTTTACGGCTCTGAGAGTGCCTTACAGACAAGCGCACAGCAATGATGCACAGAGCATAGCAACCACCCTGGGAGGGCCTATGGGCCATAACAACCAGTTGACCAATCAACACAGGGCAAACCCTCCAAGCCTGGAGGCACACCAATCCTGAGCCTGTGCGTACCCCTAGATACTCCCCTTACACTGCCCTGTAAGATCTCTATGCAGCCCCTTCAAGCTGTCTTTGCTAGCCATCCATCATGGCGGGTGGATGAAAGGCCTGAGCTAACATGGGGTTAGCTTGTTAAACAATTATAATAAAACCTTGTGCAGTTTGCATCAAGCTTTCAACTCCTCCTGGTGATTGGGGTAACCACGTTCCTGGACCAAGATCCTGGGGGGCCTGAGCCTGGGGGGGGGTCTTTCAAGGTCACCAAGACTTATATCTGTTTTTCCTAAGGGTTTATAGTATTAGCTCCTGTATGAAGTTGGGACTGAACTTGATTTGGTTTCGGTTTCAAGACAGAATCTTACTATATAGCTCAGGTGATACTCATAATCCTGTCTCACTTCCTAGGTGCTGGAATTATAGGAGTATGCTACTGTGTATCATACTACTTCATTCTTCTTTATTCGATCGACTACCTCAGCTCTATTGTGCCTTTTACTGAAAAGATTATCCTTTCTCCCTTCTATATTCTTTAATAAAAAAAATGGAAAAATGTCTATTTCATATTCTATTTACATCAACTGAAAATAACCTAAACAATGACAGAAAAACATCTTACATTCTCATATATCTTTTCATTTCTTATTAAAATACTATTTTCTACAGCAATTCTTGCCTTGCCTCACTTGACACCACTGTCAAAAGGTCTAGGAAAGAAGGTAGGCATGAGGTGCACACAGGTTGTTAGACCCCCGGAAAAACTCAGGTATCCAGGGTCCCAGGCCACGACCACGGTCACCCCAATCACCAGGCAGAATTGAGGGCTTGATGCAAACTGCATGAGGCTTTTATTGTTTTTAACGAGCTAACCCCATGTTAGCTCGGGTCTTTCACCCACTCGCCATGGTGGATGGCTAGCAAAGACCCCTCAAACCGGCTGCCAATAGATCTTGTAGGGCAGCGTAAGGGGAGTGTCTAGGGGTACGCACAGGCTCAGGATTGGTGTGCCACCAGGCTTGGAGGGCTTGCCCTGTGTTGATTGGCCAACTGGTTGTTATGGCCCATAGGCCCTCCCAGGGTGGTTGCTATGCTCTGTGCATCATTGCTGTGTGCCTATCCGTAAAGTACACCCAGAGCCATAAAGCATAGCGCCACCAGCTAACTTCTGATTGGTTCATTGTCACGAGGCAGGCACCTAACCTCTAGTGTCTAAGGAAAGGTCATAGCGAGCACGTGTTACTGTCATGGCTGCCGAAATGGGTGGCTGGTTCCTTCATTCCTAGCAAAAACCACAGATCCGGGGGTCTAACAAGGTAATTGCAACACTCAAGAGGCTAAGGAGAGGCAGGCATTGGTGGCACACGTCTTTAATCCCAGCACTTGGGAGATAGAGGCAGGCGATCTTTGTGAGTTCAAGACCAGCCTGGTCCACAAAAGCTAGTTCCAGGACAACCTCCAAAGCCACAGAGAAACCCTGTCTTGAAAAACAAAAACAAAACAAAACGACAACAAAAAAAAGCTGTCGGGGCCCAAAAATTATTGATTATAAAGTATTGGGATCAAAACCTCTGCTCCATTTTCCAGGAGCCTGAATCTCCCATTGTCTTTCAGATGCTGGCTAAATTACCGCTGGATGGCTTGGCCTCAGTGAAAAATGTCTCCTTGTTTGCATAGCAACAGACTTAGGCCCTGGGTGTGCCAGCACCTGTCCAGAGGTTTTCGTCTAAGTGCCTAGGGACTGTTTAGGTGCCTCTTGAATTAAAAGCATTACTTGACATCAGCTATATACATGATAGTAGATGCCTCTGTATTCTTTAATTCAGCTGTGGTCATCCCCACTGTTGGAAAGCTATTTAGGAGGATGCTTGAATAAACCGGAGACTCCAGTTTCCAGCATGGACTGAGAGCCCTCCTGAAATGACAAGATGCCTGTGTCTCGCCTTTATTGCCCTTGGGTAGCTAGGAATTTCTCAGTCCAGCAACCCCCCACCCCACTCAGGGATGGAGTCGGAGCCACCCAGCTAGCTCTGATCTCAGCCCTAAGGACACCAGTCCAGAATAGACTCTGTAGTGTGGGACTGATACAAATTGGACCCCAGCAAAAGGCTAAGACCTCTCCAGACTAGCCTAGGATACACAGTGGGAGTCTGCCTCAAAACAAGAATCTAGGAAAAAAAAAGATGAGTTGGATGTAATAAAGTCACAGCACAAGTTGGGAAGAGCAAAGAGTAAACCAACGAGAAATTATCACTGAAAATCTAAGGGGAAAGAGGTAAATTCTATCATATTTTTTAAGAGCTGTACATACACTCAAAATACATTAAAATCAAAGAAAATGAAGTAAATCACTAATTTCATTATACCACTGACATTACATACCTAGGAGATGTGTCCAAATGTTGCCTGTCTCTGTGTGTATTCTGAAAATGCTCTTAAAACAGGCCCGGAAAGAAGGCATAGGAGGTCGGTGTCCATGGAGAAGGAAATCATTATCCTTAAGCCAATCTGGTAGCACATCATGAGGGATTACTCGCCATCGACCTTCCCAAACCTAGTTATTCATTGAAGAATGTTATCAAACATTTTGTTATCAAACAAACTTTTGTTGTCATTTAGCAACACTGTTCCCAAACAACTTTTACCATAATTTTATATTGGAGAAAATAAAGGACTTATAAAAAAATTGTATTTCTAAATGGTAGTCTTTGTTAGGAACAGGAAAGCACAAATAAAATACCAAATTATGTCCTAAAAGACCTTGGTTTTAGTCCAGCTAAGGGGAAGAGGAATTCAAAGCCCCAGCTACACAGACCTTCAATCATCGACAACAGACTTTACCTCAGAAAAATGTCATTAAATATGACCATTTTATACTTAATGCTCGTTGCTTCATTTCATGTCTTTTCCTAAAAAGTGTCCTCTCTGCTTTGTACTACAAGAAAACTGAGGTGTTAAATGGAAAAAGCACAAGGGTAAAGAGATTTGGGGTCTCTGCTGTTAACTAGTGTGAGTTTAACCAAAGGGGGTTAGAACCTTGATACTGCCTCCTGAGAAAGACGGTTCACCACCGCACCCTATTGATTTTAACCCTCCTGTCTTTCTGAAACCTTACACCATGATGATCTACTTCACCCAGGAGTCAGTAGCAAACAAGAGAGAAGAGTTTCTGCTACTGTGCTCTGCAGTGCTTCCATCTAACACACTATAAAGCTAATCAGGACTCAAAAGACGTCACCCCACTACCCCTGGAGATCTTAGAACAAAGCAAAGAGCTAAGCCACATAAACTGGGCTCTGAAAGGTTCAGGTATTATGCTGGCCTGCCTCTGTTACCTGTCGGAATCCGCTCTGGCAGTACCCTGGTCAGCCCAGGGTTCCATGGGAACTAAGTCTGCACGCAGGTGCAAAGGACCCCTTTAAAAGACAGATCCCTGCCCACTTACTCTCTCTCTATTCTCTCTTTACTCTCCTTCTCTGCTCTTCTTTCCTTCCTCCCTCCCTCCCTCCCTCCCTCCCTCCCTCCTCCCCCCCCCCTCTCTCTCTCTCTCTCTCGCCACCAGCCATGGCAGTCAGTCAGCCATTAACCCTGTTTCTCTTCTCCTTTAGTCTCCCTACCCTTCGGGGCCTATAATAAACTGGTTAATATGTCTAATAGTCTCCGGTCTCATCTTGCGCCTCCTCTTCTTCTTTATCTTTAATTTAAGCAAAATAATAACAGGCTCTCCTCCCCATTCTGTGGAAGATTGTCACTTGCCTGCTACTGTGCCCCTCCTTTCACTCCACAACCCATTTCCTGTTCTCTGCCCTCTTATTTCCTTACTGACAACTATAAAAAGAAGTGTTCCTCTGTGGGCACTTCTATTCTCCTAAGGGAAGTGCCAACTTCAGAACAGATGCAGCCCTATCTATTAAATCAGTCTTATCCCCTCCTTCCTCTCTCTTTATCTCTCTCACCTTCCAGTTCAAAACTCCGGGCCTATACTCACTGATGCTAACCTGGTCAATCTATGTATATCCCTAAAGTCAAATAAATAAAATGAGCCAAGATGACTCTCATCTTCACTGTTCCCTGCTAGTTCTTCAGTTGTCCCATGTAGCTACGAAGGACTGCTTCTAAGAACACCTGTTGACAGAAAATTCTGCAGATGCCTAACTCTTTAAATGACAGTGTAAGAAAAAACAACACCAACAACAAAAAACCCTTGTATACTTGTTTTTCTTAAATATTTTCGTTCTTCTTTTAAAATTCTATTTTCCTCAGATGGGGGTTTCACTATACTGCTTAAGCTGGCTGTGAATTCATACACTAAAGTGATCCTCTTGTCTCAAACTATCAAAAAAGCTGGAACTGGAAGCAATACAACAGCTATGAGGGAGAGAAAAGGAGACCACAATACATTTTTAATGCCAATCACCTGCCTCTCAAGATAAAACAAAAAACGAACTTACACACACACACTTGAGCTCACACACACAGGGGTGGGGGAGGAAGGCTTTTTCTGACATACCTACTTGTGATGGTTAGTTTTGATTGTTACCTTGATATAACCAAGAACAGACTCTCATTAAGTGATTACCTAGATCAGGTTGGCCTGTAGGCCTATTTGTGGGGAACTGTCTCGATTACATTAACCATATTGATTACATAACTTGGTTACATTAATTGAGAAGGCCTGTCCATCGTGGGAGGTACCATTCCCTGGGTTTAGGTGCTGAACTGAGTAGAGTAGAAAAAGCAAGCTGAGCTCAGGCAGGCATACATACACTCATTCTCTCTGCTCTAGACCATGGGTGTAACTGTTTCAAGTCCCTGATGCAAAGGATCCCCAAAGAATGATGGACTCTAACCTGGAACTGTGGGCCAAAATAACCCCTTTCTCTCCTAAGCTGTTCTGTGTCAGCATATTTCTTCCAGCAACAGAGACTGAGAATAGAAAGTTGTAACAGAAACTGGTACCAGAAGTGGGATCTGCTGTGATGAACCTAACTATATGATTTTTTTTTTTTTTTTTTTGGTTGGTTGGTTTGATTCTTGTTCCATTTGAGTCAGCTTTTGTAGGTTTTTACTGAAGTGTGGAAGAGTTTAGAACTTCAGGCCAGAAAAGCCATTGAATGCTGTAGAAAACACTTACAGGTTGTCCTTGTGGAAGCTTGGAAGAATGTTGAAAGAAATACAAACCAATGAAGGCTGAGCTCATGAGCTCTCAGAGGGGAACAAGGATTCTACCCAGTACCTGCACAGGGGCCATTAATGGGATATTTGGTCAAATATCTGGCTTCATTTTGCTCAGGTCCTGAGAACCTAAGTGAAGTTGATTTCCTTGTAACATTAAACTATATCCTGAAATTACAGGCTAAAATAGAATCTTTCTCCCTTAGGTTGCTTTTTGTCAGGGTATTTAATGACAGCAACATGAAAACTAGGACACTATCCTAGCCACTTGCTTATCTGATTAAAAAACCACTAGAATCTCTATATTTTTTTCAACAAGTAACTTCAATTCTAGCTATTATTTTTAAAAGGTAACTACAATTTTACCTTCATTTTAAGAAAACAAAGTAACTTTAATTCTATCATTTAAAAAAAAAGCACCTTCAATTCTAGCTATCATTTAAAAAAAAAAAAAACCTACAATGAGTCCTAGGGACTCAGACAATGGACTGAAAAAACACTTAAAAACCTAGCTGAACTTAATAAATGAACATGAAAATCTTGAAATGTCTACCACAGCAGTTTCATTGCCTGTGGAATCTCTAGAAACAACAACTACACTGTTCATATTAAACAGAAGAACGGGTTTTGTATGGCTTTTTAATAACTCTAATACAACCACTCCAAACTGTTTCATTCTGTCTTATCTAATCTACATTTACCCTGTTAACCTGTATCAGGAGAAATTCATATCCCAATTGGACATTCTGGTGACATAGAAACTTTATTTCTATGTTTTACAAATGTATCATCAACAGATTCAAACCAGAATTATTTGTCCCCCATCTTACAATGGATCCCCCTACTTGCCAAGCAGGACAAAAAGCAAAGGACTACCATCTTCTTTCACAATGTCTCCTTGCGAATGGCAATCTTACCTTACAAACAAACTCTTCCATTCTTTCCATAGCATGATGGGCTTGTAGGAGAGGAGACATGCCCATAAACCCTTCATCTTCCTGGGAATTGTCATCTTTGCACTCGAGTTCCTCAGAGCTCTGCAAAGACATCACAGCAAGAGTCAAAGACAGGTCCTTTGCAGATGCAAAGGTTTAAAGTCAAGCCTCAGTCAAGCATCAACAACAGTCAGTAGCAGTAAGTTCATTATAAACCTATTAGCATTAAAAATGAAGCCAAGCACTGTGCTGTACGCTTTCAATCCCAACAGAGATAGGCAGATCTCTGAGTTTCTAGCCAGCCAGGGCTACACAGTGAGACCAAAATAAGACAAAACAAATAAACAGAGTTTTCTCCTTTCTGAGGGATAAACAAATGCCTATTATAACAGCATCCCTATGCTCACTCCACAGTCTGTTTCTTGAGTAGCTTTATTAGTCTCCTTTGAGTTTTAAGAGTTACTTCTATAGGTCAGTGAGAGCTGGATAATGGGAATTTGATCCCTGGAAGCCACATAATGGTAGATAGGCTGTCTGCTGACCTCCACATGTGCACCCTGGCACATGGGCCCCACCCCTTTGTATCACGCACACACACACAAATATCTTCAAATCACCTTTGACAAAGTCCAACACCCCTTCATAATAAAGGCCTAGAAGAAACTAGAAGCTAAGACAGGATGATTATGAACGCCAGGCCAACTGAGCTACATAACTAGACCCTGGCTTAAAAAATAAAAAGGAAGGCCAGGAGGTGGTGGCACATGCCTTTAGTCCCAGCACTGGAGAGGCAGAGGCAGGTGGATCTCTGTGAGTTCGAGACCAGCCTGGACTACAAGAGCTAGTTCCAGGACAACCTCCAAAGCCACAGAGAAACCCATCTTGAAAAACCAAATAAATAAATAAATAAATAAATAAATAAATGGAAAAAGGAAGTTGGAAGGGAGGGAGGGTGGGAAAGGAGGGTAGGGCGGGAAGAAGTGAGAAAAGGAAGGGAGAGAAGGAAGAAGAGGAAGAAAAGTTTCTACTTCCAGACTTCAATATAGGGGCTCAGGAGACAGCTTATTCAAGACCAACCTGGACTGCATGAGACCCTGTCTCAAAACAAACACTAGTGACAACAGCAACCAGAAAGAACAAAACAAAACATACAATTACGACTATCAAGAAAGGAAAACATATGCCATGATCCTCATCTAATGGAAGTATTCTAACTGAATACTTCCATTAGATGAGGCTGAATACTTCTGAAATTTCAGAAGTATTCAGTACCCTGAATACTTCTGAAATTTCAGGCAGGATAAAAACAGAGGCAAGAGTGAGGCCTGTCTACACCGTGAGACCCTGTTTTGAATCCAACATACACACACACACACACACACACACACACACACACACACACACACATATTCTCTCTCTCCTCTCTCTCTCTCTCTCTCTCTCTCTCTCTCTCTCTCTCTCTCTCTCTCTCTCTCTCTCTCTCTCTCTCTCTCAATGAGAGGGGCTGAAATGATCAGTGCAGACAAGTGGAGACAGCTTGTGCAGATGTCAGTTCTTTCAAGGAGCTTCACAGAGCAGAATACAGCTAAGTAGGGTCACAGCAGAAAGAACTTGCTTCCAAGCTGAGAAGGGAAGACGCTGGGAGTTCACACAAATCCCTTCGAAGGCCTGGAGATGCACTCTGAATTCATTGAACAATAGCTTTCTCATATTTTTTTTTATTGCTCTCGAGACAGGGTCTCACTGTGTAGCTCTCTGGCTGTCCTGGAACGCTCCTTGTAGACCAGGCTGGCCTCAAACTCAGAGATCACCTGCCTCTGCCTCCCAAGTGCTGGGATTAAAGGCATGCACGCTTGGCTGAAAACTAGCTTTTCAAAGGATGAATATAGCCTCTCTGCTACTATAAGGAGCAAAGATGATAGAAACGGTGAAAGGAGATTTATGGAATTGGAAGGAATAGGGCAGGAGTCTTGGCCGGTGATTTCTGTACTTTGTTTTAAAGTAGGAGATGGGGAAAATGCATAGAAATGCAGAGACAGAGACTGGATGCTTAAGAATGAAAAAGGTGTTGTGGTAGTTTGAATCAGAAATAATATTTGGTACCTAGTTGATGGCAGTTTGGGGAGGTTTAAAGGGTACAGACTAGCTGCAAGAAGTATGTCAGTCACTAAGAATGGACTCTGAAATTAAAACCTGTACCATTTCCAGTTCAGTCTATCTGTGCTTGGGTAAAGGCTGTGCTCTCTGAGCCTGCTGTTCCTCTACCATGCCTGCTACTTGCTGCATGCTCTCCTGTCATGATACTCACATCCCTCTCCAACTGTAAGTACAAAATAGCTTTCTTCTCTAAGGTGCACTGGTTATGGTGTTTTATCACAGCAACAGAAAATTAGTACAGATACTAAAGCCACTGGAGAATATGATGATAGTTTCTTCCAAATTCAGATATTTGGGACCTTAAAACACAGGCACAGACCCAAGGGACAGATTTAGAGATGAATGGACCAGGGTCCTAGGCTCCTAAATCCATCTTTAAAAAAAAAAAAATCACTATTTTAGTTATACAAATGTTTTGGTTGTAAGTGTGAATGCGTACCATATACATGATCTGCTACCAGCCAAGGTCAGGTGTGGAATCTCCTGGGACTGGAGTTACAGACCATTTGTAAGCTGCTATGTGGATGCTGGGAATTGAGTTCAGGTCCTCTTCAAGAATAAGTATTCTTAACCACTGAACCAATTCTCCAACCCTACCAAAATCCATCCTTATAAACCATGGTCTGTGTATTTATTCCCTCATCTTGTTTTACATGTAATGATTGGCAGAGTCCAGAAAGACTGGCAGGTGGCTCAACAAATAGAGTAGCTCCCTGACAGATTCCAAAACAGTTAGCAGAGTAGCAGTTGGTAGGCAGGAGAGGTTCCCAATACAGGAGAGGGCTTCTGCAAGAGGCTAAGGGATTCAGCTGTCGCCCCAGGAGCAGCACAATCTAAGAAGTAAGTCTTTTAAGCAGAAATGATGTTTTCTTATCTGTAAACAGTATTATCTGTGCTCAGTTTGTAAGGCCAGTCTAAGGACTGAGTCCATCACTGTTCAGTTTGTAGGAAAGTGTCTGGCACCATCGTACTCAACGGGAGTGTTTCTCCTTGTCCCCATCTATCCCTTTGGCCCTTCTTGCTCATCTACTCACTTGACAGGACCATCAGCTAGTCTGGTGCCCGCCTGTCCTGCTGCCTGTGCATGAACTGCACCCGTTTCACCTGACACACAAGGAGTGATAATGTTCACACAGTACACCTATGAAATATTTTTTCAATTTTCTTTTTTTATTTTTCAGAGACAGTCTCATCACGATGTAGCTCAAAGCTGTCCTGGAGCTATTTAGCCCAGGTTGGCTTCAAACTTACTGTACCCCTTCCTCAGTGCTGGGATTACAAGGATGGGCTACCACGCTTGACTAGATTCTTTTTCTTCTCTCTGCCACAGCCAGTCACAGGACAACTTTATACAACTGGTTCTCTCCTTTCACTCAAGGTCAGGATTGCACAACAAGTACTCTAGGCACTGAGCCGCCTCACCATCAAGAGATTCTTAAGTGAAATTCTTACGTTTGATCTAGCATGGATAAACACCTATGATATCATGCTGAGTGAGATAAGCTCGTTACTGAAGGATGAACATTCTGTGATTTCACTTACCTGTCATCAAATTTGACTAGCAAAAAGCAAAATGATGGTTGTCAGGAATTAAGGAGCGTGGCAAAGGGCAGACAATCTTTAACAGACACAGAGTTTCAGTTTAACAAGGTGAAAAAGTTCTAGAAATGGAGGAAGTTTGTGGTTATGTACTTAACTACCACAAAAATGCACTTAAAAATCATTTAAATCCTGGACTTTACATCATGCACACCTTGCAACAATAAAAAAAAATATCTAATACATTTATTAACCACTTTAAACCTGAAATTAAATGAATGAGTTTTTGTTTGTTTGCTGTTTTTAAGAATACAGGTGGGGCTCCATAGTTAAGAGCCCTGGTTGCTCCTCCAGAGGACCAAGATTCAATTCCCAGCACCAATATGGTAGCTCACAACTGTATGTAATTCCAGTTCCAGGGGATCTGACCCCCTCAAACAGACATACATGCAGTTAAAACACCAATGCACATAACATAAGCAAGTAAATCATTATATAAAAATGCAGATAAGGTTTGCTACCTGTGGTGACACACGCCTTTAATCCCAGTACTCGGCAGGCAGAAGCAGGTGGATCTCTGTGAATTTGAGGCAGGTCCGACCTACAAAGAGTTTCAGGCCAGCTAGGACTACAAAAATATATGTAAAGGGCTGGAGCAGTGGCTCAGGGGTTAAGAACACTTGCTGGTCTTCAAGGACCACGATTCAATTCCCAGCACTGCCATGGCAGCTCACAACCATTTTTAACTCCAGTTCCTTCTGGAGTTAAAATGACACCTTCTTCTGGCCTCCTTGGGCACCAAGAATACATGTGGCACACAGACATACATACATGCAGGCTAAACACCCATATGCATAAATTAAAAATAAATATAAAACAGGACACATTAAAACAGAATAGTGAATAATGGTGCACAACTACAGCCCCAAAATTCAAGAGGATGAGAGGCAGAAAAATGGTTGAAAGTTCAAGGTCAGACTAGAATACACAGTGAGGCCCTGTGTCAAAACAAAAAAGGGAGAAGGGTGTAGCTCATCAGCAGATATTACCTTGTAAGCATGAGGTACCCCCACAACACACACATAAAAGAAGACAAACACAATGACCCAAAAATAAAAGAGCTTGAAAGACGACTGAAAAACAGTTTACCTTTCTATAATATATGTAGCCCACCAGCACAGGGCTCACTGAATGGGCAGGGTTACCACTATACAGTTAGGGAGACAGTTCGACCCAAGAGCTGCAGATGGAAGAAGTCATATACACTTTGTTCTTCTTAACAAGAAGGGAATGCTCTGGAGATTTCTTGGCAAAGGTCTACAGAGATTCTCATATGATAACCCACACTTGTCGACAGACTGAGAAACAATACACTGACTGACTTTTTTCCCTAAGGTGTTGGTGAATGAACCCAGGGCATTCTTCTCACTAGGTGGAAGGATGAATAGAAATAGCCAGACACAATGATAATTTTTAATGTTATTTGTGTCTTTCATTCTTCATTAATAAAATATAATTATGTCCACATTAACATTAACACTCTACTGCTGGATAACATGGACCATATAAACATGAAGGTCACACTTCATAACGTAACAACAAGAGATGAGATCTACACCCATGATTTTAATTTGGAAAGTTTGTTTGGTAGCAGGGGAGATGATCTCTGCTGTAGGCTGAACCAGAGAAGCAGGAAACATCCATGATAGAAGGTAATGCCTGCTTGTGTAGGGGAGCTGACAGCCAGGAAGCAGTGCTGAGAAATCAGAAATATATACAGGCCTCTTGGATGGGTTCAGATCACTCAGCAACTGCTCTCACTTTCTGATCTTGACTTCTTTTTGACCAGTTTTATGTGTGACATGTGGGGTAGGGGTGTGAATATGAATGAGAACTGGAGCAGGTGTATGCATGTGACAGCACACATATGAAGGTCAGAAGACAGCTTCACATGTAGGAAGGTCCTCACCTTCCACCGTGAGACAGTGTCTTTTTGTTGTTTTACTACTATGTAGGCACACTTCCAAGGAATCGCCTATCTCTACCTGCCATATCCTACAAGTGCTAGAGCTACAGACAATCCCGCTCCATTAGCCATTTATGTGCGTTCAGGGCACTCAAATTCAGGTCCTAACACTTATGTGGCATGCATTTTAACCCAGGGAATCGTCACCACAGCTTCTAATCCTGACTTCTTGCTCTGCTTTTCTTTCTAGGGGGCTGTAAAGTATCTGGCCTTTTCCTGAAAAATAGGAGAACATGACGGTAGAAGTGACAATTGCGATGATCCCTGTGTTGTACACAGTAGCAGGTGACAAATCTGGCTACTACATTGGGCGGACACTATGGTTTGGCCTCATCTATTTATACAGCATAGTGATGTATGTGGTCCAGTTGCCCTGGAACAAAATCCATGAAGAGTTCGACTGCCATGGAAATATCAGCCGCTGTTGTGTTGTGGAGTGTTTTGAACAACTATTTAGCATTCCTATCACAGGAATGTGGTACTACTTCTACTTCCTCTTCTTAGCCTTGTTCTTCCTCATGGAATTCTTCATGCTTCAGGTTCGGCATACTCACATCAAGGTAAAGGTGAAGTCCAAGCAGGAAACAGACAAAACAGTGGACATGGAGAAGGACTTCATGGAGGCATTCATGAAGCAGAGTCAACCCCAGAAGATACCCATCCTGAACTTCCACCAGAAGAAGACACTCTTATATCTGTATCTGTTCCACGCCCTCCTGCAGGTCAGCATCCAGACTGTGTTTCTATGCCTGCTCTTATTCAAACACCTGCCCATAGTGAGTCAGAGCAAAAGTCACTGCAACACCAACAGCTGCTCTACCCCCCTTCACTGCCTGCTCAGTAAAACCTCGGCAAAGAGGATGACCGTCTATGGCCTCATCACCTTGTCCATCACAAACATCGTCCTCGGGGCAAGCTTCTTCATCTACAGCATCTATCACTACCTACTGGAAGAGCATTCACCTTCCAAGATTCCAATTGACTGATTTTCTAAGAGATAGCACACTTCATAAAGTCCTTTCTCCTTCACTCAAAGAACTTTATGTTCTTCTAAATTTTGTTGTTTCAGAACAACAAATTCTTCCTTCTAACCTTCTTTGGGTCTTGATTCTAATAAACAAACATTTGCCAAGGATGGTGACACACACCTTTAATCACAGCACCAGGGAGGCAGAGCAATGTAGAATTCAAGGCCAGTCTGATCTACATGGTGAGTTCTAGGCTAGCTAGGGCTACTTAGTGAGATCCTACCTTAAAAATAAGACATAAATAAAATATGATTAAAAAAATTCACTGAGACTGGAGAGATGGCTCAGAGGTTAAGAGCACTGGCTGCTCTTCCAGAGGTCCTGAGTTCAATTCCCAGCAACCACATGGTAGCTCACATAATGAAATTTGGTGCCCTCTTCTGGCGTGTAGCCATATATGCCACAACACTGTATACATAATAAATAAATAAATAAATCTTTGAAAAGAAAGAAAGAAAAAAAAAAGAAACATTCACCATTTGTTTTTATCTCTAGTACTAAGCTGGGGTCATCTGACCCTGAGGCAAGAACATATCCACATAATGACCACCAGGCCTTGGTGCACACCAGCTCATTTCCTCGACATGGTCACCTGTAAGGTAACTTCAGTTCCTTTTTCTGAAGCACCAGAAGATAAGTAGTGAAGGCTGCTAGCAGGCAGCAAGGAAGCCACTTGAAACCTGGGTCTGTCACCTCTCAGACCTTCACTCCACAGGAGCCTTCAGAAGTCAGCTGCTCAGTGGGGTCAACTTTCCCTGTGGTAAAGATCAATTGTAGCTGAAAGCAGAACTGATTCTCACTTTCTGAGAAGGTCTGGTGGAAGATGAGAATAATGTCAACCAACAGGACAGTGTGGCAAAGTATGGTCACACCCTTCTCAGGCCAAGGTTGCATCACCTTCCTCTCCAGTTGGAGATGAAGAATCTGGGTGCCAGTTCCTACTTAGGTATCCATACCCAAGGGTGATTCTCTAGGAAACGTATCCAGGTGGTGGGGGAGGGGGTAAGACTTCTACTCACCCGTAAGCAACAAAACAGAGGATGTCAAGTTCCACTAATAGACAAAGGCTGGCTCCACAGGATGATCACACTTTCATTACCCAAAATGGACAGGGCTGGAGTGAGGGCCTGGTGCCAGGAGAGACCCAAATGCAGAAAGCAGGGGAAAGTGCAGGAACAAAGAGGTGGTCCTGGAAGCCACTTGGGTATAAAGTGATGTGGCAAGCCAGGGGCATGCTACCCTGCCAGCTCCTCCTACAAGCTTGAGGACGGGTGTGGTACTTACAGTCTTCACAACAACTTCCATAACTAGCGAGCTGCCCTAGGGCTGCTCTCCCACGATCATGTATCAGTATGAGCCACTAGTGGGCAGAGATGGCTCTGATAATCTCAGAAAGCAAACACTAGAGGGAGAGGGCAGTAAACGGCAGGAAAGGAGGCTAACCAACGACTCAGGAGTCACAAGCTGCTCAACCCCAGAATCAGCTCAGGGGAATCTTCTCAAGGGAAGGGCCACCCTTCTCCACACCAGCCAGACTAAAACAGAGGAAAAGTGGGAACAAAAATCTATGTAGAAATATCTGAGACTAGTTGCCAAGCAGCATAATCTAAGACTGACTAAACTGGTATCCCAAATTACGGCATTTTTATTAAGAAAATAGGCATGTGAAGGCATCACTCCTGATTTACACAAGTATCTTAAACAACAGAACTGTATCTAAGTTGAACAGCACTTAAACCTAGCATGTCCAAAGGCCTGGGTCTGACCCACAACACCTTAAAACCAAGCCAAATCAATCAATCAAATACAAAGTGGGTATTACCTTTTTTACTTAGAATGTATTAAGTATATTTTAAAAACCCAACTTTAATCAAGGCCCCCAACTTGATTCTGCTTCTAGCAGCATGCATTATTTACCACTGGTTTTGTCAAAAATTTTTTTCATTTCCTGTCCTGTGTGCATGTACAAACATGCATGCATGCACATACTACTACATGAGACTTAGCTTCACAAACCAAAAAAAAATTAAAAATATTATAGATATAACATATACACAAGCACATAAAACTAGTTTATCAAATCAAATGTATATTTTTAGTCTTTTTGAGACAGGGCTCACTATGTATTCCTGGATGGCCTGGAACTCCCTCTGAAGATCAGGATGGTCTAGAACTCAGGAGAATCGCCTGCCTCTGCCTCCTGAGTACTGGGATTAAAGGCGTGCACCACCACACCCAGTTTAACTATGGTTTTAGTTTAGTTTAAACATGTACTGCTTCATACATGCATCTCAATAATGTTGCTGTTGAGTATTTTTTGTTTTGTGCTTTTGGATGGGGTCTCACTATATAGCCCTGGATGGCATAACCAGCCTGTAATGTTTCATAATAGCAAGATTAAATCACTAACCACTCGGAAGCACAGACCTGCAGTAAGACATGCAATCTCCCAGCACCGCATCACTGAATGTGGACATAACATTCCACTGTATATGTCTACACACCTGTAACATTGTCTGATGCTGTTCACAACACATGTGCTACCATGATGAACTGCCTAAGTCTTCCCCTTTTGTCTGAAAAGCTAAATAAAACATTAAAATCTACCTTCTGTCCTCAAGATTCTACTGGCCCCAAAATAGGCACTGAAGATAAACAATTTGAGAAGTTGTACATAATTTCTCCAAAATATCAATGACAATGTTATAACTAAAACGTGACTGGTTCTGCGGCTGGAGAGATGACTCAGCAGTTCTTTCAAAGCACTTGGATTCAGATCCCAGCACCCACATGGAGTCTTACAACAGTCTGGTAGCTCCAGCCTCAGGGTCCTACACCTTCTTCCGGCCTCTGAAGCTACCAGGCACACAATGCACTCACAGATATTCAAGTAAAACACTCATAAGCACAAAAATAAGTAAATCTTTAAAAGCAAACATTCAGTCTCTCTTAAAGAAGACAAAACAGAGTGGCTATGATTTTAAGTGCCAGCAGAAAGGTGCAAATATGAAATCAAATAATATCTGAGCTCAGTAAGAAACCAAGTTTTGCCAGGCATGGTAGCGCATGCCTTCAATCCCAGCACTAGGAGGCAGAGGCAGAAGCCGGCAGATCTCTGTGAGTCTGAGGCCAGTGTGGTCTACAAAGTGAGTTCCAGGACAGCCAGTGCTACACAGAGAAACTGTCTTGAAAAAAAAAACCAAACAGCATTGATGTTGTTACAGAGAACCCAGGTTCAAGTTTCAGCACACCCATGGTGACTCATAACCATATGTATCTCCAGTTCTAGGGAATCTGGCACCCTCTTCTGGCCTTTACAGGTACAAAACACACATGTGGTACCATACATAAAATTTTAAAAAATACATTTTTACTAAGTCAACATCTCCACCTTTCCTCTAGAGAAATCACACATTATATATTATACATATGCATTCTTTTCAAATATCACCCTTCATGTCTGCTTTGTTTGCAACCCTCCAGACTTTTAACTTACGTTTTTATAATGGGAAGAGCAAACAGATGTCTCTAAAATGGGCTCCAAATCTCCTTGGTGGCTGTCATTATTACCTCCCTTTGTATCATCAAGTTGGTGCCCTTTTCTGAGCCTTATATCTGGCTCTGGAGTCCTGGTGCACCCCAATCGGTGTTCTGCTGGCTCGTTCATGGGATACCAAAGCCTTTCTTACAAAGTGATCTTTTGTTCTGTCCCTTCTTCTTGGGAGAATGATATTGAGTTGACCCTAAGGAGAGAAAAGTTATACACATGAGTGCTGGGAAAAACACATGAGCTACATTATTATACCCTCAGGGAATGGAAAATTTAACCAAAAAAAGAGCAAAATTCTCAAAAAGTTATACCCACTGCTAAAAGATTGCCAAAAATCTATCAACCAAAAAGGACATGTGTAATATTTTCACTTATATTAATTGTAAAATATGTGGTTCTATGAATTTATGCAATACAATTACTAGAAAGTATTCAAAACCATGCCCCTGGCATAGAAACACATAAAGAAGAACTAAGGATTTATCAAAAAGACTTATATGCTCTATCTATGCCTTTTTTTTAACCCTATCATTTTTTTTTCAGTTAAAAGCATGCCTAACTGAAGCTGGGCATAGTAGTGCAGTCCTTTAATCCCAGAACTCAGAAGACAGAGGCAGGGGAATCTCTGTGAGCTTGAGGCCAACTCTACAAAGCAAGTTCCAGGCCAGCTAGGGCTGCAAAGAAAGATCCAATCTCAAAAACAAAAAACCCTAAATGTAAAAAGAATACATGTAAGCTTATATATTATGCCATTTTACATATCCAATTTCATTTAAATAATTCCAGGATTTCATTTTATTAAATTTCAATTTGATTTTAACAAATCTCATTACATAATGACCAGGGTTATTTTTCTTTTATAATGAGAAAACCAAAACTCTGCACACACTTTTTATAAAATAGGCCAAAAATCTCTAAATTCATGCATATTTGTATATATTAATTAATAGTAACTAATTAATTCATGTGTATTACCAGAAACACTGTATATTCAATATGCCTAATATCTGACACTTGGTCACTCTGGTCTCTAATTAAAGACTACTATGAAAAGAAGAAACTTAGGACCAGAGCATATCCCTTTTATATCTGCAATCCCAGGAGATGCCATGCATATAATCTAAGAAGCAGATGAAAGGTATTTCAATGTTCTTGAGTGGTAAAAACTTCCATAGATCTTTCTCCTAACTAGTCTGTGATAATTTTATTCCCCAGAAGTTCTAGCTTTCCTGTTCTCATCTAACTCTTCATTCATAGCATGCAAATGTACTTTAGACAATCAGTTGAATAACAAAATAGATTACCAGAGTTAATCCACCTAGAAGGGAAGATTCAAGAATATACTGTGCACTAACTGCTAAGATACAACGTTCTTACTGGGGAAAGGAAAGAGAGGAACAAAGAAGGCCTAGAGTCCATAAAAACCAGGCAATGCTGTACTGTGTATGTGAGTCGGGTATGTAAGTACAAGTTATACTGATGTAGACACAAACTAAGAACTAGCCAAAAAATTAGTCTCTAATGACTTCAGCTTACTGCAGGATTTCTCTAGTTACTTTCAAAGTTTAGGAAGCAAGAAGCACAAGAAGCTAAAAAAATGGCTCAGCAATTAAGAGCTCTTACAGGAACCAGGTTCATTTCCCAGCACCTGGTGACTCATAGCAATCTGTAATGCCAGTTCCAGAGGATCTGAAGCCCTCTTGTGGCACCAGAGGTACCACACACATGCACATGGTGCACATACATACATGTAAGCAAAATACTCATATGCATAAATTGTTTTTAAGTAACGACGATTAACTTCCACCTAAGAGATGAACCCTAGACTACACTATAGACAAAGAGTAAGCCAAGAAAGACTACAACTTCATCTTGGTGGCTGGGATACAGTTAACTCTGTCACAGTACAACTACAAGCTGACCGTGTACATGTGAGAACATGGAGAGCTTGGCAAGGGAAGTAACACTGGTCAAGTGGCTAACAGTCAAGGTCAAGCTAGAGTGAGCCAGAGATGGACAGAAGGGTTTTGATCACCTCTAACCTGATAGGCAATGCATGAACAGTGGTATAATTATTTCCTTGGTTGAGCCTGTGATACAAGCACAGTGTGTGTGTGGGGGGGGGGGGAGATATGCTCCATTAATTCAGCCCAAGATATCTCGAAAAACTCAGCCTTTGTCCAGTTTCTCTATAAAACCCCTAAGTAAAGAATCTGAAAGATTTCCCCACCCCCTTGGGAACATCCTCCCTTCTAAGAAGTTTCCTTTTTAGGCAATGTTTTTTTTTTTCCCGGGGGGGGGGGGTGTGGTCAAGCAGGGTTTCTTTGTGTAGCCCTGGCTGTCCTAGAATAGATATACAGACCGGGCTGGTCTTGAACTCGGAGATCTGCCTGCCTCTGCCTCTCAACTAATAGACAGAATTAAAGGCATGTACCACCACAGCTGGCATCTGTGTGGAGTTCCAGGCCAATCAAGGCCATATAATGAGACCTTGTATCAAAATGAGGAAAAAAGAAAAAGGGGGGAGGCAGTTTAACCTCCAGGTTACCAAAAACTTAATAAAATGAAATCTCCTCATCTTAGAAGGTTCTAGAGAATCACATTTTACTATAGTCTGTCTATTTACACTCTACCTACTTGAAGCAAATGAATTCCTACTAGAGTGCAAGACCTTGAAACCAAAAGCAAACAAATCTAGTAAAGTAATAGATAAGAAAGGTTTCTTTTACCAACAATACAGTTTAATTCTGTCCTTGAGAATAAGTACCTAAATGAGAGGTAAATGAGGGATATAAAAATTGTTAAGGAGAGCCGGGCAGTAGTGGCTTACACCTTTAATCCCAGTGCTTGGGAGGCAGAGGCAGGCAATCTCCAAGTTTGAGGCCAGTCTGGTCTACAGATTGAGTTCAGGACAGCCAGAGCTATTCAAAGAAACCCTGTCTTGAAAAACCAAAAAAAAATTGTAAAGAGACAGAAAAATTTTCAGATTTACAATAGCCAGGACTGGAGAGGTGGCTGAGCTGTTAAAAGCACCCATAACGATCTGACTCCAGTTTCAGTGGTCCCTTCTTCGGGCCTCTGCAGACATCAAGTAGATGCACATGCATACTTGTGAGCAAGATACACATACACATGAAACAAAACAAATAAGCCTATGATAATCAAATGAACCATTATAAGTTAGAAAATTCATAATGTGATTGGAGCATAAAATGTATATATGGACAGCACAAGAGAAGAGAGCAGAAACAACCAGAGGAGACAGAAGAGAGAAACCATATTAGAACTGGGTGCTAGAGACAGTTCAATAAAAGTTGGCAGTACATACTGATCTTGCAAGGATCCAAATCTGGTTCTCACTTCCATGTCCAGCAGTCAACCCTCTGTTGACTCCAGCTTGGGGTGAGGGGTAAAGGGGGCACCTCTGGCCTCTGAAGGCATCTGCACTCATGTACAGACTCCACGCAGAAAAACTTGCATATACATAATTTAAAATAACAAAAATGAATTCTTAACAAGGATGAGTGCTGGGGCTGGATAGATAGCTCAGCAGTTAAGAACACTGGCTGCTCTTCCAAAGGAACCAGTTTCAATTCCCAGCACCCACGTGATGGCTCACAATCATCTGTAACTGGTCTCCAAGAGTATCAGGCATATATGAGGTACATAGACAAACATGCAGGCAAGCATCTATATACATAAAACAGTAATATACAATAATAATAATAATAATAATAAGTGCTATTTAAATTATTTGAGGTTTTCTTCCATACATACATTATATATACATATAGATATATATCCATATATATGTTAAAAAAATAAAACTCCCCTGACTCCAACACTCAGAAAGGATTCCTCCCCAAAGTAGGACATCAAGACTTCTTGTTCCCTAGCTACCTGTTTGCAGTTATCAAGCATAATTCAGAAATCAAATGCCTTTATCAGCTCTGCCCCCACTTGATGAAGTCCTATCTTAGGCAGGAAACACTTGAAAAAAAAAAAATCAGTCCTAAGAGTTCTTGAGGCAGCTTAAGAGGCAGTGGTTCCACACCAGAAAGGACACAGGCTACCCATCATCTGTGAGAAACGTTGTCATTTTTTGTTTTTGTTTTCTACAAGGCAGGATTTCTCTGTGTAGCCCTGCTGTCCTAGAACGTGCTTTGTAGACCAGGCCGGCCCCAAACTCAAGAGATCCACATGCCTCTGACTCCCAAGTACCAGGATTAAATGTGTGCATCATCACACTTGACTGAAAAGATTTTGTCCAGGGTGAGAAACAGAAAAACAATTTCAAAAACAGGTGAAGATGCCCAAGCCTAAAAAGAACAGAATATGCCAGGGACATAGCTCAGTGGTAGAACACTCACCCAAACACAGATTGGTCCCTAGCTCCAATCTCAAATATCCTACCCCAATAAAAAGAACAGTCTTTGGGAACAGAATCCAGATACAGGATAACTGGACTCAAGTTTGCAGGAGAAAATCAGGAAGATAGTTAGTAGGATTAGAACAAAAATTAAACACTGACCTCAAAAGTGATTCCTTCAAAGAAAACAGCATTTGGATCATTCTGCATAGCAATTTACAATTTAGACTAGGGTACTGGTTGAAATCAATAGAGCAATTGAACAGCAATTAGGAATTTAGCAACTTAATGTGATCCAGATTAAAAAAAAAAAAAAAAGCCCTGCATAAAAGCAAGCATATGGATCCCAGGGTAACTGAAGGCACATCCCTAACTCTAACTTCCTAAGGAAGACTACCAAAGGTTTGTGGGGATTAGAGGAAGCCCTGAGTGAATATGTATCATTAACAAGGACCCCAATGCTTCACACCATGGGAACTGGCAAAGCCTTCCCCAGGCCAGGGTTCAGGGAATGGGCAAAGCCTCCTTTGGGTTTAGCATCACCAGCATCCTGCAGCTTTCTCCTGCCAAGTGGCTGTACCCAAGACTGCCCCTCTACAAAGACCTCCTACTGAGGCAAGCCTTCCTGGGCTGTATGTAATAAAGAGGTTCGAGGCTGTGTTGTAGGATCAGAACAAGCACAGCCCATTCCCAGCTTTCTTGTACACATCTCTGTATCTGTCCTTGCTTCGTTCCCTAGCTGCCCCAGTCAGGTTTCCAGGATCAAGTGGTTCAGGACACAGAAGAGTTAAACAGACCTCATTAAAATAAGCCTGTTAATAACTAAGCAAATACACTAACCCTGAAGGAAGGTACAACAAGTAATAAGACCTGCCACAATGTCTTATCTAATGTCCAGTTTCCAACAAAAACTGCAAGGAATAGACAATAATTTACTATTACTATTGTAAGAATACACCTCTACAGAGGGTACAGCAACAAAGTGCCCTCTTGGAACCAGCAGTCCTCATCACACACCAAAGTTGTTAGTACCTGAATCTTGGGCTTCCTTGCCATGAGAAAATAAAATTCTATTCTTTACCCCATCTAAAGTACTTTGTCATAGCAACACAAAACAGATTAAGACACAAATTTAGTTTCAACTGCATTATAAACACTGCTACAAAGCTCCCCAACTTTCTCACTGCTTTATGCTTCTGAAGTAACAAATTATATCTCTGGGGCTAGGAACATAACTCAGTTGGCAAAGCGCTTGCCTAACATATACTAAGTCCTGGGCTCCACCTCTATCACACATAAATTGGGTGTAGTGACACATGTCTATAATCCCAGCACTTGGAAGGCAGAAGCAGGGTCAGAAATTCAGGTTCATCCTCAGCCACACAGCCTGGGCTACAAAACCTGTCTAAATAAACAAATACATGGATGAGTGGGTGTAAATTTATATCTCTTATTTTATTCCTTCATCTTGTAATCCTATAAAGCAGATGATTTATATAGAGATTAACTATTACATGCTGCTAAACTTCAGTGACTTCCTCAATTCTGTTATTGCATTGTTCAAATTTCCTTTGATACCTTTTTATGATTATTTCTTTGTTAAAATAGCCACACAGTTTACAATTAACATAGACCATTTTCTTTATGTAGTTCCAAGTTACCAGCCAGTGGCTCATTTCAACTAAAAGGGCTCTCCTTTGGCATTTCTTATAGAACAGGTCTCATGGTAATGAACTCTCAGCTTTTGTTTCTCTAGGAATGCCTTAATTTATTTTTGATAGTTTTGATAGATACAGAAATGCTCGGTAAATACATGTTTTGTTTTGCTTTTCAGTAATTCCAATGTTCAACCTACTTCTTTCTGGCTCTAGGGCTCCTCTTAAGAAATCTGCATTCAAGGGGGCTGGAGAGGTGGCTCAGAGGGGTTAAGAGCACTGGCTGCTCTTCCAGGGGTCCTGAATTCAATTCCCAGCAACCATATGGTGGCTCACAGGCATCTATAATGAGATCTGGTACCCTCTTCTGGTGTGAAAACATACATGCAGGCAGAACACTGTGTACATAATAAATAAGTAAATCTTTAAAAAACAACAACAACAAAAAGAAATCTGCATTCAGGGCTGAAGAGATGAATCAGCAGTTAAGAACACTAGCTGCTCTTCCCAGAAGACCTAGGTTCAATTCCCGACACCCACATGGCAGCTCACAACTGTCTATAACTTCAATTCCAGTGAATCCAACACTCCTATACAGACACACATGCAGGCAAAATGCCAAGACATATAAAATAAAAAAACATTACTTTTTGGAAGCCAGTCTGGCCCTAAATTTCCTATGTAGCTTTTGATCCTCATGCCTCTGTTCTCAGTGCCAGGGTTTCAGTCAGGCATTTGCCAACAGGATCAGCTCCCACACCAATCTTATCAGCTTCATGATTTAGAAACAGGCCTGGGCTTGTAAATAATTAGACCTTGCTTATCATTTACCTTTCAGGTAAAAGGTCTTTTGGGCAAAGGCTAACTTTTCCACTTTTACCTAAATACAGCATAGGTCACTCCTCCTAACAATTATACTAATACTTTATATGCTGTTTAATGTCTTCCTAGCTGTTAACTCTCTTCTGGGATTATTTGTTTAAGTTCTCTGGGTTTTCTTGAGATAGGGTCTCACAAAACCTAGCTAGCTCAAAACTTACCATGTTGCTGTGAATGACTCTGTTGTTGTTGGTTTGGTGTAATTTTTAATTAAACTTATTTATTTCGGTTGGTGGGGCACATACATGCCACCCTGTGGAAGTCAGAGGACAACTTGAGAGAAGTGGTTCTCTACAACGTCAGTACCAGGAAATTACACTCAAGCCAGCAGGCTTGGCAACAGGTGCTTTTACTTACTGAGCAACCTCACTGGCTCCCAAAAGTTAGTATTAAAGACTTGTACCATCAAGCCTGACTTTCCTGAGATTATTTTCCTATCTCCCTACTTCCCCAAACTATCAGCTCCTTTTGTGTCCAACAATCTTGATCATCATCCATAAACAGAACAGCATAAGCCAAGTTCCCACTAGAATTCCTTGGTTGTACAAAACCATATCCCTTCAAAACCCTTATGCTGAAACCCTAACCCCCAGTACCTTAGACCATAAGGTTTGATTTTATTTCTTTTATGTGGGTGTTTTGCCTGCAGGTATGTCTGTGCACCATATGTGTGCAGTGTCCAAGGAAGCCAGAAGAGGGCACTGGATCACTTGAGACTAAGAATCAAACCCAGTCCTCCAGAAGAGCATCAAGTACTCACTGCCTCTTTCTAGCTTCTATATTTAGACAAGGGGCCTTTAAAGTGGTAATTAAAACTAAATGTAGTAGTAAAAGCAGGCCCCTAGGCTGGGTGTGGTGGTAGCTAGATCTCTAATCCCAGTATTGAGGAGGCAGTTCGAAGCCAGCTTGGTCTACAGAGTGAATTCCAGACCAGCTTGAGCTATATAGCTGGAATCTGTTTCCAGGAAAAATCGGATACGGAGGGTGTAGGGGTGGGAGAGGGTGCCTGGCTCTAATTCAATCTGACTGATGTCTTTATAGGAGAAAGACACTAAGGATGCATGCCCAGAATAAAGACACTATTAGGGCAAGAGAAGCAGCCCATCTGCTGACATTTTAAACTTGGAATTCTGGACTCAAAAAACAAATTTGTTTTTTGAACCATTTAGAATATGGTTATTTCATTGGCAACCTAACAAAAAACATACCTGGCTTCTAACAGAACAACACACTGCTTAAATTTTTTCTTTCTTTCTTTCTTCCTCTTTTTTTTTTTTTTTTTTTGTTGTTGTTGTTGTTGTTGCTGCTGTTGTTTTTCGAGACAGGGTTTTTTCTGCGTAATCCTGACTACCCTGGAACTCACTTTGTAGACTGCCTGCCTCTGGCCCCCCACCCCCCGGATTAAATGTGTGGACCACCACACCTGACTCAAATATTTTCTCTATACTAGGGAGTGACCTAAATCCCCAACCCCAAGGACCTACTTTCTAACTTAGTAAGAATACATATGTATACATATATACATTTTGTCCAACCTACTACTTATGTTTTCTATTTTAAACCTTAAACTGACATAACCCCTAACGATTCCCCAACCACAACTTGTTAGCACTTGCAGGGAGGGCTACACTCGTCTTAGCACTCTGGTAGCAGAATTGAGGTTCAAAGTCAGTAAGATTACACACTGAGTTAAAGGCCAACCTGGAATACACAGCAGGACCCTTCGTCTCAGGAGGGAAAACATGCTAAGAGTGTAGGTACATGATCAGAGTACTTGCCTAGCTCACTGTGGCGAACGCCTCTAATCCCAGCACTCAGGAGGCAGAGGCAGGTGGATCTCTGTGAGTTCTAGGCCAGTCTGGCCTACAAAGCAAATTCCAGGACAGTAAGGGCTACACAGAGAAACCCTGTCTCCAAATACAAACAAAAAAGGGTGCTTGCCTGGCATGAATGAGGCCCTGAACTCAATTTCCAGCAACACACATACAATCACCAACAACAACCTGCCAAAGATCTTAAATACAAGACCAAGAAGTCCTGATGAGGAATGTTCAATATAATATTAGGGTTTTTTTTTAGTTTTGTTTTAAAATTTTTTTATTGCATTTATTTACTTGTGAGCGCATATGTGAACAGCTTGCAGGAGTCGGTTCTCTCCTTCCACCATGTCAGCCCTAGAGATCAAACTCAGGTCATCAGGCTTGGCAGCAAATGCCATGTTGCTGGCCCTAGTAGTGACATTATTACAGGGGAAAAAATGGAATCATTCTAATTGTTTTTGGTAGTACCGGTGATTGAATCTAGGGCCCCACATATACTAGGCAAGTTCTCTACCACTGAGTTATATTCCCAAAGCACTTTTTCTTTCTACTTTTTGAGTCAACTGCAATAAGGTATACAGTTAGGCCTTGAATGTCTCAGATTCCCAAGTAACTGGGATCACAGGCTTGTACCACTAGGTCTGATTTGGCAACAATCCAAATGCCTATCAAAACTAGAATAAATGTTAAATTACTAATGACTATATTCATACAGTATGACCAGCGGTGACCCAGATCTACAATGCCAATACTCTCTGGGGGCCAAGACAGTATTGTCATGAGTTCAAGGACAACCTCAGTTACATGGTAAGTTCTATGAAAATAATGCAGTATGGTACAGACCTGTATTCTCAGCACCCAGAGATGGAAACAATAAGATTGGGAGTTGCAGGATTATCCTTAGCCATATACTGAGCCACTCTGGGAAACAGGAGGCTGTCTCAAAATAAAACAAGCAAAAAAAACCAAAAAACAAAAAACCAGGAAAAAAAGCTGGGGGGGGGGGCAGTAATGCATGACACATGGTTGTAATTTCAGCTAAAATGGGAAAATCAAAAGCTGATGGCCAGGCCTAGGCTACACTGTAAGACCCCTGTGTCAAATAAGTAATGAAACACACACACCAGCAGCAGCAGAGCCCTGTGTTCAATTCCCAACAACACCAAAACAGCGAACAAATAAACAAAACGGGGTAGATGGCAATTTATTGACATAGGAAGAAACCCATAAACATTTACTGTAAGTCAGCATAACATAGCATCACCTGCCGAGCTCCTGAGTGCTAGTTCACATCCAGAAGCACAATTCCATGCCACAGCAAAGATGTGAGAAATTCAATGTGGAGGAACCAAGTTACAACCAAATAAACTCAGCAAAAAAAAAAAAAAAAAAAAAAAGAGCTACTGGTATTTACAGTTGGTTGGACACTGCTGCCCCAGATGATCTAGCTAACTTTCCTCAAGAGCTGGCCATCTGCTTTCCTACAATTAATGCCTGAAATATGGACCTTCTAGAAACATTTACAAAGCTATGATCTTAATGAAGAATACCACCAATAATCAAGTGCCCTAGGTGCCCTAATGATTTTGAAAGTTTTGTATATATTCTTATCATGACTGGTAAGAATAAAAGTGCAAAACATAACAAAATGGGTAAAAATGCAATTTCATGAATGCCATGATCTGATGTTAATGCAACTACAGACAAGATCTCTGGATAGGATGCCAAAACTGTGTTATCACAACTGCATGTTTCTCTGAAGTCACTAAGACAGTGGTTGCTGCCTTTAAATGAGACAGTCTTGCTACTTAGGCCAAGCTAGCCTAGAATTCTCAACTCATGGGCCTTAGCCTACAGAGTCCTGAGATCACAGGTAGGAAACACTACACAGAATTCACTGCTTAGATTTCTTCACAGAACAAGAGAAGAGAGAAACAGGACCGTGCCTCTGAAGCTAAGGCTAAAGGACCTTAGCATAATACACCATGAGGAAGAAGGTAAAAAGAGGAAGCGGAAAAGATTATGAGCATGTCGCAAATAAGGCAAAATGGCTTTAATTTTTCAACTAATCATATGATTTGCAATCTCCAAAGCTTCACCCAAAAGACACTAAAGCAAATAAAAAAGTCTCTAGAAAGATTTTTGTTTCTGTTTTTAAAGGATGTAAGGGTTTAGGAGGGTGCTTTGGAGGATAGTTTTATACTTTATTTTGTGAGTACACATGTGCATGTGTGCCATGGTGCACACGTGGGTCATAGGACAACTTGCAGAAGTGGGTTCTCTCCTTCCACCATCTCCCCGAACCAAAAACAAACTCATTTATTGCATGTTTTATGTGTATGTAGGTAGGTGCAGGAGTGTGAGAATCACATGCCAGAGGACAACCTCAGTGTCATTCCTTGAAAGTCTTCCATCTTGGTTTTGGAAACAGGTTTCTCACTTGGTACTTGACAACTATGCCAAGATGGACCCTAATCACCACACCCATCAACTACTTGATAAGGGTTCTAAAGATTGAATTCAGGCTCTTATGCTTGTATGGAAAGCACTTTACCCAGCTGAATCTCTAGAAACAGGCCATCAGACCATTTTTTGGTTTATGAGACATGCTCTCATAAATCCCAGATTGGCCTTATCATCCTACATAGCCAGAGGATGACTTCGAATTCCTGATCCCTGGCTTCTGCCTCCCAAGAGCTGGGACAGTAAGTACCACTACACTCAGTAGGGGTTTAAAATAAAGATAAAGCTCTGAGGAGCTCTTCACCAGATAGGTAGGAATTCATAAGCTTTCTAATTTTCTAAGTATATGGGCAAGTTTCTGCAAACAGAAAGAACAAAAATCCCTCTGTTTGCTGCATAAGCATTTCATCACCTAGTAGTTCCAACAATCAGTCACAGTTTATGACTGTGACCAACCATATTATAGACAAGAATTCTGTCATCTGGACACAGTGCCACACACCAATGATCCAAGCATTCAGGAGGGCCAGGTAGGATGATCAAGAGTCCAAAGGTTAGCTTGGGCTATACTTGGACTATATGGACAGACTCTGTCTCAGAAAAAGGGAGGAGGGCCAATCCTAACAGTAGTAATCAATGTCATATTTTTAAAAAATGGTAACAGGGCCAGCTCAGCAGTTACAGAGGCACTTACTTGGAGAGTAAGCCTGATGACCTGAGTTTGATCGCTGGAACCCAGATAAAAATAAAAAGACTGGACCCCAAAGTTGTCTTCTGATTTGCAAATGTGTGCCATGGCATGCATGCTTCCTAAGCAATAATGCATGTGCACCACACACACTTAAAAAAACAAAACAAAACAAAAAAACTGAAAGCCCAATGTTTCTAGCCAGGTCTGAAAGACTTGCTTAAGACTTAGCCTAGCACAAAACAAAGATTTAAAAAAGTGAAGGTGAGTGTAGTCCACACAGAACCCTCCTTATCCCTCTCCCCACCAGACACAGCCCCCAAAATGATGATGAATGCTATTATTTTGATACACTTCTTCTAAACCTTAAATGTTTGCCTTAGAAGTTTTAGGCAAGCTCACAGAAGTCTACATAAAATCAAAGATACAAATACATGGAGAGCTGAATGCTAAAGGTTGGACTCCAAGTTCTAAAGGCTGAGAAAAAGGATGAGAATGCCGATTAGGGAAGCACCATTCTGGTGAAGGACATCAAGGGTGAGTGGACTTCGAAGGACTGCTGTTTCAGGAAAACACAGAAAAAAATCTCCAAGAGCTGTGCAGTGGTGGCACGCACCTTTAATCCCAGCACTTGGGAGGCAGATCTCAGTGAGTTCAAGGCCAGCCTGGTCTACAAATCAAGTTCCAGGACAGCCAGGACTGTTACACACATACACAAAAAAAAAAAAAAAAAAAAAAAAAAAAAAAAAGAGGAGAAGGAGGAGAAGGAGGAGGAGGAGGAGGAGGAGGAGGAGGAAATCTCCAAGAAGCCAAACATGCCCAAGGAGAAAGACAGCAAAGCTGTAGGAACTTTCAGAAAAATCTACAAAGCATAACAAAGAAAGTAGCTGACCATCCAAGAAACCCCAAAGGAAAACAGACTAAAATAGAAACGAAGAACAACTAACTGTATGTGTGCACACATGCCCCACTTGTCAGGCAGGAAGGAATACATCATGCACACCATGGAGGACTTCAGGCATTCTGATCCAACACTCTTCACCTTATTCCTCAGAGACACTGTCTTCCACTCAACCTTGAGGTAGCCTAGCTGCCAGCAGCCCCAGCCAACCTCCTCTTTACCTCTATAGTACTGGAGTTAACAGGCCCATTTGCAGCTAGGCTTTTACATGGGTTCTGGGAATCCAAACTCAAGTCTTCCTGCCTATACAGCAAGTAATCTTACCCACTGAGCCATCTTTTAGCTCAACAGTTACTTCCGGCAATATCTATACCCCTCATTTAAAAAGAAAAGGGGGAAAAACCTAGTGAGATGGCTCAGTGAATAAAGGCTCTGACCACCAGACTTCCTGGTGGCCCTATTATCATCCCTGGGACCCAAGAGAATACAAAGCCAGCAGAATGGGGCTAGAAAGATGGCTCAGAGAAGACCCAAGTTCAGCTCCTAAAACCCATATCTAACTCTAGCTCTAGGGGATCTAATGCCTTCTTCGGGAGTTCATGGACATGGAAAAACAGAAAAACACACACACACCCTTTTAAGTAGAATACAAACCAACATTTTAACATGAGCCACTTAAACATAAAAATAATCACCAAGAGTGTCTATAAGGCTAATCACCAAAATAGCCTCTTAAATGACATAATTCTGAATAGTTTTTACTTTATATTTCCAGGCTCATTTTAGTTTTGTCACTGAATATACTTCCTCCTCACAACACTTCTTCCGAGACAGGGTCTCAATGTGTAGCCCATGCTGGTCTCAAACTCACAGGACTGCCTTGACAGAGCCAGCAGACACGACATACAGCAGACTTTTTTCTTTCTCTCTTGAGGGCTAGCTTACAGTCCATGAGTCTCTGTGACAAGTATGAAACAACTCAACTTTCTATCCCAACAGCAAGCACAACTGCATGTGCCTATATCCCAGTAAAACCTTATTTACAACAGGCAGCAGGCAGGACTTGACCCGAAGGCTGTAAAGTCTGTCAAACTCTGAAATAAAGGAAACGAAAGTACTTTCCTTTTTGAAAACAAAACACGACTTATACTAAGTCCACTACATAAACTGATAGTACTCATGGAAAAAAAAAAATCCATTTGGTTTTTAAGTTTACACAATGAGCACAAGGATGGAAAAACACAAACTCTGTAAGCTCTGGAAATCTTACTCTCATCCACAGAAGATAAAATCTGCCACTAAGTAGCCCAAAGCCTGAAATATAAACTGGTGAGTAGCCAGTTACAGATAGACGCTGGGAAGACACCTTCCATATTTAATTTGAACTTCTCAAACTTAATGATTTACCATCAATTTGCTGAAGCCTATGTGCGGAAGTCCCTGCTGCTAAAATAATCTCAGTTTACAGTTAATTCACAATCAGCACTGCTACATTCTACAAGCAGTGTAGAAGTGAGCTGGATATGTGATAAGACCTTAAGGTGGCCTCTGGTACAGACACTTGAGACTTTAAAACTCACAAATTTATAATTCCCCCCTTTAAATATTAAGGCTTTGAGTTTTATATTTTGAGTAGTAGTGATACAAACTTTTAATCCAACCACTTGGGAGATGGAAACAGGTGGATCTCTGAGTTCAAGGCCACCCTGGTCTACATAGTGAGCTCCAATGAAAACATATTTTTAAAAACAAAACAAAAAACCAAAAAGCTCTGAGTGAGCATTTGTCCATGATACCAGGAGGCAGGATTAACAATTTAAGACTTGCCTGAGCTACAAAGATACAGCTATTTCTCAAACACACACACACAAAGTTGAAGGAAGTTCTTTTTAACTTTTTCATTAGGCCCAACGAGGTAGATGATTCATTCTAGCACTCAGAAGGCTGAAGCAGGATTCTTGTTAGTTTGAGGCAACTGTTTGGGCTACAGAGTGAGATTCTACCACTCCCGCCCCAAAAAGAACCATTTAACTGGGAAGAGTTTTATGATCAAATAATTTTAAATATCATAAAAGACTTGGCAGTACTTTTAGCTTGTTTCTTGGGGAGAAGGGTAGGCAGTCTGCTTTAGGAAAATAAGAGTGAAGACAAAAACACAAGAATGAAAGATGGCAAGATAGCTAAGTGAGTAAAGGACGTTGCCATGCAAAATTTTAAGGCCTGGCCACCTGAGTTTGATTCCCAGAATCCACATAAATATAGACAAGAACCAACTCTAAAGTTGTCCTCTGGCCTCCACTAGTGTACCATGGACACACACACGTGCACATACAATAATAAACTGACGATTTTAAATTTTTCTAAAGTTTTTTTAAACGAGACATCTAGAGCAAAAAAA
Organism: Cricetulus griseus; assembly: GCF_003668045.3. Lineage (NCBI taxonomy): Eukaryota > Metazoa > Chordata > Mammalia > Rodentia > Cricetidae > Cricetulus > Cricetulus griseus. The sequence goes on along the minus strand of NC_048601.1, from coordinate 25,501,426 downwards.
AAAAATAAAATAAAACTAAAAAAAAAAATCATTCTACTAAAATAGTAAAACCTCCAGTGAAACACTGTACCTATCAGATCCCAGCTGGACATGTAATCTTTCAACCAAAAAATTCACTGCTCAACCCTCTGACAGAAGTTTTCAAACTCCAAAAGCAAACGTTTAAATCAAGGCCAAGGAAGCCAGAAGAAGAAATGCATCGACTGTCTAAACAACAACGCTCTCTCACACCCTTCAAAACTTATTTTATAACCGTTACCAGCAATTCCCTAGCAAGCTAACTCTGGCAGGTATAAAACCCAATGGGGGCTGAGAACTGGGCCCAAGAACAACTATCCCGCAGGGACTGCCACCTAAGAAGAGGTGAGGGCAACCTTCCCATCCCAGCGGCTGGAAAAGTAGCTCCGAGCACAAATTTCCGAACGAAGCAAGCCTGGCCCGAGAAATCCCTGCAAGTGGCAGAAGACACCAACTAGACTTGGAGCGGGAGGATTCTCGGCGCGGGCCGTCACGGGTACACCCCCGCCCGGAAACCGAAGAGAGTCGGAGCGAGGGGCTTCGGACCCTCCGGCCAGCGGTGGCCAAAGGACAGGGGCGCCCGCGCCCGCAGCTGCACGGAGCGCGGCCCCCCCCCCCCCCCCCACCCCGCCCCGGCCGCCGCACGGGCCCCCGCAGCAGGCGCGCGCCGCGCCGGTCAGAGTTCCGGCCAAGCTCAGAGCCGGCCAGGCGCGCGCTCCCGGCCCGCGCCGGGGACACCTGTCAGCTCTCACCTCCCTCCGACCCCGCAATCTGCTGTGCCCGGGAAGCGCGCTCCACAGCCCTCACCCGAGTTGGCCGCCGCCTAGCGCGCGGCTCGGCGCCTCGGGAAGCAGCGCCTCGGGGAGGGGAGAGGGGCGGAGGGAGGGGGCCGCCCGCCGGAGCCGCCGCCGCCACCGCCGCCGCCACCGCGGTACCGCGTCGGGACTGTGCTCGCGCCGCCGCGACCGCCGCCGCCGCGTCTCCCCGCCCCCGCGCCCGCGCGTCGCCGTGACGCGCATCGCACGAGGCGGGTCGAGCCAGTAAGACCACACCCCGTGCGCAGCCGTGCTGGTTTAAACCGGAAGCCTCCCCTCCGGTGGCTTTGGAACCACGGTGCATCTTGGGAGTTGTAGTTCGGCCGGGAACACAATGTAAACAGTGCCGGCAGAATGTCCCCAGCCGAACTCACCCAGCTTCCTCGACGTTTCACGGAGAGATCAGAAGAGGAGGGGGCCGCCGCGGCCGGGGATGCTTCCCTCGATGTTCGTGGGTGCGAGCCAAAATTTAAAGATTCGGGCCGGAGCGTGCGTTTGTGTCAGCGGCCAACTTAATGCTAGGCGTCTCGTCTTGTGAAGGTTTCGGAATTCCGAAAGCGTTAGTCAACACTTCCTCAAACAGTAGGGCTTGTTTTTAATTACTATATTAACGTATGATGAATATGCCCTGCTACTTCTAGAAGATATATACGATCTCTTAAAATGTGTAATTCAAAATTATTTTAGATGGTCTTAAAGTAATGGTCGGTTATAAACGACTTAAGCTTTGTGTCTGTTTACACAGGAGTGATGAGCTTTCCTATTGAAATCTGCCTCATTAAGAACCAGAACAAGGAAATGTAGGAGCTGGTTTGCAGAGAAAAATGGTTTCTTCGTGTTCAGTTGTAAGAGGAATTTATCTTTCACACTCTTTAAGTCAAAACTTAATAGCCATGAAAAATAAACTCAGAAGCTTTAGTTTAGACTTTAGAGGAAGCCTGTGCCGGCAGCCTATTGTCCTTGCCATTGGACCACAATAAGTCTCATATCCAAGAAGCTGAAGTCTGATGATGGGGGATGGGGAGAAACAGACATGGAAAACTCTTCAGCCAGGAAAGGCACTAGAGAGGTTGAAGCACGAGGATCTTGCATGTTCCAGGTCAGCCTGATCTACACAGCAAGTTCCAAGCCAGACCCTGTCTCATCAAAAACAAAAAGACACAAAGGTTTGGAGACTAAGGTCAAGAAAGACAATTGTACCTTCCCACAATACATCAGAAACCAAATGCAGGCATTTCAGATTTACAAATTTGACCCATACCTCTAGCTATAGATCAATGGTAGCCCACTTGCCTTAACCCTCCGAAGGCCTGGATTCCATCACCAATTTAAGAAGGAAAGAAAAAAAAAGTTCACAATGCCAGTTTACATGGGGCAAAGATGAGAAGATTTTTCAGGCTTAATATAAAATATCCCCTAAGGACGACAGACTAGAGTCTTCCAAGATCTCAGTCTTGCCAGATGTCTGGGCTCACACCTTAACTCGCCACACTTGGGAAACTGATGAGGGTTGACTGCAGTGAATTCAAGGCCAACCTGGGCCTCAGAATGAGTTCCAAGTCAGCCAGGGCTAGAATGAGATCCTGGCTCCACAAAAGAAAACAAAATTCCTATCAAATCTTCCCTGCAGTTCTTCCTTTCTTTAGAGACTTCTTTGACCAAAGAACTTTACTCTAGGAACAGTCCACCTTGTGCTGAAACAGATTTCTAAGAGAACATCGCCATTCCCCTCTTACCTCCTACTTGGTCTCTGCTGAAGTGATCTCATTGTCAATCACTACATGCAATTCCTGATGTTTCTATAATGATGAAACAAACCACCTTATTTCCTCAAAATGCTCACACCTTCCCAGCTAATAAAGATCTTTGCTACTCTCCCTATCCCTAAGGGACATTCCTGAGTTCATTGCCATACTGGCTTCACCCTTGTCCCTACCTAAATGGCACCATCAGATATTCCAAAGCAGATTTTTTTTTCAGCTCTCTTTCCCTGACCATGACTTAGTTATTGATTTTTTTATGGGTTGCCTTCTGATTAGCTGTTCACACATCACAAAGAACTCAACAACATTCAATATCTTCCAGTATCAGCTATGGCTCTTCAGAATCTCTCTTCTTGTGTTCGTTTGTTCATTTGTTTTTGAAGCACTGGAGATTGAATTTAGGGCAGTGGTGAATGTTCAGGCAAGGGTCCTACTTTGGTACATCCTAAACCTTCTCTCCGTTTTTTGTTTTTTTTAATGGGTTCAGATGCCATAGACAGAGGACAACTTTGTGAAATCTGTTCTCTCTTTGCATCATGTGGGTCTGGGGGTTGGACTCAGATCATCAGGCTTGGGGGCAAGCCACTGACCCAGCTCACACGTCCAGTTTCTCCATTCTTAAGGTATTACATTTTCCCATAGTGGGTGGGTCCTGCATCTCAACATCAACAAAAAACACTTCCTTCTACCCTACCCCATACCAGTCACCATGACCCAACAGTGCCCTCCGGTACAGCCGGTTTGATATAGTCACCTCTGTAATTTGTTAACAAGGGGACAAAACACTGGTTGAGTAGCATTCATACTCCAGCTATAGCTTCAGTGACTTGTTGCTGGCATAATGACACTGAACTTGCTCCTAGGACAAACTTAGTCACCATTGTCCAAGTCAATTGCCAATGAAAATGGAAGAATTATCTAAAATTCTAAAGTCATAACCAAATGGTAGGGCAACTCTTAATTCAAAATAAAACAAAAATTCTAAATACCATTGTGAATTTTTAACTCATTTGAAATTGGTTTCAGTGCTTCTATTGGAAAAAAAAAAGTTGTTTTCTGCTCAGAACAACTGCTTTTTCTCAAAAATTTTAAGATTGATTTTTATGTTTGTGTAGATGTGTATACAGTGCCTACATATAACAGACAGAGCATTGGCTCCCTCATGTTTGTGCTGAGACTTGAACCCAGGTCCTCTTGACCACCGAGCCCTCTCTCCAGTCCCATAATTGTTATAATGAATAGAAAAAATTATTCTGCCATTGGAAACCAAATTAGTAAATAGTCTTGGGAAACCTGTATTGGTGGCTTAGAATTTACAAGCAGGGCATGGAAGTACATGCCTGTAATTCCAGGACTGGGAAGGCTAAGGCTATAGAGGGAGACCATATTTCAAAAAACCAAAAATAGATAATGCCATGACTGTGCTATGTCAGAAACATAGACAAACACATTTGTGTCTTTGCACATGTCAGAATTTATTGAGTGGCAACCAATTCACAAGGTATGGAGGTTCCAATGGCAGCAGTTTGCCCAGTGTTCCCACTTCCCACAATAGTGGAGATTAAGGCAAACAGATTAACTCTCAGATTGTATGTTATACACCATGCAGTAGGTGTGTATGTGTGAATACAGAATGGCTGTGAAGGGTTAAGAGGTCACAGAAGAGTTCAAAGGTTTTAGAAGTCTTAAGAAGCAGGGAAGCTGGGTGGGTGGAGGGCAGGGAGAGGGAGAAGGGATTGACATGTGAAGCAAGCTTGTTCCTAATTTGAACTAATAAAAAAAAAAGAAGCAGGGAAGCTAAGAGAGGTGCAGAAAGAGAGAGAGAGGGAGAGAGAGACAGAGAGAGAGAGTGTGTGTGTGTATGTGTGTCTATATGCAAAATCTAGACAATATAAATGGTGGGCCATAAAAAATAAACCTAGCAATAATTGAAAAACATAGAAATAAAAAAAATATACCTAAGGACCACAAGATGGCTCACAAGTAAGGTTTCACTGGGCCTGATGACCCAGGTTCAATCCTAGAATTCACATGGCAGAGGAAAGTTCTGATTCCCAAAAGTTGTCCTTGTCACACAAGCACTGCGGCAAACACACGAGCACAAAATAATAAATACATACATAGGTAATTTTAAGGGGCAAGAAATATCACATCAGTCCCTGTGACCGTCTCATACATAGATAAAATTATCAGGTCTAGCCAGTTAGCTAGAATGCCATGTGTTAACTGATTTGAAAATGTCTTTAGAAAATCTGTATTCTAGATGAATTTTATTATGTCCTGGGACTGTGGAGATCATTCAGTTATTAAACACTTGGGCATGCAAACATGAGGACCTGAGTTCTAATTCCAAGCATATATAAAAAGCCATCAAGGCACACACATGTAATCTCTACACAACAGGATCCCTCAGTGAGTTCTGAGAATCAAACCCAGGTCCTCTAGAAAAACAGTAAGTGCTCTTGACTACTGAACCATCTCTCCAGTCCCACAATTGCTATATTTAATATAAAAGTTTATTCTGCCATTGGAAACCAAAATTAGTCACTGGGACTTGCTGGCTAGCCAAGTTAGCCAAATCAGTGAGTTTCAAGTTCAGGGAGAGACCATTCCTCAAAAATAAGAAAGCTGTTGAAGAAGACACTTATTGTTGGCCTCTGTGTACACATACCAGACCCCAACCCCCCAAACACAGGCACTCACAAGTCCAAAACCACACACTACACAAACACACACACACACACACACACACACACACACACACACACACACACACACACGAACTGTACTCTGTGATACTTGCAATTACACTGATATCAGTCAAAAATCTAAACTATTTAAAAGCATGTTAACAAGCAATGTGTCTTCAAACTCTTGTAGAAATGTCATAACATACTAAATTCCCATTTGTGCCAAGTTGCCCCAATATTGAAAACCAAGAATTAAGATCAGTATAAACACTCTCATAATTACATAAATAACATTAGCAGCTCCTCTAACACAGGTAGTTAGTGTAGCCCTGGGGAAGGCAGAACATTGTTGCTGGCAATGCGGCTGACTGACTCATTGCTTAAGTGTGGCCTGCGCAGCCTTGTCAAACAGCAAACATGTCTTCATTGCTTAAGTGTGGCCTGTGCAGCCTTGACAAACAGCAAACATGTCTATGAGTACATGCAGCTTTTGTTGTTATTGGTCAACCCGGGGCCTCATGTGTACTGGGTAAGCACTCCACCACTAAGCTCAGGCCCAGCCCAAATGCATGCTTTAAATACACAAAAAGGACACAGACAACTTTATAAACACACTTGCCAGTGGGAAGGGGTGGAAAATAGGTGTGAGAACTAAGGAGAGGTAAAGAGTTATCTGTAATTCCCAGTTCTTCCCTATGAAAGAGAGACCAAGTAAATGACAAAATGTTTAACATTTAGCAATGCTTGATGATCTATACATGCAATGTAATAGAAGTGTCACAGAGATCCACCTGCCGCTGTCTCCTTGTGCTGGGATGTCCAACTAAAATCAGCTTATGAGCATCTGTGTTCCTAGCTCATTAGCCCACTTCCACCTTTGGGAGTACCTTTAAAACACGTCTTGATAAACTACCTCTGTTTCTGTCACTGAAAAGAAAAGGAAAGCATTATTCATCAGATACATTTGTAATCTCAAAGTGAGAGGGGTTTGGGTAGGAAGTCTGGAATTCAAAGCTAGCCTAGTCTACACAGTGAGTTTAAGGCTTACCTAGGATACAGGTTGAGACCTGTCTCAACAATCTCAAAAGTGGCCAGGCATGGTGGTGAGTGCCTGTGATCCCAACCCTTGGGAGGAAGAGGCAGGTGGATCTCTGTGAGTTCAAGGCCAACCTAGTCTACACAGAGAGTTCCAGAACAGCCAGAACTATGAAGAAGTACCCTGTCTTTAAAATCTCAAAAATGTAACTAGAGAGATGGGAAAGTGGATAAAGGCATTTGTCACTCGGCCTGACAACCTAAATCCAGTCCCCAGAACTCAGGGGATGGGGTGGGAGGAAAAAAATCTGACTGACAAAGTTGTCCTCTGGCTTTCACACATGTGTACATACACTCACGCACATATACACAGATATCAAAAATAAATAAACATAGTTTTTAAAAGAATCTAAAAACAAAATGAAACAAGCAAAAGTCTTCATTTGGTATGCCTTGCATACAATATGCAGCCCTCCATGAGTTGGTAACTTTCTTCCCAAGCCTGGCTGTAGGCAGTCTCTGATATTTTTTTAGTCATCATCCCAGCATTTGGGAAACTGAGGCAAGAGAAGTAGCATGTGTTGCAGGCTAGCCTCAGTTACAGAGTAAGACCCTTTCTTTAAAAAAAAATCCTATCAAGTTTTATTATTATTATTATTATTATTGAAAAAGTCAAGACATGTGTTCTACACAGTGACTGCTTAATCTGCCACCCACATGAAGTATTGTAGGGTAGGGGGCAGCAAACATTGTATTTGTTGTGCTGAACTCAACTATGTAGTGCAGGTTTGCTCTGAATTGCTCTTGCCACTAGAGTGCTAGCATTGTAGGCTCTGTCCACTATGCCCTGCTGTTGTTAAGCTAAAATTTAAAATTCGTCCTATCAAGAGGTCTCTTCTCCTTGAAGGAGTTTGATGAAAATGTGTGGCTACGCCAGGCGGTGGTGGAGCACACCTTTAATCCCAGCACTTGGGAGGCAGAGGCAGGTGGATCTCTGTGAGTTCAAGACCAGCCTGGTCTACAAGAGCTAGTTCCAGGACAGCCTCCAAAGCCACAGAGAAACCCTGTCTCAAAAGAAAGAAAGAAAGAAAGAAAGAAAGAAAGAAAGAAAGAAAGAAAATGTTTGGCTAAACCAGAACTTTGTTTTATAAGGGTTGTTGGGGGTTTCAGATTTGGATTTTTTGTTTGTTTGTTTGTACATTGGGATCAGGGATCAAGATCTTGCAAGACAGTCTAGACTGGCCTCAAATTCCCACATGACAGTCCTTCTACCTCAGCTCACCCAGTGCTGGAATACAGGCATGCACCTCCCAGCCAGGTTAAAACCCAGGTTTTTAGGATAATTTGATGAGAATTCTATCAAATTACTAAGTTGTCTTCATGCAATCTGGTGAGGAGTTGATTTACAGAAGTAGAAGCAAGAACTGGCAGGGCATTTGCTGAGAGAAAACAACTGATCTGGAACAGAGTTCAAAGACTAAGTGATCTCCCTGTGCAGGGCTGTGGGGCCGCTGCGGTCCTCAAAGCTGGTTCTCTGGTTACTTTTTGCTTTGCTGTTCAGGCTTAAATAAGAAGCAAAAAGCAAGGGCTGAAGAGATGGCTCAGCGGTTAAGAGCACTGCCTGCTCTTCCAAAGGTCCTGAATTCAATTCTGGCGGCTCACAACCATCTGTAATGAGAACCGGTGCCCTCCTCTGGCCTGCAGGCATACATGCAGGCAGAATGCTGTATACATAATAAATAGATCCTTGAAAAAAAAAAAACAAAAAAAGAAGCAAAAAGATATAATTCCTTCTGAAAAAAGTAAGGCAACCAGAAGTAAATCCTTCTTGAACTCTGTTTAATATGGTTGTGTGCCAGGGCTGTGGGGGTGGCTTAGTGGCAATGCTTGCCCAAGGCCATAGGTTCCTTATCTCTTGGCTGGTTCCTGCAGCAAGCCATACACAATGGATCACTAGCACTGCAAAATAGCAATTCATATGGCTTGCTACCAGGTAGCTTTGCTACCTCTAACCTTGACCCCAGACAATGGGAGGACAGAAAGGGGGAGGGAGGGAGACAGTATAGAACAGAAGAAAGGCTTGGTGTGTCTCCAGCTGCCACCTAGACTCCTTGCTAGGACTTTTGCTGGCACCTGCAAACCTGTCCCAGGACTAGCTCATCTCTGCAATGGCTTAAATTTCTTTACTTCAGGGAGCCTGCTCTCACGAATTTTGCTTTGGGGCTCAGGGTGGAACACCATGGTAGAGCACTTGCTTAGATGCATACAGCCCTGGGTTCAAATCCCCAGATTACACAAATTGGGGCGGAGAGGGGGTGACACATCTATTTTTTATAGTTCCACACACACCATCCTGCCAGAGACACATCTGTGCAAAGACAAATGCCAAGTCCAACAGTGAACTCACCCTTCCCCTCCCAGTAGACACACAGTGACACCAGGACCTCTCATGAGTCAGAGCTTTCCCCAGCTGGCAGGCACAGTGCCCTTCACCTCTGCCTTCATGGGGTTACCACACTTCCTTCCACCCCACTGCTCCCCACAACCCTTCCCATCTGCACTCTTGTCTGAATGCTGACTGAAAGGATGGCAGTGCTCATGGCCATAGCACACAGAAAGTGGCCTCCAAGTGGCAGGCACAATGACTGCTTTATCTCTTGGCTGGCTCCTGCAGCGTGCTATACACACTGGATAAAGGACTGGCATCACCTTCACCTTTACCTGCCCCAAGAGGTAGATAACTGATCGTTGATTTTTGTTTGTTTTTTTGTTTTAGATAATACTCTGTTATGTTATCTTGACTGGGCTGGCACTCGCTAAGTAACCCAGGCTCTCCTCAAACTCATAGCAACCCACCTACCCCAGCTACTCCAGGGTTAGGGTCACAGGCGTGTGCCACCATGCCTCTAAAATAACTGTGTTTTACAAATACAGAAACTGTTTCCCAAGATCATGTCGTTTGCAAAAGAAGAGCCAGGCACAGGTCCTCTGAATGAGCAGTATATGCTTTTAACCACTGAGCCATCTCTCCAGCCATGAGAAGTTTTTTCTTCTTTCTTGTTTTTGTTTTCTGAGACAGGGTTTTACTCTGTAGCTTTGGAGCCTGTCCTGGAACTTGCTGTGTAGACCAGACTGGCCTTGAACTCACAGAGTTGCCTGTGCCTCCTGAGTGCTGGGATTAAAGGCCTACACCACCACCTCCTGCCTCTTCTTTCTTCTTCCCATACAAATAAATAGGAGGTTGGAATTACTTGTACTGTTTGTTTGTTTGTTTGTTTGTTTGTTTTTGAGCTAGGCTCTCCCTATGTAGCCATGGCTGGCCTGGAACTATGTAGACTAGGTGGCCTCAAACTTATAATGATACCCCTGCTTCTGACTCCTGAGAGCTGGGATTGCAGACATCCACCACCACAGCTAGCCCAGAGTCTTAATCATTTATGTACAAAATCAACATCTGGAGAGCTTATTAAGAATGTTGACTCCCACCAGGCAGTGGTGGTGCATGCCATCAATCTCAGCACTCAGGAGACAGAAGCAGGCAGATCTCTGTGAGTTCAAGGTCAGTCTGGTCTACAGGAGCTAGTTCCAGAATAGCCAGGGCTGCACACAGAAACCCTGTCTCAAGAAAAAACAAAATGTTGATTTCCTTCTTGCTGTGAGCTGTTCGAGGTTGACCTGTGAAAATGACTCACTACTCTTTCAGAAACCCATATGAAGCCATATAAAACAAGAGATTCAAATATTCATACTCACTTTAAATTATCAGTGAAAATGCCCAGGCCATCAGGTATATATTGTCTGTAAAGCCAAGTATCTGAAAGGTATTGTGTACTACTCTGGCAGGATAATGATGGAGCTGGAAGACAAATGATGAAACTTGGCACAGGATTGGTGACCAAAAAGAGTGCTGAATTTATACTACACATGCTTCAAAATGCAGAGACTAGTGCTAAGCTTGAGGTCTCAGCCACAGATCCTCCAGTCATCAAATACACCCACGTGAACAAAGCACTCACGATGCATGACCACACGTATAGCGCTCATGCTCAGGGAAACCCATACCTGAACTGCCTATCAATAAAAAGAACAAACGCTCCCTAAGCCAGAAGAGGAGGCTGCACAGAAGAAAAAGACATCCCAGAAGAAACTAAACAAACAACAACTTAAAGCACAGGGTCAAATTCAGGATGAAGCACATACAAATAAAAGGTTTTGTAAATGTTAAGACTGGACATTTCAGAGGCAGAGGCAGAAGCAGGCAGCTCTTTGTGAATTGGAGGCCAGACTAGTGTACATAGCAAATTCTGGGCCAGCCTAGGGCTACAGAGTGAGACTCTGTTTCAAACTCGTTTCCACTAGACTGGTTAGCACAGGTCACTCAGGAGGCAGGGGCAGGATTATTGGACTACATAAAGAGGCTGTGTTCTGGTTTCCTTTCTGCTGCTATAATAAAACACACTGACCAAAAGCAACTTAAGGGAGGAAAGGGTTTATTTGGCTTACCCTTCTAGGAAATTCTGGGCAGAAACTCAAGCAAGAACTTGAAGCAAAACCATGGAAGAATGCTGCATACTGGCTGCCTCACAGACCCATGCTTAGGCAGCTCCCTTTCTTTTCTTCCTCTGCCCCCATGCAGGGTTTCTCTGTGTGACCCTGATTGTCCTGGAATTCACTCTCTAGAGCAGGCTGACCTCAAACTCAGAGATCCATCTGCCTCTGCCTCTGCCTCCTGGGTACCGGGATTTGGCAGCTTTCTTTTACAGGGAATGATGTTGCCCACAGTGGACTGGGTCTTGTACATCAATTAGCAATTGAGGCCTTCTCCCACAAACATGTCCACAGGCCACACGATGTAGGCAGTTCCTCAATCGAGGCTGTCCTCTCTGAGAACTCTGGGTCAAGTCTAAAGTCAATCCACAGAACTAGAACAGACCTTATCTCAGAAAAACAACATTGTCAGGGAGGTCTCTGAGGCCTCCTAAAACAGCATTGACCACTGCAACAGGAGTTGGTTGCCCACTAGAACTAGATGGTAAAACCCTGTTGCTGAAGGTAACACATGCCTTGTCTGTCTGAATAGAGAAATCAGGCTTGAGTTAGTCTAGTATCTTCTTCCCTCTGGGCTCTTGGCCTCTTAGCGCTGGAAGGTGCTATGTTGGGAGAAAATTGTCAGCAACAGTCTTACTCAGCTGTGGGTTCTATGTATTACAGTATCAACTGATCAGGCAGAATGAGGCCCCTCTGTGATAGTGGCAAGTCTGTTATGGGAGTGGCCAGCCGGTGAATATCCAACCCAGGGCCTTGTGTGTATAAGGCAAGCATTCCACCAGCTGAGCTACATCCCTGACCCCAGGATTGGGAATTTGAGGCCAACCTAAGCTACATAATCAAATTCTGTCTCAAATAAAATCAAATTCAATGAAGAAAAAAAAATCTCTCAGATTATTTTAGTGTTTGGTGGAATAAATGAAAGAAAAACTGTTTTTAGGAATTCAGTCAAAAGTTTCAAAAGTTAGGCCAGTGAAATGGCTCAGTGGGTGAAAATACTAGCCACACAAGTTTAAAGACCTGACTTTAATCCCTGAAACCCTTGTTAAAAAAGAAAAAAGCCTAGAAGGACAGGGTTGGCAGACACCTTTAATGCCAGCAGAGGCTGATGGATCTCTGTGAGTTCAAGGCCAGCCTGGTCTACAGAGTGAGTTCCAGGACAGCCAAAACTCTTACACAGAGAAACCCTGTCTCAAAAAACCCACAAATAAAATAATAATAATAATAATAATAATAATAACAAATAATAAATCTTATTTTGAAGAAAGAAACAGACTGAAGGTCCAGATCAACAATTTTAGATCTTGTTCACAGTAGAATGGGAAAAAAGCTTACCTTACCTTGACTAATGCTAGGAACTGCTGTTTATCCTCTATAGTTAGTGATCTGCTTTGCACAGATTTCCCTAGTTTATTTTTTTTATTTTTTATTTTTTTTAGATTTTAGAAAACAACTTAGTTGTATGTGATGTCAGTGTGGGGTATGCGCACATGCTGAGCCATCTCTACACCCCCCCCCCCAGTTCCCTATTGTTTTTTCACTGCCCTGATACAAGCTTTTCAAGTCCAGTATATTAGTCAGGGGTTCTCCTAATGAAACAGAACTGACAGAATGGAAATATATACATGGCTTACAGGATACTGTTGGAGAAGTCCAGCAATGGCTGTCTCACATTTGAGAGACCAAGAATGCAGTAGTTGTCCCGTCTATGAGGCTGGGCGTCTCTGCAGTCCCAATCTGACCCTGGAGGCCTGGAGGCTTCCTGGAGAGCATCTGGTCTTCAGTCTATCATGGAATCCCAAAGAAGCAGGCTCTAATTTCAGTGAAGGAATACAGGAGCAATAGGATAGATGGACTTGCCGGTAAGAGTAGCGGCAGCAGGCAGGAGCAGTTTTCTTCTTCCACGTCCTTTTACCTGGGATGCCACCAGAAGGTGCCACCCAGATTTACCTGCTTCAAATAACATGGTAAAGAAAATCTCTCCTGGGAGATCCAGCAGCTTGGGTTTTAGTTGTTGCCAGATGCAGTCAAGTTGACAGCCGAGATTAGCCATCAATCACATTCAGGTGCAGATCAAAGGCAGTTGCTGACTCTACAGGCCAATTAGCAGGCACTTTGTAAGTAGCATGTGACTCCATTAGGGACATCAGCACATCTTCAGGCATTTGCAGTGCTGCTCCTTTGGGAAACAGCTCTCCTCTGGAGAGAGTGTCAGTCTGCACATCATCTCTCAATCCCAGGTTCATCTATGATTACACTTGGGGCATTTCGACAGCTCTGAGACGTTGTACCTTACCACTGCTACGGGCTCAGGTTCCTTTCTGAACGACTACCGTAAATTCTCCATTGGTCTTCCTGTCATCAGTATCTCTACCATTCAAATGTGTTCTCTGAACTGCTGCCAATAAGCTATATTAAGTTCAAAAGCTCTTTGAAGGCTCTCAAAATTCAAATCTCCTTAAGCTGAACTCCAAGGCCCTCCACAATCTGTCCCTAATATGCCATTCCAAAAATTTACTCTGATTATTCCATGTACCAAGTGTTGTCTTCCAGCCAAACCAGCTACACCTACCACTTCTGATAGGGGAGAAACTGGAGCCCTTCATACTCTGTATTGTAAAAACACATTCATTGCTTCATTTTGTAAGAGGGATTCTGATTGTACACATTGGTAATAATGCAACATGTATACTCAGCTAATGGTTTGTTTGTTTGTTCCAAGTTAACCTTCAGACTGGATGTCATCCAAATGGAGACTTGGGAAGAATGCAAAACTGGGTGGCCTTAGTGTATTGAACCCTCTGAAACCAAACAGACAATTATGAAAGAAAAGTGGAATCTCAGAGTCAAGGCCAACTGCCACCAGAGGAACAACACGAACTAGACTTTGGATTGAATTATTGCCTCTGTTCTGACTCCCTGGAAAATATGCTAAGGGGAGATGGTTTGGGGAAGGCAAAGTCCCTCCCAGACTGCCAGCTCTCTGAGTAAAGTACTTCTTAAAGATTTGATTCCTGTTTTTTATTTTTTGTCAATCGGCAACAAGACTGAATTCCAATTTAATTCCTAGATCATGTCATTCATTTTCTCCTTATCCATTCTCTATCATTCATCCCAAAGAAACCCAGCCTGGTAGCTTACACTTCTAATTCCAGAGCCCTGAAGACTGAGGCAAGAGGATCACCAGGAGTCTGTGGCCAATCTAGGCTTCATAATGGGGTCCAGGCTAGCCTGGGCCCAGAAAGAAAGGGAGAGGGAGAGATAGGAAAATAATGAATGAATTGGGGCGGTTTGATCAGAAGATATGACTCCTGAGGAATAATAATATTCTATTTCCCATCTGGGTAGGTTTTGTTGCTGTTCTTTTAGTGGTGAGTGCTTGCCCTAGGTCAGGCATGGTCTGGTACTGTTGATACAGCATAACCATGTCATGAAATAGCCTCATGGAGGCTATTTCAGTATAAATTAAAGATTTACGAACTAGCCCTCAGTCAGCAGAGGGCTTACCTAGTAGAGACAGAGGCCTGAGTTCTGTTTCCAGTGCCACATAAACTAAGCATAGTAACCACATCTGTAATCCTAGTTCTCAAGCAGGAGGATCAGAAATTCAAGGTCATCCTTGGCTACATAATGAATTCAGGGCAGTAAAGATTTGGTCTGGGAACATGGCTTAGCAGGTAGAAGCACTTGTTGCACAAGGACCTGAGTTCAAATCTCCAGAAGCCGTGAAGAAAACAGAAGCATGGTTTCCTGTATGCCTGTAACACCAAGGCTGTGGAGGGGAAGAACAGGAGGATGGGGGAAGCTTGCTGACCTCAGATATTTCCAGGTTCAGTGGAAAGAGGTAGAGGACGCTTGACATCCTCTGGCCTCCCTGACCACGCCAGGCCAGGCCAGCACACCTGTACATGTGCACATGCACCAGAAACACATACATCTAAAACATTTTTTTAAATTTAGAAATCCCTTTTACCTTTGTGTAAACAAACAAATGGATTCTAAAACTCATAGGAAAACTGATAGGACTAGCCAAAACAATCTTGAGAAAGTGGGACAGTCAGATGGCTCATATCTCCTAATGCTAAAGAGACAAAGAAACGTGATCCCCAGCAGGAGGACACTCACACCTGCCATCCCAGCACACAGGGAGAAAGAGACAGAGGATCTGAAGTTCAAGGTCATCTTTGGCTTTATAGGGAGCTTTTGAGAACAGTCTGGGCTACAAGAGACTCTGCCTCAAAAAGCAAGAACAGTTAATCTCAGTATTCCAGAGGTGGAGACAGGAGGATCTCTGTGAGTTTGAGGCCAGCCTAGTGTACACATGCTCACACACACACACACACACACACAATCGTGCTTTCAGGAAGGAAGAAGCCCATTGTCACTGCTGGGCTGAGCTTTGGTACCAGGAAAAGCTTGTGATTTTCAGCACAAGGAAGAAGACACAGTGAAGACCTGTGGTTTGTGGGAGGCCGCACCTCAGCAACTGCTGTGACACACAACCCGTCACAGTTTATCTGAGGGACTATGAAAATGAAATCCTAATGTGTAAAGGATCCTAGTGGTAGCCCATGACTTCAGTCATCTCCCTCTCTCCGTTCCTCTTCTCCAATCACCCACAAGGCTGCAGCTTGCCAATCACAGCTCCCACGATCCTTTGAGGGACTGACTGCCTGCTTTAGGCAGAGTGTTCCTGTAAGCTGGGACTCAGTGTTTATGGAAGAGAAGAAGGAAGCAGTGAGAGAAGGAGGGAGGGAGGGAGGGAGGGAGGGAGGGAGGGAGGGAGGGGGAGGGGAGGGAGGGAGGAGGGAGGCAAACCAAGATTCACACCCGTGACCTCCAATTTTCTAACCCAACTTTCGGAAGCCCATTCTTATTTTCTCCATTTCCGTGGCAGCAAGAACCCTGGCTCCAGTGGGGAGTTTTCTCAGAGGTTGAGAAGTTTTCTAAGAAGCTGGGTATGGTGTCTCATGCCTACATCTAGGAGGCTGAGGCAGGAGGATTGCTGTAAGGCCAGTGGGCATTAAATAGTGAGATTCTGTCTCAAAAAAGGGGTGGGGGCAGTGAAGGTGTTTGCCACCAAGACTCATAACCTTGATTTGAAGAGAGAACCAACTCTCAAAGGTGGTCCTGTAGCTAGCTGAGTGTGGAAGAGCAAGCATTCCATCCTAGCGGAGGCAGGTATATCTACAGAGAGTTCCGGGACAGCCAGGTCTACACAGATATTCTCTGTCTCAAAATCAATCAATCAATCAATAAATTAATTTTTTACATTCCAATCCCAGCTCCCCCTCCCTCCTTTCCTCCCAAACCCTCCACTCCCCCCCCTCCCATCTGCTCCATGGAGGTAAGGCCTTCCCTAGGAAGTCTACTAAGTCTGTCCCATCATCTATCAACTAGCAATTTTTTTTCTTTTCTTTCTTTTTTTTTTTTTTTTGGTTTTTCGAGACAGGGTTTCTCTTTTGGAGGAGACAGGGTTTCAGCTTTGGAGGCTGTCCTGGAACTCGCACTGGAGACCAGGGTGGCCTCGAACTCAGAGATCCTCCTGCCTCTGCCTCCCGAGTGCTGGGATTAAAGGTGTGTGCCACCGATGCCTGGCTCAACTAGCAATTTTTAAGAAAATGCCCCATAGACAAGGCTCAATCTGATGGAACCAATTCCTCAACTGGGTTCCTACTCCCCTCTGTCTATGTTTTTGTCAAGCTAACAAAAAACTGTGACAATGAATAACTAAAAGAATCAAAAGGCTATCAATACAGGGAAAGATTATTGAACTTGCTGTCTGGAGGCTGAGGAAGAGGGAACTCAATCAAATTACGGACAAACCAGCCTAGGCCAGGTATGGTGGGTGGCTGCAATCCTAATACTCTGGAGGCTGAAACAGGAGGGTGGAGACTTCAAGGCCAGCATGAACTACGTAGCAATACCCCAGTCAAGCCAACCAACCAAACCTCAATAGTTGAGAAATCACACGAGAAACCCTTCACCCACATCTTCCCACCTACAGTTAAAGCCCAGGAAGGGTGGAGTTTCGTTGCATTGTGACCTTTTGAAAGGGATTCTGTCTGGAGATCTCAGTGGCAAGGAGAGGCTTACTTATTAGCCTTTGGACCTGGAGAAGAACTGGGGCAGAGGGAAGCTGATATCTGAAAGAGATACTCTTCTTGACTTTCTCCAGTCAAGACAGGTTTTGAAACTCTGCAGCCGTGACCCAATCCCCACTGGTCCCAGCTCAGATCAGTCCCTTTAGTCTCCCTTTTGAAACAGCCTGGGTGTAAGCCAACACATCTCATGGCTAAGTCATTCTCCTCAGTCTCTACCAATAAGCTCCAGAGGCCAACAACCTCTGGACCTAGCATGGACCCTATTAAGGCCCAGTGACTTGGAAGCAACTATGGACTCAGATGAGGGGAGCACTGAACTATCACTGGGGTGATAACCGGTTCAGTGATAGCATGCTCACTTAGCATGCATGATGCTCTGGGTTAAAGTTCTAGTATGGGGAAAACATTTAAAAATTAAATGTTGAGCAGTGGTTGTACACGCCTTTAATCCCAGCACTGGGGAGAGAGGTAGCTGGATCTCTGAGTTCAAGGCCAGCTGGTCTACAGAGTGAGTTCCAGTACAGCCAGGGTTACACAGAGAAACCCTGTCTTGAAGAAGAAAAGAAGAAGAAGCCTGGCTTAACTGGGTGTGGTCTTCCATTCTTGAGTCCCAACACTCTGGAGGCAGAGGTAGGTGGATCTCTCATGAGATCAAGGCCAGTCTGGACTGCAAAGTGAATTCCTAGCCGGCCAGGGCTATATAAATGATACCTTGTCTTGAGAACTAGTTGCCTAAGGCTGTAGAGACAGCTCAGTAATTAGAGCATACTATGGCTGTTCTTCCAGGGCACCCAGGTTTTGATCCCAGCACCCAAGTGGTGGCCAACAACCATCTGTAATTCCAGTTCCAAAGGATCCAATGCTCTTTTCTGGCCTCCTCAGGCACTCCATACATGTACACAGTGTACAGACATACATGCAGGCAAACACAAATACACATAAAATAAAATCAATAAAGCAAAACAAAGCAGAAGCCTCACTAAAGAATTCCAATGTGGTTTGGTTCTTGCCTAGAGACACTTCTTATGTCAATTGTATTTCTTCTGACTGGCAAGCAGGAGCTCTAATTGTGGCTGTGGTTACCTCTAACGCAGCACTGTGATGGCAAAGACAGGAGGGTCCTTGGGGCTTGCGGGCCAGCCAGTCTAGCGGAATTGTGAATTCTACATTCAATGAGAGACTCCGTCTCACAAAATAAGGTAGAGAGTAATTAAGGAAAATATCTGACATCAAACCGGCCTACGCATGCACACACATGCACATACATGTGCATGGATACCCACAAATACATACTTACATGTACACACATATATACAACATACACGTGCACACACACACACACACACACACACACACACACACACACACACACAACCAATACCAATCCATTCACTATGAAACTCTGTAGCCCAAGGTGACCTTGAACTTGCAGCAATCCTCCTGCCTAGACCTCCCAAGTGCTAGGATTAACATTTTTTTTGTAAGCCTAGTGGGAAAGGAGGACACTGAAGGCCATCCTGCCCATATAATCGCTGATTCCTTCACTCAGTGTCTCCTGGGCCTCCTGACCCTGTACCCAATTTTGATGTTTTGTTTTTGAGACAGTTCTGTAGTCCTGGGTGGCCTGGCACTCACTGTGTAGCTCAGTTTGGCCTCAAACTCAAAGTAATCCTTCTGTTTCAGCTTCCCAAGTGCTGGAGTTACAGCCATGTACCACTATGCCAGGCTTCCTGTACCATTTCCCAGACAAGGACCAGCAGAGTGTTGTTCCTGCTCCATAGATGACGGTATGGGAAGGTGATCCGGTGCTTTTCACATGGTCAGGGCTACCCTTTTTGGTACTTTGCTTCCTGCCTTTTCCATCACTGACAGATGTGCAGGGTGTAGGATGCAAAGGGGCTACCAGTACATGGCAGACTGCAGATCTGGCTTATGTTAGGACTCCCATATGGAAGGCTCTCAGAAGGAAAAGGACATGTTTGGAGGGAAAGAACTGACAGAAAATTATATTTTTCTGAATCAGCACCAAGTGGACTGTGTAACACAGGCCAAAGGAGCCAAAGAGGGGAAAGGAGCCCAGGCACAGAGCATCACCCAGATTGGGAACAAGTCCATGTGTGTGATTCTGTCAGCCAGCTGTGCTGTGGGAAAGAGGTGGAGAGAAGCCAAGCCAAAGGTTGGCCAAAGAGAAGATGCCATGGCTTCTGTAAGCCCAATGGTGTGCACAGATGCACAAGATCCCGTAGCTGCCCCATGGAGATGCAAGAGCTCTTAGAGGGCAAGCCCCAGTGAGGAAAAGGAAGGGTTCTGTGTTCCCAGTAACTGCCTATGACAAGTGCCACCTAAGAAAGCCACACAGCACAAGCTGAGGGCTGTTTCTCCAGCCAGGCGATCAGAGACAATGTGCAATTTGTGGACGCTGGTGACACAGGGAACATTGGGGTCTCCTGGAAGAGCTCTTAGGCTCATTAAACAATGGATTCAAATGGGACCATTTTATTAGTGTTTAAAGGAAAAACTGCAGGGCAGGCAAACTGTAAACATCAACTACTGCCCAGAGGAGAAGAGAGGAGAGGAGGGAAAACGGCCACGATGCCATGTAAGCTGGATTGGAACTCAGACACATGGCCAACAAAAAGCCACGGGATGGGGAGGGCAACTTTGGACAAAGAGTAAGGAAGCCAAATATCCTGCTTGGGTGGGGGGTGGTGATGGTGAAGGAAAACACCCTGAGAAAAGAGAAGGAAGAAAAAGAAAAGTTTCGCTTTGTAGAATAACTCAGAGACTAGGCTGACTTACAACCCTGTGTCTGTAAGCCCTTAAACTTCTTCACTAGGCACAGGGATTCTGCGAAGGAAAAGTACAGTATCTCATTTAAGGGCTACTTATTCCATCCATCTCTTTGGTACAACTTAAGGTGAACCAGCCTTCCTAGGGATGGTCCCTTAGCCAAAGTGATTGAACCAGCCCAACTGGAAGGTTAAGTCTCCACCCAGGCCAGGCAACCGAATCCCTAGCCTTCGTGGTGGTTTTTCTACTCTGGTATGGTGAGTTTTCTATGGCTGGGTGAGGCTGGACTGAGAAAGGAAAGAGAGGGGAAGGGAAGTGATGAGTCTGAATGCTGGTTTCGGTGGCTGTGATATGTTAGTTTTGGAGTTTTCTCAGAATAAAGAAATGATGGAGCTGGGTGTGGTGGTACACACCTGGATAGCTAATGAGACAGAGACATGGAATCGTGAGCTTCGAGCCTGGACTGTATAGTGTGACCCTGTCTAAAAACCTTGTTGGTACCAGAGCATTAAATTAAATGATTGAAGCCAAGTGCTGGCTAGTTTGTTTGTTTGTTTGTTTGTTTGTTTGTTTGTGTCAACTTGATACAAGCTAGGATGATTTGGGAAGACAGAATCTCGAGAAAATGACCCTACCAGATTAGCCTGTGGGCAAGCTTGTGGGGCAATGCCTTAATTATAGCTGATTGGTCATGACTTGCTCATCCTGCTTTCTCATACAATTCAGGACCACCTGTCCAGGGGTGACACACCCCTCACCTATCGGCTGCACAGTGGGTACTGAGGACTGTGTAAGCCAAATGGTATGTGCAGACTGGAGGAGCAAGCCAGTAAGCAGCATTCCTCCATGGTTTCTCCATCCGTCCTGTCTCCAAGTTTCTGCCCCGACTTCCTTCAGTGATGGATTGTGATATGGAAATGTAAGGGAAAGAAACCCTTTCCTGCTCCAGCTGCTTTTGTAATGGTGTTATATCACCACAGTAGAGACCCCAGCTAAGACAGCCCATCACAGTGGCAGCACAACTGTCAAGTCCCAGCGGCTCTAGAGGGTGAGGCAGGAGACTCTCTAACCCTTGAGCCCAGGAGTTGGAGGCTGACTTAGGCAACATAGAGAGATCTGTCATTACAAGCAGTCAGGTCTGGGCAGGGTGTTTTCAGGTTCTTGGCCTCTTATTCAATGAACTAAAATAATCGCACACAGACCTGCAAGGAAACTTTGTTCAAAGAAAAAGCTCAGAACAGACCCAAAAGGTGTGTGTTGTTCAGGGTGAGAACGGCTCATATGAGAGAATGCACTCAGGGGTCCAGGCACCATTTGGAGCTTTCTTTTATGGGGTACAAGAGGAGGCAGAGTTTGATTGCTAAGGGGCATAGTGTGAGCATTTCTCTGCTTTTATTAACAGAGTTAAATGATGTAAATCTACTCCTCACAGCACATGTCCTTTCCCATGAACCATCTGATTTCATCCATGTGCACACCCAATTCTGCATAGACAAAAGAGCAAATAGAGAATTCTCCCTGAAAGTTCCCCAAGAAGACATAGTGTGCAGAGAGAGATATTTTGCCTTATTAAACATTCACCCAAAAGCAGTGGAGGTTGGACTGCCCAGTGCCCTATAACTGTGTGGCAGGATGTTTTTAGGAATGGCTAAAGGGAACAACTTGTTTTTATTGCTTAAAACACATGTATACAGCTTGATGCAAGTGGAGGTCCTAACAGGTTACCAGGTGCATTGCACAGGGTGGGGGTTTTGTACGTAGTATGTCCAGGTGAGGTTGTGTGTAGTGTGTGCAGGTGAGGTTGTGTGTAGTGTGTCCAGGTGAGGTTGTGTGTAGTGTGTGCAGGTGAGGTTGTGTGTAGTGTGTCCAGGTGAGGTTGTGTGTAGTGTGTCCAGGTGAGGTTGTGTGTAGTGTGTGCAGGTGAGGTTGTGTGTAGTGTGTGCAGGTGAGGTTGTGTGTAGTATGTACAGGTGAGGTTGTGTGTAGTGTGTGCAGGTGAGGTTGTGTGTAGTGTGTCCAGGTGAGGCTGTGTGTAGTGTGTGCAGGTGAGGTTGTGTGTAGTGTGTCCAGGTGAGGTTGTGTGTAGTATGTACAGGTGAGGTTGTGTGTAGTATGTACAGGTGAGGTTGTGTGTAGTGTGTCCAGGTGAGGCTGTGTGTAGTGTGTCCAGGTGAGGCTGTGTGTAGTGTGTGCAGGTGAGGCTGTGTGTAGTGTGTGCAGGTGAGGTTGTGTGTAGTGTGTGCAGGTGAGGTTGTGTGTAGTGTGTCCAGGTGAGGTTGTGTGTAGTGTGTCCAGGTGAGGTTGTGTGTAGTGTGTCCAGGTGAGGTTGTGTGTAGTATGTACAGGTGAGGGTCTCAAGCTGCAAAGCCCTGTCTGAGCCAAGCAGATCACTAAACTATCCCATATGCTTCCTTGCCTCACCATGTCTTAAACAAGCCAAGCCCGATAACATTTCAAGGTAAAGCAAGATATAGGGGCAATATTTCAGAGAAAGTTGGTTGATTTTGCTGTTGTTTTATTGTTTTCTTAAGCAGGATAGAAAGACAGGAAAATTATAGGGACATGGGAAAGAAAATGAGTCTCTCACCCAGGGTCCAGTTAAAAACTTTTTTAAAATTTGTTTTTATTATTTGTGTATTGGTGTTTTGCTGACATGTATGTCTGTGTAAGGGTACAGGATCCCCTGGAACCAGCGTTATAGACAGTTGTGAGCGAATATGTGGGTGCTGGGAATTGAAGCCAGGTCCTCTGCAAGAGCAGCCAGTGCACTTAACCTGTGAGCCCTCTCTCCAGCCCTCAGTTAAAGGCTCTTCAGCTGAGAGGCTATATTAACACTTTCTGTAAAAGCTGCTAACATGGCAAGCATTAACATTTCTTTCACTTTAAGGCAGTGGTTCTCAAGCCCTTTGCAGCTGCACATCAGATTTTTCCATTCTGATTCATAACTAGCAAAAGTACGATGATGAAGCAGCAATGAAATAATTTTATGGTTGGGGATCACCGCAACTTGAGGAACTGTATTACAGGGTCGCAGCATTAAGAAGGTTGAAAAGCACTGAGGTAAAGCTATCTTACCGTAAAGTAGTTTGTAGCCTTGAGTACTGGCTCATTGCTTTTCCATGCATCACCTAAAACAAAGCTGTCAACTTTGCCTACTGTGACGATATTCTCCCTCTTCCCTCCCATCTACTCCCCTCTCTCCCTCCCTATGACAGAGTCTTTTATTCTGCCAAGTGACCTCAGGAACCTTCCAATAGCCTCCTTTAGGTTTCTTAGCTATTCTGGAGATATTCATATAATAACTTGAAAACTCACCCAAATCCTGTTAAGAGCTGTGGATCAGAGTCCAAGGGTACCTGCTGAGGTTCCCAGACTCTTGGTCACAGGGCAAAGACTTGCACTGGGGACGTGTGATAAAGTAATAGAAAAGTCTGCCAAGGAAGCAAAGGTCACTCCTTTGAATGGGAGTGGTCTAGTAAGCCAGGAAAGGGCGATTTACATAGCACCGGCCTCTCTTGTATTATAACGTGGGCTTTTCTCACAACTGCTGTCTGTTACCTGTAGCCCGGGTAGGGAAGGGTTTACAGTCTTTTTGGTCAGCTGGTTTCCTTCATATGCTTGTTGTTGTTTATTTGTTTTTGTTTTTCAAGACAGCGTTTCTCTGTGTAGCCCTGGCTGTCCTGGAACTGTGTAGACAGGCTGGTTCAAGCTCAGAGATCCACCTGTCTCTGCCTCCGGAGTGCTGGGATTAAAGGAATGCACCTGGATCATGTTTTCTAAAGCATTTTCTGCATGTGTATACATATATTTTCTGTATGTGTATATGTGTGTATGCATGTTCAAATATGTAGGGCACATGTGTGGGCAAGTGTGCCAGCATGTTTCTCCCCATCCCTGCTCTCCCACTGTGATTCCACAGGACTGTGAAAACCATACCTTAGGTGTGTCTCACTGTCTTCTGCCTGCCTCTCCTAACACTTGTGCTTGAGCCTATACTAAAATCTTTAGTAAACCCAACTCTGCTTCATAAAATGGCTCGACCTGAAATTATTTTCTGTCTCAAAGCTACTAATCCCAGTTTGGCCTGAGTCGAGGTCCCTAAAAGTCTGGGGGAAGAAGCTCTTCAGTCTGCTATGGCGGGAGTTGTGCTTCCCACCTCTGTCCAAAGATGCTGGTATTTCAAGACAGGCTCTCCTACAGACCAGGTTGGGGTTGAACTCACTGGGTAACCAAGGCTGGCCTTGAACTCCTGATCCTCCTGCCTCCCGCTGAGATTTTAGAAATCCACTATGCTCGCCTCCTAAGAGCTTCAAGAGCCTCTGTCTGGAACATTTACAGGTCAGGAGGAT
This sequence comes from Cricetulus griseus, assembly GCF_003668045.3. NCBI lineage: Eukaryota > Metazoa > Chordata > Mammalia > Rodentia > Cricetidae > Cricetulus > Cricetulus griseus. The sequence goes on along the minus strand of NC_048601.1, from coordinate 25,477,314 downwards.
AAGAGTTCCTCACTGTCCTGTTTTCCATAGGAGCTGAACTGGTATTTTTGAAAGACAGGCAGCCATAGTGGCCAGTACTCTGTTGAGAGTGAGTCATTTTCTTAACATTTCTTGGCACGGATGGTATCTGAAATTGCATTACTGTGACCTTACTTGAGGACACAGTTGCTTAATATCATGAGGGAAAAGTTGTGTGAGATACTAGTAGGACATGTGACAGCCCTATGTGCCAGAGTATTCTGGAGCAGGTCAGAACCAGTCACCGGTGTGTGCCCATGGATTCTTGGCAAGCACTGGGACATGCACGTCCAAGTACTGGCCTATTTAGTAGCAGTGATACCAAATTCCCTCCTCCACACCCCCATCTCCCAAGGACTGTGAGTCCCTAGTCAGAAGCCACACGGACAAAATGTCCCAAACCGCTGAATAGCCATTGTTCTCAGAAAGAGAATTTGTAAGTTAATTGTGTAGCAACGGAAGGCATGTGCTCAGATAAATAAGGTCATGTGTAATCTTTGTTATTCAAGACAGCCCTAAAGAACCCCTTGTGTCCCTGTACAATGGTCACCAATTGGCCTCATACCTCCCAGCCCTGTAATGAAAGAGGCCTGTGCCCCAACCCTAGGCCCTTGATATGACTGTCCAGGCCTGGGTAGAGGCCAGAGGAAAAAAGAGGGTGGCCAGACCCTAAAGGAAGGCAAATCTGTTTCAGCCTTCAGTGGCCCCCAGTGTAGCCCTATTTCCCTTTAGTTTTTCTGTCCTTTTGAAGTTCCTAAGGTCTTTGTTCCAGAAAGACAATGGTAAACAGGCAGAAAAAAATAAAAAATAGGCTTCTGCTTTTTCAGTTCCTGGCTCCTAGAAAAGACCAAGGTCAACACCACGAAGAAAAGTGGATTTCTAGGGATGTAAAGAGCCAGACGTACCCAGAAACCTAGAACGACTGACTGTTAGTCCTCTCTTGGCTATGGGGAGCTGTTTCTTTTCCAAAGATTTTGCCCTTCTCTAAAAAACTAGATGATTGAAGCCACACTCTTTCCATCTGATTTTTATCAACTCACAACCTTACACGTGACTAATTTTTAAATTATTAATTATTATTATTATTTTCTTTGAGACAGAGTCTCATTCTGTAACCCAGTCCTGCCAAAAACTTGTGACAGCTCTTGTTAATCCCAGCAGCCAAGATAAGACCACTATCACAGTTTAAAGCCAAATCTGAAGCAAACTTTAATTAAATACTGGCCAGATGGATGGGCTCTCACCAGGTCCATGTCTGGGTTTCCAGAAAATGGCCCTGGTGTACAGTGGCTTAAGTATTTCCCAACAGGTCCAATCAGGGGCAAACATATTACCTGAGGTACCTCCAGCCTACATCCTGATGCATTTCCTGCCCACTTGTGATCAAGCACATCTGGTGCAGATGGGTCAAACAAACTTGTTTGGGGGAATGAAAACACATGGCTTGTTAGCTCCCATAAACAACAGCCTCCAGCATTTCAGGGACTCTCTGTCCTTGGGCAAGTGGCCTGCAAATCAGAGATATTTTTGTTTCATGAATCTCTTAGGCATAGCAATTAAAACTTAAAAAGTAACTTTGGCTCTCAGACTCCCCTGCCCCTGCTTTCTAATGAGATTACAGGCATGTACCACCACCACACCTGGCTTCAGTATTTTTTTTTTTTTGATTTTTCGAGACAGGGTTTCTTTCTCTAGCTTTGGAGCCTGTCTTGGAACTCACTCTGTAGACCAGGCTGGCGTTGAACTCACAGAGACCCACCTATCTCTGCCTCCTGAGTGCTGGGATTAAAGGCATGTACCACCACTGCATGGCTCTTATATTTTCTTGGCCTTTGTTGGGAATAAAGCACGTGGGGGACCTTGGAGGATTCCATGGCAGGCAAGGGACAAACACGCCAGGCAGACAGAACTTAAGTGAGAAGTTTTATTAGAAAGGGAAGGGAGGGGGAGGGAAAGAAGAGAAAGGGGACAGAGAGAGAGAAAAAGAAGAAGAGAGAGAAGAGGGAGGCAGGAAAAGACCTATCTGCCCTTCCGGGGAACAGTGGGAAAGAGAGGGGAAGTGGGTGGAGTTTTTTTTCTTAACGGGTCCTTTGCACCTGCGTGCAGACTACATAGTGACATAGCAGCCATGGACCCCTGGGCTGACCAGAGTACTGCCTGAGTGCATTCTGCCAGGTGACAGGGGTTAGGCCAGCATTATGCCTGAATCCTTACAACCGTGACAAAAGCTCAATACTTTGTCTTCCTCTTTCTCGTTTTTGTCTTATTTCTTATTTTTTGTTGTTCTAGGGAACAAAATTCAAGACTCAAGTACTCTTTACAAGTCCCCTACCTGAACTATATCCCAGTCAAGTATTTCCATTTTGAAAGGCTTATATTTGTAAAGGTGTCCACATCTTATTTGAGTCAGGATCACTTTGCAGAGTTTGGAAATTTGAAATATGTGCATCATACTATAGACACATTCTCAGGGTTCCAATGGGCTACTGCTCTTAACTCTGAAAAAGCTGATTCTGTTATTACACACCTGCTAGAGGTGATGGCAGTTATGGGTATACCTGCACAAATAAAAACTGACAATGCTCCAGCATATGTCTCTACAAAATTGGAACAATTTTTCAAATATTATAACATAAAGCATGTTACTGGTATACCACACAATCCTACAGGACAAGCAGTGGTTGAGAGATCTAATAGAACACTTAAGGAGATGCTCAACAAACAAGCTTGGAAGACTAAACCCCCCAAACATAGGTTGCATAATGCTTTATTAACACTAAACTTTCTTAATGCCTTTCTTAATGAAAAAGGACAAACAGCTGCAGAAAGACACTGGACTATGGAAAAAACTGCTGAACTGAATCAGCCGATATACTTCAAAGATGTACTAACTTCTGAATGGAAACCAGGACATGTGTTACGTTGGGGTCGGAGTTTTGCAATGGTTTCCACAGGAGAAGAAAAACTTTGGATACCATCAAAGTTGATCAAGATTCGAGTGGAAAAGGAAAAACCTCTCCACGAGGACAAATGACAGGTATTCTACTAAGGTATATCTTATAAACTAAATAGAAATCCCCCAAAGGAAAGGGAAGTGTTTTGCTTTTATCTTCACAGGAAAACTCATCTCCAGAAGGCAAAGGACACCGAATGGGTAGATGCTTAAGAAGAAAAGGTAGCTATAACCATCAAACAAAAGGAACGTGCCATATGGTAAACTTTACAGCTGTCTCTCAGAGAACTCTATCTCTCTTCATTTCCTAGTCCCTATTCAATTAAACCAATGCTGAATTTAGAGGTGGATTTGGCTTTCCTCCTCTAAAATCCAAGCATGTAATTTAACTAAACTTTAGTGTTTCTATATTGTATCAAGAAGCCAATTGATGTAATACAGAATAAAAGAAGAATTTGGGGACTGTCTTTGTCTTTTCTTGGATCTTTCTCTCAAGGTGTACACCCTCTCATAATTGTTATGCTCTCATGGTTGCATTCCCCAGCATGTGTACATACACAAACAAACATTTCTCTGCTAACTGTTTATGTTTGAGTCCCACACATCAAATGAAGACCTGCCTGACAGCAATCCCTGGACACCCTGGAAAGAAAATGGACCACACCTCCTGACTGCACTGAATCCAACTTGCTCCATTTCAACGGACACTCCAGCCAGAGGTTCGGGTACTGACTTCAATCAAGTTGAGGATTTCAAGCGAGATCTTCAATCAAGTGAATCCCATCTAACATAGACTGGATACTAACATTTTCCTTCCTACAGGACCTCACATGACTATCATCGTCCCATTTCAGCAGGAAGTAACTTGGAGAATGCTACGCCCCCTTTCCCCATTGTTGTCACTTAGGATAGTGTATATACCTAGTTAGGGATAGCTTCCTATTGTTTATGGTTGGGATTGGAAGGAGGTGTTCAGGCTTGGACACCTCTTTCAGATGACTTTAGGGTTTAGTTAAAATAGATAGTTAGGATGTGACATAAGCAGATTGTTGTATCTTCTTATATTTTACCTTTATGATTGTTAATTTTGGATACTTTAAACTGTTAAGTTTTAATCCTCTTTTAGACTAAAAGGGGAATTGTAGGGGAAGCTGTAGCCACGCCTACATAGGGGCTGGCTACAGGTGTGCCTGACCACGCTTGTGAGGGCGTGGTCAGAGTGACGTAGTGTGACTGCGTTTGCTCTTTCGGTTTCACTTTGCTTCTTGCTGTACAGACTGCTGCCACGCCGGCTGGCTAGGTCTCTCTGTAAGTAAGGCTTTTCCCTATTAAATACCCTTATATCTCTACCTGACTCCGTATTGGTAATTTCCCACTATATCTGGGTCCTGACAGGCTTGGAAGGCATTGAAGATGGACCCCTATCCCTCATCTTTGGACCCCATCTTCAGTTTTCTTAGTCAAACACCAATTTTTAAGGTCCTCAAAATGTAAACGACCTTATGAGGGCCAGTGAGACAGCTCAGTGGATAAAAGCACTTGCCAAGCAAGCTTAATGGCTTGAGTCTGGTCCTTGGAACTCACATAAAAGGAGAGAACTGACTACATGAATTGTCCTTTGACCTTCACATAAATAAAAAGCCATATGAACAGGAATAAGGTGAGCTTATTGATAGCATATATAGATGGCTCACACCTCTAATCCAGCATTCAGGAGGCAGAGACAGGCAGATTTCTATCCCTTCCAGGCTAGCCTAGTCTACTGTTAATCCCATCTGGAAAGAATTAAAAACACTCCCACAATTTTTGAGCCTAATTTGAAGTAAGCTTTATTAAATACTAACCAGGATGATGGACAGTGGCCAGGTCCATACTCAGGATTCCCAGAGAATGGCCACGAACCATGTTAGTCAGGTGTTTATTAGGTAAAACTCACAAGGCTATTTAATTTCTGCCTTAGTCCAATCAGGGACAAGCATACATCCTGATGTACTTCCTATATGTGTCAAGCACATCCTGTGCAGTTGGGGCAACCAACCTTGTTTACAGAAAACACACGGCTTGTTATCTTGCATGAACAATAACCCCCAGAATTCCAGAAAGTTATCTGTCCTTGGGTGAGTGGGGCTTAGAGCAGGTTAGAGAAGCTGTTCTCAACATGTGGGTCATGACCCCTTTTGAGGTGGGTTGGAGGATCCCCCAAAAGAAGTAGGAAACCTAGGGACAGAGAAGAATACACACACACACACACACACACACACACACACACACACACACACACACACACAATGTTTTTCAAGATAGGGTTTCTCTGTGTAAGAGTCCTTACTGTCCTGGAACTCACTCTGTAGACCAGGCTGGCCTGGAACTCATTGAGATCCACCTGCCTCTGCCTCCTGAGTGCTGGGATTAAAGGCATGCACCACCAGCACCCAGCAGAAGAATATATATATGAAATATCCAGGGGACATAAGAAGGGAAAAAGTGCTCCCTCACCTAGATCATCTTGGAGCAGCAGAAAAGCAAGAATTCCAGAAGAATTCACAATTGTTTAAAACATCTCCCCCAGCCCAGTTATAAACCTAAAATTTTCTATGGATTGCATCAGAATCCTCATTTACAGTAACAGCCATGTCCTAAACCCCTTGTATAACTTTAGTGGCTTCTGGTTTTAATTTATTAGAGTGTAATCCCATCCAAGATACCTCCAGAGTCCATTTGTAATCTCATGTATCAAAAAAGAAAACAGAGGCAAGGAAGGAAGCTGTGGGAGTTGAATGCAATTGACGCCCCACCCCCACCCCCGCCCGCCCCAGCTCAGACCCAGTGACACAATTAGGAGGTGTGGCCTTGTTGAAGTACATGTGGCATTGTTGGAGGAAGTGTGTCACTGCAGGAGTGGGCTTTGAGGTCTCCTCTGCTCAAGCTACAACTAGTTCAGTTCACTTCCTGTTTCCTATGAGTCAAGATGTAGGACTTTCACCACGCCTGCCTGCCCGACACCATTAGCCCCATGACGATAAGAGACGGAACCGCTGAACTATAAGCTGCCCCAATTGCATGTTTTCCCTTTATAAGAGTTGATGTGGTCATGGTGTCTCTTCACAGTAATAGAACCCCTATCTAAGACAGATGCGGTCCCCGGAAAGCCACTAAACAATGAGAGTCCAAAAAGCCTCTCAGAGCTCAGACATGCAGCCTCTACTAGCCCTGAAATGCCGCAGCTCCTTGAGAAGCCCACGCCCACGCTGCCTTATTTTCTTCTCAGCCCTTCTCTCTTAGCATGTGTATTTATGGATATATTAAAATATCATTAATAACGTTCTAAGCTCTGACTAGTCCATCCTGAATTCCCCTAGCATTAAAACGGCAAATCAGTTTCGCACTGAATTGGGTCCTTAAGTGTCGGGGAACTCCTGGAGGCACTGAAGGTGACAAGTGTGGAGCTGTGTCTCAGTCCCCTTCCTGAGGACAGTATCAGGGTTTTTTAAGGTCCTGAGGGACTGCTACTTCCTCCTTTTCAAAGGAGTATCCGACTCTGAGTGGAGACATGACATGCTAACCTGCCTAAAACATAAGATTACAAAGGTGTAGTACTATCCCTGCCTTATGAGTTAGTCCAACTGGACCTGTCAATCAACTAGACGGGAAACACCCACCCCTCAGGAAAGCTGAACCACTGAAAGCAAACTCTAATAAAATGGTCCTCAAGCTTCCTTCTGCGTCCTCTTAAACTATTTTGTTAAGGAGATTAAGAACCTGCAAAAGGGAGCCTGTGTTCCCTAGAAACAGGAGTCCGAATTTTGCTACCAAAACTATTATCGCTGTTGGGGTCAGAGACTGGGCCCTGGCAGCTCTAATGGACCAGGCCCAGCCAACTATCCTTAACAGGCCAAGACTTGAAGTAATAATAAAAATCTGAAAGAGGAGATTTATTCAATGGCACCACATTGAGACAAGAAACAAAGAGGTTCAGTGGTTCTCCCACCCAACAGTCTTGAAAATCCTAGTACTGGCTTCAATTTGAGTAGAAGGCCCCAAGGCAAGCATAACTAAGCAGCCCGGGCCAAGTTGGGACCTGCCTGTAACCAGTGACTCTCGGGCAAGTTGGGCCCTGGCCAAAGTGGAGCCTACCCATGACCAATGACTCTCAAGGAAGATGGATCCTGGCTGAGGTGAGACCCTGCCTGTGACCCTCCTGTAAGGTAATGAGACAGATTGTCTCTTTCCAGTGGGTAAGCTTCCTCTGCAGCTGGCACCAGGCTCCCAGCCTCTTCTTGTTTCCAACATGAAATTCCTGGGGGGAATATTCTGATGTCTTGGGGTCCATTGTTTTATCAGTCTGATAACCAAAGAGAGGGGTACATGTTGTGTGTTTATAACATCTTCATTCCTGCCAGAATGGTTCTGAAACTCAATGGCATTAGCTAGTTACTTGGGAAGCCAAATTTCTGCACCAAACTGTAGGCCCTTGCAGGAGCCATTAATTCCCTAATGGGATGCAGGACTCTCACAGTCCTGGAGCTAAAACGAGCCTCCAGAAAACATGTAGTTTTCCTTTTGGCTGTACACTTAGATTATCCTAGACAATGAAACACTTGTAATTTTTTAGGTTCCTCCAGGGAATGAAATCCGTGACTCAGTGACCTGTCTTGGTAAACAGATAGCCACTCTGTTGACAGCCATCCTTTATTTCCACCTTTGGATCTTTTGTTTAAAAAAAAAAAAATTGGAAAGAAAAAAAGGTGTTTTTCACTACTTTGCCAGATAAAGCAATAAAGAAAGGGGAGACGGAAAGAAAAGGGACTTGCTGGTGATTACTGGGTCAATTCACAACAGTCCATAGCAGAACTGACACTTTAAGCCTCCCAGGATGCAGAGGGCAGGCAGAGCCAGCATCAGCTCTAGGAAGGAACGCCCTTTAAACCCCCCCCCCTTTCTTCCAGGCTGTCCTGATGTGACAGCCACACCTTGGGGCCCATTACAAAGTCAGGTGACTTTCACAAATCAGCATGATCTTTGGGTGTGGCTTCTGTTTCTGTTTGGGTTTTTTATTGTGGTTTTTTTGCTCGTTTATTTTTAAGATCATTATTTAATAACATTTCTTCTTTCCCTTTCCTTCCCCGAAACTTTCCCATATACCTCTCCCCACGCTTTCAAATCCATGGCCTCTCTTTTCGTCAATTGCTATTACAAGCATATATGTATCTGTATACATCTATATATTCCTAAACATAACCTGTTGAGTCCACGTAATGTTATATGTATGTTTTCAGGGCTGACCATTTAGCACTGGGAAACCAGTTGGTGTGCTCTTCCCTGCCGCTCCTAACTTTACTTAGTTGCCTATAGCTCTTTGTGTGGAGTTGAGGCCTCGGTGCTCACCCATATTCCTTGGTGTCTTCCTTGTTCAGCTCACATTTGGGTGTAGCATGAATAATAAAAACCCAGAGACAAATATTGGGGTTCAAGCTGGAGATCAGACAAGCAAAACAGCCAAACCACTAGAGACTTCTTACTTTTACCAAGGCTGGGACGATCCGGTCCTCAGAGTGACTATAGTCTGCAATGCTCCCCACCAAACCTCAGACTGCCCTGAGACTGCACTGACCTCCTGCCTTATATTCCTCTCTAGTGCTGGGATTAAAGGCATGCCATCCCAAGAACTGATATCAAAGGTGTGAGCTCTGTTTCTCTCTGAGACTGATTCACTGTCTTGTAGCTCAGGGTGGCCTTGAACTCATAGGGATCCTTCTGCCTCTGTATCCCAAGTGCTGGGATTAAAGGTGTGACCACCACTGCCTGTCCTCTATGGCTAACTAGTGGCTAATCTCTTAAATAGGTGTGTGGTTAACTAGTGGTTTAGCTCTGCATTCTGATCTTCAGGCCAGCTTTATTTGTAGATTACAAAGAAAAATCTCACTACATTGAGGCTGTCATGTTGGTGAGACTTTATGGGTGTAACTTCTGATATTACTAGGAGACACAATCTCATAGCAAATTCCCTGGTCCTCTGGCTCTTACAGTTTTTCTGCCCCCTCTTCTACAATGTTTCTTAAGCCTTAGGTGTGAGAGTGTTTTATAGATGTATCTGTTGGGACAGGGCCCCACAATGCTGTGTTTTGATTGGTTGTGGGTTTCTGTGATGGTCTCCATCTATTGCAAACACAAGTTTCTTTGATGAGTGGTGAGGATTACCCTTATCTCTGGGTGTAAGGACAAATGTTTATAGATTGTTGTTAGGGACATGTTGCTGGTTTAGTAAATTAGCGGTTATAGATTCTCCTCCAATAACCAGGGTGTCACTAGCACTGAGTAGTTAGCTGGCTTCCCAGTATCGGGCATGGTTTCCCTCTTGTTAAGTGGGTCTTAAGTCCAAGTAGAGAGCAGTTGGTGACTGCGAAGGTGTGCATGCCACTACTGGACCCATAGGGTTACAGTGCCATGCTGATTGTTGATGCTATTTATTGGTATCCGTGCTGGGTAGGACAGTTTCCTTTGGAAACTTTCATGGCACTTCATGGCACTTACTGGTACCATAAAAGCTAATCCTCAGGGAGAGGACTTCAGGTCGGGTCAGGTCCAGCTCAGGGGTCTCTGGGCTCTGTTTCTGAAGTGCTTAGTAGCTTTAGCAATAGGGACATACCTTCTGCCTCTGGGGGTAACCAAGAGGCGGGCAACAGCAATAGGTTATATGTTTTGGGAGTCTCTTAAAGAGCCCTGGCCAACAACTCAAAAGAGGATCGTGTCTGATATTAGGGCTTTTGTTAGGTGGTGTTTGGCTCTTGGAGGGAGCACTGTCAGCCCAGGCCAGAAAAGCTCACTAGAGCTATGCGTGTATAGTCACACACTGAATTATGTGCATTATAGATTTTAAGGGAGCTAGCTAATAGTATGATTCTTTGTGTATTTTTCAGACATTCATACTGTTATTTTTTTCCACCTCCCTCCTCCTCCTGTATTTACTCCCCTCTTCTTTTCCTAAGGAGTGCCCCCGTTTGCATTTCCCTTACCAGGTCACTAGTATCCTGCTGTTTTGTTGTGCTTTAGATGGCATTGCTATGCAGTCTCAGCTGGCCTCAGACCTAGAGCAATCCTACTGCCTCAACCTCCCAGGTGCTGGGATTACAGGCATACAACACCACCCCTAGCCCTGGAGTTTGTTCAGTGCACAGTCCAGGTCTCCAAGTTCAGGGCTGTTGATGGCACAAACAGATCTCCTGGGAGATTTTCACAAGAGGGAACACAGAGCTCCCTTGCCTTTTGCCAGCAGAATATGCAGAATGACTGCCTTTGTTCTGCTGGGAGCCGGGACTGTGAGGCTCCCTTTGAGTTGTAGCCCTTCACATTATCCATTCTGTGTATTGCATGCTTTTTTGGGGGGTGGGGGTGTTGGGGAGAGGACCGGGCAAGGCTGAACTTTTTTCTGGGCTGTGTATTTTTCTAGAATTAGACAAGCCAGATCAAAAATGCAGGCTGTAAGAATTAGCCTGTGATGGTCCATCCTTTTTGTTGTTGTTGTTCTGTTGTTCATTTGTTTTTCAAGACAGGGTGACAGGGTTTCTCTATGGCTTTGGCAAGGCTGTCCTGGACCTAGTTCTTGTAGACCAGGCAGGCTGGTCTCAAACTCACAGAGATCTGCCTGCCTCTGCGCCACCACCGCCCAACCTGATGGTTCATTCTTACTATGAGATGGGCTTAGAGTTTATCAGGGCTGCAGATGAGCAGGGCACTAGATCCCTCCCTTCCCTAGCTGGCAGCTGATGCCCGTTTCTCAGAACTACAAGGGTTGGAAAGTTATAGGTAGTCTGCAGCATGACTGAGCCCACGATCAGAAATGGGGCAGTTTTTGTTCATTGATCATTATATAAAACTTTGTGTACTATACTAATAAGGTGAGGAACTAAAAGAGACAAGTGTCTGCCTTGGGAGATGGCAGGAATTCGGGGGGGGGGGGGCATTAAAAATCACTGTCTTGTGTCAAATCAGCCTTTTCTTTGCACTGTGTCCTTCTGTGGAATGGCATATTAAAACCTGCTCTAGGGGACTGGAGAGATGGCTCAGAGGTTAAGAGCACTGACTGTTCTTCCAGAGGTCCTGAGTTCAATTCCCAGCAACCACATGGTGGCTCACAACTAGCTATAATGAGATCTGGTGCCCTCTTCTGGTGTGCAGATATATATGGAAGAAGAATGTTGTATACATAATAAATAAATAAATCTTTAAAAAAAAAACAAAAACAAAAACAAAAAACAAAAAACCTTGCTCCAGCCAGGTGAGTGGTGCCACACACCTTTAATCCCAGAACTCAGGAGGTAGGGGTGGTGGATCTCTGTGAAATAAAGGCCAGCCTGGTCTACCTAGAAGTTCCAGGACAGCCAAGGCTTCATAGGGATACCTTGACTTGAACACACAAACCTGCTTCATTTTCATGGATCTCTTGAATTTGTTTTTATGTTATTTCCTAAGACTAAGCTTAAGACTCAGGTGTGCTCACCCCCCAAGTCTCCATTCTTAAATGATCCCTTGACATGGTCCCAGCCAAGTCCAGTGAGATTAAACTCTGTTCCAGAGACTCTTGAGACTTCGGCAGCTAATCCAGGACAAGTTGTGGTTCTCCCTTCCAGCAGACATTGGGAAAGAACTTTAGATCTCACCTCAGGTTTTTGATAATGGGAGATAGAGATTAGTGAGATAGGGCAGGGACTCCAGGGAGAATGCCCTGGTTTGAGGCCAGGGACACCAGGAGAGAAAGTTCTGGTTCCCGGTCCCTTATCTCCTACAAACTGAAATAAACTTGTCTCTAAAATTCACCCTCTGTGGTCCGTGAATTTTACCTTCAAATTCATGAGACAAGAACCTGAAAACCATGGATTCAGGATGACTTTCACGGCTGTTAAGTTTTCCAGGACTCTGGCTCCTTAAGCTAAGCTTACCGGGAGCAGGAAAAGGCTGGTACTCTCAAAGACAACACAAAATGTCTGGTATCAAGACCTGTTGCAGGATGCAGTTTGTAACAATAAGTCTTTCGCCAAGCCGCCCAAGCCCTGCTGCCATGTGGGTGCTTTCTGCCAGGCCACCCAAGTTCTGCCCTCCGCCACGTTAAGGTCCCAAGTAACACACAGAGACTTATATTAGGTACAAATGCTGCTTGGCCAATAACTAGAATTTCTCATCTGCTAGCTCAGTCTTAATTACCATAAATTTATATATTTTATAAGGCTTATCTTATCGGACGCCAGCGGCAAGCGTTCTGTCTTCCCAGGCTCACGTGGTGACTCTGCGCTTTCTCCTACCTTTCCCAGAATCCTCCTTGACTCCTAGTTCCACCTATCTTGTTTTCCTATTGGCCAGCAGTACTTTATTTATCAACTAATAAGACAATCATATACACAGAAGGACCTCCCCCATCAGCGGTTACTCTATGTATTTGAATGTATTGTTTTTCACTCACATGAATGTATGTGCACCAAGTATGTCCACCTTCATGCATGTCTGTGCACTATGTGCAGGCCTGGTGTCTGTGGAGGCTGGAAGAGGGCATCAGGGGCTGGAGAGATGGCTCAGAGGTTAAGAGCACTGGCTGCTCTTCCAGAGGTCCTGAGTTCAATTCCCAGCAACCACGTGGTGGCTCACAACCATCTGTAATGAGATCTGGTGCCCTCTTCTGGTGTGCTGGAATACATGCAAGCAAAAGGCTGTATATATAATAAATAAATCTAAAGAAGAAGAAGAAGAAGAAGAAGAAGAAGAAGAAGAAGAAGAAGAAGAAGAAGAAGAAGAGGGCATCAGATCCCCTCGACTGGAGTTACAGATGGTTGTGAGTTGCCATGCAGGTGCTAGGAATAGAATCCAGGCCCTCTGTAGGAGGGATTATAGGCCAGCTCACCATGCTTGGCTCCTCAGGAGATTTTAATCCAACCAGATCAGGGCAAGCCCTGAGGAGCCAATGTCTGAGATACCAGGATTCCTTCCTTCCAAGCTATAGTGGGAAATTACCAATACGGAGTCTGGTAGAAATATAAGGGTATTTAATAGGGAAAAGCCTTACTTACAGAGGGACCTAGCCAGCCGGCGTGGCAGCAGCCTGTATGCAAGCCGAAAAGACAAACCGAAAGCGCAAACGCAGTCACCCTACATCACTCTGACCACGCCCTCACAAGCGTGGTCAGGCACACCTGTAGCCAGCCCCTAAGTAGGCGTGGCTACAGCTTCCCCTACAACAAGCACCACTGTAGGGGAGAAAAACACATCTGCGCATTAGAACAGGACTTCCCAGACCCAGACCCAATGCAGTTCTGTAGTCCATTCCTCTCCCATTCCCCTGCCCACACTCCTTTCTTTTTCTGTGTATTTTTTTAAAATTGGTTTTATTGTTTAATTGTGTGTGAGTGTGTGGGTGGGGGAGTGCATTTGAGTGCAGGTGCCCAAGGACACAGATGAGAGCAAGAGGTGGCCTAGAGTTGGAATTACAGGTGGTTGTAAGCCACCTGATGTGGGTGCTGGTAACCGAACCGGGTCCTCTGCAAAAGTAGGATGCATGCGTAACCACTGAGCCAGCTCTCCACCCTGACCCCACTGTTTCTTTCTAAGCTGGTTGAGAGGGTGGGTGCAGAAGGGGAGGTCCTGTCTAAAAAAAACAAAACAAAAAACAAAACAAAAAAAAAAGTGACTTAGAAAAGTGATTTTGGATGACCTTTGGTGCAGAGTGAGGTCCTGGCACACGGACTAAGAGGCCAAAGAGCAAATTGCAAGAAAGATCTAGGAGCTCAAAAGCAAACACATGAAAGCATTGCTGTTTGATTTCATTTCACCTATTGTTGGTGTTAGGGAAAGAACACAGAGCTCCCTGAATGTTAGGCAAGTGCTCTACTACTGAATCACAACCCTACCAACACTTAGGAATTTTATTTATTTTTAATTTTTTTTTTCGAGACAGGGTTTCTCTGTGGCTTTGGAGGCTGTCCTGGAACTAGCTCTTGTAGACCAGGGTGGTCTTGAACTCACAGAGATCCGCCTGCCTCTGCCTCCCAAGTGCTGGGATTAAAGGCGTGAGCCACCACCAACCCCCTGGCTATTTTTAATTTTTAAAATTATCTTTTATGTGTATGGTGCTTTGTCCGAATGTAGGTCTGTGCACCATGTGTGTGCAGTGCCAGAGGTGGCCAGAAGAGGGCATTGGATCCTCTGGGACTAGAGCTATAGGTGATTGATTATGATCAATTCAAGCACAGGGAATTGAACCCAGATTCCCTGGAGGAGCAGTCACTGAGCCATCTCTCCAGCCTCCACTCCTAACACCCAAGGAAGACAATGGCAAGATAGATTCCTTCCTGTGAACTAGGGGAAAGTGGCCTCATGGAGTGTACCCATGGCCCTGGTATAAACTATCCCCTACAAGGCACTTTGTGCTGAAGGAGGGTCACCTATTGAGTATTTAGTGAGATACCTCTTGCCCTCCCTAGACATTGACTCTCCACGTTTAGCCTCTGATCATTCTCTTAGCTTCAGAATATAAATCAATATACTAACTCCAGTTTTGTTTTGTTTTGTTTTGTTTTGGTTCAATTTCACCTATCTAGCTACTTCAACCTTGGGCTCTCCAGTCCCTCTGGCCAGGTAATCCTATCAAGTGAACTTTCCCCATCACTCTTCCCTTTGGAAACCACGTTGGCAAGAAGGCAAGATGACAGAACCCAGCCAGAGAGATGTAGTAGAAAACAGGGGTCTGACTTCAGGTGGCTCCATCTTTAGTTACACAGAAACCCACTGAAGAACAGAGACTGGAGTCCACACTGGGGACTTTTTTGTGAGGCAAAAGCTGCTTAATCTGAGTTGGAGCTTGCCTGTGGGAAGTGTGTAGGTGATGGTGTTAGCAGCCCTTGCAGAAGTTATGCAAGATGTGCAAACAGCCACGGGCCTGGAGTGAGCACATGGTAAGGGATGGCTCCAATCTGCTTGCTTGCTGAAAGACAACCTCCAAGTCTACAAACTATCCAGATGCCTGGAGGAAGTGACTTAGGGGCAGGGAACAAGACCATCCATGGCTAAGCACACTCCTGGAACACAGCAACTTCACTGGCAGGTGATCCATTGTGACCTTTGTTAAAAACAAAACAAAATAGGTCTGTGAGATGGTCCAACTGGTAGAGGCACTTGCTGACAAGTTTGACAACCTGAGTTCCTCACAATCCACATAACAATCCTCACAATCCACATAACAAGTTACAGTCAATCCAGGACTGTACACAGCAAGACCCTGTCTGGAAAAAAAAAAAAAAAGTTAAACTTGTTCGATAATTCTATACATGTTTAAAATGCATCTTGGGGGTCTTTTGGGGACAGAGTTTCTCTGTATAGCCTTGGATGTTCTAGAACTCACTCTGTAGATCAGGCTGGCTTAAGACACTCAGAGATCCACTGGCCTCTGCCTCTCAGGTGCTGGGATTAAAGGCATGCACCACCACCAGACATAAAATGCATTCTTATTACTTTTACCCATATCCTCTCTTCTCCCTTTCACCCATCTACCTTCTCCATCCCCAATACAATCCATTTTCACATTCACATCTTTTGTTTTGTTGTGGGACCCACTGAGTTTATCCAAGGCCATCTGTGTGACCATGGGTTTGGAACTGTTCATTGGAGACTGGTCGGCTCCTCAGGAGGTACACATCAGAAGATATTGACTCTCCAACTTTCAGAGTCTAGCAATAGCCAGGAGACCCCATGAGCCTCTCCAGTATCCCAGACTGACTGTTGACAGGACTATTCTTATGCAGGCCTGGTGCAGGGAGATGCTGGGAATTTATGGTTGCAATGGCGGTGTCATGCCCAGAAGGTGGTATTTTGCAGCTCTTCTCCCTATATTCCCATTTTTACATTCTTTTCACCACCTGAACTTTACAGGGGAAGGCATAAATGTCTTACTTAGGGCTGGTCATTCCACTGTCACTTAGTCTAGGTACTTGAAACTGCTCAACTTTTGAACCAAGGTGTGAGTTATGAAGACTAGAACTGATGGCACAGCGACACTCCGTGGACATATAAAGAAGTGCATGCTAGTCCCACATGGGTATTGGGATGCCAGTCCTGAGCCATGCTGGAGCAGACAATGTTCCAAGGGCCCAGGTTCTCCGTTACCCAGTTAGGTCCACTCAAGCATTCCTTGAGTGTCAAGTCATGTCCTCCTGCCCACAGCCTAAGAGAGGAAACTTGGACATCTTGTACTCCTTAAAGGACAAAAGGATTGGGGATATAGTTATTTTAGTTCAGACTAGCATGTATGTGTCCCTAGGTTGGATTCTGACACCAGAATAAAAAAAGAAAAGAAAATGGACAAAAGAAGGCGAGCTAAGTTAAGTGTGGTGCCACAGGCCTTAATAAGGTTGGGTGGCAACAAGTTCAAGACCAGCCTGAGCCACAGATAATTCTGTCTCAAAGTAATAGAGAGCAGGGACAACTAGCCAAAGGGTGTCAGCAAGTTTTCACGTGCTCAGTATGGCTCCCTGGGCGTTGTGATTTGCAGAGAAATCTTAGCAATCTTTACTCATGCTAGGTATTTCTTCCCAGCAGATTCCGTAAAACTAGGAAAAATATTATATTATAGTTTGGATAGAGTGTCCCCACAGGCTCATTTGTTTGAGCCTTGGTCTCCAAGCTGCTGCTGGTGTTTAGGGAAGCTGTAAAAAACTCTGGGAGGTGGAGCCTTCCCAGAAGAGGCAGATATCTGTGGGGTAGGACTTGATGTTCATAGTTTAGTCTGCTTTTGTTCTCTCTGCTTCCTGGTCCATATCAACATGAACAAGCAGCCTTGCATGGCAGCTGCCACAGCCTCAAGCTGTTCCAAACAATGAGCCAGAACAAATCGTCCCTTAAAGGTTCACAACAAGAAAAGAATTCATACACTGCCAAAGAAAAATGGTCTTTCAAATAGAGTCCACAGGAAAAGTAATGCATTTGTAAGATCTTCCCATTCTCAGATTTCCTTTTTATTTTATTTGAGACAGGATCTACAGCCCAGGCTGGCCTTACTTGATCTCCTGTTCCAAATGCTGTGATTCGCCACTGCAGGCAGCAATACAGAGGAGGCTACAGAGAGCATCCTGCTGTTTGTGCTAGACCAAGGACCAGTGTACAATCAGCATTAAGCTGGGGCTGGAGGTGGCTGGGGCTGGAGGTGGCTGGGGGTGTGGCTCAGTGATGGAGCTCCTGTCTGGCACATGTCAGGCACTGGGTTCCATGCCTAGTATTAAAAAAAGAAGGACCAGTGAGATGGCTCAACAGGTAAAGGTACTTGCTGCCAGGCCTGAGGATCTTAGTTTCACACTGGACACATGGTAGAAGGAGGGAGTTGACTCCCGCAGTGATTCTTTGGCCTCCACATGTGCACCATGGTTACGCACAGAGAGACACAGACACAGACAGACAGACAGACAGACAGACAGACAGACAGACAGACAGACACACAAACATACACACACACAACCTACCTGTGGGAAAGTACTGCCTAGCATTTAGTGTAATGGCTAAAGAAACTCCATTTTATGCTAGGCATCCATCTTGGTACCCACTAGCTGTTTGCCTCTAACTCCAGTTCCTGGAAGATAAGCTCCCAGTAACCCTGGATCAGTGACTCCCACCCAAAAATATACAGCCATGACTCTGTAGTTGTTATAATATGACTAAACGCTTTTTTGGCTTCTGTAACTTGCTTATGTAGATACCCAGATTGTTTGGGGTCACTTAACTTGGCAGAACAGACCAGTTTTTGCTTGCTTGCACAGATGCTGGAAGTCTTCTTGTGGTTTTCCCCCTTAAAAATTCTTCCCTTGTTTCCCCTCTCACGGCAATCTCAAGTTTGACTCAGTGGTTATTTTTCCTGTTAGCAGCTAATCAGAATCTTTAACAATAAGGCTGGAGAGGTGGCTCAGTGGTTAAGAGTGCTGGCTGCTCTTCCAGAGGACTTGAGTTCAATTCCCAGCAACCACATCGTGGCTCACAACCATCTGTAATGAGATCTGGTGTCCCCTTTTGTTGTGTAGACCCCCAGGAAGACAGAGCTCTCATATACATAAATAAACAAATATTTTAAAAAAACTTTAATTATAATTGAATTGAGTCTATGATCTTTTCCAAGAGATCACAAATTCCATAACATTTGGAGGTCCCAGCAAGATCCCTGGGAGACTCAGGGCCGGGATAGGACCCTGAGGGAGCTAGTTCAAAGTGATCTTGATAGACCCTGGGGAGCCCAGACTGCAATGGCCCCAAATTTGCAAACTGAAAGTAAGAACTGGCAGCCAACATGCTTCTAAAGCTCTGCTCTGTTTGGAGTCAGGACATTTGGAGAGACAAAAGGAGAGATCTGATGAGATTGTAAACCCAGGCTCTGGGGCAGAGGGGATGCTCTACTGTCCTCCTGATTTTGGTGTATGAGTGAAGGTAGCCACCACATGTCTGAGTTCACCTGGTCTTCTCTGGCTGTGTTGTTGTACTGTCCTTTTCTATTGTTCTCTATTGTCTGTTGGATTTGTGATTTTAAGCTTTGTTGCAGAGATGGGAACTGAACTGAACATAAACAAATTGCCTCTGAACTGTACACTACATTTTCAGGATTTCCAAGAGGCAGACTGCTCCTGGCTGCCAGCTCCTCCTTGGACCTTGCTCCATCTAGCTTGTCTGTCTCTGTTCCCCTTGTTAGCTTGCTGAAGCCTGATGTTTAAGTCCTGCAGGTACAGGACTTGCTTCTCTATGCCCTCCTGTTTGCAATCTTTTCCCCTTGCTCTCCTTCTGGAAGACGTCTCTTTTTTCCTACTTATCCTGTCTCCCAGCTGGCTCCAATCTCTGACTATAGAGTTCTGGCTGCCATCGCTTGGTGTCTGTGCTGGCCTGGGGTGCACAGGCACTCCCAGTGCATAGCTCTCCCAGGCATCATAAGCCCCCTAGTCCACTGCCTGTTCCTATTGTGGTGCTGCAGCTAGCCCATACCCAGAAGCTCTGATCTCTAAGCCTTCTTTGTATTCTGCTTTCTCTGGTCTCTTCCTTTGATTATTGGATTCAATTTTGCAAGGACTCAGGTGTCTTTTGGGTAGGGATAATGTTATTAAAAAACCTGACTCTGGAGTTAGGATATGGCCTTCCTCCTCCAATCAAAGTATGATTGTTCAAATATTTCCTCCAAAATCTCTGTTCTAGGTCAGAAGGCCATCTGACTCTAGAACAAAGAGAAAAAAAAAAAACAGCCCAAGAAAAGATACGATGTGCTTTAAAATAGCTAAAATATAAATGTTCTGTACTTTAAGATTTGTAAGTTTATTGGACATGGTTAAAACATCTACAAAGCAAATCTGTAAAGAAAGCAAAAACAATCTGATGCCAACATTTTCTGAGTTCCTGTGAATATATTGTTTTTATAGTTTTCTGTTTAATGACCTCCAGGTTACAGATACTTATATTATTCTGCAACTGAATGACTTTATAAGAAAATATACTCACTAAGATTTTCAGGTTGTCTGCCTCCATCTGCAGACACACACAAACTGGTTATCAAGTAAAATAAAACCCTCTGTCTACAATCTCTTAGTAATAACTCCAGATATGCCTGCTTAAAATTATCAGACTAGGACTCACTTAAAGCTAATATTCCTTCTAAAAAGGAGATAGGCAAAGTCGCTGAACCTTCAATTGAGCATCTGGTCACTCCTTCCAAGCTGGTTCTATGCAATTAGGACATCACCATATGAGGCCTCAAAGTATTCTGGAGAAACTATGGTATATAGGCTAAAAACTAAGAATAAGGAGGGAGTCCACCCGTGCAACAATGAGAAAGACATTACATATACTGGGTAAAGGCTCCAGATTCCCTTAGGAAATATTTCTTACAACAAATGTTAAATTTGTTACTGTTATGTCTCATGTTATTTAAATCTTGTAATCAAAAAAGGATTCATACAAAATTAGGATGCTAAATGTAATTAACAATGTCTAGCTCTTTGACTTGTTCCTCCTTTCTTGGTTCTTGTTTACAAAAATGTTCCCCCATTCAAGGTCATAGATATTCAAAACTCTTGGGATCTGTAAAACCATTGCAGAGGGTGGGGGGAAGGGCCCAGGCAACTGTGAAATTCCAAGCCCCCCCCAATTAGTTTAAAACTTGTAACAAAAAGGTTAATAGTTGAAAATCTATACACAGGTCATCTTAATTTGCTATTGTGACACTTGGGAGAGCAGGCCCTGCACCTCACCTGGGCAACCCTGTCGGTGGAGGTGAGGGTGAGCCAGCCAACCCCCAAACTTGTGAGCGTGGGAGAGCTGTTCCCACTACTTGTCTGTCATGCAGCAGTGTGGGTGTGGGGGGGTTCCCCTTTTAACCCCTTCTGTCCCTCACAGACTGGAACAGCTAAGCAAATTGACCCTCCCCCCTTGCCAGCTGCAGCACTCAAGAAAGAAGGCCTTGCTCCTCCCTTAGGCCCTGTTGGTGGAGGTGTGGGTGAGCCAGCCCCAAGGTTGTGAGCAAGGGAGAGCTGTCCTTATTACTCAACTGACATGTGGTAGCATGGGTGGAGGAGAGATGCTCCCCCAGTCAATGCCCGAGACAGATGGAGGAGCTGGCCCTGGGGTCATAAGAGCAAGAGGGCTGTCCCAGCTGCAATATTCAGGAGAGTGGCCCCTGCACCTCACCTCACTTGGGTGACACAGTAGAGCCGGTCCTGGTTGTGTAGGTGCAGGGGAGCCGAACTGAGGGAAAGAAAGCAGGAGAACTAGACCCACCCCTCACTCATTACTCCAAGGGTGAATTAGCTGGGGCAATGCTGGAGAGCGCACCCTGGTGGTGAGGACAGGGAGAACTGACCAACCCAATAGCTGCCCAGGCCCAGAACCAGGGTTATGAATTGGCCTGCCCCAACATCCACCCCATCTATGGTTTACTGGAACATTTGAAGGGGCCAAACACACAGACCCCAAAGCTGCAAGTTCTCCATGACACAGGGCAACAACAGGATATCCAAGATCTCAGTGAGGGCCCAGCATTGATGGTGTGTCAGAAACCAGAGGCCTCAAACCCGACCAATGACTCTTTGCAATGCGCACTTGCAAGTAAAGATATATGGACAAAAAGGTTTATTATGTGACTCACTGTGCCACACTGCAGCTTCCATAATGAGATTTTTAATTTTTTCTTTTTTCTTTTTTTTATCTTAAATTTTGTCTTAGTTGGGGCGGCGGGGGGGTGGGGGGGTGGGGGTGGGGGTGGGGTGGGGTCAGGAACAGAGAGTTGAGTGAAGGGACCAGGATATGAATGGGATCAAGATGCATGATGTGAAAGACACATTGAATAAATGGAAAAAAGGTTTTTAAAAAATGTAGTTGGGTGTGGAGTCACATGCCTTTAATCCCAGCACTTGGGAGGCAGAGGCAGGCAGATCTCTGATTTTGAGGCCAGTTTGGTCTACAAACTGAGTTTCAGGACATCCAGGGCTATGATAGACAAAACTGTGAGCTGCCAGAACCCTAAAGTCTCCTCCAAATAAGACAACACAAATGACTCCATCTTAATTATAGTAATGCTAGCCACTGGCAAAGAACGGACACATGCCGCTGGACCCTACCCAAACTGTGGACAAGCAGGGCACTGGAGAACTGACTGTCCCTCTTGGCTTCCCAAGGCAAGCCAAGTTTTCAGTGTCTTCATCCACAAAAGCTCAGATCTTCTGGGTCTGGCAGCTGAAGGCTAAAGCTGACCTGTGTGGGAATGAAAGACTTCATGTTGTCCTGTGTGACTGCTGAAGACCAATGACCTCTGCCCCCAAGGCCACATGAAGGTAACCACCTAGGAAGTCTCTGTCATTTTAATTGATACAGAAGCCATATGGATTATACTCCTGCTCAAATTTATTTTTCTTAGATCTCTGATGATATTGATGGCTCATTGTAGCAATGCTGCTCTCAATAATCAACCACCCATATAATCATTGTAAATAATTAGGAAAAATGGAATTTATAAAGGTCTAGGAAAAGATTTAGGATGCAAGCTGTAAAGGTCTAAGGATAGAAAAGCTTAAATAAGTTATGAGGGTCTAAGGAAGTAATTTAAGGTATATAAAGGTCTGAGCATATGAAAGCTCAAATAAGCTGTGAGGGTCTGAGAAAGTGATTTAAGGTGTGTAAATGTAAGTTACAAAGGTCTAGGGGAATGATTCAAGGTATATATAAAACAATTAAAAATGTTTCAGATTCCTTCTCTCTTGCTAGGCAATTATTATATTAAGACTTCAAAAGTTCAGAGTTTTTACATTAATCAATGGAGTTAAGATTTCCCCCTAAGCTCCTTAACTTTGCCTTCTGTTTCTAGTCTATATTTGTCCCAACAGATTTCCAATCAACTAAAGACTACAAGCTGTTCCAGACACACCAGCCTCAGGTGGTCCTTTGAGACTGGCAAGCTGTGGACCAGCTGAAAGCTAATGTAAACCAGATGCTTCCGACAAAATTTCCTACAGCTTGAGCCCCAGCTTCAGACTAGCATTCCAGACTGCTCCAAAGCTACCTGCCTGTCGCTAGTCCCAGGTGGTCCACAGAACCTGGACAGCAAGCCAGATGTAACTTGTCCCTTCCTGGTCTTTGACTGACAGTCTAGCCTTCCTGGGCCCTGACAACAATGTCCTATTTCAGCTGAGAAGCAGTTACAGAAGAGACTATGTTGCCCCTTACCATTAACAAAAGGCTAAAAAGTTAGATCCAAAGAAACTACTTCCTTTCTACCAAAGGAGCCATTTTCCTGTCACTGTCAAAAATGACAAATAGTGGTGCCTCTTAACACACCAGAACATGCTGGCTCCAGGCTCCTTCAGTATTACACATACCTGTTAAAATCAGAGAGCTACAAGATGGGGGCTATCCATCTTGGTACCCACCAGCCATTTGTCTCTGACTTCAGTTCCTGGAAGATAATTTCCCAGTAACCTTGGCTGAGTGATCCCCACCCAAAAAATGTACAGCTGAGACTCTCTACTTGTTATGATATGGCTAAATGCCATTTTTGGCTTCTGTAACTTGCTTATGTAGATACCCAAAGATTGTTTAGGGTCACTTAACTTGGCAGAACAGATAAGTTTTTGCTTGCTTGCATAGATATTGAAAGTCTTCTTGTGGTTTTCCCCTTTAAAAATCCTTCCCTTCTCATGGCAATCTCAAATTTGGCTTGGGGATTATTAGTCCTGCTAGAAGCTAATAAATAATTATAATTGGATTGAGTCTATGGTCTTTTCCCAGGGATCACTAACCACATGACATCAAGATGCCCTGGGTTTTATCCGAAGAACCAAGAATAAAGTAAAATATCAAATGAGAATCATGAGAGGTCTTTGTGTGCCCAAATAAGGACAGGGAGAGAAACCTTGGTAAAAGATATTTAATGTCAGAGGGACACTGTACATCTGGGCAGAGATGACCTGCCAGCATGCCCTGCTGTTCATGAGGCCTCCCCGATAGAGGAGGTGGCAGCAGCAGCAACAGTTTCCTGCCCTGTGGCGAGATGGCAGTGCACAAGCCCTTTGTCCCCAGTCAGAGCCCAGGTTTGCTTCATGTCTTCCTTGGTGTAGCAGAGTAAGTGGCCATCTTTCTCTCGGCCCAGGAGCTTTGCAGCAGGAGCTGATGGCATCCTCATCAGAACACAGATCCAGAATCCAGAGAGGCACAGGTCCCTTACGGTCACCAGTCAGAGTGACTTGAGACCTCTCCCCACTACTGGGGAAGGAACCTTCCTTTCCTGCAGTTGCGCACTGGATGAGAAAAGAAGCAAGTACTGGGACTTTTACTAAAGCTGCCTCCATTCAGGAGAAGACCTAGGCCACCATTGGGGTTGTCAGGTCTTCACCTTCCACAGGGCCTCTGGGTCTCCTGGCCAGGGTCATAGACTGCAGATTTGAAACAAGCCCATCTCCTTCATCTAATCACTTCCTCTTTCCTGGAGGCTATGGCGCATGACACTCTCAAGCCTCTGTGTCCTGAGAGTCCTGGCCAGAAAGCATGGAAAAGCCCATTTCTCTCCACTGGCTGCAGGTTACCAGCAAAGCCCAGTCCTCACAGAGGGCCAGCATCTCTTAAGTCCTTCCTCTCCATTTTCTTCTCTTGCTTATTTACCATCCGTCCATTCATTTGTACAAATATAAAATATATTTAGATAGATTTATATAATACAGACTTTTGAGAGGCAGAGAGGAGTGGGCTGGAGGCATGGGTGCCATCATTTACAGACATACTGGTCCACAATCTCGGTGCATTTTTTGCACCTGACAAAGCAACACCAGTGGAACCTGCAGTGGCAACGCTCCACCTGGACGCTCTTGAAGCGGTCATAGCCGCGGCCACAGCACATGAGCTCACAGCCATCCGTGCCCTCTGAGGTCTTGTTGCAGAGGCGGCCCTGGGTGCCCAGTGAGCCTGTGGTCTCGTTGCGCAGGCAGTAGTCAGGGCTGGGGTCCACGTAGACCAGGTCCTCTGGCGTGGGCTGGTTGAAGCGGCTGTTAGCCAGCTCCAGCTTGCCCTGGCGGGTGATGCGCACGGCGGCAGCGCTGTCATACTTCTCTTTCAACCGGTCCCCTACCTTGCGGAACTCAGCCAGCTGGAGCCAGCAGGTCTTGAGGCTGCAGGACCCTGAGACTCCGTGACATTTGCAGGCGACATCAGCCATCTTATACACAGCCTGGGGGCAGGGGGAGAAAGATGAGTGAGAAGGAGAATCCTTCACAGACTGTTAAGAAGGCGACGAGGAGCCGGGCGTTGGTGGAGCATGCCTTTAATCCCAGCACTCAGGAGGCAGAGGCAGGCGGAACTCTGTGAGTTCGAGGCCAGCCTGGTCTCCAGAGCGAGTGCCAGGATAGGCTCAAAAGGTACACAGAGAAACCCTGTCTCGAAAAACCAAAAAAAAAAAAAAAAGAAGGTGGAGGAATGCTGCATGGAGCTTTTACATAGGCTCTGGAGACCCTAATGGGCTTACCAGACTTGGGGAGCAATTGCTTCTACCCACTGAACCATCTCCCCAGCCCTTACAGTTTTAAAAAAATAATTTATTTACATTGGGACAGACTCTCATGTAAACCAGGCTGGCCTCAAACTTGCTCCACAGCTGAAGATGACCTTGAACTTCTGACCCCTTGCACTTGGAACTCCTGAGTGTTGAGATTGTAGGCATGGGTCACGGTAACCAGTTTATATATTGCTGGGGATCAACCTCAGGGTCTCATGCTTGGTAGGCAATCATTCCACCAACTGAGCTAAATCCCCCACACCTCTCACCCCACCCTTGATTTTCTTTAAATGGAATCTTGTTATGTTGTTCAGGCTGTTCTCAAATGTGGGGGCTCAAGTGATCTTGCCAGTCTCCCTAGCAGCTGGAACTACAGATGTGAGCTGTTGCTCCTGGCTCAAACTTTCTATGTTGATTCAATTTTCAAAGAGATAAAACCCAACAAAATATGTTTAGCTTTTGCACAATATGGAGCACAAGTCAGAAAAGAAAGGATTCCGTTCTTTTACATGCCATCATGGCCTGGCTTGGCCCAAAGTCCTCCCACACTGTGTGGTTCCTGTTCTAGGGTTATGAGGAGCTTCCTGGGAGCCATCACATCTGTCAACAGGACCCTCAACCCACCCCTCACCCCTCTGGAAGAGGCCCAGAGTTTGGGGCAAGGGCAAACCTAGGCCCTTGGAAACAGGGTGGTGAGCCTGCTCACATGAGAGTTTGTTCCAGAACAAATTGACTTCTTTTTTTGTTTTGTTTTGTTTTTTTGAGATAGGGTTTCCCTGTAGCTTTGGAGTCTGTCCTGGAACTAGCTCTGTAGGCCAGGCTGGCCTTGAACTCAGATATTGGCCTGCCTCTGCCTCCTGAATGATTGAAGGCACTCGCAAACTGAAAGTCATGGAAGTCACTCAATCTTAACTTTGTGGAGTGGACTTGAACTTGGGCTATTCCAAAAATCAAAACTATAAAGCAGAGCAGCGCAGCACAGAGGAGAGAAGAGCTGCTCACTAAGTACTCTTTAACAAAGACCACTGCTGTCACAGCCCTGGCAGCTGTCTGTGCACAGGAGGCAGGGTGAGAATGCATCTCGGCCTCAGACGCTTTCCTGGCCACAGTGGTTGTCCCAACAGAGTCGGGGCTCATTTCTCTAGGGTTTCCCTTAGACTTCTTTTCAAGGGTTCCCAGATCCAATGCTAAGCAGAGATTATCACATGCGCCATTAGCAGCTCTTGGACTATTTGGAAGGTTGTTTTCCTAAGAGGAGTAGAGACACTGAAGCTCTGGAGTCTTGCGAAGCCATCAGGCCCATGCTAACATAACCATGTCTGAATTCCAATCTGGTGGCCCGTGTTGGCTTAGAGCAGGAAGGGAAGGAGGCCTTCCCCAAGGTTAAACCCTTGGCTTGGTAGCTACCAAGGACACCATCCCCTATCCCCATCAAGACCTTCACAGACAAGCTCTGCAGTCACCTTCAGGCCTGCAGCACAGGCCTGGGTTCTCGCCTGCCTCTCTGCAGAGTGGTCTTTGGCTTAGGGAGAGAGCAACATCTGGTGAGGTGGATGGGGAAGCATTAAGGGTCTGTGGCTGTGGATGGAGTGGCGGCTGCGCCACCAGAGAGCAGGATAAATGTCTCTAATGGGAGTAAATACTGGGAGACAGGAAGGAGGAACCAGCTCACAGATATGGACAGGATCCCCACGCAAGACTGAGGAAGAATGCAGTTTCCCTTTGCTATTTAAAGTCCATCTATCCTTGCTGTAGATGAAGACACTGCAGACATTGTAATATTTGCTCCTTTGTTTCACATTTTATTGCTGATACTTCTGTGAAGAGAGGGAAGGGAATGCTAGTGTGAGGCCCTTCACTAAAAAACTAATACAGTGTGTGTGTGTGGGGGGGGAACTGGAGATGTAGTTCAGGGTAGAGCATTTGCCTAGCACGTGTAAGACGCTCAGTTTGATCCCCAGAGTCACAAAAGGTGACAAAATGCTTTTTGAAAAAAATGTTTTAGTCCTAGTGAGTAGTGTGGTAGTCATACTTGGAATCCCAGCACTCTGAAAGGCTAAAGGAGAAGGACTGCCAAGAGTTTGTGGCTAGCCTTGGCTACATAGAGAGTCCTTGTGTCATTCTTAACACCTCCTCCCCAGTTTTTTAAGAGCTGGGCTTGGTGGCTAATGCCTGTAATATGAGCACTCAAAAGGCAGAGGCAGGGAGTCTGGAGAGATGGCTCAGAGGTTAAGAGCACTGCCTGTTTTTCCAGAAGTCCTGAGTTCAATTCCCAGCAACCACATGGTGGCTCACAACCATCAATAATGGGATCTGGTGTCCTCTTCTAGCATGCAGGCATATATGCAGGCAAAATACTGTATACATAATGAATAATTTTTTTAAAAAAGGCAGGGGCAAGATAACTGCTGTGAGTTCGAGGCCAGCCTGGGCTACCTAACCAGCTCCAGGCTTGCTGGCCTGGAACTCACAGCGATTGGCCTGACTCTGCTTTTGAGTGCTGGGATTAAAGCCGTGTGCTACCATTGCCCGCCGGGTCTTTTTATCTGCATAGACATCCTGCACAGTTGAGTAGCAACAGCTTGCTGCTCTTGCCCCTATGTCCAGAGGAAGCTGCCATAGTTGCTTATGGGCCCAGAGAAGCTTCTGCCAAAGCACATGGGACTTCTGCTGTTGGGCAAGATGGCAGATCATCTGTTGCTGTTCTTGCTTATTCTGGTCTTAAAGTACTAGTCTGGGCTCTTTTCAACCCTTCCATTGTACAATGCTCCTCGGAGAACTCTGTGTCCATATGAGGGGGTGGGAGCTAAGCATGATACCATTGTCCCAGCTGGTGATTGACAGTTGGAGTTACTTGGACAGTGATTAAAAAAAAAAAAAAAAATAGAGGGACTAGCATCCCTACCCAGGAGCAGCTTGTGACAGAGGAGAGATGAAGCTCTGAGGAAGACGTGTGCAGTGTGGGGGAAAGAGCTAAAGCCTGGGAACCAGACAGAGGAAAGCAGGAAAAGAGGTCATCAAGGGGCCAGACAGACAGAGGAAGCAGCAGAGAAGGGGCCAGCACAAACAAATGATTAAGGGCATTAAATGAGGAGCCAGCAAAAGTAGGGTCAAACTGTGAA
Organism: Cricetulus griseus; assembly: GCF_003668045.3. Taxonomy (NCBI): domain Eukaryota; kingdom Metazoa; phylum Chordata; class Mammalia; order Rodentia; family Cricetidae; genus Cricetulus; species Cricetulus griseus. The sequence goes on along the minus strand of NC_048601.1, from coordinate 25,449,191 downwards.
GGGAAGGGAGGCGATGTCTCCCCTCTGCCTTCAGTACAGATCACAGACCAGCATGTTCCTGACATTGCCAGATATGAGCTCAAAGTAGGGCTGACACACAGCCCCTCTCCCTCGTTCTGTGAAGCAGGCCTCTTACTTAACCATTAGGAGGCAGCACAGAAACTGCTCTCGTAATCGTGCAAAGCCCAGTACAGGGTGTCACAAAGAACCATAGCCAGCACAGCAGACCTTCACCAGAGAAAAGGAGGATGAGAAATACCTCAAGAAAAGCAGGAAATGCTTCACTCGGGAGCAGGCGCAGGAGGCCTGTAGGGAGTGGGAAGGACGTTAAGGTCTGGGTGGCCTTTAAGCTCAGACCTATTTTATTTTGTTTTGAGGTCTGGTCTCACCCAACCTGGCCCTGAACTAGGCTCAAGCAATCCTCCTGCCTCTGCCTTCTTTGCACCTGAGATTATAGAGGACAGAAAGTGGGCATTCAAGAGCTTACGAGGTGAGCGATGGGCCACAGTGGGGCTACAGCGGGAACACAGTGGGGCAGCTGTTCTCAAAGGTGCCATTTCAGGAAGCTGCAAGGAGTAAAGGAGCAGAGCTGCCATCGTGCTGCCTCCAGAGGACAGTTGTGTTTCCTCATTCCCACGTCAGCCTGAAACCTCCTGGTGCGGAGTATGCAGCCTCCATGAACCCTAAGTGTGTGGGCTGTGGCTCTGTATCTGCTCATAGCAGCTCTTCAGAGTCAGCCCCAGGCTCACCTGATGCTGTAATAAACTGTAAATCCCAGGCTAGGTTTAATGGCCTAAGCATCCAATCGTCATGAGGAGGGTTGGCCAAGACCAAACACTGCACCTTATTCCTGGAGGAGCCGATGTCCCTCTGAAGTAATAAAGTTAGAAAAATGACACTCAGGAACCAGGTGCTATGATAGGCACCTGTAGTCCCAGCTCCTGGGAGGCTGAGGCAGAAGGATGTCTTGAGTCCAAGAATTGAGGTCAGACTGGGCAACAAATAAGACCTTGTTTTAAAAAAACAAATACAAGCCAGTCAGTGATGGCCTATGCCTTTAATCACAGCACTCAGAGGCAGAGGCAGGTGGATCTCCAAATTTCAGGCTAGCCTGATCTACAGAGCAAGTACCAAGACAGCCAGAGCTACACAGAGAAATCCTGTCTTGAAAAACCAGCCAACCAACCAACCAACCAAAACAAAAACAAAAACCCAGCACTCAGGAGGCAGACGTAGGTGGATCTCTTGAGTTTGAGGCCAGCCTGGTCTACATTGTGCATTCCAGGCCAGTGAGAGCTACAGAGTGAGATCCTATCCCAAAACAAACCATCACCAACCAACAAATAAAAACTGCTCCCCCACATCCCTAAAAAGAAAGACAATCACACTAGAAGTGGTGCACAAGGAAAGGGGCTAGCTCAGTGACAAGGATGTCGGTATACACCCTTAGCTCCTTGGCGGTAGTCAGGACAAGATGGCTTACCCGGCGGCCAGCCTCGTTGTTCTGTAGGTTCATGAGGGCTCGGCCCTGCTCCTCTGATCCCTTGACAAAGTTCTTCTCACGCTCTCGGGCATCTACAAACTCTTTGGCAAAGCGGTAGCCATACTCCACATTGTCCCCACAGCCACCCCACAGCCAGTCTCGTGGCAGGTCCTTGGGCCTGGCAGTCCGGCTGCAGCCACAGGTGGACAGCTCACCCTCTCGGCAAGCACGGCTGATGGCATTCACCACACCGGCAGCACTCACTGCATAGGTGAAGGCAGTCTCCCGGCTACCTGCAGCAGGGGACAATAGATAGTAATTAGGCCACTCTCCTCTGCTGATGGCCTCTCCTTCCCTCGTCTTGGCTGTGCCTTGCCCCCTGGGAACCAATGTTCCAGGGGATGCCTGCCCTTTCCACAGACACTCTGCAATGGGCTGACCTTGGCCCATTTTGACTTCTGCCTCTTGGCCCCAGCTCTACACTATGACACCCTCCATGCCTGGGTAATACTTAAGCCATTGTACTTTGTAGGACCCCACAGCCACTCCTGGGAGGAGCTGTAAGTAGAGGGAGAATGGGCTTCCTGCAACTTATGGGCCATTTGGGACTAACAGGATGAGATTAAAGAAGAAATTATGAGATTAGTAGAACAAGTCCGCACCCAAGCAAGAATGGCTGTTCCTTCAACACCATTTCTCTCCCACCCATAAGTTACACATCTGTGTGTCTGTCCTCTTCATGGCTGCCACTGTCTGGTGGGACCCTGGCAGAGGCCAGGAATAGAAAGTGAACTAGACAACAGTCCTCCATCCTCTCCGTCCCCACCCGCCCTTCCTTGGGCCTCATGATGCCTCCCAATTCAAGAGCATTTGGGAGCCATATTTGAAGTTTCAGTCCCTGGTCATTTTCTATAAAGAGTTCCAGTTATGCTCCTCTTTATGACTACAACAATCTACTTTAAAACTCCCATGGTGTGGATACTGGCCACCCATGCCTCTAATCCTAACACTTAGGAGGCAGAGTCAGGTGGATCTCTGTGAGTTTGAGGTCTGTCTACACAGTGAGTTTCAGGACAGCCAGAGCAACATAGTGAGACAAACAAACAAACCAATAGCCTCCCACGGAGCATGCTCTGTTGCAGTGTGGATGGGAATGTTAGCATCCTCCCACAGGGCATGCCGTGTTGCACTGGGGATGGGTATGTTAGCATCCTCCCACAGGGCATGCTCTATTGCAGTATGGCTGGGAATGTTAGCAGCCTCCCACGGTGCATGCCGTGTTGCAGTGTGGATGGGAATGTTAGCAGCCTCCCACGGAGCATGCCGTGTTGCACTGGGGTTGGAAATGTTATTGGGTGCAGATGGAAACCAGCCTGGCAGGAACTGAAAGGGTTAGCAGAGTTCCCAGATGACCCAGCAATTCCATTCCTAAAAATATGCCCAATGGAAACAAAGATACGTGTCCAAATGTTTCCCCATGGATGTTCATTGCAGCATGATTCATAATAGCCACACAAAAAAGGAAGAATAAGAAAAGAAGGAACGGAAGAACCCAATTATCTATCAATGGGTGGATAAACACAACATGCCATTAGCCATACAGGAATGAAGTACCGACAGATGCCACGACATGGATAAACCTCTAAATAATTGCATCAAGTGAAGAGGCTATGTATTGTTTGATCCTATTTATAGGGATGCCCAGAATGGGAAAAGATCCACAGAGATTACCTGTGGCCTAGGGCTGGGGGTGGGGGTTAGACAGTATCAGTTAAGGGTCGATACAAATGTTCTAGAATTAATGGTTACAATTTTACCTCTAGTAAATACACTGAAGACCACTAAACTGTGTACTTTTTTTTGTTTTTGTTTTTTGAGACAAGGTTTCTCTGTGTACTTTTGGAGCCTATTCTGGCACTTGCTCTGGAGACCAGCCTGGCCTCGAACTCACAGATCCGCCTGCCTCTGCCTCCCGAGAGCTGGGATTAAAGGCTTGAGCCACCAATGCCCAGCTGCTAAACTGTGCACTTTTAAATAGTGAATTGACATGAATGAATGATATCCCCTTAAAGCTATTTTAACAACAAATGACACTTGTGTGGGGTCAGATTCTGAGAAAAGCAGTTCTTGGCAGGTCACAGATTCCTCCTGGACTTTATTGTACCAGGTAGAAGGCTCTGTTCTCCTTTTGTGACTCTCTCAAGTCTCCATAATGGGAAGGAGACACCACAGTCCTATTCCAGAGCGTGAAGAGGCTGAAGCCTGCAGTCAGTTAAAAGGTACGAAGGCTGGGGAGATGGCTCCACTCAAGAATATCTGCTGCTCGGGCATAAGGCTGGAGTTTGGTTCCCAGCACCCGTGTCAGGTGGCTTTTGCCCCCCTATGACCCCAGATCCAGAGGCTCCAATGCCCTCCTCCGGCTTCTGTGTTCACATTCCTAGGTGCATTCACATCCATATAAATAAACAATAAAATGAATCTTAGAGGAAAGGTCTGGAGCGATCCCTGCTTCTTCTTTACCTCGGCACCACACAGTGGTGTCAGAAATCAGACCACACCGAGTGAATCAGGTTTTCACAATTAACAATGAACAGCTCTTGTCACTTATAAACAGGAACACCCGCGCCCCTCCCCAACCTCCACCTAATGGTAGAAGGCTCCACTTGTGACTGACACTTGTCCCAGTGCTGACTGGAGCAGTGAGTGCTGGGGTAGTAAGGTAATCCAAGAAGCTCTTTAAAAACAAAGTGGTTTTATTAAAAATTGTGTATGTGGCCAGTCGTTGGTGTCGCATGCCTTTAATCCCAGCACTCGGGAAGCAGAGGCAGGCAGATCTCTGTGAGTTCGAGGCCAGTCTGGTCTCCAGAGCAAGTTCTAGGACAGGCTCCAAAGCTACACAGAGAAACTCTGTTTCGAAAACAACAACAACAACGAAAGTTGTGTATATGTGTGTGTGTCTGTGGGAAAATGTCCACCGGAGTAGAGTACTTGTGGAAGCCAGAAGAGGGCGCTGGATCTTCTGGAGCTGGAGTGATAGGCAGTTAAGAGCAGTCTAATATAAGTACTGGGACCTGAACTTGGGTCCTCTGGAAAAGCATTATGTGCTCTTAACGAAGCAGGCTGGGCCCTGTTCTGAGTGAGCCATGCCTGCGAAATCTTCCAGAAATGTTCTCAACATCAGACATACCACCTAGAGCACGATAGAGCCTTAGACACCCCAGTACAAGGTCCCTCTTCAGTCTCCACAAACAGTAGCTTCCAGCATTCCTCAGAAAAGTAGCTGGCCTTTTAAGGCAACTTATTCATCTTTTTCCCCCCTTTCTCTTTAAAAATGATTCTATCACTAGAAAGTTCCTTTTCATATGAAACCAAAATACGCCTCCTTGTAATTTCTGCCTGCTGGAGTGGCACTGTCTAATCCTCTATCCATTTGACAGCTCCTCAGTGTTTGAAAACAAGAAACATGCCTTTTATGTGTTCCTTTCCCAGCTACATATGTCTGATTTCTTTTACCCTCCCTTGGCAAATATGCTTCTCAGAGTCCAATCGGCCCTTTCCAAATGTCTTCTGAACCCGTGTGCCCATCTCTGAATGTAATACACCAGGTGCCACAGACTTACTTCTGGTGACAGGATCTGAAAGTGTCCTTCAGCACACTGCCACTTTGGGAGGGGCGTGCCCAGATCCTGAGAGCATGTAGTATTAACTGCATGGGGCAGGACTTGAGTGTTGGGTAAGAGAGCATTGCATAGAAATCTCTTAAGAGAGGTTAGGTAAGCTGTGTGTGTGTGTGTGTGTGTGTGTGTGTGTGTGTGTGTTGTGTGTGTGTGTGTTATTGCATCATGCGGGGGGGGGAGTGGGGGGTGGGTATCTAGACAAGAAAAAGTCACTGATGAGAGTAAAACCAAACCATCTCAAAATACAAGCCTAGCATGCCATGGCCACAGAGCAACTGGAGAGATTCACACCTCCAGGCTCCTCGGAAAGGGAGCCTAGCCCTCCACCAGGCTTCCACAGCAATCCACCCCACTGCTCCCAGGCAGAGGCTATTGAAGCAAGGCTGCTCTTCTGAGCTGCTCTGCTGCCCTCTGGTGATGACTTTTGCTGTAGTTTCAAGAAGAGAGAAGCCTAGGGACACCTCCCAGGATCCTAGAAGGAGCTACCCTGGGGCACAGGAGGCAGGACAGATTCTCAGGCAAGGAAAATCTTGAGGGAGGCTACAAAAAAGTAGTTGATGGCACACACCTTTAATCCCAGCACTAGGGAGTTCTCCATGAGTTCAAGCCCAGCCTGGTCTACACAGAGTTCCAACCAGGGCTATGTAGAGAGATCCTGCCTCAAACAACCAACGCAATGAAAAAAGAAAAAACAAAAACAAAAAAAACAAAGAGTGGGTAAAAATCAGACAGACCAAAGTGCTCTTGCTGGTAACAGAAATGGATCAAGCAAGATGTGCTTCCTTTGTAAGGTCTGTCTGTCCTTCACAGGTCACCCTACTATGCAATCAGATCAGACTCCCAGTGTCTATTCCTGACCTGTGTGCATGTGCAGGTGTGTGCACTGTGTGTTGGTACCCGTCCTATTCTCCTGGCTTATTTCCAGGGCAATAAAAAGGTGTTAGTCTTGTCTTGGAATTCTCCCAGGGCAGCTCTCCATCATACTGCCTCACAATCTTGTTTGTTGTTTGTCAGGAACCACACACCTTGTTTTGTATAGACAAGAGCTCTCGCTAGGACCTAGGGCTCCCAGATTTGGCTAGGCTGGCTGCCAGCAAGCCCCAGGAGTCTACCTGTCCCTGCCTCCCCAGCACTGGGATTACAAGCATGCTACACTGCACCCTTCTTTCTATTTGAGCACTGGAGATTGAATTTGGGTCCTCGTGCCTTTTATGTGGATTGGATGCTGGAAATCTAATCAGGTCCTCAAGTTTGCAGGTCAAGGATGTATCCCCACTAGTCTCATGGTCGAGACACCCAAAACTGCTTAGGCAGGTCAGATACTGTGCCTAGGAGAGGGACTTGAGTGCCAAGAGGACTCCTCAAGAATCAGTAGGTAAACCCCATGAAAGCCAACTACTCAGCTTTCAGGGAAAACTGCCCCTCAGGCTATGTAGAACACAGGCACACTCCTTCTACATAGCCAGAGCTGATCCCAAAGGCAAAGGCAGTTCAGAGGCGACTTCCCTTGTTTTTACTTTTCAATTTGAGGCCCAGGAAAGAGGTCTGGAGTAAATGTGTGTGGCAGGGAGGTTCTTCCTAATAGAATACTTTAAAATTTCCACCCCCTCCCCCTAAACATCCTGCTGGAACCCTATTTTGGAAAGCCCCCCCCCCCCCCCCCCCGCCCCAGCAAACTCCAGAATGAGGTAGAGTGATAGGGAGCTGTCCAGAGAGAACGCAGGGACAAGGCTACCAACACCTTCCTTTTATGGCCCTGGAGATAAGACCCAGCAGAATAGGGCCTGGTTTCTCAAGGAGGTAAGGATTACATTTCAAAAGGACTTAAGACAATTAGACTCAAATCACACCTCCATTTGGGCAATAGGACAGCCGGGCTCTCACCAGCTGAGCTGCGGGACAGGGGAGGGGAAGGATCCTCTCACCTTCCTCTCCCACCACTTCCATATACACCCCCCTTTCAAAGGAGAAAGCCAGGGCCTGGGCCTGGGCCTGGTTAATGACAGCTATTACCAATCTGGCACCAAGTTTTCACCTTCTGCTCAAGGGCTCAAGTGGAAGAAGTGAAAATCTTAGATGTTAAACATGCAATTTGGGATTTTTCTCCCCTGAGACTGTGAAGACTTCTTAAAAGGCCCTTCTAGCACTGAGACAAAGGCAGCCAGGGCAGGCAGGTCTCTAATCCACTCCCCCCTTACTCAGACATTCCGTTCCCTCCCAGAGTGACTCACAGACAGCCCCAGGGTGAATCTGACTTAGAGGAACACAGGGTGATGCCGTGATTGCTATAATAACTTGTGGGGTTCCCTCTTCCTTCTAACACACTTCCAAGCCCAGAAAGTGCATCAGTCATTGGGGTGGAGATGTGCCCCCAGGCATGAAGACTCAGATCCTGTGACCAAGCCAAGCTCAAGTGGCCTCTTACCTATCTGCATGACTCTGCCGAAGACAGACGTGTTGTCCACAGTACTACAGTTCCAGCGCCTCTGCCGGAACTGGTGCTGGCACTCCCTGATGCCCGTCTTGGCTCCCTCCCCGATGTAGGACATGTGCTCCTGATACAACTGACACAGCTTTCTCTGGCCTGGGGAAAGCCCAGGAAGCTGGCTGCACACAGGCTGAGCACCAATGATGAACATCTCAGGTCTCTGCACCGGGTTCAGAGCTAGCGACCTACAATAGCAATGCAGAAAGGGAGAAGGCCCCCCGGAGTGAATGCTCTATGCCATCCACTAAATCCCCTCTCTGCAATATTCTCAACATACAAGGCTCTGGACTAAGGGTTCGGAAGGGAAGTTGAGCACAGAGTCCAAGTCGTCAAAGAACATTGGAGGGAAACTGAGGCATGGACACAAATGCTATGTGAGATACCATATGCCTCAGACAATTGGCTGCTAAGGCCTTTATAAAGAGATTGGTAGGGTGTGGTGGTGCACACCTTTAATCCCAGCAAGTGGGAGGCAGATGAAGGTAGATCTCTGTGAGTTCGAGGCCAGCCTGGTCTGTATGGTGAGTTCCAGGACAGCCACAGCTATATAGTGAGACCCTGTCTCAAAAAAATAACAACAACAAAAAAAAAACAACAAAAATTTGAACTGTCTTAAAGGATTAGGGTAGGTGGAACAGGCTGATCAGGGCAGCCATTCACTTCCGGGAGAGCAGAAAAAGTGGGACAGCACTGACCTCATTGAATGTAATGAGTTTAGCCAAGTGCAGGGTGCATGATGGACGTCAACCTACCCCTTTAATGCAGATTCCCTCAAGCCTTTTAGATCAAATCTACTTCACACACTTGGGCATGTACCCTAGTCATTATTCTTTCCCACCTCTCTGTGTTTCTCAGCCCTCTGCTGATCAGCTTGGGGGCTACTTTTGCTCATCACCTGGCACCTATCACAAATGAAGTACTAGATTAGATGAGGGACTTACAGATTTGCCAGCTGAATAAAAGCACGAGTTGGACACACCCTCTGCCATCTCCATGTCTACTTGGCAAATGCAGTGGCCTTACAAACACCAAAGAGCCTCCTTGGTTCTTTCTACAAAGCCCTCTTCTGGTCTTCAGACTGACCTAGTAGGAATTTTACTATATCTGCTTCTACCAGCAAAAAAACCCAAACACACAGAGAGTTAGCAACACCACACTATACATATTCATACATGCACACACACACACACACACAGACACACACACAAATATTTACACACCTTTTTTTGTGTGTGATGTGGGTCTCACTGTATTCTACAGGATGACCTTGAATTCTTGGGCTCAAGTGGTCTGTCCCTCAGACTTAATAATGTGTGTGTATTTCTAAGAGTGAATTTCAGGATCTCATTTATGCTATCAATATTTTTTGCTGTTGGATAAATAACAATAAAAGCTATTTGTAACAATTCACAGGGTGGGGACATTCAGGAAGGGTTTTAGACAAGATCTAAGGGGGGGAAACCCCACACAAATAAAACTTATATTCTTCTCCTCATGAAACCCTCCCCTCTGGAAGGTTGAGGGAGAAGATGAGCTCTCCCAGCCTGCCTGGGATGGAAGAGGCCCCTGGTATTCCTCAGATAAAGGTGTGACCACTCCCATGGGGCCCTGCTTCTCATCTTGATTACCCAAGAAGTCCTCTCACTCACCACCAGGAGCTGGCATCAGTCAGTAGCTGGGCCCAGCTGGAGAGCAGAGCTGCTGTGAACAACATCAGGCTGGGCATGGTGAACCTCAGCCCATCCCAGTGCCCTGGAACCAACATCTTCCAAAGCGGAGCTCCCTGGAGAGAGGGAAGAAAAGGAGAGTCAGAGTGCCATGTCACAGACATGGGGAGCCCAGGAGAGATGCAGACAGTGCGGAAAAGCTAAAGGATGAGCTGTGGGAGGGACCTGAATGACCCCCCCACCCCACCCCCACCCCAAGTTCAGCCCTCTTCAACCTCTCTTCCTGGGTAGCTGCTCACCACAGGGCCTTTGAGTCCCTTACATTACACTGTGGGACTCCTACTCAGGATCTAAGTCCGAAGCTAACAAGCTGTGAAGCCAGAAAAGCAAATGAAAACAGACCATTTCAAGAACAGTGTGCCTGGTGCAGCAATTAAGACACACACCTGCCCTTCTAGAGCCCAGGACAAGAGGACAGAGAAAAAGGGCCATCCTACCACTTACAAACAAACAAAAAACCCCTGCCACTCCAGTCTCTATCAGGCCCTTGTTTGTAGGGGCTAAGGGTTAAACACCTACAGAATTGAATTGGATATGACTACACCCCAATAGGCTGTACCCTTCCTGCTCTGAAGATTTCTGAACGCAAATTCTTGTTTACTCTTTAAGGAGTAATAGCAGGGAGAACATGAAAGCCCTTTTACTTCCCAGGCCATGCAGGAGCCTCCCAGGAGCAGGCTTTGGCGACCAGTCTCCTCCCACAACACTTTGGCCTTTGAAGGGCCACATGGAATGCAATTCCACCAGCTTGGGCCACTTCTCTGAAATCTCCCAGGAGGTCCTGCCCACTCCCTTGTTGCATTAGTGTTATTAGTGTTGCCACCTTTGCCTTGGTGAAACACACCCGTCTGGAAAAACCTTGGACATTTGGAAAATACAGCTTTGGCATCCCAGATCAATTGACCAAACGCCCACCTACATCTATGTTCTCTTCATTCCCAGTACACACACACACACACACACACACACACACACACACACACACACACACACCACACTCCCCTCTCCTCATTTCCAGTACACACACACACACACACACACACACACACACACACACACACACACACACACTCAGGCACAGCACAAGCATCCCACACCAGCTCACCATGCTGATGCTGACCTTCTGGGTCTCTAGACTCTCCGGGAGGGGGCAGCAGATGCTTTTTAGACCATCGGTCTAGGAAATATGTTTGACCTGGCCACTAAGGGAGGAAGATGGCAGGAGCAGGATTCAGAGTTGGGACATGCCTGTTCCCCACCCCTTTTGGTTTTCCTGCATGAGGTCTCAGCTGGGGCAGGGCACCAACAGGCAGGTGTGTGGGGCCGGCAAGGGGAAGATCAAAGAGAGATTTGCTCCTTAGCTTTTGTCATGTAGAGCCAGCTCGGAAATGATCCGGCCTTTAGCGGGGGCCACTAACAACTCCAACTTTCCTAACTGACTTCACTGCCTCCTCTAAGGGATGTCCCTCCCCCTCCCAAACCCCCCATAAATCCTCCTCCACCTCAAGATAGGAGGTCTGTAGAATTTAGGGAGATGGGGCAGAGATAAGGCTGGCTCCAGAAGCTAATGGCTTTATGGAGGGGAGGGTCCAGGCCCAGGACAGAGACGATACACAAGAGAAAAACTTCAAAGGGCGTCCTTGTTCAAACATCCCCAGCTTCTCTTCCCAGTCCTTCTTGGGGACCATTCAGCCTTCCCCTCTGACTGCCCTGGCCAAACCACCACAGACTGGAATACTCCCTACTCCCCACCAGCACCCGGCCACACTACCAAGTAGCACAGGGTTCTCCAAATGCATGGTACCAATGTCCCTGAGCCTCCTCACCCCAAGTTTCCCATCTCACAACCCCCTAACAGGCTCCTAGGAATCTTTCTGAGGTCCTAAGTTTAACCAAAGCCAAATTGGGAGTTGAGGAGGACGTCACTTCTGAGGCAGTCAATGCCTGCTAAAATCACTGTGTTTAATTGCCCGGGTCAGAGGCCCACAGGCCGTCTAGGGCCAGATTCACAGGGGTTGCAAATTCCACACCTTCCTGCCTCAAAAACAAAGGGAAAATGCAATGGTCCCCAGCAGCTCTCACCATCCTGTGCCCATCACAAGTGAAATTTTAAAAATGACCCCAAACCCAACCAACCAAAAACCCAAACAAACAAAAGCCTCTAGTATGTATGTGTGTTGTCCCAACTGCCTGCCAGACACGTGGCACATGAAACAAGGCACACACCAATGTCCTTAGCATCTCTGTCCTTGCCAGCAGTGGTCCAAGAACTGATGCTGGGCACCGCCTGCACTTCTGATGTGCTTGCAGGGTGTGTGGGGATAGACAGCGTGGAGACGACTGAGATGTTTTGGTCCCACTAGGTAAAAAGACCTCAAATCCAGACAAGACACAGATGTAGCCAGAGTCCAAGGAACAGCTAGCTGCTGCCCAGCTGTGGGACCCATAAGGCCTTGAAGGCATGTGGACAAGTCATGTGATGACTTATTCTGGTCCGATGGAAGTACTTTGGAAGGCTAGATGAGACACCATGGTAACAGAAGGCTTCAATCATTTCTAGACTTCTAGCTTATGAGCTTCAGGGAGTACTTCCACCACCTGGCCTCTAATCGCCCTGGAGCATTCAAAAGCAATTACCCAGGAAAATGTCCAGTCCTTCTGTTACCGAGTGCCACCCTTCTGACCATGAAGCCATGGTTGAGGGAATAAACCATTCCAGAGAGGGAGCGTGAGTGCAAAATAGCCAGGGTTTCCTTCCACCCTTGCCTGGGTCCTGTCCTCTACTTATCTCTTCCTGGATGTATGCCTGAAACCTCGCTGTCCTAGCTCCCTATCCAGTGTATCAAATCAACTGCCAAGGCCATTGACTGTGTCTTCAGAGTGCATTTAAAGCCTGTTCCCCACTCTCCACTCCTACAGTCCTGCTCTGAGAGACCAAAGAGCAGGCTAGCTGATCTCTGTTCTCTAAATTGTTTCATGGCTTCTTTATTAAGTTCTCTAGTTTTCAGCTTTCTACTTTTGTAAGCTCTAGGTTTCTCAAACAAGTGTAGACTGCAACAATTAGTATCAGCAGCACATGGAAATCCATTAGAAACACAAAGGCTCAAATTGCCAAGCTCCACCCAGAAAGTTTTGTGTCTAGCACTCTGTTATTGTTTTTAGTGCAATTCTTTTCATTAAGAATTTTATTAATTACATTTATTTATTTGTGTGAAGAGTTGGGGGTGGATCAAAGGACAGCTCCACGGAGTCAATTCTGATACCCGTGAGAGCCACTTTCATGCAGCCATCCTCAGTAACAGGCACTGAATTGATGCACCATGGTTCCAAAATAACACATTTGTATTAACAATAAACTTTTACTTGTTGGTACCTTAAACTAATCACTCTAGGGTGTTAAAGACCTCTCAGGGCCACGGAACTTTCAGCATAAGCAAACCAAGCCACAGCTCTAGCAAAAAATGTCCACTGGTTTTTACTCTGTTAGTCATGTGTGTGGACCCCTCAAGGAACACACTAACAACCACATTAATGATGATTGTGACTGCACGAGTCTGTGATTACACCAAGTATCACTGGACTGTACACTTTCGATGAGTGGACTAAACAGGACATGGCTTATATCTAAACGAAGCTGTTACCATCTAAAAATGTGTTCATGATGCTGCTGCTGGCCCCTCCCCTGTAGAGATTTATGCACCAGGAAGTACATCAATAGCAGTTTTAGGGCAGTGCCTGCCACCACGCCTGAGTTTGAACTTAGCATTCCCCAGCCCACGAGTTCTACTGTTAGCCAAATGTAAATATATAAATAAATAACAAGATAGCATCCCTGTGTCAGCCTCATGCCATCAAGAGTGTCCATCACAGTGAGATGGATGGGCTAGTTGAGATCTGTGGTTGCAATGAAATACGGTGCAGGAATAAAAAATGAACAAGCTACAGCCGCACAAAGCCACATCCTCAAGTCTTACCAACATAACGTAGAAAAGCAACCACAGAGAATACAGGTGTAAGCCATACGGAAAAGCAAGAAGCCGAATATCATGAACACCATGTGGAGGTTCCCTCCAGGATGGGAGAGGGGATGGACCACGATGAGGAAAAGACAGAGTTTCTGGGCGCCAGCACAAGTCTATGGCTAAACCAGGGTAAGGGATAATGCCTGTTCACTGGTGCCATTATTTGGCTATGCATATATAATGTGCACATCATGGCTCTCTGCCATTTCCTGAGTTCCTGTGTTGTACATTATACAATAGAAATGTTCAAAACTGAGAAAAGATCCCATTAGCATGGATGGAGGATCTCGGGGCATTCTCTGTCTCAAAGGGCACACTAAGATCCTTCCACATCCCCCTTTTCTCCTCACCAAAAAGAATATTGGAGCTCAAAAGTATTAAAAAATGTTCATTAATTTAGAGACAGCCCTGTGATGTTGGAGGGCTGGGCAGCTAAGGAACACAACAGCACATAGCCCCCAGCATCCTATCAGTGAGCCAGCAGTTTCCGTACCATGAGTCACTGCTGCATGGTTTCCTTTCACTGTGAGGAAACCAGGCTTTGGCCAAGCTACTGACTCTCTGTGTCATGTTTATTTATCTATTTGTTTGTTTATTTTTGCTGTGGTCGCTATTTAGTTCACCAGCCAGCTCTGTCTCTGGCGTAACTGTTTTCATAGACATCTTTCTTTTTTTAAAAGATATTTTTCTTAAAGTGACCAAAGATTAATGCAATCATGTAAGGAAGACTTTATCAGAAAATCCCAGTCTCATGAAGGAATCCCCAGATGCTCATCTTCTGCTCAGCTCAATTAACACAGCCTTTCCCTGCCAGCCTTAATTATTTCTCCCAAGGGGCTCTGCCTCTACCCTGCCCCCCATTCTTCCTTCCCGCTTTGCTCAGCGAATCCTCTTAGCCCTAAGGCACAGCATTCCTTTGTGTGATCTACCTCCTCGACAATTGGTGAAGATGAAAATTAAAATATCTATGGTGGGGTGGGAGGAAGGTGTACCAGCTCTACCACCTTTTGCAGCGGCCCCTGGAGAACTCACTCGTGGAGGGGTGGCTTAGGGAGAGGGTGGGTAGAAGAGAAGAGATTTAAATTCTGGCACTCTGATGAGAAGTTAAACTAGAACTGCATTTGGCATTCCCTGTGAGGAGGTGTGTGTGTGTGTGTGTGTGTGTGTGTGTGTGTGTGTGTGTGTGTGTGTGTGGTGAAGTAGAAGAGCTGGAGGTGTGGATCTCCATGTTTCCAGGAATAGGGAATCCCAGACCATCAGCCAGCTTCCAGAGCCCCAGGAAAAATAAGTAACCTACTCTCTATTGCACTGACTGTGAGAATAAATGCCACAAAGCCAACAGAGTCCCTAGATTCCAGGTCGTCCCGCTTCCGGACCCTGCATGCATGGTTTCCGGAAGTAGCAGGTCCCAGCTGAAGCCTTTTAATTGGGAAAGCACCGTTTTCTCCCCAATTGCCAAGCAAAAGTCCAAGCAAGTTTCATTCCGTGCAGAAGAAAGAATTTTCGTCCTCTTGCATCTTAATGTATTACAATCATTTTAAAAGATGCCAAGGAAGGCAGAAATGAGTGGCTGCTAAGTCACCGTGGTTTAGGAAATTATTCTGAGGAATAAATTCTGAGAGCCAAAGCTTTTCAAGGAATTGGAGGGTTGTGGAAACAGTGTTTAGATGCCCTCATCTTGCAAAGTAACCTATTTTGGTCGGCTGTGGAGTTCTGGGGTATGGGTTGCTTCCATACCCTGCAAATTCTGGAGTTCACAGGGAAGGAAGGGGTATGCAGTGCAGTTCTGGAGCCCCACCGAGGGCAACTGACAGCCTGACTATACCGGCTCACTGGAACAAGTGTATCTTGTGCTACCAACTCAGTGTACTTCTTTCTGACTTTGCAAACTGGAGCACAGTTTAAAAGGACTTGAAGAAAGACTGGCGATGTGATTCAGAAGGTAAAGTGTCTGGTGTGCAGCCTGAAGACTTGATCCTCAGGACCCACAGTGAGGAGGGAAGAGACTTACAAGTTGTGTTCTGACCTCCAAGCTAATGCCATGGCATGACATGCACACACACACACACATATACACACACACACACTCACTTAAAATGTAAAAGGTGTGGGGGGGGGGGCTGGAGAGATGGCTCAGTGGTTAAGAGCACTGATTGCTCTTCCAGAGGACCTGGGTTTAATTCCCAGCACCCACATGGCAGCTCACATCTGTCTGTAACTCCAGTTCCAGGGTACCTGACACCCTCACAGAGACATACATGCAAACAAAACACCAATGAACATAAAATAAAATAAATAAATTATTCTTAAAAATGTAAAAAATATTTCCCAAGACCTTGAGAAATCAAACTATTTAAAAAAGAGGAGACAGGCCTACACAACAGCACATGCCTATAATCCCATCACTTGGGAGGTGGAGGCACAAAAGAATCAGGAATTTAATGCCAGCCTCAGCCACATTGTGAGTTTGAGGTCAACCTAGACTACTTGAGACCCTGTCTCAAAAACAAACAAACAAACAAACAAATGACCGACAGACAGACCCGCTAATTGACAGGTGGCCAAATCTCTTCGATTAACAATGATTTAAATTTTTTGGAACATGAATACCCTAGTGGATAGGGGGGCACAGACTCATCTCCCCATGCCCACAGCTTCTGCCATAGTTCTTGCAGCTGCTCACACATCCCTTTGAATTCAGGTTCCCAAGGCTTTTGAGTTTGCCACTCTGTTCATTAAAGGAGCTTCAGTGCATGTATTTCGTATTAATATATGTATTATGGCCATATTGATCATTTTACTAAAGTCTCACTCCTGACTATACGTAAAGCTGGCTTTCACATGCAGTTTTCTGAAAGCAGTTGCTCTTTTTCCTAACAACTCTATAGTGTATATGTGTCTGTGTGTGTCTATGTGTCTATCTGTGTTTATCTGTATGTGTGTCAGTATGTGTGTCTGTCAGTGTGTATGTACCTGTATATCTATGTATGTGTCTCTGTGCATGCTTGTGTGTCTGTGTTGTGTCTCCAGTGTGTGTCTGTTGGTGTTTGTATCTGTGTGTGTGTGTGTCTGTATCTGTGTGTCTGTGTGTGTCTCAATGCGTGTCTATGTACTTGTGTGTCTGTGTAAGTTACAGATGGCTGTAAGCCACTATTTTGGTGCTGGGAATCAAACTCAGGCCCACTGCTAGAGCAGCAAGTGCTCTTAATCACTGGAAAAGTTCTCCAATCTTTGGTTAGTGTTTATCTCAGTAATGGGTAGCAAACTACAATGGGTACAATGTCAAAATCCAGAGACAAATAGAACTTATGTGTTCTTGGTGCAACAGAACCTGCACACTAAAGCCACTTTTGGGGGGTTCTAGGGACTGCCAAGGAGTCTGACTTTGTTCTGTGGTTTACAGAAACTGCTCCAGGCACCACATAGGTGGAAGCACCATCAGATTTCTTTTTAGAAAACACAGTGACTAGTGGTAATAATGACTGATGGGGTATAGAGAGTGAAGGGCTAAGCTGGGTTCCCAGCAGAGGGGACAGAAACTGTGGAAACCCAATAAAACATGATAAAGGCAGAAGGATAGCACAGAGGTCACATGAGAGGAAAGTAGGTGTAAAATGACAAGTTAACACTGAGAACCAACCAGGACAGGACTATATTGTCTACCAGTGTAGGACCTCAGATTTCAGACTGCTTACCCTTGGTCACCACTGAAGTTAAATAGGACACAAGACTGGTTTGCAACTCACTGGTACAACTCTTGTCTAGTATTTGTAAGGACTCAGGTTTTACCCCCCCACATACCCGGCAATGTAGAGAGAGAAAGAAGGACAGGGAAAGAAAAACAATTGTCTCCATCCACATATGGCCTTGGGGACAGCCCACCATATCAAAGGTCACATTAGATGGGTGAAGCACATTTGATTTCTGGGACTCTATCTACCTTACAAACCCACGACACTGATCAGAAGGGGTCACCATTCCTGAAAGTATATGTATCACTTAACAACAGTCATCTAAAGTTCCTCATTAAAATGAACAAACATTGGACCAGTAAGATGGCTGAGTAGGTAAAGGTGCTTGCCACACAAGTCTGGCAACTTGAGTTCCATCCTAAAACCCATGTGAAGATGGAAGGAACTCTACAAACTTGTCCTCTGGCCTACATACATACTACACAGTGGCATGTGCACTCGTGTGTATGTTCCGTGCACACACACAAATGCTACACAGCGCCAGGGATTGACATGGCTGGAGTGGCAAGGAAATGTGGTGGTTTGAATAGAAGTGGCCTATGTAGACTTATGTGAATGCTTGGCCATAGAAAGAGGGACTGACTATTAGGAGGTGTGGCCTTGTTGGAGGCACTGTGGGTGCAGATTTTGGGGTCTCATATATGCTCAAGTCAAGTGTGGGACACAGTCTCCTTCTGCTGCCTGTGGACCAAGATGCAGAACTCTCAGCTCCTTCTCCAGCACCAAATCTGCCTGCACGCCACCATGTCCTGCCATGGTGAAAATGGACTGAGCCACTGAAACAGTGAGCCAGCCCCAATTAAATGTTTTCTTTTGGAAGAGTTGGTGTAGTCATGGTGTCTCTTCACAGCAATTGAAACCCAATCTAAGACAGGAATGAAGTAATAAAGGACACATGGACACACAGAAAAGCTGGGATCGGGTGGACTGGGCTCTCTGATGGAGAAGCCTCAGCCCCTCAGAGGTGCAGTGTGTTTATTAAATACAGTTAAACAGGGAGGCAGTGCTTGTGGTGCACAGTAAACAGTCTATGTTGGGAAGCAGTCTTCAGTAAATACCTGGGGGGAGAAATCTACAGTAGACACACACGTGGCCATCCCTCTCATCTTCACCCATGGAAAACTTTGCCACTCACATGGGGCTGAGAGATTGGTCCTTGACATGGCTGTGTCCATGCCAACAGCCCACATTTACTCAGGACTTCATTCACTAAGGGCTTTCTCCACTTCTCACAGGCAAATGATGATATGATTTTTAAAAATTAAAAAGAAAACAACTTACAATTAGTCTAAGAAACTAACTTCTGCATCCTAGATTTGTACATATTTATCCAAGAAGTCACTTTGTTCTCTTATGACGTCTCTTCCTGCTCAGATCCTCTGGAGCCCTCTACAGTTACACAACTTGCATACAGTGTGACTGTATTTCTTGGCTTTTGTTGCTAAGATGCCCCAGTATTACTGAGATCTAGTGAGATGATAGAAGAAATGATTCCGTAGCTTCTGGGACTGGCCTACAAAAAGTGCTCCCTCAAGCAGTCCTCCAAGCTCCCACGAGCAGTCCTCCACACAAGCTCATCCCTTCTTTGATGAAGGTGAGCAGAGTAGCAGCTATATTTAGAACATGGTCCCTGTGTGAAAGGCTTTTCGTCTCTAGCCTGTGACACTATAGGGAGTTAGCACAACCGCTCTGAGATGCAGTCTAGCAGAAGGAAATTGGGTCACTGAGGTTGTACCCTTGAAGGGGAGATAGAGACCTAGGGTCTTCCCTGTCTGTCTCCTTAACATTTCATCCACGGAGTGAACAGTTTCCTCCACCCCAGGCTCCCACCATGTTGTTCCTACTCACCATAGGCCCAAAAGCAACATAGCCAAGAGTGACCCGAAACTCATTTTCTTCTTTATAAGTTGTCTATCTAACTGACTGAAAAAAACAGCCTCAAAGCCAGGGCCAAAGACAGAGTTCCAAGACAGAAAGCAGCCCAGGTCCCAAGACCAGTGGAGAACGTTCCATCAATTTGGGTTTGTTCATTTGTTTAGTTTTTCCAAACAGGGTTTCTCTGTGTAGCCCTGGCTGTCCTGGCACTCACTCTGTAGCCCAGGCTGACCTTGAACTCAGAGATTCACCTGCCTCTGCCTCCTGAGTGCTGGGATTAAAGGTATGTGCCACCACTGCCTGGGTTTTCACACAGGATAAAAGTAAACTAAGGCTTTTTAGAGCCAATGTATACCTTGGGGAAGGGGGGCTGTAACAGGGGGAACATAACCTCAACCAGGACAAAGCCTTATCTTAAGTCTACTTTGTATGAGACTCATCTGCACACTTTTCTGTTACTGCTGTTGCTGTGGACTGGACCCAGCCTTGGGCATGCTAGGCAAACACACTACCACTGAGCCAAATGCCTGCCCTTGGTTTATGACAGTATCCTGTAAGGCACTCAAGCCAAGGGCTTGGAAACTTGTGGTCCCTTTGTATCATATCAGCCTTCCATGTGTTGAGGATTGCATGTGTCTATTGGTGCATTTGGCAAGGGGTATTTGAAAACTGACCCTCTTAGAGCATACACTGGCCCACATTATGGGAATCAGCCTGGAGGTTTCTCAAAAAGCTAGGAAAAGAACTTCTGTAAGATTTAGTTGTATCATTTCTGAACACAGTCCCAAAGGAAACTGCGTCCTACTACAGAGATACTTGTTTATTCGTTATTATTGCGGCTTTATTCACAATAGGCAGGAAATGGAATCAGCCAAGATATTCATCAGCAGATGAATGGATAATGAAAACATAAATACAATGAGATTTTACAAGTAAAATCGTGCCATTTGCAGGAAAATGGATGGAACTGGAGCTGGGAAGCCATTTATTAAGTGAGGTAACCCAGGCTCAGGAAGACAAACCCCTCATGTGTACTCTCATATGTGGATCATATCATTTGTTTTGCTTGTTTGTTTTTGAAAGGGTCTCACTAGACAGCCTAGGTAGCCTGGAACTCTCCATGTAGACCAGGCTGGCCTCACTCATAAAGATCTGCCTGCCTCTGCCTCCTGAGTTCTGGGATTAAAAGCCTGAGTCATGACTGGCCCTGCTTCTGATTTTTTTTTTTTTAAAGATTTATTTATTTATTTCTTGAGCCTCTGTACATGCTCATGTGTGTACAGGGAAGTCAGGGTTCAGGTATCTCCTCTCTTTCTCTGCCTATTCCTTTGAGGCAGGTTTTCCCCTGAACACAGGGCTCATGTCTTTCCCACTAGCCAGCAAGCCCCAGGGTGCTACTCTCCCTCCTCTTCTGGGAGCTGGAACAACAGGCATCATGGTTCTGTAACCACTGCTCTTATCCTTGCATCCACCCCTCAACCCCTAATTTTTATATATGTGCATCCGTGTGGGAGTGAGAGAGCAAACGGATGTTAGAAGGCTAGAAAAGGACCGTAAAGGGGGAGAATACTTTCAGCAGAAAATGACCCTATAATTAAATCTCAGTAAATGTTACTTATGCTATATTTAAAAATCTATAAAGTCAAGATTAATTTGATTAATAGCTAACCATTTATATAAAAATAAATGCCTCCTTTAGAATTTAGAGGCTTTTGGGTTTTGTTGTTATTTTTGTGGTTTCTAGGGTTACCAGGGGCACTTTAACCCGTAGTTACTGTCCCCTTGAAAAAGACAAAGGTGTTCAGCCTCCTTCTCTAAGGGCAGACAGAGAATGCGGGAACAGGGAACAATACTCCAATCCCTATTCCTGAAGGCATATGGCATCTTGACGACCTGAAAACACAGCACTGTTGAGTTATTTTTAAAAAGCTGAATCTTCCATGCATTTGTTTCTGTGTGTGTGTGTGTGTGTGTGTGTGTACACGTACACATACCACAGCACATGTATGGAGGTCAGAGAACAACTGTGAGAGTCCGTTCTCTCCTACCTGTGGGTGCTGGGGATTGAATTCAGGCCCTGCAGTTTAGTAGCCAATGACTTTACCTACCTAGCCTCCTTACCAGCCCCGGGCATGAAGCTATTGACCACCCAGGCTCAAGGGCATCATAGTTTAATACATAGTTTCCTAATGGACTTCAGCCCTACACAGCTGTGGCCTTTGCCAAGCCCCACTTCTCCAGCTCTGTCCGTCTCTACTGGATGATGAGAGAGGCTGGGTGTGCAGCTCAGTGCTAAGGCACGTTCCCATCATGCTTGGGGGAGGGGAACATGAGAGCCAAAGCCACTCAATTTTGTTCCATTGTTAATACCCTTCAATTCTACTGAGCAGTGAACAGGTCTGGTTCAGCTGGATCACTAAGCTTACTGGGCAATTGAACTTTCAAGTAAGTTTATTTTTAGAATTTCCAACTTTTGGTGAAAGTAAAACTTAATAAAAAAAAAAGTAGGCTGACTTTTAGTATTCATACTAAGTTAGCACATTTTAAATTGCATTTCTCTGATGCTCGGTCAAAGGCATAGATATTTTACATGCCTATTAGCCATCTGCAATGCCTCTTTCATAGATCATTTATTTTTAAAATGAAGACACTTAGAGAAGGAGGCACCCTCCTGTGTCTGCTAGCAGGTGGCCGACTCTAGCTGTGGTATCTGAATCAGCTTAGCCCACTTGGTCCTCAAGTTGGTACAGCTCCATGCCTCCCAGAGTAAGCCTGCCTGTCTTTCATTGTGTGTGATGGAGGCCAAGCACTTCGAGCAGAGTGCTATGGGGCTCCGTGTTTATGCTTTCCATGACATCCATATCCAGCTTTCTCAGTTGAGGTCAAAGGGACTGCAAATCTCACCCAGGACCTGGAACTTGGCTGAGCTGGAGTTTCTGCTTCTCCATGAATATGGTTCTACAGAGGGTCCTTAAGCAAACAATGCTGCCAGTGACATCTTTCAACTCAGTTGGCTAGGGAGACACTGGCTTTGCCCAGCTAAATCAAGTTTAAAAAAAAAAAAATGTTTTTTTGCCAAGGAAATCCTGTAACTAGATACATGTTTCCATCTATCACACTGGGAGAGGAAGTGTTGAATCAGAGCGCCTTTCTCTCTCCCCACAAACTTTCCCTGGTTTTTGTTTGTCTATTTTTGTCCAGTCACTTTTCCAAACCCAACCATGCTCTGCAGCCACGAGGCTGTCCTGAAGTCACCCTCTGTGTCTAGATGACAAGGTGCTGGTAAAGTGACTCAAATGAGGAAAAACACCACCCCGCCCCTACCATCTGGGTTCCATCAGCAAAAGGAAATGGCATTTTTAACATCATTTAGAAACTAGTTTTAAAATACCTTTAAGAAACTAACAGAGGGACCAGCGAGATGACCCGACAGGTGAAGGTGTTTGCCACCAAACCTGACAACCTGAACGTAATCCCCGGGACTCACATGATACGAGATGAAAACCAACTCTCAAAGTTGTCCTCTGGCCTCCACACATGTGCCATATTGTGTGTGCGCTCATGCATATACATACAAACACAGAAGATTAATAAGTAAATAAAGGAATAATAATAATAATAAAAGAAACTGGCAGGAAAATTCTGAAATTCTGATGAATGTCCTCTGTAAAACAGTAGCAATGGTTCGTGCTCAAAGCTCCCATTCAGGGAAAGAGCAGGGAAGAGCCCAGTAGATCTGCACAGACAGGGAAAGAAATTCCTTCAGTTCCATATAGATGGGCCAGACCCCTGATCCTATCTAGGCTACAAAAATAAAAAATAAAAACAAACAACAACAACAAAACCAACTCTGAGGTCCACGGATGGAATATGTGCTAATGTGCCCAGTGTTGCCATCTCCTTGGTTGTCTACAAATAGCCTCTCTCTCCTTTTTTTCTTTTTTTGAGACAGGGTTTCTCTGTGTAACAGCCCTATGCTGTCCTGGAACTGGCTCTGTAGACCAAGACCAGGCTCACAGAGATCTGCCTGCCTCTGCCTCCCAAGTGCTGGGATCAAAGGTGTGTACCACCACCACTTGATAAATGGCTTCTTTTTGTTGTGTTTTGTTTTTAGAATTGATTTATAGATGTGTGTGTGTATATGTTTTAGTATATGCATACATGCATATACTCAAAAATGTACCTGCATGGGTCTCTGGGGGAGGGGCCAGAAGAGTGAGTAGGATTCTTGACATTTCTTTTTTTCCCCTTTTTTGCATGATGCCTGGATTATGCTGGTGCTGGCATCCAAACTCTGGTTCTCACGATTGTGCGGCAACTGCTCTCCATCTCACCAGTTCCAGCCTCCTTTTCTTCTGCTTGGATGAAGCCCATTTAGTACACCATAGGAAGCCTAGGCAATGGCAGAACCCAAAGAGGAGAGTAGGGAGGAGGATCTGAAATCACACGCTCACAGCCCTCCATCCTGAAACACTAGCACCCTAGGAAAACTTCCGTGGTAAGAAACGAGTCCATGTTTGTGTCAAGGGAAACCACAGGCCAAACACTAAAAGCCAATGTCAACACAGAAAGGCAATGGAAAATAGCCCAGTATCACACAAATGGAATACGACCAGATGTCCAGATGTGGTGTGGTGGTGTGTGTGTGGGGGGGGCAGCTTGGGATGGTGTGCAGCAAATAAAAAAATTACTGCATTTTTCCAACATTAAGAAAATACCATCAAAGACTGAGGCAAAAGCAGAGATGCCTGTGTAGTTTCTCTTGGCTTCCACTTGGCTCCAGGCAGTTCCCCTGACCCTATTTATTTAAAATCAACTTCCTTCTGCCATCTCTCTCACCCTAACTTCCCACCACTCCAATGCTTGCCCAGGGAAAAGTGATCAGAGTTCATGTCACTGTCCTACACCTTTTCTCTTCTTTGTAACATTTTTATTTACTTACTTACAAGTGTGCAGGCTTGTGGGAGCATATCAGAGGATAACTGGTGGGAACTGGCTCTCTCTATCCACCATGTGGCTCTCATGGACTGAACTCAGGTTCGTGGGCTTTAGAGACAAGTGTCTTTACTCATGGAGCCATCTTGCTAGCTCTTTTTTTTTTTTTTTTTTTTTTTTTTTTTTTTTTTTTTTTTTTCTTGAGACGGGGTTTGAGGCTAGCTCAGGAGTGTTGTTCAGACTAACCTCAAACTCCTGGGCTCAAGAGATCCTCCTATCTCCCCGAGTGGCTAAGACTATGAGGAGGTGGGGGAGACCCGTGGAATCCAGCTCAGAGTCACTGAACCGAATGCCCTGGGCCAGGGGCTGGAGATTTCTTGCCATGGTTTAACAGTGTGAGCAGGCAGCCAGAAATACCCAGTGAAGAGGCAGTAATCACAGGTGAGAGTCCTGGAGCCAGAGGCAGGGCTACACAACCTTCCTGCTTAGGTCAAGGCTGCCCAGGTTACAGAGCACACAGAACTTGGGATGGTCTGTATGCACAGAAATAAATTAACCCCCTGACATCATACACAGAAACAGCCTTTACATTATAAACTACACGTCTGGTTTATTTCCATTAGAAAAACACATCTGCATACAATTTTTAACTTTATTTTTACCCTTTGAGTATTTGAATTGCATTGTACATGTCTAACACAAGAGTTAGATATTATCCTTATTAGATTAATACCATTTAATTGAATTAAATGTATTAACTATTTCTCAGGGACAACTCATCTCTCCCATGATAACTCATCTTTTCCTTTAATTTTATATGTGTGACTATTGAGTCTTCACTCACATTTAACGACATAACTATAATTTATAACATCAGTACAGGGTTCATTAATCTTTAATCTATGCCAGATCTCCCTATGATATGGAATTTCCGTAGCTTCATATACTTTGGTCATATTTACACTTTAACATCAGTTGTAAAAACTAAGATGTTAATTTGAAGAATATGATGAAAATTCATGGGTAAACGACACTGTGGCTGCTTACTGAGATGCTGGAAAGCCATGGCTTTGGTCTCAGCAAAGCTTCCTTCCAGCAAGGTGGCACCTTAGCTAGCAGCTCCGAAAAGAGAATGCTCTGAAAGTCCTCTTGTAGGTATCTTCGGCAGCTTGCAGTTACATCAACCAGCAAAGCAAAGTTCTTTACACATTAATGGAAGTCCAGCCTGCAGTGTTCAGATTCTGGCCTTGTCTGAGAGAGCTTGCTACCTGTCCTGGCACAAGCTGTGCACCCAGGACCCATGCCTAGCCATTCTGATAACTGGTCCCGTCCACTACTACAGCTTAACTGTGGGGGCCCCATGGTCAGGTCCTTGGGGCTTCTTCGGTAATGACCACTTTTCCTACCAGGGCAACATGGTAATCTCTTGTAGACCTTACAGAAGTCAAACTTTTAAGAATGTATTTTTAAGTTTGCATATATGTGTATATACTATGTTAGGCATATTTCACCTCATACCCCCCTCCCTGCTCCTGTTAGCACCCTTTATCACCTTAGTCAGCTTTACTTCTATTTTCTTTTTTGATTTTTCGAGGTGGGTTTGTCTGTATAGTCCTGGCTGTCCTGGAATTCACTCTGTAGACCAGGCTGGTCTTGAACTCACAGAGATCTGCCTGCCTCTGCCTCCTAAGTGCTGGGATTAAAAGCGTGCACCATCACGGCTAACTTTTACTTCTATTTTCATTTCTCCCTGTGTACCTATGTAATCTAGAAACTACAAACAGAAAACATACAGTATTTGTCTTTCTGAGACTTAATTCACTTAATATGATATTATTTACAGCTACATATTATTTTCCTACAAATAGCACAGCTTTGTTCTTTTCTGTGCCTGGAAAAAAATTCCATTGCATGTACACAACACATTTTCCTAATTGGTTTCTGGATAGACAATTGGGTTGGTCCCGTAACCCGGCTATTGTGAAGACTGCTATAGTGTCTGCTATAGTGACTGCTAAGTGTCTCTGTGATGTACTGGCTGGGAGCCCTTTGGGAAACACTCAGGATAGGAACAGTTGGGTCACATAGAAGATTTACAGTTAGTTTTTTGAGAAACTTCCATACTGACTTCCACAGTGTCTGGTCTAAATTACACTTTCCCTAGCAATGTCTATGAGTTCCCCTTTATCCACATCCTTGAAAGCATGATGTAACATGAATAAAAGACCAGAGACAGACACTGTCAGAGAAGCAAAGTGGCCAGCCACTCGCTCTTACCTCTACCTCAGACCAAAATGGGTGATCCTGGCTCCACGATTCCTGAGTGCAATGCTGACTGCACTGCTCTCCACCAAGCCTCAGACTGCAGTCCCTGAGTTCCTGTCTCTTTCTGCCTTGTATTCCTCTCTCCACCCAGCTGTATCACTCCTGTCTCCACCCCTCTAGTGCTGGGATTAAAGGTGTGTGATCCTAAGTGCTGAGATCACCTTTGTGTGAGCTGCTTCTCTTCTAGACTGGATTACTTTTGTGTAGCCCAAGGTGGCCTTGAACTAACAGAGATCTGTCTGCCTCTGTCTCACAAGTCCTGGGACTAAAGGTGTGCGCCACCACTGCCTGGCTCTATGGCTGTGGCTAGCTTTGCATTTTGATCTCCTGTTGCTTTATTAGATCATAACCAATATGTCACCACAGTCTTACATTAACACCTTTGACCCATCTGACATTGACTTTTATGCAGGGTGAGATATAGGGGTCCACCCTTCTGTCTGTGGACACCCAATTTTCCCAACGCCGTTTGTTGAAGAAACTGTTTTTTTCTCTGCTGTGGATTTTTGGCTTCGTTGTCAGAAATCAAGTGACTCTGGCTGTGCAGGTTTGTATGTTGGTGGTCTTCCTTTCCATCAGTATGTGTCTGTTTTTGTGCCAGTGTCAAAACTCCGTATTTTTAAATTAGACTTTGTATATGACTTTTAGTCAGGGATAGTAATACCTTGAGCACTATTCTTTTTTCTCAGGGTTGCTTTGGTTACCCAAAGTCTTCTGTGTTCCCAAATTAAGATTTTTTTTTTCTATTTCTGTGAAGAGAAAAAAGCATTGCACTTTTAAAAATTAGGATTGCATTGAATCTGTAGATTGCTCTTAGTATAGCCATTTCACAATATTAATTCATCCAATCCACGAGCACAAGAGGTCTTTCTATCTTCTAATATCTTTTCCAATTTCTCCCTTTAATGCTTTAAAGTGATCACCATATAGGTCTTTCACTTCCTTTATTAGTTTTATTCTGAGGCTCAGGGGTTTTCGTCTCTTTTGTCTTTCCTTGCAGTTGTGAGTGGGACTGTTCCCTGATTTCTTTTTCAGCGTGTTTGTTACTAGGATATAGAAAGGCTACTGATATTTTGAATGGTAATTTTGTATCCTGCCACTTTGCTGACGGTATTTATCAGCTCTGTTTTCTTATGAAACAAAGAAACAAAAATCTTCTTAATGGAGTCTTTATAGGCCTCTTATGAGTAGAATCACACCATCTGCAAATAAAGATACTTTAACTTCTTTCCTGTCAAACAACTTTTTTTATTGAAACAGAACTAGCATAAAATGTAGACTGTTAAACACAAGGCTTGTTGTATTTTTCACCTCCACACACAACACAGGCAATCATCTCATCATGAGCAGCCATCCTGCTGCTGCAGCTAATGCATGGGCAGATTCCAGGAGCACCTCGGATGTGCTCTGCAAGGTATTTGAGGTTGGGGGTTTAGCTGAATGGTAGAGCATGTATGTATCTGACATGCACAAGGCCCTGGGTTTCATCTTCACTTCAAATTCTCCCCTAAACCTATAACTTGTTATTGTTGATCTGGTTCCCATATTTAGGAAACTTGTTCTCATTAGGAACTTGACAGGTTGGGTAGTCAACTTTAAAAATATAAGGGAAAAATTTTAATGTTTAAGGAAGCATTCCAATTTTTGGCGACTCCCACCACATATTTACATCATTTGGTTTTAGAAACAGGGTACTGTGTAGCAGTCTAACCGCCACCTGTAACCTGTCTTCAACTTGAGTTATTTGGCTTGGTGTGGTTTTACTGTGTTTTGAGGCAGAGGGTCCGTCTCTTGTATCCCAGCCTGGTCTTGCAACCCACTGAAGCTGATAACTTTGAAGTTCCCTTCCCTGTCTTCACCTCCCGTTGTCGTACTGTACCACGCCACCACTCCCCATGTGGTATGGTTTTTGCCTTTGTATGAGACATTTCTGCGGTGGAGCAGCAATGATTTACGATGTCATTTGGGTTTTTAATTCTCTCTTTTCCATATCTGTCTCAGAATCCAAACAGACAGGTTAGAACAAAACCCCCTGGAACATGACAAATGCATTGGAATTGGACAGATCTCTCCCAGGTCCTTGCATAACTTAAGATGATTTAATGTTGGCTCTTTAAGTCAAGGATTTTTAAAATGCTCACAATGAAAGCATTTCCTATGTAATACTATATAACAACGAGAAATGTAAACACTATTCATCAGCTTATGTAGCAATCAAAATCCTCTTGTTACACACTTTACAGGTGTGTGGTTTCCTCTTCTTCCACCTTTGAGACAGACTGGCCTTGAACTTGTTTTGTAGCTAAAACCCCAATTTACAGGGTTATTTTTAATGAATGACAGGCCCATCATGAAAATCCCAGTCTGAGAGTGATAAAGGGCTGGCCTGGTGCACATAAGGCCGTAGGCTGGATAACTAGCGCTGCTAGAAAGAAAAACAAAGGAGCAAGAGGAGCGGAGGGAGGAAGGCAGAGAGGAAATGACAGGCCAGGATACTAAAGGCAACATAAAGAGGCAAATATACATCAACTGTAGGAACATCCGCTGCGCCTTTCCCGTCAGGACCTATTACAAGATGTGGCACTGGTGAGGAAGCCACAAAGCCAGATAAGCCAATTTTAGCTCTGCCAGGAGTGCCAATTTGTTTTTTGTTTGTTTGTTTGTTTTGTTTTTTAGTCCACATAATGTTTTTTACATTATACCACACTTTTGTTTTGTTTTTTGATGCAAACAGCACGAGGCTTTATTATAGTTGATACCACACTTTTAAAACTTTATATGGACAGAAAAAACGGGGAACCAAGCTGAAAGAGGACTTCAAAGATGGTATTCTCCATTCCCTCAGACCCTCAACTGCCTGGAAGGTGAGTGGGGAGCAGACACACTTGCTCTTAGGATTTCTCATTTCTCTCCTTGACTGCATTTGTATCAGTGAGCCAACCTACTCACCTAGCAGGTGTGGGATCAGATATCTATATCTTTTGCCAGTGTCTATTTTTTTTTAACTTTTAAAAGATAGTTGACTTTTATTTTATGTGCATTGGTGTTTTGCCTGCATATATGTCTGTGAGGGTACTGGATCTTCTGGAACTAGAGCTACAGACAGCTGTGAGCTGCCAAGTGGGTGCTGGGAAGTATAGCAAGTACTTTTAACCAATGAGTCATTTCTCCAGCCCCTTGTCAATGCCTTGTTATTAAATCACACAGAACTACTCAAATATAGAGCACAGAGGTCAGGTGACCACAACACACATGCACCATTGGTGTGAGCTGGTGCTCTGAGGTTCAGAGGACAGATCGACCATAGCTACTCCCAGGACCCCAAAGAAGTAGGTTTTTATTCTGTGCCTTATCTTCAGCATTTAGAAAATAAGAACAGCAATACTGCCATTAAACTTCGACACAGGACATCCAGAGCCTTACCAGGTGCTACCAACTAATTACTATGATTTGTTATTCTGCCAGAAGTGGACAACACTAGTTTAGATTCCCTCAGCCAGTTACACCAAGGAATCCTCAGGCTGTAGGATTAGGTCACAAACACACAGGAGGCCTTGGGTTCTACCAGAAGTACTACAAACAGCAATAACAAAACTACAAAAACAGTAAGAACTTGTGAATGGTCACAATAGTAGCATCGACTACTTGAGTAAATTACTTGACTCTCTGCCTTTAACCAGGAAGTTTAAAATAAAGGCCAAACACAGTGGCACCAGGGAGGTGGAGAAAGGGTAGAGACCTAGTGCCAGGATGCCCTAGCCTATACAGTGAGACCTCACCACCAGCACCACCTCCAAAGATTAAAAAAAAAATCACACAGAATTATAGTAATCACTGACCTCTTGGCAACTAGCTGAGATTCAGAGAACCACAGTAGCACCTCCCAGCATGTGGGATGAAGAGAAGCAAAGCTGGGCCTTTCTTACCCTCCAGAGTCTGACTTTTGAACCCCCTCTTGGCAGAGAAGGGGACCTGGATGTGAACTCTCCAACAGGGCTGATCCCAAGACTCCTGTGGACATGACATTATGTAAGAGACACCAAGGTTCACCTACACAGGACTTTCTAGGAAGACCTGCTGTGCCCAGAACCCAGGGCAGCTGCTTTCAGAATAGCTCAGCCAGGCTCCAGACATGGAGGTCCCAGGACAGTCTGAGACAGGCTGAGCTGACCCTCCCTTCCCCCTTTAGCCTTCTGAAATATTTATCAGGATCTGATAATCTCAGTGGAGCCTGGTACAAATGACCTTTAGGACAAAGAGAACACAGCCTGAATGACGGAAGCAAGCAGGGTCAGAGATTTGAGTTGACTCACCCTGGCCTGCCTCCCTGGGAAAGCAGAACTGAAACTGGTTGGAAATGGTGCTTCTCCCTTCTCCACTCCGGCTTTAGCTCTCAGCCTTGGGGGTGGGCATATGGCCTTGGATGCAGTAACTATCCCAACACACAAAGATGAAGAGGCACTTGGTAAGAACGGACATCCAAGGGCTCACTGGGGACAAGACTGCTCAGCTGGTGTGAGGCCCTGAGTTCCATGGGGGGAGGGGGACAGAAATGGGGCTGTTTTGTGGGTTCAGGGCTAAGAGAGATATGGCCACTAGAGGGTGACAGATCACACACAAGCAATGTGAGGCATTTTATTCAAAGCCAGAGCTAGGCATAGATAGCCTGAAGGAATAAAAACTGTGCCAGCTTATCTCCCCAGAGGGCACTCAACACACACACACACACACACACACACACACACACACACACAGAGACCTGTTTGGTTAGCAAACTAACCATCACTTGTGGCCAGATCTGCTCACTGCACAGTTAATACCGCCAACAGTGGGTGCGCATGGCATCACATATTGACTGCATCACAGCAGGCAAGGCATGGTGGACTGGTCTGCAGTGTTCAAACTCCAGCACTCAGGAGAATGAGGTAGGAGGATCATGGTTTAAAGGCCAACATGCACTACAGAGACCCAGCAACAAAATCGGTTCTGCCAGCTGTTCGATTCTCTTAGTTTGGGAATGAAGACCAGCTGTCCTCAACTATGGCAAACATTAGGCCAACTTTGGAGGGAAGACAGAGGCTCCCTGTAGTGAGTCTGTGTTATGCCTGTGCCTACAAAACCCACCTTCTTTTCACTGTGCCACTTTGTTGGTACCAAAGGGAACATGATCTGTAAGATGAAGAGGGAAGGGGAGGGGCCATAGGCCCTTTCTATATTATTTTCATTTTGCTAAAAGGGGCAAGCCTTTAGAGACTCCAGGATCCCTGCACACTAAACACAAAGTCTACCAAGCAAATGCAATTTAGTAAACCTTTGAAAAACTTTTGATTGTGTGTGTGTGTGTGTGTGTGTGTGTATGTGTGTGAGTTTATGTGCATCACATGTGTGCAGGTGCCCAAGGGCTGGATAGTGTGGGATCCTCCAGGACCACAGTTATAGGAAGTTGTGAGCCACCATGTAGGTGATGGGAACCAAACCCAAGTCCCAGCCCCTGACTTATCTTTTAAAAGAGAACAAAAGCTCAGCTAGATGCCAGGGCTCTTACAATGGGGGCCACAGGTTAGGGAAGACATCCAGATATCAGGAGTCAGATCTTGGAGACAGAGTTGAGCATAACAGAAAGGCTGCAGGAAGAGAGGTCAGACCTGAGTCAACGGTACAGACCCTGGCTGTCCCTCAGAGGGAGGCTTCCTCACTGTCCTTTTGGGACAATGGAATAGGCCACTATTCTGGCTCAAAGTCACGTCTAGGTACAAGCCCTGCATCCTGCTGTGTTTCTGCTCCTCTAACCTTTCTGTTTCTCTAAAAACAGGAAACAGGGTCTAAAAGATTTAATAACCAGCCATGGTATAGCTGTATGACCCACATCTGTGGGAGATTTTATCCATTCATGGTACATTAACAAAAGACAGGAGCCAGGTAGTGGCAGTGGCTGTGCACTCAGGAGGCAGAGGCAGGCAGATCTCTGAGTCTGAGGCCAGCCTGGTCTACAGAGTGAATTCCAGGACATTCAGGACTACACAGAGAAACCCTGTCTCAAAAAACCAAACAAACAGAAAAGGAAGGCAGTAAGCTTGCTGTAAAATTCTTTTAAAAAATTATTTAACTTTGCTTTTTATGTGCATTGGCATCAGATTCCCTGGAACTGGAGTTACAGACAGTTGTGAGCTGCCGTGTGGATGCTGGGAATTGAACGCAGGTCCTCTGAAAGAGCAGTCAGTGCTCTTCACTGCTGGGCCATCTCTCCAGTCCCAACATTGTTTTTTATAGTTTAATGTAACTTAATAGCAAACTTACAGGAAGAGCACAGAAGACAGACAACATTAAAAACATCTACTTGCATGCAGGACAACTCAGAAAAGTATAGTGAATGGATGGAATCTATTGTATGATAAAAATGCTACAAACACCATTTAGTTGCCGTCAATAAGAAATTTGGATTTTAAAAAATCCAAATGCTGGCATTGTCCAGAAAATTTTAACAGATTTATAATTGTTATAAAGTTGAACTGTTGAAATGTGTTCACTGAACCATTTTGCTTGCATTAATACTTTACATCTTGCATTTATATTGAAAATTCACACACAAATGAAAATGGAAAAACTGCCAATACCTGATTTCTGTCCCCTATTTTTCCACTCGAAATCATATACTTAGGTACCTTTTGACCCCATGGAAAAAATAGCTAACATTCAGAACTACTGATAACAGGAAGAGGAAAAAAATTTTGAGAAGGAAATGTTTCCCCTCATAGTGGACTCTTAAGCACGTTCTCTGCATAATTGTTACATGTTTGGCATGGATAGCACACAGGTTGGTATCTTCAAAAAGGCTAACCAGATAGGCCTCACTTGCCTCCTGCAAAGCACCAATAGCTGCACTCTGGAAGCGCAGATCTGTTTTGAAGTCCTGAGCAATTTCTCGAACCAGACGCTGGAAGGGGAGCTTGCAAATCAGAAGTTCAGTGGATTTCTGATAGCGTCTGATTTCACATTAGTGCCACAGTACCAGACCTGTAACGATGAGGTTTTTTTCACCCCTCCAGTAGAGGGCACACTCTTGCGAGCGGCTTTTGTAGCCAGTTGTTTCCTGCGTGCTTTACCACAGGTGGATTTGCATTATGATGGTTAGTTTCAGTTGTTAGTGTGGCATAACCTAGGGAGTCTTGGTGGGGGGGTTGTCTACATGGGGTTGGCCAGTGCACATGTCTGTGAGGGACTGTCTTGATTGCCTTAGTTAATTTTGAGAAAACCTGGCCTGAAAGTGGGTGGCACCACTTCCTGGTTTAGGGTCCTGGGCTGTGTAAGAATAAAGAATGCTAGCTGAGCATTGAACAGGCAAACATTCCTTCTTTGCTCTCAACTATGGAAGTGAACAGTTATTTCTGGTTCCTGCCTTGACTTCACTGCAACGATGGGCTGTTAACCGGTAACGGGAATTATGAGCTAAAATAACCTTTTCTCTTCCAACTTGCTTTTTGTCAGGGTGCTCTCTCTCTCTCTCTCTCTCTCTCTCTCTCTCTCTCTCTCTCTCTCTCTCTCCTCCCCATTCTCACTCCATTCTTTCCTGTCTTTTTTTGTTTGTTTGTTTTCCAAAGACAGGGTTTCTCTGTGTAGCCCTGGCTGTCCTGGAACTTGCTCTGTAGACCAGGCTGGCCTTGAACTCATAGAGATCTGCCTGCCTCTGCCTCCAGAGTGTTGGGATTAAGGGTGTGGGCCACCACCACCAGGCTCTTTTGGGTATTTTATCACATCAATAGAATGAAACCAGGACATCAAAGATGTGGGGCCTTTGCTGTGATAAACCTGACTGTGCTTTTGAACCTGTTGGGGAGAAATGTGGAAGGGTTTGGTTTGTGGGGCTAGAAAAGCTGCTGAAGGCTGGATAATGGGCTGGATGGATAGTGGAAGTTCGGAAGGCAGTAATGCAGAGAGAAATGCAGACAGTGGAGGCTCAGCTTGTGAGGTTTCAGAGAGGCAAGGACTGTCAGGAACTGGGTAGGGGCCCATTCATGAGATATTTTGGCCAAGAATCTGGCTTTATGCTTCCTAGGTCCTGAAACTCTGAGTGAAGTTTGGTTTAAAGAAAATGGACTGGTTTGGCAGAGAAAATATCAGAATGAGAGCACTTCTCAGCCAATTTTAAAAGGCAGCTGTAATTAATAGAGACATCAGCACCTCTGACATGAAATTCCTGCACTGCACTGAGAGAATGGAAACATATCCTGAGGGCAAAACCCTGCCCTCAGAGGAGGCTTCATCTCTAAAGATTCAAATTCATTTCAAGGAAGAAAGCAGAAG
Source organism: Cricetulus griseus (assembly GCF_003668045.3). Classification (NCBI taxonomy): domain Eukaryota; kingdom Metazoa; phylum Chordata; class Mammalia; order Rodentia; family Cricetidae; genus Cricetulus; species Cricetulus griseus. The sequence goes on along the minus strand of NC_048601.1, from coordinate 25,414,606 downwards.
TGGAAGGGTTCACTGTTTTCAGGAGCAACTGCTCATGAAAGCGTTCCCTACAGGCATCACGCAGACACTGATACAGCTGGGTCCAAGGCTGACTCGGATAAGCTGCCACTGTGTGCCAAATGTGCAAGCTGCTTGGAGTGATACTAAGCCCCCGATGTAGCACCATTCCCTCGGGATGATGAGCCAGCGACCACATCCATCAGGTAAGTGACAGTACTTTGCTCTTACTGGAATAGACACTTATTTTTGGTCATAGATTGGTCTTCCCTGCATGCAATGCTTCTGCCCAAATTGCCATACTTGGACTTACAGGATGCCGTAACCACTATCATGGTATTCCACGCAGCACTACTTCCGACCAAGAAACTCACTGCATAGCCTTGGAAGTAGGCCCATATTCATGGGACTCACTATTCCTTTTTTGTTTGTTTTTGTTTCTCTGTGTAGCAGTTCTGGTTGTACTGGAACTCGCTTTGTAGACCAGGCTGGCCTCAAATTCACTGAGATCCGCCTGCCTCTGCCTCCTGAGTGCTGGGATTAAAGGCGTGCACCACCACGGCCGGCCTGGAGTCACCATTCTTTTTTTTCTTTTCTTTTCTTTCCTCTTCTTCTTTTTTTTTTTTAAAGATTTATTTATTATGTATACAGCATTCTGTCTGCATATATGCATGCAGGCCAGAAGAGGGCACCAGATTTCATTACAGATGGTTGTGAGCCACCATATGGTTGCTGGGAATTGAACTCAGGACCTCTAGAAGAGCAGCCGGTGCTCTTAACCTCTGAGCCCATGTTTCCAGCCCCTCACCATTCTTAATATGGTTGCCACATACAGAAACAGCTTGCTTGATTGAACAGTGGAATCACTTTTTAAACAAACAGTTACAGGGCTAACTGGGTGGCAGTACCTTGGAGGGCTGGGGCAGAGTTCTCCATGAGGTTATACGTGCTTCGAGTTTTTCCTTCAGCCAGGACTCAGGACCATAATAATCAAGGGAGGAAAAGGGAATGGTTCCACTCACCATCACCCTTACTAGCCCACCAAGAACATTTTTGTTTTCTGTTCCCAGGACCTTATACTCTGCTGGCTTAGAAGTTATTGTTCCAGAGTGCTTCTGCCAGGAGATACAACAAACATTGCATTGAGCTAGACGCTAAGACACGCCCACCCCCCACAAGCTTATGTTGGGTTTCTGATGATCTTAACCCAACAGGCTAAAATAGGAGTAACAGTGTTAGAAGGGATGACTGATCCAGACTACCAGAGGCAAACTGGATTGCTTCTCCACAAGAAGATTGTCTGAAGTGTAGGAGGAGATCCTTTAGGGCAGTGCTTCTCAACCTTCCTGATGCTGCCGTCCTTTAATGCAAGTTCCTCATGTTGTGATAACCCCAACCAGAAAATTATGTTGTTGCTACTTCATAACTGCAGTTTTGCTGTTATGAATAGCAATGTGAATGTCTGACATGCAGAATATCTGATAGTCGACCCCCAAAGAGGTCAGGACCCCCACAGGCTGAGAACTGCTGCTTTAGGGCATCTCCTGGTGTTACCAGGCCATGTGATTGAGGTCAATGGGAAATTGCAACAATTCAATCCAGGCAAGGTGACGAATGACCTAGACCCCTCAGGGATGCATATATGGGTCACCCCTCCAGGACAGAATACAGAATGGGGAGTAGAGGAAGGTAGCTATAAATACCAGCCATGGCCATGCGACTAGTTTCAGAAATGAGGATTATAATTTAGCCTGTCCTTGAGGGAAGTCAAGGCAGGAATCTGGAGTCAGAAACTGAAGCAGAGGAAGAATGTTGCTTACATGACTCAGACTATTTCTTATACCTCCCAGGGTCACCTGCCCAGGGGTGGCACTGACTGCCAGGGGATGGCTCTGCTCACAAAGGCTGGGCCCTTCTTTCCACATTGGTCATTAACCAAGAAAATGGCTCACAGACCAAACTGATGGAGGCATTTTCTCCGTTGAGGTTCCCTCCTCCCAGATGACCTTAGCAAGTGTTAAGCTGAAAAAAAAAAAAAACTAACATACACAAACATATTTGTGCTTAATACACAAATGTTAAGCAGATATTTATGTTTTCTTGCCATATGGTGGTTCACAAATATCTGTAACTCCACTTCCAAGAGATCTGACACCTCTTCTGGCCTCCATGGGCACCAGGCATTCACATACAATGCACGGACATCTATGCAGGCAAACATGAATATACATAAAATAAAAAAATCTTTTAAAAATTTAAAAAGAAATGTTAGGGACAGGCTGGGGATGTAGCTCAATTCAAAGTGTTTGCCTAGCATGCCTAGCATGCATGTTTGATCCCCACACAGTACAGTCTAGATTGTCACAAATCTGTAATCCCAGCATTTAGCAAGTCGAAGCCACAAGATCAGGAGTTCAAGGTCATCTTCTGATACATAGTTACAGTTTGAGAACCCGTGTCTCGGAAAAACAAAGCTATCTAGCAACGGAGACCGGAGACCATCCTCTCTCAAGAGATCGTGACCTTGCTGGTGTGATGGCTCCACCAGAAAACATATTGTGTAAAGCCTGGGGATGGGAGTTCAACCTCTAGACCCACAGTGGAGGAAGAGAACCACTTCCAAAATATTATCTTCTTACCAATTTAAAAAGAGCATCTTGCCATGTAGCCAAGGCTGGCCTCAAATTTGCTTTGATCCTCCTGCCCAGCCTCCCTGAGTAGCTGAGAGTATAGCGGTGTACCACCAGGTCTGGTTCTGAAAATATTCATCTGAAGCCTGAACTTGAACCAATGCACTTTACAGAAATAAGCGGATATCCAGACTTGATCTGGACTGTGCTTAGAGTTACCATTGGGAGGCGCCTGAAGACTTCCGGGCCAGACACTAACTAGTGTTAGATAAAAAAACTGAGGCCCTGAAAGGGAAGTCATTTTCACAGCGCCAAAATAGCCACCAGTGACTCAGCACAGACTCATTTGTGCTGTGCTTTTTCTCTATTGGTGTTTATTCCCTGAAATGTTTCTTGCTGCTAATGAATGTGAAACTTATGTTTTATAATTGAATACCTTAAATGAAAAGCTGTGTATTGACAAAAATTCCAGGAGAATATTTTTTTTCTTTTTTGATTTTTCTAGAGATGGGGTTTCTCTGTGTATCCCTGGCTGTCCTGGAACTCCCTCTGTAGACTAGGCCTGCCTTGAACTCACAGGGATCTGCCTGCCTCTGCCTCCTGAGTGCTGGGATTAAAGGTGTGCGCCACCGAGAACGATCTTTCTAGATAAGGAAAAACCTCAAAGTGCATACTGTATAGGCTAGGCCTGGCACTTTGCTTTGTGTGAAGTAGGGTTATGGCACATTATGGTAGCTGGATATGGTGGCTCACACCTATCATTTCAGCATTTAGAAAGGTGAGGTAGGAGGATTGCCACTATTTCCAGGACAACTCTGGTTACACAGTGAGTTCCAGGGCAGCCAGGAAGAAAGAAAAAGAAAAGTGGGGGGGGGGTAGAGGGAGGTAAATGACGGTGCTTTGGAATAAACACAAAAACATCTACATTCAAGTACCAAAGATGTGACGAGGCTGGAGAGATGGCTCATCAGTAGGGGGACTTGCTGTTCTTCCAGAGGACCAGAGTTTGGTTCCCAGTACCTATGTATGTCAGGAGGTTCACGACTATAGCCGGAGCTTTTCTGTCCTGCCCGCCAGCCCCGCAGCTGCTTATGAAATAATCACTCAGAGGCTTAATAATAATTGCAATTGCTTGGCCAATGGCTCAGGCTTAATACTGACTAGCTCTTACATATAAATTAACCCATTTCTAATAATCTGTGTATCGACACGTTGGCTTTGTGGCGTTACCTGTTCTCTGGTACACACTTGTGCCAAATCTTTAAAAAAGCCGGGTATGGTGGTGCATGACTTTAATTCGAGTACTAGGGAGACAGAAGCAGATGGGTCACTGTGAGTTCCATGCCAGCCTGGTCTATATAGCAAGTTCCAGGCCAGTCAGGTCTTGTCTCAAAAACAAAAACAAAAACAAAAAAACCCCAAAAAAACCGAAAACCAAAAATGAGTTTCCACTGGTAATTTGTCCATGCTCCTGTAAACAGCACATTACAAAACAGCAGAGAAGCCACCAAAGAAGCAGGGGAATGTCTTGAGAGGAGTGGGAGAGGGGGACAGGATGGTAAAGGGCAACAAGGGGCAAAACAACCAAAAGCGTTTATGAAACTGCAAAGAGTAATCTTTGAAAAAAATTCTACATTCAGGGCAGCAAGATGGCTCCAGGGGTAAAGACACTTGCTTCCAAGTCTGAGGACTTGAGTTCCATTCCTGGGACGCACATGGTAGGAAATTGTTCTCTGACCTCCACATGGTGTCATGGGACTCACTCGTGTGTGCAAATACACACACACACACACACACACACACACACACACACACACACACTGAATAAAAAGTAATAAAAATCTGCTTGGGCTGGAGAGACGTTTCACAGGACGTCCTGACCCCCAGGACCCATCCCCAGGACCTTCCGTGTCATACTGTCTCGGCCCGTCCCATCTGTCCCTCCTTCCTTTGTGTCCCCCCCCTTTAAGCAGAAGATAAACAGATGACCCCAGAAGACAAGTACAAACTGAGGTATAGCCAGAAGTGTTAGTTACACTGTACATCAAGAATTATTTGATGACAAACAATGTAGTCTGTTTTAAGGAAGGTCTTAAAAGTCAATGGCCTCACAGTATTTGAAATGTGAGATAACAAGGCTGCAAGAATTTTAGACTCTGCATTTCCTGACTTAAGAAGATCTCCATGGCATTTACTGTTTATCATGCCTGTTAGTACTTCTGTATGTACCTGGGTCTAACAAATATCTGTTACTTAGGAAAAAGAGGAGTGCCTAAAGGCTTAGAAGATCATATTTCGAATTTGGAACACATCTAAAATCTTGTTCAGAGAGAGATTTCAGCAAGTAAGGTCACTACCACCAGGCCTCATGACCTGAGTTCCATCCTGGAATCCACACGGTAGGAGAACTGACTCCCTCAAGTTGTCCTCTGACCTCTATACACTGTCTGTAGAACTGTCCACTCTCCCCCATAAATACAATGTAACAAAAAAAAAAATGTATTGTTCAGGCTCCCAAAGAGTCAAGGAAACAGCTAAGTCAGATTGCTTTGTATCTAGATGTGTGAATTTGTCATTAACAACTCAGAGGATCCTTTTCTATGAACTAAAAACTCTTGACTCAGGCAGTAAAAAACAAAATCCTGAAACCTATCCTTCACGAGGACATTTAAGACCTGAGGCTACATTGTAGAATTGAGATCTGCCCTAGTTTCACAAAACACACATAAAGCACTAGGCTGGAGCGTCTTCAATCAAGCCAAGCAGCGTATGGTGGTGTGTCAGTACACAGAATGCATTAAGTATTCCTAGAGCTAGGCCACACAGTCTACAGTCTAACAGACTGACAAAACAGAAAGACAAAACAAGGTGTAGGTTAGACAGGAAGGCAGGGGGCAGAAGGGGTGAGAAGTTTTGACACATAAAGTTGAAAGGGAAAGGAACTCACATGGGTGTATGGAAACAACCAGATTGGAGGAGGAAGGCACACTGGATAACTCGAGAAATTTCTGCAACGAGGACTGTCAAACTACACTGACTAAAACCCAGGTTCTCCTCCAACTTAAGACTCAATACCGGAGAGAAAGGAACGGTGGGATGGCCGCCCGATGGGGGCAGTGGGTGTGGTGAGATGGTTAAAGGCGGTGCGGGGAGTAAAGCAGGCAAAAGTGGCCTTGAAAGTGTGCGGACGGGAGAGGGCGTGGGGTAAGTGTGGATATCGGAGGAGGGGGGGGAACACGGCCGTGGGCTCGCCGGCTCTCGCAGGGGCTGCGCGGTGCGGCGGGGTTGCCGGCCACCCCGGCGCGGATAGGGTTAAGCGTCCGCGGCAGAGGGCAGAGCCCGGTTGCCAGGGAAACGGCTCCGCCAGTTCCGGCGGCGCGGGCGCGTACCACTGCGCAGGGGAGCCGGCGCGGAGGACGCGGAGGGCGCAGCGCGGCCGGCAGACTCCTGGGGCGCGGGCCCGCTCACCCCGGCGACTTCGGTGCTTTCCGCTGCCCGCGGCCGGAAGCCGGACCCGCCCGGCCTCGGCGGGGGAAGAGGGGCGCACGACGGCCTCGGAGTCCCCCCCGCGCGGCGGCCGAGTGGCGGGCAGCCCGGGCTGGGCGGTTTGACCGCGGACGGCAGACAAAGGCAGCAGGAAGCCGTCCGTAGCCCGAGCGCCCGGCCCGGGCCTCGCCGGCGCGCGCAGCAGCGACGCGGCCGGGGCGGGATGCCGCAGGGCGCGGGGCGGCGGCGGCGCGCGGGCGCGGACGCGGCGCCGCCCCGGCCGGGATGTGAGGCCCGAGCGGCCCGCGGGGGCGGGAAGGGAGGCAGGAAGGAAGCGCCGCTCGGACGCGCCGGAGGAGGAGGGGCGGCGGCCGGCGGAAGGCGGGGAGGGGCGGCCGTTGGCCCGCGGCGGCCCCGCTCTCGGCGCCTCCCGGGCGGCGGCGGCGGCGGCAGCGGCGGCTGCGGCGGCTGCGGCGCCCGCGCCTCCTGCACCCGGCGCTACGGCGTAGCGGCGGAGGAAGATGGAGACCCACATCTCGTGCCTGTTCCCGGAGCTGCTGGCCATGATCTTCGGCTACCTGGACGTCCGAGACAAGGGTCGCGCGGCGCAGGTGTGCACGGCCTGGCGGGACGCCGCCTACCACAAGTCGGTGTGGCGGGGCGTGGAGGCCAAGCTGCACCTGCGCCGGGCGAACCCGTCGCTGTTCCCCAGCCTGCAGGCCCGGGGCATCCGCCGCGTGCAGATCCTCAGCCTCCGCCGCAGCCTCAGCTACGTGATCCAGGGCATGGCGAACATCGAGAGCCTCAACCTCAGCGGCTGCTACAACCTCACCGACAACGGCCTGGGCCACGCGTTCGTGCAGGAGATCGGCTCGCTGCGCGCTCTCAACTTGAGCCTCTGCAAGCAGATCACCGACAGCAGCCTGGGCCGCATCGCCCAGTACCTCAAGGGCCTGGAGGTGCTGGAGCTGGGGGGCTGCAGCAACATCACCAACACCGGCCTCCTGCTCATCGCCTGGGGGCTGCAGCGCCTCAAGAGCCTTAACCTCCGCAGCTGCCGCCACCTCTCGGACGTGGGCATCGGGCACCTGGCCGGCATGACGCGGAGTGCCGCCGAGGGCTGCCTGGGCCTGGAGCAGCTCACGCTGCAGGACTGCCAGAAACTCACGGATCTTTCTCTGAAGCACATCTCGCGAGGGCTGACGGGCCTCCGGCTCCTCAACCTCAGCTTCTGTGGCGGCATCTCGGACGCGGGCCTTCTCCACCTGTCGCACATGGGCAGCCTGCGCAGCCTCAACCTGCGCTCCTGCGACAACATCAGCGACACGGGCATCATGCACCTGGCCATGGGCAGCCTGCGCCTCTCCGGCCTGGATGTGTCCTTTTGTGACAAGGTGGGAGACCAGAGTCTGGCTTACATAGCCCAGGGACTGGACGGCCTCAAGTCCCTCTCCCTCTGCTCTTGCCACATCAGTGACGACGGCATCAACCGCATGGTGCGGCAGATGCACGGGCTGCGCACGCTCAACATCGGACAGTGTGTGCGCATCACGGACAAGGGGCTGGAGCTGATCGCTGAGCACCTGAGCCAGCTCACGGGCATAGACCTGTACGGCTGCACCAGGATCACCAAGCGCGGCCTGGAGCGCATCACGCAGCTGCCCTGCCTCAAGGTACTTAACCTGGGACTCTGGCAGATGACGGACAGTGAGAAGGTCAGGTGAGGGCGGCAGTTCCAGTGTCCCCTGCCCCGCCCTGTTCCTCCCACGACCGCCACTGTTCCCGCACACTCACGCGCGCACTTACACGTTCATGGCAGTGGCCGCGATGGGGCCGTGACGCGAAGCCCGGGCTCTTTTCTCCGAGTCCGGCGCCCCTCCCCACTGCGTCTGGGGTTCTTCTGCTCCCTCTACCCACTCTTCCTCTCCTCCTTTCCCAGTGGGTGGAGAGATGGACGCTGCTGCTGCTTCTCTGCCCACTCTTCTGCAGGGTATGGAGACTGATTCAGCCACCGCCAACTGTATCCCGGGGCACTGCATTTGGAAATGGGGTGGGGGTGGGGAGGGACTCGGCGTTTCACCCCCCCCCCCCAGGAGTTGAGGAAAGATGTCTGCCTTCACTTACACTTTATTTGGATACTGTGATCTGGTTTTTATTTCGAAATGTGTAGAAAGCAAGCCCGACTCCAACAGCCTTTTTTTCACCCACTTTGTAAACCAGTCTCTTCTCATCACTGCCCCTTCGGTACTCTGCCACTCACTTCGTTTCTGTCTGCTTTCCTTTTAGTTTTCAAAGAAATCTGAAGTCATTGTCCCCCCCCTTTTTTTTTCTGCTGAGTATATTCTATATATATATAATATATATATTATATATATATGTCTGGCTACCTCGTTTTAGTTTACTTTTTTCTTTTAAACCCTGGAATTCTACAAGAGAGATATTTTGAGACTGAAACATTTTTGTGCCTAAACTGGAAAGATGCCCACTGGGTTTGTGTGTCTTTTTTGTTTTGGCTTCTTCCCAACCTCCATCTACCCAGTGTGCCCCACTTCCGCATCCTGGCTGTGACTTTCCTTTTTTCCCTTGTCTATTTGGGCTTTGAAGACCCAACCATGTTTCTAAATCTTGATTTAATTTATAGCACAAATGTATGGGAGAAATGAGAGCAGAACTGCCTTTTTGTTCGCCGGAGATGCAGATTGAGTCTTGAAGAGGAGTATTATATATGCAAATTATGCCCCACCCCAACCCTCTTCCAAGTTTTCCCACAAAAAGGTTACATAGTGAGGCTTCCTGTCTGGAGTAGAGCTCAGCGTTGGCCTGCCGAGAACCTGGGGCTGCAATGTGAAAGGGGGGAGACTGAACTCCACGTCTCATCTGTGTTCTGTTCATAAAAGGGGAGCTTGTGGGTCTGAAAGCTTTTGTTCTGAATGGAGGAATAGATGGCTTTATTTTGGTGGGGGGTTGGGGCTGTGGCTTAAAAAAAAAAAAAAAACGCTTTTGAGTAGGATGTATATTTTTGTTGGATATTTTGTTTGTTTATTTTTTTAGAGTCCTCCACAGCAACATGAGAGACCATGGAGAAACCCAGAGACCTTTATCAATTAATTGTACTGTTTGTGAATTTGTATAAATGATAACAAAGATCCTCTTAAAACGTTTATATTCTTACAGTAAAAGGTTAAACTGATATTTATATAATAAAAGAGGAAATATGAAGTATGTTTTTGAAAAAAAAAAGCACAAAATTCCCCCTTGTATCTGTGAATTATTTTTAAGGCATTGTGTGTTGGGTATATGCTAACGTGGGAGGTGTTACATGTACACCCTAAAGGGAAGTACGGTCTAGAGTTCAGTTTGTTCATGTGGGATAAGTTCAGGGTTGAGAATTTCTTCTGTGTAAGATTAACCACTGACATCCAAATGTTCTGTTTCTAGAAATGTGACTAGACTGGAGATTTCTATAATTTTTGGTTTTAAATTGTCAACATAGAAAATGAACAAAATGAAACTTTTTTTTTTTTTTTTTAAAGAAACCAGACTCGGAAGAGTCAGTTTCCTAGAGTGGCCAGTTTCTTTTTATGGGGTTGGGAGAGTGATTGTGGAAGGGAGATCCAGGGGTAATCCTGAAGAAATGGGTCCTAACGAGCTCTGGAAGTGGGCAAGTGGGATGGGTGTCTTACCCTGAGAGCACAGTGTAAGGGGTGGAGGAGCCCAGCCATTGTTCAGGGCAAGTTGAAAGCGCTCTCAATCCATCCGGCTGGCCCAGCCATGCGTGCTGCTGTGTGTGTGCAGGTCCAGCGGAAAGGGGGCAGCACTGCTCCTCTTTAACATTCCCCTCCAGGCCTGGCTGCATGCAGCCACTTTCCTGGGGGGTAGGGAACTGGGCCAGAAGTTCTGGCAAATTTGCATCTGAAGCCATTCTGGTGCCCAGGCTGGCCACACAACCCCTGGTGAGGGTCTAGGCTGAATTCAGGGTGGATAAATAAATACCAACCATTTTAGCACAGTTCCCCAAAGTCAGTAGTATGACATCGGTTGGCTGGGGACAGAGACCCGTGAATGCTCAAACAGTAGAGTGGTTTATAGGTGGACTTTGTTTCAGAGGTCACTTTCTCAACTTTCCTAGATCAGCCATCTTTCCAGACAGAGGCCTAGAACCTAGGTTGCTGTGGCCTGCAGTGCTCTTACAAAATTTCCAAGCACTAAGCTCGAACATAGCACAAAAGCTGCATTGTTCCCTCTCTGGAGTCACCAAAATGGGGTCTAAGTGAGTGACATCAGATCTGTCTTCCCTTTCTTTAGGGAGGGTCAAGATTTCCCTTAATACTATTGCCTAAAGGCAAAACAACAACAACAACAAAAATGTATGACCCCCCCCCCCAGTGAGAAATGGTCTGAATTAGACCTGCTCCCTAGAGTCAACCCAGCCCCCAGGGCTCCACAGTCATAGCCTCCTGGCCTGTTTTTCAGTCAGTAAGAACTGGAAGCCTCCTAAGTCACACCATGCTAACATTCTCATCTAATGTACAAAATAATTCCACTACTAAGACTTTGGAACATTTTCTGTTTCCTGTTTAATGTGAGTTTGAGAGGATGGAGAGATGGCGCAGTGGTTAAGAGCACCCAAGTTCAGTTTCCAGCATCCATATCCCAGCCCCTAACCTCCTGTAACTCCATCTCCAGGGAGATTAATACCTCTGGCCTCTGGGCACCAGTACTTGTGTGCACAGACACAGATATGTAAGTTTAAAATAATAACGATTTAAAGGTTGGTAAATTAGCATTTGACAGTTAAGGTCATGTATCTGCTGCCCATGGCCTGAACGAGGCAAACATCCGGAGCTTCTCTGGAAAGCAAGGACCAAATGCTCATGTCTCACCCTTTTTGAATGGAAAAAAGATACATGTTGGGAATCCATGTGGTACTTTTAAATTTTAATCCTTCAAGCAACCTACTGAAACATCTCCCTGTTTACAGGGGGCGAGTAAGCTGCCTTAACATTGCCTAACCAGTGGAGGAGCCACGATTTGAACTAGTCCCCTTCTAAGGAAGATCTAGTATCTGATTCAACCTTGGTTTCCTGTGAGATGACCCTCAAGTGAGTGGGAGCTGGCTGTACTCCGTGTGGATAAGCCTGAGCCATAGACGCTGCTTCAAAGAGGAAGGGTACAGGGTTGATCCTCTCCTACATGGCAGAAGAGAGGCGGCTGTAGATCAGTGGTAAAGCACCTGTCTACACCAGGCCCTGGGTTGATCCCCAGCACTGCTAAATAACAAAAACAGGTAAAGAGAGTGAGTTCCTATACATTTTGTGAGTGGCACAAAAACTAAAGGGTACTTTGGATCAGTTTTTTAGGAAACAGAAAAGCCATGGCTCAAGGATTTGGTGAAACTCAAGAACTGAAAAGGCTGGATGGACATGGTAGCTCATGCCTATAACCCCAACAGTGGCTAAGGCAGAAGGATCGCTTTAAGTTCAAGGCCAGTTGTGAATTCCAGGTCAGTCAGGGTTACAGAGCTAAACCTTGGCTCACAGGAAAAAGAAAAAAGTCCCTGGGGTAGGTCATCGGGAGGTCATCGCCTTATCAACAGTAGCCTTCTCCATGAGTGTTTGTAATTGCAACTTTAAATGGGGGTTCGGACAGCTTCTACAGTGCTGTAGGGCTACAGTGGACCTCTGGCTACAAGCTAGGTGGTGGTGTAAATTCTCCCTCTTGCTGAATTCCTCAGGCATTGCTGGCAGGAGAAGGGGAAGTCTGCTTGATTTAACTCTGCCTGTGGTACTGCAAGAATACTGCCCACCTCACACTTAAGCTGGTGCCAGGACCCTTAAAGAGAAAACAGATTTTTTAAAAGGAAAATTCGAATCTATAATAAACATCTAAAAAAGTACATGTTCCTTTCATTGTAGTTTCCTTCTTAAGGCTGTGGGGGCTCGGGATGCCTCTTGCTTGGTGAAGTACTTGCCTAGCTCACATGAAGCCCTTCATTCCCCAACACCACATAAGCAGATGTGGTAGAGTACTCGGCTAATCCCAGTACTAGGAAGAACAGAACTTCAAGGTCATTCTTGGCTTGTTGGAAGCCAGCCTGAGCTCCATGAGAAACTATCCCACCTCACCCTAACCCCCCAGAAGAAGGGCATGTGGTCTGTCTCCCAAACCCTGGGGCTTCCCTGGAAGGGTGTTGATCTTGAGTTACATCCTTCATGGAGAACATTTGAAATTGGAGTCTCCCTCCCTCCCTGCCCTCCCCCTCCCCTCCCTCCCTCACTCCCTCCCTTTCTCTTTCTTTCTTAATTTAAATTTAGTTTTCTGTGTGAGGCTGTTGGGCCCCTGGAACTGGAGTTATACAGTTGTGAGCTGCCATGTGGGTGTTGTGAATTGAACCTTGGTCCTCTGGAAGAGCAGCCAGTGAGTGCTCTTAATTGCTGAGCCATTTCTCCAACCCCTCTCTTTTTGTGTGTTTTAAGGCAAGGTCTCCCAATGTAGTCCTGGCTAGCCTGGAACTCAAAATGTCTGGGTTAGCATTGAACCTGAACAGCTACCCTCCTGCCTCGGCCTCCCTAGTGTTGAGATTACAGACATAAACCACCAAGCCTAGCTTTGAACTCAGGTTTTCAAAAGCAAAGGAGAAAGTTGTAGCCTCAGGAAACAAGAGCCTGTTCATTAAGAGAGAAGGTCTGCAGAACAAAACCAAGACCTTATACAGCTGGCAACTGCCTTCCCAGCTCTGAAAGGAAAAGTCCTAGCTGCTGGTCCTCAGAGACAGGGAGGAGCTAGAGAAGTCATGCTGGGACCCTCCCTCTTCCCCACAGCAAACATCACCCCTTTAAAAAGCTAATCCTATCCCTTTAGTTGAAGGAAAGGCCTGCATTTTGTGCCATGACCAACCCCAGAGGAAGGTGTGAGGTTTTTGAATGAAACCAGCACCGGGTTAGAAACCAGCTACGTTCAAACCTGAGCTCAGGGCCACACAGGTCATTTTTGTCAATGTACTCATTCCAACACTAAGTGTATTTTTTAAAGCAAATGTCACAAAGTAGGTAAGAACTCTGGGTTTAAATCGGTATCGACTATTCATAAATATTTGGTTTTTCGAGACAGGGTTTCTCTGTGTAGCTTTGGAGCCTATCCTGGCACTCGCTCTGGAGACCAGGCTGGCCTCTAACTCACAGAGATCTGCCTGCCTCTGCCTCCCGAGTGCTGGGATTAAAAGTGTGTGCCATCAACGCCCCGAGACTATTCATAATTTATGGCTGGAGGGAGGTAAATACACAGCAGGCGGGTGTGTGTGTGTGTGTGTGTGTGTGTGTCTCAGGCTCTTGGGTACAAACATGTTTCTGTTCACTGAGATGTGCTGGAAACCTTCACAAATGACCAGTTTCAGCCTCTTCCTCTTTCCCAGGGATTGCTTGGATCTTGCCTGGTGGGGCTGTTGTTAGCAACCCAGCAGGCGTGGTACTCTGCAAAGATGGACAGGGAGGTGACCTGCCACGGTGATTCTGCACCTGAGGGGGCCACTCAACCCTAGTGCCAAGGAAACCGTGTGATTTCCAGTATCCTGGCTGCTGTAAGTTAGCTCCCAAAGTGTACTCACTTTCTCCAAACAAGGAAAGAATGTTTTCCTTTAGGTCTTGTTTTGCCCTCTGAGACAGGGTCTCACTCTGTAGCTCAGAGTGACCTGGATGGAATTCACTATGTGGCCCAGGCCGGCTTCAAACCTTCCTGGGATTATAACATGAACCACCATGCTCTGCATGGGCATAAGTTCTTATTATCTCACTACTCTTCTGCTTTTAATTGTTTAAGGAACAAACACCACATGTCTTAAAAAAAAAAAAAAAAAAAAAAAGCACTCTGAACGGGTGAACGGGGCCAAGGGCTCAGCTCAGTGATTGTGTACACGCCTAGCGTGCTTGAGGTCTTGAGTTCCTTTTCCAGCATTAAGTGAGAAAACAACTTACTAAGATTCTTGTATCTGTGACACTGGAAAATAAAGATGAGATCTGGTCTGTGGTGGCAGGAGAGGCATAGCAGCTCAATGAAACAGTATCACAAGGACCGGGGTGGCATGGTGAAGAGCTTGGCCAACAGCAGGCAGATGGGTTTTATATGGGGAAGAATTTTGATATGGTCAATAAGATGTTATGTAGGTGACAAGAGAGTTCTGCCTCCGTGTGGAACCTGGTACAGATTGTAACAAGCACACAGGAGGCCAATATGCGGCGGGTACTTAAGAAACCGCAGGGCATCACTTTGACCTCCTCAGAAAGGTCCTGCAGCGAAGCATCTTGGGAATACAAACACTAAAACCTCAGAATGCCCAAGGTTGTCCCTTTGTTTGATATGAATTACACTGTGCAAACTTAGATATGTTTTATGAACACGGAAGCTGAGAAGCGTTCAGGTTGCTAAATAGCTTACAGGGTGCTGAAGAAGCCAGTGGAGTTGGGTGTGCTGCCCACTATTCCCAGGGACCTGAGCCAGGTCCCACAGAGTTCCAAGTCATGTGGAGTCCAAATGCCGGAAGCCTGTGTTTGACAGCCTCAGAGCTAAGAATGTTGACACATCTGGCTTGTTATGCGCACATGCTTGCAGCCATCATAACTCAGGGTCCAGCTGTGGAACTCTGGCTATTCTTGTTCAAGGGTGAAAAGGCTCAACTCCACAGATATTTTCCTTATACCTCTCTATGGTCTACAAAGAGTAAAGGACTCTCATTTGTTACTATCAATCACCAGCTGGGCAGTGGGCAGTGGTGATGCACACCTTTAGTCCCAGCACTGAGGAGCCAGAGGCAAGAGAATCTCTGTGAGTTCAAGGCCAGCCTGGTCTATAGAGTTAAGTTCCTGGACATCAAGGGCGATCACACAGAGAAACCCTGTCTCAAGACAAACAAACAAAAATGTTATCTCATGCAGCCCAGACTATCCTCAAACTCATTTTATAGCCACAGCTGCTTTTGAATTCCAAGCAGTGGGATTACAAGTGTGCACACCTCACCTAGCTAAACTAGGCACTTCTGGAAGGACCAGGCATGCCATACATACTACCTGTCTGTAATGGCCACTCATGTCATGAACCCAGGATACTGCAATTGGAAGGCAAGGAAATAGTTCTTTAAGACCCAGTTACTATGCCTTAAGCAGGATGGGGTTATTCAGCATTGGCTTGGGAAACCGTTATTTCCTCATTTGAAAAATGGCACAAAATATTTACTACAAAGGCTAGCGATAATGTGTCTCCTGAAGAAATCTCTCCCCAAACTACCACTATTTACATATACATCTGTTTCTATTTTCCAGTCCAGGGCAAGGCTTTCTGAGACATGGTCTCTCATGATATATATCAAACAAACAAATAAACCCCCCACTTTAGACCTGATATTTCTTAGACTCTGGGAGAAAGTTACAGAGGCTAGAACTGAGCAGACAGATAAAGGGAGTTAATAGTTAAACCATTGGGCAAGCATGGTGGTGCACACCTTTAATCCCAGCACTGGCAGACGCAAGTGGATCTCTGAGTTCAAGGCCAGCCTGGTCTGCATAGTGAGTACCAGGCTAGCTAAGGCTACATAGTGGGACCCTGTCTTCAAACAAAGAAATGAGACAAATAATTCTTGTATTCTTAGATGAAAGACAGCTAGCCACAGCCTCCCATTTGACCTTCAGGATTTATTTTATTTTATTTATTTATTATGTATACAACATTCTGCTTCCATGTATATCTGCACACTAGAAAAGGGCACCAGCTCTCATAACGGATGGCTGTGAGCCACCATGTGGTTGCTGGGAATTGAACTCAGGTCCTCTGGAAGAGCAGTCAGTGCTCTTAATCTCTGAGCCATCTCTCCAGCCCCCGACTTTCAGGATTTTAAACCTCATTGCTTGGGACTACCTAGCCTCCAACAAGGTTGGCAACATTATGACTTAAACAGGCACAAAAATGACAAGTGTAGCTTTCCTACTCTATCTCAAGTGCACAGTTCAGCCAGCTTCAGGCATCTGTCAAAGCCAGGCTGTCTCACCCCTGTGCTCCATCAGGTTCATAGCTGGCCACCGCAGGGGCGGAGAGGGCTGTCAATCAAACTTCCAGAGCCCAGACTAGAAAGGGGAGTCCCCCCACCCCCCATGCTGACGTCTGTGCACTCAACACACATATCTTGTCGCTGTGTGTCAGATGGCAATAGCCAGAACCAGGCTACCCCCCAGGAGGGCAGCTAGCCCATCTTTTCCCTACACAGAAGATCCTGTTTGTCCAAAGAACCAAAAGGAATTACAGAAATGCATTAGCACTAAGATGAGAACTGTGTTGCCAATGATAACCATACACGAATCGTCAACACATGGCTTCGTTGTTGCTTGCTCTATAAATAAAGTCATGGTTTATTAGAAGACAGACAACAAGCACATTACTAACTACTCCTCAGCAGAGTGCCTGCTTAGTATTCACAAAGCCCGTGGTGTGCAAGCCTATAACCCCAGCATTCAGGAGGTAGAGGCAGGAGAAGCTGGTTCAAGGTACAGATGAAGTTCAAGGCCAGCCTGGGGTAAATATAACCCTATCTCAGCACAAAGAAAAAAAAAGGGAGGCATAGAAAACATTCCGTGTTTGTGTCCTGTTCTGTGTGACGCTCTTTGTTTTCCTAAAAAACAGGGCCATGTACACAGAATTCACCTTTCCCCGCTGTTACGAAGTCATGAACTGTGTGCAAACAGTTTCGGAGGTGGCAGAGAGGCAAACGTGTTTTCCCATGTTCTTACTTTATTAAAATGGTTTTGGACTCACTATAAAGCAGTAAAATAAAGTGTAGTTGACAGTTTGTTCTCTGGTGAAGATAGAAAGCAGAAGTCATCCCCCAAGTTTGCAATTACTGCCGCTCGTCAGCAGGTGGCAGCATTGTCTATGAGTTGGTGGCTGCTTAGCAAGAAAAACAGCCCTCCTGTCTAACAAATCCTCACTTCCCCACTCCTAAGAATTTTTTCAGGATCTGAGAGAGTTGGCAACTGGAACATCATTTCCTTCAAAAACTAGGTCTAGCTTTTAAAGAATTTACACAGAAGACTACTGGAGGTGGTCCTGATGCTGAACTCAAGTTGTGAGCAGCAAGCACCTTTTTCCCCACTGAGCCATCTCACCAGCCCAAGACTGGATTTTAAAGGACCAGTGAGGTGACTCCCAGGAGCTGTTGCCTGGCACTTTGTCTTTGAAGCGTGACTGTTTCATGCAGGCCCCTCAGTTCCAACAGCTCTGTTTTTGGTGGCCCTTGGGGGTGGGGTGGGGGTGGGAAAATATCAACTTCTGATTCCTCAAGACTTGTCAGCCTCACAAACTGTCAAGAGATCTATGTTTGTGAAGTTTGGCAAATGGGCACTAATGTTACAATCATATGCTAAGATAGAGCTAGCATCCAGTAATTGTCAAAGAAAACAAATTGTGAGTTTAAATTTTAGTTTTGATTCTTTTCTGTCATCAAAAGGAATGCAGTACGTTCACTGCCCAAATGAAGACATCTTTGTAAAAATCTAAAGGGGGTCTGTGAAACAAGACCCCTGTGAGTCCTAACAAAGAGGAAAGTTTTCTTGCATGATGTACATCCAGAATGTAGACAGATAAAGAAAGGTGGCTGAAGGCAAACACGAGCTGCCGAGCCACCGTGGCCAGATCCCACGGCATGCCACAGTGAAGGGCAGGCTGAGGGTGGAGAGGGCGGTCCTGTCCTCTTGACACTTTGAGGTCAGGGAACAGAGCGTGGGTCTGGGGCAGCTGATGGTGCTGAGGGATGAAGCAGTGGAGACGGCTACCTGACTGTGAGCCTGTGGTGAGCCCCGATTATTAGCTCACTAGTACAGAGCTCATTTTTTTTGTTCGAGGGTGAACAAGACAGACTTGTAGCACCCAGGGCTTAAGCATGGGGCACAATTACTATTCCCAGAACCACAAGAAACTTCTTAGAAAATCGGAAAATTTCCCGGGGGCACTTCATGGAAGCCATCTGCCTCTGAATGACTGTGGAAAACAGCAACAGATTCGGAAAGAACCATCCCAGTAAAGGAGGAGTCTGCAGAAGAGAAAGAGTTGTCCCCACACCACTGGGAGGACAAGCAGGCAAGCAGGCTGAGGAGGCTGGTGACAGCCTGGGCACACAGAGGGAAGGTGGCTTTGATATGTAACCTCTGACAACTGCACTCATGGCCTAGTGTAGGGTTTACTTTTATTTATTCCACACCCCCCCCCCCGACCCTCCCGTGTGTGTGTGTGTGTGTGTGTGTGTGTGTGTGTGTGTGTGTATGTGAGTGAGTGTGTGTGTGTGTGTGTGTGTATGTGAGTGAGTGTGAGTGTGTGTGTGTGTATGTGAGTGTGTGTGAGTGTGTGTGTGTGTATGTGTGTGTGTGTATGTGAGTGTGTGTGTGTGTATGTGAGTGAGTGTGTGTGTGTGTGTGTATGTGAGTGAGTGTGTGTGTGTGTGTGTGTGTGTGTGTGTGTTTTCTAGTGTAGGTTTTAAAGAACAGAGTTTTTCTGTGACTTTCACTTGAGGCAGAAATACTCATTAATATGGATTGAGCCTTCAGACCTTGACGTGATAGTACTTCATCCAGAGCCCCACAGCTGGTATTCCAAGGGCCTGCATGCAGCAGCAATGTCAGCACTGCTTTAATGCAGACAGGGAGAAGCCAGGAGCTTCCAGGGAAGTAGACAGCATCAGTCTCCTCATGGGCCCTCCAGGAGGCAGTTGGCTCCCACAGCCAGAAATTTCCCTCCTACCCTTCCCTCGGGCTTCTTGAGCCACTTCTTCAATGAAGGTGCAGCAGGCAGGGCTCTGGTGAGCCCACCATGACAAAAGCTTATATTTTAGATGACTTTCCCCAGACACTCACCCAAAGGATCCCACAATTCTAATAGCAGGACCACATGCTCTCTATCCCCCCGACCCCGTTCTCTAATCCCCCAGTACCTCCCTCAAACAGAGTCCATTGCCCTAAAAAGGGATCTAGCATGGGCCTTTCTTAATTTTTCCTTGTGCACTGTGGACTGTCACGGCAGAGATCTCCAGGTGAGGTGGATATAACGGTAAGCCAGCACCAGGCGCTACCTTGCACATTCTTGACACCACTTCCCCGCCCATTAGCCCCAGCAGCTTTGCTCATCTCACTCCCTCACTGCCAGGACCAAGAGAGAAATCAAGGTACTTGCAAGCAGGTCACTGCAAGCTCCTTCCCACCCTTCTACAGGCCTGCAGCGGGCTGCTACCGCTAATCTGCCCCTCGTTTGCTGCTCAGCAGCTTTTGTCCTCTAAGCCCCTGATAATGGTTTTACTAAAATCCCCTTTTGATGGAAAAAGTCCCAGCTGGACATTGCAGGACCCAGCATAATGTCCAAGTCTGCAGGCCCCTCTGCCTACCCCACAAAGGCCTCTAATCAAGTGGAAAATGTGCTGGAGGCCAGAGGTTTGGGGCTGCAATTATTTTTTAAGGGATTACTAGAGAAGAATAGAGGCAGCCGGGGCCTCCCCCACCTGCTTTCCACCCGGTACTGCTTCAGACACACCGAGTCCTGGCATGGCCCTGTTCTCAGAGACCAAAGCCTCGCTTTCCCCTTTTCCTATGGAGGGGCAGCCACCACTGAACACCATTGTTGCAGAAAGAGAGAGTTTGGGTACAACTTGCAAGTCCTATTTTGACCTCCTTTAAGATCTCATGTATAAAGCCACCGTCAAACAGGATCCCGAGTGCGGGGCGTGAACCCATTCATTAACCTCTAACCCCAGCTCTGTGTGCACAGGGAGAGTTCGCCCAGTGCCCATGCACTGCCAGGGTCTGGAGCACTCATGGGGCTTCCCAAGCTTTGGAGGGCAAAAGGTCATGTTCCCACCTTGCCTGTTACCCTCCTTCACCCGCACACACTGACCCTCCCTCAAGGCCAAGCAAATAAATATCCATGGCGCTCCAATGCTTGATGTCAGGGTAATTCATGAGTAAGACCCGGAATGTCAGTCACTGAGTACTACTGTCTCTGAGAATGCACGCCCCCAAGGGAGTTTATATCTTACAGGACCTTCTCCGGTGTCATTTATACATGAGAAATCATTGAGCACACATTATCGGCAAATTGGTGACAAGTCACAGCCTGCCCTAGAGTCTCTGTCTTTCTTACCATCCTAGATAGGTCTTGTCCTTCTAACCCTAGCTGTTGCTGATAAATGCAAAACTGATTACAGGTTTCTAACCCCATGTTGGATGATGAAGGAGTAGACTCTGAAGCTTAAAGGTCAGCATGTTTTCTACATTGAATGTTGAGCTGAGTGGCAACTCCCAGGTCCTTTCTCCAAACCTTTGATCAGAAACAAAACAATTATTGACTTAAAAAAAAAAAAACATACAAACTTCACTTGTTTTCATCAATGAATGTCTTATTGGCCAGCTGCGGGTGGCGCCACACACCTGTAATCCTAGCAATTGAGTAGAGGCAGGTGTATTGACCTGAGTTTGAGGACAGACTATTCTATAAAGTGAGTTCCAGGACAGCCAGGGCAATGTCTCGATAGCAACAACAAAAAGTGATCAAAACAGACTGTCATTAGATTTTGGTTTCGGTGCTGGGTGTGGAATTCAGGGCCTTGTGCATCTGAGGCCGTGTGCTCTCCTGCTGAACTATGTCCTGGTTTTATGTCAACTTGATATAGGCTATAGTCATCTGACAAGAGGGAACCTCAATAGAAAAAAAATGCCTCCATAAGCCTGTAGGGCATTTTCTTAACTAGCAATTGATGGGGGAGGGCCCATTCCATTATTGGTTGCTGCCATCCCTGGGCTGGTGGTCCCGGGTTCTGTAAGAAAACAGGCTGAAGCCTGGAGTCAGTTAAAAGGTACGAAGGCTGGGGAGATGGCTCCACTCAAGAATATCTGCGGCTCGGGCAGAAGGCTGGAGTTTGGTCCCCAGCACCCGTGTCAGGTGGCTCTTGCCCCCCTGTGACCCCAGATCCAGAGGCTCCAATGCCCTTCCTCTGGCTTCTGTGTTCACATTCCTAGGTGAATTCACATCCATATAAATAAACAATAAAATGAATCTTAGAGGAAAGGTCTGGAGCGATCCCTGCTTCTTGATTACCCCGGCACCACACAGTGGTGTCAGAAATCAGACCACACCGAGTGAATCAGGTTTTCACAATTAACAATGAACAGCTCTTGTCACTTATAAACAGGAACACCCGCGCCCCTCCCCAACCTCCACCTAATGGTAGAAGGCTCCACTTGTGACTGACACTTGTCCCAGTGCTGACTGGAGCAGTGAGTGCTGGGGTAGTAAGGTAATCCAAGAAGCTCTTTAAAAACAAAGTGGTTTTATTAAAAATTGTGTATGTGGCCAGTCGTTGGTAGCACATGCCTTTAATCCCAGCATTCGGGAGGCAGAGGCAGGCAGATCTCTGTGAGTTTGAGGCCAGCCTGGACTATAGGGCGAGTTCCAGGACAGGCTCTAAATCAATACAGGGAAATTCTGTCTCAAACAAAACAAAACAAAAACAAAAAGAAAGAAAGATAGAAAGGAAGGAAGGAAGAAAGCAGGCTGTGCAAGCCATGAGGAGCAAGCTGGTAAACAGCACCCATCCATGGCCTCTGCATCAGCTCCTGTCTCTAGATTTCTGCCCTGCCTGAGTTCCTGTCTTGACTTCCTTTGATGATGAACAGTGATGTAGAAGTATAAGTTGAGTAAACCTTTTCCTCCCCAAGTTGCTTTGGTCATGGTGTTTCGTCATAGCAACAGTAATCTGAACTAAGACATTGTAAGCCTGGAGCAGACTCTAAAAGCCACCTCCTTAAATAAGGGCAGTGCTGTTGAATCGCCTCTGTCTTTTGCAGAGGTGGATTGTCTCAATATGACTTTGGATGAAGATGAGCCACCTCAAAAAGAAGATGTGAAATGTTCATGAGTGTAATGGGTAGTTTTAAGTACTAACCTGACACAATTTGGAACTACCTGGGAAGAGAGTCTCTGTGAAGAATTGTCTATCAGATTGTCTTGACTACATTAATTGATGTAGGAGGAACCAGCCCACTGCAGACAGCATCATTCCCTAGATTTGGGTACTGGTCTGTATTGAGAGTAAAGAAAACAGGCTGTGTACTAAGCACATACTTCTCAGTGCTTTTGACTGATTTGATGTGGCTAGTTGTCTTAAGTCCCTGACTTCCCTGCTATGACAGACTGAGCTAAAAATCAACATCTTCTCCCCAAAGTTACTTTAAAATTTTTTTTTTCAAGACAGGTTTTCTCTGTGTAGCTTTGTAGTCCAGGCTGGCCTCGAACTCACAGAGATCTGCCTGCCTCTGCCTACTGAGTGCTGTTCGAGACAGGGTTTCTCTGTGTAGCTTTGCAGCCTATCCTGGCACTCGCTCTGGAGACCAGGCTGGCCTGGAACTCACAGAGATTCGCCTGCCTCTGCCTCCCGAGTGCTGTGATTAAAGGTGTGCACCACCAAAGCACGGCCACTTTGTATTTTTTTATTTACTCATCTTTGTTAATGTGCATGTGTGTGTCCTCAGAGGCCATAGGATTCCCTGCTACCCTACATGGATGTTGGGGACTGAACTTGGGTACTCTGGAAGAGCAGGCAGTGCTCTTAACCACTGAGACATCTCTCCAGCCCCAAACACTAATGTTTCAAAATGACATTTTAGGTAGGGGGTTGAGGTAGAGTGGTTAAGAGCACTTCCTTTTCTTCCAGAGGACCCAGGTTGGAGTCCCAGCACCCATATGGCAGCCCAACTACCTGAAACTCCAATACCAGTGGGTCAGGTGCTCTCTTTTGGCACCAAGCATATACATGGTGCACAGGCATACATGTACACAAAACACCCATACACATTCTTTAAAAAAAAAAATGTTACTTTTGGGTTGGCAAGATGGTTGAGCAGGTAAAGGCACTTGCTACTAGGCATGGTGACCTGAATCTCACCCCTGGCACCCACATGGTAGAAGGAGAGAGACCCAACTACTGCCAACTGTCCTCTGATCTCCAATGCACACCACGGTACACTCATGTTTACATCAATCAATGTAATGATTAAAAAAATAACTTCCTACCGACCCCAGTTTGGGAAAGAGGGAAATGGTACTTGGAAACACTGATTTTTTTTTCCCTTAGTTCTGGGCATCAAACCTGCGTCTCATGCATTGGAGGCAACACTGATGCCACATCTGAGCTGCACCCCCAGTCCGGCAAACACTAACTTGATACAATAGTGGCAACAATGTATCTAGGGGATAGGGGCTTTGCCATGGGTGACAAATGGACTAAACCAGCTCAGGCAATGTATCTCTTCAGATGGACAGTGGAAGTCTGGTGATGCTGAGGCTGGCTTCCTCAGGTACAGAGCCATGGCTGCTCTGCAGAGTCTGACACGCCCAGCAGGGCTGCCCCTTCATTACTAAGCATGCCGGTATTCTTTTTTTTTTTTTTTAAGATTTTATTTATTAATTATGTATACAACATTCTGCCTCCATGTATATCTGCACACCAGAAAAGGGCACCAGATCTCATAACGGATGGTTGTGAGCCACCATGTGGTTGCTGGGAATTGAACTCAGGACCTCTGGAAGAGCAGTCAGTGCTCTTAACCTCTGAGCCATCTCTCCAGCCCGAATGCCGGTATTCTTTACCAGCTAGCTATTCAAAATGCTGACGTTTATGAATAACTTTTAAAAATTACATTTTAGGGTTTCTGTTGCTGTGAAGAGACATCATGACCAAGGCAGCGCTTACAAAGGAAAACCTTTAATTGAGGGTGGCTCACAGTTTCAGAGGTTCAGTCCACTGTCATCATGGTGGGGCATGGTACCATGCAGGCAGACACGGTGCTGGAGAAGCAGCTGAGAGTTCTCCATCTTGATCCACAGGCAGCAGAAGTGAACTGTCCCACACTGGCCATAGCTTGAACATATATGAGATCTCAAAGCCTGCCCCGACAGTGACACACTTCCTCCAACAAGGCCACACCTCCCAACAGTGCCACTCCCTATGGGTCAAGCATTCAAACATGTGAGTCTATGGGGGTCATAGCTGTTCAAACCACCATGGTGTAGATTCAAGGCTACCTTTCACTTAGTATTTGGCTGCAATTACAGGTGAGTGAACTCCCAAGAACTTCAGAAAAGTGCCTCCTGCTCTCTGCTGCGAGCCAAGTTTGTCTTCTGCTATCAGAGAGACTGGGGCTATACTGGGAACTGCTCCAGGGCTGTGCTCTGATCTGGATACTTGGTGCCGCAACCCCCACCCCCCCATACATGCCCCTGTGTTTTTGTTTATTTGGCTTTGTTTGTTTCTTTTTTTTTTTGGTGGGGGGGCTGCTTGTATTTGAGGTTCTGAGGCAGGAAAGAGACAGCTATTGGTGGACAGAGGCAGAAGTGTCAATAGGCACACCCCATAGCATGCTAATGCTTCTCTTACTTCCTTTAACAGTAGCTTCAATGAAACAACAAACACGGGAGACTGGGGTCCTCACCAGGCTCCAGTGGATAATTTCAAACTCAAGTTCACCCAGATGGCCCTACCTAGACTTATGTGTGCGAGAGCGCTCGAGTAACACTCTCTCCCTCTCTCTCTTGTGTTGATAGCAGTGCACCAGATTAAAGGGTGTGTGTGTGTGTGTGTGTGTGTGTGTGTGTGTGTGTGTGTGTAAGTGACCAGAAGGCATTATATGTAGGAAACTGTCAAGAAACAAATTTAATAAAGGTGTTTTTTTTTGTTGTTGTTGTTGTTGTTTTTAAAGATACTGGAGAGAGAGGGACTAAACAAACACACCGTGCCTCTCCACCTCATCACTGGTCCTGCTAGGTTATTTTGGCACACCTGGCCTCTTCAAGAGGTTACCAGCTGGAAAGCTTTGGAGGCTGTGCTACCACAGGTCCTGGGTGTCAGTGGAGCTTTGTTCCAAGTGATTTTATTTCATTTTCGAGAAGAAAAGGCAAAGCTGTAGCTCTCGCCTGCTGCTCAGGGCCGCTTAGTTAGAAACAGAGAGATCTGCTGGGCTGCATGAAAGCCACGCATTCATTTTCTTAGGTGCCTCTGGACGCTGACACACACTGAGCACACAGGGAAGCTCTTGCAGCTTCGTCCACGGACAGGACCTTTCTGCCGAGGGTCTTGCCACAGGGAACAACCTGCACGCCACACTGTGATGGCTCTCTAGAAACCAAGCACAGACAGTTCCCTGGAGCTCACATCAGCTTCCAGCTGACATACATGTAAAGCAAATGCACCCCTCCACCCCTCATGTGCTAATCTCCCACTGAGAAACTGCCTCTTAAGAATTTGAGGGCAGTCTGCTCTACTTAGCAAGTTCCAGGCCAGCCAAGGCAACATAGTGAGACCCTGTCTCATTAAAACAAAACAACCCGCCTTCGAGAGTGCCTGCACCATCAGATGTAGATCACAACACACAGCACGGGCAGAAGGCAATGTGCCTGGCCCAGAGAGGACTGACTGGAGCCCAGGGGCCCTCTCGGGCCCCTGATGGGCACTTTCGAGGGTGGCATCAGCTGGAAGCTCTGGATTGGCCCTGACAGATGAGGAGCAGCACCTCCCAAGTGGCACTATACTGGTGTCCTCTCTCTTGCCATTAAGACCTACTCTGAGTGGTAGAGACACAGGGCAGATGTGCACGATCTCTTTTGTTCAATTCTTAGCAGCATTTTGAGATTTCAAAGCTAAATAAAGAAACCCCAGTGAGCAGAGGATGACACTACAGGAGATCTTTATTTTCATTTTCAACGAGGCTTTTTTTTTTCCCCCTCCCTTGGGGCTTTATCTGTCCATATATGTCCATACAAAAACATTATTCTTAGAGTCCAGTCTGTCCACATGTGTTTGCACAGACTTTTAAAGGCAAGCAGGGATACTCTGGAGATACACTGACGGCACATTTAGGTCTTTCCCAACTAGTTTAGGAGCGACTTGTTTATTCACTACTGGCCAAAAGAACTTTGGAAACACACTACTGAGTTATAAAAAGAGAAGAAATTCTCCTGGCTTTTCCAGTGTATTCCTACAAAACCTTCCCCCATAACCGGGCGAGAACTGTCTTATAACTGTTATGTTAAATAACCTCCAAAACACCCCGGCCTGAGCCTAGGCGGGGTTTCCAGGCAGGGCAAGGCAGGCTTCTGCTGACAGAGCTCTGGCAGGGCCATCTCCCCAAAGCTTCCTGCTTCCACCCAATTGTTCACGCAGGCACCAGGCAGGACCTCAAAGCTTTGTGTGGCGTTATGCTTTGTTTTTGAATCTCTGATGCTTTGGGAGCAGCTCTGAAAACTCCTTCAGCGTCTTAGCTGGGTGGCTGTGTTCTCTGTTCCCACATCCTCAGGACCTGTTCTGACATCAGCTTTTTTTTTTTTTTTAAGATTTTATTTATTTATTATGTATACAACATTCTGCTTCCATGTATATCTGCACACTAGACGAGGGCACCAGGTCTCATAACGGATGGTTGTGAACCACCATGTGGTTGCTGGGAATTGAACTCAGGACCTCTGGAAGAGCAGTCAGTGCTCTTAACCTCTGAGTCATCTCTCCAGCCCCTGACACCAGCTTTAACTTAGCACAGATTCTCCTCTGATCCACTGCTTTGCTAGGTGAGGTCTTTGAGTGACCCACATGAGAATCACCTACGTACTTGCCAGACGTGCATGGGGCACAGGGTTCACCACCCACTTATTCCTAGACATTACTTATTAAAAATGTAGTTGGATCACACGGCTAGCCTGCCTTAGAACTTCCATTTGCTGCCCGTTCATAAAGAGCAAAGTCCTAGGCCTTCATGACGGAGCTCCAAGCCTCCAGTGCACCAGAAACTACTGCCAGGTGCTAGCCTCCTAAATTCCGGCCTCTCACCAGGTCCCAAGCTCCTTCTCTCTCTCTCTCTCTCTCTCTCTCTCTCTCTCTCTCTCTCTCTCTCTCTCTCTCTCTCACACACACACACACACACACAAGTGCACATGTGTAAAAGCCAGAGGTTGACATTAATGTCTTCCTCTTACTCTTATATTGAGACAGGGTCTCATTATGCAGACCAGGCTGGCATCAAACTCACAGACATCCTCCTGCCTCAGTTTCCCAAGTGCTGAGGTTGAAGGCATGTCCACCACAACCTTATTTTTAAATTAATTGCTTATTTAATTTTGACATAAGATCTCTCACCAAGCTCACCGTGGCACCTGGACTGGCTGGCCAGCAAGCCTCCAGGATCTCCCTGCCTCTGCCTGCAGTGCTGGGGTACAGAGCAGGCTGCTGCACCCATCTTTCCTTACTTGGGTGCCAGCAGCCATAATTCAGGCCCTCCTGTTTGTATAGGAAGCGCTGTATCACTGACTCATCTTCCAGCCTCATGATGGGTATTTTGAAAAGACAAGTATCTTGCTCTAATGAAACCCAAATCAGTAGGCCCTCGTCTGATTCAGGTATTGGAGAACTCCCAGACAGAGGGAGGACCTGCCTTTGTGTCCCAGAATTGCTATTAGAAGGTTCTGGAACTATTACTTCAATATTTCTTTCTATTATTATTATTATTATTATTATTATTATTATTATTATTATTTGGCTTTTCAAGACAGGGTTTCCCAGTAGCTGTGGAGTCTTGGAACTCACTCTGTAGACCAGGCTGGCCTTGAACTAATAAAGATCCATCTGTCTCTGCTTCCCAAATGCTAGGATTAAAGGTGTATGCCACCACTCACTGCCTGGCTTCTTTTTATTATTTTTAATTACACATATTTGCGTGTGCCTGTGGGTAGGTATGTGTGTGTGTGAGTGCAGGTGCCTGAGGATGCCAGAGGTGTCGGATACCCCTGGAGCTGGAGTTACAAGCGGTCATGAGATGCTTGAAGTGGGTGCTGGGAACTAAACTTGGGTCTCTCTGCAAGAGCAGCAAGTGCTTTTAGCCCACGAACCATCTCTCCAGCCCCTGAATCTATTTTCTTAAGTGAAGTGTGCTAGTGAACAGTTCAGTCCAGATCTCTGGGTCTATACACCCAACCACTAGACATTTCCACTCACGGATTCCAGGCATCTCAATCCAACACATGCCCATTAAATATTTTTCCTTCCAAACCTTCACTCACCTGAATTTATAGTCTGCATAGAAGGCATTCCCCGGCTGGCTAAATCTGGGGTTTATGTATGACCCTTGCATCAGATCCAACCTTAAAGGATTTATCCAAAGTCAATATCACCCACCAGAGACAAACTCCTAGCACACACTCTTCAGGGGACACACTTAAACCACAGCACAGAGTTTCCCAAGCCTGCCACACATGACACCATGTAATGGAAACTGTATTTACAGCTGCTTCGCCATACAATTTTGAAAACAAAAGATTATTAGAATCAGAAATATTAATGATTCAAATATTGATTAAGGAAAAATAGTTTTGACTGCTATATATAGGAATTTTGTTTTATTTTTATATGAGACAGGGTCTCATGTAGCCTAGGCTAGCCTTGAACTCACTATGTAGCTAAGGGTGACCCTGATCCTCTTGTCTCTACTGCCCAAGTGTTAGGGTTACAGGTGGGCACCATTGTACCCAGCCCCACTGGAATTTTCAAATATAGTTTCAAATATGAGAGGGGGCAGGGAGAGAGAGAGAGAGAGAGAGAGAGAGAGAGAGAGAGAGAGAGAGAGAGACGTGATCTATGTGTACATGTGCAGGAATCTATGTACACCAAGTCAGAGAGGACACTGAGTGTCCTGTCCTGTATATCCCTCTCCACCTTATTCTCTTGAGACAAGGTCTCTGACTGAATCTGGAGAGGGAGGCTGACAGCTGCAAGTCCCAGAAATCCTCCACAGTGATAGCACTGGGGTAACATGCACATGTATCTTGTGTCACTGGGGTGACATATGTGTAACCATCTAGCTTTTCATTTAGGTGTTAGGATCTGAACTCAAGTCCTCATTATTATTATTATTATTATTATTATTATTATTTTTATTTTTTTTTTTTTTTGGTTTTCCAAGACAGGGTTTCTCTGTGGCTTTGGAGCCTGTCCTGAAACTAGCTCTTGTAGACCAGGCTGGTCTCGAACTCACAGAGATCAGCCTGTCTCTGTCTCCCAAGTGCTGGGATTAAAGGCGTGCGCCACCAACGCCCGGCTCAAGTCCTCATTATTACACAGCAAGTGTAATAAGTCATCTCTCCACTCCTCATGTTTTCTTTATCCTGGTGAGACAAGGTCTCACTAGAGGTCCCTGACTGGCTAGACTAGGCTGGTCTTGAACTTGCAAAGATCCACCTGTCTCTACCTCCTGAGTGCTGGGATTAAAGGTGTGAACCATGACCTCTGGCTAGATATATTTTCTTTAACAACAACAACAACAACTCAACTCATCTTGTGTGTTTGTATGTATGCGGGAATGGGTACCACCAAATATGTGTGGAAGCCAGAAGATGACTTGTAGGATTAATTCTCTGTATAGGTTTCAGAGATCAAATTCAGGTCATCAGGTTTGGTGGCAAGTGCCTTGACCTGCTTAGGATCTCTCAGACCCCAGCTCCTATGTTTTCTCAAAAGAACTATTATAGCTCATGCCTTTAATCCCAGCATTCTGGAGGCAGAGGCAGGCGGATCTCTTGATTTGAAGCCAGCATGGTCTACAAAGTGAATTCCAGGACAGCCAGAACTGTTAGAGAAACGCTGTCTTGAAAAATCAAATATATATTTCGGAACAAGCCCCGGAATGTCCCCTTTCAGTCACTTATCCCTTGGCTGCCTCCTCGTTCCATGGTAAGGGGCTGCAAACACTATAAGCAGCTTCTCATACCTGCCCTGCTCCCACTGCCAAAGACATAACCTACCCTCGGCATATCCACTTTGGACCCAATTCCCATGAGTGTTCTTTTCTAAGGTAAGGACGTAATTCTATCATCTCCTTGGTCTCAGTTCTCCAATGGTTTCTTCTTGCTTACAAGTTACAACCGGAATTGTAGTGTGCACTCAGAGGTCTTCACTATCTTTCACTTCACAACTTCTTGGCCTCTACTGGATGTTTGGCAACAAAGAGCTCCACAACTATGTGTCCTTCAGCGTGCCACGCCCTTTCAAAAATGTGGCAGGACTCTGTGCTTGATGGTCCAGTGGGAGGACTTCGTGATGTACCCTGAGAGTTATGTGTTAAGGTCAATGAGACTCATTTGGTAATCCAAAGGCCTACTGTATAACAAGCAGTGTTTTGATTCGGTCAAAATATTCTTGTGGGTCTAGGGTCCATAAAATACCTGCCACATTAGCATAAGAGCCTGAGTTTAGACCCCCAAAACCCACGTAAAAGGAAAAAAAAAAAGCTGGGCTCAGCATAGGAGAAAGAAAGGCAGGGGGGACCCTAAAGTTTCCAGTTCACTTAAAGACCAGAAGACCAAAAGTGGGGAGTGTCTAACTCTGGCCTCGACATTTATATACACACACGTACATATACACAGACCACACACAAACACAAACCAATAAGCAAAAGCTCCTCTGTTTGGAGAGGCGTACTCTTTGTATTGACACAGACCTGAATCAGATGGCAAAGGTTCAGAAGGGGACTTTAGCACAGAGAAATGTCCTGCATTGATTGTAATGGGTGACTTTACAAGGGATGCAGTGGGCTGAATATAATTTGTCTCCTATAAACTCACATTGAAATATGATCCCTGATGTGACTGTTGAGAGGTGGTGGGGTCTCTGGATGTTTGGATCAGGAAGACACTACCTTAGGAAGCAATGAAAGCCAGTCCCACAGGACTAACTGCCACAGAAGTGACTTCCTGAAGGACTCACAGGAGCAGGGGGCAGATCCGGGCTACTCAGCACACCAGGCTCCACCGATTCTCCCACGAGGAGGACAGAGCCCTTAGCAATGACTAACAGTGAGGCAGGGACAGTCTTACAGCAGTAACCTTACCAGCAAAAACAAACCTATTAACATCTCAGCGTTGAAAAAAAAAAACCTCAGCATTGACTCAAAAGTCACTCTGGGAACTCCCCTGTCCCAAAGTAATTGTGCATGTGGAGGCCAGAGGTCAATGGAGGTGTCTAAACTGCTCTCCTTGTTAGTTTTTAAATGGGGTCTTTCAATGAAACTGGAACTCACTGATTGGCTAGAATGGCTAGCAGGGATCCACAGGTCTTCCCTATCTGTGGCCCTCCCCAATAGCACTGGGGTTATGACCCTGTCCTGCTTTTATGTGGGTTCTGGGAACTTGAACTCAGAAATTCATGCTTGTGTGGCAAACCTAACTGGCTGAGATATCTCCCAGTCCACCAAGGTGTTGGGTGTGTGTGTGTGTGTGTGTGTGTGTGTGTGTGTGTGTGTGTGTGTGACACAGGGTCTTCCTATGCATCCCTGGCTAGTCTGGAACTCACTACGTAAACCAAACTAGCCTCAAATTTGAAATGAACCTCTTGTCTCTGAGTGCCCAGCTCTGGGATTACAAGTATAAGCCACTATGCCTAGCCATAAGGAAATGATTATAAAGTTAAAAAAATACATGTGAGTAAGATATTGCAAGCTGCCTTGCTTGTCTGTTGTGCTAGGGATGGGACCCAGAGCTTCAGGCAGTCAATACAGGTCTGATGACACATGCCTCACCTACCAAGGACATAGCCAAGAGCCACACCTGTGGTGGGATCCAGACAGATCTCTGCCTTACAACAGGAAGACACAAAACGAGAGCACTAGACCCTGAATATCAAAGCACACCAGACCCAGCCCCACACTCTGGTTTATTGTGGTGTCCCTGCGGCAGTCTACAGCTAAGTTCCTAGCTAGCACTTGAATTAATTCTGTCTGCATGTATCCCTGCAGGCCAGAAGAGGGCACCAGATCTCATGACAGATGGTTGTGAGCTATCATGTGGTTGCTGGAAATTGAACTCAGGACCTCTGAAGACGAGCTAGTGTTCTTTTGTTGTTTTGTTTTGTTTTGTTTTTTGTTTTTTTTCAGACAGGGTTTCTCTGTATTACTTTGGAGCCTGTCCTGGAACTCGCTCTGTAGACCAGGTATTGGATCCCTTGGAGCTGGACTTAGGCGGTTGTGAGCCACCTGATATGAATGCTTCCAACAGACCTAGTCTTCTAAGCCTTCTGCAAGAGCATCGGATAATCACTGAGCTACACCTCCCCCACACCCCACCAACTGTCTTCCCTTTGGTTCAACGGTAAAATTGCTTGTTCTTCCATTTGATAAAACTTTTTAAACCTTCATACAAAGAAACAAAAACCCTTCAATGGGGCAAACCTGCCAAGATTAGTAGGAGACCCTACTGGTTTGTTTCTTGCTTTTATTGGAGAAAAATTAACTTGCTGTGATTCACAGTGACTTAGCATGGCATTCATGGCTTGGACCTCACAAGAAGAAACACGCATGGTGAAATGCTGGCACCATTCCTCGTGGTCTCTGTTTCATGTAGGTGTGAACAAATAGGCAATTTCAATCTCATCTATCACACTCCCACTCTGACGGTCAGTTTCAAGGACACAGATTTCATTGCAAGGTCAAACTGAAATGGCAAGGCACTGGAGTCCTTCCACCTGGCAGGTGGATTTGTGCAAGCATTTGGAAGCCTTATGTATCTAGTACTTTGATAATAGTCCCCATAATCACAGCCTACTAGATACCAATTTGGGATGGACACAGGCAGATTCTATTTTATCCCAAGAGTTGGGAAAAATAAACTATATAATAAACTATCACCATGTAAAAGCATATGTTCAAGTATATCTAAGCTATATGCAGGATCCTATTCTACAGGAGTGGCTATATTGGCTTTCCAGACTAACAGTCACAGGACCAGCTAATGATTAGTGGTAAAGTTAGGCTACTGGGGAAGAGTTGTGCTGCCTGTGTGGCATATCTAACTGGCCACTGTTCTTGACCAGGAACAAAGTGGAAGGAGCTGAGTTCTGTGGTAGCATGGGGCAGCCTATACTTTGACTCTCACCATCACAGCTCTCCCGTCCCCACTGGAGCCACCCAGACCCTAAGACCCACAGTCCCGGCACAAAGACAGAACAATCACCACACCCGAGAACTGACATGGGCTCTCTCCCTCTTTAACTCCACTCATAGCCAGACACGTGCTGCTGTGTCTGGCTATGGAAGACGACAGTCACTCACCAAGAACACAGTGTACCTCCACTCAGCCTGCAGCTGTAGCAGCTGCAGAAGATACAGCTGTACCCACCTCCCCTACCCCCCACCTCGGCCCTGCCCCAGAGCCAGGGGACCACACTCCCGCAGGCTTTGTTGGAGGAGATGTCACTGGGGGCTGGTTTTGAAGTTTCAAAAGACTCTGTGATTCCCTTCGTGCACATCAAGATGTGAGCTCTCAGCTATTCCAGCCACCACGCCTTTGCTCTACCATCATGGACTCTAATCCTCTGAAGCTGTAAGTCCAAATTATATATTTTCTTATATAAGTTGCCTTGGTCATGGTGTGTTATCACAGCAATATGAAAGTAATTAAGACAGAGGCTGGGCTGGAGAGATGACTCAGAGGTTAAGAGCACTGGCTGCACTTCCAAAGGTGCTGAGTTCGATTCCCAGCAACCACATGGTGGCTCACAACCATCTGTAATGAGATCTGGTGCCCTCTTCAGGCATGCAGACATACATGTCAGCAGAACACCATATACATAATAAAGAAATAAATCTTTTAAAAAAAAAAAAGACATAGGCCAAAGCTGGGAGGGGTTAACCAGGAGGAAAAGAATCTTAACTTCAGTTAAGCATGTGTGTTATTCTTTTGTTTAAAAAGAAGAAAAGAGAAATGCTGAGACATGAGACATAAGACTATAAGTTTATTATAAGGCCCGGCAGAATGGAGAGACTAAGAAGAGGAACAGGGTAAATGGCTGACCGCCATGGCCGGTTGCCATAGAGAGACAGAGGGAGAGCATAGGTGGGAGACAGAGTAGAGACAAAGCAGAGCGGGGCAACAGAGGAAATAGAGAGCGGGAACAGAGAACGGGAACAGAGAGCGGGACAGAGAGTGTAAATGGGCAGGGGCCTATCTTTTAAAGGGGTCCTCTGCACCTGCGTGCAAACTTAGTTCCCATGGAATCTTGGGCTGACCAGGGTACTGCCTGTTTCACCAGGTAACAGGGGCAGGCCAGCATAATGCCTGAACCTTTCAATGTGCACACACACACATACATACACACACACACACACACACACACACACACACACACACACACACAGCAAGAATGGTTCTCTTAGAGTGAATTTCCTACATTTGTTAGTTCATCCCCTCTTGCATAAGCAAAGGTCCTCCTTCTCCTCCTCTTTTTTGCCTCCCCACCCCCCAAGGTTGGTTTCTTTGTGTAGCCCTGGCTGTCCTGGAACTCACTCTATAGATTAGGTTGGCCTTGAACTCAGAGATCCTCCACCTGCCTCTGAGCCACACCCCCTACCCATGACAATCTGTTAAATTGGTGCCTTTAGACTACCAGCATTCAAAGTGATTCCTGATATAGCATAAGTGTATAGCAGAAATTTTCCTTGCTATCACCCCTCTCTTTTCCTACTTTTTAAGTGGTTTCCATAAAGTTTATTTACATATAATCTAAGCCCACTTTTTTTTTTTAAAGTCTATGCTGACTGATATGTAAGTACATGTATTCTATGATAATGTAATCCCAATTCCTCCTTCCTACTCTTTGTATAACTACGGTCACTCCTTTACTTATTCTTGCTTTCTTCTTCTTCTTCTTTTTTTTTTTTTTTTGGTTTTTTGAGACAGTGTTGGCACTCACTCTGGAGACCAGGCTGGCCTCGAACTCACAGAGATCCGCCTGTCTCTGCCTCCCGAGTGCTGGGATTAAAGGCGTGAGCCACCAATGCCCCGCTCCTTTACTTATTCTTATGCATACATATATAAGTACAAAATATACTGTTGCTGTTATTATTTTTAATAAACTACCTGTTAGAACAATTACAATAAAAAGGGTTTCTTTTACCTTTTTTAATTTTCTCTAATGTTCTTCCTTCCTTTGGGTAGATACAAATTCTGACCTGTACTTTTCTTTTAGACTTATTTTATTGTTATGTACATGATGTCTGGTGCACACAGAGGAGAGAAGAGGGTGTCAGAGTCCATGGAACCAGAGCTAGGAATGGTTGTGAGACATTGTATGGGTGTTGGGAACAGAACTGGTCCTGGGCAAGAGCAACAACTGGTCCTGACTGCTGAGTCACCCCTCCAGCCTGAGACTTTGGGCTCTTAAAGAGATGCTGACTCTTTAAAGAGATGGAATTTTTAAAAGACTGTGGGACTTTTCAAAGCTGTACTGTGTTTTATATTGTGATATTAATGTGAACTCTTGGGGATAAACAAGAAAGGAAAGTTAATGGTTTATAGTGATACATTTCTGTGTCAAGTTGACAAGGGGTCAGTTATCCTGGTTAGTTTTTGTCAACTTGACACAAATGAAAGACACCTGAGGAGAGGGAACCTCAACTGAGGAATTTATCCCATCATACTGGCCCATGAGCATGTCTGTCAGGCATCTTATTAATGATTGATACCTGAGAACCCACTGTGGGCGGTGCCATGCCTGGGCAGATAGTCTTGGGTTTTGTAGAAAAGCAAGCTGACAAATCACAGGAAGCAAGCTGGTAAGATTCCCACCACAGTCCCACTTCTGCTCCTGATTGAGTTCCTGCCTTGGTTTCCCTCAGTGATGGACTGTGACATGGAAGTAAAAACCAAACAAATGTTTTCCTTCCCAAGTTGCTTTTGGTCGGTGTTTTATCTTAGCCACAGACACCTTAGCCATCAACCACCTGTCCAGGGGACCACCCGGCAGGAAGGCTGACTCATTTAAAGCCATGCTGAAGAGATGGGAGGAATAAATTATTCTCTTTTCCTCCCCTGAAACCCAGACTTCAGGACTGTCACTTATGGAGCAGCTATGCAGCTCTGCTAAGCCTGTCCACTCAACTCAGAAAGGTGTAACATTCCCTTTTCTATCTTGTTTCAGAACAGGGTCTCACTATGAAACCCTGACTGGCCAGAAACTCCCTTTGTAGACCAGGCTGGCCATAGACTTACAGAGGCCTCTGCCTCTGCCTCTGCCTGAGCCATGGGACTAAGGGCTTGTGCCATCGCGCCCATCGTCTTCTTTCTGGATACTAGCCAAATTCTAAACTCATGTTTTTTTCTGACACTTTAGATTTTCTCTGAAATTGCCCAACTTTAGCCATGTAGCTTTCTTGCTGCTATGTGCCTTCTTGCTGGCCTGAGTCAAAAGGTATGGCTATCTGCCTTCCTCTTCTCCATGTCCCTCCTCCCTGCAGCTACTGGGGTGTACAGATTGCTCAACCTGCTGCTTTCTCCCCAACCCTCATAATAAAATTGTCCACAAGCGTCCACTAACTCCCGCTTTAAATCACTTTACTAACAAGACTAAGAACCCAAGGGAGGAACCCATTTCCACAGTAACACAGCTCCACATAGGCCACCCAAAGTTTCAGGGTGACATACATACATACACATACATACATACATACATACATACATACATACATACATACATACATGTGACATCCTGGAAGACATCACAGAGATCCACTGGCCTCTGCCTCTGTGTCCCAAGTGCAGGGATTAAAGGTGTGGTGCCACTATTCCTAGCCTTCTAGTAACAGTAACACTTTTTGGTGGATAACACTTTTGAGTGTAGCATTATAGCATCTACATTGCTTGGAATACCTCGAGCTTCCTGAATCAATGGTTTGTGCCTAGCATTATCTTGCAGAAATCCTCAGACATTGTTTCAAATATTTCTTCTCCCTCTCCGATCCTTCTGGTATCCCCATTACATGTCATTACACCTGTTATGCTTGTCTCACAGTTCTTTTATTAGTGGGGAATTTGAGACACAGTCTCACTATGTAGCCTTGTCTGACCTGGAACTCACACTGTAGACCAGGCTGACCTCAAACTAACAGAGCTCCACCTGTCTCTACCTACCCACTGCTGGGATTAAAGGTTGCATTTCCACAGCTGGCTGTCTCATAGTTCTTGCTCTCATCTCTTTATCCCAAATCCTTTTTCCTCCTAGATTTTCAGCTTTGGAGGTTTCTACTGGTGCACCTTAGCTCAGAGATGCTCCTTAGCTTGTCTATCAAGGGCATTCCTTACTTCTGCTAAGTGGTTTTGCTCTTTAGCTTTTCTTTTTGTTCCATCTCTCTCACACTGATCATCTGTTCTTACAAGTTGCCCACTCTTCCATTAGAGCCCTAGCACATTAATCATAGCTTGAAATTCCTAGTCTGTTAGAGCCAGCATCCCTGCTATAGCTGAGTCTGGCTTTGATGTTTGCTCCGTCTCATTATTTGCATATTAGTATGTCTTGAGATTTTTTTCCTTCATAGCCAGACATGACTGAAGTCTTAGTCCATTTCCTGTTGCTATAAGAGAATACCTGCACCTGAGTAATTTATAAAGAAAAAAGGTTTCTTCCAGTTCAAGTTTCTAGAGGCTGCAAAGTCAATGACTGGCCAGCTGAATCTGGTGAGGTTTTCCTTGCCTCATGGCGGAAAACAGAACAAGAGAGCACACACAGAAGACAGAATGGAAAGAATGGACAGGCTCCTCACTCCTTCGTCAGGGCAGTTTCAGACTTATCCTTTGTTTTTGTTTTAGCTAAGACTCTCATGGAAAACCAGCCAAAGTCACAAAGCCACTCTTTCTTCTAGGTAACTCAGAGTAAATTTGCCTCTTTAAATGTTGGACTGAGCATGCTCACAAGTGTTTGTAACCACCGTATTTCCTTCTTGCTCTATGGCCTTAAATTCAGCATGCTCAGGAATGTGCCCACCACTAACATACTTTCCTACAAAGGAAATAAAAATAAAAATAAAGTAAAAATCTCTACACTCCCTCTCCTTGGAGAAGCACAACTTTTGAAGTGGTCCCAATGCTCTTCTGGTTTGCTGTGGTTAAGAACTCTTTCTCTGCTCTCTTCTGTATGAGCTCCTGTGCTTTGTGTAGGGACATATGACCTGACTAATCCCATTCTTCAAGAGCAAGAACTCACAGGGAAAGGCATTGCTACCCTGTGGTGCTCTGCTCCTGGGACCCACCACTGCCACACCAAGGAATTAAAATCTCAACATAAGAACTTCAGGAAGTGTTGTGGTTTGATTTTTGATTTTTTTTTTTTTTTTTTTTTGGTTTTGTGAGACAGGGTTTCTCTGTGTAGCTTTGGAGCCTATCCTGGCACTCTCTCTGGAGACCAGTCTGGCCTCAAACTCACAGAGATCCGCCTGCCTCTGCCTCCCCAGTGCTGGGATTAAAGGTGTGCGCCACCAATGCCCGGCTTGTGTTGTGGTTTGAAACTAGAAATGTTCCCCTTAGGCATATATATTTGAATACTTGGTCCTAGATGGTAACACTGTTTGCAGGGGTCACGTGTGGGGAGTGGAACCTTTAGAAGATAGTCTTGCTGAAGAACATTACTAGGGGGTAAGTTTTGAGAGTCCATAGCCTTTTTCCACTTTCTGGTTTGCTCTCTCTGCTTCGACTCTGCAACTGAGGACGGTCAGCTTTCTGCTCCACTCTCCCTGACCACGATGGACTTTCCCTCAGGGACTATAAGCTAAATAAACTCTTGTGTAAGCTGCTTTGGTCATGGTGTGTTATCACAGCAGCAGAAGGTAACTGATACAGAACACGTTCACACACTGCTGCAAGCAGGCCTTCAATAGCACGGTGGTATGTTTAAGGATGGGGACTGGACCGGATTCCCAAGATGAGATCTCAGGGTTTTGGTAAGCCCGTGCCCTGGACTGTGAGCTTTGCAAGTGCTCTGCAGTACTTGTTGGGGGGGGGGGGTGGAGTTGTGACTTTCAAGCTCTTTACAAGCTGGATAAGAAAAGACACATTCTACCCTTTCATTTTAAATATGTATGTAAACATGTATAATATGTGTAAATATGTGTGTATGTCTGTGTGTATACACACACAGACATGCACACACACAGAATGGTGAGAAAGTAAAATACAATTACGTCGTTGATAGCTGCACACAATGAATTCACAACTCCCCTAAGAGAACACATCTGGATGAACCGGCTCCTCGTTCCCCTTGAAACATAGGAAGGACGCTGTATTTCAGACCCCGTTCCTCCCCTGGAACAATTTCTATCACTTGACAAATCATTATCGTGCGTTAATAATGTCTGCTGAGCCCCAGATGGGAAGGGAATTCACTGTGCATTCCACAGATGCACTTCCTTCCCCAGGGGGGCTTTTCCCACTTGAAGAGGAACTTAGGACCATGTGCAGTTCTTCACTTGGGTCTGTGGCTCTGTTCCTTATTGTGGTTCTCTTTCTGGTCCAGAGGAGTCATTTTCTACTTTTATGAACTGGGTTGGAGCGTTTCACTTCCATGAGTCAGGGAATACTTTATGAAAGATGGAGAATTAAAGAGGCCTTGGGGCAGTGATGGGAGGAAGTGGAAAAGAAGGCGTGTGACTGAGCAGCCAGGCCAAGCCTCTTCAGGCTGGGATAGGATTTAAGGAAGTGATTTAGTCAGTCTGGTTTGGAAGGTGGGAGACCTTCTGCGGTGATTCGGGGAAAAGCTGCTGGGACATGTCAAGAAGAGGCCAGCCTAGACGAGAAAGGAGGCCGATTTACACTCTGATTTTCTCTACTAAAGTCTTCTGCCAACCTTCCTCCAGGTGCTGAAGAACTTGACCTGGGTTTTTCTGGACGCTGCTGTCCAAGCATCCTCCCCCTATTGCCTCTGTGCTCTTCTATGGTCCCAGGGCACCAGCTTTGTGTCTGTGTCCCTGGCTAACGGCACACCTCACAGTGCAGACACTGACGGGCAGATGCTGTGGTGGATCACAAAGGCCTAGGAACAGTTACTATCTCATCTAGTAGTTTCACCCCCCCACCCCCCCATCCCCCCACCGCCCCAAACTGAAATCCTCTTTTCACACAACCATGTTTTGACATAAAAGGGACAGAAACATTTATACAGGTAAACGTTGGGGAGAGGAAAGGATCTCTACTCTCAGTTAAGTAAGAACTGTCTCGAAGTTCAGTCACAAAACTATACTCTGTCAGCAATGGTGCTTTAGGAGACTGAAGCAAAAGGGTCACAGGTTCAAGGCCAGTATGGGCTACACAGCAGGACCATGTGTAAGCAAAACCCCTATGCCTTGCTTCAGCACTCTGTTTTGACAAGAGCAAAGAGGTCAGATAAACTGTCAGGGCCACAGAGCCAGGGACAAACCTTATTTATTTTCTGGGGGGAAGCTGCGGTGAGACAGGGTTTTACTGTGTATCCCTGGCTGGCCTGGAACTCACTCTCTAGATGAGGCTGGCCTTAAACTCACAGAGATCTGCCTGCCTCTGCCTCCTTAGTGCTGGGATTAAATGTGTGAATCACCAGTGCCCCTCTTTAAACCCTATTTTTTCTTTTCCTTCTTCTTCTTCTTCTTCTTCTTCTTCTTCTTCTTCTTCTTCTTCTTCTTCTTCTTCTTCTTTTCTTTTTGATGCTTATTCCTCCATTCTCTGTGCTATGATACTGTCCCTGAGGATGTCCTCTGAGGATGTCCTCTGAGTTCATGGAGCTACAACATGGCAACAGTAAGCCACAAAAATGACTGATTCAATGCTTTCCCTAATGATGCTACCCACTTCCTGAGAAGGAGAGGGTTAGCTCTGTGTGCCACATTAGCTCCAATTGGTAACTCTGAATTCCTCTTGGCAGAGTAATATAGGTCAGATTCCATTAAGCTCACATCACTACAATGAAAATCTGTCTGTTTTTTTTAAATGCAAACACAGCTATGATCTACAAACTGCTGTGAGACTTAATCAGCCAGAGTTTAACAGTGTACTAGATGAGAATTTAGATGGTGTTTGAGATTATGTGGGCTGTTTGGTTTATATTGTATCTATTTGTCTCGTGAATCAATAATTCAATATCAGATGGCTTCCAAATTACTCACTGTAAGTGAGGTTGTAAATCACAAAGTCCAATACTAAGATACCCCTATCCCAGAACCGCTATGGAGCATTCCATCCCATCTACCATTTAGACACTGTCCAGGTAGAAGGTTCTGATGGGGTTTGTTATGCTGCTGGCACAGAGAAGAAGAAAAGATCAGCAAGCACGCAGGAGGTCTCAGAGCTCCTATGGTCTCAGGTTGCTCTCTGGGAGGGGCTCTGCTCACCTCATCTCCTAGGCGTGGTGTTATTTACATGACCAGAGTCCTTACTAGAGTAATTCTGTTAAGGACCCTTTAAAACAAGGTATGTTGGTTAGGCATTTGTCACCTTGACACAAGCTAGAGTCATTTTGGAAGAGGGACTCTTAATCATGAAAATTCCTCTATATTATTGGCCTGCAGGCAAGTCTGTCAGGCATTTTCTTGATTAATGATTGATAGGCGGGGGCGCAGGGCCCATCCCACTATGGGTGGTGCCAACCCTGAGAAGGTGGTCCTGAGTTTTCTAAGAAAGCAGGCTGAGCAAGCCACAGGGAACAAGCCAGTGAGCAGCACCCTCCATGGCACCTACATCAGCTCCTTTGTTGAGTTCCTGCTCTGTCTTCTCTCACTGATGGTCAAGACAAACCTTTTCCTCCCTGAGTTGCTTTTTGCCAGTGTTTTTACCAGAGCAACAGAAACCCTAAGACAAGAAGAAAGCCTCTGGAAACGTATATACATATATGAAAGATTCTGGGGTAGAGCGGAGGCAGGCCGAGGTGAGCATTTCTGGGGGAGAGGGGAGGCAGGCTGAGGCGAACACTTCTCTGACAGGCCCACACCACTGAGTCGGGTTTGATCAAGGAAGTGGCAGCAAGGACAAGGCCACCAGGAATGAGGAGAATATCTATCTGGGATATAAATTCAAGACCAAGATCCAAGAAAAACATCAAACTGGAAAGAAAACATTTCAGATGACAAAGTTGAGACTGTCTCTGGGATGTGGCCACTTCGGGCTCTTCTCATGCCTGACAGCTGGGATCGTAGCCCATTTCTCAGGGCCTGGGTCCTCTAGGGTGATGGCACCAACTGCTGTGTGAGTCTTCAGGGTGTGGGGGGCAGGCAGAGGGCCAAATCACACCTCCCCTCCCTCAGGACTCTCAAACACCAGCCCCAACTTGAAGTCTGGAGTTAGGACAATTTGTGCTGGGGGACTCTGAACCCTGCTTGCCCTCACCCACTCTGGCACTTCTGCTCCACAAAGGGAAGGGGATTTAAGAAGCATTGAAACAAGGGAGAGGAGATGAACAACACTTGTAAAGCTTTTGCTAGGACCCTGTGGCATGCACGTCAGGTGCCCGTGAGAATGCTGGGTGTTCCACGGGGTAAATGTTTCAGCCCCACAGCTTTGTGTGTTATCTGACAGAACAGCCAGGCTATGTCGGGATGGAGAAAGAGCTAAGCAGAGGCTCCTAAACATCTCAGACTCCCAATTCCCTCGCAGTACGCACTGCTTCGGCAAAACCTAGTGCTTTCGGAGGCTAACCGGACACTGAGCACACTCACTCTACAGCCCCAGAGGAAGAGCACTGGGGTTTTAACTCAAGCCACACCAGCTGGGGACTCAGTGACAGAGCCCTTGCTTAGTGAGCAGGAGACTAAACTTGATCCCCAAAACTCAAAGAATTGGAGATCCATTGTATAGCACGGTGGACGGTACCTCTGCACTTCTGCTCCTTGTCTCCAGAAAGGGACTATGGAAGCCTAATCTTCACAAGGTCGTGGTGAGATTATACATAGCCAGAAGGTGCTTGGCATTACCCACGAGAGTAGCCGGTGGATGCTTCACCCAGCCAGGCATCACCAGCAAGGATCCTCACCACCTATGGCACTGTGCTTGGTGCTGGAACTAAGCCAGGCTCAGTTCTGCCCACACTGGAGTCACCAAGCTGCAGCAGCACTTGTCAGGTGTCAACGTGAGGCACATGGTCCTGCTTAGATCCAAGATGCCTAAGTCTGAGAACCACATACCCGGATATGATTGCGATGGGAAAACCATTTGATAATGTGTGGGATTAAGGGTTCTCATATCTGACTATGTATCAGAATTGTCTGGTCAAGCCTCTCTACTCATGGGACTGCAGGACCTGTTCGGAGTTTTCAAATGTTCATTTGAAATTTTTATTCAGATATAAATGCAGATATCTTCAACTTGGTGCATCTGATAGGGTTAAGATAGGGTTTACAAGGTAGCCCAGGCTGGCCTGGCACTCATTATGTAGACCAGACCTGCTTCTGCTTCCTGGATGCTGGGATTAAAGATAATACGAGAGCGATCCCAGGCTCGCACAATGTGTTTTAATGAAAATGCTCACTATAAAACACTTCAACACAGAAATGAAAGGTGTGAGTGCCACCGCAAGGGCCTCAGGGGTATTGCTATAGTCAGGGAAAGGGAGACAGCACCGGGAGGGGGCAGTGGGGAAGTGGATAACAAAGGCTGGAAGCTGAACTTGAGGAAGGGAATGGTATGGAGAACAGCAGCCAACATTCAGGCTGAGGACAAGCTGCCTGAATGGGAATGATGGGAAACAAGCTTGGCAAGACAGATCGAGGCCAGCTCCATTCATCTGTTTATCCAGATGGAGTGCCTGGCGGTGTCAATGGTTCCCCTAAGCCCTAGGAACAAAAGGGAGAAGGGCAGTGCTGGCCAAGGGGCTTAATCCACGTGGTTACAGCCCACACAGCCATGAGGCCAGTGCTAAAGGGCCAGCGAGCGGAAAGAGACTGCAGAAGATGCTGAAGGCAA
Organism: Cricetulus griseus; assembly: GCF_003668045.3. Lineage (NCBI taxonomy): Eukaryota > Metazoa > Chordata > Mammalia > Rodentia > Cricetidae > Cricetulus > Cricetulus griseus. The sequence goes on along the minus strand of NC_048601.1, from coordinate 25,370,699 downwards.
GGGAGACAGAGGTGCATCTTCCCAGAAGGATGTGCTGACACGGTAGCTTCCGGTTCTTCTGAATGCAAATTTCACTTGGGAACTGTGCCTTGCATTGATAACCAGATTAAAACACAGTCATTGCATGTGGCCTGACTCAAAATGACCAGTATTCTTAAAAACACAGACAATTGAGGAATTGGGGCACTCTGTTCTTCCAGAGGACCCGTGTTTGGTTCTTAGCACCAACATGATGGCTTACAACCCCTGTAACTCCAATTCCAGGGGAACCCTACACTCTCTTCTGGCCTCTGAATTGCAAACACAGACATCTGAAAGCAGACACAAATGGGCACACAGGAGCATAATGGGACACAGGAAGAACACATGTAAAGGCGGTGGAATGGAATATCATGACAGACCAAAATGCCCATGATTGCCAACCAGACTCAAAGGGGCCACGGGGAGGTGGCCCTCAGGGTCCTTGGCAGGAACAATGCCACTACCACCTTGCTCTTGGATTTCTAGCTTCCAGAACTAACAGTGAGGCAACAAACTTCTGAAACCTGGAGCCACTGGTTTGTGGTACTTTGGTGTACAGTAGAAAAGTGAAGGCACCAGAGATCATACTGATGCTATCCTGTCTTGTTATTTTCTCTGCCAAACAAATTATCCCATTACCTTTAAATTCAATATGAAGTTCTCAGGACACAGGCAGAATGCAGCCAGATTCTTTGCCAGAATACCAAAGGAATAGTCCATGGACAGTTCCTGATACCTCTGGCCTGCTCTGAAACCTCATGAACTAGGCCTCCACTACTAGTGTTTTTCACTTCATTCTTGCTTTCTAATCACCCACCAGAATGGTCCATTAATTTCTGTTTGAAGTAGGGTGGGGCTTTTGTAGACCACAGTTGCAAACCTTCTCATTATTTCTTCTGCAAACTAGTTCCAAAGGTCTGAGAACCACATGGTCAGGTTTATCACAGCAAGAACCCCACTCTTGGTACCAGTTTTCTAGCTCAGTTTCTATCTTTGTTGCTAGGTAAATATCTGATAAGAAGAGAGTTAAGGGAAGATGGCTTATTTTTGTTTATACCTTAAAGGGCCACAGTCCATTATGGGAAGGGAATCATAGCATCAGAGGCTTAAGGTAGTTCATCATATTGCATTTAGGTCAGAAAAGAAATACCGATGAAGGCTATTGCTCAGCTGGATTTTTGCTTTTTATTAAGCCCAGGACTTAGGATGGGTCTTCCTTCCTAATTAACCTAGTCTAGAAAATAAATCTCTCACAGCCGTGCCCAGAGATTTGTCTCTAGGGTGATTTTTACATTCAATCAAGGTGACAATCAATATAAACTTCCACGGTGAAGAACACCATACCCTGCCCATGGTGCTGGTGGTATATGCTTTCAGTCCCAGCATCCAGGAGACAGAGGCGGAGGCAGGTGGAGTTTGAGGCCATCCTGGTCTACAAAGAGAGTTCCAGGACAGTCAGAGCGGTTACACAGAGAAACTCTGTCTTGAAAAATAAAAAGACAAAAGAATATCATGCCCTAATTAAGAAGCTTAGAAAGGCAGACTTTTGCATTCAGTTTTATGCAGAAAATGCATTGCACAGAGTTGGATTCTGATTCTGTAAGTCAAGTCAAAGCATAAGCTGCTTATTCATTCATCCCATCCAGCTTCGAGCTAGAACACACAGACAAACAAACCACCAAGGCTCTTACAGTGGGGTAAGGGGACAGACCCAGCAGTAGGTAGCTTTAATGTGTCCGGGAATGTACCCCAGTGGTAGAACACTTGTCTGCCAGACAAAGGGCCCTGAAATTGATCCCCAGCACTGGAAATGTTTAGATATATATTTAAGATCGTAATTAGAGAAAAAATTTAAAACCCAACAATATAAAAGTTATTCAAAAAGTAAATCTAGTCCTTCCCAATATGTCCAGAAAGTGGAGCACAGAGGTAAAAACTATTCTAGATTTTTGGGTGGTGTGTGGTATGGGGAACTGAACTTGGAATTGCATCTATACCAGGCAAATTCTGTATTTCCAGCCTTGTTTTATATTATTTTTGACCCTTAAGATTGTTGCCAGGCATGGTGGTGCACACTAGTAATCCCAGCACTGGGGAGGCTGAGGCATGAGAACTGTTGGGAATTCAAGGGCAACCCTGGTTACAATGTGAATTCAAGGCCACCAAGGATTACATAGTAAAAACCTGTCTAAAACAAATAAACAAACAAACAACAAACAAAAACGACCTTTCATGCTGTTTGCTATGTTGGGTTTTGAACTTGGGAACTATTATCCAATGGGAAATCTACCCACCTCTGCTCACTACTGTATTTTAGAAGCAGATAACATGCAAAAGAGCAGTATTCCGGGATACACCTGGCTCCGTGTTCCACCGAAATCTGAGGGCTCTGGGCTGGAGATCTTTGAATTGGTGTTGGAACAAATGAAGACTTCTGGGGTCTCTGGGATGGAATGATTTTATTCTGCCTAAAGAAGAATATGAATTTCAGGTGGTAGAACTACTTATTGTCTGAGTGTGTGTCCCGCCAAATTTTACATATCAGAACTTAGCCCACAAAGCAATAGTCTTAAAAGGCAGAACCTTTGGAGAAGGGACTGAACCATGATGTACCCTGTCACTGAAATCACTGAGTCCTTCTAGGAGTTTCCTGGTAGAATTCTGGGTGTCTCTTATGAACAAGATCATATCATCTACAAATAGGGATAATTTGACTTCTATTTGTATCCCTTTAATTTCATTTTCTTGTCTTGTTGCTCTATCTAGTGCTTCAAGCATCACATTGAAAAGGAACAGGGACTCATGGACAGCCCTGTATTGTTTTTGATTTTAATGGAATTGGTTCTAGTTTTTCTTCATTTTTTTTCCTCAGCAGGGTCTTGTTATGTAGCTTAGGCTGACCCTGAACCCTTCATACTTCTGACTCATCCTTGTGAGTGCTGGAATTGCAAGCATGTTATTCCTCCCCTGGCTTTGAGTCCTTGTTTGATAGTCAAGTTGTAGGTAATGGGACTTTACCCTGCAGTGTGAATGAGTCTTTGTTTGATAGTTAAGTTATAGGCAATGGGACTTTACCCTGCAGTGTGAAACAATGAGGCAGACAGAATCAATCTTTCAGGGGTCTGGGAAATGATTCTCATTATCAGGAGGAGTCTCTTCCTACTGCTGAGTACATGAATCACCTACCTCCAGGAACAGAACACACTCAGACTAGGGAAACTACCACACACACACATACACGCACACACGTGTGTGCTCACAAACGTATGTTCACACATGAGAACGAACACACACACCCACACATAACACACATGCACTCACACAGGTGTGCTCAAGCAAAAGAACACACCCACACATGTACACGCATGCATGCAGACCCGAGAACACATGTGCACACACACACACACACACACACACACACACACATGAACACACACACACACACACACACACGAACACACACACGAACACACACACACACACACACACACACACACACACACACACACACATGAACACACACACACACACACACACACACACACACCTTGCTATCTAGTTGAGGATCACCTTGTACTCCTGAACCCCGCCCTGCTCCTACCTCTCAAATGCTGGTGCTAGGAGTCTAGGTGTGACCCACCATCCTCAGCTTGGGGATGGAAACTAGGGTCTCACACATGCTTGTTAAGTGTCCCACCATGGAACTACAGCCCTATATTTTAATATAAATGCCATGTTATTGTTGGTACCAACTGTCCATATTTGCCCTAATAGGTAGCATTCTACACTTCCCTTTTATACACAGAAAAGGGATGGACAAACTCAGTGCCCAATTCTTTGCCACATAATAAGTCCACATCAAATTCAAAGAGGCAAGGTAATAAGCTGCTATTTCACACATTCTACATTTTTAAGGTTTTGTTGCAATTTCTTATCATTTGCATCTTTACAGGTAACACCGGGTTTCACTTTGTTGGAATTCATTTGCTAATTTCATTTGCTTAGGAATAAGCAATGAAAAGAAGCAGCACTGAAAACTCCATTACATAAGAGAGCCACTTTGGTGTAGCATTTCTAGCAGGAAAACATTCTGTATTCATTCCAGAGCATTCAGACTGATGTGTGAAATTCTCTCCTTTCTAGGTAACAGATGGCAAAGTGGACCTTAGCAGGGTTGGGACAGACTTGGACTCCACTACACAATGCCCCTAGAGCCCCTTGGCCACCAAACCACCAAGTCAGTGTCAGATGACAGAGTCATGGCTCATCATATCCCAAGTCCTTTGGCTGCAGTGGGGTGATCAGGACTGAATGAATGCACTCTGCAGGAAGTGGCTCTGGGCAGGAACTTACTTAGGTGTTTGAGAGCTGGCCAATGTCTGGCATGGGCATGGGATGGGCATCTGAGCGAAGGCCCAGACCCAGCACCCTGGGCAGCTGCAATGCAGGTGGGCACCATGCCTCTGAGCCTGCCAGGGCCTCCCTCCCACGCTGCACACCTTCCTGCCAGGGGTTTCCTGTTAGGTGGCCCTCTCCTCTGAGCCTCTGCTCAGTCTCCTTCCCTTTGCGCCTCCTATGAGTTTCCTGTGTCTTTTCCCTGTTGGGCCTCTGTTCTCCTCTCTTCCCTCCCCCCTGCATCTGGCAGAGTTTCCCCCTCTTACTGTCAATCTGGTGGTTTCTTTGGAGTCTCCCCTCAAAGGCCATCTGTCCTGAATCTGTGTGGATTTCCCACATGGCAGTGTTCCTGCTGCTGCCCTGCCCGCCTGGCAGCCCCACCAGGGATGGTGTGTTCATCTGACACAAACTCACCCAGATCTGCCCTGGGCATAGTGACAAATGAAGGGTTCTTCTTGAATAGCCAGAGCATGTTTACACCAGAATGTGCAACGTTTTCTTTAAGAAGTTATATGTGCAAACATCTTTGGGGGCTCTGAGGAGACTGCCACACGCCCCTAGAGCGTCGGGGGCAGGATCCCAAGAACTCGGCAGCGGTGTCACAAGACTGCAGGTGCCAAAGGCATTGCACACAGCAGGCCATGGGCAGAAGCTTGCAAGCATGCTAATTCAGGCATCCTGTTCAGGAAGGCAGCACATGGATCTTTGAGGCTGTCATGCCTAATCTATATGACAGGCGCTGGCAGAGGAACCAAATCTGGAAGGGCCTGGAACATCCTCTCTCCGGGACGGGGCAGGTATTGCACTGTCTGTGGTCCATGGTAATGGGCTGACTGACTGTGAGCTCTTTGTACTGTGTATCCAATTCTGGGAAAGAGCAGAATGCTTTTCCGTAGGCAGTGGTCCACAGCAGACTGAAGGCTCCCAAGCACGACTGCCATAGCAACAGCCACTCAGGTGGCATCAGAGCCTCAGCTCTTGAGAGTCTGGACCCCTCTGACCTGGCAGTGGATTACCTCAGCCACTTACTTTGAACAGAGGATCCCAAGTATGGGAGGGCTCACATCGTGTAGGAACACATTAAAAGTCTGTGGTAAGCAAAGAAAACCGAATCTTGAATTTGGGTGAAATCATCATTTCTTAAACATTTCGATCACTTTTGTGGGAGGGATGTCACAAAATACCTACCAGCCTCCAGGGAGGAGCGCACGTTGAACCGTGCTGGATTACACCGTCCCAGCCTGACTTTCAGCTCTGCGGGCAGAGACTAAGTCATGTGGCTGGGACTAACAATAAAAATGTAACGGGGCTATAGATGTGCTGACATTTATCCTAACAACATAATGAGCTGGTGACGGGGCACAGCTTCAGGGAAGAGTGTGATGGCAACGACAAAGGCTCAGGTGGGAAAGTCATAGCTGGGAGAGAAACAATACGGGAAGCATACAAGCCAACAGACAACACTAGAAAGCCTTGATCAGGTGAAACGGAAGCATGGGGTCGACTGCAAAGCATGAGGATGTCCATAAACCCCTGGGTACCAAGAAAGGCTCCTGATGGAGATGGGGAGGCCACAAGAAGAGCCTCCGCCCCTCAGGACCCCAGGGGCCATGAAAAGGAACACAGAGGTGGACCAGGTGAAAGGTGGGAGGGTCCAGCATGAAAGCACGGCAGGGTAACTATTCTCCTCAGGTGTTGTTCAGCCTATGGAGGGTGAAACCATTTGCACATACAAGGGAGGGACTAGAGGATGTTGCGTTAGGTGAAATAATTAAAACACGAAAGACAAATATACCGTGTTCTCACTCATACATGGAAGCTAAAAAGTGATGACCTGAATACAGACTAGTGATTGATTACTCAAGGGCTGGGAAGTATGGTAGGGTAAGGATGATAAAAATGGATCCCTATACCTCACAGAACCCCAATAATGTATATAGTATGTGTAGGTTAATGAAAAACAAGTATTGTTTTTTTTTTTTTTTAAGAAAAAAAAAAAAAAGCATAGCATGACCTCAAGACCAGAGAAGCGGAGATCTAGATAGCCTGGGGCAGGGCAAAGGGAGAGGAAATGCCGAAGCACCCTGACTGAAGAGGATCCAGGAGCCAGTTACCTGTTGTTATTGTTTTGTTTAAAAAGAAGAAAAGAGAAATTCTGATAAGACTATAAGTTTATTATAAGGCCCGGCAGAATGGGGAGACTAAGAAGAGGAACAGGGTAAATGGCTGACCGCCATGGCCGGTCGCCATAGAGAGACAGAGCGGGGAAACAGAGAGACGGGAGAGCGGGACAGAGGACCAGAGAAACAGAGAAACAGAGAGCGTAAAGGGGCAGGGACTTATCTTTTAAAGGGGTCCTCTGCACCTGTGTGTAGACTTAGTTCCCATGGAACCTTGGGCTGACCAGGGTATTGCCTGTTTCAACCAGGTAACAGGGGCAGGCCAGCATAATGCCTGAACCTTTCACCTGTAGTTCACCCACTTAGTATGAATGACTGTAGGCTTACGGGCGCCACCTGTCTCCCCTTCTAGTGACACTCCTGTCACGTGTCTTTGCCCCTTTCCATCCCACCTCCCAGTGTCCCACCCAATTTCTATCATTCACTGCCAAACTTCTTCGAAGACGTTCGGTGCACTGCTCACCACTTCCAGGACAGACAAACCACACGAAATTCAGCATGCCCCCAGGCAATTCCCTGCACCTTCCTGTCAGTCCAGCAGCTCCTAGTCTAGCCACACAGGTGTAACCAGGTGTGAGTTCACCACGCCTAAAGCCACAGCTCCCTTTCATGATCAGATAGCATGCCTTACACCTGCCCCCACCCCCAACCCCAGTGGCCGCAGTGGTCTGGTATCTGGCTCATTCACCTGAGTGGGTGAATCCTCGAATCCTCGCCCCAGTCTTCCCACCTGAATGTAGAATAGGCTAGGAACCAGTCAGAAGCCGTCAGTGAGAGAACCTTGATTCACCCCCACAATCCTTGATGAAGCCTCAGTCCTCAGAAGGCGCTGGCAGACCCACTCTTTACCACAGAATGCAAATTTCAGTGTTGCCAGACAAATCGCTCATCACGGAACTGTTATTGTCCCCAGTGACAGAACTTGGGTCACAGGTGTTTACAGACACACTTCAGTAAAGTAACGCATCCTACTGGCACTATCCAGGCTGACTTTTAATGGCCGCATCTTCAAAGAGGCCATGATTCGGTGTTTAAAGTCTCACTGGTTCATAGAAGGCAAGGAAACAGAACAACAATGTAAAACGTTTGCCAACGAACCAAATGTTCACAATCTGAACGTGTGTGTGTGTGTGTGTGTGTGTGGTCATCTAGGCTTCTCAAGTTCTGATGTGCGGGGGGGGGGGGGGGGGGGGCGGGGGGGGATGGAGGCACTCGACCAAGGGTGCTAGTTCTCAGCCACCCAAGCATGAAACCGTCACCACAGGGCTACAGCCAGGGGCTGCCAAAGGGCTAACGCAAGTGTGCTACAGCAGCTCCACCACAGAGCATGAGTGGCTGAAGGTGGGGACCTCTTCCTGACACATGATGAGGATTTGGTGTCTGGGTAGAGTCACTCTGACTGGAAAGGAAGACCAGCGCTGCAGGAGTGCCTTGGCAGAGCTGAACACAGCACGGCATGGCCTGGGGTGGGTGGCCACTGCGTCTCAGGGACAGGTTTGATCTCTGTCCTAACAGCCAGACCCAGGGAAAGCCTCTACTTCCACATTTAGTGTGTGGTGTGGGTATGAGCCACACTGCCCAGCTATCTGTCCTAAAAAGGCCTTTTATTTCTTCTCACAAGAAAGCACCGAGTATGCTGGAGTGAACACAGCTCCCACAGGAATGTATTAAACGACCTCACCTTGTGTGCCCTCCCAGAGCCCAGACCTCAGGATACTCGGATATGCTGAGCACTGGGTAGCTGACAGAAAATGCATTCCCAGGGGTGTGGACAAGAAGCCCATAAAGAGTAAGTGGGTTTGCCATGCTGCAACGAGGCTAAGCCCTCAAGCCTGAAATGGAGTTAAGTGAAGAACACAGTACTCACACACCTCAAAGAGCTGGGGACCCTTGTGGGAGTTTCACATGAGCCGGAGCTATGCAGAAACAACCCAGGCTCAGGGTGGAGAGCCACAGACGGGATGAGAAGTGTCTCCCTGTGGCTCCTGGCACTGCAGCCTGTTGCCCTGTAGACACAGGCTCAGCAGCTCTGGCCTGCTATACTTCTCACCTCCTGATGTGCAATGCCATAGTCAGCTCCAGAGGGCATCTGGGCACGCAGAAGTGACCGCAGTGATCCAGTACTTCATTTGATCCTCACAGTACTCAGTGAGGCCCCATGCACACGACACCCAAACAAACAGTCACCCCCGAGAGGTCTACAATAGCCTGATGCCACACAGCTAGTTCCTAAGTCCTGACACCCACACTGGGACTTGCCCACCTCAAGGTATTCTCACTATTAGACAGACAAGTGGCAGCAGGGAACAACACGGGCATGTCACATATACGCCATGCATTATCAGTTGTCGTTTGTTCTAGGAAAATGCAACCTGCCACAGACGTGCCTCGCCACGTAGTGACAGACCTGTTACCAGAACAGGGTACCGAGATGTCCTTCAGAATGCTTGACATGATTCTAACATTCCACAGAAGTCTGAGTGATCTCAGACTGGCTCCCACTATCTCAAGGGGTGGGTGCCACTGAATTCGGAACTAAATTCATTCTGATTCACAGTTCTTCAGAAGAGGCACACCAAAGACTTGGGGTATAGCTCTGCTGTAGAGTGTTCTAACATGCACAGGCCTGGGCTCTGCCTCAGTTCCATAAACCACCACCAACAACAAATGCCATGTGCTAGTCTGAGCTATTTTGGGTTAAGGAGGACAAGAGTCATCCTTATAAAATGATGTTTGTTTCTATTGCAAAGAACTTAGTTGTGTGTTTGAAGGATGTTCGATCCTCTCTAGCCTTCTAAACCTGGGGAAAGGCTCGAAGGGGGTAAGCCCCGCTACTGTGTATTCAGAACACCCTGAGACTCCGCCCTACGCAGGAGCCACACTCAAGCAAGTGTTCCAGTCAGCACCATCATGTAGCCCAACATATCTGTCCTAAAGGAAAGTCCCCAGGTTTCTGATAGACTAGAAATCCCAAGGATACCAATTAATGGCTATATGTATATATACGCATATATACATACATATGTGTGTATACGTATATATGTATATATACATATATATAGTATTTTGAATATCAGAAGATTTACACTTTGCTAATTCATCATTCTGGATCTGGTTTTCCAAGCACATGCAGGCTGTTTCCTGTCAGCAACAGATGAGAAAGCTGCACCAGAGGTCTGTGTCAGTGCTCACTATTCCAACTTGTCTTCAGCTGAACTGACAATGAACCTAAAACAAGTAACTCGAGAACTTGGAAAAAATACTTGCAAATCATATACCCGATGTTGCCATGATAAGACAAACACCCCACTACTAAACAATGTGGGAGATCTGAATAGACATTTCCCCAAAGATGTGTAAAAGACTCAACGTTATTAACCATTAGAAGAGAGACAGAAAGAGAGAGGGGGGGGGTGCATGTGTGCATGTATGCCTGTGTGTGTGGTACTAAGGAACCCAGGGCCTCATGGATACCATGTAAGCACTCTACACTGAGCTACACCTACCAGTCCTCATTAACCATTTGGGAAATGCAAATTAAATCAAAACCACAGCATACCTGCACAGGCTGCCATAATGAAATATTGCTTTCTCATAGTTGTGGAGATTGGCAGCAGAGGTCAGGGATGCCTGCATGGTCAGGGTCTGGTAAGGGCTCTCCTGCTGACTTACAGATGCTCCCTCTAACTGGAGTCAGTGCCTAAGAGCACTCACTGCTGCACAGACCAAGGGTCAGTTCCCTGAACCCGCATGGCAGCTCACAAACTGCCTAAACTCCAGCTCCCGGAGATCTAATGCCCTCTTCTGACCTCTCCCACAGCAGAGAGGGAGAGGCAGGTAGAGAATAAGAGGGAGAAAGTAAGAGAGAGGTGCCTTTTTTATCAGAGTACCAATCTCATCACAATGCTTATAGGAGCCCACTTTCCATTACTATAACAAAATACCAAAGGCTGGGTGATGTATAAAGAAAAACTGCTTACTTGGCTCATTGTTTTATAGGACTAAAGACCAAGATCAGGTGACCCCATCACTTTGGCCATTGGTGAGGGCTCCTGTGGCTTTGTCACTCATCATACGGATGGCAAGGCTGGGGTATCTAATGGTGGTCTCATGACAACTACATCCCCCCTTCCAAGTGCAGAATCCTTACTGACATGATGACCCTATACTAGGCTACACCTCTGGAAGGTTCTTCCACCCTTCAGTGTCACACAGAGGACCAGATCTCTATCACATGACCCTGGAAAGACTCAAACCATAGCAGAACTCTCGGCCTCATCTAACCCATTACCTCCCCAAAGCTCCTAATACAGTCACACCAGCTTTGCATGGCGGTGCACAAGCCTTTAATCCCAGCACTCAGGAGGCAGAGGTAGGTGGATCTCTGTGAGTTCAAAGCCTGCCTGGTCTATGATGTGTGTTCTAGGCCATCCAGGGCTATGTAGTGAGATTCTATTTCAAAAAACAAATACAGTCATGAAGACTATGGTTTCAGCACTAGGATCTGAGGGTACACAGTCATCTTCCTACGGTCACAATAAAATTCCAGACAATTAACTTACAAAGTGGAAAGGTTATTTTAGCTCATGCTTCTGAAGGCATCACTGCTATGAGCCTCTGGTGAGGGCTCCACACAGCTGCAGGAGCACAGGGCAGAGCAAACCATTCACCGTACAAGCCGGAAGCAGAGCTTGCCCCTAATGACTGAAGAACATCTCACAAGGTCCCACCTCCCAAAGGGCCAAAGTATCTCCCCAATAGAACAGTCTGGGGGACAAGTCTTTAACATGCCGACCTTCTGGGGATACTCTCTTCATGGCATATTAAAGCATATACCCACTAGGGTGACTATTATTCACAAACAGTAACAAGGGTGTGGCTAAATTAGAATTTACAGTTAGTGGGGAAATGCTACAGCCATTGGAAAAGACGGTCTATTTCCTGAAAGGTTAGGGACAGACTGACATGTTATTCTATTCCATGGCGTCCCCCAACACAAAAGCTTACATACACACACTGCTAGCAACATTATTCATAATAGCCAGAAAGTAGAGACAATCCTAAATGTCCATCAGTTGGTGAAAAGAACTAGGAGGTGAACATTCTGGAAAATTATTTGAACACAAAAAGAGGAAATAGTAAAACCAAGTCCTGATTCGATCTGTAAAAGAGACGGGCATTGTGTCCTGTTGAGTTGGTTGATGTTTGTGCTTTCTACAGATCAATGGTGGCAAAGGGTCAGAGCAGGTCACACTGACACAAAGTGATGAGCCAGCGGCTGAACTGTCAGCCAAAAAAGAAAAAAAAAAAAAAATCAAGACATGCTGAAAAGAGCTAAAGAAGCCAGAGGCTTGCTTTATCTCTGTTTTTTCTATGCTGGAGATCAAAAGGTCTTAAGCATTCGGGGCAAGCACTCAACCACCAACTACATAGTCTTGGTTGTCTTAGAATTTATTCTATGACAGGGTCTCACTAAGTTGTCCAGTTTGGCCTGAAACTTGTGATCCGCCTGCCTCGGATCCTGGGCAATTGCACCACTAAGCCTGACCAAATCCCAGAATTTACAGATGAGCGCAATGCCTAGTTAGTACTCAGATCATCACCAGAGGGGCTGGGGGCCAGTGCAGACAGGAAAGTGTTTGCTGCCTGGGTAAGGACATGAGCTCAGCTCTCCAGGATGTAAGCCAAACAGCCAGTGTGATGTCACACTCCCAGAGTCCCAGTGCTGGGGAAGTGGAGGCAGAAGGTTCCTGGAGCTCACTAACCAGGTTAGCTGAATCAGTGAACTCCAGGTTCAGTGACAGACACTGTCTCAAAAAAATAAGACACCCAATGTGAATCTCAGGCCTCCACATATATGTGCATACATGGGCAAACATAACCATCCCTCCCGAATACACACACAGAAAGTAAATTTCAGGAACCTGTGTGAAAGAATCAACCTATTCATGTAGCTAAATAAGTGTCAGGATCAGAGGGTGGAAATGGGGAAGGAAAATACATGAATAAATAATTGCCAAGGTTTTCACAAATTTAATAAAGCCACATAGCTATAAGAGCTATAAGCCAGAAAGAACCACCTTGAGACACATCATTATCAAACTTCTAAAAGTTAAAGTCTTGGGGTATGGAGAGATGGCTCAGGGGTTAAGAGCACTTACTGCTCTTTCAGAGGACCCAGGTTCAATTCCTAGCACCAACATGGCTGCTCATAACCATCTGTAACCCAGTTCCAGAGGATCCAACGCCCTCTTCTGACCTCTTCAGGCAAAATACCCATACACATAAAATAAATTTTAAAAACTAAATTAATAAAATCTTATAAGTAGAGGTAGCAGGGGCTATGCGGGTAACTCAGTTGGTAAAGTGCGTGCTACACTCGAATTCAGATCCCTGACACCCACAGGAAAAGAGTCAGACACAGCAGTGCACATCTGGATATCAGAGCTAGGAAGCAGGGACAAGGTGGATCACTGGAGCTCACTGCCAGCCAGCCTAGTCAGCTGGCAAGACCTGCATCGACAAATAAGGTGAGAGAATTTGAGTAAGATGCCCAGCATGCACACATGGACACAGTCACACACACAAACACACACACACACACACACACACGGACACAGTCAGACACACAAGCGCACACACACACACACACACACAGTTGAGGCAGCAGGAGGGGACAGGTAGGAGCAGTAGTGATTTGGAGGACAACTGACTTCTCATCAGAAACCACAGGGACTCGAAAAACCATCTGTAAAATGCTGAAAGGAAATGTAATAATTTTAATATCCAGAAAAAATAATTCACAACCAAGAATGGAATAAAGGCAAATGAGATGAGAGAGGGCTATGGGAGGCCCATACCAAGGGATGCTGAAAAAGGATAACTACAGGCTGCAAACGGATGGATGTCCAGATGAGAGAGAGAGCTGAAAATGTGAGCGTATGAAGGCTTTTCAAAATTAAAAGGCAACTGGCCAAAGCAAGAATATTAACGTTTGGACATAAAGATATACTAAGACATGGAGACGGAAATGGAATTTTACTGCCCTGAGTTAGTTACATCTGCAGAGCATGTTTACAGAGAGATGTGAGCTAAGGGTGCATGCAGTAACCCTGAGCAACCACCATGGAGACAAAAAACCTGAGGTGGCGGGGGGAGATGAAAAAATGAGTAGCAATGTGTTTTACTTGCACAAAGCCATATAAAAATCCCATTAAGTGATTAAAGCTAGCACCACAGCAATGATACACACTGACATCAGGTACCTCGGTGCTATTCTTTTTCTTTTTTCTTTTTCAAGACAGGGTTTCTCTGTGTAGTTTTGTAGACCAGGCTGGCCTCAAACTCACAGAGATCCACCTGCTTCTGCCTCTCGGGTGCTGGGATCAAAGGCGTGCGCCACCACCCGGCTCTCAGTGCTATTCTTAACAGAATGTAGAACCCTGTTTGAGTCCTGAGAAACACATGAATCCAAACTGATGGAGGAACACTATACAGGTGTACATCTCAGCAATGTTGGGTAAGGGCCTGCAGTGTAGTTCAGTGATGGTTTGCTTGCCTAGTATACACACACGACCCTAGGTTCCATCCCCAGCATGGGGTGGCTGGGGGTGGGAGGAGTGGAGCCAGGGTAACTGTGATAGCTTAGATGTTCAGTGTCTCCACCCTGAGGAAGAGTGAGTGACACACTGAGAGATTAGGAAGACCCAAGAGCGGCCATCTAGATGGTTCTGTGGGTAAAGGCACTTGCTACCAAGCCTGATGGCTTGAGGTCTAGCTCTAGGACTCACAGGGGAAAGACAACTAGCTCCTGGAGTGAAACAGTCCTCTGACTTTCATATGCATAGCCTGGTGCACACTCCCAAAATAAATAGATAAATGTTTAAAAAATAAAAGAATGTACAAGAGCTAGGCATTCCTGTAGTCCCAGCATTCAGGGAACGAAGGTAGAGCAGGGGTGTGAGTTTTACGCTAGCCTAGGCTACAAGGGGAGACCTGGTCAAAGAAGGAGGAACCAGAGGACATGGTGATGACGACAGCAACATGACAACTGAATTTAGTATGAGATATGTTATTGGAAAGGGCATTTGGGAAAATTTGTGATATTGGAGTAAGGGACATGAATTTATCAACAAAACTATGACAATGTTAATGTCCTATTAAAATATACTGTTGTCGGGGGAAGTGTTAATATTGGGGAAAAGTAATATCTTTCGATATTTCTATAAGTTTAAAACTGGCTCAAAATAAAAAGCTCAAAGGTGTGTTTAATGAAAGTGGACTAAACATCAGGATCAAGGTGGGATATGGCTCGGGCAGTACAGTGCTCACCTCACTGAGGACCTGCATTCAGACCGCCACCACCCATGAGAAAAAGCTGGGCATGGCAAAGCACACCTGTAACTCCAGTGCTAGGGAGACAGGAGCAGAGGACCTGGGATCTCACTGGCCAGGCAGTTTAGCTGATCGATGAGATCTAGATTCAGCGAGAGACCCTGTCTCAAAAAATGTGGAGAGCAGTTGAGGAGGACATCCAGTGTCTATCTTTGGTCTACAAAGTATGCACGCACAAGCACACACAAGTGCACGCACACACAAGAACACGCACACACAGGTACACACACATGCAAGTACACTGTGGTGATATTTTGTTTATGATCTAACAAATGAAACTTGCCTGAAGATCAGAGTGCAAAGCTAGACACACTAGTTAGCCACAGAGGCCAGGCAGAGGTGGCTCACACCTCAATTCCCAGCACCCAGGAGACAGAGGCAGACAGATCTCTGTGAGTTCGAGGCCAACCTGGGCTACATGGAATTGATCCAGAGATACAAGAGAAGCAAAACTCACACAACCATAGTCCCAGTACTTGGAGTGGCATGCCTTTAATCCCAGCACTAAGGAGGTGGAGACAGGAGTGACATGGCTGGGCAGAGAGAAAAATACAAAGCGGGAGGAGACAAGAGAGACATGAAGTCTAGGTAATCTAGGCAGTCTGAGGAGCAGCACACAGTCTGAGGAGCAGTGCAGTCTAAGCAGTCTGAGGACAGGATCACCCTCTGGTCTGAGCATTAGTAGAGGTGAGAACTCTCTAGTGGCCGCTCTGCTTCTCTGACCTTCAGCATTAATAGCAATGTCTGACTCTGAATTTTTATTAACAAGACCTATTAGAACTCATGCTACAGTACATGCATACACAAGTACACACACACACAGCACACACACACACACACACACACACACACACACACACACACACACACTGTTGTAACAACCTGGAACAACCAAATAGAAAAGACAGGCAAATGGTAATAAAAAGGAACAAAACATTTTGTAACAACCCAGATAGGTCTCATAGACATTTTGTCAGACAAAAGAAGCTCAACAGTGAAGGAGAAACTCCCAATTCTGGTATAATTCAAGTGATATGGAATTGTGGGACAGGTAAGACTAATCTATGGCTCAAATCACACACGGCTGCTTGGGTTCATGGTGTGCAGTGTACACTACACTGTAAGGGGACTTTGCTGGGGAAGTAAGGATGTCTTGGGGCTGCGGAGATAATTTAATGAGCATATACATTTGTCCCAATGTATTGACTTACACACTTCCAATGTGTGGATTTCACTGCATATCAGTTCCATGTCAATAACAGGAAAGGGGGCCTGGGGCTATGCTAATGGGAGAACATTTGCCTAGCATGCATGGAGACGCTGGCTGGATCCCTACCACTACCCCCCAAAAGCATTAACCCTACCACGCTGTGGCAAACCAGGACGGGGCAGAGAAAGAGACACAGAGTGCAAGAGTCTCTGAGAAGCTCCCTAGCTCTCAACTGTGGAAGGAAGCCCACATATGTTCTCAGAGGCCAGGGTTCCAACAAGCCAGAGATCAGAGGAGATCCATTCCCACAAAATGGTTTTGAGGGTGAACCTAAGGGGGCTGCAGAACCCCTAACAGTGTGCTCCCAGAACCCCACTACAAGGACATACTCAAAGCTGTCCATTAAGGCCCTGACCAGGGTTTTTGATTTGGTCACAGTGTAACAAGTTGTGTGTATGGAAAAATGCAGTGTTACCTGAGACAGATTACCATGGAACTGACATGTCTGTGAAGCTTATTAATGCCTGTTTAAGTATGAAAACAACACCCTGCCTCCCAGACATAGCAAGCTGCTGGGTACGTCGTAGCCGTCTCTCTAGCCTGACACACAATGGCATTCTTTGTGGTTGCTCAGGAACACGATTAGGGCAAACGTTTCCTGAAAACTTTCTAGATTGAGGCCCCGAGTGCACTCTGCCGAGTGGTCAGGATTGACTGCTTTGCTCCTCACACCAGCCCTGGAAGGATGCTCACAGGCGGGGACGTGGCGGTCCACTGGGCTTGGGTAACCTGCCCAAAGCCACCGCTTCACACTGGCACCTGACACACACGGCTTGATTTCCTAAGCACTGCACACAGGGGATTCGACCTCCTCTTTCACGATGAAGATATTGGTGTTAGTGTTAATGACATTCTGTCCCACAGGGTTTCTGATGACAGGGCTTGAGACAGTGAGTATTATGTGGATGGATGGGGGCGCACTTTGGCTTGAGAATGTAACTTCTTTTCAGTTCTTTGGGATACTATTTCACCTCACCAGACAAGCTTCTACAATGTTTTCAAAGCCACTCCTAGAAATACACAAACAAGAAGACAAGTGCCAGGTATGAGTCACCCAAGTCACTGGGGGCTGTGTTTTGTCAGTGGATTGAAAGAAACCTCTGGGTCTCATTTCCATTCCGCACAGGTAGGAGCGGCACCTTTGCTGGTTATGAAATATCCTAGGCTCATGACCTCGTTCCATCCTAACAACTCCAGAGTCAGGCATGGGGGAGGGGCGGAGGCAGCTGCTGAGTACTGGTTCACTCGAGGGCTCAGGACCCCATTTAACTTGGGGGCAGATATCATAGACTTCTGATTGCCAGGGGCTTCCCAGAGCCCAGGATCCTCAAGCCTCTGGTCCAGGTTGCCTGGAGCAACATGCCTTTGCCTGGGACTCACCTACCTCAGTTTAAACACTTGGGTCAACAGATGACCAACATGAAGGCAACACTCTAAATATTTCATTTGCAAAACAAATCAGGACATTTCCAAGGAAACAACACAGGTCATTGTAGGAAAGGGCCATCAAGGGCATTGCCTTGTTTCACTTAGTTCAGCATTATCATCATTTTGTACCATTTAGAAAGGTGAGCAGCACTCCCCTTTTGACTATGACACCAGACTGACTTTAAGGCACACCCCCATGTCCAGTATGTTAAGTGTCCTCAGCATGGATGAAACAGGTGCCCGGAACTCACTTTTACAGAGTGGGGCCTAGAACTTGGGATGCAGAGACAGGAAGATCTGTGAGTTCAAGGCCAGGGTAACACAGTGAAACCCCGTCTCAAATAAACAAATGCTAAAAAAACAAACCAAATAACACATTTATTGTGCACATTTAGCTCGGATACAGTTTAGCTTTGAGGAGGCAGTGGAGAACAAGACAAACACAAGGGATGGGGAAAGATTTGTAGCATGTGTTAGTAAGTAGACAAGGCAGCCTCACATGGTAGCAGAGCACAGGTGCTCACACTGCATCAAAGAGGTGTGAGGTGAGGGCTGTGTGGAAGGAAGCTGGCCTGGGAGACAGCAGGCAGGCTCTCAAGGGTTTGACTGGCTATGGTGCTAGGTCTTGGCTGTGTCTTAGGTTCCCAAAAAGTGGGGAGAGTATTGCCAGGAGGTGTTAAAAGTCTCCCTGCAGAGCAGAAATGATACAGAAAGAGGATATAACTAAGATTCATTTATAGTGGCCTGGTCCTTGAACCATTGTATTAGAGCTGAAGTGAAGATCAGTGTGGGGGACACAGTCCGCAGACCCCAATAAGTTAAAGAATTTTATCTGGGCCCTGACAAATGGAAAGATCTGGCCCATCCCCTTAGATGTGGCACACTGGAGAGGCACACTGAAAGCTGGTGGGCCCTGCTCTGTCAACCTTAGATGGCTGCCTAGACAGCTCTGGGTTCAATGCGTATCTTCTAGTAGAAGGACCCCGGCAGCAACCAGCCTTTGACATTTCCATGAACTTTAAAACCATGAATTCAGGCTGGGCTTCGTTGGCGCACGCCTTTAATCCCAGCACTCGGGAGGCAGAGGCAGGAGAATCTCTGTGAGTTCGAGGCCAGCCTGGTT